>NC_140621.1:32118194-33367194 GCF_057382275.1 Copadichromis virginalis | reverse complement strand
ACATGAAGGAACTTAACAAAGGCGATGAAAGAGAAACACTGAGGGATAAAAGAAGAACTAAGAACGGATAAATAAAAACACTAAGGAGATACACACAGATGAAAATGTAAAGAACTAGCAAACTAAGAATCAAATAACAATTTAAATAACAAGAACTAATCAGAGGAAACAAACTAAACCAAGGCAGCTAAGCTGCTTGGGAGCATTTGCAGGGAAATGGATTGTGTTTTGTATATATATTAATTTTTCCCCATACCTAGGCCACCCAGCCAACCTTCAAAGAAAGCCCATTTCTGCCGCTTGTATCAGCGATCTCACCTTTAGTCCCTGCTCAGAGCTCGTTAGCATATGTAGGGTAGTGACGTAGATCCACCGAAAAATAGACTGCTTCACTTTTGTGCTCAGCTCTCTCGGACTAATACAGCATCAGCGTCACGGCAGATGCTGCCCCAATCCATCTAACTCTCTCACTGAGAACTGTTTTAGTGGGAATTCTGTCCATAAAAATTATGAACAGAATTGATGACAAAGGCAGCCCTGAGTTCAACACCCACTGGGTTCAATGTCCTAAATGTTACTAATGCAATTGTGTTTACAAACAAAATGAGACGTCACCAAAAACATAACAGTCTTTGCAGAGGTCATAATTAGATCTTGAAAGTCAAAATTAAAAATCTAGGATCAGAAACCCAGGACATGACAGAACCCTCTATCTACTGAATCTATTGACAACCTGAACACCATTTCCTCTAAACTAGACGGTGGCTTTAGCTACGAGCACAAAGCAGGAAAGCAAAGCAAGATGGATTCTACTTTACATGCATAAGTTGGCATTTTCTACACTTGCTGAAAGTGTTTTGTCATAGGGGATGGTCTGATTGCTCGAATTTTTTCTCTTATATTTCAGGGTCTCTACCTTGCAATGTAAAGCACCTTGAGGCGACAGTTGTTGTGAATTCGTGCTACATAAAATTGAATTGAATTAAACTGGATTTCATTGTTCACTCACCTGGCTTGGTTTAGCCACTTAGTCAGGATTTGGAAAAGATCATAGTTTGGGTTAAAACACGCCTCCTCACAGCAGCAGCTTGTTGACAGATGACGAGTTAGGAGATTTAGACTCACTAATTCCACATTCCAGTGCACTAGGCCAGAGACACTAAAGGACACGTTATGTGTGTGAATGAAGACAGTTGCTTTTCATGTTTTATTCTATTGTGTACTCTCTTATTCTTATCATCTGATCCTATTCCAGTGTTTTTCTCATTTTTGCTATGTAACTTTGCACTGTCCACTTTCTGCTGTAACAAAACAAATTTCCCACGTGTGGGACTAATAAAGGTGATCTTATCGAAAACATCTTTGAATGACATGTCAGGAATAAGAATAGGCTGCATTCTCACCTGATCTCTCATGAATGTTGCTGGATTTCAGTCGCAAGGCAAAGCAATCGCCACGACCATAATGCAGACTCTTACAATATGTACTCGCGCAGACGAAAACTCTGTTGATATTACATAGCTTTATTTCCTATTCCATACAGCTCTGTGTACTCTGGTTTAAATGGGTATAGTTGTACATCAAAGGCAAAAGGGATTCACAATCATTATCATAACACTGGATAAACCAGCCATTTTCTGGACTCTCCATAAAAACCACGATGTCATTAATGTAACAATGTCTACACATAAAAGGAATCCTAGTGTAATTTTCTACTTTAGTATTTACAGTCATATATATATATATATATATATATATATATATATATATATATATATATATATATATATATATATATATTAGAGAGAGAGCGCTGTCTGGGCATACAAACAAGTTGTTTGGCTAGCTGATGCTTTGTCCCAGCAAAGATTCTTATGCACTAAAAACAAGGTGACGACTGTTTAGCTGCTGATGCAAGTTTGTGAAATTAAATTGAATTTTGTGTCTTTGGAAAGCTCAACGAGGCTGGCGGGGTTTGCTCTTTGGTGCAAATGTGCTTTCATACTATGGAACTCCAAAGTGTTCAAAATTAAATAAATAAATAGGTCAAGATGAAATAAATAACTATGTGAATAAATAAGACACAGATATGTAATGTGAGAATGATATTGTGAAATCATGGAACACATTTTGAAAACAATGCTCATTATTGTGAAATATATTGCATTCTGCTATATAAATTTACTTATTATTGTGAAATATTATTTCATGGTCATTATTTTTCACAATAACAGAGATTATTCCTGAGGCATTTTATTTATTTCCAGCCGTTTTTAGTCCAAAATGACCTTTTTTCAAAGTCAGTCTTTATTTCAAAATCCCGTTTTTCCCGATGGTCTATTTATTTCATAATGTGACTTTTCAGCAGAATGACTTTGTCTGTCAATCAATGTAAGTGGGCTGGACCTTTGCACCTATTGGCTTATCGTTTACCATCGACTAGTTTTCCTGGATACCGGCTCCGCGGACGGCTGCTACAGCTAGCAACAGCGTGCTAGGTCAAAAGTCACGGAGGATGGCGGACTGGTGTGAACTTCAGCCAGTTCTGCTCATTTAAGCAAATCAGATAGAGAGGGATCATTTACCTGTAGATACTGTTTTGAGTCGTTTAGATGATGTTTCTGAAATGTCTGGATGATAATTGCTCTTCAAAATCTTAGCATCGATGACAGCATTGTCAAAGGTTTAAGAGCAATTCAGCACCGTGTTCGTTTGACTTGTGTCAAGCCAGCCTCCAATTCGAGACTTGCAGTCAAGCCAGCCTCCAGTTGATTTTACGTTCCCTGTGTATTCAAAGTATTACGGGAATGGATGTGGAAACCGGATTTCAAAATAAAAGCCAACTTCGAGTGAATTAACAGATATGTTAAGAACATAATAACATATAATTTAGGCTTTTTTTTTTTTTTTTTAGAAACTCTAATGTTACATCTACATGACACAGCCTTGTACCCTAATTGTGCCCTGTCAAGGCCATCTTATTTTGGATTTCAAAGTAAAAGCCCTGTGAATCTTCATTTTTGAACTACTCTTTCAATGAATTCATAATGCTCTTAAAAGCAAAAGTCGTATTTCCAAATACTATTTGAACTTTGTATCAACACTTTCCAACCGCAGTCTTTTTCACAGTAATACCATATCAAATAAATTCTTTCTGATTTTGCTTTTCATAGTAATGGCCCTTTGAAATTGCCGATATTTGACTTAATCTTCTAACGATTCAAAATGCTCTAAAATGAAAAATTCTTGTTTCCACAGGGTAATTCCACTTTAGATCAACAGTATACAACCCCGCAGTGATACCATATCAATATCAAGTCATTCTGATTTTGCTTTCAAAAATAAAAGCCTTTTCAAATTGTCCATAATTGACCTACCTTTCAGTGATTTCAAAATGCTCTAAAATGGAAAATTCCTGTTTCCACAGGGTAATTCCACTTTAGATCAACAGTATACAACCTCACGATGTTACCATATAAATATCAAGACATTCTGATTTTGCTTTCAAAAATAAAAGCCCTTTCAAATTGTCCATAATTGACCTAACTTTCAGTGATTTCAAAATGCTCTAAAATGAAAAATTCCTGTTTCCACAGGGTAATTCCACCTTAGATCAACAGTATACAACCCCACAGTGACACCATATCAATATCAAGTCATTCTGATTATGCCTTCCAAAATAAAAGACTTTTCAAATTGTCCATAGTTGACCTACCTTTCAGTGATTTCAAAATGCTCTAAAATGGAAAATTCCTGTTTCCACAGGGTAATTCCACTTTAGATCAACAGTATACAACCTCACAGTGATACCATATCAATATCAAGTCATTCTGATTTTGCTTTTCATAGTAATGGCCCTTTGAAATTGCCGATATTTGACTTAATCTAACGATTCAAAATGCTCTAAAATGAAAAATTCTTGTTTCCACAGGGTAATTCCACTTTAGATCAACAGTATACAACCCCGCAGTGATACCATATCAATATCAAGTCATTCTGATTTTGCTTTCAAAAATAAAAGCCTTTTCAAATTGTCCATAATTGACCTACCTTTCAGTGATTTCAAAATGCTCTAAAATGGAAAATTCCTGTTTCCACAGGGTAATTCCACTTTAGATCAACAGTATACAACCTCACGATGTTACCATATCAATATCAAGACATTCTGATTTTGCTTTCAAAAATAAAAGCCCTTTCAAATTGTCCATAATTGACCTAACTTTCAGTGATTTCAAAATGCTCTAAAATGAAAAATTCCTGTTTCCACAGGGTAATTCCACCTTAGATCAACAGTATACAACCCCACAGTGACACCATATCAATATCAAGTCATTCTGATTATGCCTTCCAAAATAAAAGACTTTTCAAATTGTCCATAGTTGACCTACCTTTCAGTGATTTCAAAATGCTCTAAAATGGAAAATTCCTGTTTCCACAGGGTAATTCCACTTTAGATCAACAGTATACAACCTCACGATGTTACCATATCAATATCAAGTCATTCTGATTTTGCTTTTCATAGTAATGGCCCTTTGAAATTGCCGATATTTGACTTAATCTTCTAACGATTCAAAATGCTCTAAAATGAAAAATTCTTGTTTCCACAGGGTAATTCCACCTTAGATCAACAGTATACAACGCCACAGTGATACCATATCAATATCAAGTCATTCTGATTTTGTTTTCAAAAATAAAAGCCCTTTCAAATTGTCCACAATTGACCTAACTTTCAGTGATTTCAAAATGCTCTAAAAGTGAAAATTCCTGTTTCCACAGGATAATTCCACTCTGTATTTACAGTATACAGCCCCACAGTGATACCATATCAATATCAAGTCATTCTGATTTTGCTTTCAAAAATAAAAGCCTTTTCAAATTGTCCATAATTGACCTAACTTTCAGTTATTTCAAAATGCTCTAAAATGAAAAATTCTTGTTTCCACAGGGTAATTCCACCTTAGATCAACAGTATACAACCCCACAGTGACACCATATCAATATCAAGTCATTCTGATTTTGCTTTCAAAAATAAAAGCCCTTTCAAATTGTCCATAATTGACCTAACTTTCAGTGATTTCAAAATGCTCTAAAATAGAATTTTGCTGTTTCCACAGGGTAATTCCACTTTAGATCAACAGTATACAACCTCACAGTGATACCATATCAAGTCATTCTGATTTTGCTTTTCATAGTAATGGCCCTTTGAAATTGCCGATATTTGACTTAATCTTCTAACGATTCAAAATGCTCTAAAATGAAAAATTCTTGTTTCCACAGGGTAATTCCACCTTAGATCAACAGTATACAACCCCACAGTGATACCATATCAATATCAAGTCATTCTGATTTTGTTTTCAAAAATAAAAGCCCTTTCAAATTGTCCACAATTGACCTAACTTTCAGTGATTTCAAAATGCTCTAAAATGAAAAATTCTTGTTTCCACAGGGTAATTCCACCTTAGATCAACAGTATACAGCCCCACAGTGATACCATATCAATATCAAGTCATTCTGATTTTGCTTTCAAAAATAAAAGCCCTTTCAAATTGTCCACAATTGACCTACCTTTCAGTGATTTCAAAATGCTCTAAAATGGAAAATTCCTGTTTCCACAGGGTAATTCCACTTTAGATCAACAGTATACAACCCCACAGTGACACCATATCAATATCAAGTCATTCTGATTTTGCTTTCAAAAATAAAAGACTTTTCAAATTGTCCATAATTGACCTACCTTTCAGTGATTTCAAAATGCTCTAAAATGAAAAATTCTTGTTTCCACAGGGTAATTCCACTTTAGATCAACAGTATACAACCCCACAGTGACACCATATCAATATCAAGTCATTCTGATTATGCCTTCCAAAATAAATGCCCTTTCAAATTGAGCATATATACGACCTACTTTTTTAACGATTTCAAAATGTTCTTAAAAAGAATTTTGCTGTTTCCACAGGATAATTTCACTTTAGGTCAACAGTATACAACCTCACGATGTTACCACATCAATATCAAGTCATTCTGATTTTGCTTTCAAAAATAAAAGCATTTTCAAAATGCCCATATCTGACTTGATCCTGGAACAATTTCAAAATGCTCTAAAATGGAAAATTCCTGTTTCCACAGGGTAATTCCACCTTAGATCAACAGTATACAGCCCCACAGTGATACCATATCAATATCAAGTCATTCTGATTATGCCTTCCAAAATAAAAGTATTCTCAAATTGCCCATAGACGACCTACTCGTTTAACGATTTCAAAATGCTCTTAAATTGAAAGATGCTGTTTCCACAGGATAATTCCACTTTAGATCAACAGTATCCAACCCGACAGTAAAACCATGTAAATTTCATGTTGGTCTGATTTCGCCTTTCAAATTAATGGCCCGTCGAATTTGTCCATATGTGATATACTCTTTCAATTATTTCAGAATGTTTTAAAAATGAAAATTGCTGTTTCAACACATATTGGGTTTTCATTTTGAAAAGCAAAATCAGACTCAATTGATTATGACAGAATTGAATCATAAAGATGATGTAAAAGGAAGCTGAAATTGCCACTAGGTTGTAATTGATAGTACGTTTATATTTTAAGTCTGTGGAAAGATGTCATGGTTGGTTTGCAAGCTGTTTTGTAATTTCTTTATTTAGAATGACATCTTTCCACAGACTTAAAATATAAACGTACTATCAATTACAACCTAGTGGCAATTTCAGCTTCCTTTTACATCATCTTTATGATTCAATTCTGTCATAATCAATTGAGTCTGATTTTGCTTTTCAAAATGAAAACCCAATATGTGTTGAAACAGCAATTTTCATTTTTAAAACATTCTGAAATAATTGAAAGAGTATATCACATATGGACAAATTCGACGGGCCATTAATTTGAAAGGCGAAATCAGACCAACATGAAATTTACATGGTTTTACTGTCGGGTTGGATACTGTTGATCTAAAGTGGAATTATCCTGTGGAAACAGCAAAATTCTATTTAAGAGCATTTTGAAATCACTGAAAGTTAGGTCAATTATGGACAATTTGAAAAGGCTTTTATTTTTGAAAGCAAAATCAGAATGACTTGATATTGATATGGTATCACCGTGGGGTTGTATACTGTTGATCTGGAGTGGAATTACCCTGTGGAAACAGGAATTTTCCATTTTACAGCATTTTGAAATCACTGAAAGTTAGGTCAATTATGGACAATTTGAAAAGTCTTTTATTTTGGAAGGCATAATTAGAATGACTTGATATTGATATGGTGTCACTGTGGGGTTGTATACTGTTGATCTAAGGTGGAATTACCCTGTGGAAACAAGAATTTTTCATTTTAGAGCATTTTGAAATCACTGAAAGTTAGGTCAATTATGGACAATTTGAAAAGGCTTTTATTTTTGAAAGCAAAATCAGAATGACTTGATATTGATATGGTATCACTGTGGGGCTGTATACTGTAAATACAGAGTGGAATTATCCTGTGGAAACAGGAATTTTCCATTTTAGAGCATTTTGAAATCACTGAAAGTTAGGTCAATTGTGGACAATTTGAAAGGGCTTTTATTTTTGAAAACAAAATCAGAATGACTTGATATTGATATGGTATCACTGTGAGGTTGTATACTGTTTATCTAAAGTGGAATTACCCTGTGGAAACAGCAAAATTCTATTTAAGAGCATTTTGAAATCACTGAAAGGTAGGTCAATTATGGACAATTTGAAAAGGCTTTTATTTTTGAAAGCAAAATCAGAATGACTTGATATTGATATGGTATCACTGTGGGGCTGTATACTGTAGATACAGAGTGGAATTATCCTGTGGAAACAGGAATTTTCCATTTTAGAGCATTTTGAAATCACTGAAAGTTAGGTCAATTGTGGACAATTTGAAAGGGCTTTTATTTTTGAAAACAAAATCAGAATGACTTGATATTGATATGGTATCACTGTGAGGTTGTATACTGTTTATCTAAAGTGGAATTACCCTGTGGAAACAGCAAAATTCTATTTAAGAGCATTTTGAAATCACTGAAAGGTAGGTCAATTATGGACAATTTGAAAAGGCTTTTATTTTTGAAAGCAAAATCAGAATGACTTGATATTGATATGGTGTCACTGTGGGGTTGTATACTGTTGATCTAAAGTGGAATTACCCTGTGGAAACAGGAATTTTCCATTTTAGAGCATTTTGAAATCACTGAAAGTTAGGTCAATTATGGACAATTTGAAAGGGCTTTTATTTTTGAAAGCAAAATCAGAATGACTTGATATTGATATGGTATCACTGTGGGGTTGTATACTGTTGATCTAAGGTGGAATTACCCTGTGGAAACAGGAATTTTCCATTTTAGAGCATTTTGAATCGTTAGAAGATTAAGTCAAATATCGGCAATTTCAAAGGGCCATTACTATGAAAAGCAAAATCAGAAAGAATTTATTTGATATGGTATTACTGTGAAAAAGACTGCGGTTGGAAAGTGTTGATACAAAGTTCAAATAGTATTTGGAAATACGACTTTTGCTTTTAAGAGCATTATGAATTCATTGAAAGAGTAGTTCAAAAATGAAGATTCACAGGGCTTTTACTTTGAAATCCAAAATAAGATGGCCTTGACAGGGCACAATTAGGGTACAAGGCTGTGTCATGTAGATGTAACATTAGAGTTTCTAAAAAAAAAAAAAGCCTAAATTATTATGTTATTATGTTCTTAACATATCTGTTAATTCACTCGAAGTTGGCTTTTATTTTGAAATCTGGTTTCCACATCCATTCCCGTAATACTTTGAAAACACAGGGAACGTAAAATCAACTGGAGGCTGGCTTGACTGCAAGTCTCGAATTGGAGGCTGGCTTGACACCAGTTTCGTTTGGAATACGCCGAGGAAGAACAGTCTTCAGATGTTGGCCGTCCACGTCTAGAAATCCCGGTGCAGCACTCAGGACTTTAGTGCTGTCCGGGATAACCATCGGGGTAATTGCCGATACGTTTTCTGTGTCTCCGAGCACAATTAGGAGGAAAATGACGGAGGATGGTCTAAGGTAAGTTTATGCTGTAATTGAGCACCTGTGTGATTCTGTACACAGCATTGTTTAGGTGTTGACCTTAATTATGACGTTTGACAATGAATTATTATCGCTTACTTTTTTTTGTTACTGTCTAAACTAAGTGGGGCAGCTACGGCTAAAGCTATCGGCGCCATCTCGGCGGTGTTAGCTGTTAGTGTGTTAACTCGGAGACTGGGGTCAGTGGAGCCTGTAGGAACCTTTTACACAGAGAGTAGACCCACCAGCTTTCCACAGTCTACTTACTTATCACATCTTGTTAGACAGCAGGGTCATTAGTGCTTTAAATAGTACATAGTTGAATGTTTCATTGCTGTTTGCAGTTGATTGTTCTCTGATAACGCATAACAAGGTTGATGTTAAATAGCGAGTTTATTGAAATGGTTTTGTCTATTTCAGCAGCATTATAGATATCATACTTTCTCTGGTGTCTTCGGCAAAGCTAAAACAAGAATACATTTACATCCTTGGTTCTTTCAGCATTAATTGGAAAACTTTGAGATTTGCTGTGTGTCTCCCAAGCCATTCTCTTTTATCCCACCTGTCAGGTATAGATGGCAATACTTTAAATTTGTTATACCTGAAGAGAACCAATCCTGACCTAGAATGGGTGAATGAATAATTAGTTGGTAGCCAATGCCTAAGCAACTCACATAGGCCCTGGCAGACTCAATAAGTCCATCTAGGAACAGCTGCAGGAAACACCTCTTCAGTTTAGATTTAAAACATGTGCATGCTCTTTCAGGTTGATGAGGATTATGGTGTGGACTGGACAGGACAACATAATCGCTGCCCATCAAATGAGATCACCATTCCTGAGATTCAGCTCCCAGATGCACTGAATGAACAAGACCCTGCTGTGCTACCAATACTTCAAAATCACTTGTAGAAAGACATTATTACATTTAATCAGTTTCTATGTCAGGAGGATTTTTTTTTTTTTTTTTTTTTTTTTTTAATTTTTACAGCTTTGTAGCTAATACTGACTCAAAACAGCATAACCAATTTCATTTTCAACAAAACAGTGAGTGGCTATAAAACAGGATTTGTTTTATACAGCTGTCACTTTAATGATATTCATTTCTTGGTTGGATATACAGTACATGTCAACTCTGAGCAGATTTAATACAATGAACACAGTACAGTAGTGTAACATCTTAATTCAAATAATTTTTTCTAGAAATTTTTTTTGTATCAGTAGCGAGTATAAACAAAACATATTGTGTAATTTATAATGTACAGTGAACAACTGATTTTGATATCTGAACTCTTCATCAGTTTATATTAAAAAAGCCATAAATGCACACCTGTAGTGTGTATTTTTCACTGTCAAGTGTATTAAAAAGAACTAGAACTCACTAGATTGTCCGTTTCTTTGAACACCGAGTACAGTAATGTGATGCAAGAAAGAAGAAATGGTCTAATTTTACCATGTGGTTATGGAATCAATCGTAAACCAGACCAAAACCTGAGTCAGTAGAGTTGAGACACACCTGAATGTCCATTAGAAATGACTCATAGGTACAGTAGTGTGCAGGAAGACGTAGTACTTCAAAACCGGTGGAAGACTTTGGAAGATTGCTGTTGACCACTTCCACAGTCATTTCTCGGCAAGACTTCCCATCCTGTCCAAAACTTGAGGGCTTTTTGTTGTGCACAAGATGCTGCAACAGAAGATTGTTTTAAACTATAATGACATCCTATATTCATTATTTTGAATCTTTTATGGAGAAATACCATAAAAGATGACCACTTACATACAGGGCACCAGACATTTTTGCCCCACTCAAATTGCTGTTGTAGCTTTTATAGATATTTTTATGTTAACAAAGCTAAAAGTAGTCTACATACAATTCTAGTGCAACTGATAATGCCACCACTTATGTATTGCATGGAGCAAATAACAAAACAAAATTATACTATAGTGTAGAACTGGGCGATAGAACGATAACGATATGTATTGCGAAATAACTTTTTCTCAATAGAAAAATTAAACTATTGCGATAGACCTCACCGCTCTTGTCCTTTTTATAAAAATAAAAATAAATATCGTGATATGAAAAAATCTCCTATCGCCCAGCTCTACTATAGTGTACTTTGTTAATGACCCAAGATCACTGGACTGTATGTAATTTACCAAAGTATAATCAGAGAAAACCAATGGCAAAATACCTATCGCAGCAGACTTACCATTTTCAATGAAGGACCGAAGGTAACCTGCCACTCTGCATTTATCCTCGAGAGCATTCCTCTTCTTCCTCATCTTCATCTTCTGTGGCAGGCCACAGTCATTTTATAGCTTTACTTATCTTGTAGTCTTAAGAGCATCAGCAACATTAGGTGTATTTTTATTAAATGTAACCCAGCTGTTCAACTAACCCACGCATACAAAACAGTATATTGGTGTTTTGTGTCAACAATTAATGTTCATCCTTCATAAATTAACCAAATAGCTTTACTATTCAGATGTTAAAAGATGTGACCTGACCTTACCTCACAACAGGGAGCAGTCTCTGATTCCCTTGGTAAGAAAGGAGGAATGATGTCTGATCTTTCTGTCAGAAGCGGCCATACCATAGTTTCCTTAAGCCCTTTCCTCAGCTGCTTGACTTGACGACTTGTTTGTGTTATGACCTACAACGGTGAGACCAAACCAAAACTGAAGTTGGAGTCTGTAAAGTGACACACACTTTAAATGTTAAATATTTAAAGAACATCCACTATACTAGTAAAAGCATTTTCAAATTATACCCACTTACAAAATCACTACGTTGAACTAAAATTGCTTTCTTTTCTTTCACATAGATTACTTGTCTTCCATATTAGCACAGAAGATAAGCCACTTTAAAACAGTCATGAATAACTATTACCTACAACAATGTAAATAGTAATACAGACATTAACCCAGAAGACAATTATTTTCTCTTACCTAATTTATAGAATTCTTTGTTATGATAAAAAACAGTATTAAAAAAAATCTGTGACTAAACTGTTTAAAAAGCTCATTTTTGCCAGACAGACAGACAGACTAACCAAGCAATAATAACATATCGTTACTTACCTTGAACAGCGTTTCGTGGAGTGGAGCTAGCTGTGATAGCGTTAGCATTTGCTAACGTTAACACTGTGCGGTTGTGATGAGAACTTGGACCAGGGACCACTTCATCTCCAGTACACTGCTGCAATACGCAGACTGAGGTGAAGACGTTCAGTCTAAGCGGTTAGCAAGTTCTTTGAGTAACTCAGAAACGGACTTGTTTCCTGCAGCCATGCCCTTCACAAGAATTGATACACCTGTAACGTTATTCGCGCCCAGTGTTTTGCATTTGTCGGTGCCTTAAGTTTATTTTGAGCTGCATACTGCCGCCAGCTGCATAGGAGACGCATTGCACCATTAAACCTAAATCGACAATTCATGTGCTATTACTTATGTCTGAGTAAAGGAGCAACCAATCACACAACTGGCTCCGCCCTGTCTCTCTTGATTGACAGACAAAGTCATTCTGCTGAAAAGTCGCATTATGAAATAAATAGACCATCGGGAAAAACGGGATTTTGAAATAAAGACTGCCTTTGAAAAAAGGTCATTTTGGAATAAAAACGGCTGGAAATAAATAAAATGCCTCAGGAATAATCTCTGTTATTGTGAAAAATAATGACCATGAAATAATATTTCACAATAATAAGTAAATTTATATAGCAGAATGTAATATATTTCACAATAGTTATTTATTTCATCTTGACCTATTTATTTATTTAATTTTGAACACTTTGGAGTTCCATATTAAACTAATGTGATAAGGTGAAAAGTTATGTCATGCGTCATATTTTCAGAATCATTGATGATATTTGGTACTGTAGATGATGAGATATTCAAAGTCCTGACAATTTTTCATTGGCGAACATTATTCTGAAATTGTTTGTAGATCCCGTTTTTTCAGTTTAGTGAAACTCTGCTATCTTCTGATAAACTCCGCCTCTCTAAGGTGCTCTTTTTGTACCCAATCATGTTACTGAGCTGTTGCCAGTTATATAATTAGTTGCAAAATGTTCCTCCAGCTGTTCCTTTTTCCTAATATGACTTTTTCTTGCCGCATTCAAACTTTTTTGTGTGTTTCTGGCATCGAATTGAAAAGCTAATATTTTCATGGACATCTACAGGAAGCGGTGCCTGAGGAAAGCGGGGAGGATCATCAAGGACTCCAGTCACCCCAGCCATAAACTGTTCAGACTGCTTCCATCAGGAAGGAGGTTCTGCAGCATCCGGTCCCGTACCAGCAGACTGAGAGACAGCTTTTTCCATCAGGCCATCAGACTGCTGAACACGTCATAGACACCTCAGCTTCACTACTGGAACTTCAACATTATGCACTCCACACTGTATATAAATGCCACTTGTTTTGCACATATTCAACTCTGTATATTTTATATATTTTATTATTATTATTATTATTATTATTATTATTTTATTTTTTTACTATTTAATTTGTAAAAATGTGTATACACACACACACACACACACACACACACACACACACACGTAGGAAAATATTTAGTATACACATCCAGAAATGCATACACTATTATATATTGTACATATATTTATTAGTTTCAGGTTGGCCATTCTTGTATTTTGCTCGTTTGTGTTGTTGTGTTTGCACATCTCTGTTGCTTGTGGGGCTCGCACACAAGAATTTCACTCGCATGTGCTGTGCCAGTGTGCCTGCACATGTGATGTGACAATAAAAAGTGATTTGATTTGATTTGATTTGATTTGATTTGATTTAGAAGCTTCATAAACTTATGAGTTCTGTTGTCAGGGAAATGTGGCTTTATAGGATTAGCAAATCATTGCATTCTTTCTCTTTTGATTTACATTTTGCACAGTATCTCATTTTCAGAACTGGGTTTATAGATTAATAAAACCTGCAGAGAAATAGTTACCAGATGACAAAGTTTATCAATTAACAGGCATTCCTAATAGCCTCTTTAAAAGAGAAGACGTGACCTGAAGATCTCAGGTCACTTTCAGCACTGATACTGAGAGTCCGCATGAATACGATGCTTCAGGTGAGAAATTAACAGGCCACTGTGGCTTTGCATATTACTGCGAGCCTCAGTGGGTGAAGCACACTGGCCAGAAGAATACGCTCAAAGGGCGATTTTCACACTTGACATGAATAATTCGATATTTTCTAACACGTTATCTCAGAATGAGTCCATGGTGAGTCATGCATTCGTCTCGTTTTGACTTTGAAAAAAGGCACCGGAGGAAGGGCTTGCAGTGTTTTTGATAAAAACAAATCATAGAAACTGTTAAAATTGCTGAAAATAAACCAAAATCCTTGTTCTAGTCCTATGTTTGATGTTGGTCAGATTGATTTCAACATATTTGTTTGTACCCAGGAGGCCACTGGATGATAAAACTCTCCTTCTAAAAATAGCAGTGTCTACGTTTCAATTGAGACTTTTATCCAATTCAGAATCCATACAACTTTCATCAAAGAGCATCAGAAGTGTTGTTTGGAAGACCGGCACCTACACTCAACTGCCAAACATAAAAGCTGTGTTGTATGCACTTCCAGGCCAGCAATTATATAAAAGATTGTGTAGTGTACTTAAGATGAATAACCCTTTAATACAGGCTATATGGTGGCCCCGCTGACATATACCGCCTAAAAAGTGTTTAAGAAGGTTCAAGTATATATTAATCATATTCCTGCTGTTGAAAGGGCTTAAAACAGCCACACTCAAGACTCTCATGGAGGTCACAGTTTTGTTTGAATTAGGTTGAGACTTAGAAAAAAGGGTGTTTCACAGCTTTGTCCTCAGTGATAGTGTGTCGTTAAGAAACTTTAATAAAAGGACAAAAGCCAGCTCCTCAGCAGTTGTAACTTTCCTGCACAAACGTTTATTGCCACAGAAGATAATGTTCAAGGGAATGATGTCATTCTTTTCCCCTGCATTTTCACTCAGTATGTGAAGACGTGCATGCCAAATGTTATCACAGTATCATCAGAAAATTGCATTTTCGCATAAAGTTTCCATTTGGAAACCCATTTCAAATGCTAGTCCTTGTCCTTGCTACTGTTGGCCAGGGAGTAGAGCAGACACGGGCAAGAAAGGGGTTTGATCCCGCTCTGGCTGCATTTCCTCTGTGTGCCCAGAGGAAAACTAAAAGACCTGAAACCACTTTGTACTTTAACGTTCAATTCAAACGTTGTCTTATAACCTGCACGTGAATGTGAAAAGATGTCTGTTTCTCTGTGTTAACCCCGTGACGGCCTGGTGACCTCTTCAGGGTCGACCATGCCCGTCACCCTGTCTCAGCTGGGATGTGTTTCAGCCCCCTGCAACCCTGAATTGGATGAGTGGAAGAAGTTGAATGGAAGAATTAGCATGATACAGGAGGTAGTTAAAACTATTTATAGCATAATAACTGATGAAGACAATAGCAGCCAGAGTAGATGGAGCAGACAGAGAACAAGCACCATCCATGTCCAGTGCCATGAAGACAGAAACTGAGGACGGTGAGGATGGATCTGGACAGTAAGCTATTAATAGGTGTCAGCAGTGTCTGAAAGCATAAACATGAAGGTTTATGGTTGTTTTTCTTTTAAGGACCCTGTAGAGTTTTGTGGGTTTTCTCTGACATTTTATATAAGCTGTTTATAACCCTGTTTCGGGTGGCCAGACATCCACTGTTAAGGAGATTTTAAAGTCAAGGAAATTCTTGATTATATAAAAAATAAATGTGAAAAGGAGGAACAGTGATGCTACCTGGCTGTTTGTGTTTCTGTAATTAAAGGGCATGGCAGCCAGCAGGTGAACCTGTGCTGTGAATATCAAATGTTCAAGATGTCAAATAAAATCACATCAGGTTTTTGAGTGTGAATGCCCTTTTTGTGAATACCAAGGCTGTCCCTGAACTCATAAGGCTGTCTCGAGAGAAATGCAGGCAGCATGAAAATTATTATTCTTAGTATTTTACACAAAATGTGGAAATTGAACACACTCTGACGCAAGTAAAGTGAGAGGAAAAGAGGGAAACTCCAGCTTATAAGAAGACTCTGAAGTCGCCGACCACTGTCTATTACAGGAAGTCATCCTCGCTTTGGAAGCAATAAAACCCTAATGATGTCAGCCCTGAAACTGAGTTGAAAGCATTCAGCAAAGGTTTCAAACCAAGTAAACCAATATACAGAAAGTTATGACTCTTGCTTCACAGGAGAGAGCCTGACATCTAATTTTCAGATATCAAGAGGGCTTGGCTTCGTGAACCTCGGGAAATAAGAGCAATCTATCCGGGGTCAAAGGGATAAAGGCAGTGCAGAAAGGCCACTACCCCTGCCTGTATTTATGGCTGAGATTTCACAATCAGTAATCCATAATGCAGAGGTTTCCACGGCAACCGAGCTGTAAAGCTGCATAGTGTTTGGTACAGTTTCTCCCGAAGCACAGAGATCACAGGTCACAGCTTAGTCATGTCCCACCTTTGATGGAGAAACCCTCCAGTAGGTGCAGCTGAAGTTCCTTTTAAATGCTAATTCCCCTCTGAGCAGTGGGACCAATCAATCATATTGATTCACATGCCCATCAGGAGCATGGAGACAATCCTGCAGTCGTATAGATTAGTATTTTATGTCCCCTTTTTCCCCTTTTTAGAACCCCAAGATTTTGTGTGGATGCTGAGCAGGCTAACCAAGGCTAATGTTCAATGATACTTTGATGGCCGAGGCCGTACAGATGTTCGAGCTTAATCAAGATAAATGGGAGCATTCTGTTGTGTGCTGAGAAGTCGATATGGCCATCCCGCTGAGTTACCTGGAGAAACTCCCCGTGGAGCTCTAAGGTCTCTCAGACTTTAGATTAGTCGGTGGAAACAGTTCAGGACTCTGAAAATAAGCAGCAATTAGCAAGTTTCCCTCCTCACTGCTTGGATTCTGCAATTTCAGCTTCAAGAGACATTTACTGTAGCTTGGTAATTAGAAAATGATTCAACACAGTATACGCCAATATAAACTTAGAAATGTGCAATGTGTACCTACAGGCTTGAATGCCTTTTACAAAAATGTGAATTTTACTTGCAATACAAACCATGCTTCATATTTTTCATCCGTGCATATTAGTCTATTTTTTGGCACAGTAGATTGTAGTTAAATAAACATCCACTACTGTGTGTTTACCAACAAAACATTTGAATGACCTGAATGATCTTTCCTTCTTGTACCATCAAGGACAGTCAGTAAGAGACATCGTATATCACAATTACATCCCGGGAACTGTAACAAGCTTGGAGACCATCTCAATCTGGCGTCTCAGATCTTAATCCAGGACCGGGACTTCCCTCGCCAGCTTCAATCCAAGGCTGCTGAGTTAGAGTGTGTCCATCTGTGGGTTTGAGAGTCTCACAGCAGTGACTCACAACAGTGACTCACAATGGTGCCTGCTGGTAGGAAAGCATGAGATGGGAAGTGCAGGTGATAACTGGCTTGCCTGGTCTGAACATAGCAGACATTGGTCATTTGAAACCAAGAAATAAGAGTGAGGATGAGTCAGAGCAAGACACTGAGCTTGGAAAAAATAAAATTCCACAAAGATACTCCTCGGTACTTCAGAGACACTTTTCTGGGTATTAAAATTCTTTTCTCAAGGTAAAGGTTCACCTCACATAATGCACTTAAAATTATCTTCTGTGATGTAAAATCACATATGTTGGTGTGACCATGAGCTGCATCCACTGGCAATATCTCACAAGCAATCAGCATGACGGGCTGCTCCGGCTTTTTGCGTCTGTGTGAGGCGATTTCATTAATTACGGTGTAGATGGCACGGGGTTAGATGAAGTCAGACCACTCGCTCTCCTCGGTCCATTATGGTGTCAGTTTGAGGAGAGTATGATTATTTTTGCATTTCTTGTTATGCGGGATAACGTTCGGACTAAAGAAAAATAAATTCATAGTGAGGAGGAAATGAAACCATTGTTTTTCTTGTGACATTACCAATAAGTTTGATGTGTCACATGGCCCTCTTACTACTGAAAAAACAAAAGTTGTATCCAAGATGGCCGACTTCTAAATGGCCACCATGGTCACCACCCATCTAGAGGAGTTTGCCCCCTCACATAGACTAATGTGCCACAAACAAGACTTTAATATCACCAACCATTCCCATGTTATTACGCTGTATCCATATAAATGGCTCAGCCTGTAGAACAGAACAAGATACAACACATGAAAACATGTTAAAAACAAAACAACCTTATTAAACACAGAGTAGTTCTGACCTGGATGCAGGGCTCATATGTCATCACTTAACAACCAAATAGTGAAAAGGGTTGATTCATGTATGCAGTACATGTTTGCAGCTATTGCAGAAGTGTCATAAACTTGCAAGCATCTTTGGCTGCAAAAAGAAGCCCATTTGTATAGAATCCTCCTAGAAAATGATCAATGAAGTTGATCAATGACTTCAGTAAACACCTTACCTGTGACTCAGTATCTGGGATTGTGTCTTACATTTATTAAATTATGGTACCATTAACATAAACAATTACATCCAAGCAAAGTAAACCATGATATAGACCTACTTTCTCACTGTCAAGCTGCTACTGTATGACTGAGCCATATCCACTGGCTTCTCAGGTCAGGTATGGTCTTAAAACAAACACCAACCTGGTGATGTCATAGTGGCTCTTTTTTCATCTTTTATTTACAGTCTGAGGGTGGCAAACGTAGCCGAACAAGGGAATGCAAATGTTGCCTTTGTTGCACTTATATATTGTTTTCTTACATCATCTTGTATTTTTCAATACCTTTAAATTGACCCAAAAATGTCTTTGTTAGTACCAAATAACTATCCTGGTCTGTCTGTTTTTATGCAAACCCTTTCTTTTCACAATAAAGACATAAATCTATAAAATGTTATTTCAGAAGGATCGCACGTTTCCCGAGACAGATGGCTGCTGTGGGTTTTAGGAAGTCTTATCCAGATCGACTGCTGTCTGACTGAGCTACATTTAGTGCTCCAATAAATTCATGAACACATGATAAATCTGGATGCGCATCAAAGTGTGCGGCAGATCTCAGCGTTGTTGGAAGAGATTATGACAACACAGTCAACGTGTTTGCCGACCACTGTGGCCAGGAGTCGCTCCATTAGACATTTGGTTGATGCAATTTATTGATGAAATTTCTGTCGGATGATGAAAGTCTCACTTCAACCATGCTGTTTGAGCTTTAAAGATTTCATTCAGCGCTTATCCGACAAACAAACGGAGGAACACTTACTGCCTCGGATTACATCGATACAATTGATTTTTTCCCTTCATTTTCATCTCTCTATTGAGACGGCCATTGATTTTGTTTTTTTTACTCACTTCATTTCAGAAAAGGAACAGGATTATAATTACAGCAGCTCGTCTGTGTCTGAAGACTCAAAACAAACCATCGTTTACCCAAAACGATTGTTTGGCTGAACAAGTTTATTATGCGGTTACACTCTCAGACTGTACATATCTGATTGTATCTGTCAACTGCTTTCTGCACGTTCAAACATTGTCAGTAGAAAAAGATTCTTGGCAGACTTTACTTTTTTACGCTTGAAAGACACTCGTTTTGAATAATTCATGAGTGTACTGTTTTTCTCCTGAATCTGTTGCAGCTTGCTCCGAACTGTCACGCCAGATTTTAATTGTTCTGAAGCCTCCCCAGACTTATAGAGAGAACACAAAGAGGTTTGACCTTAACGGGGCGATCTTTTTACCATTTACCATCAAAACATCTGAATTTTTTTCTAAAGCATTTTTCTCGTAGGGGTTTGCAGGACAGCTGAAAATTCACATCACACCAATTCCCACAAGAGGCTCCTCTTTTTCACAGTTTCTCTTTTACTGCAGTACATACCAGTTAAGGTCAACAGTCTTTTATCAGGCAACCCATAAATCCAGTGAGAGGCATGTATTTAAGAATTTCTTACACTCAAATCAATACATGCGATTGTGAATGATTCTCCCAAAGCCAGAAGCCACAGAGCGAGGACTCAAAAATGTGATATCATCAGGTATACAGCCAGGAGCTGCTCCACAGAAAGTGAATTAAAAAAGATAGCAGAGTTGAATGGTGGAGCTTGCAGTGTCATTTTCTGGTAATGTATCTGACAAGTCAACAAAAAAGTAACAGGAAATAAAACCTGTAAAACAAAACACAGCAGCAGTGGGGTTTACAAAGTCTTTCATTTGTTTCCCACTCTGTAGTTTGAAGATTTATGCTTTACATGTGGAACCACTGCCAAATATTTTTGATACAATCTTACAATATAGCATTAATATAGAGGTGACAGTTGGGATAGTAACGATCATATCTCTTTGATCTCAGCTCTTTACAGCTCCTCATAATCCAGAGAATAAATACTGAAGCCTGACTGATATATCTGCAGCTGATACTGACCAACAGATACTATCTGATACACACCAGTATGAACTTGTAACATACTGCAGAAAAGATGACTGTAGTATTTTAGAAACTGTTTTATCGCCTAGTTTTCCAGCAGAGATGCATCAACTCCACTAATGACAATATTCTAACCACTGTCTGCAGCACGTGAAGCAGATTAGCATCTAAGCTCAGCAGGAGGTACAGATTGAAGCAGTGTCTTTGTGCTAAAATGCTAAAAAGTTTGTGAGAAAATATTGCTGAAAAAAAGGTTTTCTGTTTTCAATGAAACTGAATAAGTGCATTCACACCAACAAGCAAGGCAGCATGCAGCACATCGTGAGCAGAGATGGGCAGTAATCTGATTATGTTTTTCAAGTAACAAGTAAGGGATTACTATTGCAAAAAAGTAACTAGATCACTGTTACTTTCCTGTAAGCATGCTCCATTACTGCGTTACTAAACCACCATGATTTGATTTGTGAGTGTCTCATGACAATGACTTTTGAGTGTGCGACGTCCGTGGCAGCAACAGACGTGTGCAGATCAACAATGGATGGTATGGAGTGCAGGAGAGAGTACGACCATGAAGCGTTTAAAGCTTGGACGTTACTTTCTTTAAATTACTTTAAATTTGATTCTGTAAAAAGTGACAAAACCATTAGTGTTCGTTGTACACTCTGTGTGGGAAGAAAACTTCTTTCTACAGCGAAAAATTAAACTTCAAATCTGAGCAAGCACTCACCACGCTGCCACAGAATTGTGACATTCATAGAGTGACCGCTGGGGCACCGGGCAAAACTCCTGCTAAACAGGTGACAATAGATTTATGAGCTGCTGAATCTTTAATTTTATTCATTTTCTGCTGTGTTTTACTTGCATCTATTTGAAAGAGTGAGGGTAAACACAAAACATTATTTTATTTTATATGCTGGAATATGTAGGAAATAGGTTTAAATGTTAAACAAATTACTTCCTGTGAAAGACTGTTGCATATAATTAATTTTTGCTTGATGCAATGTAGATAAAGTTAAAAGATTAAAACTAATAAAACCATTTTTTAAAAAAGAGACTTTTTCCTTTCATTACATGTTATAGGATGGATTATGCAGAAAAATAGAAATGGGCTGAAAGGTTTATTGCTTTATTACGTATTCAGGTTGTGCATCATGTTTTTAAAAAGTGACTAAGTAATAAGGTAACCAATTACTTCGCTCATTTGCAGTTTGGATGCATAGGTGTGAACATCTCCTGCCCTGATAGCAGCTGGGGGAGGACTATCCTCCGCCTGTGAGCGCTTTGGCACAGGCCCACGGCAGCACCCGCTGCTTGTTGAGAGTAAGAGCGATACGCGCTTTCACGTCAAAAAGTCATCATAAATAAGTCTCTAACTACAATTTGTCGCTAAAAATGGTAAATGGCCTGTATTTGTATAGCGCTTTACTCAGTCCCTAAATACCCCAAAGCACTTTACACTACATTCAGTCATCCACCCATTCACACACACATTCACACTGGTGATGGCAGCTACATTGTAGCCACAGCCACCCTGGGGCGCACTGACAGAGGCGAGGCTGCCGGAAACTGGCGCCACCGGGCCCTCTGACCTCCACCAGTAGGCAACGGGTGAAGCGTCTTGCCCAAGGACACAACGACCGAGACTGTCGGAGCCGGGGCTCGAACCGACAACCTTCTGATTACAACACGAACTGCCAACTCTTGAGCCATGATTGCCCCACGTCGCTAGTCGCTTTTTAGAAAAAAAGTCACTAAGGGGGTCTTAGGAACTTAGGAATTTGGGGATTATTATTAATATTTACTGTCTGTTATTTTTATTTTACCATCTCAGCAAAAGATTCAGAAGTAAACCCACAATTCAATAATAATAATAATAACAATAATAATGATAATCTTTAAAGTCTCTGAATCCTTGAGGCACTAAAATTAACTGATCAAATAAGAACATACACACCTATCATGGACCCCCATCTCGTATTTCTTCTTTTAAGCTGAAAGCATCAAACATCACCGAGAGCAACACATAAGCACCACGTAGCTGTGGTTACCAAGAAGCAAGGACACCCTTTTCTAGACTTTAGGTAGTGTGTGTGCAGTGCTGGGTGAAATTAGCACTCTCTGATTTGGCAAATCACAGGAGGGAAACAATATTAATTAGGTTAGCAGTTAGCCTGGTTTTCACATCCCTGGAATCAAATGCAGCACTTTTCATCTGGCAATTCATGCAGTCTGGCTGTGCCCTTTTCTGAAATGCCTCTACACCCATACGCTGAATTTTTTGTGGCACATAACCTCGTTTTCGGGTCCCAAATTTCAGATGACCCCCCGCAGAGTTGTCGAGTTATTGTGTAATTTTCATAAATTCTATTTTCAGATCTCAGCCATATTAGCATAATAAGCTGAACCGCGTGGCTTTGAGCCATAAAATGAGAAACCTTCATTTTAGCTCCATTACTTGTACGGTATGACAAAGATTTACTTCAAGTTTCATAGAAAGTCTGAGGAAAAGAATACATTGACTATTAACATTAAAGTAAGTAACTGAGCTTTTTTTTTTTTTTAAATCTAAAGCAGGGCTCAGATGAGTCAGTCTAAAAACTGGAAGCACCGACAATATAAAAGATGGATGTAGCCACCCTGATGTCACCCAGTGGCTTTTAGCCAGAAGTCACCTTATACTGATTAAAATTAGCAAACCTGGTTAACAAGGATTCATAAACTTTGCACATTAAGTGCACAGAGACACGTATCAGCTAAATGGTGCTAAGTAGCATGCTATTAATATGCTAAAACTTCACTTACCAAAACTGAAGCACAAATTTGTTGAATGCTCTGCATCTCTGTTTGTCAGACGCTTCCATTGAAACACTCCAAAACACACCAATAGCACAAACATGCTTGAGAGGTCTAATTAGCAGAGGGGAGCAAACAGCTTTCAGCTACAGCTGGCTGATCAACAAACCTGCCAGTCAAGCGCTCCAATCAAGTTTAAGCCTTAGAAAAATCCAGAAGAAGGGCGAGATTAAAAAACCCATTGTGTGCTATTTTTAAAGAGGCACCAAAACTAACCACACTAGGTAATAACTCTGCATATGTAACTTTGGGCTCCAGAAGGAACCAAGTCTGCAGCCGATCACAATGGCAATGTCCATCGTTTGTATAAAGCCTATGGGGTTGTGATGACAAAAATGATCATTTCTTTTATTTTTTACTCTCTTTTTATTTTCACTTTCATTCTCGGTCACGTTTAGGCTCTCACAACGTGTTTGTTATGGTTGGTATGAGATTGTCTTTCACGCCAGTAACCCTTTTCAGTGAAAAATGAGTAGTTACAGTTACGGCCTGATGCTCAAGGACATACTGAGACACACCAGCAGCCTGGACCGGCTGGCATTGTTTGACACTCCTCAGAACAGTGGTACCAGTCTACCCAACAACCCCCCCGATTAAAATAAACAAACAATAATTAAATAAATATCTCTGTCAAATAGAAGCTTTTAGCATGGCTAATTATATTTTACTCTATGTATCAGAACTGTGACTTTTAAATGAGTACAGATATGTTACTATAATGATCATAGTATATATATGTCTATATGTGCCCTATCTCCTTAACGACTGGGCCTATCTTAATGAAACACAGTCAAACATACAGTGAGTATTAACATGTATATGTTTTAAAAAACTGATTTCCTATAAATCCAAGGTCTTTTGATTTTCATATATATTATGTTCATTTCATGACTCCCCTGCCAGTGTGGTGTAAACTGTCTGTTTGCATTTCTTTTACATGCCTACATATGTTGCCTGTATGTAGCTTTTCAGTCATCAAACAGCCTGAAGGCTGAGCTTTCACCATTTTATCTAAAACATGCTGGATGTGTGGGTAGGTGTATTGTTACAGGCACAGATAAGGTGATGAAAAACAGTCCAGGAAGGCTAGATTGGCTAATGGCTGCATGCGTAATCTATGAGTAGGTATCTAACGAGCTAAAGAGCTCGTCAGATTTATATGTGAAATTTAAGGCTCAAGCAGAATACAACATTGGTATTGTTAGTGTCAATGACTCTAAGGTGCTATCTCAAACTCTGAGTTAAAGTAGGCTGCACCAGATCGCAGTGCTCAAACACAGGGTGCTGCTTTTCCTCCAGGCTTAAGGAAATAAATCAGAGCTCTGTAGGTTTCTCTACAGTAGAAATCAAGGTCATACACTGTTTTTTAAATCTAGGACAGTTCGCCTCATGAGACAAGCTGCTCATCTACCTCATATTACTGGGGTGGCACCATGCAAGTCCACAAAATCAGCAGCACAAGTACAAATGTCACTGCACAGCTGGACAGGTTTACTGCAACGCCCACAACAAGGTGGTATAAATATTATTACCTGTTCTCATGTAAATCCTGGCATATCTGAGGACCCAGAGATCCATTGGAGGATCCTAGGCTCGGGGTTGTGTCCACTGCGGGATCAATACTGTTAACTGATGAATTTGTTACATGATCTCTTGAACAAGCCACCTACTATAGAAGCATGTGACAGCTGAGAAAGCTGCAGACCATTTTTCTTTCTTTTGTGTGCTTACTTTGTGCCCCTCCTGTTTCCTCTGAGACGCTTCAGCCTAGTTGCCCAGATTAAAGCTGGGCAAACACTGTGCGATTCAGCTCCTGCTCAAACTGTACGATTGACTCGCAGAGGTTAGAAGTTCGTAGGTCACGATGCAGGTCTCACACTATACGACCTTTCCAAAGTTCTACAAGTGCCTCCATCGCTTGTGTCCAGATCACACGCTGCACTGCCGCGCTACTCCGTCTTTTTCACCGACATTTATGTGTTTGCCCGTGCGCAGTGTGACAAGCTGCGGTGACACCCTCACGACGATGATGGTGTCACGGCCCGATTTTGGCCTTCATCGTGCGTCGTGCATCGTGTAGTATACGTGGGGTAACGAGAATCAATTAACACCTCACGACCAGCTCCCGATCATCAATTGCTTGGTCGGGAGGATTTCAAACCTGTTTGAAATCCTCACAACCAGTGTTGAAAACTTAGCGACTTTGTCGCTATATTTAGCGAGTTTTCAGACCCCTTAGCGACTTTTTTTTTCTAAAAAAATTACATTAGCATGATCTATTATGCAAATTAGGCGATGACATCATTTAGCGACTTCTAGCGATTTTTGGGACAGCCAATAGCGATTTTCCTTACTGAGGAGTTGGCAACACTGCTCACGACCACGTGATGCACGACGATGCACGATGAATGCCCAAATCGGGCCGATCGCCAAAACGGTTGCACGACTGAAAAATCGGCTCAAAATGGGCCAAAAATCGTACAGTGTATGCCCAGCTTAAGACTCTGTCTGCATGTTTCAGCTTGCATGCAACCAGTGGCGTAAAATTAATCTAAATATGTTAAAGTGTTAGACAGAGGAGGTGTTTTTAAACCATTCACTAAGTCCACTGCATCATAGTCTCTTAAAGATAAACCTGCACAGTGAACACGCGCGCAATACACATAAACCTCTTTGTAAACAAGTGATGGTCTCTGCTGGTGGTTCCCTCTGTCAGACGCTTCCCAGCAGGATACAGTCAGATTAGCAGCATCTCATTGATGGCTTGTGAACATCCTCGTTTCATCATGTTCACACAGTGGGAAGCTTCACATCCCACCTCAGCCCCATCCTCGCACAAAGTGAAGAGGGTTGTCACGTGCTACGGTGTTGCTGGCAGAAACCACACTCAGACCGGCACAAGTAACACTTATCAATGTAACCTATCACACGTTAGGTTTAAATTACATGTGCTGAGGACTTTTTTCTTTTCCTTCACTACGCCATTCACGGGTACAGGTCTGGTGATCGTTCAGGTCAGCCCATGTGATGGAGCACTCGCACTCACTCCGCTTCTTGATCAAATAGCCCTTACATAGCCTCGAGGTTAATTTTGGCTAAGGCTCAAGCTAAACCTTTGATGATATAAAAGTGAAGCTTAAGATTTCTTGAATGGCCACTGAGGATAACCCATACACTGTACATGGAGGATAGGTGTAGCTTGTCAAGGTGAAGGGATCTGAAAAGTGAAGCAAGCATAGGTATTTTTAAATATCTCAACCTTGTGAATTTTGTTAAGGCTTAAAGTTAGAACACGTTGACTGGCAGGTTTGTTGATCAGCCAGCTGTAGCTGAGCGCTGTTTGCTAGGCTTCCTACTGCTAATTGGACCTCTCATGGATGTTTGTGCTGTTGGTGCCTTTTGGAGCGTTTTAATGGAAGTAAGTGAAAACAATAAATATGTCTTGCTGAGAGATACAGACGGTCTTTGTCCTTTGAGTTTTGGTGAGAAACTTCTGGTATTTTCTCGTATATTATGGTTGTTATTAGCATGTTACTTAGCACCAGTTAGAACCCAGAGAGGATGGATGTAGCTTGCTATCTTGCACACCAGGTTCTGGACTAAACATGGCCACTTCTCGCTCCAAAAAGAAAACCAACAGGGAGGTTTCCAAAAGGTTAACACACACTTCAAAATGTGGATTGGAGAATAGGTGTCACGTTAGCTATGGCTATTATTTATATATCATACAGTTAGTATAGCTGTATTTAAAGCATGTTTAATGCTTTGAAGAAAGCACTGAAGTCTTTTTTTTTTAATAGTTGGTTGATATTTCCATTCTTCAGTTTTTTTAGCTTTAATTTACTCAAAAACTTTGTGTATTTTTGTGTGTATTTCTTGTTAAATGGGTAAAACCATAATGGGTAAATTACCTAATATGGTCAAACACTGCTGCAGTGCAAATAATCAGGTATAACATATATAGGGTGTTATAATGTAATTTTATATAATCTATATTTTATGTAATGAAATGATATACCACCCATAAAAAATGTCACAATACTAGTAAATGGGTATATAACTACAATATTAATTTTAATAAATTCATTAATTTTTGATTATATAAACAGTAATATGGGTTTTCATGTTTAACTTAAAAATGTCCAGAAAATGTTATTACAATATACTAAAAACCATACACTGTAATTTACAGTTTGGCCTCTTGTAGACAGAAAACCTCTGTTTCAGTCCAGGTACAACTTCACAGCGAAGCAGAATGAAACAGTTACACGTTTCAGGTACCTGTTGTTACCTGAGTCGATACTTGCAGCCCATTCAGGTTGAACAAACAGTTTCACTTCTCCAGGATGGTGCATTCATGGGTGCCATTGCAAGAAAGTTTGCTGTGTCTCACAGCACAGTATTAAGAGGTTCCAGGAGACAGGCTGTTACACATGGAGAGCTGCAAAAGCTTGTAGAAGGGCATGAATCACACCGCAGAACCAATATCTGCTGCTTAGTGTGAGGAGCTGCAAGACTCCTACAAAATGCATATAGACCAAATTGTCAGAAACAGACTCCATGCCATCACCTAACACCCTCTAGCGGGACCTGTGTTCACAGCCCAGCACTGCAACTCATTTGGTATTTCAGAGAATATCAAAACTGGAACCTGTTTGCGTCACAGATGAGAGCACAACTTTAGTTATAGGAGACCGATCGAACACCAAATGCCTGCTGGAAATCTCCTCCTCTGTTTCTCGCACGTATTACCTTAAGTTTTAAAAAAATAGTTTTGAAGTTTGTGTACACATTTACAAACCTTACAAACATATCCATCTTATATTTACATGCTTATTAAAACTGCATATGACCATTCATTTACACGGGAGCTGTCTTAAACTGTTCAACAGTTTCAAGCAGCTTTAATTCTGGACATTTAATCATTCATGGAATTGCTGTACTGTTGCAGCGCAGCTCGAGTGCAACCTTTAAGTAACAGGGCTGTTGAACACTGAGCTGTTCTGACTGCAAATAAACTGTGAATAGTTTAAAAAAATCCGGAGTGCTTTCATTTTGGTTGCATGAAAAGAAAGGTGTTACTTTTTTCTGCTGGCATTTGATCAAATGGACACGAGAGCCGAGCTCGGACTCTGGAGAGGGCCCGGCCTCTGGTGTTCTGCACATTGATCTGCTCTGTGACCTGTACTGTCTGAAGTCTGGAGTATCTGCTGTGCTTCACGAGTTAAAGTCCAGGTTGAGGGAGGGAAAAACTCTGAGTTTGCCTAGAATGTGTGAAAAAAATGAAGGAGAAAACAGAAGGGAAGGAGGTAAAGAATGACTGAGAATTGTGAGCATCCAGCGTGTGTGACTTCAGCAAAACTAGTGCCGTTGTTATCTCGGTAGCAGATGGAGAATGAATGGTGTGTATGGTGTGTGATTAATGAAGGCTGTTGTCAATAAGACAATGCAGGCAGGATATCTGTGAGGCAGTAAGCTTTGTATTTAATTGAACACTGGAGCAAAGAAACAGGACTTTTTAAGAGCTTGGAAGATAGTTATGTGCAATATCACAATATAATTTAGGCAGTTACATTCAACAAACATCTAATTATGGTCAATTTTGGAGGGATTTGGAATGAATTTGCAGATTTTGTGTCTTGTTTTCACTTTGTTCTCTTCAGGTATGTTAAAATCACTCATGAAACCGTGGCCATTTGGATGCATTGTGACATTTATAGCAATGGCTGCTCTTATTTGTTGTAAAACCCTGCAGCTACTCTAATAAACATAAGGCTTCCTTTGGTCTACCCTAACGAGGATGTTTCCATGATATTTGAGGAGGGAGTTTGCAAGAACTCCCATAACTGTTGTTATTATCGTTATGACGGTAATTATCATTATCATTTTCTGGACAGAGTCCTCATCTCTGATGCGCAGCTCAGCGGCCCTCTAACTTTTCTTGGTGGGTAAAATTGACCAAGGTGATGAGGTCTGGGATCATTTGAGGTATACAACTAATCCATCTGTGGTCCGCCGGTGCTTTGCCGAGCCCATTAGGAAATTACTCTAATCACATCCGAGTTATGGATTATTATCATCTGCAGGTAGCCACTTCATAATCATTCACTGCTTAATTTGTGGGTTATAAAATCACGAAAGGGATCATTCTGTGGATCCTGTGTAGGATTCACAATGAGAAATGTCTTATGTGACAGAAAGGAAATAATGAGGTTCATGTAAATGCAATGAACAGCAGCACATCAGTGCAGACCACAAGAAGGTAAGACACACCACACAGTTCCCACAGAGACAGTCATTTTGGATCAAAGGAGAGTCCTGTAAATGATGCGAACCACATTTGATTAGCAGAGTCATTTGTGGTTTCTTAATTAGTCATTTAGTCAGAAATAAAGTCATTTATTTATATACTATAAAGTTTATGCTGCATAAATGCCAATACATATCACACAGTTAGGATTGAAAGCCAGGTCAAATCTGTGAAACTAAGTCAATGAAGAGATCTGAGGTTCTTCCCTTCTAGAGGGAGTCAAGGAAACATGGATGTGTCCTATGCAGAAGCCTTCAGTCAAGTAAATTCAGCCACCTTCAGTCACCTTTCTCATTCACTATGTGTTAACAGACCTCTCTGCAGTGATTCATACTTGTTATCAACCTCGGTCTCTCTTCCACAGCATGTCTTTATCCTGTCTTCCTTCTCTCACCCCAACCGGTCGCAGCAGATGGCCCCGCCCCTCCCTGAGCCTGGTTCTGCTGGAGGTTTCTTCCTGTTAAAAGGGAGTTTTTCCTTCCCACTGTCGCCATGACATATGGTTGTGATTGTTTTTCTGTGTATGCATTATTGTGGGGTCTACCTTACAAAATAAAGCACCTTGAAGCGACTGTTGTTGTGATTTGGCGCTGTATAAATACAACTGAATTGTATTTATACAGTGTATGCAGCACTTTTCATATACTTTGAATGCTTTTCTTTTTCCTTTTATTATGATTTAAAACACAAAGGATTAAAACACTTAAGGCACTCTCTTGTGACTGTAAGAATCTCAGACGAATGCTCGATTGGCTGTCAAACTCATAAAATTAACACAAAAAAACTTAGACTGTATTTATCTGCAGAATGCACATCCTTTCCAGGTTATTGTTACTTTTTATGTTATAGTTATACAATTTCCTCCCACCCATCCCCTCCACCCCCATTCACCAACTATCACTAGAGGCTATCTCACACACAGCTCTGCTACTGACTGCTCTCATTTAAGCAACAGCGAAGCAGTATGTCGGAGGGATCGATAGCAGCCGCCTACGAGAAAGTCGTATGTGTGTGTGCTTTGCAGTGGGAACAGCCGCAGCCTGTTAGCTGCATTCATCTTCAAACTCCCATGGTGCTATGGTCACCAGTGAATGGCACGGTGTTTACACAGGCTCCTTAAGCACCCTACTCTATTAACTCTCTGCATTTACATGGTGCCCACATCCATTCATTTCTCCCGGGAGGTGAGAACTCTCGTAGTGAACCATAGATTACATGAATTGTCCAATTTCTGCTCAGGTTGGATCCTATTGGTATAATAGCAGCAAAGATAATAGCTTCTATTTCCACCCCTGTGGCTGGTCAGCCGCATTTATTATTTGAGTATTTCCTCTTTATGGTTAGGTAAATATTCTACTTAACAATCTAATGCATTCACTCATCTGCCAGCTATGAGTATGTGTTGCACAGTTGGAGCTTATATAAAGGTAATATTACAGTTTACAGTGTAGAATGATTGAAATTTAAGAGTGTTGGATGCAAATATGAGATGATAGACGGAGGAGATGAAATTCAGTTCTGATGAGTTTGAGAGTTTTAGTGTTTTGACAAAGTGACGAACAGACTAAGTTAAAGTAAGAGAAAACTGGAAATTCAAGAAAATTAAATAAAAACGTTTTTAGTATAAATCAAAGAATATAAACTCAAAGTATTTCATGAAGATCTTATAAAAATGGGCCCTGAATAAAACCAAGGAGTGCCAATTGTGAATCTGCAATATTGGAAAAAATCATCAGGTAGGAAGAAGGGGAAGAAAAGTAAATAAGTTAAAAGACTAGAACACACAGATTGAGAGAGACTCGTACAATCAAATGGAGGAGACACAGTGAAAAGGTAAACACCAAAGAGCGCTATAAAAAATTCAAAAGTTGTCTAAAGTGGATGGTGAGGATAAGGCTATGGGTTTTTTCCTTTGGTTCTTGCTTGCTTGCCTTCTGTCCGTTCTTTGTTTGGCACATCAATCAATCAGAGCAGCGTTTGTCCCTCACGCTGCTGTGGCTTCTGATTGGATCACAGTGGTGATTCAGCAGCTCGAAATCCTTTGTCCTTCCAGACAACTCAGATCCCATATTTCAGCACAGATAAAACCCTGAAGTTCTCTGCATGTTTTTTTTGTTTTTTTCTTCAGAAAAATACCAACAACAACAAAGGAATGATTCATGAGTGTACTTGGTTATTTTGCATTGTTGGGATTAGCACTAGGGCTCAATAGCACAAGGATATATCCTTCTGACTGTTGGTTTGCTGATAGTAAGCGGGACCACTTTACAGTATACACCATATCACCTTTTTGAACACCAGTAGCTGTTGATGATGGTCGGAATCATTCAAGCAGCTATCTGAATTAATTAACCTGATAAAGGACACAGAGGGAACAGGATTAAATTGCTTAATGGCCAAACATTTGACCATTGCTCCTCAATTTGGGCCACAGTTGTCCAAATAACCTTGTTCGTTTTTCCATCTAAATGCAAATGGATGGGTGTTGAAGAAAGTGGAAACCACTGCTATTTGCCATCTGCCCATTTGTGTGTGCACTATTGTGACCATTAGGTTTTGTTCTGGTATTGTACAAAATGCATGGCCTGCTCACTCCGCTATGAATTTCAAGAGGGTTTCAGATGGACCAGGACATGATGGGAGCAAAAGGTATTAATACATGTGTCATAAAAGTAATGAGGCTCAGTGCTTTTTGTTGATGGTGTCAGTGACCAGGAATGCAAAGGCAGGTTGGGGTACAGGTATTTTTGTGTGTTCTTTGAAATTATTATAAAGCGAAACCAACCACATTGTAATTCTCAGTGGATCCAAATCTGTTTTTTTGTCTTAGAGATATGCACAAGGTGTCTGTTGGTGTGCCAGGACACACCTGGTTATAACAATGCTGAGATGGTTCTTATGCCCAACTCATCTTTTATGTAGTCCTGTGAAAAATTAATCTCATAGAACAACCTTTACCGGCAATAACCTTGAAGTAAACATTTTCTGTATGACAACCTCTCAGGTTGTTTTGTAGGAATTTTGACCAACTCTTCTTCATTAATTGCTTCAGTTCTGTGATTTTGCAGGCATTCATCTAAGCACAGCTCTCTTAAGGCCAAGCCCCAGCATTTCAGTCAGGGTGAGGTCTGTACTCTGACTGGACCATTCTACTGTAGATTCACTGATTTGCTTGGCATCATCATCATCCTGTTGCATGATCCAATTTTTAGGCCAAGCTTTATCTGTCCGACAGAAGGCCTCACATTTGACTCTAGGATAGCTTGGTGTACCGAGGAGTTCACAGTCAACTCAATTCCTGGAAGGTAGCTTGAGTTGACTGTTATTGTGAGTAACAGTGTACTGTGAATGAAAGGAAAGGAAATGAAGTGAATAAAAGAAAAAACATACTCGGTATTTTTCTAATTATTCTGTAATGCACGCTGACTTCTCACACTAACTGAGGCCTGTAGAGTCTGAATGTAGCTCTTATTTTTTTTTTTTTTGTAATTTCACTGAGCATTGCATGGTCAGCACCTAAATGCTGCATATCAGTAAACTGCTAAAACCTTTTGCTTTTATAGAGGTGGTCACACTTCCAGATGATCAAGTAGATTTTATTAAGTGCACTTAACTGTTATTTACCCCCAGAATTCCTATGGAAACACTTCCAGGACTGCATAAATTCTTTTTTCACTGTAGATTATTGTAAGACAGCCCTTTGGACTCATTTTTGAATGCAGAATCTTACTCTACTTACTTTATCTAGAGCAGACCTTCCCAAAGTGTGGGGCCTACCCCCCTGGGGGGGTATGGCGCAGAGCCATTGCGGGGGGCGGTATGAAAAGGGGAAAAAAAACAACAACGCTTGGACACTACTAGCACGGGGCGCCCACACAAACGCAAAGCAGGAGATGAAGCATCGCTGAATATGTTTCCAAACCAACTTCATTCTAAGCCAAAGACTAGAAAATATGGTGAAGCAAATCTTCCCTTTGGTTTCACCTGCACAAGTGCCGAGGTAGGTCTCCCCTGCAGAATTGGTTTTCCCTTCCTCGGGAGCAGCGCTGGGCTCTTCCTATCACGGACAAACAGTATCCCACATTCTTGATTTTTAGTTCACAAACACTTGTTGTAATGACTAACTACTCCTGACATTTTGGAGATCTTTGCTCTTTATACAGTAAAGTTACAGCTGGATACAAATAACATCAGGCTGATCCTGCCACGATTTGTCCCCCGGTTCAAATCACGGACAAACAGGATCCCACAGCTGTTTATGTTTTTAAACCTATTTTGCACAGAGAGGCATTTTTTGAAAAAGGTATTGTAATTATTGCAATGTTGAATATTATTACACAGGAAAAAAACAACTACACGTAAAATAATTACACTGTGACGCCTCTGCCTTTCTAAATGGGGGAACAGTAACTGCGATTCTGCAATTCATCTCATGTAAACAATAACGTGGCGCACAGCGTGATGTGAAAAAAGATGTGAACATTTTTCTTGTAAAACAAAAGGGGGCCTAGCAATAAAGTTTGGGAACCACTGATCTAGAGCATATTTATGGCCAATTTAGAATCACCAGCTAACCTGACATGCACTGGACTGTGTTAGGAAGCTAGAGTATCCATGGAAAGCACACAGAAGTGAACTCACCAGGGTTCAAACCAGGAAACTTGCTGGGAGGCTCCAGTTTTGACCAAGTATGCCACCTGTGAAGGATTAATTAGTGAAGTAGATCGCCCACTTTTTTGCAAAAAGGCTATCAGACGAGGGTAGTGAAACGTCAAATGCTCAAACCACAAACAAAAACAATAATTGTGTCTCACTGCTGAAACCATCATGTTTCCAAAGGTTTGCATTGCAAGCTTCACAGTTTTGCAACCTCTTAGTGAGTAGTTGGCGAGAGTTCAATGCAAAGTACTGACTGTCAGGGCAATCTGCTAGCAACAAAAGCAATTGCAAGGAGGTTTTTGCTGCAGCATCATATCTTTCTTTGTGACTAATTTCACCTAGCAACAGCAAGCAACCTCCTGCAAACACTTACCAACTGGCCCGAATTCACATTTTTTCCAGCCGTAAGCAGTAAGGTTAGTGACCAGGCCTATGTGGCAGAGACCTTACTTTGTTTTTTACTGGCTTTTGGAGGAAAACTCCTGTGGCCATTTGAGGAACTGCAGTTTTTGGTGCTTCTGCATCTGCATAATATCCAAGTCCTCCCCAGGTTCACGCTACGGGTTTCCGAGTTTTGTTATCTTGGACTTATATAAGCACACGTTATTAAACGCATATATACAACACACATGGTTTGCTTTAATAATTTGTAAACAGAAAAATGCACAAGAACAGTCATAATTTGTTTGTTGAAGCCTTTAAGTTAGTCTCCGGTTATTTGTGCAGTTACATAGACGTGTTTTCATTCATACCACATTTATCTGTATTATAAAAACTCCTCTTTGACTATGAAAGACAATACAATCCTAAATAAAAAGGACAACAAAGCCTGTACGGCAGCCAATGAACTTCACAACTTTTTAAAAAGAGTAATAGAGCTATAGAGCTATACTGCATGAACAGGAAATATTGCACATAGAGAAAAGGCTCTTGGGATGACATCATTATTAATTAAGTGAAAAGAAGGAGCAGAAGTTTGTGAAATTAGTCGAGCGAGTTGGATGAACACATATCTGTCTAAAGCAGTCTATTAATCACGCCTTCTTCAAATGGCCCTCATTTGTGCAAGCACTTTCCAATATAGGAAGAAAAAAATAGTGTACAAAGACGGTAAAGTTGGAAAAAAGACAACCTCAAACTGACATCATTAAATGCATATCTGACATTAAAACATAAAGTGGCACATTAAAACAAAGAAATACATTTCTTGAACTTAAGATACATTTGGCCAACCTTTCATGCTCCACAACGTAAATCAATTTTAAATGTATTGTTATGACAAGAAATGAAGCACACTTAAGGAAAACGTGCAACAATGCATGAGCGTACTTGAGCATAATCACAGAATTGAATGGAATGAGCCATTGCTTTCCTTTGAAGTTTTCCATTTAAATTGCACAGTCCAAATCACAAGTAATATTGTATCCAAGTTGTATATACAGTGGCTGACCACTCAAATATCGAAAGAAACAACAGTTTTCCTGATATCTTACTTGTCCAGTCTGCTGAGAGTTGTCACAAAGAGACACGATTTCAATTTCTTATTTCCTGACATTTTGGGAATGGAAATAGCAAGTCTGTAGAAATACAAAGGTTATTCTGAGGAGCATTTCCTGACCTTTAATGAAAACATAATGTCATTTCTGGCCTTTATACCATAAACTGAGCTACAATATAAAAGTTGGATGTAGCTTTAAATCTCTAATTTATGGAGCCCCGCAGGGGACATGGGAGAAAAAACAATTAAGACGGACTTTTGCGAGATATCGCAAAACAAACTCGGGATCTCGCAAAAGTTTTAGCCGCATTCTTCGGAGGCCGCCAGCACGAAGCCGACCGGGAGGTCGAGGCACGATGTGCCGGGAAAGCGGTGTTCCTCCCGGCTGTAGTAGGTCTCGACCTCCCGTTAGCTTCGAGATGGTGGGTGTCAGATCTCCGAAAACGTCGGAGCACTTTTGCAAATATGTGATGTCTTGTAAACCGAGCAGGTATCTGACGTTTACACAACTACATTCACGCCTCAAAATATCTTAAAAGTGTATTTTGTGACCCAGAAAGAGTTTGTTTTGTGAGATCTCGCAAAAGTTTTGCGAGATCCCGAGTTAGTTTTGCGGGATCTCACAAAAGTCCGCCTTAATTTTTCTTCTCCCATGTCCCCTGCGGGGCTCCGTACTAATTTTATAAAAGTCTATCAGAAAATGACTGTACTGCTCACTTGATGTGTGACACTTTCTGTATGAGTTCATAGTTTCAATTGTTAGTTACAAATTATCTTTAATTTAGCAGGATGTTTATTTCTAAAGGGTGTGAAAGTGTTTTTGGATTCTCCATCAGACACACCGCTTCAGCAGAAAGCTGAAGTTGGTGGCTACGTCCATCTTTTATATTCAGTCTAGGCTTAAATTAAGATGGGACTTGTCTTAGTGAGAAAGCTATTTTTTTGGACATGTGACCATTTCCTAAAGGAGGTGCTTAACTGGCTTTCCCTGGGATTTGAATTGGGACTTAAATAGGGACTAGATTGGCAGGAAGCAGCATGACACTCCACCTGTAGTTAAAAAGTGCAATGGCACGCTTAAATTTTCCTGCACTTAATAGAAATTTGCCTTAAAAAACTGTCTTTGGCAATCTTTATGACACACTGTGGCGAGTCCATGTAGAAAACCCAAGCCCTGAAGGAATTACACAAATCCTAACAGCCACACTTCTATTAATAGTATAAAATCTGGACCCCGACTGTCTCACTTCCTGGACTGGATCTTCATATAGCAACCGAGAAAACCTTCCCCACCTCCCAGGTCAACTGAAAACAGAAGCACAGTATTTTCACATACCTGTAAGCCCATAAAACTTTAATAAATCTTATTCGAGTAAAGTTTAAACAACTTTCAATAAGAATTGGAAGATTGATATATCTAATGGTTGTTTTGGCTGCAAAGTTTGAGACTTCTTCAATTGAATTTTTGAGGTATATATACTGCAACATCTCTCACCGTATAGGTTTTCGCTGCTGGTTCTGCTGGTAAACTATAGTCAATAATATTGCACAGAAAGCAAAGACAACAAGCCTGATTGTTCAGTTAAGAGCATATGGGATTCCATACAATAAGGCAATTGCTTTAATGAAAATATCTCAAACATTTTAATCAATGCTTCACTGACAGGCGATGTGATGTCCTCTTTAGTACTGATTGGTCCATCACATCGACAAACTATTACACAACTTGTGCACTTCTTAACACGGAGTGCTTGATATGTAGAGATGGAAGCAGCTGACCAATCACAAACTGAGAATTATGGATGGATGGGGTTACGGATGACAAAGCAAGGATATGGAAATTCAGCAAATTTGAATGACCATCAGGCTCCGTTTTCACCTGTAGACTTATTTCTGCAGACTGAAGCTGCCAGTCAACACTGGTAAAAGTTTTTTTCACACACAATCATTCTATGCTACAAGCACAGTTAGAAAAGAAAAAAATACCCCCCAGATATATATTAAATCCACATATTTTGCCGACATCTGTGGAAATAATGTTATTTGGGGGAATTCACCTTATCTAAAACAAAATTTTAAAGTAGGAATCAAGGATTCCAGGTGGGAGAAAAAATAATGCCGGAGGGCCAGCTTTTCTAGGTTAATGCTGCTAATGTAGCCTATTTACAATCTCCTATTATATGCAACAAAAATAGCCTTGTTTTTCACTAATAAGCTGATATGTTCTGGCCATTCACCGAAGAAGAAGAAGAAGAAGAGAAAACTTAATCGAAAAAAAGGGAAGTCATTAATTGTGCTTTTTAACCCACAAATCCACTTCATTGCTGAAATGGGACAATTCAAGAGGCACCATCTGAAGTGCTTACATCAGTTAATGAGAATCTCTAAAGCTATAACAAGGACTGAAAATACAAATAGTAAATATATCATATTTATATATTTATAAAGTTGATACAATTCCCTTCCAGTCCCAAATCCAGTTTAAAAAATATTTTCTTCACATTGTCTAATGTCCGACATGAAGGATCTTTGTGTCGCCGCGCAAAGCCCTTATGATGCTCTAAAAGAGAGATGTCTTTGCCAGGGTTTGATTCTAATTATCCAAAATCTGGATGACACAGAAAGCTTGTGCTAAAAAGCCGGAAGAGTTATTTTTTTGTTCTCTTTTCTTAAATGCAGGAGGTTGTTTTGATGAGAAGACTGAACAGTTCTGCTGAGTATCCTTCTGTCGATGTTGGTGGTGGGTCTCAGGAATGCTTCAACCCCGGAGTTAAACAGTTACCTCGTTCTTACTGGCAGTGTGGTATGTGTGGTGGTGGCCGGGAATGTACTTCAGGTGGTCCACCGTGTGTGTTCGTCGGGAAGCAAACGCCTGCCTCTTAGACGTGGTCACTTGGTGGTTGACCGTCAGCGTGTTGTAGGAGTCAGTAGAGGCACTGGGTTGAGAGTACATCTTGGTCACCTTGTGGCGGTCTATAACTGGCGTGGTGGGTATCAGCATGTCAGCATGAGACATCGCCCTCGCCATGGCCTTCTCCCGGAACTTGTCACGCCTCATTGCTGGGGACAGCAACAGCGGATCCTGGGAATGGAGGCGGTCCGCTGAGAGCAGCTGCTCTTCCGAGAGGTGGCGGCTGCTTCCATATGCTGCAGCCGCCATCACACCGTAGGAAGACAGGCCGTACTCTCCACGTCGCGGCGTCCTGGGAGGAGACAGGACGTGGTCCTGCGACATGGCCCTTTGGACTCGACGAGGACGTTGCCGCTGCTGGTGCTGCTGGTGTTGCTGGGGTTCTGCGTTCAGCTTCACCATGTGGGTTGGTCCCCGTCCACCAAAGTCAGGATGATGCTTCCTGGCGTAGTAGTCATCTATGTCTTTATCACCTGGGGAGTTAGGAGACAAAGATCATCAGGGAGAGGCAGGCATTGAGTCTTAATGGCTTTGCTTTGAATGGCTGTAATTTTGGATAGCTTGGCTTATGCCACATCTCTCCGCAGCTAGCTTTATTTCAACAAATTAGCAAAATGCACCCATCAATCACTGAAACAGCAACATTGCATCCCTGGTCAAAAATAGCTGCAGTACACTGGCAAAAACTGCAGTGTGGCTTATGAGGTGGAAAGACAGATGGGGGGTGGGGGTGCTGTTTCCATGCTCAACAGCGGGAGTCGGGAACCTTTCTTATAAACCAGGAAATTATGAGCATCCACCCAGTTTCTTAACTGTTTATCCAGCTTATGATCAGGAGCAGCCTGATCCTGTCTCCCCTCTCATAGGGCAAAAGGAAGGATACACCCTGGGCAAGTCATAAGTCCAGAACAAACAGAGAAAGGCAGACAATCACACATTCATACCCATGGCCAAGTCTTTAAACCGTGGGAGGAAAACTAAGAGAGTACTAGGAGAACATGCATATACAGAAAGGCACCAGTAAATCAGGGAACACTGAATAAACATGTTTATGTCGTTTATGTACACAGGAACACATGGTGAGCTTAGCTGTACTGACCTTCAGACTGTCACATAATGCCCGACGATCATCACTCTGCTCTTTCGGTATGAGTAATATAATCCAGTCGTGTCTAACCCTGGACTGTCAGCAGCATAAGTCAGTGTGTTAGGAATCAAAGGTTGCAGAATAATCCCACCTTGTAGCTCGTGAATTAAAAATTATCTTATTTCCATTTGATTTACAAAGAATTCTGGGTAATAAGACCCCGTTGCTAGAAAGTCTAAATTTGGTCCAATCATGACACAATGTGTTGAATGAATATTAAAGCAATGGTTGCTCATTGCCAAAATGTTTCCTGGGCAAGTCGTGCTTTGCAGCATATTAGATCATTTTTCATTCTGATACGTTTTAGTAATCAAAACAAATTATTGCACAAGCAAGAGCCTGTACCTGCATCAGAAAAAAAAAACTCTCCCCAGTCTAAGGAGACTCTTTACTGAGCATAAAATCTCTTTTCTGTGGCTATTTGGGTATTAGAAGCTTTCTATCTACTATTACTGAAGGCCAGGCTCGTGCCATTTGTGTGGCTCAGTACAGATGACGGTTGCGTAGTGCGTCTCGCGACATCATTAAGTCAAATAACAAAACACTCAGCTGCGGCGGCAGATTAACCCGGTCTTTCACAAAAACGCGATCCCCACGGTAATAGTGGCAGTAAGAACTGATAACATAATCCCACACCAGCTGGAAAGTGCTATTCAAAGCAGTTTGAATTGTTTTGTCCTTTCCCTTCGTGAAAAACAGGATAACTCCAAGCTCTTGTCAATGTATTTGTCCTTCAGCATTGAGAACACTCATCAGCAAACCACAGTACTCAACAGTTCATGCGCGGGTGGTGCCTGAACGGGCAACCAGTCATTTAATCCTCTGCCAGAAAGCAGGCCGCCGCTCCGCTGTGTGCACACACTCCTAATGGTAAAATCATTACCGCAGTATTAGCCACAGGTAGCTCTCAGCAGACTTCTGTCTACCTGGTTTTTGGCCGTGCTCGCAAAAAGGGGAAGGCTACCAAGGTGCCTGCCTGATTAACTATTGTGCTGAGCAGTTGTTACCTCTGCAGTAGTTAATTACTGCAGAACACAGAGGTTGAATTGGCGCTTTAGGACTATATCACGCTTCACCAGGTCGTGGAGAAAGGGGATGATGGGAATTGTTTGTCTGGATGCTCGTCTCTCTGGGAGAGATGTCACGCCTGGATGCAGAAGGTCACCTTATTTTCTCCCACTCTGAGGTTTTAATGTCCACTAGTCTGTGCATTCCTAATGAGGGAAGCCAAACTCTTGCCTGTGGCGATGCGGTCTAGCATTCTTCCCCGAAGGGTTGGTTTAGATATGACATTACGGCGGGAAATGTCAACCGAACTACAAGTATAGACACAACTGACAAGCTGCGGCTCATATCTCTAATGACAGGTCAAAGTAAAGTTTCCAGTCAATAAGATCTCAAGAGTTACACTCAGATAATGATATGGCATAAATAAGAAAAAAACCCACAACACGGAGCGGAGTCTATATAACCTTAGGGTCTGAAAAGGGAAGATTAAAGATTAAATTAGCATTCATTCCTTGTGGTAAAATGTCGTAAACTGTGGTCTATGTGAACACCACCATGGGGATATCTAAGGTTGCAAAAAGTCTCATAAAAAGTCTACGAGAAGCAACTTTCTGATTTCGTTTCCAAAAGGATGACCATCTGTGGTATTTTCTGCGAACTTGTTTGCTAACGAATTGTCAGTCGTTAGCTAATGAGCAAGCAGTTTAAGTCTTCCCAACTCCTCCCCACATATATTTTTTGCAGTCAAGATGCCTGAAAGGCTCATCTTGAGGCTTGAAAACAGGAATTTGCAAACCAACAGGTGACGTCACAGTAACGACATCTATCTTTTGTACTGTCTCGACTGTGGTGCAAAATGCCTGTTTTAGTATAGAAGTCTATGGGAAAATGACTGTACTGCTTTTATGATTTATGACCTCAGTAACCACTTTTCTATTCAGTTTATTGTCTCAATCTCTACTTTTTCTTTATATAACTCAGTATTTATCTTTAGATGGATGCTGAAGGATGTCATTCATTAGGGTTGATGCTTTGCTATTGACACATGTAGTAAAATGTAGCAACGTCCCCCACTTTCTACAAATTCCTACACATTGTTTACTTTTATATTTGAAGTCAAAGTTTTCATAGGACAGGACAAGAACAGATCAGAAAACAAGAGATGCTTTTTGTTACAATCAGCTGAAATTAGCTATTTTTTCCTTTCTGCCACTGAGATAAGTAAAGTCATCCTCGAAATGGCCTGCTCCTCTATAACTGCCTCCGCTTCCATTTGATTTAGGTCTTATTCTTTATGGATGTACACATGTTCCACCGTTTACAGTGTAAGTGGCTGAAATGATTTAAGAAGGGCAATGGAAATTACTTGATCTCATCTCTGCGGCTCAGATAAAACGCAGCACTTTACTGTTAAAATGATTGCGAGAGGCTGAAGGGTCCCAAATGTGAAGCAGAGCTACAACACAGGAAATTGCTAACAACTGCTAATTAAACCCCAGCTCCCACTTTGCTAGATTACATGCAGTATAGCCAGTGTATTTATGTGTCAGCTATTGATCACAGGACACCGTAATCATATAATGCGCTAACACTCGTGAAATTGGTGGAACATCAATTATAAAGTGATCGTCAGAGGTTTGGAGTAGGAGTGGTAGAATGTAAAAGGGGGATAGAGTAATATCATTTAGGTATTTCTTTTTGGGCGGATTAAAGGTGGCTTATTTGTTCTAAAAGGTGTTTTAATCCCTTTTAAGGGTGATTAAGGGGAAAAACAGCAGAGCCAAATATGATTGGTTTCTCCTTCTTTGTGCCGCCTCCTTGGAGGAGCTAAGCGGGTTATTTTAGAGCTGCGTCCTCAATCCCTGCGTCGTTGACGTCGTTGAAGGACGGAGAGGATGGAAGTGCCGCTCTCGCTCTCTCTCTCATACACACACAAAAACTACACACCAGAAATGATTTATAATTGCCAATTTTAAATTGCAAATAAACCATGCTAATTTAATTTACTAATCATCGTCTCTCCAGATGGTTTCCATTAAAATTGCAACTAATTATATTACTTTTAGGCTTGTTTCCAAAGATCTCACTCATGCTAGAACTTCTTTTTTCTTCAAGGGATGACTTTCCTTGCGTGTTTGACAAATTCTGCTGGGCCCCTGTCTCAAATTCAAAAAGCTTCTTTGTAGTTCAACATGATTCATCTCTGTGATTTTCTGTGTTTGTACAGGACTCTGGCAAGATAAGAGCAAAGCCCTGAGTTGATAAGTGAAAGAAAAGACAAACTTATAAAAGACAAATGTGGAATGCGCTGAGAGGAGATTGCTCTGATGCATGTTTTTCTATCACATAACCACACAGTGTAAAAAAGGACCAGTGACATGTTTAAGTGGCTTTCTCTGTGTGCGTACCTTGTCTTAAGATTCCTCCTGATGCTTTGAAGGTTTTATTTGAACCATTTTTGCAAACTCTTGTGAAGCTCTTTCTGAGCTTAAGGGAAAACTAAAGTACACCCAGAAGTTAGCGATGAAATGTGTACTTTCTGGGTGCTAAAGCTATAAGCGAGTAGGATAAAAGCAATTTTATATATACATATAATATATATGCCAGTTGTTAACAGTCATGTCAGCCCACATCAGCTGCTGGAATGACTGATCTGCTTCAGCTTTATATATTTTGTGGAATTTTAGAGCATTTAGAGCATACTATTTAAAAAGGGAGTTTTTCCTTCCTACTGTCGCCAAAGTGCTTGCTCATAGGGGGTCGTATGATTGTTGGGTTTTTCTCTGCATGTGTTATTGTAGGGTCTACCTTATAATATAAAGCACCTTGAGGCAACTCTTGTTGTGATTTGGGGCTGTATAAATAAAATTGAATTGAATTGAACTATTTAATGCCCCACTCACACAGGCCAAGATACTGGTTGGCAACTGCCTGGCAACCACCAGTTGCTAGAGAAAAAGCAGTTGCTGGAGGTTATAGACGGTTGCTGTGAAATTGTCTGCAAAGCCAAGGACACACAGACCTAAAGATCTGCCAGTGACTCAGTGAGTAAGGAAAAATGTGTCTTCCCCGACAGATTGGAAAGTGATTGCTTGGTGTTTGGTAGGGAATAGGTATATGCAGCTGGAACAAAAACCTCCTTATCATTACACCGGATGCCTGTATTTTGTATGGAAGATGCATGTGTATTCTTTTTAATGCAATAGAAAAACATTCATACTTTATGTTGATGCAAATGTGTGGAGGTACTTTTAATGCAGTTGTTGAGTTTGATTAATTTTGGCTACATGGAAACATGCCCCAGAAACGTCAAGCATGAATAAGGCTATATGCAATCAATATTTGATTATAAAATCTCACTAAATACGTCAACTCAATGGACCCTAACAATCCACGTGCCCAGCCTAGAAATTAGCAAAGCTGCAGTTTAATGACCTGGGACTGAATTAATTCACAAGATAAACATAACATTAAATAAACAGCTTAATTTAAAGATCGCATTAAAAAATGTTTAATTCATAAATAGTCGAGATTTCCTATTTGTTTTCTTGTTCATGCCTCATGTCCCATCTTACTGTGCAATAAAGGTAAATGTAATTTACTGTCATTTAGGAAAGACCTTCCACACAGATGGAGCATACCTCAGGAAACTTGTGGCTTTAATGAAAGTTAAATAAATGAAGAAAAACTTGACTCATCACATGAAACCATTCTACGAACCAGTGGACAATGCACCAGTGAGGAGGTTAAAGCAGCAGCATCCACATTATCATCAAACTGAAAATGTCACCATGAGGATAATGAACTGTAGTATTGGCGAGACATTAAAGTGCCATCCAGTTGTTGTATAGAAGCCATTCAGCTGAAAAAAAAAAAGGTTCTTAATATGTCATTAAGAGACATTAGCAACATGACATGGGCCACAGATGGAACTAAATTACACGCCAATTAGATGTCAGTCTATGAGCCGATAGATGAGTGGATGGGAATGAGTGTGGAGCCTCTGAGTGTGCTGTCATGCATTTTAAAAAGTTTATTTCCCTAAAAAGGTGAAAAGTGAGAGTACTATCTGTATGATGAGCTAACAAACATCTGGAGGTAGTTATCATGATGCATGTCTCTGTAATGGACATTGAGATGTTTCATCGGGCCCGGCGCGGTGAATCGAGTAAAACCTCTAATGCACAGGCCCGACATGAGGGTGATGTCATCGCCTGTGTTTTTGCAGCGTATCAGGTATGACACAGTGATGGAGGACGACTGAAGGACCACTTGCTAGATCTGTGGAAAGTATTTACTTAAGTCAGACTTGAGGGCCAGCTCGTAGGAAGGCAGCAGATGGCTCAGGTTCTGGAAGGATCTGGACAGGGACAGGTCGTAGGCTTCCGTGGCTGAGGTCAGGATGTTGTTCATCCGCTGGGGTCGCTCTACAGGGGACAGGGGAGGAAGTGGTGCACTGCAGTCAGCACACAGTCAGTCAAAAGGATGGGCTCTACACTGGGAGTCTTTACTTGAGGGAAAAAGAAAGGAAAGTGATGCAGTGGGAAATGTGTGTTGAGAAAGATTGAGCAGGACTACAGAGCATTTAGGGACTGTTTTACACATTTTTTCAACTTTTGGTAATAAAATTAATAAATAACTGAGACACTGAACAGCAAGTTAGAGTATTAAAAATGTGAATGTGGGCACGGGTAACTGGGGTAACCACTGTAACTACACCCACCATATCTTATGTGCATGCTGGTCAGATTTGGGCTGTTTTAAAGTCAGAACTAACAGAAAAGGCCAGTTATTTCTGTTCTTATCCTCCATATGCTCCTTGTTCCTCCTCCATCCACTCATGAAATGATGTGGTTCAAGTGGTTTTTGTAGCTTTCTTCTGAACCATGTCGAAAGTTTTTGCCTATTCCTTGCGACCGTCTGCAACTTTTTCTTGGTTTTTTCCCCTTTGTTTTCAAAGTCGCTCTCACCCTTTTATATTTAAGCCTGGTACATGGCTCCATTCAGATGAGAACATCTTTTCTTTTGTGACATTTGGATAGTTTATTTTGGGCATATGTGTATGTATCCTTAAGATAGTTGCATGAGTTCTCTCAGAAATGCCAAAAACTTGGGGCTCGCTCCAAATGATCACTGTCATTTTTCTTCTGAACTGTGGTGCTTGTTAAAAATAGCCACAACTGAGCGGTGAATTTCGGCATCATTTCAGCTTGTGATGTCCTGCTTTTTGGAATCTGGCATGGCCAGGCAAACATCTCTACACATATTTCATTTTCAAGATGAACAGTTCTGCAAAAAAAACTTTACAAATCCTTGTTTTTCATTTCAACATTTGTTGACCAACAGCTACCAGTGCGTCAGCCTTAACTACTTTATGGACAAAAGTCCCGCTGCCACTGGTGGAAAAAAATCAAGTATGCATATATCAAGGCATGCACTCTGCCTTTCCAAATATTTGTGAAAGAATGTTGTGCTCTAAAGAACTCAGTGAATTCGAGCATGGTATTCTCATAGGATGCCACTCTTGCAACAGAATTTCCTTCCTACTAGATATTCCACAGTCAACTGTAAACTGTATTTTTGCAAAATGGAAACATTTAGAAATCACAGCATCCCAACCAGTGCTGAGGCACATGGTGCATGAAATTCACCAGTAATTCCAGACTTCCAAAACTCCTCTGGGATTAACATCAGCACAAAAAGTGTGCACTGGGAGCTTCATGGTATAGGTTTCCATTGCCGAGCAGCTTCTGTAGGTAATGTAAAGGTAGCTCAGTACTTTTGACCATATAGTGTATCTGTTGGTTGCATCAGTACAATCTATGGATGCACAATGTGAACCAAGCTTGCTGGGACTGGTTGATAGTTTACACTTCAGCCTTTTGTCTAAACATGGCTACTTCTGGCACTAAGAACCTCTCAGACTGGGATCCCAGTTTGGAAGATGTAATTTTAATTCTTTGCTGGACAGAAACATACTCAGAACTTTAAAAAGAAGAGATAACATGTTAGACTGAACTGAACTAAAAATTAAAAAGTCAGAATGGGCTGTATTTTAGAAAGGACTATGCTTAACAAAGAGCGCTTTGCTTGCTAAGGCTTGCTGAGGATTTTGCGTCAAGGCATTTCAAGGATATTATTTACTGAAGTTGCAGCTTCAATGAAATGACTAATTTGTCTTCTTTGCAGTTCTGAGTCAGCGGGAAACTGCGTCACTCAACTGCATCTAAGCAGCTCAAACGACAGATCATTTTGCACGCCTTTAACAGTTCATTTGGGGATATCTGTGATATGTATAACACCATTACAGCTCCCTGCACTGCACAGAGCTCCTGTGGCTTCAGAATTTAGGACGCCCAGTCACGGGTCAGGAGGCGCGGTGGGCGGAAAGGGCTGGGATTCAGGCAGGGACGCGGGTGCTGGATTTAAAAATAGGACCGGGCGACTACTGCAGCAAGGAGGATAGGGACTCACAACACCAAGGAACATATGGTGTAGAGGGGAGACATTCACAGAATCAGAAAGTGTGTGTGGGGGTTTGTGGGGTAGGTTGAGTGAAGGAAGAGGAAAGAAAAAAAATGTGTGTAGAAAAGATTTTTAAGGTTGGACTAAAGGTCATGGATTGTAATGCAGCAATGTGAAGTTTTGCAACTGCAAAATATACACAAGCGCTTGAACAAAAGGAAAGAAAAGGAGAATAATGACCCTCAGTGTGCAGGAAAAGAATTCAGTTGCTACTATACATGAATTATGTTAAAGAAAAACTGATGAAAAGATACACACAAACACCATGTGTATGTGTATTACTTACCGTATCTCATTTGTCTGTGGGCTAACAAATCCAAGTGAGAAAGAAAGGATCAATAACAATCAATGTGCACAGTATGTTTCAAACTAGAGGTCGCCCTTGGTCAAAAACAATATTGCAGGAATGCTGCCAAGGGTTAACAAAAACGTCCAAACCAGCAACTCTTGAATTATGCATTGCAGCTATGATCCTCATCAGAAGCTAAATAGACTTCAAAAGTGCTGTTTGAAGAGTTTTATTTGGTTCTGAAAGCACTTTCGAAACCCATTTTCCCATGAAAAGCCGGCCTGTTTAAGAGGCAGACAAGCGCAGGCAGGATGTGGATGGCAGCGCTCCGTTAATGGTAAAAAACTTTGTTTAATGACTCAATGACGATAACTTTAACCCGAAACAGTGACACAAAACACTGGCCTCTGCAGTTTTAGAATATCACAGAGGGGATTCTTGTAAGTAATTAAAAATCCAGGTTGCCTCTTTCATTTCACAGCCATTTAGATGCAGAACCGTTCAGTAATTCCACAGTGAAGAGCTGCTCCCCTTTCACAGAAAATCACATTTAGAAAAATAGATGGGATGCTATGAGAGTAACTGGGTTTTCAATAACTCGAGCAAACTGCACAGGCGATCCTTTGATTATCACACTTTCTGCTTTTCATTTTCTCCGAGGATTTCTTTATCAGCTCCTCGTACTTTAAATTCCCTGTGAAAGGCATACTTTTGTTTTTGAAATTGGAAATAGTCTATCACAGAAATTGCTCGGCTTTCTATCACTTAGAGATAATAATGCATATCATTTTGGAAAATGAAGCCAATGACTGCCATGAAATCAGGCTAAACTAAAAAGAGTATATCACGTTCAGTCTAGGGTTACACAGTGAATTGGACTCTGCCTGTAACTACACATCAGCAGTCAAGCAGTTTCTTACCCATTTTAGGTGTCAGGGCGGTCAGGTCCAGGTGGCTATGCTGGTAGTCATGGTGGTGGTTTCCTGTTACGAGAAGAACAAAAGCAAATAAAAGTGTGTCAACATCAGCAGACACAAAGAAAGGTAATAAAAAAGAAGCCCCTTTTTGATTTATTCAGACTGCATTATTATATAGAATAACTGACCCGACTCAAAAGTAATAACAATCAAGTCAAAAACATATTACAAATCAAGTTAAACTAAACCAGTCAGCAGCACAGCAAACATGAGGTATACAGCCCAAATAAAAATAAGATGGTTATAACTGGAATCTAATCCGGTCGTTAAGTGATGACGTGACGAATCCTACTTCTGGGCCTAAAGTAGTCTGCGTTTAATATGGCTTTTGTGTTGTTAACATGTTTAATGTTTTGTATTTTCTTCTATTTGATCTCAAAAGGCTCCTAAAACAGTCAGTGATCACTGTTGACCTCCCTCTGCTTTTTCATGGATGCCTGGATGTTAAACTCAATTGTTACACCTGGTAGAGCAGAACGCTGATCATTTTATTAAAGATGAAAGACTTTAGACAGTTTTTCAACTCTCAGTAATGCCATAGTGATCGTTTGATATATGGACCTGCAGCGGAGTTTAGGTCCAGACACGGCTAGTGATGTCAGACTTAACGACCGGATTACTGTTATAATACTGTTAATATGCCTGTTTGACAACAGCTTATGAAAAATGTCAACGTATCTCCTGGCTCAAGGGATCCAATTTTTGTTTTCGGGGTTTTTCGAAGACTCAGAATCTGAGAACAGATTCTTCTATCGGTCCTATTCAATACATTATACACCCGTGTTATACAGGCCATCCATAGCTGCTGTGCAATACAAATAACCTTGCTTTGCCTTGACAGTCACTACACTTTATGCATTATCTATGCCGCAGTGTTGAAGTAGTGAAAAACTGACCTTTATGAGTTCGGCACGACTGGCTCTTCTATAATAACGTGACAAATGTTGTTCTCTATTTCAGCAGAGTATCAGTCAGCCCTTCCATCCACTCAAGTCAGTATTTGCTATATCCCCAGACATGAAAGCTTTGATTTGTTCAGTGTCTCGAGTGAGCAGTAAACTGCCACTGCTCAGTTATGAGCCTGTAAGTGTTTCTTCCATTTGACAGAATCCACTGTTTAGCAGCGCTTTACCAAGATGATTGATTATAGTCACTTTGTCTGGGTACGTGGAAGCGGCTGCACCTCACGGTCATCCATCTTTGCGGCGGGTGTGTCATTTGATGTTGCGCTAATATTGTAATGTGTTGTTTTGTTGGCTATAGAACAAAGCAATATGTTGTGAGACCTCTGTCACTGAGAAGCAATGGGAATTCCAATAAGTGAAAATATTGCCTTTATTCAATTATATCTTCTTTTTTTCCCCCCTGAACAACATACAACTCATGGTTATGCAGTTGTGGCTTATTTCCATTTAAATATGTTCATCTATCATTCAATAAGGCAGTAAAAGCACAGCTCTGATAGCTGCGTGTGAGCTCTTTAAGAGGCTTTGAGCTGATGACAGTGGCTTGAGTTCTGCCTTTGTGAAAGATCGGTGCCCGTAGGTCACCGACGCTGATTTGCCGGTGGGAGTTTGTGACATTTCAGACAAATGTTGACTTTTGCTAACATCCTTAATGTGGAGTTGGTGGAGTCTCTTTTACATTCAGTTAGTTTTTGAATGTAAAGGCTTTGAGAGTTAAACGGTTTTGACTATTTTGGCTAGGTGCGTTGCATCATTATAAAGCATGTCTTCGGTCCGTCCTCCCTGCAGCTGTACTCTGTTTTCCAGTCACACAGGTTTGATCAAGGGGCCAATTATAGCAGCTATAGAAAACCCAGTTAAATTACCCTTCTATGAACAGAGGTTTTGTACCGAGTAAATAACCTTTTACTATCTGAGTAATTGGGGAAACTGCTTTTTCCCCAGAGCAGAAAAACAGACCTCTAGATAAATTTCACACATTAAAATGTACCACAAATGTTTAGCCAAGGTTCAAAAGCTTATCACCCGGCAAAGATGGTTTCGCTTTGAGGTAATCTCCGGTTCAGAGTATGCATGGGTGTGATGCCTTTATATAAATATGAATGGGATCACCAGCATTGTGCAGTGCCTCTGGTACTAAACTGAGCACATATCGGAGACCTAAAGAAAAATATTAAATATTATATATACATACAAAAAAAATAAATCAGATCTAGTCCCATGCATGGCAACATGGAGCATGGAGCTCATTCACATCAAACTCAGTTACTCATGAGGCTGGAGTCTCTATTTCTTTAGATGTGTTTGGTCAGCAAGCTGACATTTCACATCAAATATATGAAATTTAAAGTCCGTGCCTTCAAATAAATTGACAGCTAAAGAATCCTGCTACATATTAAGAATTACAGGGGATTACCAAATGAAGTGAAGGTAACTTGATGCAAAAAGTATTTTGTTTTTAAAAGTAAGAAGAAAATCTCCCCCACTAGAGAACATCAAGTGCGTCATGCAAAGCCGAGCCTTTTAAAAGATGTCCTCTTTCACTAAAGCCTGAAACCCAGCAGGACGACAACACAACAAAACTCTTAGGGCTATGCAGTCTGCTGCAACAGCAGTGCACAGATGCACTACAGATGCATTACATAGATAAGGCTTAACACTGTTTTACATACAAAACTTGGCAGTTTAATGCACTACTGAAATATACTGAAACATGTGGGTATAATTAATAGCCTTCACCCATCTGCAAAGGTAATGCCATTAGTCTATCCAACCATACATCTACCCATCCATTTTCTTCTGCTTATCCAATTCAGGGTCATGGGAGGGTTGGAGCCTATCCCAGCTGCCACAGGGCTGAATGCCGTCAGGCTTTTGGAAAAGACTGCACGTATTTGCTCTTATTTAACCACTGAATGTTAAAGCTCAGCTGACAGTCGATGCTTTTAGTAAAGCTCAGATTCAGATTGAGACTGTGCCGACCAGTCGAGTTCTTCTAAACCAAAATGTAAAAATAAATAAAAAGATTCTTTATGTACCCAGGTTTTTACTGCGACTGTCACCAGAGTTGAAAATGATCTTGTATGAAAATTTCCCTTTACTGGAACTAATGAGCCTTAACAAGAGAAGAGCCTCAGACTAAAGGTAGAATGAGAGAATACTGATACTGAGTACTGTTATTAAAGTGTTATTAAAGTGCTAAACAGCAGTCACTCGAGTACGGAATCAAAAAAGTGGAGCAAATGTCAGTTTTGTCATTCACACAGAGATAGTGGCATGTTGAATGCATCAGCGTGTACTGAAAAAGAACACACCGTCTAGGTGTTAATACATAATGCAGCAGCTCTCACTGTCAGTAAAGTGTGTCACATGGATTGGCTGTAGTAATTCAGGCAGATCTGTCACAAATGAACTGAATGCTTCCAGGTTCCAGCGGGTGGACAGAGGGGATCCCACTGTGACCCAGATCCATTTTAAATGCCTCGCTCTGGGGGAAGCTGATGGACAGACGCTGGCTACCGAGACAGCCCATGCTATGTCATTATGCTGGCAGAGTGTGAAGTACCATGTGGACTTGGTGGGACAGATCACCTCATTTTGCCCTTCTACATATGCATGTGTTATGGAGAGGCCAGTTTACAGAGGAAGACGAGTTTCTCTAGAGCCATTCAGGATTTTAAGCTCTCATGTATCTGTAAAGGGAAGCTATGATGGATACATTGAATTATTACTAACACTTTACAATCTGACACAGAGTAACTACATCTGTAAAAAAAAAAGAAGAAGCAGTTTAGTGACATTTTGTGTATTTGGCAACTACAAATTTATGATATATAATAAATTAATGTCGCTTTTTTGAACTGGAAAAGTGAAGTGAGGCAATTTGACTAACCACATAACGCAACAGATGAATAGAGCACTACTTGTGGGAGCCCACTTGTGTTATTTGTTAATGTTGGTGGAAAAAAATGGAATAAATTCCCAAATCAAAGCAAAATAAACTGAAAAACGTGTATACAGAAACTGAAAACTAAAATTTAATGTGACACCAGACAAGATGAGATGCTTTGGATATTAAATTCAGCAGTCATGTTTACACCTCTGCTATACTGACGACAATTACATAATTCTGCACATGCTATTTATCAGATTTCCTCTACAACCTTCGTCAAAGCTGAACTAAAGAAATGACACATTTTAATTAGCAACTTTGGTCAACCTAAAAACCCTACTGTGACTCAACTATCACTACAGCTTACATTTAAATTGCCAGCTGGTTCTCTGCTGTTTTGTCAAAGGCAGGACTGCCTTGACTTTGTAGAGAGATGCACAAGGTGTTCTTGGGCACTGGTGTATATATATATATATATATATATATATATATATATATATATATATATATATGATTATACTTACTTGTAATTGCTTTACTTTCCTGAAACAAATGACTTTAGTCATTCATGTTTGAATGCCTTCTATGCACAGCAACGTTTTAGACAGGCACAGTTTTACATACATTTTACATACAGGGATATATATGGGAGATATATGCACTACTGCACTACACTAAGGAAATTGAGGCAGGTTGGAAAATACTGACAAGGTAGAAATATTTAAAAGTTATACAGGTAAAAAATTGTTGTGTAAAGTGCTGTTTTTTGTTTCTGTTGAGTATTGCAGCATCGACAGCGATCAACTCGAAGGAAAATGACGGAGGCAAAAATGTCCTTAATATTTTGGGAACTTTATTCCACATCAACATGCGGCAAAACTTTTCCTCATGGGTGCCTTTTTTGTTGTTGTATACTTTTTTTTCCCTCAGGGGCGTGATGACTCAGCATACGTGCCCTTACAATGAAACAGTGCCTCCTTGTGGTGACAACTATAATACTGTCTCTCTGTTAAACAACAGTTACCATAATGCAGTTAAACACACTGTACACCATGAGTACACACAATGAATATCTTAACAGTTTCCCCAGGGGGCTCATCAGAAATGGAAGGAAAAACTGTGTAACCCAAAGAGATGGAAAAAACAAACGAAATTTTTAAAAAAAGTCAATCGCGGGCAAAGTAAATAGGAAGGGGAGAAAAAAGCAGGACCTAAACTTAGAAAACTGAGAGAAACGAGGGATAAAAACAGCTGACAAGAACAAAGAAGAGCATATGATCAGGACCATTTAATACTCAGGGCTGAGTGGAGACTGGTGGGGAGCGTGTCACAGGTGAAGTTACTCAAGACAAGCACACAGGGGGAGGGGCAAAGCAAGACAGATGAAAACAGACTATCAGAATAAAACAGGAAATAAACACATACCTGAAACAAGGTGAAACTACACTGAAGGAAAGTAAACCTTTAAAATGAACCAGAAAGTAGACAAACGACAATTTAACTGAAACAGGGGGACAGACATAGAAAGAGGGAGTAGACAGGTAAACACCAAGGATACTAAAACAACTACTGTACTCTGAAAAATGTAGACAAAAATTAAAACAGAATCAGAAAAGAGAAAATGTGAGTCAGAAAGCTCACGATCTACTAGAACAAACAAACCTTTTAAAAAACAATGACAAGGACATCCTGTATGACTTTGGACTACACTTGTCTAATTAACTGTGATCTCACTCGACGATATTTCTTTCGTCTGCTAATTTTTAGGCCATGGCACAGGAACGTGTTATCCCATTATTATTTAACTGTTGTCCCTTCCAAGCATAGACAGTATGAACAAAGGGGTAAATCCGACGCATGCCCTGAAAAATCCTCCTTACACACTCTTGGAGTGACTGTAATCTACTTTTAGATATGACCCAAAATGACTGATTGCATCTATAATAATATCACAAAAGCATTTATAGGTCAAGATTTCTATAGGAACAGGCTCCACCCCCTGGCAGCTATTAAAAGAACACAGACTTAAGGCCCCCCTGCTTTAAATCTGCACTCCCAGCTTCACTTTTTAGACTCGGAAGCAACATCCATCTTTTATGGTTTCACAACACCAGCTGGTGGTGCAAACGATTCTTTTTCCCCTTCTTTCTTTCACCAAAAAATAAATTACTTGCTACTTATTAATCAGACATTTTCTTGGAGGACACACATGAAGTTACAAAGAGTTAGACTTCATGAACATTCAGGGGAATGACTTTAGATAAGACATGCAACGTTCAGTCGTTTATTGGCTGCAGCCCATCTTTGATGAGTTTTGGAAGGTTGTTGCTCATCTCAGCGTATCGGGTATTTAAAAATTCTCAGTGTCATTTTTCACTTTCTGCACTCAGCGTAATTATAGCATTTCTCTGTGCACATGACTTCATCTTATTTCATTCTACAAGTAAACCACATCTGACTGAAATCATCTCATCCTGTAAAGACCAGGATTTGAAAAAAAAAAAAAACAGGAAAGAAATCCTTTCACCAATCCTTTCATGCTTTTCCATCTCACATGGTGCTGTGGTGAAAAGGAAAGTTGCTTCATTTTGCTTATTTAAACGCCGGTGTCTAACATTAACGCGATCCACACAAGTCTCAGAGCCTTACCCACACGCTGCCACGAGCTTGACCGATGGTGTTTCGGGGAGCACGGCTTCTTGGAGTCTGTGAATTACTAACAAGGATAAGCACAGATTTATCTGATGTCTTCTTCGATATGTCAGAAGTCACATCACACAAAGCTGCCGTTATCCTTGCCGTGAAATAGAGGACTCCATGAACCAGAAGGCTGAAAAAGGATAGGAAACCTGAAGAATCCAAGTAAGCAGCTGAAGTTGGAACAAACAGATTTATAAAAAACAAAAGCAGGCTTGCAACTGGCCAGAAGTGAAACGGATTACTGAAGAACATATTCACAAACCGTCTCCCCACCCCAAAGGTTTATCTAAAGCTTTCTCCTTCGACACGCCTTTCCATCCACTTATAGTTTGGCTCTGTTTTTCTTGGTTTAGGAGCATCCTTTCCTCCACTGCAGAGAAATCTCTGCTACATCCTCCAGTGTTTTTGGGGGGGATCTTTTTGTTAGCTGTTCTTCCTGTTTCAATAAAGCCAGCCCTGTAAACAAATGCTTTTCCCATTTTAGTGTGGAGAAGCTCAACTTGTGTACACACAGCTCTGACCTTCACCCCATCCAACACTTTAGGGATGAACTGGGAACAGAATGTCCAGCTTTAATGGAGCAAAAAGTGCAATGCTTTTACAGAAATACACAAAAGTCCTCCTTTAGTGTGAGTGTTTAAAGTGCAGACGTTCCAGGAAAATCCATTTTAGCAAAAGATCCATGAAGGTTCACAAGGTTCACAGTAGATTTAAACAAATTTAAGTCAGCTATCCAATGTGTAATGGATTATAATAGAAATATATAATATGTGCAGCTTTTGATATTTGGAAAGCAGACTGACCTTTTCACTCCCCACAGGGGATAGACACCAAACTCTGGACGCCACAGCTATGATACTAACTCCTTCTTTGCTGGATGGTAGTCCCACAGCGCTGACACTGGGCGAATCGAAATTAGCGACATCGTGAAGTCACCGACGTCTTATGTTCCATAAAAGTGTGCTCGACGTGTCGGCATAGCAATAAACTGAACATGAGTACCTGAACCGTCACTCAGCCACTGACCTCATTAAAAACAACGAGAATGTGCACATATCGTTAATGATTCTGCCAAAAGATTTCTTTTTATTAGAACTTTTTCTTCGCATCAATGCAGTGTCCTCTCAGAAGCAAGAATGGCGACATCTCTGCATTCATTTCAGAGTAGCTCTCATTAAATGACCACATTTAATGAGAGCTGTAATTAATGAGCAACGCTGAATTCCTGTTCTAGCGTCTTCTGTCTGTGGAAAGTTGGGCAGGCTGAAGGAGAGGAAGCGAGAACATAGACAAGCTGCTCAGTATTAAAGGAAAACCCCAGAACTCTGTGATCATACTTGTAAAACACACGTGCTCATTGGTTCAGATGAAACTATATTCTGTGCTCCTGAAAGATTGTTTTAATGCAGTATTAGTTAAAATACAGCCTTCATTGTCAGACTCACTGTGACAGTCCCAAGCTGATTTTCTATTTGCTGTTTTAAACCAGGTGTAATGATCGACGAATGGTAGACTGAGAGACTGAAGCACACTGCAGACTCATGGGCTTGCAACCTGTCAATCATAACCTGCTTTATCCTTCAACTTGTGACTGAGACCAGTAAAGTGTTAACAGAGGATTTTAAGCGAGTGAAACAAATGCTAACTTTCTCACAGACTTATGCTGTTTCCCCCTGGTGGCCATTGGAAGGAATTGCACTGCACTGCCTTCACTTTTCAGAAGGTCCGTCAATCTTTTAATTGGCGAGACCTGATTGCTACTTCAATTTTTCACAAAAAAACTGTAGTTATATTAGTAACAAACCTCCTGCTTGTTGCAGCTCTTCAGTTCAGTAGTTGTTGTTTTACCATTTTTAGATTGAACTTTTTGGCCCATTGCTTTTTGCTGATTTTATTTTTTTAATGCCAAAGAATATGTTTACAGACTTTTTGTGTGTAACCAAGACAGATTATAGCTCAAGCAAAAAGCTGAATTTAATAAGCCTCATTGCATGAACAGAAGCAAATGAGTAAAAACTGGCAAAGCGTTTTAATTCTCATTATAGATGTAAAGGAAATCATTGATGTAAAGGAAAGACAGGAGAGTATTCAAAAAACAAATTATCCAGTAAGTTATTTTCCATAATTGCGCTCCGTGTTTTCCCGTAATTACATTGGTCGTTTGGCACGGAGCAACTGTTGATAAGCAGACTGATGAAACGATGAAATGAAGGAGAAATGGGCAGGTTTTGTCAAGACACCACAAACTGGAAAATTGCAACTGGGATCTTTTAATGACTTTGTAATTATGAGGCAGCCTCATCTGCTCGTTGGCATTTAACAGAGAGCTCACGGAATACTAAAATTAAATGTTTACGTCTTTCCCTTCAATTTGGGAATGCATTTCATTTTAGTTACAGCTAATTGGAGTTCGTGCAAGTTTAGACTTTCATCAGTGATGACTGCGCAGTCAGGCGTCACGCAAGCTTCAGAGTGAACTAGAAAATCGCTCTGAACAAACAGCTGAAGAATGCTCTTTGTTTAGTCTCTGATGTGCACTTCCACACTCTGAAAACAGACGAGTGCAGTCTCTGTTTCCAGTGATTTAGTATGTTTTTAGTTGTTTGTCAGTCTGTCAGTTGTGCCCACAGTTCTGACAGATGTTGGTCTGTTTTCAAAGAGCTCTCCCTCTTTGCCGAAAAGAACAGACCAGAGAACCGAGACGACTGTCTTGGCATTACATGATGGCTTCCCACCAGGGGCCCGCGAGGCCGAGGATCTTTGTTTCTCCAGTATCGATTAGGGATTGTGTGTCACAGCTCTTGGATGCATCATGTGCTCCTGACATGCTTTTTCCAGTCAAGAGGAGGCGCAGCCTGTTGTTTTCCCCTCTCCTCCTGTGACCTTGTGACTTTTTAACAAAAAGAAGAAAATACCTGCAGACCCTGCAGGGCAAAAAGCAGTAACACATAGGTGTGGAGGGACAAACCTAAGCTGTGTTTATGCACAATATTTCTTTCTGTGCCAAGGCTGTGCTCCCATTCTGGGAATGCGCTCTGTACTTTGCATTTTGTGGGCTATCTGAAGGAATCAAGGCTCTTTAATAATCGGCTCTCCCATCTCTATTCTACTTATCACACAACAAATTATAAATAAATTCAAGATTAAGGCTTTAAGATCATTCAGCTATAATCAGCTACAGGGTTACAATTTCTAGAGTAACACCTAAATCTCATCTTCAATATGTGGCTACTGTTTTAATCAAGTTTGAGCTGGAGGAGGTGGAGTCTGGTGACCGGGAGGTCTTCTTAGACCGCTGTCGACCTTAAATCACAAATTCTCAGTTTCGTCTGTTCATCGCCGTTGTGAAAGGTTTGGTCGATCAGCAGAAGGTTTCAGTTTACAGCATGAAGGTTGGGAATAGGTGCTTTACTATGTACTGCAAGATGATAAGTTGAGCCATCTGCCTTTTCAGATATCCAAAGAGAGAAAAAACATTATTAAGGTTAACACTAGCTCCCTTTTTTTAGCTCTGTTTTTGGTCCCCTCCATCTGATTCTTTAGCTGCTATCTGCTGCTTTATGGTCACCAGTTTAGTGGTGTGCAATGGGTTTTTAGAGGTTTTGCTCAGAAAACAGAGTTAATTAATTATAGAATAGAATAGAATAATCCTTTAATTGTCCCACAAGGGGAAATTTGGTTGTAACAGCAGCCAAAAAGACACAAATACAAACAAACAGTACACAGGACACAGAACAGAAACATACACAATTTTCTTACATATCTATATATTTACATATTTACATATTTATACTCAAGGATGCTCTTCGATGGGTCACGGCAGCTTAACATTTAAAGTTCACACGATTTCAACCATTGCTAATATCTGTTGTGTCAGAGGAACAATAAATATTTGAGTATATTAATGTATATACACTAGCACTGTGAGGCTTTTACTCTGTGTATATGTTAGGCCATTTATTTCCCAGGCTAACCTTGAAAAGCAGCATCAGTGTCTTGCCATTTACTGACTACTGAGATGATCTTTTTCCGGGAGGCTTCAGTGTAAGTGGGTGTTATTTTACAGCCTTTCTGGCTCCCTGCATGTCTTTGAGTTGCTTTGTCTCCTTCACACTTCTGTCACATTCACAGAATTAAAGCAACAAACGCCCATTCCTCCGCCGCCTCCTGAGTAATGTGCGATGATTACAACAGATAATTACATCTATTTACATATAAATGTGATTGATATTTTTCCTACAGAGCTTCAGCTTCTTTAAGCTGCTGCCGGAGACGTTTGGCACTGATCTTGTTATAATCTATCCATAATATTTGGATCCTCCATCTGAAGTTACCTAATTAAATGATCATTCGCGACAAGTAAACAATCGGAGATGATGACGCTAATTAATGACGGCGCAACGCTGCGAGGCCGTATGTGTGGAGAGACGCTGCTATGGCATCTCACAGTGTTTATTCGAAGACTTGTGATTATAAGGAGTCAGATGTTGTGTTTTCTCAGTTGCATACTCAGAGTGACTGCAGAGGCCACAGGCTTAATTGATGAGGTGCTGTCATCCACAATATCGACCACCCTCATAAGAATCTCAAATGAACACTCCAGCAATAATGCCAGCACTCGTTAAAATCTGAGCGCAGTGGGACTTTCGGAAATGTCAAGACAAACCCAAATGGTTTCAAAACAGGAGGACCTTTTAAAATAGATGCCACAAACCCCATTTTCATAACAACGAGCAACAATATCTTGATTGTGCATTCATAATTTTCAGATCTCCCTGCTGTGCTTTTTAATTTTTACTGGCCCTGCCTGAAGAGACCATTTGCTCACCCTGTGCAGCCTTGTGTCAAACATGCCCGGCAGTCAGGTCGCGCCTCAACAGGTACATAGTCAGATTACTTATTAAAACGTTGGCTTTAAGCCCAAAAGGTCGGCAGCTTGCCACTTGGCTGCAGGTGCAAAATGCGGCTGGCAGGAGGTTTGACCTCGGGTCAAAATGATCCTTGATTTCCTTTGACGTACTGTAATAATTCTGACACACTTAGAAACTTTTACTCATTAGCTGCTGAGGATTTCGGTGTAGCACCTGTCACATTCGTGAGATGATCTTATACACACGCAGTATAAAGTTGACTGATGTATGCCTCGTACAGCCTTTTCATGAACAGTTTGGTGCACATAATCCTCTCACTATTTAAAGAAAGGCTATCTTCACAAAGTTTAAGTGTCATATATCTACAGCATGGTCAGTTTATGAAGCTCACAGGCTTTCCTTGCAAGCTTGACTGACTGTAAGGACAAAATGTATGTTCCCTGACTGGGTCATGGGGGGGTTGGTCAATGCAACTGGTGATATTGTTGGAAATAAGTATAAAGTGCTGCACCCAGTCTGCATTTTACTTGCAAACTACTGGTGACCGTGACAATGTAGTAGTGACCAAAGCAATCCCCAGGAGGTTTTTGGTGAAGCTAATTTCACGCGGTGACAGCTAGCAACCTCCAGCAGCCACTCACCAACCAGCGAGGGAACACACACTTTTCCCTAGCAGCTGGAGTTTTGCAGGGGATCACTTACTGGTTTCCAGGCCTGAATGACTCAAAGTGTCAAGCAAAACAATAACAACTTGTTTCACAGGCCTCTATCAGACAGCTGCTAGTAATATGGGGCATTTAATAAAACCCAATACATCCTGAGCTTTGATATTTAAAGACTACAGCTGTAGTTTGCATTCCTCACCAATCTATACCTTAAAAATGAGCCTTTGAAAACCCTTGAAAATATTTAGTCTGAATAAACCCTTTCAGGAGGTTGAGATGAATATAAGCCACACATGACAACAAAGAATGTGGTTCACTTCTCGGCCTCTCTCAGAGTTGAACTAACACTGCTTTATTTAAAGCAAGCAAGGTGATCTTCGCTGACCTTAACTCCCGATGCTCTCGGCTATTTTTTGTAATTTCATTTATCAGTAACATCTCCACAACTGTAAGGCCAAACTGAATACATTCAGTGCCTCCGCACCATCACCTGGAAAGAGTGAGAGTGAGAGTGAGAAAGTCCAGCAGAAATCCGGTTTAACTTCAGCCCCATCAAAAATTCTAATCAAAATTCAAAACAGTGACTTTTTATGACGAGTCAGTGGCACTGTTGCATCTATAAAGTCAGTGTTAGTATTATGCACACTGAATGTGCCAACCCTTTTTTAAAAATGTCAGGGGTTCTGTTTTAGTAATTGGCATTATCCTCAGTGCAGGAATTACACAGTTTGGAAAGGCTCAAACAAAGAGGTAAAATAAACCAACCTTAGAGGACACATCTATGAAGATGACCAGCTTGTTTTCTTTTACACCTGCCATGACGATCAATATCTATTAGTTTTAGGTGTGGAATCTTTTTTAGGTGATGTCATGTACATTTTTAACATATGTTTGTCTCCTCTAGTGGATTTATTCTCAGGTTTTGGGATATACTTCATCAATATATAACACTTGAACAAAATCCAGCCAGTACATACATACATATATAGTCACAGAGAGGAAACGGAGGCTTTGGAAATTGAACTGAAAAGAAGCATGCACCTCTGGACAGAAGGGTCTTTAGACAAATTTGCAACAAATATTTTTTCAAACCAAGCTTGATTTTTTGGATCCAAATGAACAGATTGGACCAATCAGACCACTGCATGTTGCAACAGGTGCAACGTGCCCTGGTACTTAATATACAGTGATACACAAACAGGAAAATGTTACTGTTTTACCTCAGACACAAAACAAGACATCAGCTCTCTGAATGATTCCTCTGCTTCCTCAGATGAGGTATGAATTATGTCCAGCTGCCTCTTTGTCATGAGAAGTGAATAAACCCAGAATCTCATTTTCTTCCTTCTCTTGTTTAGAAACATCAGCTCATCATCGCTTGATGTTGATAAACTTCTTTTCCAAGTGCATTTTGATGTTTTTATTGGATTACACAAAAAGTTTGTGTCACTTTTTTGCAACTCACTCGGTGTGTAATGGCCTTAAGACTATATGGTAACCATCCATCCATTCATTATTTAAAAGAACAATATTATATAGAAGTTTCCAAATGCACACTTCAAGTCCTGTTGGCAGGTTTAACATCCCATATGGAACAGATATATATCAATCTTATAAAGTTTGTATCGGTCTTGTGTGAAACTCGTATGAAAAGCATACAAGAGTGAAAACAGATATAAGATCCCTTGAAAAATTATATAAATGAAACTTGTATGTTTTGGATATTTACTAAAACAATATATGAAAGTAATGAGAAAGTGGCCACATTCATGAGTAAATCATATAAGCCTTCTATGATTCACTATATTTCTTTTCCATATGTGATAAAAGTTGAATGTACTGTCACCTATCAGTTTGAGACGTCCTGTTTGAAGCCTTAGCCTGAAGATTGTCATCTCTGATATTTTAAAGTTGGGCGTGACAGTTGAGGAGTGGCTCTTACAGAAAAGCTGAGGGTCACTGCGCACCCACTTAGCAGTCACAGGCTGTCCTGCCTTAGAGCAGAGCCTGTCTTATAATCCATTTGACTGTAAATATGAAAATACAAAATGAACATTATTCCCACTGGCTCCACTTTTAAGATTTGAAAGCTCGGTCATCTGACACATGAACATGAACCCTGTGTGACTCCTTGAGCTACAACTTTGAGAGATTTCTCAGCAATGACACATTTCTCAGCACTGAAACGAAATGCACTATGTTCAAATATATGATATATGTCAAATATAAATATATGGAGAATATGATGATTGATATCGAAAACCATCAGTTTTATCAATTTAATAAGTGGAAAACCCAAATATGTACTTTCTGAATCGACTGTATCAGCCCGCTCAAGGTTTCCTCGAGTGAAAACAGTTATTCTGTTACAAAAAAGCCGCTCAGTGTTTGTATAACCGCAGCCTGTACCCTGCAGTTTTGCCACTAGTACAAAGGTAAACATGTGGCATTAACAATTTGACAATTACAATGCCAAGTAACATCACGGCAGTCCTTTTATAAAGCAAGTTAATTGACTCTTTTCTTAGGAGGTCTTTTTATACTCTGTGTCTCCACAGCATTTGGTTGTCTACCCCACGCTCAAAGCACCCCCCGTGGTGCTGACTTCAGGAGTGACTACTAATTAGACAACAGCAGGGATGTGTACAGTAAAATGGTATTGCTATATAACTTGACTTTAAAAACTGCTTCTTTATGTGTCTTTTTTCATGCGTAATCTTTTGCTTGAAATATGATCCTGACTTGAGGCAGGTGTCAAATATACAGAGGAAATGAAAACTCATCAGCTGCAATGTTGCTACCTGTCAGGACAGAAATACGCCGAGTGAAATCAGAAGAAAATAAAAATCACACAACTAAGTGAACATTTCTGGGGATTCAAAATACTTTTCTACCCAAAATCTGAAAGGCTGAATTTCAAAAGGCTGAGATAAGATAAGAAGTAAAGGAAACAAGGGAAGATAAGGAGCAGGTGAGAGGCCAGAGATGAAAGGAAGGATTGAAAGAGAATGAATGTCTATGAAGGTTTGTGTCAGAGCTTTTGAAGACATGTCTGGTTCTTACAAAAGGAAGGGTCAGTGAACAGATAAGGGTAGAATGGGTGGTCTGCCATATGCACAGGTGAAGAAATCCCACACTGCCAAACAAAAGAGAATGGAAAACACAGGTGAGAATGAAGGATGGATGCATCCTCCAAGGGATGCCAGACATTTTCTGACGTAGGCGATAACAAAGAGGTGAAGATGAAGAAAGGTGAAATAGACTAGGACCTTGATGTGTTGCTCTTTCTGTTCAAACTAGAGAAATAATGGTAGAATTTGCTCATATTGCTTTTCTTTCATGGAAATTCAGGGTTAAATGTGTGGTATAGACATACCTAAAGGTTGTGTTTGGTGTTTATGCCATGGCTAATGCACTGCTGTGGTCCTACACTAGGTTTTCTTTTATCTAGTAAAAGAAAATTTAGCAACATATAAGGGAAAAAAAGAAGATATCTCTCCTAACCTATGGTTTAGTCAGTAACCCAGATGTTCTCAATACAATGATGTGGACAAGCTTCACATTTCTAAATAATTTTAAGCCTTACCAAAACCTCAAACAAGCTGAGTGGCTCTCATTTCTTCTTTTATTCACCAAATCGATCAGACATCAGATCCATCTGCAAAGGCTCGTTTTCCCGAGTGGTAGTAAATGAAAAACATCTATGCCTCCCTCTGTAGTGACATTTGCAAAACCAATACTAAGTCTCGCTGCCCTCAACCTCCTCCCCTTACAAACAGCTATTCGCTTTGTTCAGTTTAATACCTTAAATGTAGACTCAATGAAACAGTTTCCGCCTTAAGTAACCTAAACAATGGACCCTGCTCTTTTTGCAGAATGACAAGTGTATAGTCAAGACACGATAAGCACCAGGGTATCCATTCAAAGATGCGAACTAAGAGAAAACTAGAGTCAAGCGACAGTTTGTAAGACTGATTTGCATTGTGCCTTCAGGTATCTTGGGGGAGTGTAAATGAAATTTCTGCAACCTCTTGTCATCTATCCGAAGATTCCTGCTGTCAGGGAGCCTCCACCAGCCACATTTTGATCTTTGCTTTTATGTCTCTCAATGCTTTGTCTCGCCTCTAACCAAACATGTGTTTTAATTAGACTCAGAAAGAAGCTGCTTCACTTTTCATCTGTTTTTTCTTTCAAAACTTGAACCTAAAATATTATTTATTATTTACTCAGAAAGAAGATTGCATTAGCAGAGGCAAAGATTTCTTTATGTGTTTACTGCAAATATGTGCCTGTGGATAACACAGCGTGACGATCGCACAGACAGCACTTATATATATATATATATATAAAAAGACAGGAAATTGCATTTTGATGGCCTGAAAACTAAATAAAAACTGAAACTAGACAAAAGTGAGAGATGAAAAGACTCGTGCAAGTCTGTGAATATGGGAACAAACAACGTCCAGCCGCTTCCCACAAGACAGAGTGATGCACTAACAAGCTCTCAGAGTGCCTCGTTTTTCCACCTCTTGCTGTTTCTGTTCATTTTGGGTGCCAGACACATCTGTCTGCGAGCCTGCAAAGGTTATGACTGCTTGCATTGCATGACTGGAATCCACATAGAGATTCAGGTGTCTATCAGTGTCTGCTGTTGCTCCTGACAAGCAAACCTAATAACAAAACAAGAGCTTTGGAGGCGTGAGAGCTGCTGATGATAAACGAGTGTGTTCAAATCCGGGTGGAGGCACCAGTGCGCTGCACCACAGAGCAAAATATATCAAGCATAAATCAGAGTGTCTGCAGGGGATTGATTAGTTGATACTAATGAACTCCTGCCAATGCCTTGCATTTTTAACTACTCCATGATGAACGTCTCTGCTATGACTGAGCAGCAGGATATTTTATTTTAGCTCGAAACTATTTCAACTCTTGGAAAAAGTACAGTTTGTAAAATGGTTTGGGGAGCACCCTTTCTCTGCTTCAACATGTCGGTATTACAGGTGCTTTTGTGGGTAAATGGGAGCTGAAAGAGTCCAACAACTGGTGGAAACCCTGCCTGCTTTTATAATACCACATTATTGTGGAACTATTATGCTTTCCCTTATGCACTGTCATATATAAACAGCAGTGAATTCATATTACTTTGGCCAAAGTTTCAAATCACGAGGTCGGTATATGTAAAAATCATCCATGGGAGGTTCAGACTGCCCTACATGCTCAGGCTACGTCAACACGAATACGTTTTTGTTTGAAAAAGCATCTTTTTCTCTCCGTTTTGGCCTTCCGTCCACACTGAGACGGCGTTGTTGGTCAAAACGCTCTCCAAAGAGGATACATTTGGGAAAACGCCTTTTCGAAAATGATGACATATTTTAGTCACGTGATGCAGTCATGTGACCAGTTAAACTGAGATAGCTGAGGGCATTATACAGCGGTTGTTTTGTTTGCTCTCAGGTTTGACAGCCCTGTTAAAGATTAATATCAGTCTGTACATGTGACCAGACTAGCTTTTCTTCAAATTCTTTAACTCTCACTCGCTTTTGTAACTTTGTACTTTTGTGTTACTCGCAGCAACAACTCCACCTCATTGTTAGTCCATTTAAAAAACTCGGTGCTTTTCCTCAACATTTTGCCGCGACGTTTCAAAGAGCCGGAAAGGAAATAAACGGCAGAAAGAAATGAGGAAGGTCGAATCGTCTTGCGTTTTCAGTCGTTTCAACTTTTCGGAAATGATTGAAAACTGTAGTGCGGACGTGGAGCATTTTTAGACTAAAATGCCGTATTCAAATTTATCCAGATTAGTGTAGAAGTAACCTAAGTTTTTACCCCTCAGCCATAAAAGGCTTATGGGTTATTGTTGTGGATACTCAAGTTTGTGAATGCGATAAGTCAAGAACAAAGCGGTGTAGGAGTTTCAAATTGATATAAAAGTTGTATCTACTAAAAATCTCGGACGAATTTGAATCTAATGGACCTCGACCTCAAGGTCAAGGTATAACCTTTAGTCAGTCAGAAAAACTTTGGCTCATGGTGACGTGGTGACACGTACGCTTGGCAGCCCTGCTTTTCTATGAGAATGTAACCAGACTACAACCAGTTGGCAACCAGCTGAGCCGAGTTCTTTGTTGCAAACAGATGTGTTGCAGATGAGTTGTAAAGAGGTTGCTGTGTTATTTTTACTTTAGTGTACCTGAGCCATTAAAAGGAAGGTGACCTTAAAGGGGGGAAGAGATTGTTTCACACAATCTGGAGGCACAATCAATCATATCGCGCTTGTAGAATCTAAGAATAAAATGAGCATGAAAATCTTCTTTAATGAGCATCGCTTTTGATTTCAAGTTAGCAGATGTTTTTATTCAATTCTGTAAATTTATACAAAGTATGACTCAAACTGAAGCAGAGACTAATTTTTTCTAATTAAGAGAGTGTCTACAGCCAAAAGTGTCTGACAAATCAATAAGACTGATGGATTTCAAGCAGCTGAAGGTGGAGATTTAAACGCAGTCATAAAAAGGTCTCCACCAACTTGCCAGAAATGCTGATCAGCACCGTGTGAAATAGAGGCTCCATTATGAAGTGGTAGGCACGTCCCCTTTATTGCTGACAGGGTTGGAAACCTATCATCATCTCTGCAGATTAAAATAATCAAGCACAAACATTTCAGAGTTCGTCATTATTTCCTAGTGTGCAGTTTGTGATGAATGAAATCTGAGCAGAGATCATCGTGCGAGTAAAGCCAGTTTGAGAAGTTGTTACTCCAGGTTGTGAAGAGAGGCACAAATAACACGTCGCAGAGTGAAATGTGTTTTCAAATAATGTTCTGCTAATTATATTTCTCTGAAAGTTGAGCAAAAGCCATTAAAATGATTTCATTGCCGTCTGAGTGGAGCATTATTGAAATTGCCTTCATGTGAAGAACATAAAGACATAAAAATGGCTGTAAGGGAAAAAAAATCCAGAGCAACTGCTGGGTCACATCATTACATCCAGGTTTCACTGCTCAGCTCCACTCAACCGAATATCAACTCGTCCAACATAACTTCACTCATACGTGGTCCACAACAACGCGAAACCAGATTTTCTGCATGCATGTCAGAGGTCAGTGTTAGAGTCAGGGAGGAAGGAAGGATGAAGACAGCCAGAAAAGAAGGAATTAAAAAAAGGAAGAAAGTTAGGAAAAGGAGGTGAAAGGGAGAAGACTGAAAAGAAGGAAGGAAGAGAGAGAGGAAGGAAGGGAGAAAGGAAATAAGCCAAACAAGAAGGAACAAATGAATGGAGGAAGATGGAAGCAATAAACAAAGGAAGAATGGCAGGAAAAAAGTGTAAGATGAAAGAAAGACAAGAAGGGAGACCAGGAGTAGGAAGGAACAAAGGAAAATTGGGAAAAGGCATGATGATAGAGGGAATGAACAAATGAAGGAAGAAGAAGAAGAAAGGAAAGAAGATACAAAGAAGTAAGGAATGAAATAAATGCTAAAAGAATACAAGTAAGAAAGGAAAGGAGCTAGGAAGGAAGGAAAAGCAAATTATCAGCTGCATCATGTAATCACACTGACCAATAAATCAATAGTGGTGAACATGTGGATGTGTCTCTCAAACAACCAATCTGTCAAATAATTAAGGGAAAAAATCTCAAATGTTAGTTTTCAAAGAATTTTACATTTATTCTTTTACAATCTTTAAAGTTGTTGTCAGAAAGTGCCACACAGACCGTCTTCAAACGTCTTCATGTTCCACACAAACCGAGTGGCATCACAGGGACAAACAAGGTTTCCCTGCAGATCCATCGCAGCGAGCAAAAAACAGCCACCGAGGGGAATTGTGGGCATCGGTGGAACGAGCCTGTCCAGGCTGTCACAATCCACACAGCACAAAACTGTCAGGACTTTGTTCACAATAACGACCCAAAATCTGCGGTACGCAAAGACTTGAAGAGTCGCGATAAAAAGATGACACAAACGAATGAAAGACAACAGGGACGGAGTAGAGACTCTGACCTGACATACACTGAGGGAGAATACGCTGACTAAATACAGACACCAGGAAGAACAGATGAACTAAAGGAAGAGAACAATGGAGACGAGTTCAAATGAAATGAAAAAGTAAGCAAGAGGGACCAATAATAAGCTGACAGAGACAACACTGAGATGGAGGCGAACACAGTAGGTGCAGAATTTAACACTTTGGGGTATCCAGTGGATTCAAGGGACCCTGATAAAACATGCAGTGTACACGTGAGGAGTTGGAGGTGTCATCCCTTACAGCACTGGCACCAAAGGACACCTTGTACACATATCTGGGACGCCAGCAGCTCTGACCAAATTTAAATGAAAACAGTTTCATTTCCTACCAACAACTTCCAACATGTTTGAAACCGATGCTTATCCGTCTCCGTTACTTGAACAATATGACAGTCTCGCACCCAACCTTTACCCGTACAAGCCCGATGACCTATTTGCCGTTTGATGACTCGTTGGAGCGCCTTTTACAATACGCCAGGAAACCCATCCCATTTCTAACACGCAGCTCCTAATTCATTATAACAATGGTGTGTAAATTACCTCGGGCTCCTTCCTGTGGTCTGACACTGAAGAATGCTTCAAGAGGAAAACAGCTGAACTTGAAAAGGAGATAAGGGCAAATGAACCCGTGTGGGAAGTCTTAAAATACCCCCTTAAATAGGGCAGCGCAAGAGGCTCGGGGTGTAGCACGCTGTACGGCGAGCCCGTCCACGCAGACGGGACACGAGTTACATAAACCGACACGAGACACCGCGGGATCCAGCTAACTGGAGCTCCCGATAATGAAAGGGAGCGTTGAGGGCCCTGCGAGCGATCGGGACCGAAATGTCACCTGCTGCACGGCGACCCAGATGACTGCGCAGGTACGGCACCCAGCCGGGGATTAACTCCAGAACTTATACTTTGAATTTCAGCTCTGCCAGCGAAGCAACTTGTACAACTGGGGTGTTCTGAAACAAATGAAAGGAGCAGAGGTGGTTAAAGATTCATAGGCTCTATATTCACAGCCATCCGTTTCACTGATGAGGTGCATAGTGAGGGATTAGGGAGGCCTTGCATATTGTTAAAAGTAAATTGGTGCCTTTCAAATTTCGCAGCATTGCCCGGTCTGTCCTGCACATATAATGAATTCTAGTAATGAACCACCTTATACAGGAGCTGTAAAGCGTTGTACTATGCAGACCACATTTGTCACCATTACAGTCAATATTTGGTGACTGCCACAAGATGAATGTTGCCCTGGGGAACAATGAAAGAAGCCTGGTCTAATCTAAAGTGAGTCATGATAGTCTCTTTGGCTCCTGCAGGTGCAGGTAATGGCCGGCATTATACAATGCAACACCAGCTATTTTCTATCCCTTTCCTTTGATTCTTCTCTGTATGCATCACACTCTGAAAGCATTAATATTAGTTCGAGGAAACAAAAAGTAAAAGGATTAAGGCAATTATACAACAAAAAGATGGAAAAAGAAAAGCTGAAATGGAGCAGATGTATTTTATTTCTGAGTCGCAGCACTGACCCAAATATTAGAGGTACATTCACCTCATTTTCTATTTGCGCTGGCTGTCTCTGGTGACCGAGCTTAACATGGAATCAATTCAACTAATTGGAGACTTCAAATGGAATTGTTCTTGCCCAGCACCTGAATCATTGCCAAAAGCGCCTCATTCAGACAGTGAAAAACAAACAATAGTGTTACTTCTATTAACTCTGTCTTCAATTAACTGTTTAAGTTCCCAGTTGTGTCTTTATAATTCCCCGGTAATGATATTAAAATGAAGGGGTGGGTTGTAATCTCAGGTTTCTTTCCTCCTACCCCTGTTAAACTATCGACAACGCCAGAACAATAAATGTCATGGTCCTGGGTCATTTTGACCCAGTGTTCTTAGTTTTTCTGTAGTTTTGTATTTTGTTTCTTATGTCCATTGGATTGTTTGGTTTGGTATTTGGATTCCCCCTGTGTCCATGTTTTTATTGTGGTGTTTGCTCTGGTACCGTGTTCCCATCCTATGTGTTCTGTGTTCTCCTCATCCCCTCGTAGTCATCCTTCTTCTCTGCCTCTCTCTCTGCCTCTCTCTCTCCGTGCTCATCTCTGTGTACTGTGTTGTGTTTAAGGTCCACATCTTGGTGTCAGTATCGTCAGTTTCGTGTCCTCCCTGCTCGGCCATGAGTAATTGTCTTCAGCTGTGTTCCCCGTGTGTTCCCACTTCCCTCGTTACCTTCTGTGTATTTATGTCAGAGTGTCCCTTTGTTCTGTGTTGCGTCGTCCCTCTAGGTTGTGTGCATTTTCCGTGTCTTCCCAGCGCCTCAGCTTTTAGTTGCTCCCAGTATAGTTTTGTATGACTTCTTATGTTCCTGTTAATAAAGACCGGCCTTTGAGTTCATCCCCGTGTGTCTAGAGCCGTGCATTTGGGTCCTCTCTTGCCTTCACACAGCCGCCGCATGACAATAAAGGTGTTTACGTACCAGACAAAGCGACTGCGCTTTGATTTTACCTAAACGTGCATGTTCAGTCTCAGTTTCTGCATCCATGTGTGGCCAAGGAAAACAACGTGAGTGGAGTTTTTTCTTTATCCGGCACAAAGCAGGTTCGGCACCTTCACGCGTGTAGACTCAGTGTTTTAACCTACTTCAGCTTTAGGCCAGCTGGTTGGGACCAGCGCTAAATGTGGCAGAACCTTCACATGAACGCACAAAGTTTGTATGGAGATATTGTAGGAAGCAGATTGAAGCTGACCTGAGTACGAATGATCTCTTTGTTCCAGGTGTCAGCACTCCCCTACCAGCCGTGCAGTGGCAGTTCAGAAGCCTTAAAGGTAAATTGGGGTTAATTTTGTAATTGTCACACCTGAGCGGAGTGAATAAAGGCATGACTGAGCGGCTTTGTGATGGTCCCAGCATCTTTCTGCAGAAACCTATCATACTCTTCTGGTTGTGTTTTTTTTTCGTGTACTTGAATCTTTTTTAAATCGTTGTTTTTAAAAAGATTTTTTTCAGCATGAACACATCCAAAGTTAAAACTACAGTCTTTATGTTCTGTTGCAGTTCATTAGCTATGTGACACCATGTGCTGGTTTATAGATCGTGATTCTTTCAGTCCATGTTCCCTCTGTTTGCTCCAGGCAACTAGGCCCAGTCTGGGCTTTGCCTTACAATCAGTGTGGTTCTTAGTTTTCTAAAGCATTCACAGGTTCACTGGAGGCAGGAATTACTAATGGATAATTCAGCATACATTTAATGTTTCTGATTTTCCAAACATTTAAATAAATATCTAAATGGTTCGAGTTGCAGTCGACAACGTGTGTGATCACAACTGTCAAATCCATTTAGTCTTTTCTTGAAGGAACTTGCAATCTCAGACTCCCCTCTGGCAAATAATTTCTCCAAAATGTCCATCACTAGCATCTTTTTATATGTTTTTACTGAAGGTTTACAGAGGTACTGTCACACTGAGTGAAATCTAGGATCAGTCATATTTCTGATAAACCTGTCGTTTATACACATGACCAGAAATCAAATGTTAGATTTGCAATTGTATTAAATCAAATGTCTGTGGCTCTTTAAAAAAAGTCTAGTTCATTCCATTTCCATTAAACCCAGAGATATTTTTTTCACATTTTCAGCCACCCAGACTCTCTGCAGAGGACAGCGTCTTGCTCAGCAATTCACCCTGGATTTTCCCTGCACTGCCGGGTAAATCCAGCCACAAACAACCTAAAACTATCTGACCGTAAAACCTTTATTTTCTGCAGTGGTGTTAAGGGACCCATGCTCACCTCCCCACTTTTGTTTTTACTCCTAAGTCCTTCAGCTTCATAAGAATCCAGCTTGTCAGCTGACAGACTGACAGAATGCCTCGGGGCCACCCTGCATCTCCAGCCGGGCTGGGGCATTAGCATGCACGCAGAGTTTGAAGCTCGTGTCCGTATCACACTGTGTGCGGTCATATCAAACCTCCTCCTCCAGTGCTGCACACTACAGGCAAAGGCAGTTACAAAAAAAGAGTCGCCATGGCTACAAAATATAGCCCAGCATACGATCTGTAAAAGAAGCATTTAAATTAAATTAATTAAATATTAGTTAAAATATTTTCAGATGACAAATCCTCAATTATTACTCAAGCCTGCACTTCCCTTCAGCTCTGTGGAGCTTTTTAGAGTTCGTTGTTTTAGGTTTTGTGCCCCAGTCCTACCTGCAGCATACACAAAAATAAAAGCATATGAAGGATATTAAACTTTTTCTGTGAACTGGATGCACAAGTGATGGCAAAGATATTTAACTTATCTGTAAAGTGTATTGCATTAAATAAATCAAGTCATTTTTTCCCAGCTACAATATTAAACCACTAAATTGAGAATTAAAGCTGTAAATTTTATTAATAACAGTTGTGATGTCTTTTTCCTTCATGCAAAAATAAAACACCGGTCATGATGTTTGTTTGCTGTATTATTGCTATTTTAGTGTTCCTACTGTATTCCCCATAAACAGTTTATTAGCTACAGCAGTCTTGGTCACGACGGCCCTTTGCCAGTGAAATCTTTACGCTGTTCTCAGTCACGCAGACAATGGAAACCACAGCAATCAAAGTGTCACTGGAGAATAGCTAATTATAAAGATGCAGAGTGGATTGCTGTTAATTTGTTTTCCCTGAAAGGCATCAGCATTTATAATATTCCACAGCATTCACAAATAACTGTGTATTACTGTGTTTTCACAGCAGTTTGTTAGTGTGCAAAGAAGTGAGAGGAGCAAGATAAGTTTACCTTCGGCTTCACTCATTGAACCATGTTATCATTTGTATGTGTCTAATTAAGCAGATATGCTTTAATCATAATCAGAAAACAACAGTTTGGTAATTTAAGAAGTGGTTTCTAATCATTATAACATCTAAATAAGCATGAGAACTGTGCACACTTAACTTTTAAGGCATGTAAAATAATGCCCGTCCTGAACTGTAACCATATAATCAAAGGTCACTGTGGTTTGTGTTGCCATTAGCGATCAATTGAAGTTGTGTTTTGTCCTGTTAGTGCAGCTTCTACGAAATGACCTTCCCTTACAACTGCTCTCCCTTCTCAATTATGTTTTGAAGGGAAACAATTTTTCTCCCAGTTAACTTTTGTTTGTAACCTTTCACGGATATTTTTGCTATTTATGTTCTTGCTCTCCTCGTGTGGCTCCTTCTCAAGCAACAATGCACCAAGTGGTTTTACCTGTACAGTGTAGGAATGACCTGTGGCAAAGTATGTGACACAAAAGTGTGCAAAAAAAAAAGCAAAATATTTGCACACTTTTGTTTTGTCCGCTGACAAAGCACATTTAGTCTTTAAGGACCAAACCTATAAATCATCCTATTGCAGATTCAGCATCTTTAACAAAACACATGTTCAAATTAAAAAGCTTAAAGAGCTAATTTACTCTTGTGCCTTGCTACTGTGATTGTAGCACAGAGGATAATATTCAGCTAATACCCGTCACTTTTTAGACTCATTTCCTGAAATTCTCAGGTGGATTAAGAGCATTAGAGAACGACTTACAGTGTTTTGAACAATGCCTTTGTGTTAAGGCTACATTGTGAAATAAACCCAGAAAAGAATATGACCAAAAAAAGAGATTTAATATAGCAGGAAGCGGAGGATTGCAGCGCAATATAATAAGCGCGGTTGTTATTAATTCAGTGTCTGATCTCGACAGAGTGCTTATCATAGCAGAAAGTAGGCCACCGATTCCAGCCAAAGATCATGTAATTTTCTGAAATGAACATCGTCAGTGCAAAGGCCAATAAAGCAGAGACACACCTCTCTGCTCGATCTCCATAATGAGGTCAAGCATTAAATATGCCGCCTCTCGGAGTGAATTTCACTTCCGCTCTGATCTCTCTCTCTGATTCTTAAGCTTTTTCTCTCCCGGTGACATTTCAATTGCCACAATAGCTGCTCGTGTAAATGCTGCCAGTAAGTGAATCATCACAATTAAGTTAAATCATCACAAAGGAACATCAAAGCCATCAGTAAACCAAGTAGAAATGAAGAGCGACCGCAAAGGTTTGATGTGAGAGAAATGTGAAATAAGGAAGCCGGTTATATTAATACATAGAGGACATTTTTCCTGTTGTGAGTCGCCGACACAAAATGAAGTGTTTCATTGATCTTGTAAGAGCCAATAAAGCATTTGTTAACCTCTCTAATCCCTCTTCAGATATGTTTTAATCACTCCGTGCCCATTTTGTTTCGTTAGCTGCACATACAGCAGCTCTTTATCAGTGTTTTCCTCCATTGCATGTCCCTGAAATCTAATGAACTCGTCAAAGATGCGGCTTTTCATATACGGTCCCCGCTGACTGCTCAGTTAATATCATTTACCTCCGTGGAAACGCATCTGAGCCTCGGTGGATCACGACAAATATTAGAAATGTAGAATATTTATTTATATTTAGTCACAGTTTTTGATGAAAATGTACATCTAGGGGCAGGAAGATGATATTTTGTGAATATTTAAAGAGGCTGCTGTACAACTGAGAGGTTTGGTAGGAAGAAAGGAACTGATCTCACTGCGTGTGATACATGGAGTATGCAATTTTATTGAATGTTCATGCGCGTTTTATCAAAAGGAAGCTTTTAAAGAATTAATGGAGGAGTGTTTCAGGACTGTCTGCACTGTCTCGAGGTAGTTTTATATGGAAGATCTGTGTTCAGTGAATAAATCTCATTTCATATTAATGACACGGTGTCTTGTTAAGCCTCTGAAGAGTCAACACGAGAATTATGAAGAAAATTTAGTGCAGGGTGATGCCTTTAGAGAGATTTTGTTTAGTTTTCTGCGAATATTAAGTGCTGAATGTGAGATAAAGTCATGAACATGTCTAAAAAAAGCTGTAGATCCATCCAGCTCTAACCGGCAGGAACATGGAGGATGTTAAACCGTCAGTCTTAAATATCTGTTGACCAAACCTGGAACTTCGTCTTCCCCTGAAAACATCTCTCTGGTCTAAACAGGTGAAGGCTGCCTTGTTTGTGGCAAACCCCACAGAAAGGTCACCAGCTCCAGTGGATATGGGCTCGGGGTGTTTGTGGAGGTGTACCTTTGTTTAAAGACTGTATGATTAATTCTGCTGGTGTAAGGTAAAACCAGACAGCAGCAGTAACAATGCAATTTCACAGAATCCTGACTTTTTTACAGTTTTATTGTACAGCTGCGTGTTTTTATTGAAGTCTTTGATGAATAGTAGATTTTATCATTTATTCTTTTTTTTTAATTAATTTATTCCAGGAAGGATTTTACCTTAAGTGTTGGATTGGATTACAGTGAATCCTCCTAAAGGTGGGTGCAGTTACTTTAAATCTCGGAGCGCATTATCATAAGTGGCTTTCAGTTTTTCTTGCTTCTTATTTGCATGCTTGGCTTTTACGTGTGTTTAGTATTCGTCATTTTTAGTGCAGTGACTGAATGTCTCTCGTGTTCTTTAAATGAGCTGTGATTCCCCTAGTCTTGGATTGACCAGCCTTATCCCTATATTTCTATATCTTTTAATGTTATTTGAATATTACGTTTGTTAATACTCAATGAAAGTAGCACTTTAAAAAATAACTTTATGCAGATTTTGGATTTTTAAATGAGATACGATAAATTCTATCATTAAACGCGATGGGTGTGCTTGTGTTATAGGGTGGCCTTATAGTGAGAATCAAAGATGCATTTGTAGTTAATACGAGAAGGTAGATTATGTAGGTCCTGAGGGGGTGTTACTAAGATCATAAATATATATTTTGCCAGGTTTTCTGTTGTGGCTGCACGTCCATCCATCTTCTGCTGATCAGGCTTTTGCCCAAGTGGAGAAGCCTTCTCTCCAACCATTGCCTCCAACCCTTTCAGGGGTATACTGAGGAGTTCCCAAGCTACACAACACCCAACCTCACCTGGAGGGATCAAGAACCTCAAATCACTTCATCTCAGTGCGTTTGATGCAGAGGAGGAGCTGCTCTCCTCTCAGCCTTTCCTAAATCACTGAGCCTCCTCATCCTTTGAAGGTCTTTGAGGATAAGCCCAAACATCCTTCGGAAGAAACTAATTTCCACAATGTAATTTTTTAGGTCACTAACCACAGCCTGTGACCATAGGCGAGAGCAGAAACATAGTTTAACTAGTAAATTGGCAGCTTCACCTTCACAGCAGAGCGGGACAGCATCAGCACCACTGCAGACACTGTGTAAAATCTCCTGCTCCACAGTTCCCTCACTTGTGTTTTTGTCTTACTTTGAAGGTACGCGAGGAAAAATTAGAAACCTGCAGCCGATGACTGATTTATGTGGTGAATTACAATCATATGTCCTGTCTGAGCCAAGCACTGATGCAGCAGAGTCTTAACGCTGATAAATCGCCAAGGTGAGGAAGAGCCCAAAGGATACTAGAAGTTAATACCCACCCGAGCCACAGCCTGTTCACCCTTCTGCCATCTGGCAAGCGATACCCAAGTATCTGCTGCCATACCGCCAGACTTTTGGAGAAGTTTCTCTTTTCAGGCTGAGAGAGAAGCCAGTGTCATCCTCCTAACAACGCCACGATATTAGCTTTATTATTTTCTCATGACGTGCTTAATGTGTGGTTCACTTCTGCTGAAAAGAAAACAGATCAATGTGCCCACCATAAAAATCACCAGCACATTAATTCACATAACATTTCTGATGATCGAGTGCAAGCGCCGCACATGTAGCTGCTGGTCACATAAAACCTTCATCACTCTCCGCAGAGAGCTCTTTGTAATATACCTGGGGAAGAAAATAATTACACTGAGGCTGTGGGAATCAAAACACATGCATTATAGTGCTCCTTTTTCAATATGTAATTTACTATATTACTGAAAAAGTTATTAGCCTGACAAAATACCACAAGTAGGATGTATACACGTATACAAATACCACAGGTCCACTATTGGCTTGTAAACTGGATGGACATGATTTACAAGCAACAGCAGGAAATGACAAAGATTTTCTGGTAATAAAAAGAAAAAGAAAAAATCCTCCCGAACAACCTGTTCAACGCTGGAAAAACAAACTATGCTAATAATCATCAGAATCCAAAGTCATTATCTTGATTGTCATGCTGGGAAGCAGCCTTGCTTTAAAATAGTGACACTTATATTTAAAAACCCAAACAGTGAAAACTCAGAAAGGAGATTGTGTTAAAATATTTAAACAGACACATTAGTCTCTGTTTGCATCACTTGGTGTCAGTTTGTGTCCTCACATGGACACTGGAAGCAATCATGCTGCACTCACACCAAAAAGTAGACCCTCTGTCAAGTTTCATGTCTCAGGACATAAGAAGACATCATTTGGTTCTTACCAGAAGCAATGTGTGAAACAGCAGCAGTAACTTTGTGCTGTTTGAAATTGATATATTATTTTGCTGGTAGTGATTTTGAGACGTTATCAGTTTCTCACTTTTTGTGGAGGAATGTTAGCACACAGTTCTTTACTGCATCCTTTCAGTTCATTGAAATGTGCAGCATTCATTCATGCACAGCTCTCTCATGGTGCCACCACAGCACCACAAACTCATTGCCCTCTTATATGACCCAAACTGGTCCAAGATTTTGCTGTTGGACAGATGGCCTCACGTCTGACTCTAGAATGTTTTGGTATACAGAGGATTTCATGGTAAAGTTGGTAACTACAAGGTGCCAAATTCCTGTTTGTGCAAGAAAAAAAGCCCCAAAAATCAGCCCTCCTCCACTCTGCTGACAGTCGGTACGAGGCGAAAATGGTGAATGTTTTTTCCAGACTTGGTGCTTTGCATTGTGGCCATTCACATTGTTGAGGTTTTGTGGTTTGTTTAGATGCAGCTTTGCAGATCTAAGCCATGCTGCCATGTTCTTCTCAGACAGAAGACGTTTTCCTTCCAAACAAGCCATACCTCTTCAGTCTATTTCTACTGTTGTGAACTGTAACATTTAATCTTAACATGCTAACTGAGCACAGCACCGTTTGACCGTGGGGTGAATTTACTGGAGCGTCCTGAGAAGGCTGGCAGCTCTCTCAGAGTAGCTGATGGCCTTAAAGTTCTTCCCAGACTGATCATTTTCTGTCATTTTTTAAGATCATTGCTAATGCCTTTCCTCCTTGGTCTTGTGATTACACACCTGAATGCCTCAGGACAGCAAACTGTCAACACTTCTGTTTTTATAGAGCTAATGCTAAAACTTAGTGATCAGTTAAGAGTGCATGTGATTATCCTCTCCGTTACTTACCCTTACAACTCCTATAAACACACTGATGGTCTTTGTAGTTGTTGACGGGACCGTTTTTGCATTTTGGCTTCATTTTAGTTAAATGAATAGTTGCACATCATAATATATCATGTTTTGTAATTCATATGAAGTTGCCTTTATCTGGCATTTAATTTTAAGGACCTGTTACATCAGGAAGACAGCTGGAAGTTAAATTTTATAGTGTTTAATATAATTACTGTTGCTTTAATGGTTTGGACTGAATTTGAAGGTAAATGTGTTTGTAGCTGTTGTGAAACTCTCACAAACAAAGCCATTTTTCATGCCAACAAGGATCCCTGATGGTGTCAGAGAGGAAACACCATCTGTGCACAGCAGCCAAGCCTGTCAGGACAACTGCAGCATTCAGAAAGACTGACATCAGGATTATGTTCAGATTGTCTAACCCCGGCATTCACAGGCAAACAACAGACGAGGATGCTCTTAACTAAGGAACAACCAGGGAAAACAATCACAGTTTGTCTTTTAAAACTTGAGAAAAGTTGAATTATTCTCTTATGCTCATGCTGGTTGCTCTTTAAGGTTATTTTTTCCAGGAAGAAAAAGCGCTAAATCCCGAATACTCGGTGTTCTGCTTACATTTTAAACCTGCACAGCATCAGGTCTCAGGTGATACCATATTTATGGTTGTCAAACTGGAGGTAAGTGTCACCACAGATCCCACAGCAGCTTTCTACGTGAGCTTCCACATTTTTGAAGTTTTAATCACGCAAAGGCTTCACTCTGAGATGAAAGATTTATTTTTAGTGAATCAAACCTTTAGGTTCCTGTTGATCACAGAACTTTTATACCAACATCAAACGCTCCGTGTAAGTAAAAACCCACAGGCTGGTTGTGCAAGCTGTTACTATGATCTATTTTAGATGACAAGCAAAGTGTATGTAAAATTCACACTGGTTTTTCACCTTTAGATAGAAAGGTGGAAGAAAACGGAGCTTTCGAACACTTTAAATTTGTGTATGTGTTAGGCCACACTGTGAGGGTTTCCTTGCCTAACCCAAACAGAGAGTTTGTGTGGCCCACATACCTTCCAATGTAGACTTTTTCTTTCTTTTAAACACTCCTAAATTATGAGGTTTCGGGAACACGAGTTTAGTTGGAGGACGGTGTGCATATGGAACAACTGTAAAGGAGAAACAGTTCACTTCTTAAATTTAGACTGCTGTTCTATTTTTCTATGCTTATGCACAGTATAGTGATACAAGTTGTAGAACTCTATATTTCAACTGAGAAATGCAACAGAGGAGCAACGGCATGCGCGTCACTGGCCAGAATTACAGCAGTAAGTCAGAAGCATGCGATGAGGTGCATAATATCTAAACGCGCAGATTTGTGACACCAAAATCAAAATGACGGCGTGCTGCTTTATGAAGCACAAAGATCACGGAGCGGTTAACTGAAGACTAAATTATCGGACGGTACAAGCGTTTGAAGCCGAGCCACTCTGTGACAAAAGGTGTCCAAATTACCTCAGCGACAGACCGCGCTTTCTGTTAAAGTCCCGGCGTGAGCATTTAATTGAGTTGTCAGCCCAGTAAAAACAGAGACTGCTCTAAGGTCGGTCTCTTGTTGATTGAAGGTTTTGTGGTGAGGTGAGGTGATGAACCTCTGGAGGAAGTTATTGCTGCTGTGTGGAGTGGCAGCTCTCAAATGATCTCAGTGGGAAAAAGTAGTGGGATGGGACCAGAGGCCACGAGGTTAGACCACACTAGAAGTGTCCTGAATTTCCAATCAGTCCAGCGAAAGGTAAAAAGAGACCTGTCCACTAAAAAAAAATTTTTTTGTAAAGGTTTCAGAGGAATTCTTGTCCTAAGAATTGTAAGAGAGAGATATCGTCTTGATTTATGTCCAGGGGATACTTTGGCTGGATCTCACACCAATTGGTTGCCATATTTTCATAATTCCTCTCTTGTGAAAAATAACTTTGTCATTGATTTAAATGTTTTCACACAAGAATTGATAAGAATCATGGTTCAGTTTCTTATAGACTGAGATCTGCTCTATTCAAAGGCTCGGGGCTATTTGTAGCTGACTGTGGTCCAGGAAAGGTTTCACACTTCTACACTCAGGCTGGAGATAACTGAAAAGAAAGCTCTCTAATGGTTTGTCTGTCTGATTCTAAACAAACTCCAGAGCAGTTTGTTCATGGCCAGAATGTAATTCGACCTCGAGCCAACTCAACTAGCAGGTGTTCGAGCTAAACGGCTTCCCATGGCATTCTGGGATGTAGCAGAATACCAGAAACACGCAGAGTACACAAAGTGCGAACACGTATTAATATGAATGTTAGAAGTGAAATTTTCTTTCTTTATCTGCTTTTGTCGCTCATGCCCGACCCGTCTGACCAGCAGGCAGCATCAACGTTTTCGCGTGGTTTGTAGTGATGCCTTTTGGTTCACGTGGAATTTTCTCTGTGTACAAAAAGAAAAAAGAAAAGAAAGAAACAGAAGAAGGCTACAAGTTTGCAAACTGATCAACTGATACATCAACTATAGGTGTGAAAACGAATGACATCAGCATTTGTTTGCTATTTATTATTTTGCTGCCATTTCCTGCAATATTTTGTTCCTGTGCAATGTTTCGGCAGATGTGCAATGTCATCTCTTAACTTGTCCTTAACAACTATAGCACTTCCACTCTTATTTATCATTTATTATATTTTATTACGATGTCCTTGTTCACACCCCCACAATGCTTCCTGTAACCCAAACATCGTGTATACACTGCACACAGTGTTCTTATATTGTTTATCTTCTTCTTTTCTTGTATATTGTTTTCTTTACTTTTGCACCTTCATTGTGCAAACAGCTGTACAATGGCAATAAAAGTTCTAAGTTCTAAGTTTAGTCTAAATGCACAACACACTACTTGGTTTAGTGCCATGTTGTCGTGAACAAGATGTCCAAGTCCAGCTAAGTTTTCAGTTGCAGGTTCACAAAATAACTCTTCAGTCCAACAATTTATTTCTATTATTTCTATATAAATAAATCTATATAATCACTTACAAACAAGTCAAACCAACGTTGAAACCTTTCTCCTTCCTATCATTGCAGCAAATCTTAAGTCATATTGGACCTAAACCAAGCCATTTCATATGCAGTCAAGTCAGAGCACTTGAAGACAATTCATATTCTATTCATTTAAGTCCCTGAGAAAGTTCTGATGTCATTTGCACTTACATCTGTCTTGGCTTCCAGATCTCTATTAATATTGTGTAGAAACAGCTGCAGGTAAATATTTAAACATAAAAGCCTCAAAGCTCTAAGGACCTCGCTCTTGCTTAGTTATTTACGGTTACTTGTTTTTAATCTGTTAAAAACACGACACGATCACAGGCTTGTGTTCAGATTTTAGTCTTAAGTAAAACAGTCTCATTAAGCTCAAATTAAACTCTCGAGTTTAAGTCTTGAGCGTCCAGCTCTGAAATACAAAGCTCCTAAAATTAATTCAGATATTTCATGAATACTGTATAAAAAAAAAAGAAAACTCATACAAAAACAAAAGCACTCAGAGAGCGCAGTTCCCAAAGGAGGGCCAGAGTTATATTAAAACTTTCATGTTTTATGACATTTTTATTACCACACGCTAATGTCAGCCTGCTTACAATACAAAATGCTTATGCTTGACCTTTGAACTATGACCTTCATGCATGACGTATGTTATTATCTTTTTTACCCTTATGATTAGAGCAGAACTGGATGACATCTTTGGTTCTACAGGCTGTAAAAACGTGAGATTCTAAGATATATTCATGCTCTCTCCATAATGTATTACTAAGTTTTGATTCTTGACTTCTTTTTGGTAAAGGGTAAATGCACTGATTCTTATATAGCGCTGTTCTACTCTCCCGGAGTGCTCAAAGCGCTGTATACAACATGCCACATTCACCCGATCATACCCATTCTCACAAGCACTGACACTAAACACTAAAGTGCTTTTTCTAACAACATTCACACACATTCACACTCCAATGGACGCATCGGAGAGCAACTTGGGGTTAGTACCTTGCCCAAGGATACTAGGCATGCAGACTGGAGGAGCCGGGGATCAAACCACCAACCTTCTGATCAGTAGGTGACCTGCTCTAACTCCTGAGCTTTCCAAGATTAACTTTGACCTTGAGCACTAACAGTGGGGCTAGCTGTAGCTCAGGAGGTAGAGCAGGTACTCTGCTGATTTCAAGGCTGGTGGTTTGATTCCTGGCTCCCCCAGTCTGCCAAATATCCTCGGGCACGATACTAACCCCAAGTTGCTCTCCGATGCATCCATCGGAGTATGGAAGCACTTAAATGCATAGAAAAAGGTGAATGTGGCATGTTGTATAAAGCGATCTGAGTGCTCCAGGAGAGTAGAAAAGTGCTATCAGTCCATTTAACAATGAAGGCCAAATGCCAAAGATCAAGTATATTGTTGTGAAGCTTGAAGACAATGCATTGAAAAATGTGGGTAATATAAAGTTTTTACTGGTTTTCACATTTGACGTGGCCTTGTCCTTTATCCAGTCGCTTGAGCTGTTATTGGTCTCCACCATCACACAAAATTTGAAAATTATATCTTGAAATTTGTGGACTCCTAACAAACAGTCGATTACATGCTCCCTTCCTTCAGGGGGAGAATGATGGCCATCATGAAAAATGTTAAACACCAGAGGTTTGAATTTTTATTGAATTTTAAGGATTAGTTTATATTTTAAACCACAAACCTTCCTAATCACAGCTATGTGCTATAAAGACACTGATTGGCATCAATCACAGCTGCCCAGAGAGGCTGACTGTTATAAAAACCAAACAGATGGTTTCTCATCAGGGAATAACCTCAGTGTGACACTCGTTTATTTATCCAGCCAAAAGAGAGCAATATTTTATTAGAACTTGTTAGATATGTTGTTCAGAAATCATGACCTTCGGAAAAAACCCAGCTGTCTTTGTTCCAAATAACATGGCTGCTTGCTTGTCTTAATCAATTAAATGTGTAAGCTCTTAAGCTCATTCCTCTTGATATCTGTGATATGCATAATAATGACCTCATTACTGGAGGCGTCAGCATTGTGTTAGGGAGATTGGCTGCAAAACACACTTTTATTATTTGTAATTTATCCTTCCGAGGGGCCGAGGAGGAAAAAAGAAACAAATGGTGAGAGGAGCCAGGGAGGCTGCGACAGAGAAACCAGACACTGTGTGAAATTGAAGCTGGTCTGAGTCTTTCCAAGCATGAACGCACATCCAACCATATGTGGCATCTGTGCTATCTGCCCATCACCGACAGCAGGCTGAAATGTAACACATAAAACACGTCGTCTGCTACCTCTTTGACAAAAAGGTGCAAAGAGGAAAGAGAAAAATGACCTTTTCTCGAGTGACTCAGGGCCTTGGACGTGTTCTTTTCCAACCAGCACTGTTTCATTAAACTCCATTTTCAAGATGTGTTTCTGTTGTCGAGGTTTCAGTGTGACGATTATCTGTTAAAGGACAAACTTTGTGTTTTTATTGAATAATCAGATGGTCCTCTGGCACGAGGAGAGACTCGAATATACTTCATCGAAGTAGTTGGCATGTTGTTTGACAGAAACGTCAGTTTAGTTTTAAGCACAAAAAGTCAGAAAATAATCATTTATCACGCACTGTGCACTTTCTTGTGAAATGCATTGAGCGTGCCTCGCATTTAACGGCGTTTTGTTCATAACTTATTCATGAGTTTTGTAATTCTTTCTCATGCAAACAGACAGAATGTCAAACAGGGAAATGTGTGAAAAGAGCTGAGAAAATGCACAAAAACAAAAGAGAGATGTTATTCAGCGCAGCCTCGTGTCTAGATTTAGATCTAGTAGTGGACATTTGTGATTGAAAAAATAAATTAATTTAGATTTAAAAACTGCTTCTATAGCCTGTTTCTCACGTCTACTACATTATCTCTAATTCGCTTAGTTAGTTATTCTAAACTGAGAGTTATGAAGTGCTTTTCTATTTTTTAAACAGATGAATACGTTGTGTAAGTAATATTTATAGTTCTGCTGATTAGCTTCATCTTTGAAATTGTGTCTCGGTTACAGTGGCTCAAGTTTGTCGTTTAAATGAATAAATTTAGACACTGATGTCTGCTGACGAATTGCATCTTCTGATGTCTTTCCTTGAGTTGTGTAACTGTCTGATGTAACTGCACTTTTGTTGAACATGAGCATGATGTGCAGGATCAAGTCGTCTTGTCTCGTTGTGTTTTAAACTTCCAGCTCCAGGTCCAGGCCTCGAAGCCCTCCAGGCGTTCTCACTAACAAGCGCTAACACGAAGGTGTAAAATAATCTTTAATTTAATCATTATAATTATAGCTTGCACTGTGTGAAAAATACTGGTTACGAAGTTGATATGAGAGTCACGGCATCTTTTTACTGGGTTTCCTTGCTGTGTCATATCACACGGAAAAAAGGCATCGTGTTGTGAGCCACGCTCGAGTTTCGTTGCTCATCCAGGTCGTGTGGGTAAAGGAAGATAATCTATGACCGGCAATATGCTGATGTTAGATACATGCCAGGGTAAAGGTCAATCAATATCAAGTAGGGGGACATTTGTAGCATATGTGGTGATAAGTGCAAAGTTGTTATGCAGATTTCTGCAGTGTATTTGCAGATTTTCTGTGTGAAAACAGAACTAAGGTTAAAAATGTATACGGCATCACAAAAGATGTGGCTGCTTAAACATGTAGATATAAAAAAATTGGAGAGGATGAAGGTCAGTCGCTTGAATCTTTGTCTCCAGATTTACTTTCAAAAAGTCAAGACTCTGTAAACAAGACTAGATAGGATTTAAAACATTATGGATGTGTCCTGCACCAAAAGCAAAAGGTCTGCTGTTTAACAGCATGGAGCTGAAATATTATGGTTTCTAGCTTCATATAAAACATTTTACTTCAGAGTTCACAGATTGTGAGAGATCTCTGCCACAGGACTCACAAAAGAACCTTGGTCACATCACAGGCGGGCTTTGTGCTAAACTAGTTTGAACCTAAAGGTGACCTGTTGATAAATAAATCAGGTCTGTTTGGAGCTGTGGATTCAGCTGACCTGAAACACTCACCCATCGCTTTGTCACGTGTGCAGTCTTCTCTCCGCCTGAGCATCAGCGGAGGCAGCAGAGTCTTGGAAGCCCTGCTGCACTCTGTGGTGCAATGTGACCTGGATGAGAGTTGGAGGAGACTTATCTAATGTGGGGCGGCACAGATTGCATTGTGTCCACAGGGCCAGGGACCACAGTTCTGAGAAACCTCAGGGACACAAAGCGCTGAAAGCAGATCTCTAACAGAGAAGACCAGTCTCCAGCCTGTTCGGCTTAGCCTCTGGTCTGAGGCTAAATGAAAAAATGGAAACATGTAACTGATTCGTTTAAGCCAAGAACTTTTATGTTACAACAGTTAGTCATTTTTTTGTTGTTTAATTTGACCCCTTTGGCAATGGTCACTACTGGGGAAAATTAAAGTTAATTTCAACAGTTATGATGTTAAATTGGCTTTCACAGTAAATTTCAGAAAAAACAATCATAACTTTGTGTTTGCTCATTTTTGAGTGGAGTCCAGAAGTTAAATGAGGTGAATTACCGCCACATGTAATGATGATCCTTGTTAATGCTGGTACATGTGTACAGTTATATAAACTGAAGCAAATTTTAAAACTCATCTTTTGTGGAGTTGGACGAGCAATGAAAATTAAAAAACAAAAGTCATGAAAATACTTCTATGGTTCAGATAATCATCCACCAGGTGCAACCAAAGGCTTTAACAGCAACAAAACCTCCACCCCTGATGCCGATGCTGATGCCAGGCTAAAGTTTATTGTGGTCTCTGCTAACAGTATAAAAATCCAATTTGGCCTGGATTACTCTGAGGATCAGGACAAATCAAAGGAGCTCGGAGGACCTCTCTACACCAGATGAGGTCATTGTACAATTGTGTGTAAAGAGAAGCATCTTTATGTGTGGTCAAACAGTCACACTTGAGTGCATCACAAAAAGTCTGCTCTCAAGTACAGAATAGAAGAGCGAGGCGTCAGCGCACACTGTCAGACAGTCTTGTCAGAGCTGTCTGTTGTGTTGCACTTAATTGTACCTACAGAAGATCCACAAGTGAGGGACATTACAAGGGAGAGCTGGAGAAGGAGTCCACACCTTGCCTGCCTTCGCACTGCGGCAGACGGTGTTTCAGAAAGTTACACGTTCTGGACAAAGCTTGTTAAGTTCTGTTAGAAGCAGTTTGTGCTGAAAGTGGGAAGTATAAAGATCCTGCAACACAGAACATCAGTAGCTGACATAATAACATTCTGGTATTTTGTGTTTAGCTCTTGGTGGTGACGGCGACTGAACTACTTGATCTAAGAAGACAGATTTAGTTAAATCAGACTACTTGTCAACAGAGATTACTTTTTTCAAGTAGCGAGTAAAGTAAGGGATTACTATTGCAAAAACGGTAATTAGATTACCGTTACTTTCCTGTAGGAACGCTGCGTTACTGCGTTACTAAAACCGTGATTTTTTTGCGAGAATGTCTCACGACAGTGACGTAAGTGAGTGCGACGTTCGTGACAACAGCTGTGTGCAGATCAACAATGGATCATATATTGAGTGCGGGAGAGAGTATGAGCGTGCAGCGTTTAAAGCGTGGAAGTACTGACCTTACTTTGAGTTTGAGTCCATAAAAAGTGACAAAAACATTAGCGTCCGCTGTTCACTGCGTGGGAAGAAAACTTCTTTTTACACCGAAAAAACCCCTAAACTTCCAACAAGCACCGAGTAGCTACGACGTAATGGGAAATTCACAGAGAAGCTGCCGTATCCTTCCACTGACCGCTGCGGCACACCTGCACCAGGGCAAACCTCCGCCTATCCTACTCCTGCTTTACAGGTGAAAATAGAGCAACAGGACCACTGAGTCTTTGACTTTATTTATTTTCTGCTGTGTTTTACTTGCATCTGTTTGAAAGACTGAGTGTAAACACACAAAAATATTTTATTTTATGAGCTGGAATGTGCAGAAAATAGGTTTAAATGTTAAACAAATTTCTTCCAGTCAGAGAATGTTGCATATAATTTAATTGTTGCTTGATGCATAAAGTTAAAAGATTAAAACTGTTAAAACAAGTAAAAAAAAAAAGAGACTTTTCCATTTGATTACATTTTGTATGATGGATTATGCAGAAAAAGTAGAATTGGGCTGAAAGATCTATCGCTTTATCACCTCTTCAGGTTGTAAATCGTGTTTTTAAAAGTAACTAAGTAACTAAGTAATTAATTACTTTTGAAAATAAGTAATCAGTAAAGTAACAGGATTAGTTTTGGGGAAGTAATCAGTAATTAGTTACTGATTACTTTTTTCAAGTAACTTGACCAACACTGCCTGTCAACAACGAAATGAAACTAAAAGGGTGATAAGTGTTAAGATGCACCGCCAACCGATTCTGACCGAGTACATGATGAACTGGGAGAGAGTCCCCTCTCAAAAACCATATGTTAGCTGTAGCTAGTTTATCATTACAACTTGTGGAGACGTTTTATACCTCGTGTGCATCTACTTGTCACCAAAGCTCAGCTCTGAATCTGGCAATCTGAGCTGCATCTCTGGCCAAGAAAACACAAAATCATTATCTACACGCTCATCACTAACTTGACATGGTGGATCTGTGAACAAATCCAATTTCTCTCCAAAATAACGCCTCTAACAAGAGCCAGCAGCGTGGCAGCACGTCTCACACGATCACAATGTCATACGAGTCAAGTGCTGCTCAGCCATTACTCGAGACATCTCGTCGGGGAAACTGACCGCAGATCCAGTCGTCGCCCGTGGCCTTGGCTGTTCCTTTGTCGTGGGCTAATGTAAGCACGAATGTACACTCGCCTCCTCAGGCCGGATGCTGGTCTCTACCCTTCGGATCACAAGTTCAATTAATTTCACAGTCGGCGGCACCCGCAGTCATTTCACCGGGGCCTGTTGTCTGGAGCTGGAGAAAAATGGGAAGAATATGATGCGCCCAGAGTCAAAGCCGCTCAGCTGCTCAGCCGCTCAGCGCCTCCTCCTCCTCCTCTCTATCCACTGCACCCATGAAGGCTCCAATCGCCCGGAGCCACATCTTATCAGATAGTGCCACGGCTGTGCAGCATATTAAAGCTCATATCACGACGATAAGGGGAGATGAGACGGATTCATGCATCATTACTACTCTGTAAAGACATCTCTTTTCCATTTCATACAGCAGAAATGTTGGAATTTAGGAGAAAAAATGCAGTTCATTAAGGAGTTTGAGCTAATTCACAGTCTGCTGGATCAAATGGCTGTTGGATTCTCACACAAATAAATAAACCAGCGACTGCTTCAGACGTGAATGGAGGTCACATAAACTCTGCATCATAACACAAACATTTAAGAAGCAATATAGTGGAATAGCTCCACTGCAGACATCCAAAACAGCTCGATATGCTGCCCTCAGTTTACCATTTTATTCATCAAAGCAAACATGGTCTCACAGAAATGTTTTCATCAGGACTGTGAGGCTCCGATTTGCACTCAGTTATTATGAATGACTACATTCACAAGACACCTATGAGTGAAAGGGGTATAACTTGCACCTATCAATACAGAAATCACTGCATAATTACAGCTTCACGTAGACGCTCCTATTGGCAAAGTTCAAATGTGTCAGAGCTGCGAGGACTACTTGACTGGTTTACTGGCAAAAAGTAATTGCAACCATATTGATAATCAATTGCAAATGATTAAAAATGCCAAACATTTGATAATTGGAGCTTCACATGTAGAAAATCACTAGGTTTAGATAATTGTTTGGCAAGCTAAACCAACTAACGATGTCTCTTTGTGCACTGCAACTTAAATCTTTGACTATTTTATGAGATTTGAAGTCAGCTTAGTACAGAAAATTAGCAGATTGAGTTTAACAGCTAACAAAGTTTATGTAACTATTAGTAAATAAGTATTTGTTAAAGTGTTAATTTCGTATTATTAGTTAATAATTATTCATCCGTAATTCAGTCCTGCTATTTTGCACGGCTTCCTCTTCTTCCTATCCAGAGCATCTTCCGGTGTGCCTTTCGCAGCCTTCATATTGTCTTTGATTCGGTCCTGCCAGCACTGTTTTGGCCTTCCTCACGGCCTGTTGCCGCCCGTTTCTAATCGTTGGGCTGAGTTCTCATTGCAACGGACAACATGGCTGTACCATCAAATCCTCGACTCTCGCATCTTGTCCGTGATCAGCACCACTCCCCATCGTTTCCTGATGTCTTCGTTCATCACTCGGCCAAGTCGTTTGAGCACTTTGACTCTGTGTGCCACTGGGTGCACGGCTGACTTGTAGACTTTCGTCTTGAGATGAATTGGCATTCTCTTGTCGCACAGGACTCCAGTGACCTGATGCCACCAGTTTCGCAGTCCGAGGTGACGAGGGACCCGAGGTATTTGAATTGGGTGACTTTGGTCAGTGGCTCGCTGTTGATGGTGCCGTCAGTTTGGGGGCTGTATTCGAGGTACTCAGTCTTCTTAATAATTAATCCGTAATTGTTAAGTATTAATTAAAATTTAAGTATGGATATTGTGTCAATAAGGCACATATGATAATATGATAAATAAGTAATAATTATTGTTATTTTATGCAATGCGTGACCACAGCATTCTTGCCATTTAAAAATGATCTGTTGATACTGGGAGAACAATATTATTGTGTTTTTTTATTTTGCCACAGTAATGATGAAGTGGAAAGCAGACACCATGACAGCCCTGCTTGGAACAAGAAAACTGAATTACACTTGTGTTTACTTCTTTCGACAGGCTTTTGGCCTTCAGCTGCACGCTTAATCACTGCAACTGCATTGTATCAGCGGCACTCACACTCTCACAAACAAAACTTCACACTTGTGTAAGCACTGATTTGCAAGTGTGTGTGATCAGAAAACTTCAGACAAAAAAAAGAAAAAATACAGAGTGATAGATGGAGACTCTGTCTCATCACTGGTTGGCTTTTAAAAGAGTTATTGAAACACACTTGTGTCTAAAAATGTCATTTTAGGAATCTAATGCATGAGTCTATATGCATACTGCTTATGACTTGAGACAGACTTATTTTAAGGGTGACCTGGTTTCACTTTTCCTTTGCATATCTATAGTGCTGGTTAAAAAAATGCAGATATGGCCTTAAACCTCTGTGTCCTCTGTGAACTGTCCTCTTGTGGCACTGGAGCCTACCCATGAGGCACAAGGGCACTCCCTGGACACGGCTCTTTAACAGGACCTGAATCCAGACAAAACCCCAGCTGGACCTGTCCCCAACCTTTTTACTGCGATGCCGTGGGCTGCGCATCAGCTCAGTGGCACGCACTTAAATTAACACTAATGCTGATAGCTCTCTGCAAACCACATTACACTCAATGATGAATGAGTCCAACATCCGTAAATATTGTAATGAACCATCATGCATTCCTGCAGGCACCCAGCTGGCGTCGACTCTAATGAGCACTCGGAAAAGTGGCCACACGGCTTGTTGAAACACCCCTGATAGATGCATCGCATTATGGGCAAAAAGGCCACCTTTAGTAGAAGTGAATTCACCCTGCTCCCCTTTGGTTTCCTTCTTTAACATTTCTCATTCTGTCTCTTAGCCTCTCTGTCATGCAGGGCTGTGTGTGCTGGTTGCTTTTCCAGGACAAAACACAAGGGATGATACTAATCGCAGACCTCTCAGTGCTACCCACTCACAGCTTATACACCTCAGATTTGCTGTGTAGTAAGCCTTGAACTCTCTGTCACAGTGTGCTGCAGTACGGCAGCTGAATTTTTCATACTGCTTCACATCTGTGCTTTTTAAAGAGCTGGATTTATGAATGAAGCCTGGTCTGTGAGCGAGTCTTCGTGCGTGCATGTGTGAGTGCATGTGTGTGTGGGTGTTATCTCTCAAGTTATTCAAGTTAGGTTTGCCCAAAGGGTCACGGGAAATCTGTGGGCAGCTCTGTTCACACAAAACATGCAGAGGCACTGACTAACGAAGCATTTAGAGCAGAAGACTCAACCTGAAGACGAGCTGCAAATGTAATTTCTGATGATGATTTACATACAATTAGCATCATTTTGTGAAAGCTAGCCACTGGTCGCAATTTGACAAGAAGCACCAGTAAAACGAGCGAGGAGCGGGAAGAGTGGGAAGATTTCACGAACACGAATCACATCTCTGCCCAACTGCAGGCTGATTTGTTTGGACAGGATTTGTCTCTGATGAGTTCAGTGCGCTTTAACAAAGCTGTTTATGTAATGTGTGCGAGCGCCTATCAGAAAACACTTGTGCTTCTACATAGATACTTCAGTCGACCAAAGTTGCATTTTAACACTGTCAATTATGCATCTTAAGATGGCTCAAATATTTTAAAAACGTTTTAAAATGCTTTATTTTGTCTAAGAAGGATATTAATAATATTTAAATCCTACATACATCTTAAAGTACACTATCAGCTTCTACTGTAGGTGTTCCAAGGTCATTTCTAGGACTCCCCTCAGAATGTCCTGAGGTGAACAGACTCAGCTGTTCACTATGATAATTTGAGCATTCACTCTTTTTCCCCACAGTTATATTTGGCAAATTTTGGATATCATCTGGAGGTAAGCAATATGGGGCGAGACCCTGCCGCAAGTGGAGGAGTTTAAGTATCTCGGGGTCTTATTCACGAGTGATGGGAGAAGGGAGCGGGAGATCGACAGACGGATTGGTGCAGTGGCTGCAGTGATGCGGACAAGTGAACATTTTGTCCTCAGAGTTGACGCAGGAACAATGTGATAGCTAGATAACTGGCCGCCAAACCTGCAGCTCTTGTGGGATGTTTCCAGTCTGAAGTGGTCAGTATCTATCAAAAGGGGTCCAAGGAAGGAGCAGTGGCGAACCAGTGATCCAGCATCTGTGGTGCGTGCTGGACAAACAAGTCAGCATATGTCCAATGAAATTGTGGTCCCACCTCACAACATCAAGGACTTGAAGGATGTGTTGCTAATATCTTGGTGCCAGATACCACAGCACATCCTCAGGGGTTTGGTGGAGGGTTAGAGCTGTTTAGGCAGCAAATAGGGGATCGACACAATATTAACCAGGTCCCTGGTTGGTGTTCAATCTCATATTGCAAAAAGCTCTTTTACATTTATACTAATTATGAGGGAATTTAATGATGAAAGATCCAAAAGCCATCGATCCTTAAATGCATCCTCTACATTATTTATCTCATCTGTTTTTTCCCTGCTACTTGTGCTTCTTACCTTATATTTTTCCATTTACTTACATCAGGGTAGTTAGTTTTCTTTTTACCCTTTTCCCTATTTGCCACAGCGATGTTCTCAAGATTCAAAACACACACTTCTCATCTCGACTAAGGCCGTTCTCTGTTTCCCCAAAGCTTAGTTTTGACGTTTAGCCACGTTTAGCCCATCATTACAATGTCAGCGTGCGCGTCTCTGCTGGTGAAACGAGAGTAAATATTACGAAATGGAGTCCCATTTGTTTTCCAAATGAGCATATTGTCCTTCACAACAGAGACATTAACATTCAGCCTCTCCTCACAACACTGAAACTCTTTTTCTTTATCCTTGGTTGTCAGCTTTTTTCTCGCTTTAATTATTCTATCGCTCTGGCAGCTCTCTGGTCCCATGCAGTCCCTCATCATTGTAAAGGGAGAATACGTCCCGCATGATAAAAGCAATGCTGCCTCGAGCTTGCCTGCCTACTGTACGATAGCTAATTCTTTGCATACCAATACAAGCAGTCCTCTTGGTATTTGCTTGTGGACAGTGTGCTGACTGAAGCATTTCCATGTCCAGCTCTGCCGTGTCCTTGCCCCCTACTCATAATAGATATTGACAGGTGCGGCGCAGATAACACTAATCTGCATCCTAATAGGATTTTACATGTCATAGAGTGCTTTCTCGTCACCACGGCATTCAATTCACAACTTTGTTATGCGGCTAATAGCATTACGGTGGCACAGCCTCCGGCCTTCAAAGGCAAGGATGTGAAAGTGGAGCCTGACTCATTTACAGGTTTGCTGTCTGAGCAGATGAATTAATGCTTATTGGACTCAGCATATGGTCCATTAACAGTCACGATAAAAAAACATGTCATTAATAAAATGCATCAGTGAGAGATTTAGTACTTCAACGAGAGATATATTATCTTAAAGAGCATTTTTCTTTCGTTTCAGCTCAACGATCAGAAGGAAAACAACACTGTGACGCGTTTTAGTGGATTTTCTTAAAACCTTTAAACATCTAAGATAATTGGAATGATCTCAAATTAGATTTGAAGATCGTAACTTTTATCAGCTCTATTCCTTTTTCACAAGATTCTAGTTTCTTCTGAAAATCCCAAATTTATAAATACCATAGGCTGCTTTCTCTTTCTTCCCCTTCTCTTGCTACTATTACAAATACAACCAGCCATTCCCTTCCTGTTGTCCTCAGTGGGTGTCCACCTTTCCATATGACCTCCACACCCACCTGCTGCCACGTGTCCTTCAGCCATTGTCGGATCATCTTTGTGCCACTTCAACCATGGGGGCCCTGCGGCTTTCTTCTCTCCTTTTTTCTCCTTATCACCTTTTACCGTCAGAGTGTTTGTGTCTGAGCAGTGAATGTGAGTTCATATCCTGTCATAGCGAGCTGCTTCATATGATGGAACTGCAGCACAGCATTCGTGGAGTAATCGTTTAAAGGGCCCCTGTTTTCCAGCTCCATATTTAGATTCTCCTCTAGGGTAGTTTTCCATGATTCAGACTTCAAAACAGAATAGAAAATTAGTGGAAGCCATAATAAATCAAGTTTAATTTGAGCTTTTAGGGACTGTTAATGAACTGTGTTAACTAATGATTTATGTTTGCAGAAACTCACAGTATTGATAAAAGAAAGGCGTGCGGTGAGATCCAGTACAACTGCACTGCAGAAAGTGCCCGTGGAAGGTATTTTTCTCACTCTCGTATGTCTTTGGGATTACATTTAAATTTGGATTCACATTTTTCATAATACTCTTAAAGCCTCCCGTATGAGGCAGTTCTTGGTTATTTTTTCAGTTTAAATGTTTGTGAAGCACTTTGAAATAGCCCTTCTGTGTAAAGACATTTTCCTTCCTTTTATCTTTTACTTGTAACTTTTACCCACATTCAGTCACTACTTCGACTTTTTTCTGCACTTATAAAATTACATACTCTTAATTTAAACATTGACTACTAAACCTGATATTAGAATTCAAAGCGATATACAAAATGTTATACATAAATATGTTCAGACAGATATGCACTAGCCTCGATATCAAAAAGGACAATATATATTTCCAATTTCAGATAAACGGTGTAAGGAAAAGATACGGCGAGAGCTCGGGTTGACCTTCCATTTGGTAAGCTCTTGAGATGTTATTTCAGTGTACAAACAAGCGCTACATAATTCATGAGGAGAGGCTGGATCAGACGAGGTGTTAAGAGGCTATCTGTGTGTGTGTCAGGATGCATGAATGAGTCTCAATATTCAGTTCTCGGCCATGTGGTTGGAAAGACTTGTGGGATTCTCCAAGTGTGAGTTTCATCTAACCACTCTAATCAGGCTCATTAGCCTCCTATTTAATGGACAGGGGAGATAAGGAGACAAATCAATTCATATTGTGCATTTGGCAGCCGCAGATCTCTGCACGGAGACTGCACCATCTCCCTGCTGTTTGGAATCACGCTCATTGAGAAAGTTGCGGATTAGGAAAACGCTGCGCTGACTTGAAATGACTTGATAAAGACCAATCACAGACTGATGCTGCCTGAAAATTGCCCAGAAACAGTCAAATATGTTATTACAAATCAAAAAGGTCACGTACCAGGTTTATCTGGAGGCTGGTTTACATCAATGATTTTAAGAGTTGCACCAGAAATGAACTTCTTAAGGTTTTAGCATACAGGCACTGCAATAAATGCAGTGACCTTTAAGTTATTAAGGTTTGTTATTGCTAAATATTTGCGAACGTTTTTATATTTTGGTGCAACGAAAATGTGATTCACTTGCTACAGATATCTGCATACATTTGACTTTGCACTCTGTACATGAAGTTTTAAGGAATTTTGCATTGCAGCATCACACTGTTGAGGGTACGCAAGTTACAAACTACAGCTTCTCTCACATACTTTTTAGAGCTTTAGAGGTCTGTGTGTACAATTTCTTTTTACCAACATCCTATTTATAATTTCATATCCACATGCAGACTCAGATCCAGTAGCCAATGTTGTGGAAGACATGAATGACGCTTCGGTAACACAGGCCTTGAGGGCGACCCTGCTTTGAATCATTGGTCTCTGTTTCTGGTTTTTGAGTCACACTCTTCAGTTTCACTTTCACTCAGTGAGTAGTTGCTGAGTGTTTGCAGATAAGTTGGCATCTTCCGTGCAAACTGCTGCTGGCAGTCTGCAGTCTCTCTGTAACCAGTGTCACCTAGCAACAGCCAGCAACCACTCAAATGCACATTTTCCCCTAGCAACAGGTGGTTGCCAGGCAGTCAGCGACCACTCTCGAGGCCTGTGTGACAGCGGCCTAACATGACTGTACCATGGGCTTGTATTAAGCTTATACTGACCATCTTGCAGTAAGTTGTACCTTGTTTTTCATCAATGCCAGTGGTCATAAAACTCAGAGACTTGCAGCCCTCTTCACATTTAAGTTTTTGGTAGGCTAGCGACAACCAGGCCTGTGGTGTTTTTCCAAATTCTTAATTTCATATTTCTTGGTGGCTCAAACCAAATTTTATCGCTTATACAAATTTTGGTGACGGTGTGGGCGAAGTTAACACAACGAAGAACGTAACATCGCATTCACAGGGAAATGATGAAATCAAGACAATATATAGGAGAATCAAAAGAACTGAAATTTATAATAAATGCTTTTAAAAAAATCTTAATGTTAATAATGAAGACAGACAAATATTATTATAGCGAGAAAGACTTATTTATGTTCCTGTGACTTTACTTCCAAATTAAATGCAGAAGACTGCAGCTTTTACCTCATTTCTCAATCCAACATGTAAATATAGTGCATTTAAACTGAGTTAAAATAATAGCTGACAGTGTAAGTGTCTCTCACAGACAAATGTTTCTAATGGGCTCTTCTTTTAAAAATGGAGTTTCTATGACAATATAATCCCATGGTGGCCCAGCAATATTATGCAAATAAACCAATTACTCTTTGGAATAAAAGCAGATTCATTTTTCTGCATAAATACACAATGCAAAAATAGTCCATTTAACCTTGTTACCACCTGCTCCTCTCATCTCAGTAAACAACCGCAGCAAAGGCCGTATGACCCTGACATCATGTTGAATATTTTATTCCACCCCACTATGCTGAAAAAAGGTGTCTGATAGTGAGAGTAGCGCAGTTTGCCTTTACAAGATTTGTGCGTTTAGGTTCATATGTAAAGCAGAGCAGGATGAAACGCTGCAGGGATAAGGCACTTGTATTTCGCCCAATGTGATGCCTTGCCTTTGAGTCTCAGCCCTTTGAATGCTCTGATCATCTTAATGGAGCAGGTTTGATGCTGCGTCTACACCTGGATCCCACGCCACGTCTGCCATTTGTATAGATGTGACCAGCTGGGAGATGAGCTGTGGGTTGTAAGTAAGCGTGCAGAAGACGAGACTTGATGAAAAACAAAACAGCTTCTTCTTTTTTTTTTAATCTAGTCGTATTTCCTGTAGAAAACCAGCAGCATTGCCGTGCTCTGTTTCACCACCTGTGAAGACTATACATCAGATGCTGCTGGTAGCCCTGCTGGTTTTAGATAAGTGTTGGGATGGGAACTGGTCTGTGTGGGCAGAACACAGCGGGTCTATCACAGACTTTCCTGCCCTTGTAATAGAAGTCCTGTAGCTCTGTAAGCTCAGTAACTCTGTGACATATAGCGGTCGTGGAACATCTCCGATCTTGTATCTTTTATAAAATAATAAATATGAAGATTGGAAGGAAGCATATTAATCGGTTGAAAGAAACAGTAGCTCTTATCAAAAGGCTTGTTGTCAAACAATTTGCAGTGAGAATTTTTTTATTTTAATCTTACTGTAACAAACCACATCTTGTTGTTCATGATGTCGCTCTACAAGGTGAGGAATTCAGTTACCAAACACACAAACACAGGTACATGTTAGGGCTCCTGAAGATATTTATCTATGCCAGAAATGGTGACATCATCACGTTGCCTAGCAACCGCCTACCTATGGGCTGAAACGACTCATTTTTGCACATACAACAGCTTATATAGGCATAATATTTTAATTTCATAATAATAATAATGTTTATATTCACATAACTTGAATTTTATGATATTGATGCTGCTTGTAGCCTCCTAACAACAGAGCATAAGCATGCACTATTGTTAACTCATTCACTGCCATTGACGTCTATAGCCGTCAATGGCAGTGAATGAGTCAATGGGTTTAACTCATTCACTGCCAATGGCTGGCAGTGAATGAGTTAAGTTAATGTTGGGAAAAGACTAATTGTGGAACAAACTGTGGTCAAAGCATGTAATGATTGATGAAAAATAACTGCAAAGTCAATAAAAACTGAGTCATTTACCAAAATGTGAGCACAGTCTGGTTTTCCTTTACCACCCTGCACACCAGTCTGAAGGCCGGCAGTGAATGAAATGTTCTTGTTGTTGTTATTTGGACAGTCTTATGTAAATAGGCAGCATCACTTTTGCTTATCATTATGAGTGTAGTGTCGATGCACAATGTAGTAGCTATCGAAAAATGATACCAGCAACATTTTGATTGGTGCCTGTGACCCTCACTGAGCATGAAATCTGCCAGAAAATTGAAGGCTTGGTTGAGCAATAAAAGGCTGTTTTGGTTTAGCAGGTAGCTGAAACGGTACACACTGGGAAAAACAAAATAGATTTACTGTTGAAAAATATTTCCATTTCCAGAAGCGGCAAAAAGAAAAAATGGCAGATTTATAAGAAAAAGACAAGCTGCAGATGCAGATGGTCCTTCAGTTCATCTTATTTCACCACCCAGGAGCTCTGAGATGGGTAAATGCCAGAAGGTTTGCTGGGAAACATCCACCGGCTAAATGGGAGACTTACTGTACAGCTGAATGGGACATTTATTGGAGTGTAGAATGGGGCACACCCACTCAGTACCAGTAGTGCAACTGTACACACTGACTTCATTGACTATTACTAACAGAATATTTTGCTTCAGAGGAATCAAAATTCTCTAAGAGACTTTCTTTCATCACTAATTCTTTGTTTTAGACCACCTGTCTCCCTTTTAGACTCAAAAATATTATAGTTCTTTTCTTTTAGAGGAGTTTTTTTCATTTCATGCATTTTTTTTCAAGACGCATTCCACAACGACCACAATCTCAACCCAGTGATATTTGGATATTTGTACCAAGACTGTCGAGGAAGCATTAAACCTATTTAAAATCAGATATCAAAAATAATTACACATTATCAGCTCCAATCACAAACGGTGGCTGCACACTGAGGGGGGAATGCAATCCTTCTGGAAATGACCTTCTATAACCAATAAAATCTCGGTTGCTGGTGCACATCCTTATCTTTCCAGTTGAAGTTGGAAACTTTAGGAAGAATTTCAAGCAGCAGCAGCAGCAGCAGGGAGCCGTCACTGGATCCAGAAGGAGCTTGACTCAGCACTGATACCTTTGAATCAATATAAAGCGTCATAGTCTCGTTTGGTAAACATGAGTATGCAATTGGCTGATGTCACCTTACAGGATTTTATTGATCAGTGATTCTCACGTTTGACGTTTTCAGTTACAGCATGCTCAGATTTTCAGCCGCTACGAGCATCTGTAAAGACGAGCCTATATAAGGACTCGGTAATGGAAGCAAACTGGAAAGTGAAACCTACTTGGCACAATTTGACACCCCTCCATTTGTACTCACACTCAGCTACGCAGCCCCATACATGCATAGGCACAGACACACTGTAGGCCTGGAGGGATTAAAGCAAGGGGAGGTGGGAGCGCTGCAGCAGTGCGTCCCAATAAGACAAGGTCACCTTAAGTGGATTGGGATGACGGGGTGGGGAGGTGGGGGGGTTGGGGAGGTTGGAAGACAATTCCCTCAGGATGAAAACAGGGAGCAACTCATGAAAAAGTAATTAAGCAGGATGCACATCAGTGGATGCCACAGGCGGGGAAAGCAAGGAGAGAGATGAATAAGCCCCGAGGACGAGGGGGATGTTTGTACACAAGATGTCTGGGAGATGTTCGCTAAATGCACACATTGGGACTGTTTAACCTCCGAGATATTACACGTTAGCCTCAGAGTTACAGTGAGTCGACAACTATTCGGGAAACAGCAGTCCAAACATGACTGGACCGTGTTACTGCACGGCTTTTGTGGCTGATTTACTCCATTAAACAGTATTTTAAAGCTGCAGATTTTACTTTACTAGTAGAAAATGATTGCTAATTGTTTTTAAATGTCAACAGCTGGAGGAAAACTCTTGCTGCTTACGGCACCCTTTTCTTTGTAGTCGCAACAATAAATACTGTAGCAACGTTCTCTGTTTCAAAATAGACATTTAAAACTACAGAAAAACTAATGTATGTGTAATAATTGGTAAAGTCATATAACTACTTTTGAAAGAAGTCCATCCATCTACATTCTGCTCCCTATCTGGGTCCAGGATGTGGGGGCAGCCGTCCAACCAGAGATGCCCAGAAACCCCGCTTCCTGTCACCTACACCAGCTCTTTCAGGGGGCCACTGAGGCCTTTCCAAGCCAGCTGAAAGAGACAATCACTCAGGCATGTCATGGGTCTACCCTGGGGTCTCTCCTCTAATTACCAACCCAGAGTGGGCACTCCACCCTTTTCCAGCTGAGAACAATGGTCTCAGACTTGGAGCTGCTAATTTTCATTCTTGGCGCTTCACACTTCACGCTGCAAACCACCCCAGTGAGAGCTAAAGGCCAGCGCCTGATGAAGGACCACACCAGCAGCAAAAAGAGGTGATCTTCAGCCTCTTGGCTCTGCCTAGAAATTCTGTCCATAAAACCATCCAACAGCCAGTGCAAACAGGTTTGACTGAGGACGCAGCGAAAGAAGCTGCCTCTGTAGCTAACTTGTGTAACACCGGTCGTGTACATCCATCCATCCATGGATGGTAGAAAGTCATTTCTAAAAAATGAAATAGCAATAAAAACTTGAAAAATCTACCAAAAAATGTGCTGGACCAACCAGAATAGACAGATTTGTGTCACATCAATGACAATCTGAAGTTTAGATGTAGATCTAAGAACTCTGAGAACAAAGCTGAGCCTTTAATTCCATCACTGAGTCAAATTTCTGATACTGATGCACAAGCCAGTCAAGCTTTCTTTGAATCGTACTGTTATCTAAAGCGCTGCTGATTAATTATTTCAGATAAAAGAAAGAAGGAAAATGCCCTGAATGTCATTTTGATGTCAAATTAAACTCAGAGAAACAGGCTGAACAAAGAAGAGATCTTATTTTGAATTTTCCTTTCCTTTGGGAACATGTTCTTAGACAAAACCTTAAAATCTGTGCTACTTTGATTAAACTGACATTCCTTGACTTGCAAAAGGGAGCGCAAGCGTTTTTACTAAAGGAAGCTTTTCTAAATCAACAATGTAACAGTAGACCCTCTTGTAATTATGATGGAGTTAAACAGGAAAAATCAAATAAACTGAATTATGTTACTTTTGGCCTTAAAATAAACCACTCACCCTGCTTTCTCCTGCCTTATCTCATAACCAGACCTTATACAAAACAAATACAGTGATCACACTTCTGGATAAACCAAAACATGGAGCATCTCAACCGGTTTTATTCAGTTAAAATATTTAGAAACATCAGCTGTTTGCATCTGCTTGACTTGCATATAAACTGATATCTGGAGCTGTTAAGCAGCATCGCTACATATAATCCATCCAGCCTCACTTAGTCACTTTACCACCTGATCCGAGCACTCCTGCAGGCAAACCAGAGATGCTCGTGTGTCTCTGTGGATGCACTCAAAGCTCAGAGAGTCATGTTATATCACAGGTGCATGAATATTAATGACATTATTTGGATCTTTGTTTAACAGCTTGGTGGGACTGACGTACATTCAAATCTGTACTGTTTGTACTGTTCCTGTCACTATAGCACCCCCACACAAACAAAACAATGCTGCACACACACACAATATGGGGCGTAAGGTCAAAGTATTCATGCTTAGATATTGTCTAACGGAGTGATTGTGAATGTCTCATCCAGCCTTTTAGGCCAATAAACGCATCCAGGATGTACCTGAATAGAAAATGGACTTCTAATGAAATAGTTCTTCTTTCACTGATATAATGTGTTCAACTACTGAACCTGGTCTGTGTGACCAAAGCCTTGTATCTCCAACGCTGGTGTGTTTAATGGTAACTGATCCATCGAAGGTGAAGCAGGAAGGACAAAAACTATGATAAATGCAGTAAAAGATAAATAAAGGATGGAGAAAAGTAATGGAGAATGCATCGTGACAATCTAGAAAGAGTGAAAGAAAGGAACAAACTGAAAACTAAAAGAGGAATACAGGAAGAATAACACAAGGGAGAAAGGGAGAGAGGAAGCAATGAAGGAAGCAAGACCAGAAAAGGAAGGTAAGGAGAACAGAAAGAAAGGGGAGGAAGTAAAGAATGAAATGTGTAAAATTCCTCCAAACGGTCTCTGACTACAACAGAACTTGAGTAAATGAACTTTCCACCTCTTCACATGAACCAGAATTAAGGACGTGATGTCTGCCTGGAACAGCTGACCTGTGCAGATGTTCGCTGTGGATGATCTTTGCTAAAAACAAATAAATAAATAAATGTTTTTGGAGCAGATTTGGAGCCAGGGCAGGATGCAGTCAGCTGTGACACGTGCACATCTGTCAGTCTACTTCCTCCTGACAGTAGCCGTGTGTTCGGGAAGTGTGTGTGTGTGTGGGGGGGGATCCCGCCGACAGCCAGCTGTTAAACGAAGACACGTATGATGGAAGCTGACAGGACCTCCGCTTTGAAGTGACAGCTACCGCCATCAGGCTGCTAAAGAGTGTCAGCTAATAGGTGCAGTGAGAGGGTGACAGGTACAGTCAGGAGAGGGTCGCTGCCTCAGACAACAGCTGAAGTGTTACTCTTTAGTTAGAGGGATTCATCCAGTTCATGAAAGCTGACGTTTCCAGCTTTCAGAACTGCTGTTCAGTATTTGCTTTAATGACATGCGCATGCTAGCTTCACTTTCAGCATTTCTGTTGACTCGTTTTGTGTCTTTTGAAATCGATTTGCTTCTTTCATAATATTTCCAAGTAGAGTTTCTGCATTACCTCCAACTTCTTCAGTGTGCTACTGTAAGGGAGCTTCAAGGCTGAGATTTTGCCAGTTCCCAACAATAGATGTCAACAAATTCATTATCAGTGGCAACAATTTCGCTTTACTCTTAGATTTTAAGGTTTTTCTGTGTCTGTTAAATGAAAAGCTTTTACGCATTCTGCTATATTTTATTTGGTGTTGGTTCTGTTGCTTCGGAGCAAGTCCTTCTTATCTCAAGTTAGCCTCAGGGGAAAATACTGTACTGTGCAAAAGTCTTGAGCCACCCCTCATTTCCTTTTTTTTTTGCTTCCAAGGAGCCGGACGTTGTTGTATTTTTTTTAGTGCTCTCCAGCAGGAGATCTACAGGCTTTCTGAAGGTGTTTCCAAAATATTCTGTGGACACTGTTTGTTTGTTTGTTTGTTTTTTCCTGTTAGTCATTTAAGCATTAAAAAGCCACTTAAGTCAAGGAAAGATAGTATTGAGTTCACACAGACGGCAAAGAACCAACTTTAAAACAGCTATTTAGGCACATTGTTGTTAACAGCCTGATGCTTAAACACATGATTCGTTAGTTTTTTTGCAAAAGAAAATAATCCAGCTTCATAAGAATGAAATTGCATTTTGTCATTAGCTGAAATGTGTCAGCACGGTGTGCAATGTGCCCTTAAAAAAACTGAAAAAACGTATGTACAATAACATCCTGCACACATTTCCAATTTTTCTAGCAGAATATAAAGAAATGAGGGGTGGCTCAAACCTCTTGCACAGTCCTGTACATAAAACATTCAGTGGTCATTAATACATTTAAAAAGATAATTTTTAAATTGATTAATTATCATCTCTGATCTTTATATCTGGGTTTTATTGAAAAAGCGTATCTTTTACGTATGTATATTAAGGTTTAGAGATAAATGTTCACATACATAGAGTGAAGTTGCAAACAATTTGCAATTTGAAGTCCTTTCTTGAGCTTTTCTTTATGTTGAGTACTGAGTTTTTCTCGGTATTTTTACAACAATCAATAATTTTACAATAATCCAAATGTAATCTTTCCAGACAGACACACACTTATTCGCTGGTTTTAGCTCAGTGAGAGTCTGTGCAGACATAACCGAGACGAGTTTCAGCGTTTCTCAGGTGACATGTTAGGACTGCGAGCTGGTCAACTCGACTGGTCCAAATTTAACTTGTTCAGGTTGTGTGAAGCTGAATGATCCAGAAATGTTCTCCCCTTTTTAACGACACTAGACTTTTTTTTTTAATCTCACAAAGCCATTTCCACTGCACTGTCGCTCTCTCTGTCGCTCTCTATCACTGGGACTCGAAACCTATCAGGTTACAATCATCAGTTCAATCACCAGTCCTCCTGCCACCACACTTTCTAAAGGAGAAACACCTCTTGGCACATCATTGTCACTTAAAAAGACAAGCTTGCAACAAAATGTTCTTCATGGGTCTGAATTGCAGTCTCCTGAGAATTCGGATCAGTTATGATGTTAAAAGTGAGAACTTCAAAGATGAACCACACATTTTAGGTTTAAGAACTGGAAAGGATTCAATAGCAGATTCAACATTCAATAATAGAACATAAGACTAAAGACACGATTAAGAAGCAAGTATTTTCCCGATCAAAGTCACATAAAAGTCACTCATCACGTCCTGCAGCCTCGATCTTCTCTAAACGTTACCCAGCAGAGCTGTGTGTCAGAAACCAAATGTCCAAATGAGTCACGTTGGACATTAAGCACACTTCACCCTCCCAGCTCCCTCGTGCAAATAGAGCAGGTAATTATCTGGATAACTCACAGTCAGAAAGTGGGTGACATGCGACTCATCGCCATAAGCAAATTCAATATTTCCAGTAGTAATAAAACATCTGATACAGAGGATCATCTGCTGCGTGACACAGCTGAGAAAGGGCCATTTCAACCTGATTCTCCAGGAATTCACATGTGAAAACAACTAATCACATGTTAACTCAACAAAAGAAGGAAAAACAAACAAACTTCAGACTGTGAACCTTTCACTTACCTTCCCGACTGCTGAAAAGTGTTAACCCCTGGCTAGACTCTCACTTATAAGCATCAAAGCAGCCCTGTTAACGTCTGACATCCTCACCTGTGCGTAGAGGTCCTACAAATAAAGCCGACCAGTGTATTCATTCAGAGCTGCTGTCAAACAGCCACCAGCAGAAATCCAAGGGCTCTGAGAACCACCTCCCATAGAATAAATAAAATATTACAACTCTGGCACTGTACACCCGGTGACTGAGCTGTGATTATCGGCCAAGGGCACTCCACTGATCCGTGTGTGTGTGTGAAGTGTGAGCAACTTCTCTTATCAGGTGTGAGCAGAAAACAGGTTGTGTGGCTGGAAAATGGAAGATTTAGAGAACATACCGTAGGACATGGGGATGTCCAGATCGCCCTGCCAGGACATCTGCCCCGATTCGTCTATGGAGTGCTGCGCTATAAAAACACAACAGGCCTCTTGTTTACGGCTCATTCTTAATCTAATGCTCCTTACAGGACAATAGGAGGGAAATCTACAACTGTGCCATGCTACGTTCACACTGGCTGCCTACAGAGTTGGAAAGTGTTACTTTGTCATTGGAAGTGTGGATTTAATCATAGATAAGAAATGTGTGTCTGTGTGGGAACTTTGCAAGATGTCACTTAAAGCCATTATGATTGTAGCGTCCAGTTTCCACTGAGCTGAAACAAAAGTCACATTCTTTGACTTTTTTTTTTACTGCGCAGTCCTGCACACAGTCATTTGGCAGAAAGAGCTCGACAGCACGGCACAGCGAGTGAAATGATTGTTATTCTGCACTTCACTGTACTGTGAAGTGAAAAACAGATAATGAGGATGGACTACCTTTCAAGTGGCCACGTCCAAGTGTGACAAACCCAGAGGAGATGAAGTTGTGCATGTCTTGGCCTCCGCTGCGCAGGTTCTCTTTTCCGTAATGTCCTGGTGAGACAAAGATTGTGGAAAATTAATATTTCAGCAACAAATTTGAGAGTTTAAAGGACGTGCTGTGTACTGTGCCTCAAGTTGAGACACAGGCTTCGTGATGCAGACTCAGATAAGCTGACATCATCTGTTTCACAACTCAAAAGGCAGTTGCATCATCATGTTAAGACTGACAACTGTTAAGTGAATCCTTCCCTGCTGTTACTGATCTCTTCATTTGTTCGATCCTCTACTGGTGAATATCTTAGTGTTCGGAGGACCTAAGGAAGATACACAAAGTGTCTGACATATTTCACATTCAGTTATTTTCCAAGTTTGTCGTCACTGTTGGAGCAGCAGAGCTGCTCGATATCCTGGATTCTCCAAAGATTATGAAAAGTTACATGAAAAGTAAAGTAAAAACATGGATTATTGTGCACTTCTTGGGCCAGCTGGCATTCAAAACATTCATATTGTGACAATGGTGACTTTTTAGTATTCATAGTTGCAAGTGTGCTGTGAAGTCTCATTCATTTTTCCTCTAATAACATTATGAGACTCACAAGTTGAAAACCTTGGCCAACAGAAATCCTGCAGATTACATCGATGCGAAAACGGAACCAAACAAATGGTAAAATATTTGAAATCTTTTGAATATTTGTACATGCACGTGAACTAAAAGACCGTACTTTAGTTTAAAATGTCATTTAATTTTGAGAGCCATCTGAAAATCTACAAAAAAAAGTCCCAAACAACTTTTGAATTCTGGTTCTGTTTTGTGAGCAGCAATGACAGTAACAATGTTACTCAAGATAATTAAAATGACTGAAGTCAGATAAATTGGACCAACGAATGCCGAAACACGCTTTTCCTCTTCAGAGTCAGTCGCTCACTCCTTCACAGATCACTGCTCTCAAGACAGTTTGCTATTGGCTACCAGAGCAACATCGCCAAAGTTCAACTCACCTGAATTTACTTGACCCCCTCAGGTAAATCCACTGATTAAAAACGCTCTATTGGAAAGAATTTAACAGAAACATTTCACCATGTTAAATGCTGGTGTGGCTGCGCTTCTGAACTAAGGAGAGTCTGCAGTGAATTCCCAGCTGTTTCTGCCATTTTATAAAAGAGCAGCCGCAGATGACAAGAATACTAAACAGGGATAAAATGGCAAAACTGGCAAAACTGACTCTCAGGTGGGTTGATTAGCTTGTCAATATGCATTGCTTAAGGATGCCAGAAATGAAATCAGCAGATTTCAAGGTTTCATATTTCCTCTTTTCAGTGGCCCTTTGTTTTTTCTGAAGTAGCTGAAAGCCTTTGATAAAACTGCAGAGGTTTTGGAACCTTAGTAAGGACAGAACTGGGTTTTCATATAATTCAGACTAGATTAAAGTCTTTAAGACTTTTGGAGGCGTATGTGTAAGAATGACCAATGCTAAAGCTTAAATCCCGTTTGTGTTAAAAGATCTGTAATCGGTGATTTCCCCTCATCGGGATGAACACGGGTGTAACTGAGAGCCTGGTGTGAACACAAAGGAGCAACACAAGGTGTCTGCTAGCACCGTGGCAGTGTTGAGTGTTCCTGTCTCCCACAAAGCTGCCTAAAAGAAAATGAAAAACGGCAGCATTAATTAACAGATGAAAACGTTTTTTAAAAAAAAAAACATGCAAACTCGTAGAGGTGGTTCATCAAACAGCTTCTCCTCCTCCTCCTCTCTGCTCTCGGTTCGCACCTCTCTGCATTAACTAGCAAAGAGTTAAATGCCTATTTCTCCAAAGAGCCACTTCAAAGTCAATAACATCACTCAGACCTTTGGGCCAGGGGAAGCGGAGATCGAACAGCATTTCAAATTATCATAATGAGAAGAAACAAGTGGGAGCATTAGGCCTGGTCTTCATCACGCCTCGGCAACACAGCTCGTTTGTTTCCTTTTATCAAACCCAGAGGATGACTAAAGCCTGATTACTGACGCACTTTGACCACCACTGTTAGTTTGAGACCTTGAAAGAAATCAGGAAATATCCGAGGATGGGAGGCAGCATTTTTCACTCCTTTTAGTGCCTGATTTTTAATACTGCTCTCTGTGCAGATATGAATGCTGTACTATAGCTATGTTTATTTTTTCTCACAGGGTGAAATGTTGATGATTCACAAGCTCTGTACACTCAAAGGAAAACACCTAAAACACTAAAACCATGAGCTGGAGACGCTCACCATGATATAAATTGCTCCTGCGAGGCAGCCTGAGCCTAAAGCCGCTTCGATTTATTATTTTATTTTATTTCTACTTGATGTGTTTGCAAACTTTGAGGAAAACACTGTATGACTCCCTCTATTTATATGAAACTCCAGCCTGAAATAGTTTGGCTTACTCTTATTTAGTTTTAAAGGGTTACTTACAGCAGCAGGATCCATATGAGTGTCACCAAAGCAAAATGGTTCCCACACATTTGTTATACTTGGAATACCAAATATAGTGGTATCTTCATTTTTTTTTTTTTACAATTGTTAATTATTCCTGAAACTGAGATGGAGTGTGTCAGGACCTAAAAGTGTGACATTTCACCTCCATGAAATATAGAGAAGCATAAAAGGGCATCGACATGTTGAGTTGCACTGCAGCTGCTGGGAAGTTTAAAAACATGTTGCTTTAAGGTGTGTTCTGGCCAAAAACTAAGGTTAACCTTGTTTCCTTTGGACATATGTTACTGCTACAGATAATGCACTAAATATACAATGTTTTAATATTTGTCTTCAGGCCAGCTTCTTGCTGTTATCATGTTCCAGTTTTTCTCCAAATAGTTCTAGGTCAAAATTCTAGGGACATTTCAGATTTTGTTACCACTGGACAGAAATAAACAGACTATTTCCCCCAGTTTGCTAAGCTAATCTAACTAGATGCTGGTTGCAGAGATTGATATCCTATATAAACAGATGAAAATGGTATCAGTCACCTGATTAAACAAATAAACAAAATCAAACTCTTTATTCAGAGCAGCGTTTGTCTTTTTCCTCAAAAACCATCTGCGTGCAGAAAATGTTTTCTCTTGCATTGTTCAAATCTGCTCACCAGGACAGCAGATTCATCTGGCATCTTGACCTGACACCGAGGTTTCTAGTTTGAAAAGGTGATTGTGCTCATTAGTCCTGCAGGAGGATGTACAATTACCCATATGAGCAAAAATCAAATGTCCCTCACCTACAGAAATCCTTCAGAGAGGAGGCAACAACAGACTGAAGATGGAAACATGGTGCAAGGTGTTGACAGTTTTGTCAGGTAGCAGTCCCATGCACCACCTTTGGAGCGCTGACAGTGAGCCAGGCCTTATTAGCCCATATCAGTGCTGGGCCACACTAATTCTCTTGTGGCTGAATGTGAACAAATCCCTCCAGCCAGGGTTAAAAATGCGGTGCAACGTTTTCTCGGGGGAGTGAAAGCTGTTAAAGCAGAGGATTAATGTCTTTTGTATTCACCACAGTGGGTTCCTTCCCATATACAGTTATATCTGAATGTCAAGTAAAATAACGGAGTACAAGTATAATACATATAATACAGACACAGTTTTTTGCTACTCTTCAAGCAAACTGATGCAATGACATCATCTTTTGAAAGTTTCAGCCCAAAGTTGTTTCCATCAAAACTAAGATGAACCCAGTTGCTGTAAGTGTCCTGAAAGGATGATTTCATTCTCCGTGTGGAAAGTGTGGAAGACATTTGTCGCCTATTTTCGCAGAAACATAGAAACTTTAGAGGACAAAATGAGAGTAGAGAACAAAACTTCAGGAAATTGAAGTGATAATGCTCACTCTGGGACAGTTCTGGAGGGGTACTATCCTCACCAGAAGACACACTCCATCACCATCATATCTTGGTAGGCTATAATACAGTTTCTCCTCCGGAACAGCAAGTGCGATTTGCTCATAACGCACTGCTGATGTTTCGAGTTCACATCCAGAACACAACTTGCTACACGTCATAAACCTCTTTTAATGAGTTTCCCCCCTTTTTTCTAACTCTGTCCTTTTTTTTGGGGAGATATGACTTGGCTCTTGTAGGCTTATAATTCTTTGAAGGGCTATTTTTTTAATCACAACATATAAAGACAGTGATAAAAAAAGATTAAGAAGAGAGAATGAGCTTCATACTGTTAGAGCCCATCCGCTGAGTGTAGCTTCTTCTGAGTATATTTTATTCTCTTTCATGGTTGTATATCAGTGTTTCACAGAAGTCTATTCAAATCTGTCTTCATTCTCTCTGCCCATTAACTCTGATTTGTTGCAGCGATCCAGAGGATGGTTTCAGGCTGCCAAAAGAATACTGCACCTGTGGGATCATCGACATCTTTCTTTCTTTTTCTGCTTAAATAGCTGGCTTAAATAGTAAACACCATGAGGTCAAGGAAAGGATGAAGCAGGAATTCAAGTTCATCTACTGTTTGAAACAGACGAGCAGTGAAGAAACATGAAATGTAAATTGCTCCAATAGAGTCCAAGGATAAAAATATAGAACTAAAACATAAACATGTCCTCTTTAGCTCATACCTCTTCTACTACTTTAAAATTACTGCAGTGTTTTGTTGTCGCCCTCATAAAAACTTACATTTCCTCAGTTTCTCGATATAATGAAAACCAAACGCAGTCTTATGAGACGTGTGTGTTTTGTGCATAAACTGATCTGTCTTTGTAATGTTCTGTAAAGCTAACAATAATTATGATAATGAAAATAAAGCCGCATGCTGCCAAGCAGCAACAAACTCTCCCCATTCTTCTGGTGTAAATGAGTGGGCTCACAAATCCACATACTTAACAGTAGTAGTAATAATATGTTGCAATACATCGTGTAAATGCTCGCACTAACACTGTAATACTTAAACGAGATAGTTTTCCTCATTTTAAATTCCCATCACTGTCCAAAATTTCAGCCATCTCAGCCTAAACATCCGTCATCCTCCTTAAGGTCACCATTCACCCGTTCACTGGGAGGTCTTCTGTTCACACAGCAAACAATAGCCGGGTAATAAAACACGGGTTTCATAATTTACCAACATCTTTTCTGTGGGTGTTACCATATACTGAAGAAAGTTATGTGTCACTTTGTGAATCACACACAGACTAGTCCTTACACAGTGTTTGTACTCACACAAACAGACACTGAAGCTTATTCTAAAAGCTGCTTCAATGTTTTATCAAAGCGGATGAGCTTTTAAACTTACCCCTAGTGCATTTCTGCTACTTTGGCGTCACTTCTGCCTGTTTCAGGTTAAGGGTTGGTAAATAATAAATGGCCTGTATTTGTGTAGCGCTTTTCTAGTCCCTAAGGACCCCAAAGCACTTTACACAACCAGTCATCCACCCATTCACACACAGGTGATGGCAGCTACATTGTAGCCACAGCCACCCTGGGGCGCACTGACAGAGGCGAGGCTGCTGGACACTGGTGCCACCGGGCCCTCTGACCACCACCAGTAGGCAACGGGTGAAGTGTTTCGCCCAAGGACACAACGACTGAGACTGTCCAAGCTGGGGCTCGAACCGGCAACCTTCCGATTACAAGGCAAACTCCCAACTGTTGAGCCACGATCGCCAGGGTTAAACCTAGAATTGGTTTATGGTTTAGGTAATAGTCTCAGGCTTGGTTGTGATGTTTAAAGAATGCATTAATGCCAATAAAGATTGTCAAACAGACATGCATGTGTGTATGTGTGCCTCTCCCGCAGGCTTCCTGGCTTTGACAACTTTTTGAACCAGTGCTGCAGCTTATACGCCAAATTACTACTGCATCAGAAAGTGATTGTATTAGCTCAACCTTGACAAATAAAATGCAGTTTATTACTTTAAAGATACACTCACTAATTCAGTTATAAGTTCCAGTAGCAAAGGCAATATCTCAGAAAACATCCCCTTGGGTCTCGGCTGTTGTTTTGAGAGTTTATGAAGTTCACCTTTGAATCCCAAAGCAGAGCAAAATGGCAACAAATTATAGGAAAATTATGGAAAAGAATGTACACTGTATTATTTTCGACCATCTGAGTTGGTGATTATGTGAGACGTGATTTACTTTTCTTTCTTGTTTGCTTTTCTTTGGTAAAACACAAACTTGGTGAAGGCAGAATGACACCAGAGTAAAACATAACACTACGGAATCTGGGACACCATACTAGGGCACTTAGCAAACAAGCTAATCCCTGGAGCAGGGATCTGGAGACCAACCAGATAAAAGTAGCAGGAACAGCGTTACACCAGAATTATCTCTGGACAAAAAGCTGGCGTAATCCCGCAGAACATTATAGTTTACGACTCAATTTTTAGCCAGTGCTGAGTAGGCTTATGCAACCTTAGCATGAGGAAGAGGAGAACTCAGACAGAGGATTGTGCTTCATTTATGCACCTCTGTGAGTGCTGGCTCTACAGAGCAATTCAAGAAAAAGGATCTGTTTCACTGGACGCCAATCACAGGACGCTGTGGCAGATTAACCAGAGCAAAGGAGGTCTCTGTTTACGCCTGCACGTCACAACATCGTAAAGCTGGATTTGTAAATGGACGTACGGTGAGAGCTACACATGAAGCCAGTTATTTGGCCTTCACACACACACACACTCTATTTTACAGTCAGTGTCACCTACCGTGGTTTGCTGCCTTAGCGTGAACAGGTGTGTAATGATTCTTCAAGGTTCTGACCGGTGTCTCATCTTTGGGGGACCCGTCAAGCGCTGCGATGTTTTCGTGCTCATACTGAGATATGGGAACCGGTCCTTGTTGTCTCAAAATGTCAGCCAGGGCTCTGAAAGGAAACCGCAGTGATGTTAAAAACATGAACTGATATGTTCTCGTTTCCAACTGCCAACATTTTCTTTTCTTAGCTCTTCTTAATTTGTTTAGCTGCAGCTTCAATTTGAGCCACAGAGGTTTGGGGCAAGGCGAAAAGGAAATCCTAATTACATCCACAATCACGAGGGAGTCAGGTGGTCAATAAAGCAATGCACACGATACAGAGTGTTATTTGTACCGGACTCAAGCTCGAGGCCTGTTTGCAAAGCGATAAATCCGTGTCTTTTCTTTGCAGCCGCAAAATAAAAGTGATATTTCACTAATTCTGCTTCCAACTTTTGGAGGCTCAGTGTCTGTCTCTGACACGGAGTGCCAGCAGTGCGCTTTCTTAGAAGAAATGAAAGGGCAATTTAACTGTGTCAATGTCAACCTAAAGGAACCACATAGTCCACTTTTCCATAACTCTGTGACTTTGGGAGATATACTGTATATTAATAGCATTTCCCTTCCAGGATGAGCACACTTTAGCTGTTTCGTTTTCACAGACAGAGGCGACCTGATTTTGCATTGTCCCAGTTGATACCTCATTGCGTGCAGCAGGAGCACATCCTGTATAGTTTGCAGGAACTGACCCAACTTTAATCAGGTATAAAACTGCAAAATGTGAAGGAAGCAAGTTTCACACAGCTTCTTCAAAACTGTAGGAGCAGCTGTTATAAATGTGATTACTGTTTATATGGAATATATTCTATCTATCTATGTTATTTACAAAGAAGAAGACTCAATATGTAAAAAAGTACTTGGTAAAAATAAAGTCCTAAAAGTAAGTTACAAGTTTAGATAAACTTTGTGCCATGATTACATGAGCTCGGCTATATACAATATTCATAAAAGCTCATGTAAAGAAGAATCTTTGAGGATACAATAAGAAAAAAATTTGGAGCAAGAATAATCAGTCAAAGATGCATAATCCAATCTGATCATATTTTACAGTCAGAACATTAGAGATTTTAAAATGAAGGCAGCCTCAAAATGAACTGAGAAAAATAATTACTGTGGTAAACCAAGTTTTACAATAGTAATTACAAAGGGCCAAGAATCGATCCTTGGGGAACACCGCAATTAAACTCACCTACTGTTGTTAGAGATCTAATAGCAACACTGTGTATGTAACAACTTTAATATAAAGGATAGGTATAATATTGCATATGTTTTCTTGTTGAACTGAAATGAAAGCAAAAATCCTCCAATTTCAGTGATTTACGTGAACGTGAGTGAGTCGAACTGTGTTTTGAATCTCATGCTGATGCCACTACTAAAAAAGTTCAACAAAGACTGTTCTTTTTAAGGAAAATGAGATCTTTTAACGTCTCATGTGAGATGTTGTCCTTGTTTTATAGAAGTTTTATCGAATCTGTGATGTCTTTTTGTATCGCTGCCTGGTTTGGTAACCTGACGGTGAAGAATAAGAATCGGTTGGGACTTCTGGTAAAAACTGCTAGCAAAATTTCAGGGCGCTGGCAAGATGGACTTTTGGCCATTTACAATAGAAATGTGCTTAGAAAGGCTCATTCTATTATTAATTGTGTGAACCATCCACTTCACAGTGAGTTTGAGTTGTTGCCTTCCGGCCGCCGTTTTAGAGTACCTCCGAGGAGGACTAAAAGACTCCAGGTCTCTTTTATCCCTACTGCGTCTTGTCTCCTTAATGGCAAATAATTGTCCTTGAATTTTCTATCATTATTATTGTTATTATTGTTTTATAGTATTGTTCTGTTTGTTCTTATCCTCCTGCTGCTAAACTAATTTCCCCTTGTGGGACAATAAAGAAATTGAATTGAATTGAATTGAATTGAATTGTTGTAAGACGCCTTTCATTTGTCTTTGAACATCTACAAAGTTACAGGTGAGCTGTGCAGGGTTAGATTTGAATAAGAATTATGGAAACTTGGAGCTTTTACATTTCAAATGAAGTCTCGTCCTTATTTATGTTATACGTTTTCTGATAAAACTGTCATATAAAGGGTTTGAACATTAACCAGACTCCGCTCCCAAACCCTAGATGTGGTCTCCCGTGTCCTGGTGGATGTGAAGAGGTAAGTCAAACCAACCGCCCTGCACCGCGCTGCCCCAAACGCTCACAAGCACCAAATGTGTAACTAGCATAAATTGCATCTTGTTTTTTTTTTCCGAGAAAAGCGATCAATAAAACTTTAGCTCTCACTCACATTTCTTGCGTTTCGGTGAAGGTCACAGACCAAACGGCAAAGGTCTGCCAACAGCTCAATATTCTGCTCACATTCCTCCCTCAGTCACAGAGGTAGGAGTCTAAATCACTTTGGAGAAGCACCGGAAATTAAGAGAGACGCTCACACTTTTCAGGAGCAGGCCCTTGCCAAATATAAAGCTGATCCCATGTTCCACTACTTCTTTGTGGTCACGGCTGTCAGCATGAATGTCTGCTGGCAGCCTCTGAGGTCTATTCCAGCAGACATCATTACAACAGCTCTATGTGCCAAATGGCTGGTGAAAATAAATAAATCATAAAAAGAGGGAAAATGCTACTGAGCACCCAGCAGGCCGTGCCTCCTCGTTTAATTGTCCTCTCTCTAAACTCTCGACACCAGCCCTCATATTGAAGTGGTGACATTAAGCAGATCCACTTGAAAGTACACCCCATGGCTAGGATGGAAAAGCAGTACGAAGGCATAAATCTAAATGTTGCTTCACTTTTCAGAGTACAGACTAAAAAAAAATCTGCATCGTGATATTTGTTGTTATTTTTGTGTCCATTACAAACACAACACTGTATTATAAAGTCCATATGGATATTAAAAGCTTGCTGTGCCAGCTTTTGAAAGGAGAAAGCCAACACTCTAGCTTAAATTGAATCTATAATTGATTTGCTGAAAAGGTTTCTTTGTGTTGTTTGTCAGAGCTTGAATTTGGACATTTTCTATCAAGAACTTGTTACTGTGTTTCTCTAAGAAAGACAGCTGAGTAATCTCCCTCGACATTTTCAAATCAGCAGGCAACAAAGCTTCATGACCCGAGCATAACAATGTGCAATTATCATTAAGTCAACTTCTGGGCTCTGGAGAGAAACAAGACATCCTCTACTGCTCTGTCCAGAGTCAACTATGGATAATACGAGGTGACTCCAGAGACTATTGAACACCAGCAGTGACTAACTGACTATAATTTTTCTTTAATTGTGGGTGGAAAATGCAATTTTAGTCAAACCTACGACTAATTAAACACTATCCTTAATTATCCTTTTAATACCTGCTTCAGTGACGACGGAATATCCATCAGACATGGAAGCAATCAGCTACGTGGAAAATGTCTATCAAACAGTAAAACAGACAGTGGTTTTCCATTTTACCTTTTCTGCAGGAATGCTGACGGAGATGCATCTAAAAAGATTTTTTTAATCTCAAGGTGGAAACCAAAATTCAAAACACAAGAAATTCTATCTAACCACACACCACACGAACAATAAAAGAACCCCTACTGTAGAAATTTACTCTATAACAGCATGAGCTGATATACTACGATACCATAAAAGTCATTCCTGTGGACGAAAGCAACCTATAAAGACTTCTGTAACATTATGGCATCACAGTTACAGTCACCACACTCTGCTAAATCTTCAGAACAGTCCATCATCAGATCCTCTGTTACCTAAAATGTTTCAGCCATGAGCAAAGTAGGCCACATGGTCTTTTGCTGGTATCTGAGGAACTGAACACCAAGTTTATTTCTTTTATCTTTAATGTCAGCACAATGCATGTCAAAACTGTGAAGCCAAATAACAAGGACATAACTATTAGATCCTTTGGTGTTTTTCCATGATGACTTTTGTGCTACCATTTGGCATAAAGTTGCTTCTAAAATGTTTCCTATCATCATTATTATTATTATCACATTATAGTTCATTGTAAAATAATAGTTCAGAAAGGCAGAATAGGCATAATTTTTTCCATTCGAAGTATCATTCAGTCTGTGTCAGGTGACATGCGATCTGTGTGCTGCCATTTCACAGACCTCTTCCAGAAAGATGGGGTGGCCACAGTGGCTCACTTCCATTTAAAGCTACAGACAGTGAAAGAGCCATATTTGAAACCACAGCTGCACACATTTGGTAGCAAACATGAACAACTAGTGTGGCATTTTGAGCTATCGTGCCAAAGAGGATGATTAAAATGTAGATTTACTTTATCTGTAATCCCTTTGTTATTAAAGATAAGAAAGATAACAAAGTTTTCAGTCGCTTTAGGGTTCTATGGATGGATGGATAGACAGACAGTGACAACACTTGAAGTGAGAAATAAGCTCCCAATGATCTTGCATCTGGCCTTTGATTTGCATAAAGTACCAAAGTTTTATTCAAATAGGGAGTAGGGTCCTGCACGTTTTATCACTTAGAATGCAATGCAAAGCCTCCAGACTGCACTGCATGGAAAATAAATGAGAAATTTGGAAATGATATATCCTGCTGAAATGAACCACAGTCTGAATTTTTCCACAGTTATCTGGCTATTTCTGGGCTGCAGACAATACAGTCCTGAAAGATCAGTTATTCTTTGTAATTTATTAAGAGTCTAGCTGCAATACTCCAAGCTTTCAAATTGACAGTCATAAATTTTTCAAATTATAAGAAACTGCAAGATTTTACACCCAGGTTAAAGCTTTCTATACAACAGCACACCATTTGCAGTGTTTAGCACAGCAGACTTTCAAATGCACAACGGTGCCCATAATTTGGTCAGCGGAATTATTTTTAGGCAACAAAAAATGCCTTGAAGCTGAAAAAATAGACGAAGAGGTCTGATTCAGGACATAAGGATGGAAACAGAAGTCATTTGCATGGAAAATATCTTATAATTGACTTTCTGATGATGATGATCATGATGTGTGTGTGTGTGTGGGGGGGGCAAACATTGCCTTTGGCCTGTTCCACACATCATACAGCAATTTGTTCAGCTTGTGACTGAAATGGCTACAGGATGTGGTTTTATGTGGCTTTAATATTCACTGAGCAATTCAGTGACCACTACTGGTGCCTCGAGGACTTAAAAAAAAGTCATTGCAAAAGAGACCACTCCCATCACGATGAACGTGATCACTTATAATGGTTTTCAGTGGCATTTGCTTTATTCCCTGGAGGTTTGACGGACATAAAATACCACCACCCGCCTTCAAGGATTGCCAGAGAATGGGATGTGTGCCCTGTAAAGGTATCTATGATTTTTTTTAAAGCAAATCTCTGGGAAAAAGAGTAATGGTAATGTTAAAAGGTCATGGGGTAGACTGAACCCATGATACTGAAGGTGTAAGTTATGTGCGTTACTATAGATTAGTTGATTCCCCATGAGAGCAACTATATAGATTGGGTTTTAAATCTATTGGAAGGAATTGACAGCAAAAAATCTGATTGTGAGCTGAAGTCTGTGTCAATCTGCAAAAAAGGCTTCCCCATCTGATCATTTGATAAACTGTAGTTTTAAGAATTAGTCTTAATTACTCTGACACATGAAAACAGGTTCAGATTTATATGAGTAAACGGCACTGACAGAGTCCAGACAGGAACACAAGTGTAAAACTGAAATTACATAAAGGACATCTTTTAAAATTTATAATTTCCCAGATTGGATTGTGACAACATTAAAAAAAGAAAAAAAGATCTCACCTGTGCACGTTCATTTCCTGAGGGGGCTTCGTGGCTTTATCGTAGGCAACTTTTGCAGAAATCCCAATGGCAATGATGAGCGCAATGACCCCGCAGGTGATGTACACTGTGGTGTTGGTCTGGTCCAGCGCGGGGTCGTACGTGTCACCTGTTGGCGCCGGTGACGGGGGCTGGGTTTTGATCCAGTCCGGGGTGATGTAGTTGTTGCAGCTGTTCTGCTCCAGCCGCTTACCCCGGTCCGCGCAGCAGAAGCGCAGAAAGCAGCTGCCGCAGCAGAAGCGGTGATCGGTATTGTTGCAGGCGAACGCGTTGTCGAACTGACCGCTCACGTCGTAGTAGCCCTTACAGGTGTCGTGCTGGAACGCGACGAGCGGCGGAGCCTGGACCTGGGTGATCTTCCCCGGGACGGCGGCGGCTCCGGGGACCGCGGTGGTGCTGCCGTTGACCTCCTTCACCTTTGGGATCCTCCTCGGCGGGGTTTTGTTCTTTTTGTTGGTGGTGGCGGCGCACAGGACATTCAGAGGGTCTAAGTAAACCAAAAGAAGCAGAAGGTGCTTTATCCCCATCATTTGATGACGCGCTGGTGTTTGTTTGCTGGCCCCCACTCTCTTCTCTTTCTTCACTGAATATCACTCTTCCACTTCTTACCGGGTGGAGCTTCTTGCGGGTTTCTTCACCGCGGGTACTCCTGTCTGCGCCGAGCTCTTGATCACGGACTTTAACTGGCAGATTTTGCACTCATCGGACACGCAATGCATCTTCACACGTCGTGGTCATCCAATAAAGAGCGTGTTTTTCTTCTAAAGTTGGGTCTGACCAAAGGTCTGGATTTATATCTGGACACAGATACCCGATAAATACACAGAGTCCTTCAGGGGAATCTGTCTTTGCTTTGCCACGAGCTGTTGGTCTCGAGTATGATCGGGGCTCTTAGTTACACTGTGGAGAAGAGAGGGGTTATCCATGAGAAACTTTGTCAATACAGACAGAGATAAAGCTGCGACAACCGGACCGTCTTTAAACACGCGAACACTTTCAGCACCGTGGACAGCGCCCAAGTTTCCCTTTGGTTTGCTGGAGCGCTTCAGCACCCGGAAAGTAAAAAAAAAAAAACACCGACCCGTTTCTATATTCATATAATTCAAAACACCAATATCAGCTACTTTGGTTTAAAAAAGAACCAATTCTTAATGTTGACTTGCACGGAGATCCCAAATATGCCGCTGCGTTGCGTTGTGTCGCCTCATCTGTTTCCATTTTATGCGCAAACTTTATTTCTTCCGACTTCCTGACCTGTAAAGTAACTTCTACTCGTTTCTAAAGAGAGATAAATGGCAAATGGTCTGATTTAAAGAGAGAGAAGAAGAACATGAGGACTTACCAGGTTAACATTGGCCGGTAACAGGGTTGTCTCAGCCACTGCCACTGAATCAAAGAGCCTCGGCAAGACAAGAGGCAAGACCTCTCTCTCCTCTCCGGCCCGCCTCCTTCCATCGCTCTCTCTCTCTCTCTCTCTCTCTCTCTCTCGCTCTCTCGCTCTCTGTCTTCCCCACCCACGTCACCGATACAGGTACTTCACTTAATTATCAATCATCTCTGCTCCCCTCTCCTTTGGTCATATGCCTGCAGGCTGCACTCGATAAGTCGCGAGGTGGAAAAAACACAAAGATAACAGTGTATTAGAAGTTGTCTGCAGAGGCGAGGCGCTGCTGTTGGTGTATATTCACGCATCAGTGCGCACACAAGCTGTGCGTGCGTGCGTGCGTGCGTGTGTGTGTGTGTGCGTGTGCGTGTCTATGCAAACATGCCCCAGCTGGTTTACTTTAGAATTATAAATCAAAGCCCATCCAAGTGGAGGGGAAGGTGAGACGGATTTGGGCGCTGCAGAAATATCTTGAAGCGGGGAGGAAGTTTTAATTTGACGTTCAGAGTAAAAGCTGAATTTAGGGAAAGGGCTACTTTAAGAAAGGTTAATATTAAGCACATACATATGAGAGTATTTCAGAAATCCTGCTTTTTGCAATCTGATTACTCATCCCTTCACTTTAATGCCAACATCTGACTGACATATTTGAATATTCTGTACACTGATGGGAAACAAATGACTTTAAGATGACATTTTCTCAGTTCACCGCAGCTCCCAGAAAATATTTTCTACAAATGCTGACTTGATTTTCAGGATATGCTTCACAGATCTGACAATTTAAAAGTCAAACTTGAGAATGTTTTACTAAATATGGCTTTTGGGAATCATGACTTCGGGCTGCTATTTAATTTCAGTATTAAAGATTTTCCTAAAATCATTTTCCCATTGAAGTCATTTACTTTATTTCAAATTTCTGGCGAAATCAATGTTAAGTGATTTTTTGTGTATTTGTCTTGATGACTCTAAGCTCACTGTTTTCTACACTACTATCAAAAAAATGTAACTTTTCACTTACTGGTAATTTCACGTTTACATCATATGATACTTGGTAACCACTTATTGTTAGGGAACGATTATGTTCTAGGTCATAACACCTGATCGTGTGCTGCTTTCTGTGTTTCCAGAGTGCCAATTTTGTCCCCTTATAAAGGTGATGACACCTGAATCCTGTCACAGCCAGGATGGCCAGTGTGTTGTGGAGTGGACCCAAAAGCAGACACAGGAAAGAAAACAAAGTATAACAAAAAGCGCGCCGTTTATTTAGGCTGATGGTAAAAACAAAAACAAAGGCAAAGACGAACTGAGGAAAAGACTAAATGATAACCTAAACTGAGAACAGCTAGAATGAGACAAGAAAAGTATGACATTAACATGAACCTGAAAAGAAGCATGACAAATGGAGACTTGTGGATAGGGATGGGTACTGATATCCGGTGCCATTATGGCAAAGTCTGGCTGTACTTCACAGCAAAAGATGCAAACTCAGCAGCCTGCAACAAGTGCTTTAAGCTGATACTGTGATACTGTCAAAGGAGGTAACACCTCGAATCCGATGAAACACCTGGCAACGCATAGCGTTTTTTTTTAAAAGCCGAAAAATGCGCCGTATTTGATAGCTTGCTGCGAGACCTCACATTGAGCACATCTACTGCGGGTGTGGTGCCTGTTATCGGACCCGGAGTTAGCAACATCCCCCAAAAACCCGAAGAGGAGAGTCCTGGCCCCTAGCCCTGCCAGTGTAGCAGAAATGATGAGGATGATGATGCAGCAGCAGCCGTTCTTCTCTGCGTGAGTAGCTTAATGTTGTTCGTGTGTAATTTACGTTGAGTAGGCTAACCACGTTATTACATTGATGCATGTAAGGTGAACTAGCAAACACCGTGGTAGTTACATGCGGCTGTCTTCTTGTTTGATGGCAGATACTCCCTTCACCCTGGCCAAAAAGGCTAAAACGACCAAAGAAAAAGTGGAAAACAGCTGAACATGAGAGGATTTTGGACAAAAGTTGTGTTTTTTCCATTGATTAAGCACTGCTTCCAGCCAAGAGTGATGCCATAAATCCCCTATAGCTGCAGAAAAGGCACACATTGTTATCTTTTTACAAAAAACCAGCTGAACAGGAGAGGTTTTTGGACCAATTTTGTGTTCTCCATTCTTTAAGCACCAGTTCGAGCACAGTTTAAGCACCGGCAGCATTTCAAAAGTACCGGTTTGGTACTGGTATCGGATAAAACCTAAACGATACCCATCCCTACTTGTGGAAACACAAATAATCCATAGACATGAGGCGAGATAAGCAGATAACCTGACAATGAACAGAGGGAGACAGAGGACTTAAATATACAGAAGGGTAATGAGGAAAGTGGAAACATCTGGGGAAACACAGCTGACACAAATCAACATGACGCATCAACAACAGAAGCAAAACTAAACACACTGAACATGGAACACAAGATTCTTCAAAATAAAACAGGAAACGGGACATAGACAACAAGAGCTTGACAACATGTAACACAGGAGACACACGACAGACTGGGGAGACACAGAACACAAGGAGAGACACATGAGAACAGATAAAGACTCAAAACTAAAATGACCTTGATGACAGCATGGACTAGACTAAACCTTAAGAAAAAAAAAAAAAGGTCATTTTTGCTTAAAATGGTCACTAAACCTTCTGATGCTGGCCTATAAAGCTCTGAATGGTTTAGGACCAAAATACATCAGTGACCTCCTGACCCAGTATGAACCTTCCAGATCCCTCAGGTCATCTGGATCCGGTCTTTTATCAGTTCCCAGAGTCAGAACCAGACACGGAGAAGCTGCATTCAGCTTTTATGCTCCTTATATCAGAATCAGAATCAGAATCAGAATACTTTATTGATCCCTGGGGGAAATTATTTTATTATTATTATATTATTATTTTTATATCTGGAACAAACTCCCAGAAAGCCTCAGATCAGCTGAAACACTCAGTTTATTTAAATCCAGGTTGAAGACTCACCTATTCTCAGCTGCATTTGAATAAAGCACCAAATCCACACTTTTAAGCTTAAATTTCAAAACTTACACTAACTACTGATTTTATCTACTGTTCTGATTTTATCTGTTTTGATTTTATATACGGTTTTGTTTGTTTGTTAAGTGGGTTTAGAGCTCTGGGTAGCTCCCCTTTCGATAAGGGTTCAGATCGCGCGAACAGGTGTGGGATTAGAGCTCTGGGTAGCTCCCCAACTGGGTCTAGACTGGGTCTAGAGAGTATTTTAAATTCAGGGAATTTAAAATAGAAAGTAGCTCGTCCACAGAAGGACTGGTAGCTCCCCTTACGATAAGGGTTCAGATTGCGCGAACAGGTGTGAAATGTGTGTGTTTAGTTAGTTTGTTTGTTTGCTTGTTTTAATCAATTTTAAATCATGCTTTTTATTTGTTTTTGTTTCTAATGTCTCTGTAAAGCACTTTGAATCACCTTGTTGTTGAATTGTGCTATACAAATAAATTTGCCTTGCCTTGCCTAAACCAAAAGTATCAGTGAAAGTCACATTGAGCTGGACCATGCAGTGTCTCAGTAAGACCCACACTGCATCTGATTTCATCTAGTTTCAAAACACCAACATCGCCTCAGTTTCACGATGAGCGTACGGCTACTGTCACAGTGTTTGTGTCCATCTTCTTTATGTAGTCAGTGAATTGTACATATACTACATCTCCCGATAGCAGGGTTTTATTACAAACATATTGCAAACATTTTTTATGAACAGATCACTCAAAACGAGAAATATCAGGAGTGGGACATAGTTAATAGAATTATTTTTTTTAAAACTCAGCCTTTCCCATTTTCTCAAAGGTTTAATCGTTTTAAAATATGTGCTTTATTCTGGCCAAATCTGACAGAGCAGATGGTGAGCATTACCACATTAAAACATCCAGACAGGTAATTTGACAGCAAAAGGAAACCGTATCAAATTGACTTTCAAATACTTTGCTGTCATTGCATGAAGTCTGCTGTCCTCATTCACTCAGTTATTATCCGGCATGTCAAAGCTCATCCATCTGGTGTGCAGACTAAAACTACTGCCAAGATTTATTTGTTTTAGCCAGCTCTAGTGCCATTTGATCAAGGTGAATGCTGTTTGACCAAGGTCTGCTGTTATTACTTTTACAGCAATTCTATTTTTCACATAGCAAGGTGATGATATTTATGGGGTCCTCTGCAACATTTAATGCACTTAAGTTATAAAACTGATATCACTGGTGCATTCTTGTAGTATTATTAATGTTAAAGCCACAACAAACAGTTGTTAACATTTATTTTATGTGTGAGTGAATTACTTTCAGCCATAGTTGAATTATTACATGTGAATCTTATGGTGACAGATTTAATTTTAAGGGTAGGGAGATTAGATTTGACATTTTAGGACAAATAATGATTTTTTGTGGGTTTTTGTTGTTTTTAAATGTAAAACAGTTTTTGTTTTCATGAACTGCACCATCTCATAACATTAGAATATTGTGACAAGCAATACTTTTTGTGTATCCTATATTCAGTACACACCATTTCATGCTTTTTTGGTTTAATTTTGATGATTAGAAAGTACACCCTTTTGTCACTTCTAAAGTTTTATATATCAGGACTTCAAGAATCATCTGGTCCTTCGCAGATCTTAGGATTAGATGTGATATATTACACTGTGTGATTATTTATCTTTAAAAAAAAAAAAAAACAAACATGAGCAACATTCAAAAGCAGAATGTAAAAACACTAAGCAGACCTATACGGCTTCTGTGAGAACAAAGAGGGTAAGAAGCAGCCAGGTGATTATGGGCAAGTGTGAAGTTTGGGCAGTTTGCTAGTCGGAAGCATTTAGGTGTGTTTTAACACCGTGCCAAAGAGGAAATACATCAGCAATAATAGAGAAGGAATTGTTGCTGCCCATCAATCCGGGAAAGGTATTAAGGCAATTTTCAAACAACTTCACTCTACAGTCAGAAAGATTGAAAATTCAAGACAGTTGTTTATCTTTCCAGGAGTGGACATCCCAGCAAATTCACCCCAAGGCCAGACTCTGCATTCCTTAAAGTAATTGCAAAATAAAAACCAAAATAAATAAACTACATGTCATACACTACATGTCTCAGCTGACATGTTAAATGTTAAAGTTCATCACAATTAGGAAAAGAGTGAACCAGTATAGTTTGTTTGGAAGGGAACCAAAAGATTTCTTTAACAATGCAGATGTTTGGTCATGATGAATATCAGCACAAACACCTCCTACCAACTGTGAGCATAGTGGTGGAGGCGTGCTGACTTGGACGTGGGCACCTTACAATCACTGAGTCGTCCATGAGCTCCACTGTATAACAAAGTGATCTTTGCATCATATAACATGACAGCAATCCCAAGCACATTGCCAAATCTGCAAAAGAAGGGCTGAAAAAGAAAGGAATCAAAGTGTTTCAAAGTCCCAACCAGAGTCCAGGCTTCAGCCTGACGGGCATTAAAAGAGCTGCGTGTAAACAAATACCTGCAAACCTCAATGAATTGAAGCAACACTAAAGAAGAATGGAGATTACATCAAGTTATTGCTTTGGAGAGTCGTACTACAAGTTACCCAATCAGAGCATCTTCTTAGTTCTCCCAGACACTGCTTCTGAAATTTTATCATGAGCTGTGAGTTTGTTATTTTGAGTTATTTCCCCAGCCAGCAGTATCCCTTAGTGTCAAGTTGCTGTATGAGTATTTTGACTTAGTGTTTTGTCACTGCTTGTTTTACTTTGTGTCTCTTGTGTCTTGTCTCAAGTTTTATCTTCTGTCTGTCATTTTCCCTGATTGTCTCGTTTTCCCAGATGTGGTTGCTTACCCGATTATCCGGTGTGTGTGTATAAATAGTGCTGTTTTCCCTTTGTCAGGATGTCTGTTATCCTGCTGAGGTGTTTTCCTTCTAAGTTATTTTGGATTTTGTGCTTCATGATATGGACTTTGTTTTAGACTCTGTCCATTAGCCTAAATAAATAAATCATTCATTCTGCTTCCTGTTTCAAGCACTTGGGTTCTGGTCCTAAAAAGCCTAGTTTTTGTTTACTCAATAAAGCTCAGGTTGTATTTACTCAATTTAAAGACCCAGTAGATCATTTTATTATGTCTTTTACCTTTTTATTGTACCATGGCTGTATCTCACAAATCCCATATCCCATGATCATTCAAAAATAATATTTCTGACCTTCTGAACATCTTCCATTACCATGAAGCCTTCGGCTTGTCTACAGTTTTGCATTCGACATTTCTCACCTTATTTTTGACAGTAGAGTCTCTGTGGGGTTCAGGTCAGTTGAATTATCAGGCAACATTAGCACAGTATGATCAGCAAACAATCTGGTGGTAGTTTTGGCACTGTGGAAAAAGAACTCAGTGTCTTCAGATGGTCCTATGAAGTGCTCTAAAGCTTCCTGGTAGATGTGGCATTGGCTTTGCACTGTGGACGCAATTGTTCAACCACCACCAACACCAGAAGATGACGTGACATCCCAAATCATCACAGACTGCTGAAACGTTAAACACTAAACTCTTCCTTCAGACACTGAGCAGCTGTTCAGTTCTGTTTCTTCTTAGTTCAATTAAGGTGGTTCTGTTGTTGTCTCTGGTTCATGACTGCCACTTCTTTCTGAAAATGGATGGATGCTGTTGCTCTTGATGCTCTGATACCGCCTCAGTCCTCTCTTTGTGAAGCTGTCCGCACTCTTGAATCGACTTTGCTTAACAGTCCTGTCAAAGTTGCTGATTTCCTATATGCTGGTGTGCTTTTTCATGCTTGTGCACCACATTTTTCCCCTTCTCGTCAATTTTTTCATTAATATGCTTCGGTACAGCACACTGTGAACAGCCAGACTTTTCAGCAATGACCTGTGGCTTAGCCTCCTTGTGGTGTCGATCATCTTCATCCAGACAGCTGTCAGGTGAGCTGACAACCCCATGGTTATGTTTGTGTGTACTGACACAGACTAAGAGGTACTGATGCCGTCTGAACAGTAACTTACTCAAACAAGATATATCATCTGATTGTCATAATCTATAAGCCATAATTATAACAATTATTATTTTTTAAAGTCTTGAAATATTTGACTTTATATATAATGAATATTGTTTAAAAATTAAGATATAAAAATCACAACACAAAATATTTGAGCTGTAATTGTATGTAAAATTTGGAGGTAGCTGACTTGTGAAGAAGTGAAGAAGCACCTGAAACCTGCATTCTCTCTGCTGGCCAGCAGAGGGCAGCTGCCCTGAGAGCAAAAAGAAGTGTAAGTGTATAGAAGTCTGTGGGAAAAATGGCTCCACTGTTCACTTCGGTAAACACTTCCCCGATGTGTTTATGGTCTCAGTTTCTACTTTAAAGTCTTCTTTGAAGCAACATGATGTTTATTTTGTAAACTAGCATCCCCTTCAGAGTAAATTTAGATGATTATGCAGGGCACACATTAGCATTTGGCTGCTACCAGGCAACAACCTCAGAGACAGGAAAAATGAAGCCAAAAATCAGTTGAGTCCCTCTAGTGGCCACTTGAGTCTGGGTCCAAAAGCGAGTCACATCGGCGAACTCCCATGTTAAAAGTTTCCACTTGAGCTCTAAAATCAACATTTTACAGTCGAGTACAAATGTTTTCATAAATCACCTGTTTTATATTTTTTAATTTTTCTATTTAAAGTTTAATGATATTGTTGAAATTTAATTCTCAGGGCAGTGCCTATCATTATCACAATTATTACAGCCAATAAATATAACTACAGTAACCTCTTATAAATGTAGCAGCTCGACTGTGTCTTTTGCTAAGATACCTGAGCAGATATTAAGACTTGCACACGTTGCACCGTGTTAGTGGTGGCGTTTAATTCTGTGCCCCTACTTGACTTGTCAGTTGTCTAAAGCACTTTATCCCACACCGCTAACTCCAAGTTCCAGATAAAAGAATAAAAAAAGAGAGAAGAAGAAGTTAATTGCCCACCCATCCTTTACATCATTCAAGTGATCTAACCATGCAGGCCTTTGATATATGGTATGATCAACTCTGCAGTGCCCCTGACAGCACTGTACAGATAATATGACAAGAAGACAAGAAAAAGGGCACAGAGCTTTTGATGAATGTCTTTCCACAGTGGATGCTCTGGAAGGCGGCATTTGCAAATTGGCCCTCCATTCCTCTGTCAGTCAAAATGGCACATCAGATGGCATGTTGAGCAAAAAAGCAAGAGGGATTGTCTATTAGTGTTAAACAGCTTCTAGTGTGCAAAGCTAGTTTCAGCAAAAAGAGCTGACAGGTAACGACGGGGTCGGAATTCGCCGAAGAATAATGAGACCGTATTTCCACAGACAAATGAAATAAATAACAATAAATGACACCGAGGAGCTCTCGAGCTCTGTGTCGGCTTTCCACACCACGAGCGCTAAACAATCGCGCTGTAAAAATAATCGCCTTTCGCCCCACAGAGGGGATAATCTTGAAAGCGCCCGCCTGGTAATTGTTATGTTGATTAGTATCACAGATATTTGCTCCATATTCACTCTCTAGTATCCAGCTGGTCTATATTTTGTCTTTCAATCAGGGATTTTATGTGGGTCTTGATTTGACTGAGCTCAGAGCACCATCCAAAATGTCTGCCCCACTTCTGGTGCAGGAGGGAATTGCTCTCCTTTGACATCAGTCCTGTTCAAGGGTCCATTCTGTTGCCTTTGTTAATGAGCCAGACTGACCCGACATCTTTCACAAGCTTGACGTTGGATGTGAATTGAAAACTTAAAAGCTGGTTTGATGTGCGCCACCAAAGAGAGCCGGCTGCTCATATCTACCCACCTGGCAGGTGTTTGACTTTCCATAAAACAATTTAAAATCCCCCCAATGCTAATTAGAAATATCCACACATTCAAAGTCACTGATGTATGCTAAACAATTTATTCCTCAGAATCTGTCAGTTAGCATATGTTGAATTTATTCAATTTATATTATTCAAATAATTAATTATTAAAGAAAATATGCTACGCATGAACCGAGTATATACCAGTCGAGGAAATTTTATTTGACCAGATTCAATTTGATATTTTAAACTGTACTGAAGTAACAGAATTATGTATTACATGTAATCAAATTACTTACAGTCAGCATTTTGGGCTTAAACATTATTATTTTGAATATGTGGCACTTCAGTGTTAAAGAGACATAAATAAGTTATAAGTTAATTTTATCTCATAATTCACATTTATAAATAATATATGAATAAATAAGTCAGTTTTATATTGCAATGGTATATTTTCTGCTATGTCTCTTTGTCCTATATCAAAGAATCTCGATCAATATTTTCCTAAATTGAAGACATGAGGTCTTTTTTTCATGAAATATACAACAATGGTGAAACTTATTGTTTCTTTTAACTCCATGGGTGAACATTAATACGTAATAAATAAACAATATTAATAATAATAATTCAGATTGACATTTTTTCCTTTCTTTGGCATAATTAACTTCAAATCCTTCTTGAGAGAGAGTAAAAGAGTGCAGCTAACAGATAATGTTGATGACAGGTGGGGTGAACTCGGAGAGCATCGACACTGTCATCAAAACTTTTGTTCCCATGTGGAAGAGATCCCGCTGATCTGATGAATTATTTACCAAATATCATGCAAATGAGGGAAATAGCAGCTTTTTTGCCCTGTTTCATAAAGAGTGCTCCTTGAGCTCTGCGGGGAACAAACCAATTCTGAGAAAACCGATGAAGTTTTCTCAGTGTAGCTGTTACTCCTCCGATTTACGCTATAAGGGAAAACGTACTGAGTCACATCTCTTCATCTTTGAGTCCCGTTGCCACAGGTGTATAAAATCAAGCACCTCGCTATGCAGTCTGCCTTTACAAACATTTGTGAAAGGATGGTCTGTTCGATGCTGCTGTTGCAACATGTCAGTCTGGGAAATTTCCACTCTCCTAGATATTCCACTGTCGGCTATAAGTGCTGTAGGTGGAAGCACTGAGGAACTACAGCACTCACTCACAAAGTGACAGACCACATAAAGTTAGAGTAGGGTGCTGAGACACATAGTGTGCAAGTGTGGCCAACCCACTGCATTTATATAACTGCAGCGCTCCAAACATCCTCCAGCACTAACATCTGTACAAAACCGAGTGCCAGGAGCTTCAAGGCAGTGGTTTCCATAGCCAAGCAGGTCATGTAGGTGTCATGTGTAGGTGGCCCAGGACTTTTGTCCCTATGCAGAACTGTGAAAGTCTGCAGTCACCCCTCATTTCTTTTTATTTTGTTTCCAGGGAGCCACTTGTCCATACTGCGAACTGATCCGATTACAAGAAACAAGTGTTAGGCCTGAAACTCTACAGCAGATGAACACTATCTAAAAGTCATGTCTTTAATAAGCTGGAGAAAGAAATCCAGCAATGACCTGACACAGGATCTGAGAGATGCATCTGGACCTTCAGCCGTTCACTGAAGGCTCATCAGAAATGGTCTCAGTGGAAGGGCGGCTGTTAAGAAGCCAGGAGAAAAGGCTGAGGTATGAAAATCACCATCAACAGCTTGAAAGGAATGATGAATCCACCTTTGAATTTTTGTTTCAAGAAAGTACAAGAAAGCTGGCTAAGAGAGTTCAGGCTGTGTTTAAGAATAAAGGTGGTCATGCCAAATACTGACGTTGAAGATGATTAGAATTGTAAGAACATTTAGTCTGTCATGTAATATTTCCATGAATGTTTGCAGATGTTTCAATAAATCCCTGAACTTCTTAACTATTTTCCTAGTGACTCAAGACTTTTTCACACTGCCGCCATGTTATAATGTTTATTAAAATCAGTATGTTAGGATTTAGTGTGAAAGAGATATCAATATCTCCCCTGTCCTTAAGAAGAAATCCAGGTTCTTGAAATCCATCAGATTAATTTTGATGTTCACCTTTCACCTTCCACCATCACCACTTCCTGTCAGCCTCAGTCTTTATTGAATATATGAACTTGTATTTTGTTTTCCAAAAGATTAACAATAAGTCAGACTTGGAGTTAGTGTTAAAGCATATCCAAGAAATGTTATGGAAATTATGGATCCAGGTTTGCACCCTACAGCAACTCCCTCGATAAGGAAACACAACGTGTCTCTGCAACTGCAGCAAGCAGCAAGTATGTCCTCAAGAACTACTGTATGTTCTGTTTAGTCCTGGTTAAAATGCATAGTCTAAAATAAGGGGATGTTTCTATGTGAGAGGGTGTGAAGGAATCAGTGTTGTTAAATGAGTCAAGCTTGCAGTATAGTCATTCAAAAAGGATTGTTCCATGGTCAAATGGATCCACAGACCGTTCCAGTACTTGGAGAGGGCAGTGCGTGCAGCTATTTCTTCAATTATCCAATCCCAACAAACCAATTTTCACGACCGATGCACAGCCAGCCAGGTGTTCAGAGGTTAGAAAGGAGTCGGGGGTTTCAACTTCGCTCCACTGCTGTCTTTTTTCGCAGTTGACACAGCTGTTTTGGTCATTTTTCACACGAATGAGCAGTTGTACAAAGTGTACTAAGAGTGTCTTCCAGGAGAAATTACCTGAAAATCCAGATTGATCAAATTTGTTATGGTTGGTCAAGAAAATACAATAAAGAAAGGGCAAAGGTTACCGCTTTACACTTGGCTGCAGGCCATCACAGGTCATACACTGGTGGTGAAAGCAATAACATTCACGATATTGGGGAAAAGCACCACTCAGCTGGATCCAATCCATGAAAAGCACAAACAGATTTTTTTTTTTTTTTTTTTTTTTTTTTTCCATTTGATTCACCTTTTATTGTTTATTTTATTTTCACTTACTGAATACGGGACAGACTTGACTGGGGGAAAGAAGGGGAGAAAGAAAGAGGGAAAGAGAAACAGCTGAGAAGAGGGACGGGGGAGAAGGGCAAAAGACAAAAACCAACAGAACGGGCAGAGAAAAAAAATGCATATATCAATCACCTGGATCACCTGCTGAGAAAGAAAAAAGAAAGCAAGCAGAAGAGAACAAGAGTAATAGAATAAACAACATCACAATGATATATGGGAATATGACAGTAAATACTAAATGTTAAACATTATTGTGCAGCACATAAGATCAACAGAACACAGTGTGCTTTGAGGTAGGAGCCAAAAAGGGTGTAGTTTGTGGGTGTGATCACCCGTGTGTACACCTGTGAGCATGGACGCGCTTGTTTTTTGTTTTTTTAAAAGGTTCCTTCATGTAATAATCTGCTAGAGGGTGTGGGGGGGCCACAGCCCCGTCCTCCAGGGCGTGAAGCAGGTGTGGAGGAGATCAAAACTCCAGACATCCAGAGGCCCCCAGAACACAAGAGACCAAGGAAGACCAACAGAGGGGCAGCTGCGCCACTGTCCCGGAAAGAGCTGAGGAGAGTCCCAGATGAGGGCTCACTCAGCAGCCACGGAGCAGAAGCCAGGGGGAGTTGCAGTGACGCGCCCGTGAGCTCCGCCGGCAGCCAGCTGCGCCTGAGTGACCGAGCCCCAGGCCGAGAGGCCGGGGGCACCCCACCTCCGAAGTGGCCCGAGCGAGCCCCAGGCTCCAGGCCCCGATAAGCGGCCGCCAAGGAGTGAGCCGGTGTGTACCTGGACGCCCATCCCCGGACACAAAGAACCACCAATGCACCGATGTCTGAGGGGGTCCGCCACTGGCAGGGGAAGTGGTGGTAGGGGGAGATAGGCCTCCAAACCTTGGAGGGCCTGAGATGTCCCCAGAGAGGTGGCGCCTGACACCCAACCTGACATATAGACACAGACATACAGGCACACACAGATACAAACATCCATTCCCACCCTCATGCTCTCATATGCACTTACTCCACACTCAACCAACGTGGAGACAGACATAAAGAGACGTTGTACACACGATCACACTCCCCAAGCGTACTCTACAAACCGGGTCTAGGTGCCCTCGCCCCTGGAGGGGGGAACTGCACCCAGACCCAGGTGGTGTTTCCCTTTTCCCTGCGGTGGGGGGAGGCAGACCGCCCCGACTCCGCAGCAGCAGGAAGGCTCCACACTCCAGACCGCAGTCGGACGGCCAACTCCTCCTCCTAGCCCCCCTGCTCCAGCAGGTCGCAGAGAACGGGGGTGAGAGAAGACTCCAAACCTCCCTCCACCCGCTCATTGTAATGTTGATGCATGTGTGTTCTAAGGTGCATTTAAAACCCAGGAGGGCATGGAGCTACCTGCCAGAGAGCAGCAGGTAAGCGCATGGTCCCTCCTGCTAGCCCTCAATGTCTACGTGTATTTAAAATTGAGAGGTGGGCAACGATGCCAGGGGTGGGGTGTACACCCTGATGGTACTTTGGACTCCGTGTATCGTGCCCACCCCCAAGATCCTATATGTATGTGTAATGAGAGTGTGAGTAATGTGAATGTCTAAGTTGTGGGATAAAATTGAGGCAGAGGCAGCCAGAAGGGGACAGAGGGGGGGGGGGGGGGTAGCCTCCTCTGCACCCTGGTGACATACCCCTACTCCAAGGCCCTGCATGTGTGGGTGGTTGTGGTGGAGCGGGAAGAGGGAGGCAGCTGGAGATGGGGAGGGAAGGAAGGGAGGGGCAAGTGACCCCTCCCTGGGGCCAGCTCCCCCGCTGACCCCAGTAGGCACCCCCATACTCCGCGACCCGCCAGGGAAAGGGGGCCCAGGCCCATCCAGACCGGGCCCAGTGCAGCAGCGCCGCCCGGCCCCACAGAGCCCGGGACAGTCCACCCAACCCCACCACAGAGAAAACTGCACCCACCCCACCATCCACTCATCTTCCAGACTACATAAGACAATAAACACCCAGGCTGAGATCTTCCTCCACCTCTCCTGTATCTCCCCCTCCTGCAGAGGCAGCTCCTGAGGAGAGGAAAGCTCCTGCAAGATGTGACAATCTCCCCCACCAGTTGAAGAGCCCCCCAGGTGGCTCGACGCACCGGCGGCACCCTGCTCCAGGGCTGGGCCCCCATGCACCCACCCGCCCACAACCCCGGCAACACACCAACCAGGACCCAAGCCCCCGAGGCCCAGTCCGGGTCCCAGCCCAGAGACGGAGCGCCCCCAGAACCTCACGCCCATCCCGGACCCACCCAGGGGCAGCCAGGCTACCAGGTCAGTAACCCACGTCCGTCAGCACAGACCCTCCCCTAGCCCCGCTGCACGCAGCCGCGAGGAAACAGTCACCGGAGAGCCAACAGAGCCCCTAACCGGACATGACCGCTACCCCGGGTTGAGCCCCCCAAGGAAGATGCCTCCGGGGAACCCCCCGACGCCCTAAGCCTGTCCCTACCCCCACACCAATCACAACAGTGAAGGCGGGACCAAACTATGACCCCCCACCCCCACTAGGTGATGGAGCTGATCAAAGGAGCCCAGAGCAATTGATCTGATGTGGTGGCAGAGGCTGTATCAAGACTAATGTAATCTAATAGATAATTTCTATATTGGTTAGAATTAAGATTATTTTTATTTTTCCAGTTCATGAGGACTGTTTCCTTGGCTATGCATAGGGCAGTGAAAACCATATGGGCGATATTCTTTTCTGAAGTGACATTATCTAAGCTGCCCAACAAACACACTAAGGGGGAAGTTGGAATGTTACATTTCAGACACTTCGATAAGTCTTCACATATCTCGTGCCAAAACTTCTGAACTGCTGGACAGAACCAAAGAGCGTGGATATAATTGTCCGGTGAATTGGTTTGGCAGTGTGAGCAGTTGTTGGTAGACGTAAAGCCCATCTTGAACATCCGATGACCTGTATAGTGCACTCTATGTAATATTTTGTATTGAATTAATTGAAGACTGGGATTTCTAATTAGATGAAAGGTTTTTAAGCAAATCTGAGACCAGAAGTTTAGGTCTAAGTTAACTGATAAATCCGCTTCCCATTTTGCAATAGGAAGTGATATTGATTCATCTGTTTTAGAAAGCATTCTGTATATTTTGGATAGTAATTTGGGGGGTTTAAGAGTAAGAAATTGAACCACACTTGGTGGTGTTTGTAGTTCAACTTGACCCGGTTTAAATTTCTTTTTTACTATGGATTTAATTTGTTGATATTCTAAAAATCTTTTCTTGTTGATCCCATATTGTGTAACTAGTCCGTCAAATGAAATAAATTCTGTTCCTTCTAATATATGTTCTAAATATTTGAATCCTTTACCACTCCAATCTGAAAAGTTTATCATATTATTGTTTTGTAATATGTCAGGGTTGTTCCAGATAGGTGTACGTTTGCATGGGATTAATGAAGACGCCGTCAATTTTAGAAACTCCCACCATGCTGTCAGAGAAGAGCTGATGTTGATGCTTTTAAAGCATTCATGTCGTTGGATGTTTGAGCTGATAAATGGTAGGTCTGAGATCTCTAGATTATTGCAGAGTGCTTGTTCTACATCTAGCCAAGGTTCATCTAAGAGGGTGTGTTTTAGCCATCCTGAGATAAACTGAAGCCTGTTGGCTAAGAAGTAGTGCTGAAAGTTAGGCAGTTCTAGTCCTCCTTTATCCTTGGTCTTTTGTAGTGTTTTTAAGCTTATACGTGGGGGTTTATTTTTCCAAAGGAATTTGGACATACATGAATCTAGAGATCTGAACCAGTCTTGTGGCGGTTTAGTTGGGATCATTGAGAATAAATAATTTATTTTTGGTAAGACCATCATTTTTATAGCGGCAACCCTTCCCATGAGTGATATGGGTAGACATTTCCATCTAGCCAGATCATCTTCTACCTTCTTTAAAAGTGGGATATGGTTTAATTTAGTTAGATCTGCAAGCTTGGGAGAAACATTAATACCTAAATATTTTATATTTCCTGATTGCAGTGGTGTAGAAGAGGAATTATGGAAGGAGCAATTAATCGGTAGGACTGTAGATTTTGACCAGTTAATTGAGTAATCTGATATTCTTGCAAAAGAGTTTATCAATTCAATCACCCCAGAGATATTGGTTTGTGAATTTTGGAGAAAGAGTAACACATCATCCGCATAAAGGCTGATTTTATGTTCCACGTTCTTGCATTTTATGCCCTTAATTACTGAATTCTGTCTAATTGCTGCTGCTAGTGGTTCAATAAAAATTGCAAATAGTGAAGGGGAGAGTGGGCATCCCTGCCTGGTGCCCCTCAAGAGACAGAAGCTGGAGGATGTCTGGTCATTTGTTCTAACACAAGCTGTTGGGGAATTATATAATATTTTTAACCAGTTTATGAAAGAGGATCCAAAACCAAATTTGTGTAAAGTTGCAAATAGAAATTTCCAGTTAACTCTGTCAAATGCTTTTTCTGCGTCTAAAGAGAATATTGTAGTTTCTAGGTTTTTACTGTATGAGTAGTCTATCAAATTAAGTAATCTACGTGTATTTGTTGATGAGTGCCTACCTTTTATGAAACCAGTTTGGTCAGGATGAATTAAGAGGGGGGTTATTTTCTCCAGTCTCTTTGAGAGAGCTTTGCAGATTATTTTAAGGTCACAAAACAGATTGATGATGAAGGTATTGGTTTAGCACAAGCTAAGGCTGAGAGATGTTTGACCTTAAAAATGATAAAGGACATCGGCTGTTAGAGTATCAAGCCTTTTCTTTCCACTGTTATTAAACAGCTTATAGAAAGTCTGAGCACTCTAAGTATTTTAAGACCAAAAGGAATCAAAATAAATTGAATATTCTGCATCATTCAACCACTTTGAGGAACTTTGGAAAAGTATAAGGTGGAGTTGATGTGTACAGAAGCAGCAATCTGATTGGCCTGCCTTCACATTTTGGCTTTGACCACAATAACACAGGGATGTAATACTTCTGCAGTTTCAAACATCATGTGATATGTCAAATAAAAAGGAAACAACAACAGAAGGGAACTAAGATGGCTGGTGTGTCCACCTCTACACCAAATTTCAACCTGTTGATGGCAGTGACTGAGAGAAAGGATCCACTGTGGATCCAAGAAGATGACTCAACATCTTATTTCAGTCAAAAGAACAAAGTCGAGTCTTAGGAGTTCAGTTCAGGCACTTTGGATATTGGACAAAACACATTTCAAACAAAGCAAAAAGTGTACTTTTTTAAATTTAACCAATGAGAGGTGAGCGCCAGACGGTTATTTGTAAGAGCCCCACAGTGCAATCTAACCAGAATACTTACTTTCTTTTTTGACTTGGCATTAAGTTAGAGCTTGATCAGGTGACCCTGCTTCTTCTTCACTCACCTTTATTCACTCACTATGTGTTTACACATAATCATTTAATCATTAGTTATTATTGATCTCTTCCACAATGTGTTTCCCCCTCACCTCCAACCAGTCACAGCAGCTGGACGCCCCTCCCTCAGTCTGGTTCTGCTGGAGGTTTCTTCCTGTTAAAAGGGAGTTTTTCCTTCCCACTGTCACCATGTTCACTCATATGGGGTTGTTTGATTGTTGGGGTTTTCTCTGTAATATTTTAGGGTGTTTAGCTTACAATATGAAGCACCTTGAGTTGACCATCTGTTGTGATTTGACACTATATAAATAAAACTGAATTGAGTTGAAGAGTTTTTCATCCCCCTGAAAAAGAGAACTTCTCAGAGTTTCAGCACTTTCTCCATGTTCTAAGTGGTTACATTGAAACAGTGTTAGTAAAAGGTTAAATGAGTGTTACATTTTTTTTTGTTTGTTGTTTTGACAGGAGCGCTACGCTTGAATAAGTTCTTCTGTAGATGTGGAGTTTATGATAACAGGGGAGCAACTAACAGAATGGCGCAGAACATTTAAGAAGTGCATTTCCATCTTTTTTTCATCAAATGAACTAAAGCCGCACGGCCAGAGAGACTTCTTGGTGCGCTGATTCCTGTAATTTGTTTCAATTTGACACATCTCACTGCTCTATGATGCATAGAAGGGGATTATAAGCTACACTAAAACTTCTAATTTGGACCTCGGTGACTGGATGAGTTACACCTTAAAGAATACTTAATGACTTCGTAAAGAATGCAAACTAGGGTTGAGGGAAATTAAAACTCTTAGCCTCTGTGTTTGGTTCTTTACCTTAAGTCCATATCTTGTTTTTCTCACGTCTGAAAAACCACCACAAAGCGCAAGAAGGGAAGGAGAGAAAACGGCTCAGCGAGTTTTCTCAGAGGAGATCAATGATTGCAAAGTCAAAATCAAAACAGAAAGTCGAGCAGCAGCTGTGCGTGTGAGTGTGTGTGTGTGTGTGTGTGTGTGTGTGTGTGTGTGTGTGTGTGTGTGTGTGTGTGTGTGTGTGTGTGTGTGTGTCACACCGTCACAGCTGTTTTGTGACGAACAAATGAGTATTTATGAGAAGACATCTGGCCATCAGCTGGTGGGAAAACAAAGTAGAGTTTTAATGTCAAGCACTCCAGTCAAGAAGAAGGCGCTGATACGTTTCTGCTCTGCACAGTTAGGAACAAATATCTATGTAATAAATAGTTATTAGTGCACTCTGAGATATAGATCTCGAAGACTGTATACAGTATGTGCAAAAGTCTTGAGCTATACCTCATTTCTCTATATTTTGCATCCAAGTAGCAAGACTCTTATTTTTTTAGGTGGTCTCAATAAATCTCCAGGATTTCTGAAGGTCTTTCAAACTTTATCTTTGGACACTGGTTGCTTTTTCACTCATCTTTAGTCCTGTCCTTACACCTGACCATTTCCCCACAAAGCATTCAGTCTAAATAAATAAATAAATAACAAAGCCCTCGTGCCCACACATAACAAACAACATGTCATAAACTAGCTGTGTGCAGGCAGGAATTGGACCCAAATGCAAACTCACTGAAAACTGGATTTCAACTCAAAATGCAGCTTTATTCGCTGAATGGGGGAAAAGGTGGTACAACACTAAACTGGGAAGTTAATAACTAATGCTGCTAAGAGGCACACAAGGAAACGCAGCCAAGAGGGAGGACGCGACACGGAACTGAGGGAGACGCAGACATGAATACACAGAGGTATAACAGGGAGGTGAGGACACACGAGGAACACAGCTGACACGAATAACCATAACGAGACAGGGAAGCTAGACCAAACACAGGACCTTCACAATAAAACAGGAAACATGATACCGGAGTGGAGAGGCAGACGAGAGGAAACGAGGGAACACGAGGGAACACGAGGGAGAAAGCAGACATGACGGGCTGGGGAACATGATGAAACAAGGCACAAGAACTCACAATTAAATAAACAGACACACAGAGGGAGACAGGGGGCAAAGACACAAGGGGGAATCTAATAGACCAAACTAAACAGAACAACCTAGGAACCATAGAATCCTTAGAACAACAAATGAACTTAACATGATACAGAAACACAAGAAAACTGAGAGCGCTGGGTCAAAATAACCCAGGACCATGACACAACATCACCAAGAACCAACTTCAGGCACTTTGTTACCAGGAGCCTGTCACAAACACACATCATTTGTTCTTTCTCTTTTATTTTTTACTTGAATCGCTGCAAAGATGCCTCATGTGCCCAACACTGGTCGACATTGTTTGACATAAATAAAACAATACTTTTGCACATACAAGGTGATATCCAAAGAGCTACTAGCTGAAAACCTGGCTTGTGGCATGTTGTGGAAAATTAGGAAATTTGAGGAAACTGGGCAAATGGAGGATAAAAGAAGAAGTGGCAGGCCTAAAAAAATAAATACCTACAGCAGATCTGAACGTTGAGTCCTTAAGAAATAAGGAAAGAAAAAAACCAGGAAATAGGTGCATCTGGACCTTCAGCAGATACAGCGCCTGTTCACCTAAAACAGGGGTGGGAAACTCCAGGGCTTGAGTGCCGGTGTCCTGCAGGTTTTAAATGTGTCTTTGATCCAACACAGCTGATTTAAATGGCTAAATTACCTCCTCAACATGTCTTGAAGTTCTCCAGAGGCCTGGCAATGAACTAATCCTTTGATTCAGGTGTGCTGACCCAGGGTGATATTGAAAACCTGCAGGACACCGGCCCGTGAGGCCCGGAGTTCCCCACCCCTGACCTAAACCATTCGAAATAGTCTCAGCGGAAGTGTGGCCACCAAGAAGCAATTCCTTAGGAAGGGACGGTATCCCGGACTGAAACTCATTGGCAACAGGTTTGATGGCGTGATGAATCCAAACTTGAGACTTTTGGTTCAAATCATTGTCAGTGTGTTCAGAGGAGGAGATCAGGACGTACAACACTGAGCGACTGCAGTCATCTGTACACGGAGCCTCTGTCAGGGTTCACAGCTGCATTTGTGGTGTTGGAGATCCTGTTAAAATTGATGGAATGATGAATGTAAAAAACGTACTGTCAGATTTTACTCCAGCATACAAAACCATCTGGAGAGCTTCACTCTGATGTAGTTTATGGATGCACACTTTCAAGTCTTCTTTTTGACTTTTTATTCTCAGTCACTTTTTGTTTGACTTCAGGCAAAGGTGGTGCTTTGGGGTTAACAACAACCACCTAATGTTAGAAGGCAGCAACCTTTGCTTCCATTTTCCCGACCAAGCTCAAGCAGAGCACATTTCCCAAGTTCGAATGACATTCATTTTGTGTGCCTCTGAGAGAAAATGGAGTGGAAGGAAAGAAGCCGGGGGAAATAAAGGCCTTACAACTGAGAGAGCTGATGATTTCCTTCTTTTCATCACTCGCGCAACACTAATGAATGACGGGGTAGGAGGTGGGGGAGGGGATAAATTAGATTAGAGCAAACTGAAAAACACAGTTAATTTAGCTAAGATTGTAGTGCTAAACTCATTTTACCTTTGTTCCAACCCGACCTCAAATTGAATGTTGGCGGCAACAGCTTACAGAGAAGCCGTGGATGGTTGCAATGAAGGGAAAAGTCCTCGGAGTGTAAAACGAGCCACAGGTGCACTAAAGTTTTTGGTGTTTTTTGTTGTTAACAGCCCGGCTCATGATAAGTGATGGCTTTCATCTGCGTTAGCAGCTGCTGAACGATAAGAGCGAGGACACGCGATGAACCCGGCCATCAGTAGCTGGAGGTCACATTATATGGCCAATCATCGCTTCATTTGTTCTCGTTAAGCGTGTCATAATTGTAACTGTCCGTGGCTAGTGCTCACGAGTGGTAATCATGAGTGACAGCGCTGGCAATTTTGCAGGGCCTGCATGCAGTCAGCACGCTGGATGCGATGCCATTATTTCTGTTCAGCAGGCTTTACCATATCTGGGAGGATTACTGCTGCTTGTCTGTCCCTTGTGTTGCTGTTGTTGTTGTTGGTGGTGGTGCCTCGACTTCGCCGGTAAGACGCACCAGTAAACACAGCCTGCAGCCTGAGTGGGGAGGACTGCCTGTGACAAAGTCCATTCTGTCAGTGGCATCCAATCAATAACAACCTCAGCAGCATCCCTCCACACAAGCTGTGTGTGTGTGTGTGTGTGTGTCAAGTTAGGAAGCAAAATGTGGAAAACAAGCCACCTCTCTCTTTCCAGTCGTCTCTGCCTTCTCAGGGGGTCTGGGTGGGGATGGAGGGGGCTGGGTGGGCTGTCTTAAACACAGAAAACAACAACCTCCAATGGCAAAAAAGAAAAAAAGAAAAGAGAGAATCCTTTCTTTGCTTTCCGGGCCTTGATCCCCTCCCCCCTCAAGAGGAGAATTGTTAAATTGTAGCTGCATACTAACAGCTTCCTCTGAATCAATTACCATTTGGATATAAATGTCACAGCTTTGGAAACTGTCACTGGGCACAGACTGAGAGGAACTGCTGGTTTATTACGGATGGCATAGATGCTCAGGGTTTCATAAACACATTCTTGCTGGTGAAAAAAGTGACATATTTTCAATTAAACTATCATCTTACACTTGGATATGTTGCGAAAATAGGAAATGAAAAATATCGCTGGCCGCATTGTTGCATTAAACCCTTCAACACTGTGCGTGTGCAGGAAAACCACCAGATGGAGTTTACAGTAGGCTGCCTTAACCTGAAAAGACACTCTGAAGGGAGCGCTCCAGTCGTCGTTGTGAAGACCCTGTTATCCGCAGCAAAGGTGGACCACAACAACATTTGCAACTCTGCACGTGACCTTTGCTTCGACAGCATAAGGTTTGCTTGTAGCCGAAACAAAAGTCCAAAAGAAAATGTCCTCAGATGCAAGTGTTCGCTGTCAGTGTCTTGGAAAAAGCAATAAGGCTGAGTGATTGAAATGTCAATATAACATTTACTTTTAATAACCTGGAGGCAATAAGGACTTGACGTGTATTATGAGAAGAGGAATCTCTTAAGCCTTCTTTCTGGTTAGTGGCCAGGTTTTTTTTTTTAAACAGACCAGGCTTATGCTCAGTCTAAGAGTCATTTCTCTGAATCAGAAATGAAGGCCTGTCAGCCTTATCTCACTATAATGCCATGTAGCTGTGCAGCTCCTGGATCTTTCAGGGTTTTGTGGTTGTGTCTTTTTTACGCAACACAAAGACATGTTGTCATACCCAAAACATACTGTATTCCAGGCGCCCGCTGCATAACTGTGTCCCGTTCAGGCAGTGCTATGCTCTTCTCTTAAACGTCTCTGCAAACATTTCTTGTGCTGACAGCATATAGCTTAAGTGCACCATTCTGTAATGTCATTTCAGGACATCACAGTGGATTCATTAAGAAACCCTGTGTAAGGAGAGGTGGGAGACGTTTGGCTCAGAGGTTTTTCCCTACATGGAGATGCTGTAGTGTGTAATTCTGCAGAATTCACCGCTTTCATTCTCCAAGCTCTGCTGCTCCCATTGCAGCTGTTCTTACTGTGTTTTATGTTATGCAGGGTCTGGTCACTCCCAGTTCCCTGCTGTACTGTACCCTGCTTAGTTCATCCTTGCAAGCGGTGACCAGATCAGAACTTGCTAAATGGTAAAAATCACATGTAGTGTTAGGAGTGTTCTGCCTGGTTCCATCAAAGAGAGCTGACTCTCGCAACACTTTAAGCCAAACTAAACCTAAAAAATGCTGACTCAGAGCTTATCGCCAGCATAATTTCCCTCCTCAATGGGCCACCAGTGTTCTGGAGCTACTTTGCTTACCTAGCAGGTACTTCCACAAATTTGAAGCAGAACTCTTTGGAAATACTTATGATTAAGGTCCATTTTGCAATTTCACTGTGATGCTCTTTTCTTTTTTTATTCACAAACTCATAATAATGTAAAATCTGACCTCTCTACTACCTCACTAGCAAAGCTGCATGAATTTTGGGTATTGTTTTGTTTTGAGGACACAAAAGGAACAGTGAATTGCATTTTTTTTCTTATCTGCAAAAGAAGAGAAAATAACAAACATATAAAAACTGACTGAAAAAATCCCTTTGCTGTCTTTGACTCATTTGTTCATCACCTCACATTCGAGCAAGGTTCACCGAAACACAACTGCAAAAACCTGCGTTGTACTCCACGCCACATCTGCCCGTCTCCTCTGCCAAGTATGTTATCAGAGCCAGCCCCTGCTGTGCTGAGCCTGGTGTAACTGACCAGATAAAAGCCTGGTAATCTCTATAAACAGATATCTGCATTTAAATATAATCTGTAGGCAAGGGACAAGATTTTTGGTACAGGAAGCTTTCTGGTTATCGTTTGTAGTCCGCTATTCCAGGCTGATGTTTGAACAGGCTTTGGTTGCATGCAGGTAAACGGTCCATGCACAGAGCACAAAGTGTTAGAAGAACTCAACCTTTAAACCACCACCTATCATCTGATGACTTTCTTTTCTTTCAGCTGCATTCATAAATGATAACCAGGGGTTGGAATAGGAATTCTTACACCCGATAACCACTTGTTACAACAAAAGATGTGAAATGTTGTCATCACCTGAGACTCACCAGTGGATTAGCAGACAGAAAGACTAACCTGGCATCAAAGGTTAAGCTGCAATGATTGATGGTTAATGCTTTTTGTCATTTTTTGGAGATAATATATTTTGAGTTCTGACTGTTGGGCAGGTATAATCTGAATCTATTATCTGGTTTTTGAGCAGCTTTCCCTATTTTTCTGATATCCTTGAGATGAACTTGTTGCAGTCCCATACAAATAAACAAAGCAAAAGGAAAAGGCTACGCTCGCTCCAGGGCACGAGCAAAAATTTCCAACAAATGCACTTGTGAGCAAAGAGCTGCATTCCTTCTTTTTCATATTTAGCCCTGCATATATCACTGTATGCATTCAGCAACACGTTGACAGTAGTGAAGTGTGTTCATTCAAGATACCAGTGTGAACAAACCGAGGCACCTGCCACCTTTGTGGGGAACAAAAAAGCCATAAGTCACCAAGAATGGAAGAAAAGAGCAATTTCTTTCGTGTGGTTTGCAAACTGAGTTAAGGGCCGTGCGTTCTCCTTTCCCCAGTTATTGTTTTTAAACTAAATTTTAACTTGTTGGTGTGTCTCAGAGGGAAAATGAAATCTAATCTGCTTATTACACATATACACACACACAGTAAGTACAAATATTGAATTGTGCATATTGCAGAAGGTGCAAAGAAATGTTTGGGTCCAGCAGCACAAACAGAGGAAGAAAAGACAAAGGATGAGATGATTAAACCTCGACTGAGGAGGAAAATGTAAAACTCTTGAAGCAGAAATGTTTCTGCCTGTGCCCTTGCTTTTGTTCACACTCTGAGCACGTGTCAGTCTATGAATGGCTGCGGCAGGAAGATGCATGGAGACGGCACCGGCATAAGATGATGACTGATATGGTCACATCTCGCTGCTCACAAAAGCATAAAATATAAGGAAAGGATCCCCGTCCAACCTGGCAAGAACTTTGCTTCATTTTGCCCACTTAATGGTCCAGCGCCACCTGCCAGTCAGCCTTTATCACCTCCATCACTCCACTTAATCAGAAGTGCTGGCTTAGGAGACCCTCTAATCAGACCAATTATAGTTTAAGGACTTGTCTTTCTGGCGAGTGTCCTCTTAGTTCAGGAAACTCTTTTGGCTTCCTCCTGCCTGTCTGGCAGATTCCCAACCGAGCTTCCAGAGAACAACCTTGAGCAGTTTTATATTCTACATAACCTTTATATAACAAGGGAGGTCAATTAACAACAAATTGTTTCTCACGATGACAGCGAAGATAAATGTTTCTTGGGGCTCTAAAAGGGACTTGGGGTAAAACAAAAGAACTCATAAGAGAGGTGTATGCCAGCAAGGCGATTAAATCACTCACAAAAATTGGCATGACTTTCTCCACTTTGTGCCTTTTGTAATTTTTAAGAGTTTAATACTCCTCATTAAAAGATACATGGTAGAAAAAGGGGCTAAAAATAGGACTCGGGTGAAATAATAATTGAATGAATTAAAAAAATATTCTTTATATCGTTTCTGCATAAACTTGAAAACAACACAGAGCATGCACGATCTCACGGTGAGTGTGCCCACCATATAATTTCACATAAATTATCTGAAGAACTGGAAAACCAACTCTTCCAGTGACCTTGTAATAGTTTTTGACATTTGGAATTTCTGAAACACGTTTAATCTCAGGATAATCATGGTAAATCTGACAGCACTATCCATCATAGCCAATTGTAATTACCTGCATATAGATCACTGTCACATGAAAAGGGCCATTAAAGGGAGCTCTGTGTGTGAATAGAAAACATTCAATCAAAATGCCACAGGCAACACGAGCGGCGGCCAGGAGCAGAGATTGAACAAGAATCCTAACCAGGACATCCCCCGCTGATGGCTTCATTCCCAGGTGGGCTGGACGTGTGACAGTCACAAACAGGTCTATCAGCAAAGGAAGGTTTTTTTACCCTTTTATTTGACCAGCTTGGTTCAGCTAAGCTCACATCCCCGGTGGGCTTTCGCCAGTCCCAAAAATGGCCTCAGATATGTTGGTGATTCAAAGGATATTTTTACTAAAATTGTTTTACTCATATTTTTATATTCATTTATATTAGTTTTTGAAGTTTACTTGCTCGGGCGCATGTGAAAAAGTTTTCCATAGTCCCGTGTACAACCCATCATTCAGTAGTGTGACTACAGCAACACATCTCTTTAAACCTCTTTCAGTCATCTTGAGATGCTGTAGCGGGTCCGGACTTTAACTGGGCTGTTTCAGCCATTCTGTTGGAGGTTTCCTGTCTTGGTCCAAGCTTTAGCTGTCAGACAGATGTCTTCACGTTTGACTCGAAAATACTTTAGCTCATGGTTGACTCAAGTACTGCAACTTTCCAGGTCCTACGACTGAAAACAAGCCAAAATCATGACCCTCCACCACCGTGCTGACAGTTGTTTGTGCTGATACGCTGTGTTTGGTTTTGTCTAAATATGGCCAAACATTTCCACTTCTACAACACGGGCATGTTGTAGAAGTGGAGAAGCCCGTGTTGGGCAAACCACAAGACCACAAGTCTTGTGGTTTGTTCAGATGCAACTTTGCAAACCTGCGAGGCTTTCTCCAGGCAACTGAATAAGCTTTTTCTGTTTGTACTGTCATAAACTCTGAGATTTAACATGTTATCTGAGGTCTGAGCTCTTTGGCTCTTTGCACGGTCTGACCATGGGGTGAATGTGCTACACTCCAGGGATATTAAGTTATTCTGTTAACACACATCAATGCTCCAGACCAGCAAACTGCCAAAGCTTTCTGCTTTTAAAGAAGTGCTTTCACTTCATGATGATTAGCTAATTAAGTGCATCTGATTAGCAGCACCTTGCTGCTGCTTACACTCTGAAATGGAAGCAGTAAGGGTGTACCATACTTGACACTATACTTGACACTTGGGACTAAGTTGTAAAATTTTAATGTTTGGTTATGTTTATATTGTTTCAATTTCTTGTGGAGTGGCTCCATAGTGCAGTGGTTTGCACGTTTGCCTAATAAGTGGAAGATTTAATCCAGAGAGGAAACACAAATCCTTTGGGGATTGCATCAGCGAGGGCATCCGGCATAAAAATCTGCCAAATCAAACATGCAGAGCTACCCGCTGTGGTGACCCTTGTGAATAAGGGAGCAGCTGAAGGTAGTTTCTAGACTTTAGTTCCTGTGGATAAATAATGTGTTTGTGTTTGTGTGGCCGCAAAAAAATAAGAGGAAAAAAACCCACTTTATTATTTATCTGCTTTTCAAATGATCCATCTGTTACATTTTAAAATGTTAATGTACAAATTCCTGTTCCTCTTTTTTCTTCAAAATAACAAAAAAATAATAGAAAATTTAAACTTTATAGCACAAAGGACAACTCAGACATCATAAAAATTGCAGTGTTCCTAATTTGTGGTTGAAAAACACAAGAAAAAGATCACAATGGACTGCAAACTATGTTTGAGTCACGCTACCTATCAGCTGCAAGCTCCTCTTCACATCTGAAGCACCTGTTAGCTTAGCACGGCAGCTCAAGGATACTGATGTCGCTTCTGAGGAGGAAATAATTCACCCAAACAGCAACAGCAAGCTTTTAATGTGGCTGAAACTACCACATTACTCTGGTTATATGATGGTCACTATTAAATGACTCAGTGTCATTCAGAAGTATTTATACACCAACATACAAGTTTTTGAAAGATATACACAGCAAGCACAGACTAATAGCGCTCTAATTTCACTTTTCTCACAAAGCAATACTGCTCATTACTTCTTAAAGCAACACTGCTGATAGTTAATTCTTGGGCAGAGATTTAAAAGTCTTATAGCAGGACTCCTTTATTTATTTATTTTTAGGCTAAGCGAGGAATATTTTCAGAAATAATGTGAATACAGCCAGTAAAACTAAAAAAACATCTCTGTAAATGTAACTCTTCCCGAATATGGCAATCTTGTGTGCTCTAAAAATGTCATTTCACCATAGTTGTCCAGACTACTTCTCAAACCTTACAACAGTTCTTTAAATAACAGTTCTGTAGATGTACATATATAACACAGCTTCCTTTTTACGGTTTATTATATATTTATTTCACATGGCTAGAAAGGAAACTGCTTGTATTTTTCTGAACCCAATTGTAAAGCACTGCTGAACATGCAGTAGTAGGAGTCTTTATAACTGGGACGCATGAGGAGTAAAATGACTTTGCAAATTAAGGCACTGATGGCAAAATCTATCAAAGCTACATTTTTTCACATAAGTAACAATTTAAGGCCGATGTGTCGACGTGTGGAGGTTATTGTAGGTTCAATCAACACGATAATAGAAGAAATAAAACTTACAGAAACGTCAGAGCCTGTAATGTTGCAGAAAGACATAAAAATTGCATGCCAACATACAGAGCGAGACAAAAATAGAGGGGGCAAAATGTGAAATGTGCTGGCTTTGAAGAAAGAAATGGTGGTTATCAAGTGTTGCAGTTAAAGGTGCTCTGTGTCTGTACATCACCTCACATTCTGATGTGTTTGTTTATTTTACTGTTGTATAAATGATAAAAGTTGAAAAATAAAAACACTTAAAAATGATGCTTCTGTTATGAATTTCTAGTTTCTTCACGGAATCAGGGTGGAGGATAGAAGTAACATGGCTGAGCTCCGTCACCTAAACATGCCCATTTGAAAGGCAGTACAGACCAGATATTCGCCCTATCTAAAAGTAGATGTATATACTTTTTTTCCCTTCCATTATCGTCAGGCAACTAAGTGGTGTAAACTCAAGCTGTATTGATTATGAGTTTGCTATGCCTCTAGCAAAAATACCCAGGAGGGTGTTCTTGCCTGGGATTATGGCGCGGATGCTGGTGCAGCACCATAATCGCAGAGAACATCCTGAAGGTTATTGCAGCTTTAATACAATGGTGGGAGAAGTCTGAGTGTGCTCTAAAAAGTTTTCTCCTAAGTAGTAAACATATAAAAATAAAGTCACAAGTAAATGTCATATAAATATAGGAAAGCTAGCAAGAGAACACATCCCACAAAGTACTTTTTTGGCTCTCTAAGTGCATTTTATACCAAATTCACCTTTGTGGTCTGAGCGGACAGATATAACAGCTTTCCATGGATGAAGAGAGCCGTTAAATCTACAGTGTTCCTCCACATCAACTAAAAATCATGTTTCTGTCTCTGTCCTACCAGCTTTCAGCTCATATATTTAACAGTTTCTCTCATGAAACTGTCCTTAAAGTCTTTTTCCATTTATTTTTCCCTCGGTTTAAAGTAGAAGGTGAAGCTGACCAAACCAATTTTTCTAATCACAAGGTTGTTGGTTCAATCTCCAACTACAGCTTTCTACACGTCCAAGTGTCCTTAAGCAAGATCGTGTATAAAAGAGGGACATATCCACTTAGAAATCACCCACTGGGGTTTTGTATTTACTAATATGTTTTGATTTTTATTTCATTTTGACTGTCGTTTTTCTTACTTCAGTTTAGTTTTGACTTTCAGTATTAGCTTTACTCTTTTTATATTTTATTATTGTTTTGTGGAGGGCTTTAGGCCAGAGGCACGATTTAGGAAAATTAGGACAGGTATTTAAAATGTAAAAAAAGAAAATTAACTTTTTGAAGACATCCTGCAGATATCCAGAGTCTCAATAAACACATCCATCAAACTCTCATCATCTTTTTTTTTCTTTTCATTTATTTTTTTACCAAACTAACAAATACTAATAATCCTTCATCTATATGTTTATTTTAGTTAACCACATTTTTTCACATCTACTTTAAGTTTTTAGTTTAGTTTTAGTTAACTATAATAACCTTGGTGCTAAACTATCAGCTAATAGCGAGCTTGGTTAGCGAAGCACATTCATGGATGCTAATTGGTGATTAGGAGCAAAACTGTAGCACAGATATCTTAAACAAGCTTTAAAGAGATATTAACCACAAAGCAATCTATTTTGTTTATCAAATATTTACAATTAAATACCTCAAAACACTATCAACAGGGTACTTAAGGTATGTAAATTACCACTGGTAAAGTTTAGCAACCAGATAGCAGCTATTGAGCTGCTGCACAGCAGGGGCGGAGCGTGGGGGTGGCTTACTGGGCTTAAGCCCGGGTTGTTTTGTCAGAAGCCCGGGGTCTTTTGGAGTGTAATTTTTTCATAGTTAGATGCCTGGCTGACAACTGTATAAAACAAAAAGTACACACAATATTCGAAGCACATAGTGCACACTGTGGGAATTTACGACTGTGCGTGAATCCCCCCTGATATTGGTATGATCCGAGCTCAGGCACTAAGTGACTGAGCGAGGGGGCGGGGCAGCTGCTGCCTGTGTGCGCTGTTGGAGAAACGGAGCCAGGCATACTAAGGAGAGCTTAAGTTTGACCAGTTACCAAAGAAAATCATTCATACCGTACAAATAATGTAAATATGACGGTGCATCACGAAAGATTGATATCAAACTGATCACTTGACCAATATTACGTTACTCGCTCTTCAAGTGAATCAACAAATGGCGAAATGAAAAGCCGAACAAATGCTATTTTTTTAGAGTCTTAGCTTACGTGTGTTTATTTCATATTTTCAGTTCTTACCCTCCCCGACTAAATCGGTTTCAGTTATGTACTGAAATATAAGAATGGACATTAGAGGGTTCTTTCAAAGAAAAAACTCAGGTAAATGTTATTTTATATATTATGCTTTGTATGTTGTTCAGTATATTTCTATGCAAAACAAGAGGGATTTCAATACACAGCAGGATATTCACATTTGTAACCAGATATTTACATACACTTTAGGGAGAAAACATAAAACATTTTTACTGTACAACATCAATTTAGAGTAAACTTTTGTTTTAGATAAATATTGAAATATCTTTTGAATTAGTTAAATGTCAGAATAAAGAGAGACAGAGCTGTCTATTTTTTATCACTTTGATCAAATTTAGGAGTACATATACATTAAGTTTATTGTTAATTAGTAAGAAACTCCAGACGATTCCATTCTGAGCTGAAGAAGCTTCTGATAGGTTAGTAGAGTCCATGTGAGTAAACTGGTGGCACAGCTGTGGATGCATATAAGGCAAAACACAGAGCCTGTTTTTTTGAAATGGGAAAATCAAGAGATGTCAACCAAAACACCAGGAAAAGAACTGTGGAGCTCCATAAGTGTGGCTCAGTTTGAATACAATTTGGTGCCATTTGCAATTAAGAAATACAGATAGTTTCTCTCTTTACTCTTAAAGTTAACAAATATGTTTTTTATATTTATCAATCTAAAAAAATAAACATTTAGTCCGATTTGATGTTACAATTAAAAAGTGTTTGTGTTTTGATCTGAACAGTACATAAATATGTGGTTTCAACTGTATATTTGATGATTGTCAGCACAAAGAGGGAGAGAGAGGAACAGAGAGGGAGAGAGAGGAACAGAGAGGGAGATGGAGAATGAGGACAGAACAGAGATGAACAAGAGCAGGTGAGACACACATGTTAGTCAAATGGTCATTTGCCAAAAGTATCACCGTATCATAGGTCCTCATGTATCTCGTACCTAGTGTTTCTTTTTAGGTTTGCTATTTTTCAAATTCTATATTTATTAAGTTATGCAGGCTTGTTCGCACAACAAGGATAAATAATTATATAAACTTTTCTCAATCTAAATATTGTACTTTGGTAGAATTAAAAAAATAAGTGTAGTGCAGGTCTATGATGATTTTTAGTGCTACTATCATCTAGTTCTGATTCTGGTTCTGTCTTGGTTAAGTCCTCAGTAGTCCTGATTTTGAACTGTTGTAGTCCTGTTTTAATTCAGGATCAGTTCTGCCTGGTTGAATTGGGGTTTAGTCCACGTGTCTTGATACAGCCCCGACTTTGTTCTGCCTTGCTGCTTAATTAAAAAACTAGTTTAAGATGTCCTGCACATGTGATATATATTTTTCCCTATATGAAGTCATTCTTTTTTGAACAAAACTCAAAACAGAGCCTATTAATCTTTCAGTCATTTCTAACCCCCCCCCAAAAAAAAAAAAAAAAAAAAAAAATACCACATGCATACTACCCTTTAGGGCTAAGCCCCGGGTGTTTCAAATGTCTGGCTCCGCCTCTGCTGCACAGTAATCACAAACTTATTCAAAGTGCCATCATGAGTTAAAAACACAGTGTTTGCTAAGTTAAAGTAGAAAAGATGCTTTATGAATGCAGTCCATGCATGCCAGGCGGGGGGATTGGCTCCTGTTTTATTTATTTATTTATTTGCTTTATCTTTTTTTTTCAACCCACCCTCAGACACCTGTTGGACCTTAAAACTACTTTTGAAGATGCAACCTGCTGCTGGATAACAGGTTAGAAAATTATTTTCTCCTTAAGTTTGCAGACAGTAATTGGAAAGTAGCTTTAAGCTCAGACATTACAAAGTGTGCGGTAATGAAGTCCACTCCTACGCAGTGGGTGCATCAGATTGCCCGTCGTGGTGAACGTGGCTGCCTGATATGCAGAGGAGCCGGTTTGAGTTTTTGGAGCAGCGTGCACCGTGAGCCGTGCCGCCGGGTTTGGGTTTTCTTGTTCCCCGCTGAGGTTGTTGTGGTGAAAAAGTGTCTGAACTGGGTCACAGCTGTGCAGCACACAGCGGCACCGTGGCACATTTCTCTGTGAGTGAGGACGTTGTGAAGGCTGGGAGTGAAAATGAGAATGCTTGTTAAACTGCCCCCCCTCCAAGTAAGATGAGAAGAGCAAGAAGCCGAAGCAATAAATCATTAATTCGCCATAAAGGCACTCGGGAAAAAGGCAACCTCTCTCTGTCTTTTAAAAGCGCTGTGGATGTATGGCAGCGCAGCCTGTACGTCTGCCACCTCGCTACGGCTACGCTACGGCCTTCTGGAGAAAGACAGAAACAAGAAAACACAGTCTGGAGATCAGCAGTAACAACAAAATAGTTTTCGAAGAGCTGAGGAAGGCTAAACCGAACACCTTCTAATCGTTGTTTCTTTAAGCACTGGAGTTTGATCAGAAACCTTCTGCTGCACATTCATTGTGTATTTCTAAAATAAGCATTTTTAAGCAGAAAAACAAATATTAAAAAATCACACTAAACCCTGATAAGGTGAATTTAACAATGTATTAATTCATACATGCAAAACTCTTAGATTTAATTCCCTTTCAGCCTCGACTGAATGACTATTAAATGACTTTGTCTTGCCCTCGATTACCAAAGGGAATAAAGATCACTGAATCAGAGCAGAAGCGACGCAGATGCCCAGGTTATAAATTTGTATAATCTATAACTCTGTTGGGCACACGCTGTCATTAAAACACGCTCTCATGCGTTCATTGTAATAAAGCCCGACTGCATACCTGCAAAGTTTTTAGAGATCTTCATGTCTGGTATTAATGCGAGGGTCTAAAAAGGTCAGGTCCAAAAGGTCTTTGAAGTCAAATTGAAGATTTGAAAAGATGGGAATCAGTTCGCCTCCCTGCTGGCAGGAGGTAGAGTCCTGCTGTGACATCCTCCTGCAATGCGATTCAGCTTCATTTTACCAAAAGGTGCATCCTTATTTGTCTTGTGCATGTTTTCTCTTTATCTGGTTTGTCCTTCTTTCTTGTTTTCTCATTTCCACACACCTGCAGGGCTTGTTTTGATTCATCTACTCTTGGTTATGTTTTTACGGCCCAGTATCATAAATTTATCTAAGACGGACACTCTCTGTACTTGGACCTTGAAATTAGATAAGATAAATTTCAGCCCTCCTAGGTTGGGAAAACAAAGGGGTGAAATTAGCCGTGTAGATGTGCGCCTGGACGAGTGAAGAATGCTGAAAACCACCAAAGGAAAAGCAGAAAAACAAGCAACAATAAGACGTCACGGAGGAGCTGAGCGAGACTGGATGTGGTTACAATACTCATACTACCATTGTATTTCAAATACAGCCAAAGTACCTCAGTGTTTTACTGCGTGAGGTCGCATTTTGCAGTATGCAAGCCAGCATGTCTTTCTGGCCACTCTAACCCAAATACTGCATCAATAATACAAACCTACTCAACATGCAAAGAAATGTATGAAAATTGAAATGCAATGAGTGTGGCAGCTTCTCTCCTCTCACAAAAACCTCGAGCTTCAAGGCTACTACAAGGACACACATCCACACTGAGCTCGAACCACTAAACCTTCACAGACTTGAAGTCACAGCTGTAGTTCTGGAGAGTTCATGAAATCTTGAAAAGGTATAAAAATGAACCTCCATTCATAAAAAATGTTAAGAATCATTAACATTTCTGATATATCAGGTATTTGCGTCTGCTGATACTAAGTTTTAGTCTGATGGCATTATTAAAATAAAAAGCTGTATTCTTTATTTATTCATAAGATAAGATCCTGCTTCACTTTGTTTTCTTTTGCAACATTTATGTTTCTTTAAAAAGGGACAATGCATATTAATTAACACGAGCACTTAAATTCATCAAGCAGGTTTGCCAGAGTTAGCTGCACATGCTAATGTTCATCTCCAGTTGTCACGGTCTGGCTGGCAGACCGTGGGGATGTGGGGAAAGGAGGACCCAGGCGCAGAGCTCTGAATAAAGACAGTACGTTTATTTACAGTGAAGGTAAATATTGATGCACAATTGATCCCCGTGCTCCCCAAGACTCCCGTGTGTGTCTTCTAGTGGCGTCCGTGTGCTTTCGTGACTCTGCACACCCTGTGCGTGCTGTCCTTCCTCTCCACGTTCCTCCTGTAGGAAAACAATAGAGGCAGCCGTTAATTACTGACCCCGGCGGGCACACACGATCTGCACTTCCTAAACACACACTGACTTGAGAGTCTAACGCAATGATCCCACGTCGGTTGGAGCTCCGAGTAGCTCCCCCGACGAGGCCTGATCAGCAGCAGGTGTGTGGCTTCGGGTCTGGCCAGTCCACCAGCAGGGCCACACCCACCAGGCCTAAAGGCGCCCGCAAACCGGCGCTTGCAGAAACACATATACACACACACACATCCACAAACAGGGAGAAGAGGGACAGCAACACCAAATATACATACAATAACAATATAATTCATAACTGCTCAGGGACCCTGGGTCGCTCCGACACAGGACCCTGACACCAGTACCTGCATTTTAATGGCATATTAAATTAATCAACAAAACCAAACATAGAGACACATGTGAGTGTAAGAGTGCAGAAATAATGCCCATATAACATTAAAGATCAAACATTAAAATCACTTATATTTAACCTCCTAGGACCTGGCGTCCACTTATGTGGACATCACATTTTGGGTTGTCTAGACCAAAATCCTAAATTTTGCTCTACAACGGCCTGATACAACAACAACAACAACAATCTTTATTTATAGAGCACATTTAAAAGCCTTGGGCATACCAAAGTGCTTTACATAAAACAATAAAAAATAAAACAGTTCACACATTAACATCAAATACATAAAGGTAATGAATTATGTTCACAGATAAAAGCCACCAATAATGGAAAGATAGCAGAGAATTTAATACAATAGGTCACTGCAAGCAAGCCAGCATTTAACTGGTAGAAAAGGCAAGTTTAAAAAGATATGTTTTTAGCTGTGATTTAAAAGAATGAATAGAATCAGACGCCCGGATGCCAATCGGGAGATTGTTCCACAGCTCCGGTGCAACTAGAGCAAACGATCGATCACCTCTAGATTTCAGTCAAGATCTGGGCTGAACCAGCAGTAACTGTGAGGATGACCTTAAAGCCCTAGCAGGAGCATATGGGTTTAAAAGTTCCTTAAGATAGCTTGGTGCAGTGTTATTGGTAATTTTAAAAGTAAACAACAAAATTTTAAATTGGATACGATATTTGACAGGCAACCAGTGCAGATCAGCGAGGACAGGAGTAATGTGGGCAAACTTCTTGGTTTTAGTTAGAATGCGTGCTGCAGCATTCTGAACTGTCTGTAATCTATGTAAAAGGGAAGAGTGGAGACCACAGTAAAGTGAATTACAATAATCTAGCCTTGACGTTACAAAGGCGTGGATGAGCTTTTCTAGGTCTTTATACGAGATATAGTGCCTGGCCTTAGAAATAAGGTACAAGTGACATTATGCTGCCACTCTTCTATCGAAATTTTAAACGAATATCCTCATATGTGGCTCTCATTTTTCTTAGAAACAAAATTTGGTAAAAAAAACAACAACTGGTAATTCTTTGTTTTTACATTCATTCTGTTTTTACATGCTGTGGCTACAATGTAGCTGCCATCACCAGTGTGTGAATGTGTGCGTGAATGGGTGGATGACTGGATGTGTAAAGCGCTTTGGGGTCCTTAGGGACTAGTAAAGCGCTATATAAATACAGGCCATTTACAATTTACATTCATCGGGTACAAATATGTCCAAATATCAAAGGGAAATTAAAAATGTTTGCCATGGAAGAGTTCAGGTCTTAGGAGAATAAGCACACAAGGCAAAACAACACTAGAATCAACGACTTTCAGTGGCACAACTTCCAATCATGACAACATGTTTGAGTATTCAGTAACGACTGTTTCATAAATATAGAGAAAGAAGAGTAATACTACTCCTCATTTCTCTGGGTAATGTATTTACTACACCAGCTGGATAAGAAAAACGGACCTTTCAAAAGTACTTTTCCTGAGGATTATTTATGTAATAGTAAGATAAATGACATCAGGACCAAGATAAAAAATTTAAAAAAGTTAAAAAAATGCATTATTCACCTCATTTATTTCACATTGAGCTTGCTGTGAGTCCACCTGCTCACACACATGGAGTGCATGTGGAGAGGAGATGACAAGAGACAGGTGACGTAAATAATATCAATGAAAGTGACTACAGTCCTTCATGGTATCGGTGTGTACTGAAAGCTTCCCAAAAACCAAGTAACTGAGAGACACTGCTTAAAGAGTCTGATCTTTCCAGGTGTGTCACATGACTCTTTAAAATCCACATGATTACTGAGTTGGGATGCCTCTTAAACACAATATTGGTATAAACACGTTGGACGTTTCTCATTTGATTGAGCTCATTTCGGAGCATTTTCTGATTTTGTTTTTGTTCGCCAGGGACATCCTTGCTAAACACTGGCAACCAGGTCAGCAGTAAGCTCAGTGACATTCCTGCTTTGGTTTTCATCCCTTTCTCCATCCGTCTCCAGTTAAACTTGTGTGGAAATGCAGCACTGTGAGATTAAAAACTTCTAAACCAGGAGGCTGCTATTTTTACCCTCGGTTCTCTTGCAGAGGTTACATTACGTTCTTTTGAATAGAGGTCAGGTCCTCCTCTGTTCTTCATCTGCTGCGTTAAAGGGATGAGCAAGTAGCTGTAAAGAAAAGCAACTGCGCAGCGTGTTCTTTTGTGATAGTCTCCAAAACAAAGCAGATTCTTGGATATCTTGTTTCTGGATTTAATAGAGTCGTTGCTGTTGAGAAACTGAGCTGTCGGGGATTATAGTAATTGCAGATTGTGCCGCATTTTGCTTACAAATTGGGGAAAGCATTACATTTTAAAACAAAGCAATCCTTAAAAAAAAGCTTTCTCGTTAAGGAAACTTCTGCTTTTTTCCCCCCAGAAGAAGCACAGCGTCTCAGCTGTTGCCTGCAATCACTGGCTAATTGTAGCACAACCTCGCTGCTATTAGCCCTGCGTGGCCAGGCTTGCCATTAGCTGATTACTGCACACCCACTATCTTATTAATGTAAATCCCTGAAAGAAAGTATGGCCGAGGCATAATATTTACTTTGCAAGCAATTCACATGGTACAGAGCCACAGTTGGCTGCGATGCTTTATAGCGATTTTTAATGAGTCTTAACCAGTCACCAAAGAGGAGGATTTATTATTCCATCCTGCTGCCCACTTAAATGAAAAATAAATAAATAAGCAAATAAATTAAAAGAAGAAAAAAAAGTTTTTGCAGCAGGACGAGACGCCTGCTGAGGTGAAGGTGCTGCATTTTAATTTACTGTTTGGGCACGGAGGTAATCCATCTATGTTTGTATCTGAACAAATATAATTTAGACCCTGCACTTATCTTGTCTGCACCAGGTGATATACAATACTCCTTCCTTTGTTGACTCTTTTGTTATAAATTAATCAGTGAGCTTGTCCCATTTCTCATTATGCAGCCTACGTGGTGGCATCTGACTGCAGCTAAACTGCATTCTTAGCAAAAAAAAAAAAAAAAAGATAATTGATAGCAGGCCAAGCTTATTGATTTATACAGAAAAATGTCTTGTTATCTTATTTAAACAGACAGCCTCTGAAATATTTCTACACCGCAGTGCTTGTTTATCATTTGTATTTCTACTGTGTCTGCAACTCACAGCCTCGTTTTTGTGTCCAATTAAAATACATCGAGCGTTGCGACAATGCAGTGAATGCAAATAATCGACTTCCTGTCTGCGACCACCGGCGCTCAGCTTCTTTGCTACTTTAAAACTAGAGAAGACGTCCGCTGTCACCTCAGCACTCTTGGCTGCAGCCGTCCTGAAGCCCTCGTGCCCTCTCATCCTGCTTGGGCACCTGCCAATACGTCCTCATTTAAGAAATCGCCCGGGCTGATAAATAGCCGCACTCTCTGTCACCATAACTAACAGAGTGCCTGCTGCCCTCAGGGTCGACGGAGAGGTGCTCAATCTGGTGTGACCAAATTACATCTCATATTGGCCAGTGGGATGAGAGCAGGGGCCTGCAGATGAGAGCCAAATCACAGCATCGCCGGTACAAAATACTGCCTCCCTGCATTCTAACTGGGTTATCTTCCCGTCTCGCTCTCTAACAGTGTTATCTGATTTGCTGCAATTCTCTCCCAGAAATAAAAAAGCATGGAGCTGAGGGTGGAGATCTCTCTATGTCTTGAACCTTGAATCAATACCCAATCAATATGGCGAGCTCCATAGTCTCGTATGAAAAGAAGCCTTTTTTTCCTGCAGAGGTGTCTGGCTCTTATCTGCCTGAAGCAACCAGTCAGTAAAACTGCCTATAAGAGATTAATGTCAGTTTAATTAGCTTTCCATAATAGATTAATTTGACCTTCCTGAAATTATACAAGCTCAGCAATATGTTTCAATTGAAATAGCCCAAACAATTCTCTGCAGCCTGATTATTTCTTTTATTATCGCTCAACCTTTAACATCGGTGAAAGATTTCTAGCTTCTTTGCTGACAAAGAGACGGATATTTGGGCCAGGGTATTCCTGCGGAGGGGGGCGGTAACCTCTTTGTCGTCAAAACAGGCTAAAATTGGTGACATGTTAATTTTGGACTCTCCCCTTGTCCACTGGATGGGGTTGATTAATGTGGCTCCTCGTCACAGTGAGCTGGCAGAACCAGGACAGGCACAGATTTCCACCCTGCTCTCACTTCTCAGCAGCTGTGAGATCTGGTTTTTCAGTTGTCATGACAACAGAAACAAAAATATGAATGACAATATGTGGACTGTAAGCAGTTATAAGAAACAGTGAGAGGTCAAAGAGAGAGTAGGTATGTTGTGCATTAATAAAATCTTCTGCTTTGTTCATGCATTATGAACACTTGGTGTTGATGGGTCAACAGATTGGAACACAATTTGGAAATTCCAGAGACTCTGCAGTTGTCCTTTTCAGTTTCTGCACGGATTTCTTTCTGAAATACTTAATATGTGCAACAAACATTGAAAGGATGTGACATTTGAGCTCATTACCAAGAGCCCACCGTGCTGACAGTGAAAAACACTGGCTAAAGTAGGCTTAGAAATGTAAGCCACACCATCAAAGTAAACAAACAGCCAGATTTCAGTCATGAAAGATGGGCGTAATGTCCAGTCTGCAAAGTGACACCAATGAACATGAGCCTAAAACCTGCATTCTTTTAATAGCCACCAGGGGCAACCCTTACGGTTGAAAAGCGCCTTTGGGTCCCCCGTAGCTCTTTTCCTCCACTACATACTCATCTCCACTCAACTCGGTTTTTAGGCTTTTCCATTAGGTGGTATAGGGTAATTTCAGCAGATATTGGGCAAAGCAATCTGGGTCAATCTGAAAATATGACGTCAAAAGACTGCCCGCCACGAACTAGTCAGTCAGTGGCGTCACTCGATAAGACATGAGAGCGACTGCTTACAAAAATCAAACCCGTCATTTTTGAAACCCAGGAATGAGGGAAATGGCTCCACACCAAAGACCACTGTGGTCCAGTAACACTGGTTCAAGTTAGATTTTCCCCATTAGCATTTCAGAACAAATAGAAAACATAACATAACATAGCTACAAGAAGAATCACAAGATGATTTGGATAAAAAAATAAGGTACAAAGCTACAAAACTGCATACATAAATAGCAGTGCTCTCAGCGTTAATCTCGTTAAAATGACGTTAACGCCATAACCGCATTAATGCGGCAAATCTCTGTTAGCGAGTTAACGCGGACCGCCCCATGCATGGGGCTGCACAGCGATAACACGTTAATCAGAATCAGAATACTTTAGTAATCACTAGGGAAATTGTGTAAACAAGCTAACTGTGCTAACGCATTGACACCGTGCAGCCCCACGCACGGGGCGATCCGTGTTAACCCGCTAACGGAGATTTGCCGGGTTAATGCGGTTATGGTGTTAACCTCACTTTAACGAGACAGCACTAATAAATAGTTTTTGCAGTGAATTATAATCTCTGGCTCTCTTCCACTCCATGAGCCTGGTTCTGCTGGAAGTTTTCCTCCCTTTAAAAGCGGGTTATCTATAGTTGGGGTGTTCTCTGTTTTATTGTAGGGTCTTTACCGTACAGTATAAAGTGCGTCGAGGCAACTGTGTTGTGATTTGGTGCAGTATAAATAAACTGAATTAAACTGAATTGAATAACAGTTCATTCCACAAAGTATTGCAAACTCCAGATTCCACAGCAAAGAACATCCAACTTTCTCAAAGTGATGATTGTTGTTTTCCATGACTGTTGTTTTTGTTTGGCTTGTGTAGTAAAGCGTTGCATAGTTATCAGTATGGCTTCAGTAAACTTTGCTCCTCCTCACTGCAATTTCTGCTCCCATGGTTTCTGAAGTTCTGTTCTCAATAACCAATCTGACATTCACGGATTTTGACATTTCTATAGTAACAGTGACCTCCACCAATCGCAAACATTGCTGTTTCTGTTTACGATTGCAGGTAGACATCATGAATAAAATGCTTTTTTTTTTTGTTAAAACGAGGTTGGTTTCATACAGACTTGTGGCTTCTACAGGAGCACATGCCTTCATTTCACAATGATGGATGGTGATAACATTATAGCTCATAATCAAAAGAATATGGATGGGATTTTTACTTCAGCAAATATGACAAATGACTAACAGCTTTCGCACACATATATCTGCAAACAATGCTGCCTTTGCTTAATGCAAAGCACCTCATAAATGTTGATGTACTGAAACGCACCTGGTGGTCTGTGTTTGTTTACTGTACGGCGTGAAAACTGCTGAGATAATGAACAAGAAAAAGAACTTTTGTGACATGCAAATAGAAGTGGTTATGAGCTGGGAAATCTTCCAAAACCTATTTGTCCAAATTGTTTCTGCTTTTGTTTTTTTTTTGGGCGATCGTGGCTCAAAGAGTTGGCAGTTCATCTTGTAACTGGAAGGTTGCCGGTTCGAGCCCCGGCTCGGACAGTCTCGGTCGTTGTGTCCTTGGGCAAGACACTTCACCTGCCGCCTACTGGTGATGGCCAGAGGGGCCGATGGCGCGATATGGCAGCCTCGCCTCTGTCAGTCTGCCCCAGGGCAGCTGTGGCTACAACTGTAGCTGCCTCCACCAGTGAGTGAATGTGAGAGTGAATGAATAGTGGAATTGTAAAGCGCTTTGAGGGCCCTGAAAAGTGCTATATAAATGCAATCCATTATTATTAATCGCTTTTTTTTAATGGCTACCCTTCCCTTGAAAAAACAAAAAACAAAAACAAAACTAGGTTTGAGGTTCTTTAACGTTTTGGATGTGATGAAGATATATGAGGAATGAACTTCTATCCTGCTTGTTGCAAAGGGCCACACTGCAGCTTTCACAGCATATTATCTGAGGAGAATAAACAGTGCTTTCCCATGACAGCAGTTAGATGACTAGCACAATGCTAACAAACCAAAGGTAAACACAGGCCTGCCTTTGTGGACACCTGCTCATAGAGATTAATGTGGGCGCCGGGGCCAGTAAAAACGTCATTAACACTCAGTCTTATTTGGTTGGCTCTGCAATACAAGGTTAGGCCAGATGTTCTGTGGACAGAAAGCAGCTTATAAATACTGTTGCACCCTCATTATTAGGCAGAAATGTGCTGGGCACGCACACACACACACACACACAAGGCCATGTCGTCAGCAAACTGAATATTAATCTCTTTTTGTTCATGTTATGCACTCTAGAAAATATTTCCAAAAGAAAATCCAGAGTAAAAACTTGAATTTATCTTCCTCGACGTTACAGCAAAGCACTTATGCGTAGCTATATTTCTGTACACAAAGCGAGAAGAATCATTTTAATAATTCGTAAATGAAATAATGCGTGGGGGTTGTCAGTTGGGTCAAGTTAACAGTAGCAGTTCTGTGTTTTAATGAGGCTGTGAGCAAGTGGTGTAAAGATTGCGTACAGTAGCACCACAATGTAAACAAACTAATTCCATTACAAAGATGTGTGAGCGTGCTGGCCAACTCCCAAATGTAAAGGAATAAGTTTAAACTGTTATTCTTTGGCTTAATTCTATAAAATCATATTCAAAATATTTGTCCTGACGATGTCAGAACACATTTTAACGCCCACACTGGAGTCGTTCAGCACTTCTAGACCCACTTGGTGCTCTGGGAGGTAATTTTACAGATGACAGTAAAAGTGGAAAATTACTGCTGGCTCAGTTAATCAACTAACAATTAAGCTGAGAGGTTGATGAAGGTTTATTGTGTTAAACTAGATTACTGATAAGCTGAAGACAAACAACACCGTGAAGAGGGAAAGATTTTTCATATTTAGCATTAATAGCATGCGATCACCTCTTCGATGTGAAGATGTTTAGTTAGCTGGCCGAGCTGTCCACACTGACAGCCACAGTAATAAAAAAGATAGCGGGCAGAGGTCTTGACTGCACAATAACAACTGTGTATTACCAGCATCTATATGCCAAGAAATTTCAATGAATACTTTCTATAACTGGAGACCAGTAGAAACCACATTTACCATACTTGTCTTTCCCACTAATAGTTTAGTCCGAACCCTGCAGCACAGTGATGTTTCATAATGTTTTAGCAGAAATGAGGCTCATTGTTGTGCATTACCATTTGTACCGATAATTGAATGAATGGAAACCAGGGGCTGCCTCAGAAGGCCTCAGAAAAATAGTATGGTCAATTACAGGTGCACTAGGACATTTATGTGAAATTACACCTCAAATTGGTGCGGCAGCAGAGAGGAACATCTTGTTGCATGTATTGAGTCTGTAAAGATGTACCTCATTTTCACCAATGAGCCTTTGGCAGCCAAAGTAGAGATGACACAATCATACTGGAACTACTTTGGTGCAAGGACATGTCAGAGAGGCAGAAGTTGTTGCAGATAGAAGTTTGCCTTTTAATGTTTAACAATTTGAAACTGCAGCGGGTAGTTTTAGTGCATAAACCTTATTTACCTTGTGGTGGAAACAGACCATATAGGGGTCTTCCTGTTTGTTCGAGACCACAGCAAGAACAAAACTATGGTGCACTGAACTTGCCTGGTTACCTTTAAAAGTCAGACCAGGTCTGTGACCAGTCAGTTACCATCTTCAAAGTGACTCTGGTGCTTAAAACCAGCAATAAAATGGAAATTAGATGGAATGAGTCTCCTATCAGTTTGTAACTAAATAGGGTCAATCTGGCTAATATGTGCAATTTGTTTGTGATAACACAGCAATTAACAGAAATTCACATTCAGAATCCAACCAAAGCCTCATAGATGTGAAAACAAAATCAGTAATAGTTACGTGACTGCTGCAGGACGGCGATTTAAGGCCACAGTGACATGGGCGCTCTGCAACGTTCAGTCAGGGGAGTCGACTCCCCTATATGGCACCTTATAGACTGGTTGCTGCCGTCTGCACAGACTGACTCAGATTGCAGCATGTTGGCAATCTGCATTTAGAAATTAGATGCCAGTTATTTGCAAGTCTTCACCGAATTTTCTGAGAGTGATTAAAGTCGATCCAAATGTTTGGAGATGTCTTGTGATAAAAAGCGGTTGTTTCAGCTACTTGCAATTGGTCTCCAACAGCTAAACAATATAAAGTAATCACCAGCGGACATTTCCAAGATTTTGACCTTCTCTGTATTGTGTTATTTTGCTGTTATCACCTTTAGCTCTCCGAAGGTTAAAGAATGATGAGAATGGATCTTGATCAATCATCAGTAAGAGCTGGGAGTGAGAAAGCGTTGTGTAAGGTGTAGTGCTATTTCCAACCTGGTAAAGGATCCATATGGAGAACTGGGTAAGTAAAACGCACCTGAGTAAGACAGAGAGAATTCCTATCCTCCTTAACAAGCGCTCCATCAGCGTCATTCCGATGTGCGATTTGGCTGGCTGGGATCGCACGGCAACCTCATCCATCTTTATCGCTGCTCCAGGAAGCACATGGTGATGGGCGTTGGATGACAGGCGCAATAGAGCTGCCGGCTTTATCTATCGGCATGTCTTCCAAGCTTCACCCTCTGAGAGCTTTGAAGGGCAACTTCCTCAGACTGATAGCAGGCAGATGAATGCCGGGACGAGGGCCCGAGGTGCTCCCCCCCTCCTCTTAACACCATTACTCCTCTCCCGACTTCATTCATTGTATTTATGCGCTGCTGCCTTGAAGCATCTGAAGCTGCCAGGCTGAAGTAGAGCCTGTTTGGGGTGACTTTGAAGGTAGAAGCACAAACAAACACTGGATAAATTTTTAACCAGAAGGAAATAAAAGGAGGATTTCCTAAATGCCTCATATTTACAATAGGGGTTTTGACTTTTTTGTGTGCAGCACAGAATTCAGAGCACCAGGGAGGAAAAAAACATCTTGATTTATTTAACAGCCGTGTACGTTCAACCAACTGAAGAATGATTTTTTTAACAACTATTATTTTGAGTAAGTAAAGTGATTTTTTTGTTGCATTCACGCGCAATTCTGTTTATTTTTCTAACTCTTTTAACCACTGTCTTTTCTCATTTTTTATCCCAGCTAATAGAAGTTATCAAATACACGAATACAGATGAAACATGAAGGAAGCCCACAAACCCTGCTCATAAAAAATCCACAGTAAAGTGAGACAATTCAGCTGGAGCTATTAAGATATGCAGTTTAATTATGAATGAGCAATGTGTGGGTGTAATAAGCATAGCTAATACAATGACTTTTTACACAGTATGTGCCTCCCTGTATGAATTAGTTTCAATTTGAAAAGAAAAAGAAAAAACACCACATTACACATTCAGCATGAAACAATAGTTTTACTACATTTCTGCAGGTCACGAGTCGGCCAGTCACTGTGTTAAGACATAAATAAAAGCAACTGCAGCTGATTCAGATTATGGTGGTAGGTGGAAGAGAGTAATATTAGATAAGTGTAATTTATCTTTTTTTGTAAAGACTTTCATAATTAATTAATCCATAAAATTAAAATTAAATGTGTAAAATGAGCTCTCAGACATTTAGAGTACGAAAATTATACTTATTTTATCAATTTGCAACCAATTTGATTCCAAAATAAAAGCAGCTAACAGTAATTGTTTGCTGAAGAAATATTACATAAACGATGTAGTTTAAAATGTCCTTAACTTGCACTGAATTAGCATTTAAATAACACTGTCAAACTCCTTTTCCACACACGTTTGGAGTAACAACTTTTCAACAGTACTTTAGAGATAAAATGATTATAGTATAGCTTTTATAAAAAGCCCGCATGAGATTGTCAATTACTTTTTCATGTTTTTCCTAGCATGCTAAAGAGCAGTGTTTTGCCTCTGACCAGTATCTGAACTGGAGTACTCATGCATCATGCAGCAGGGTGAGCAAAAAACAAAGATATTCAGCAGCTTTTAACTTTAGCTGCAAGTTAGGAAGCTGTAGCTAACTTCTGTTGGGCACATGAAGACTTAATCATGTTGGTTTATTTTTTTATTTGCTTTTTCTGTCGGTTGAAGGAAATGTGTTTTCATCCAAGCTTAGAAGTTCAAAAACAGACAAATCCAAGAGTCTAGATTGATTGTTTTTCCAAGTCTTTCAATCGAATCACTAAGGAAGAAAGGAAGAAAATGCGATTGCCTTGAAAAACATGATTATTAGCGCGTTACAATGTTCTGAGCAGTTGCTGTTATTTATGAGCTTTAGAATAGGCAGTAAAAACTAAATGGCAAAATGTAAGGTAATGATTATGGCCACTTAGCAAACTGTGCAATAGGTATTTTTGTCCACTGCTGCACAAAAACAATGCATTTTTTTATAAGAAAGGTTAAAACTGTCACACAAAATTAGGTTATATTTGCAGAGAGTGAAAAACTCTTTAAGAACTTTAATTAACAACTTAAAACAAACACAAAGCTCTGTACAGTGATGGCAAGAAGAAACTTGGCAAATTGGCAACTTGGATAAATTCAGAAACACAGAGAAACAGAGGGAACAAAGACTAAATACACTTCAAATCAAATTCAAATTTTATTTGTCACGTACACAGTCATACACAGTACGATATGTAGTGAAATGCTTGGACAACTGCTCGTGACCTAAAGAAAACAAAAAAGGAAAAGGCTATGAATAAGATAGGAAATAAATATGAAAAATTAAAAAGGGTAAATTTAACTAGGAAGGAATAAAATATAAATTAAGGTTAAAAATGAAATAACTGTACAAAACAAATTAGAATGAAGGGTAAATTTAACTGGGAGAATAAGATAAAATATATAAATTAAAGTTGAAAATAAAATAACTGTACAACAAAATACACAATATAGAACTATATAAGAATGTATGAAGAAATATAAATAAATATATACACAATAACAGCAGCGTGATTTAAGTAATGAAGTGAAACAAAGTCCAGACTGTCCAGTGTGTGTAAGAACTGTATGTGTGGGTCAGTACTGTGTGGTGGTGTGATTGAGAGACCGTATCGCCTGCGGGAAGAAGCTCCTCCTCAGTCTCTCTGTGTTGGTCTTCAGGGAGCGGAATCGCTTTCCTGACCTCAACAGAGAGAACAGTCTGTTGTTGGGATGGCTGAGGTCCTTCACCAAAAAGGTGGATGATACGCTCGAAGACGTCAGCCGGAAGGTATGGCTTTATCCTGGCTAGCTGTCTTAGCTGAAAAAAACAGGACTGAACTACTGCACTCACCTGCTTATTCAATTTAAAAGAACCATCAATGTAAACTCCGAGGTTTTTTACATGTGTTTTACAATACGAGGAGAGGGTACCCAACGTGCTGTCGATATGATTGAAATTGCCAAAAATGACAACCTCAGTTTTGTTTTCGTTTAGCTGTAAAAACTTTAATGATAACCACTGTTTAACGTCGTCAAGGCAGCGTAATAAGAGCTGCGGTTGATCTGATCCTGATTTTAAAGGTAGATAAATCTGTAGATCATCCGCAAAGCAATGAAATGAAATGCTGTACCGCGAGAAGATGGAGCCCAATGGCAGCAAATAGAGTGCGAAGAGGGCGGGGCCCAAAATAGAGCCTTGAGGAACGCCGTATTTAAGAGGAGCTAATTTGGAGTTGTGGGGGCCCATATTTATGGAACGCCAGGACTGCCATAATGAATTAATTAAATACACCATTAAATAATTAATTAAATGTGGCAATAATTAATTAAAATTGGAATTAATTAATTAAATAAATAGTTATGATATATGTAATTAATTAATTATTGACACATTTAATTAATTATTTATGTATTTCACGTTTTAATTAATTATTGACACATTTAATTAATTAATTATTGACATATTTAATTAATTATTTATGTATTTCACATTTTAATTAATTATTGACACATTTCATTAATTATTGACACATTTAATTAATTATTTAATGATATATTTATTTATTTCATTTTGGCAGTCCTGACGCCTGGCTCTCATCATGAAATAATTTTATCTGTCAGCCTCACCCATCAAACTCAGGGGGCGGGGTTAACGCTGATCGAGTCAAAACCATTGCTTTGGCCTGGTGGCCATTGTTTCTAGCACACAACAACCGGCATGTGGAAGCTAACAGAACTGAGCTTTGAAAAACCCTGTTTGTGTGTTACCAAATACAGTTTTAATATTTTTTTAGCCGAGAATGTAGTGGTTTAATCTTCATGTGTCTGGTCGGTTTGTCAAGATACAGCCTCTTTGCAAAAGTGTTTCGATGATTTCGGAGATGTCGTCCCAGTCTCACGGCAAAGCGTGGGATAGACCCGCTCGCCTCACAAGCAATCCCACCGACAAAGCGCAGGCCCCGGTACACAGCTGTAGTAACCCCCGCTGACTTCTTTTACTGAGGTTATATTTATCGGTGTTTTATTTCCTGATGTTCTTATGTGTCCTACGTGTTTCAGTCGCCAATTCTGAATTATAACTAACATTAAAAACATGTTTAAGGAGGAGAGAGAGCAAATAAATCTGTTTAACATCTGATCTTTGGGTTTTTGTTCAGTAATCAGCGTGACCTGTGTATAAACACATAAAAGAGATAACGTTGGTGTTTCCGTCATGTAGTAACTGCTGGCTTTAACTGTACAAAGGTTGTTCGACACTATGAAACACATACAGACTTCATGATGTTCGGCTAATATTTTTATTGTGAATATTAATCATGCTGACCTCGCTCTGTACACCACGCAGCGAGGTCAGCATATCCACGATATCCTCAGCTCCATGAGTTAACACAAAGTTTCCCAGCTGACTAACTGCCAACTATTCCAGAGACGTGAAAATATACAGCATAAAGAAAAGTGTAAGAGACTCAGCAGCAGATTAGAATAACAGTTTGTGGCGTGAATAAGACACGGCGGGACCACGGAGCAACGTTCAGAGTCATCTTTATTTACATCTCACCACACCACAACACCCCCAAACCCCTCAGTCCCCGTGTTTTTAACTAGGCGGGCGTGATTAAGGATGCCGTGCAGGTGCGTCCGCCCTCCCTGCACTGCACCGCAGACCACGCCCCACCACATACCCCCATCGCCCGATTGAGGCCGGGGAGCCATCCGGCCGAACCTACTCCCCCACCGCCAGTGGGAGAGGGAATCAGCCCGGACAGCTGGCACCCCCAGGCCCCGGCCAAGCGACGGGGAGGTGCGAGTTCAGGCGGCCGCCCGCGAATCCAGCGGCGCAGGCAAAGCTGGTTCGGAAGTCGGACACGTGACAGGTGCACCCGGCGCGGCCGGCACAAGCGTGAGCCCCAGCTCACAGGTGGCTGGGCAGAGGTGTGGCGTGTACAGGCCTCTGGTGGTGGTGAGGCCGTTCTGGCGAGCACGGCGATCTCAAGCGTGGCGCCCGCCTCGCTCGCCAGTTCCACTCGAGCAAGCTCCCCTGGCACTGGGACCTCCAGCTCCTTGCGCGGCCCCTCCGTCACCGCTGTCGCTCCCTGCTGGAGCAGCCCATAGCGCGACTCCTCCGTCACTACTGCTCCCTCCGCCGCCACTCCCGGCTCGAGCAGCCCCTCGTGCAGCTCCTCTTTCTCCAACCGGCGCAGACCCTCGCGCACCTCGTCTGCCGCCTCCGGTTGGAGCGGCTCATCCACCACTCCCGGCAGGAGCAGCCCTTCACCTGGCTGTTCCCCCTCCTCCGGCAGGCGCAGATCCCCGCGCGCCTCGTCTGCCACCTCCGGCTGCTGAGGTGCCTCACGCGGCTCCTCCACCGCTTCACTGTCCTCGGGACACACCTGTGGGGGTGGCGCCCAGAGCAGCGCCGCCAGCTCCCCAATCCTTTCCAGGTGCCGCTCGGACTGGTCCTGCAGCTCTTCCTGCTGGCGACGCACCTCCGCCGCCTGCTCCCGCTGGGCGGCCGCCATTTCGGCCACCCTCTGGGCCAGCTCCTCCATTCCCTGGCTCCGATATGGACCCGCCGTGCTGCCTCCTGGGTTTCGGCACCAATGTGGCGTGAATAAGACACGGCGGGACCACGGAGCAACGTTCAGAGTCATCTTTATTTACATCTCACCACACCACAACACCCCCAAACCCTTCAGTCCCCGTGTTTTTAACTAGGCGGGCGTGATTAAGGATTGCGTGCAGGTGCGTCCGCCCTCCCTGCACGGCACCGCAGACCACGCCCCACCACACAGTTATACATTTAATAAATCACCAAATGAATCCAAGAAACGAGCAAACCTGTTCCGACAATTTGAATTTGTATTCCCTCAGCTGCAGACTCGCTGCTGTTTAAATGTTTGAAAAGGAAGATTAGATATAAACAAACGTCAAACATAGACTCAGTCTGCCTTCACATTTGATATGAGGCCAGCACGTATAGTGGCCTCAGCAGGCTATTACTGAAATACACGTGCTATATCATAAACTATGATATAAACAGGGAGGTCCTATTAACATGTTTAGTTTTAAAGGACACCTTCCTGCCTTTAGTCTCATTCATGAGCAGTATTCGTTTTCTTCTAACATCCAGAAGTCTGCACGATGTGTTTCATAGTTTGTAACAAGCCTTTGACAGGTAAACATAACATGACCGAAAAAGCAAAAAAAAAAAAAAAAGAGAGAGAGAGAGAGAGAGAGAGTGTTGACATAAGAAGAGAAAATGCTCTCAATTATGGAGACAGGCAAATGGTTCATTTATGTTTGATGTGTGTTTATTCCTCCCTAAATATCGTCGGTGAAGTTTGCCATGCACGTCAGATTTTCCTGCGCATTTTTATACCTCTGCCAACAGAGAGAGAAAAAAAATCACATTCTAACAGACAGCTGGTGCTTAGAATACAGTTGAATAACTATTAAAAAACAGATGATATTTAGATGATAGTTCAGTCTAACACATGTGCCAGTGAACCATTAAACGTCTGTGAAACTATGCAGTTATGAAACGTAACTTTAACCTCAGCCAAACCGATTTGCTCAGTTGTAAATAAAACAGCGAAGTAAACGTGACCCGACAGACAGAACCTGAGTGAATGAAGTCCAGCGTTTAACCACTAAGAGCTAAAACTCAGCTGAGGTTTGAAAGCTGTGTGCCGGTGATTGGACATCAGCCGCTGATAAAGCTGTTCGCCTATAAAGTGCTCTGTAAGGAAACAAGCTCCAGCAGCTCTGCGCTCGGGGAAAATACTATATTTACTTATCTTGTGCAGTTAAACTGTGACTATCACCAGGTAACGTAGGCGTGTTTCTTGAATTAGCAGCAGGTGTTAAACAGCTGACAGATGAGGAGGAGGATGCATGCAGGTAAACTGAGGGTCTGCTGAGCTGATCGCTGGTTTCGTGAGAAAAATGTCAGCTCGTTCTTTATGTTACAGAAGCACAGAGACACAAGACCAGGCGGAAAGAGACGATCGTTCGGTGAAAATGAGAATCTGCGAATGCAACATGTGGAACACGGAGAGTGGAATATGTAAACAAACCGGTTAATGTACCCCCTCGGTGCGCTCTGCATGCTAACTGTTAGCAGAGCTAGTGAAATCTCTGAAAACATCTGAGCACTTTTGCAAACATGTTCTATGTTGACAACCTGACCAGACATACCGACATTCGCGGCTAAAACACTGTTAAAAGTGTAGCTGGTGACAGAAAAACGGCCTGTGATTTGATCTGCATTCTGGGATAACTGGCTGCCCCAAGTCTACACAAGCAATCGATTATCTAGGATCGACCTGTTTTGACTTACTTTGCACGGCAACCAATCAAATGTTAGAGAAGCTGCATGGGCAGCGTTAACCCCGCCCCCTGAGTTTGATGGGTGAGGCTGACAGATAAAATTATTTCATGACGAGAGCCAGGCGTCAGGACTGCCAAAATGAAATAAATAAATATATCATTAAATAATTAATTAAATGTGTCAATAATTAATTAAATGTGTCAATAATTAATTAAAATGTGAAATACATAAATAATTAATTAAATGTGTCAATAATTAATTAATTAAATGTGTCAATAATTAATTAAAATGTGAAATATATAAATAATTAATTAAATGTGTCAATAATTAATTAATTACATGTGTCATAACTATTTATTTAATTAATTAATTCCAATTTTAATTAATTATTGACACATTTAATTAATTATTTAATGGTGTATTTAATTAATTCATTATGGCAGTCCTGGCGTTCCATACATATTGACATAAAAGAACCTTTCTGTCAAGTAGGAGCGAAACCACTGAAGGGCAGATCCTTTTAGGCCAGCATGCGATTCTAGCCGTGATAACAGGATGTCGTGGTCAACCGTGTCAAAAGCTGCTGACAAGTCCAACAGTAAAAGGGCAGCAGGGCTGCCAGAATCCATAGTTAAGAGAATATCGTTAAAAATCCTTAAAAGTGCTGTCTCAGTGCTATGTAATGATTTAAAACCAGATTGAAATTTTTCTGAGATCATATTAGAATCGAGGTGTGCCTGCAACTGTAGATAGACCACTTTCTCCAAAACTTTAGATAGAAAAGGAAGCTTTGAGATGGGCCTGTAATTAGACAGAACAGTTGGGTCCAGGTTTTGTTTTTTAAGAAGAGGCTGAACTACAGCTTGTTTGAAGCATAGTGGGACGCAGCCTGTAGTAAGGGACGTATTAATCAATTTCAGAATAAAAGGGCCAACAATATTAAAAGTGTTTTTGAGCAGACTCGGGGGAAGAGAATCAGAGGGGCAGTGTGATGATCTTAGGCCACTAACTATCGCGGTCAGGTCCTTAAGGGAGACGGGATCAAACTGCTCTAAGACGAGTAAAAGTTCCTGAGCACCTTGGAGGGCAGTTGGAAGTCTCTCAAGCGTCTGAGGTGGTAGAGACGCTGTCGGGCCTTTTTCACCACGGTGTTGATGTGACAGGACCATGACAGGTCCTGCGTGATGTGAACTCCGAGGTATTTGAAGCTGTCCACTCTCTCCACTGGGCACTCGTTGATGACGGGGGTCTGGTAGTTCCTCTCCTGCTTAGTGCTGAAGTCCACTATCAGCTCCTTTGTCTTACTGACGTTTAGAAGGAGGTTGTTCCTCTGGCACCAGTTCTCCAGATTCCTAATCTCCTTCACGTAGGCCGTCTCGTTGTTATCAGAGATCAGGCCCACCACGACGGTGTCGTCAGCAAACTTGATGATGGTGGTGGAGCTGGTAGTGGCCACACAGTCATGTGTACAAAGAGTACAGCAGGGGGCTCAGAACACACCCCTGGGGGGCTCCAGTGCTGAGAGTGGTGGAGGCTGAGACATGTCCGCCCATCCTTACTGCCTGTGGTCTGCCAGTTAGGAAGTTGGAGATCCACTGACACATAGATGAGCTGAGTCCCAGATGCTCCAGCTTGGTGGTGAGTGTGGAGGGAATTATGGTGTTAAATGCAGAGCTGTAGTCTATGAAGAGCATTTTAACATAATTCCCCCTTCTAGTGTCCAAGTGAGTGAGTGATGTGTGGAGGAGATGAGAGATGGCATCGTCTGTGGAACGATTTGGACGGTAAGCGAACTGTAGTGGGTCCAGTGTGTCTGGTAGTGAAGAAATGATGAAGTCTCTGACCAGGCGTTCAAAGCACTTCATCACTACTGAGGTGAGGGCTACAGGGCGATAGTCATTGAGAGAAGCAGGGTGGGGTTTCTTCGGGACAGGAACAATGATGGACTCTTTGAAGCATGTGGGGATCACCGACTGAGATAAAGAGATGTTGAATATCTCAGTGAACACAGGAGCTAGCTGGTATGCGCAGTCTCTGAGGATACGACCTGGGATGCCGTCTGGTCCTGCTGCTTTCCTGGTGTTCACTCTCTTGAAGGCTCTCCTTACTTCATGCTCGGAGATGACGAGCACGTTTCCGGTGCTGGCAGTATCTTCCTGTCTGCATGAAGACGGATAAGGAACACATGAACGTCCACAGTAACAAGAAGGAGAAAAGAACAAAGGCAGGAAGTGAAAACACTTAAAACTCCCTGGAAAAAACTAACCTTCAGAAAATTGGCCTGAATAAAGAGAAAGTGAACAACTTAACTTCAAAAAAGTTTCCTGAGTTAAAGTCTTGTAATCTGACACATGCTGCCACCATCAACCTGCTACTGCAGACTCGATCAGTTTCACTATCGGCAATGAGAATGAAACAGATTACAGAATACAGGTAAAAATAAAGGAAAGGCCAAAAATAACATGTCACAATTTGAGAATATTATTTGTAAAATAAACATATTTCACCTTTTATTTGCTGGCACAGTACTTAAAGCCTTAAAAATAGGTGAGGAATAAACTTTAGTAACTATTATGATGTTAGACAAAAGCAACTTATCGATTTTGACATTTTCGCGCTGATAAACTGCTAAAACTCTGCATAGCTATAAGTCTTTGGGATATCTAAAAGGAACACAAATCACAGCACTAATGTCCTATTAACTTGTAATATTTTTACACACTCGTGGGCCATTAAGAAATTCACCAGGTTAATTTTCAGAGCCATTTCTCGTCGGCTATCTGAACGCCTGTCAGCAAGAATTAATGTGCAAATTAAGCGTTGAGAAGTTGCTTTAGGCTTCTTTCACAGGTCTAATGCAAAATGCTCTTGGGTGCATTGTAACAGAGGCTCTCCGTCCATAACGAGCACAATCACACTGCAGCTGAAACTCATCATGCCCTCAGCCTGGACCCCTTTGTTATCACAGCCGGCTTGCAGCAGATTTAGTGCTGAAGAAGATTTGGGCTACAACAAAATAAACGGCTTTTTTTTTTACACTTTAGTAAACACAAGTAAACATGGGAAGGAATGTTGCAATGACATCTCCACTTTACTTGGCTATTACCACTCCTTCTTGCTTTTACTTTAGCTTTCAAATGGAAAAATTACACATTTATTAAATTATGATCTTATATTTTAAACATTTGAAATGTTGCAAGACAGATTTTGTTTTTAAACTTTTTAGATACGACACAGGCTATGTGCCAGAGACAGAAATGGCAGAAGTAAAGTGAGGTTACCTTTCTAACCTTAATGAGATTAGTAAAGCTTGTTCCTCATCTTTCAGCAGACACAAATTAAAAGTGTCAAATATATGCATGTGTTTTAGTCAGTATTACCATAGGTATAAGAGAACAGTACTTTTAACAGAGTGGCAATCTCGCTCAAGAACTGCAGTTCCACTAGTGACCACTTGGGGCTGTCTCCATAGACTAAGGTGTTAAAAAAGCAGAACTGTGTTATTTACCCTTTCATCACAACTCAAGGCCCATTTTGAAGTTTTTGGGCTAATGGGCTTATCTTAAAAATAATTTAGCCAGTTACAAAGTAGAGTTCATCAAAGGTATACATTCACCAAAGCCAAAATATACACTGCAAAAAAAATTAAGGGAACATTGTGAAAACATACATGATCTTAAGGGGGAACTAAACAGCCTAGATGACTGAAGAAAACTTACTAACTGTTAATTTGTTATTTAATTAATTATTTTCTTAGGCTACTTATTGCTAACCAAGCTTGATAGCATTAGCTAACAGCGTAGCACTCCACCCTCCCATCCAAATATGGCAACGGCTGGCTCTAAAAATCTAGCCTGGCAGTGGCTATATGACGAAAGCTTCAACATGCAGAGTCCAAAAAACCAGTGAGTAACACTGAGGTGACGACTTCTATCATTTGTATGCAGACTGTGTTATCACGATGTAGCTTAGTTGTCCTTCAGGCCCTTTGCAACAGAAACAGAAGATGTCCTCAGCAGGCTGATCGTTTTTGTCCTACTCAAAATAGTGAAATCTTATCAAATGAAGGGGAAACTCTCACACACTCTCTACACCTACAGTTTATAAAGTTTATTTAAATAATCAATAATGTCCTTTAGAAAGACAGATCAAACTGACGAGTCAAAGAATGAAACTTACTGGTTTTCAGTGATGAGAAATAGCTCCTGTTGGCCTCTTAGTTGCCACTGCTGGACTGTAAGCAGCTATATCAGCTGCTTTAAGTATGAATATAAGATTAAAAAGAGTGAAGCAGAATATGTTTGGTTATTCCCCCATCAGGACACCTCACATTTATCTTAAATGCCTTTGTTAGGGTCTTAACAAATAGGTTGGGAAGCTCTAGATTTTGCTTCTGTAACTACACAGAACACTTAAAATCCAATGTGACTGCTATATTATTTCAAATGGCCCTATTAGTGTTATAACTAGGGTTGCAAAATTCCCGGAATTTTCAAAGATGGAATCTTTCCATGGGAATTAACGGGAATTAACGGGAATTTATGGGAATAAACGGGAATTAACGGGAATTTATGGGAATAAAGTGGGAATTTTCAAAATTGAAGGTTGGCTCTTCTTAGGGAACTTAAATATAGTTGAGGAAAGTATATTTTAGCATAATATTGACAAAAACAAACAAATGCAATTCAAATACACTTGAATATCCATGCCATTCCTTAATCACATGTACAGAGCACAAGCTTGCTGCATGGCTATTGAGACCACCTACTGGCACTGTGCATGCCTCCATCACATGTACACATGGACCACACTTTTGAGCCTGAAGGACAAAGAGTATTAAAGGCACACATTTGAGCCTGTGGACTTAACAAGTGAGGTAAGTTTTGATGATATTATGGGAAAATATATTCATTAAATGTTTAAATTGTGAATATCACATAAAATGTATTAATCTGGTAGATAGCAATCTGATAAGATGCTAAATAAAATGCTAGCATCTGATAAGATGCTAAATAAAATGCTAGCATCTGATAAGATGCTAAATAAAATGCTAGCATCTGATAAGATGCTAAATAAAATGCTAGCATCTGTTAGATGCTAAATAAGCCATAGCTAGTATAACATAAAGAAGATGCTAGCTTCCTCATTTGGTTGTTTTGTTTTGAAGATCATTCCAGTTGTTTAGCTAGCCTTACTATTTATATCTGTTTATTATCATATTGCAATTGTATTATTACGATCTCTTGCATTGCATTAGCATTTTTACAAGCTCTTGTTTTATTTTACAGAAAAATGCCACGTGCGCTATCTGATGTGTGGAGACATTTTACACCAGCTAATGTACAAGGGAAATCTGTATATATGTGTAAGTATTGTGATAAGACGTACGTGAAGAATGCCACAAAAATGCAGCAGCACATTGCAAAGTGCAAAAAAATTCCTCAAGGCCCAACACATGCAGCAGCCAGGAATTCCACTCAAGGGGAAAATGAATCTGTTTCAGCTGTATCAGAGTCAGATACCCACTCATCAGCTCCTGGTCCCTCTGGCATCAGAGGATTCTTTGATTTTATGGATGACACTAGCCAGAAAAACGCAGATGAGTGTTTCGCTCGTGCAATCTATGCAACTGGCTCACCCCTGATGCTGACATCCAATGTGTACTGGAAGAGATTTTTGAATGTTCTCCGACCAGCATACATTCCCCCAACCAGACATGCATTGTCTACTCATCTACTGGATGAAGAGTTCAGTCGAGTTCAAGCAAAGGTGAAACAGACCATTGACCAAGCTGACTGTATTTCAGTCATCTCTGATGGATGGTCCAATATCAGGGGACAAGGAATTATTAACTACATAATCACCACTCCTCAGCCTGTGTTCTACAAGAGTGTAGACACAAAGGAAAACAGACACACAGGCCAATACATTGCAGATGAGCTAAAAGTGATCATCAATGACCTTGGACCAGATAAAGTTTTTGCACTGGTCACTGACAACGCAGCCAACATGAAGGTTGCCTGGGCACATGTGGAGGAGACCTACCCTCATATAACTACTATTGGCTGTGCAGCCCATACACTAAATCTTCTCCTAAAAGACATAATGGCACTAAAAACAATGGACACTCTGAATAAGAGAGTGAAGCAAGTTCTGAAATATGTTAAAGGCAAACAAGTAACTTCCGCTACATTTCTGTCAAAGCAAAAGGAAAAGAACAAGAGTACTACACTGAAGCTTCCCAGCATAACGCGATGGGGTGGTGTTGTTATCATGTTTGACAGCCTTCTGGAGGGAAAGGAGTCTCTGCAAGAGATGGCCATATCCCAGTCTGTAGGCATCGACAGTGACATCAAGAAGGTCATCTTGGATGATGTGTTCTGGGAAAGAGTATCTAGCAGTCAGAAAATCCTCAAACCTATTGCAGCAGCAATAGCGAAGATAGAGGGGGATGGTGCCATCTTGTCAGATGTCCAGTGCCTTTTTGCAGAACTCAAAGAAGAAATCCAGACAATTCTGCCCACTTCCCTACTACTGAAAGCAGAGGAAACGGCTGTGGTCAAGTCATTGGAACAGCGGAGGGAGTTCTGCATGAAGCCAGTGCATGCAGCAGCATACATGCTGGACCCCAAATATGACAAGGGCATACTTTCCGGGGAAGAGATCAACGGTGCCTATGCGGTCATTACAGCCATGTCTGACCACCTGGGTCTCGATAAAGGCAAAGTTCTAGGCAGTTTGGCAAAGTATCAAACAAAGCAAGGTCTTTGGAAAGGGGATGGAATATGGCAGTCATGCCAGCACATATCTGCAGCCACCTGGTGGAAGGGACTATGTGAATCTGAGGCCCTTGCACCTGTAGCCTCCATCCTCCTCCAAATCCCACCATCATCAGCCGCCTCCGAGCGCAACTGGTCACTGTTTGGCAACACCCACACAAAGGTTCGCAACAGGCTCACAAATGTGAGAGTGGAAAAGCTGGTCGGCATTCGGGCAAACCTACGGCTCTTTGAGCCTGACACAGAGCCATCCTCAACAAAGCTGGAAAGTGACACTGAAGAGGAAGACTCAGAGTTGGATGCTGAGGAAGTGGACATGTTGTTGGATGATGATGAGGTCCAGGAAGAGTCTATTGACTGAGCAAAAATGAGAAAAGAGGATTGCTTGAAGGAAGATTTGAATGTTTAATGGGACGTTTTGGAGGATAAGTGGCATTTTTCATTTAACCTTTTGAATGGGACTTTGTGGAGATTTTTGGACAGGGGGCATTTTTGAATGAGCGGGGTTAGGGGATGGTAATATTGAACTCAACATTTCTGTTTTTATTCATCCATGAAACAAGTTATTGAAACGTGTTCTATTCTACTGTACTTACAAATAAATCTGTTTAAATATCTGTTGAAAACATTTTGCATGGAGGTTTTCTTATGATTTCTGTTTATATTTATGCTTGGAAATAATATATTCCCAGTTAGTTCTCCTAAATTCCCATTAATTTCCATAATTCCCATTATTTCCATGGACAGTTTCCAATATGGAATATTTCCAAAATTCCCAAGCTTAACTTACCATGGAAATTTACCGGAAACTTTTCGGAAATTTACCGGAAATTTTCCGCCCCTTTGCAACCCTAGTTATAACTCCCTATTATTTAGTGCTGGGAATACTTCCCCCCCCCCCCCCCCCGCAAAGCAAATGCTTTTATATTTATGAGTACATTGTAATTTAAAGGGAACACAATAAGGGAACTAATCTGTATTCATTTTTACACTGTGGTATTTTTACGCCGTCATATTGGCAGTTTTTACCAAAGTATATCAATACTGCTTCCACCACTCTTTATCCACAGTTGACATCTCCATGTATCAAATAAATTAAAAAGAACGCAGAGATAAAATGTCTGCAAGCAGAGAAAATAAATAAAATAAAATAAAATGGCTCAGTAGGAACTCCACAGAGTCCCGGGCAGCATCCAGGATATTCAGTGTTGTGTACAGGATTTGTCATCATTTGTCTTCCTTGACTTACTGAGACATCCATCCCTGTCGAAACTCCAAACAATGAAGAAAACAAAACTCGTGGGCCATGATAAGCTGTCAGCCATGGTCATCTAGAGGTAGTGCTCTGTCTGAGACGACCATTGAGAGAGAATTTATCAGGCCTGTTACAAATCGAAACAAGCGTCTAGGCAGAACATTTGGGAAGCAATTAGTCATGTAACGTCAGGGAGAAGTGCATCAAGGCGGCTTTATGTGCGAGACTCCCCAGGCAGCTGGAAACCTGCTTGTTGTTGCAAACAGGCCGATGGTGAACATATGAAGCTGAAGTCCAGGCTGCCTCTGCCGTGACACTGCCAAAACAATGACAGCTCGAGTTTGAACAGTAACCTCTGATTACCTCTGCGTCAGTGTTGTGTGGAAAAAGTTACCTGGAAAGTTTTATAATTTTTACAGCATCCAGGTTCAGCAGAGGGGAGCCATTTCCTGCCTCCTTTCTATGCCCTTTATGAAATTAGAGCGAGGAAAACAATTCCATCAGTAATTCCATTTCCCTCATCGCAAACTGCATATTGCTCATTAAATATTAACTGACAGGCATGCACTTCCTTGCATTTTGATTGGGATTTTTTTTTTATATATCTATATATAATTATTTATGGCTGACAGGTTAAGACAGTTGAGAGAATTTCAATAAGAGCATTTCACCTGATGCAAATTGGAAAGCTTTCTTTCCCTCAATATTAAAAGATTACAATAAGTCGACCTAAAATTATTCCTTTTTGACTAAAAGATGTCGTCAGGGCTGTAGGTAGTACGAAGTCCTTCAGTTGGCATCCATTTAGTTCTGATTAGTCAAACTGATAATTAAATAAATAATATCCCGAACTCAATTATTCAAATGTAAAACATTACCCCAGTGTTTCCCAACACATTTTTCAGTTTTCTAATTTTTCCGGTTGAAAACTGAAGAGAATGACAATCTAACAGAGCTGAAACGGTTTTGTCACCCATGAATACATAAAAAGTTTGCATCTTATGTTCGCAATGACAATTTTAATATGCAGATGCTTCGTGGGTACAATATTCACTTTCCTTGTTCAGTACGTTAGCATAATTAGCTGATTAGCATCGAATAGGATGCACAGATAAGATTGTTTTGCTTTGCTTTGTACATATTTGACTTTGTGGCGTTGCATCAAACTGATTTTGATGCGACTGATTCTGAACCAGAAATGTCTTTGAAAAAAGTGGAGGAAAAGCCAGTTACTGATTTTAGTGGGTTTCTTTCCACAGCCACACATTTCTGCCTAAGTACCATGTGCCACCAGCAGCCTGCCCTGTAGACACAAGGCAGATTGGGTTCATGGATTCGTGTTGCTGATGCCAGATTCTAACCCTACTATCTGCATGCAAACCCTGCTATGATTCCCTCCGGTCAGTTTTAGTTTAGCCTGTGCCCTCTGCAGTCTCATATTTCTCCTGCTTTCTCCACCACCTTCCACCACGGTTGAATGCGCTGGAAGTCTTAGTTAGCGTAGCATTTCACACAGGTGAATCCAATGAGGGAAACAGACAAGGACGGAAAGTAAGTAAACAAAAGATGCACAGGGAAAAGGGATTTCTACAAATACTTAGAAAAAAAACAACACCATGGCAAACACAGCCACGGTGATAATCTTTTGAGAGGAATACTTAAGAGACAATGCAATATATTATAATATATGAACTGTTATGGCATTGCCAGGCTTTCTCTCTCCTTCGGCGGACAAATTATAATGCCCTTGGAGAATATTTTCATCTAAGTAATTAATGAAAATATGGCACTTACTGACAGCTTTAAACTGAAACTTTGACACAACTACCTTCAGACCAGGTTATAATTAAAGAATAACGTACCATAGTAATCTTTAGCCAGGCTAATGCAGTCACACTAAAGAAAACAGTTATCCTGGAGACCACAGCGTGACCAAAATTACCGACTGATTGTGGGTAATTAACTTTGCTTTTGAAACAGTTGCTTTGAAGACGGGGACTACATCTGCAACCATCTACAAAGTGACTCTGCAGTGTCAAGATGGCGATAAAAGAGCAATAACACAGAGTCAGCATGCAATCAGTCTGGGATTGAACGGGGTCCGAGTTGGCAGTTACATTCGATTTGTTTGTGATGGGAATACAACGTGTTAACTGTGAAAAATCAGCAATCTGTCGCTGCTTATTGTGAATCTTCTGCAATAAGCTACAGACGAGCCAGAACCTAAGATCTGAAAGAAAAAATACAGTGAAACTCAGAAATTCCTCTGCACATAGTGATGTGTTTGCTACTGGAGGGCAATTGAAAAGGAAAATGACATGTGTTTTTATATAAGATTATAAATGCAACCATGTAGAAGCCAGCTGAATCAAATCCTGTATTTTAAAGAGAAATGTGTTGGCATCTATAATTTGGCATCTATAAATTAGACTGTTAAAGTCTAATTGTTGAATGTTGTCATTGTGCTTCTTAAAATTGTAAGGTCTGAGTTCAATCTATAGGATCAAGACATTCCTTTGTCTCTGACTGGCTGGAGAGGCTTTTATTGCAGATACATCTGGAAGATCTGTTTCTTGTGATGTTGCTTCCTGCTTTTATGATCCTTTTGATGAGCAGGAAGTCATGCACACAGAGAGAGACACATTCTCACACACTCACTCAAACACACACACACACACACACATTCTCACATGCATACAGACGTTTACACATACACACACATAGTGCCTTGTCTTAGAAGCATTTGGGGGTTTTACAGTGGGAGGTGCTTTTGCTGTGTATTGTGTTAACTGTTTTCCCAATAAAAGGCAGCAAGCGGGGGCCGTCGTTGGGGTCACTCTGCAGTAGGATTCAGAATGCTTTCTGAGACACCGGCCGGGGCCGCCCTTGCTAGCAAGTAAAAGATGTTCGTCTTGTTTTTGTCGTTAAAGAGAATAAGTTTCTAAACTAGCAGTGCTGGAAACACAAACCCAACATAGAAATTAGACAAATTAGCCATTGACTTTCAAAGCTGCACTGAGTGATTGCAGTCTGTCAGGTTAGATTGTCTGGAGACTCCCACCAGGTGACCTGTGCAGTCAACAGCAAATGAAAGGATGACCAGTTGCTACTTGCAATTTGTCACTGAATGCAAAAGAATTCAATTGAGTCACCAGGCAACTAATGATTTTTTACTAGTTGCAAAGAGGTTGCTGTCCTATAAAGTGACTTTTTTGTGACACTGAAAACTCTGGCTTTAAGATCAACATCAAGCTATCCCATTCATTTTGTTTACTACACCCCTTCATTGATTTATCTTCACTTAATAAGATGTAAATTAAATTCGGTTCTGCATTTAAAAAAAATCACTAGAGTTCAGGAACAGAAGATATTTTCTTAAGAGGGTCCCCCAGCATAACACGGCCCCTATCTTTAAAGAAAACTTATTCCTGTGACTTGTGACAGTTTTGTGGAGTTTGATGTCTCAGCCTCCCGATTCGGCTGTTGTGCAGTCACTGACTGCAGGGCCGGCATTGCTGCCTTTTCCCCTCTGCGCTCTCCGGAGAGCAACGTTTGCTCTGATCATTGTGTAACACAAGACATGCTCACTGGCAAGATTTGATTATCAATAAGCTGGCTGAATTGAGAATGTACTTGCCATAGCTTGCTTGACAAGCTCTGACTAGCACCCGTCCACCAGGCTAGTGAATTATGAAAACCATTGATGGATGAAATATGAACATCAATCTTCCTCAGCTCTCGTCTGCTGAATAAATTACTTTTAAAGTTCACTGCCATGTTTGCTGACATGTGCTTCAGAGAATGCTCCTGCCTCCCTGCTTTCCCTCTGCACAAGTTATCATCTGGGGAGGAAAATAATTTGGGTGGAAAGCAAAGTGAGTTACAAGAGGAACATGATGATATTTTGGGACTATTATCTGGACTGATGCGAGGTTTGTCCTATTGAGCACACAAGGCATGAAGGCAGTGGAAAGGCAAGTTGATTGTCCAATGATTTGTCTTATTGTATATCAATAAAATAAGCTACAGTGTGAGAAACCGTCTGCTGTTCGTTCTGACACTGTTCATGCTCTGTAGCGCTGTAATTCTGCTGCACGACAGAGGAAATTTCTCACGTTTAACGGGTAATAAATGAACTTGTATGTTTTTTCTCTCTCACCCAGAGTGGCCATAAATAAAATACTTCTACACAACAGAGAAAAAATGAGGGCGAAATGCTGCGTGATATTTTTTCCTGATGTTCTTTTTTAAACACCGTGCTATCCTGACTCAAATTCCCCTGTTTCCAATATGGATCCCATCCCTCATTAAAAGATGTCATATTATGTGGACAAAATGTCTGGGACTGTTAATGTCTGTCTGAGCCAAAGTCCTCTGAATTCTGTGTGAACAGTCAGTCTAGATTCATGAATGTTTGATGGAATAAGCACATCTTAAGATGCAAATACATGTTCTGTCCACAGAAAGTGAGAGACGGCACAGCTAGAGACGGGAACTAGTTTGGCATTGAAACAGCAAGGTGGAGCGTGAGCGTGTGCCGGCCTTGGGTTAGACGAGTGTCTGGCATGTATATGTATTGTTTGTTTTCTCACGGAGACATTAAAACTTTATGAAGCAAGGTCAACATGAAGAATAATAAGGTAAAAAAAACAGATGGAAGAACACAAAACTTAAAACCTAATATTAAAAATGCAAGGATTATGAATTTTTGGATGGAAAAACAATGTCATAATCAAATATTTTATAAATATTGAGGAGAAAACACAAACAATCCAACATATTCGACAGCACAATCCAATAAAACACTACATAAATACATCATTTTATATGATATGGTCTCAAATATCTAAAAGCACAAGTCCTCGTCTTTGGTCTGGAGATTACTGTTGATGATTATTTTGAAGATAGTTTTCATTTACAGAATATGAACTATGACAGGCCAAAACAGGACGAGTTGAATCATCACAACCCAGACTGGAAAGTGGAAATAAACCTTCTCCAAAAGCTGAATGGAGTCAGGTGTTTTATGCTAAGGACATGAGAGTGTAGTGAAGTACTAACAATCTGTTTCACTTCAGAATGATAAGCTGGTATCACAACATGACCCATTATAGCAAATCTAAGGAGTCTGAGCTTCTTCAGTCCACATGAGACAAATGATGAAAAATTTCAGGACTACTGCTGCACCTATAAGAGTGGGAATCCTGAAAAAGTGCAATACGCTAATGTAAAAGATGTCAAAAAGAGCTCAAAAGGATGCAACATTTAGAAATCAATCTGTGTTCATGCATCCAAAGAGGAAAACACTGAATAAGTATACTGCTAATGGAAGGACAGCACAAAGGAACCAACTGCTCTACAACAAATATAATGAGACTTTAAAGTTTAAGGACCTCCTGGATTCACCCGGGCCACACCTGCACAATGCTATGTTTGAAGAAACTCTTTGCCCAACTGTGCAACATTTAAAGCTGCGTTGCTTCCTCAGGTTCTGAACATCTTGCAAACTTTCAGGAGACAATCATTTGTAAGCAGTATCAAGACATTTCAAATGACCCAAAACACAAAGTTAACAGACAACTGAAGGGTTGACAAAAGGTTTGCATGCTGTAGCTTCACTCAGAGTTGAGTTAGGCTCAGTTAAGAAATATAAATGGACTGCGAATGTCCAGGCAGGAACAACCCCACATAGCTTCCTCAGTCCTGTAGTGGAAGCTGCTGCTACTAAAGAAACGTGTGGCTGTTATTAGTTTAGTCAGGCTGTGCGATTTAAGTTTGTGGCACATTTTATTAGAACTAGATTTAGTTTGGCTTCATTTGACTTTTAGCCTCTTTTTTTTCCTGTATAATTCATAATACAAACAGTACTAGATTAGTAAAATAAGGATTCCTAGTTTGACCTTTTTATATGCATAATAACTGCTTTGTGAAGTGATATATGGCAGTTTTCTATAAATTCTAATAATTCTTAAGTGTTTTATCATAAATAAAATACAAAATGTAAATACATTTACATTTTTATTGTTTTGGGAAAAGAACTGTTTCTCTGATTGCACTGGGATACTATAGCAAAACAAATCTTTAGTATCGGTCCCTTTGTTGCTTTACTTGAGTCTATTAACACAACCTCATTATTGCCCAAAGGCCATTATAATAACCATGTCAGCACATAGTATGGATAATCATGTGCAGCTTTACATTTTCATTACACTGTCAAGGGCCTCTTGTGTGAATCTCTGCTGGTAAACAGTAAGCTGATCCTGAATATAAACGTACACATTGATTAGTATCATTAAGAATACAGACAATTCACTGACCCCTATTTGGCAAGTAGAGATCCTTGGCCAAATGATTAATGAACACATATCTGCATTGTGAACGTTGCCAAGTGGTCTCTAGATTACAAATATAGCATTAAATGCTTTCATCAGTTAATTTGATTTTATACATCCAAGTTAAATTCCCATTAAAATCCCCAGAGTATTCCTGCCACTGAATAGATGGGGGTCGCTCTGCCTTAAAGAGCCGCTCATACTGAAATGGATTCATTAGTCTGGGCCAGACTAGAGGTGCTGAAATTAGGAATTAAATGAAGTGCTCACAAAAGATGGTTTAACCACGTGGGATCATGAATGTGTTACTGCAATATGTCATTTTAATTTTGATGAGTTTGCGAGGAAGTTTGAATGAGCTGCAGACCACAGTCACGAGGAAAAGGTCAGAGGGTCGACCAAACGTCATGAGTTGTCCTCTTGAGGCCATAAATATTCAATTAATTAATGCAAATTATCGACAAGTCTGGTCATTTGGTTTTAAAATACAGAGAGTTGGTTGTGCAGAAATGTTTTAACATTTTTGTATTTTTGTGACATTTTTTTTCTCGTCCTTTTTTATCGAGCAGCGACGACCATTCATCACCACGCTGGATTATCTGTTAATTATTGAACGTCTGTTTGATAACATAAGCCACATTAGGAGCATGTTGTCTTCAGATCTTCATTAAGAGCTCACAGATGTTGTTTTATTGATGTTTTATTTTCTCTAGAGTCATTAAAGGTGCTCAATAGTGTCAACTCTTTCCACACTGAAACTGCCAAATGTCAGCTCTACACAATAAACACAACTAGCTGCTTTTGCAAGTGAAAACCTTTATGCGAGTTTACACTCTTGTCTTTTGACCCTGCTTGCCCTTCATCTTAGGAGAGCATTAGAAATTCCGGCTGTTCTCATTTATAGAATCAACTTCAGGTTCTGTGTCCTTAACCATAAATAGGGACTCCATACATGTAACACTTTGTAACTAGTTTTGTGTGAATCAAGTTTATTATGTATCTTTAGTCACTTCCCAAGCTTCTGACAGTTGCATCGTTAACTGGAGATCAAACTTGATTTAGGATTAAATAAATAATCGTAACAAATTTAAAAGGTATATTTTGTCTGGAAAAATCTTCTAATTGAGTGCTTGAACTGAAATATTGATGCACAGCTGCTGTTTTATGGTAAATAGCCTCACACTCATAAAGCCCTTTTCTATTCTATTTTAACACTCAAACCACTTTCTTACTATAAGCCTCATTCACTAATTCACATGCACATTTATACAAAATGCTTTTATCCTAACATTCACACGCACACACACACACACACATGGTCCACAAGAGTCCAGTGGAGCTCTTTCCCAAGGATACTCTGACCTTCCAAACTGCCAGCGCTCCGATTGGTAGACAACCGTCTCTACTTCACCCTAAAATATGCCTGCATTGTCATTTCTTGCGTGCTCTGTGTAAGTGTTCAGACATACATTTCACAGCAGCTGCTGTTTAAGTATACAAGTAGTCTGTGAGCAGCATTGTGAGTCACTGGGTGAATTTGTGGATGAAAAAGATTCCTAATGATTAACATTTTAGTGTGTCATTACCAAAAAATACTTATTTCATTTTAGGCAGTTACTGATTCTACAGCTAAATATATTGTTAAATACCCAAGAGGACACACAAATATGCAGATGATTTGATAAAAGGACAAGGGACAACTGAGAGCATATATACACTGGAAGTAACAAGGGAAGAGGAAACAAGTGAGGAACTAAACGCAGCTAAAAACAATCAGGAAATCAGGGACAGCGGAAAAAGGAAGTGAAACACACAACAAGGAGGAAAGCAGAACCAATCAGTGAAGTCATTGTAACCACTCGGCTGATATACTTCAGTTATAGTGTAGACAAATTCATACAGTTTGTCAGCAAAAATGTTATTATTCCAGTATGAAGTTGGTTTAATTATTCGGTAGCGTAGTGCTTCTGCAGCAGTCATGGTCACCAGCATGAATGAGGAGGACACCGAGGCGATGGACACATGCAGGATCGTATCCTTCTCAAAAACTGCAAAACACGTGAAAATATGGCAACTGTCGTCGTGTGGGGAGTTCTTGGATGTCCACAGAGAGAAAATGTCTCTCATCTTTGTCTCTTGCTTTTGCTCCACAGTCTAATGCAGATATTTTTACACTTTCATTGCTGTGGCTACATTTTTCTGTGACTGTACTATGCATGTATGTTTGTAATTATGTGTAGCCCCGATGCCCCCCCCCCCCCCCCCCCTTTTGGACCAGACACAGACAATACGAGTGCGACAAGGAGAAAGACTGAATGTGACATAAGGACACTCACACTAAAGCCTGAGAAACACCAAAAGACGAAAGATAACCGGAGATGCTACAGGAAGAAGAGAATGGAACATATTTTATAATAGAAAACTAAACACCGACCAAAACACACAGAAACCCCCAAAAAACAAAGATAACCTACAATCCAAGGCTTGACTAATTAGCAAAAAGTGCCCCCGGGGAGGCATACTGAGAAACACAAAAAATATAAACAGCTGCTGAATTTTCAAAAGGAACCAAGAACAGAAGCCAAACAAAAATCACTTCAGAAAACTAAAGAGCTCTAAGGTTGAGTCGTTTTCAGTCAAAATATTCTATTATCGCCCACAGGTTGTGGATTACTTTTGGAGCCCCTTTTCAGACACCCCGATGTTTAAATTCAACTTTGTTTCTAACAAACAAACCAAAAAGCATCTTTACACCAAATAATATCGTCTCCTGAGCCTGAAAGCGTAGCTTTGGGCTCCATAATGCCACCTCTCCCTCAGTGCAGAAGCAGTAAATATGGACGCTCGGGCTCTCAGTGTGATCAATATTTCCTTCAGCCCCAGATTCCACACTGATTAGGCACTTTGATGTGGACTGAAGTGCTGGAGAGAGAGGCCATCCTGGGGGAGAAAATGCAAGGGAAAAGAGGCTTCATTATTTCAGACAGCTGTCAGCGGGTCATATTCAATTAGCCGTAATACGTTTGTCAGTTTGGGAAACAAAGCAGCAGCATGGAAGAAAGGGCAGGTAGACACACAGTGACAAATAAATAAATAAAGGCTCTTGTAATTTTGGGATCCTCTCCCAGTGACACCAAATCAGAGCAGGAAGCACAGCAGGCGACCTGAGGAACATCAGAGCTGGAGCACATTGCAAAACCAAAAAACAGAGGTGCAATCAGCTGAAGGACAGCAAATATCTCTGACACAAACAGGCCATTTCAGCTGCACTGAAACAGCTTTTTCTGGCTCTGTTTGAGACATACAGTAACTCCTCTCTTTCCCCTCGTCATCCAAACACACAGAAAAGTTTTTCAAGATATTTTTGAGCGCTGATGTGTGAAATTTCTATCTAGTTTATTGCACGTTTGTCTCCAACATCAGTGGAAAAGCACCTGACTCCTTTTGAGAGTTAATTTCACTAAATTGGATCATTTAATAATAAATAGTTCTGTGCAAAGCGAAAGTGGATGTAATGTTTGCTAATTGGCTGTGTGATTAATGGCTATTCCAGAAAGCTCATTTAGTTTGATTATTATTGAGTTTTTAAATAGGGTTCATGTTATTTCAACAGGGTCGGGAATTTATTGAAAAGCAGCTAAACCCGGAGCAATCGAGCTATTGAAATGACATTAGCTTAATTAGCTTCTTTTCTTATTTGAATTGGCTTGTCACTGGTTGCTGACACTTTATTTACCCAGCCAACAGCTGTTTCAGCCTCAGCATGTGTAAACAAACACCTTTTTCTTCAGCTTTCTTAACTGATCCCCAGAGACTCGTGTTAAATTAAATATGTGGCTGCTGTCAAAAGGAACTTGCACACTTGCAGAGGAAACCGTTAGGAAAACGTGTGACGGGGTCTGAAGCAGTGAAAATGGTTAATGAAGAGAAGATGAAGAGAAAATAATCAAGAAATGTGTTTAAAAAAACGACAACTGCCTGCAGTATTTCTGCTGTAATTAATAAATGCTTGTTTCTAATCCACATCAAAAGAGCCTATTAGAGCTTTTGAGGCGGTGTGTGCTGAAGCAGCCATTATTCCTTGGACCTCGCGGAGCAATTAGCTCCCCACAATTTAGTTACTAACTCTTCAGTGTACCAGTGAAGTACAAAAAACACAGCATCAGTGCACTTTATCTTCTCTAGTGCTGTTGCAGGAGTCAGTGATGAGATAGATAAGATAAAAACAGTGTGAGAAGTGCAGTTAAAGAACTTTTGTTAACCTCAGCTTTATTAACTTTATTGCATTTTTGGTTTGAAATTACAGCAAAAGGAGCATCAACAGACCGCAGGAGGAACAGCTGTGAGATAAAATATTCACCCCAGGTATAACATTTAGCAGAACAAGGAAATAAGACTGGGTAAATTAATAATGGATTGCATTTATATAGCGCTTTTCGGGACCCCTCAAAGCGCTATACAATACCACTATTCATTCACTCTCACATTCATGCACTGGTGAAGGCAAGCTACAGTAAATTGAGAAGTTAATGTCTGTGCAAGCGTTAAAAACAAAGTGAGGTTCATTAATATTACTAAAGAGGATTAATTATGAGGACTGTGAGACATTTGATCACTGACTTGTAGCATATTACTTCTTTTTCACGTACAACAATGATCACACAATAAACACATGTAAAGGCCTCAATTCTGTGAAACTGCCTCAGATTTTGTTCAGCCTTAGTTTTTGCTCCATAAACCGTATAAAAGATGGGTACAGCCACCATGACATCACCATCGTTTAATAAAGCCTTCTTGGTATTTTTGGACATGATGAGCGTGTCACGAATGATTAGTCCAGTTACTGGTGAACTGAAAGGCAGAATGAATAAGAAAAACAAGTGAGGTTTAACAGACACAAGGAATCTGTATATAAGCTTTCTGAGGGAAAGGAGACACGTGAGCCTATTTCCAATGAATCCACAGAGAATTTCTACACAGACAAAAAGGGGTTGATTTAGTGCACTTTCTTGAGTTACAGGTGGAGTTTAAAATGAGGAGGGAGTCCAGTGGTTTGTTTCCTCAGGAGGTGATGGCCATCGGAGGGTGAGCAGGCAGGTGAGGAGAGGAGGGTTTTGAGAGAAACGGGATCAGGTATGGAGGTAACTGACCCACTCTTACAGCCAGCTGGGAAGCACTAGAACGAGGCACTTACTCTCGTCCAAACCAGTTGATGAGTTTGTAAACTTGCAGTTTTTTGCAAGGCTTGATTGTTTTCACTCAGAGAAAATTCCAAGTCAACGGCAAGCGAACCAAAATGTGCCACTACAAACGACGTGTGACCATTCAATCCACTAAATGGCCAGATGTGTCTGAGGAACGAGAAACAAAAGTAAACACAGGAAGAAGGTGTTCAGTTCTGGACTATAGGAGAACACTGTGAATATACGTTCATTTCACTGCTAAATTTTTTAACTCAAACTTGCAACGTACACCTGGTAGTTTGGTTGGATCGAGGCCCCAAGACCATGTCCTCCAAAGGGTCTCTGTGTGGTTGTTTTGGGTTGCACCCAAGTTACTACGTTCACACCTGCACAAACGAATGGCACCAAGGGGGAAATGAACAAGAGTTCGATTCAAACAGACTAAACACTGCAGGTATGAAAACACCTTTACACAGCGAGGAAGAGATTTCACCAAAGAGCTCAGGAAGTTTACCAAACTTTGGAGGCAGTCCTTTAGTACTGTTGCTGATGAAGCTGATGCAACGCAGGTGATCTGGCTGAAAAGCAGAAACAATGTCTGATTGGCTATCGTGGACTTGTAGACAGTTAAAACCAAAACAAACCAGACAGAGCTGAGGCGGATCTGATTGTGTGGACACCTCATTCTTATTGGCTGGTAAAAAGTGAAGATACAATGGAATTGGTAACTCTAATAGTGATGATAATTAACAACAAGAACTTGTGGTTTAATTTAATATTAGCTGAAATAGAATAGAAAAGAATAGAGAAGTCTTTGTACAATTGTGGGTGCTCCACACCAACTCTGCATGGTATAAAAACATAAATAGTAGGACAGCAAGAATAAATGACAGAGATGAGGTGTATATACAAAACAGGAGGAAGGCACAGATTAGAGAACAGGTTGCAAAGTGCTTAAAAGTAGTTCAATGGACTCGGTTTGACTACTAGCAATCAGAAACCTTCTTACAGAGTCTGAACAGAAATGAAGCAGGCTGTTTTCCCATGTAGTTGAACTTTGAGCCTTTTTGGAAACAGAGAAGATGCTTCCTACTGGAAGGTTGAAGGCATTCCACACTGGCTTCACACAAACACACGGTGAGGCTGACTCGCTTTTACTACCAACCCTAACTGACCATTAGAAGAGCTGCACAGTCCCGGCAGATTAGATGATCTTACACAACATGTGCTCTCTGCTGCTTTAGCACAACCGCAATTGCTGCAGATCTACAAACCGCTTTGCAACCCTCTTCCATTCCAACCCCTTCTGTCACGCTGTATCTGACATCACTGTCAGCCATTGCTGATGCCCGCTATGCTGCTCTATGGGTGGTATCTCACTGGTGGTTCCAGAGCTGAATTCAAGTTACTTCTTTTTAGTAGAGCAGTCCAAACTGAAACATAACACAATAATTTCACGATAAACAGCATAATTCATCAAAACCAATTCCCCAGAACGATTTACTGTATGTTAACGTTCAAATGACAGTCTCTTTTAATGGACCAGCGATCTTGAGTGTTTAATGCAGATAACTACCAGCTGCTTACACCTTCTGTTAGTGCCACTCACTCCCTAAAATGTGCAGTTGCAACAGTTTTTGGAATTTGTTCTTTTCGAATTCTCTAAACTTTTGTGGTGAAAATGTTGAGGTTAGCCCATCTTAAAAACAACCCTAGACTTAAAACTTATGATAATAATGTTTTGTTTAGTTTGTTTCTGGTAAGACTAATTTCCTCTAGCTTACCAGATTCTGATTGGAAACAGAAAGCAGTGACAGGGGAAGTGAATACGTTTTTTTATCTGAATACAACACTTTTTCAAGTGATGTAGTTGCAAGTGAAGCGTCAGGTCTTGAATGTGATGTGCTGGAAGCAGGAAAAAAAAATGGCGGTCCAAAGAAGGATAATCAGTGAACAGCAGAGTCAGTGTGCCCGTGCTGAATCCTGTCCATCACTGAAATCAACTACAACAGGCTTGCAAGCATCAGGGCCAGACGCTGGATCAATGGAAGAAAGCTGCCTGGTCTCTTTTTTACATCCAAAATATGAGTTAGGGGAAGAACTCTGGGAAGACAGTGGGTGCAGACAGTGGAATCAGTGGTTTTTCCTGTGTAGGATCACAGTCATCCAGGTCCTGGTAGTCTTGAGAGCTTAAAAAGAAGGCGACTGGACTTTTTTAAAGATGTTTCACCTCTCATCCAAGAAGGGGTGCCACCAGGGACTGGTGGATATAACTTAAACAATCAATTCGATATTAATTTTCAAGCAATGTACAGCCAACTAAAATATATCCTAGTGCACCACCTATTTTTTATTCCTATTTATCCCCTTTGTATATTTTATTTATATTTGTCTCTGTATTTATATATATGTGTGTGTGTGTGTGTGTGTGTATGTGTGTGTGTATATATATATATATATAACAATTCTGTAACTGTAACTTCGGTCGTTGCTGTGCTTTTTGGAAGTCGAATTTCCCAGAGGAACCCACCCGAGGGATTAATAAAGTTCTATCTTATCTTACCTCAAGGAGTTTTAGTCAGACATACGAGGTGTGCAAAATATAAGCACAGCAATACACACTTCTCCAAAAATGTCTGTACCTGGGATATAAAGATGATGTATTCTTACAAAATACATAGTTGGTAGAATAAAAATAAGAAAAAGGTTTGAAAAAATGTAAGCTAACAGTAGGAAACTCAAGCAGAGTCTCTCATGTGGATTTGGTCATAAGTTTAAGTTCCACCACTGATGGACAAGACAAGTGTCACATGCTGTAATACCTCTCTGCACTTTGCTTTGTCATTCTTTTCCTTTTTGGAACCCTGAGTTTAATGTAATAGAGCCACGCTTCAGTCTTTTTCTCCTGCAGCAGTACCGCTCAGACCGTCAGCGTCAGCTAGACGAACTGGCATCAAACCATATCTTGAAATAATGAGGCGGGAGGCAGGGGTCAGATGCTGAGTGGATTTTTGCTAAACTAATCCTAAGAAAAAAAATACTTTATAAGTAACTTTTGAAGTTGTTTTATGGTTGTCATATAAAACTTGACTAATTTACTAGGGCCCTTAGAATTGTCATCAGTTTTCTCCTCCATACAGCCCCCCCTGCATCCAAGAGGCTTTCACCCCTTGGCTCGTGTGATGATGCACTTGATTAATAGGGAGCCACGAACCCTCTTAAAAGGCAACCCCGATAGTGTTTAAATGCCTGGGAATCTCCAGGTTTTCAAGCTTTCCTTTCAAGCTCTTAAGATCCACTGGTTATGATACTGAAATGGGTCTCTTACTTCAAATTAATTACACGTGGACCGTTGAAAAAGAAGTCGTCTGCATCATTTGTTAATGTGCAGGTTTGTTGTTGGGATTACATTTGAATTTAGACCACATTCTTACCGCCATAATCCCAAACACAGTGTTTTTGGTGCCTAAATATAACCACTGAGTGAAAACAAGGCAAAACAAAGTATAAACGGTGACAACCTTACTCCACCACTCGTCATTCTTCTAATGAGTACGTTTTAGCTCTTTAAGAGAAAACGTCTACAAGAATCTATCTGCAAAACTGCACGGTGTCCGGGGATACTTGTGCAAGCAACACTGGAACTCTTTCACCAAATAATCTGCACTGCCAGACTGCAAAAATTGTTCATGAGCACTTTGAGGAAGCACAGACAAAGCAGAGAGTCAGTCTTAATTTTTCACCCCAAGATCTTAATCAGTCTGTTCCATGGAAGCCCCCACTTCATAATGTCCTGATATTAAATCTGTGTTTCTAACTCCGTCGTGCCTCGTGCTACAGAGCACCTTCAGAAGTCTGTGGAATGAGTGTCTCACCAGGTCAGACCTACACAAACTCACCCGATCAAAACATCATTATATCCATAATCACCAAATTCACCGCCTGACATTCTCTTTTGAAAGCATCACCGCTTTGAAGGTTATGTCATTGCTAACTGTTTTTTGCATACTAACAAGCATGCTGACTTTCCAGCTCTGATCATCCAGTGAGAGTGACGATCTGATGTGGATGTGTAGGATGGTGTGATTATTATCACAACCTGTCAGTGTACCCATAAATCCCACAGTGGTATCAGATGTAAACATGCTTATATATGTCCAATAGTAATTTGTGTAGATTACGGATCTGTCCAAAATCCACTTTTGATTTAATGGATTTAATCATTTGTTTTAGCGGTTTTGCTTTTGTTTTTAATCATCCAAAGTTTTAACGCCTCACTTTTTAAAGCCTGCTTTGTACATCAGAAAACGTGTGCTTGTAACATTTTTGTATATTTAAATATTTCCTGTAATTTCCCATATTTTCAATTTTCATATTTTACCTTGAATAAAGCGCTTCACTGCAGCTCAGGTGCAAAAAGTAAAGAGTTCAAAGGCCAGATTTTGGATCTGTTGAACAGATATTAAAGTTTTACATTTAGTTTTTATTTTTATTTCACCTTTTCTTTCTCTTCTTTTTATATGCGCTTCCAATTTCAGTAAGTTTCCACTGAAAGTGCATTTTCATATTGTCAAGTTTCAATCCAAGTTACACCTTGGAGCAACATAAGTGCTTTTTTAAACCGTATTTGTTCACGATTTGTAATTTCTGCAAAATTTCTTTCCAATCAGCAGTTATTTCCTGCAGTGTAGCAGCGCACATACTGACAACTATCACTGGATTTCTACAGTGATGGAGAAATCTTAAAAACCAGAGGCATCAAATGCAAGTTCGGAAGCCTCTGCTCTCCTGTCCCATCTGTTTAAGCCAATTGCTCTGCCGGCCTTCTCAGCGTGATTGGTATTCACCGTCGGTGTAGTCGGTAGCTTTTATTTCGAGTGAGTTCTGCTCTGCACCCCTGATTCAAATGACTTTCAATCTCTTTGTTCTGGGCAGCGGTCCAGGCCAGAGGGCCGGAGAGTGATGCATTGAGGTGGTTTATTAATGTGATATGCTGCACAACCAGTGCCGACGACATTCATATTTCTGCCCTGCCACCCCTGTGCCGATCTGCCAGGAGTACAAGATCACCCCAAGGTACCGCTTCTGTCAAACCACCCTGGTTCCTCCATAAAAGCCACCTAATAATCTACTGAAATGCAATAAATCACAGCAAGTCTAGGTGTCTTACCATATTTCTCACTAACTGCAAAGGAATTGAATGGCAGTGGTTTTGGTCTGCCAAACACCAGCCTGACAACAGGAAGCATTAGGGCGCCTCATATGTTTGAATGGCAGGAGGTTGTACGTGTTTGAAATACAGCCCTCTTTTTCTAATAAGGCAGATTAGAAAATTCTGCTTTCTGCAGCCGAATGGGATGTCAAACAATCCACTACTTATCAAGTCAATTTATGGAACCAGAACAAGAAGCAGAATTCTCATTCTGCACTGGGGAGAATTTAATAAATGCTGACTCGCTGGATGCTGTTTAAGCCCCAAATATTGTGGTTGAAAATCTAGCTAATGGCATATTAGTTTTAAAAGCAGCTCTTTATCAGATACAAGTTTAGAGAGCCTGAACATCGAGCACTGGTGTTCACAATCACAAATCACAGATCTCAGAATTACATGACATCATTTGTGTTCCTGATTCAGATAAAAAGGCCACACACAAAAAACGGCTTTCAACATGGACTAGAGGGACAAATGCATCTCCAGGTCTGTTTGGGTTCTTCAAACTAACCAAATGTCTAAAGTGACAAAACTGAGACTGTATCACTGATAATAATGGATACTTTTATTGATCCCCATGGGGAAATTACTTGTTTTTCTCTGCATTTGACCCATTCACTCAGTGAAGCAGTGGGCAGCCCACTAAGCAGGCGCCCGGGGAGCAGTGTGTAGGGACGGTACCTTGCTCAGGGGTACCTCAGGGTAGCCGTTAAGTGGATTCGAACCGCCGACCTTCCGATCATGGGGCGACCACTTTACCTACTGAGCTATCCCTGCCCTGATATGACTGCATGTGCCATTACAGCAGCCCATACTGTAGCCCAACTAAAGCAGTTAATCCAGCATTGAGATGTGATTTCACTCAAAACCCAAGTTTGCCTCCACAACTGCACCAAGACCGGTTCTCATGAAAACATCAATGAAAACATTAAAATTACATTTCAGTTCAATTTTATTTGCCAAATCACAACAAAAACAACTTGTTCTACACACATTTTCTTCATATTCACATTTTCAAAACATGACTATCATGTGGAATTTCTCAAAAACAAGAAAAGGCAAAAAAGAACAGGAAATGAAATATGATTGTCAGCATTTAATGCATGCATATTGATGTATTATATTTATTATGATATCATGTTCAAAAAATTATTTATGCTCTATTTTGAATGTCGAGCTCACTTGCAGTAGAAGAATTTTCTTCCTGCGTTTATGAAAGTATGTGTGTAGGAAGGATCCCAGGAAAACAGGTTAACTCTGGAACTAATCTCGCCTTTCTAATAAAAGAAATAAGAAGGGATCAGAAAGTTTTCATAGGTTGCTTAGAAAGACCATTTTATGAATAGGTGAGCAGACCTGTTGCAAAGATGCACTCGGTGTCCTTTTTGCGAAGAAGCTGCTTGTTTGTGAAGGTTTGCCTCAGCTCTTGTGTTCGATTCGTCAGATTTTGATGCTGGATGCCCTTCATTTGTCTCTCAATGCCCTCTTCACAGATTACTTAAACTTAGGAGGTCAGACTTACTAGTATACAAAACATATTCTGTATACTGGTATACAACGTATCCCAGTGATTCCAATTGAATTTACTAAAATTCAATTGGAATCAAAAGTGGAAAATTGGTCCACAAAGGATGCGAGCCACACTTTCCTGAGTGAAAGTGCTGACTTTATCAGTCTTTCAAAGAAGCCTGTATCACACATCAGTGTTTGACCCCCTGTGAATGAAGATAGAAACGCTCTGTGACAGTTTAATGGACGCAAGAATGATGATGTTTCTCTGTAGATACAATCAAGGCATTTTCTTATCAGAATGCAAAAACGTGAACATCTTCTCGTGGGCTTCTGAGGTCGGATCAGCCTGAATATTTGTGGCCATCCAACATGAGGAGGCACAAGGAGATGGTTAGCAGCAGCGGAGGCCATTAGTGAGCTGTAGATGTTCAATTAGCAGCAAAATTTACACAGGTGGCGTTGAGCAAAGTGTCCAAGGTGGAACAAGGTCCAGGGCATCTGTCGACTCCAGCAGCTCATGCCAGGGAAGCTGCGCGTGGACATCTGTTCATCATCGAGCTCCAAATGAACAATATCCCCTTCTCACTTAACACGAACGGAAAGCACTCAGAACACTGCCGACGCTGCTTCTAATCACTGTGACTGAATATTTCATTATCTGCCATGTATCTCTTCTCTGGCTTCACATCTTCAGTCCCGCACACACACACACACACACACACACACACACACACACACACACACACACACACACACACACACACACACACAGAGCAACAAAATGAAAGCACCAGGCAGTGCAACCCCACAGATAGAACTGGGCTAGAGTACAGTATGTAGCCGCAAGTGTGATCCTCAGCGGGGGAAACCTAGATACACCAGTGATAACCTGTATATCAAGCTCTCAATCTGCCACCCGCTGAAGGGGGGAAATAAATAGCCTTCATCTTGGTGAAAGTGTGCTCTCCTCGTCTGCAATGTGGTAAATCTTGCCCATTGTGAAAGTGGGACATGCTGAAGCGTGGAGGGAAAAGAGACGGCGGACAAGGGCACTGGAGCAGAACCACAAAGGATTGGGATGGGGGGTGCGGGGGTATCCGGCGCTACATTTCACTTAGACAATCTGCATTATTCAGATTCCCCCCTGGGCCATCCCGCCTGGACGACCTTCCCCTTGCGATGCCAGAGTGAGATTGCATGTTGACAAAGCAATCAATGGAAGCGGGCCAGAGTCCGCAAATGTCATTTTTGTCCTCATCTCTCTAAGTTGGTGGTTTTCTCATTGTGCCCACATCCTGAAAGGAGCCGGTCATCCAGACCAATTCAGAAGTGTCCCATAATTATAGACTTGTCAGTAGTGATTTTCATCAACAACAGTGCATGTGATGATCCGGCAGGAATGTTAATGAGTGCTAAATTGGAGTTAATCATCCTCACCATTTCCCCATGGCCCTCTGCGTGGTTGTCAGACGTGCACTCCGGCGCTCTGCTTTTTGCGTCGGGGCCAGCAGACGATAAGATGGCACAACTTTCCCATTCTGTTCAAACCTGAGGTTTAATAAAAGAAAGTGCTTCTCCTGCAAAATCTGTTATTTTTTCGTCAAAGTTTATGTCTGCTTGCTTCAATACTCTTGACTCGCCATACAATCCCTTCACTTAATTAGGAAAGCTTTTTCTTCTACAGACAGGCCTCCCACTGGGTCACGGATTCAAAGAAATTCTTCAGCTAATGGGAGTTGCAGAGCACTTTGTTCATTTTAATGTGCCTCGGCTGGGTAATCTTTTGACACTGTGTGAAAGGGGTTCTCTAACAGAAAGGTCTGAGAATGTGAAAAGTCCACGGCACAGCGTGACAATGTAACCGAAACAGTCAACCTTAAAAGTCACTCCTTTCTCCAGGACGATGTGTTACCGAAATTAATTATGTCTCTCTGAGTGTGTGTTTGCTGTTTTTCATGCTGCTGAAAGGAGCTCAGTTTTAAATGTCATGTGATTATTGCATTGGAGATGTACAATATGGGAAGGCCTCAGGAGATGATGCAGAGGTGAGATGTAGTTTGGATTAGGAACTGCCCTCCTTGTTGCAGACAGATGGGTCTCTTCATGAATTCTCTTTTTACTTCTTGTATTGCACTGATTATTTTAACCTCAGAATCAAACTGTCAGAGTTCTCCAAGACACCCGGATCCAACTGGCTGCTAAAGACAATGAAAAACTATGGGCTGTTATGGTTTTAAAGGGGACCCTAGTCTGCTGATTTATAGATGCATTTAGCCTTGGACTCTAATAGAGTGAATTGCTTGGCCTTGGTCCCTTAAAAGAACCACTTCAGCTCAATTCACACACAGTTTAAGATAGCTTTCTTCTGATTGGATGCATATTGCAAACAAAAGGTTTGAGCGGTAGATGGTTGAGGCTTCTGTGCTCATAGGCAGAGATATGAGCCTGAGATGAACATAATAGGGATATCTACTGTTACGGATGTCATACAGAAAGAGAAGAAAATCAAGGTACCTTATCAAATGCTTCTCGTCTCCTCCACTACAAGCAATGTGTCCTGTGGCATCGGTGCCCCGAGGCAACATCCGCATCGATGTCAGCCAAAGGGAGATAATGGTGTCACAGAGGTGTAGTGAAGGTGTAGGCGACTGAGAAGCAAAAGGTGAGCTGGTTAATTAAATCTCCTGCAAATGGCAAATGTTGGAACATTAGCAGAGTCCAAAAAGAAATAGAGAGAAAAAAAAACACAACCAGGGAGCAAACAGAAAATCTGACAAGAAGCAAGAGTTTGAAACTAGCACTGGAACAGCAATTCCTTAAAACAGTTATCCAAAAACTCCATAAAGACTAGACAGGAACCAGGAAACTGAACCTCAACTAGACTAATAATGAGCACATAAACCAAAACACACGAAACTGAAATGCATTACTAGAAAGACAATGAAATCTACAATCTCTGCATTATTCAACTATGTCACAGGAAATGGCAAAGCTTAAAAAAAGAAAAAAGCCTGAACAGGAACCTAAACTGACGAGCTCCACAACAACGAGGAGATCCTGGTTTGTGTCCTGTTGAGGCACTGAGGTTTATTGAGGTATAAGAAAAAGTCACAGTTTGGGTTAAAATGCAGAGTGTTTTCATTTCAAATGATGCATTCTGAGTGCTAATACCATAACCTTGTGTATCAGGGCATGCCAGATGACATCTTGCACCTAAAAAGACTACGCCTGCAGCTCTGACAAAACGGCACTCATTTACACCTCGGGGATGATAACAAGCTGGAGTGTTTATAAAAGTATGAATGCTGAGCTTCTCGCTTATATTCATGTTCATTAATCCTATATTGTAATGGTATATGCATATATGAGGAAAAATAAAGAGAACCAGAATAGGTTGGAGCAAGTTAAGTAGCTTTAGCAAAAGCAGTTTCCTCTCTAATGTTTCAATAATAAGATGGAAACCAGAACGTCAGTCATGTCTGTCAGTTCATCTGGCTGCGATTCATCACATGGCCTGGACCTTAAGCACAGTTTGGGTAAAGAGTCTTTATGATTTTCAGTTTAATTAAATTTTATTTATACAGCACCAAATCACACAGAGTAGCCTCAAGGGGCTTTATATTGTAAGGTAAAAACCCTACAATACTAGAGGAAAACCACCAACAATCATATGACCCCCTATGAGCAAGCACTTGGTGACAGTGGGAAGGAAAAACTCGCTTTTAACAGGAAGAAACAACTGGTAGAACCAGGCTCAGGGAGGGGCGGGGCCATCTGCTGCGACTGGTTGATGTGATGGCAGTGAGACAGGACAAAGACAAGCTGTGGAAGAGAGCCAGAGATTAATAATAACTAAAGATTATATGCAGAGTGGTGTATAAACACATAGTGAAAATAGATACCTAAACTCTGACCAATACTGTAGGAGTAATAGCGATTCTTGTGAATTGTCTTAATTAATAAAGTCTCAGCCAAATATTATAAGTAAAAGGCTAATGTAAGCTACTGTACATTAGTTTAAATTAGCACTTCACTCAGTCTGGGGTCTCGGCCATAGTTTTAATTTATTGCTGCTTCAGATTTCTTAAGGAAATTGAACAATGTTTAAAGAAAATATATGTGAGATGCAAGGAACTACAGTATGAACACACACACACACACACACACACACACACACACACACACACACCAGACCTCAGGTAACAAGGCCCCAGGCATTCGTGACAGGGTCAAGTAGAGATTTTACCACAACCTCTACCTGTGCATGAAGCATTTCACTGCTGTCATCTCTTCCTCTGCTCCTGTCAGCTGTCATTTCCTTGTCTACCAGTGCAGCCCTCCTCAACCCTGTCAACCTCCACTTTTCATCAGAAGTACCATCCATGGCCTCCTTCCATCAAACTCTTCAAATCACATTCAGCCAGCTCCGGAGCATCTCCTCACTCCTGCTCCGACACCACCAACCTAAACTTCTAGGGAATAATCCTGTGCAGCTCATGGAATATCAACCTCCATACAATGATGACCTTCTATGACAGAGCAATAGAAGTACAGCAGGAAGTAGCATATCAGATGCTGTTCTGGTGTTACATCAGTGTTTAATCAGAATCTGAATCAGAATACTTTATTGATCCTTAGGGGAAATTATTTTTCGTTACAGTGCTCCATTATAAACAAACAGTAAAAAAGACAGACAATACACAACTAAGAATAGCACCATATATACATGCATATATATACATAAAGTCACTTATTAATAAAACGCTGAAAAGGGAAGAACATGTCCAAAAAGGGTGTAGCTATTGCAGTATACAGTGGGTTAAGTGGATGAGTTGTACAGGGAGATGGCCACAGGCAGGAATGATGTCCTGTGTCGTTCAGTGAGAGACTGAGATTACCAAAAAGCACCACTGAACGTGCTCCTGTGACTGACCAGCATGTCATGGAGTGGGTGGGAGGTGTTATCCAACATTGTCTTTATCTTGGACAACATCCGCCTCTCCGACACCACTTTGAGGGAGTCCAGCTCCATCCCCGCAACATTACTGGCCTTACGGATCAGTTTATCGAGTCTGTTGTGGAGTGGACACATGGCATACAGTGGCCTGAGAGGCTGCTGCACTCCACTCATGGTGCAGTTAGACAAACTGCAGCATAGGCTTCATGGCATGAAAAATATTCATATAAATACAAGGTTGAAACTTTATTCATAATTTGAGCTGGGTTTTGAATGATTATAAGGATTTGGGGTTTGTTTCAATAGATAAATGTTAAACGAATCACTGCTTTAAGCTGTTTTCAGGCTCCACCCATCCCGTCCTCTATCCAAAGGATATACTCATTGTACCTAAAAGCTCGATAACAGAAAAAGAAATTGAGAAACAGTAAACTACAAAAGCTTGATTTATGTTGAAGTTTTTTTGCCTGAAGAATGCAAAGCTCATCCAATTGATAACAGTAATGATTCTAATTCTAGATTTATTTTAGCAGTTTCCCCCCTAAAATCAATGAACGCTGTATAAAGGCTCTGCATTGCGCCACCATTCAATGGACCGACGGGCTTCTTGTGGCATCTTATGCACATACAAACACACACGGTTTTAGACAGTAGCTCACAGGATTTCTTTTCCATTGATTATACAAAGATGAGCTCAGTAACTGACTAATGTGGGTTGGCAGAGGAATATGCTATTGTGGAAGCAAAGGTGTTCTAGAGAATGGGACAGTAAACAATGGCCGAAGCACAAGCAGAATGACCCTCTGCCCCACCGGCACTAACAGACGCAACACTAAACAAAAGTGTAGCTTTGCACTGATGGCACTTGACGATGATCAAGAGTGATGGTGATGATGATGCTAGTCATTTAAAGCTGTTTAAGCTACAATCAGTCATGTAGCAGTAAAGTATATAGAGGATCTAACTGTCTAATGTTAATATGTTTACTGAGTAAATTTTTGGTTGACATGAGTTTCATAAGAAATTTAACTGCTGTGTGGATTAGATTAGTTTAGCCCTTTAAGCCCTACCATAGAACCAAGTCCGCCAGAGCTTATATTATGTTTTTACATGCGGTGGAGCCATTTTTGGGAGCATTTCAAGTTGCTATACATCAATACAACCATTATAACCCAAATTTCAATAATATGTCTGCATTAAGTGCATAGTAATTACATACATTGCAAAAAGTGCAATAAACTACAAAAAAATGTAAAATCATTTTTGTTTTTTTAACATATATTTCTAGTTAGAGAAATTTAAGAGGCTTATCCCTCAAAGCTGTAAATACAAAAAAGTTGCACAAACTAGTTTCCCACCACAGGAAATTTATTTTGAGTGTCTTCGTAGTTTCATTTTTGAAATACACCAATTTTTATATACTGCAGGAAAAACGAAAATAAATATTATACTGCAAATTTGCAAAAAAAGCAGCATATGCATCAAAATAAACAGTTTCCAGCAGTGCAATATGAGTCCTAAGCATCCCAGAAACGACACCGAAAGTCATAAAGTCAAACATAACTTTTAAAAACACCAGTATAGGCTCATAAGGCCCTGATGGTAAAAAACTACATTTCTGCAAAATGACGTCACTTCCGGTTTCGGGCAGGACATGGAGGACACGCGATAGTTCACGCTGATGGTCGTAGGAAGTGTTACAAACAGCTGATCGGATCGGCAAAGCGTGTTTCTGGAAAATTATGTTTTTGTTGCTGCAAGTGCTTTTTTATGCAGTTTTTGCAAAGCTATATGTGGAAGGAAACCGTGACTGAGGACAAGCTGATGGCATAAGATGTAAGTACAACTCCTCCGGTTTTATATGCAAAAAAAATTATTGCGCTAGCTTACGTGGTTGCAGTGCTACCGGGATTTAAAACTAGTTAGGCAAAACAGAGCGTCCCTGCTCCAATCGGCTTTAAAGGGTTAATTAGCCGTTCATAGCTACTACTAACTAAGGGCTCTGAAATTAAAAATACGGGATCTTCTTGTTTCTTACTACACAGGAGGCCATTCTAAAGCGTTCTGGTAAAACGCTGACCCCTGGTGGTGAAAATTATGGTTACCCCCCAGTGGGTAATTACAAACAGAAGCTTTAAACTTTAATTAGTTGGATCTGTTGTTAATCTAAATTTTTGATACACAGAATTTTTAAAGTGGATACCTGGATGTTACCTGATTATAACTTTCACTGAAACAACCACGTAATTCTTTTGTCATCATACGTCACGTGTGTTTGCTGTTAATCTGCGAAGCCGTTAAGTGCCCCGTGAAAGTGTAGAGACTCAAACAGAGTCAACTCTTTGTGCAATCATAAAGCTAAAAAATTTATTCTCTGCTCCCTTGGTTGTTCAAATTCCTTTGAAAATCCAAACTCAGCCTAATCATCAGACTTGGCCGTTGTTGCACTAATGACTCGCACAGTGTGTGTCTGACATGCCTGCACCGGATCGGCAGCAGTTGACTGCACACGGAGCCTCGATGCCAGCAGTACTGACAGCGAATTCTAAGTAGGACACCACGACTGCAAAAAATGTCTTTAAAGCTTTCTTTTTCTTTTTCTTTTGCTTCTTTTTTTTTTTTTTTTTTTGGTAAAGCGTCTTCTGGCTCAAAGCAAAGATGAAGTCAGGGCAAGCAATGAATCACAGTCCACAGTTTGTCCTTCACCTAATTTCTTACAGCCACTAAGGCTCAAGTAATTTAACCTGTTGAACACACACATCCTCATTTGTGTGTGTGCTGTCTTTCTCGGCTCACAACATGGAAGGCCATATTGTTTTCAGCACATCAGAAGAATAATAGAAAATAAATCAAATGCAGGTCCACAGCTTTGCAGTGGGTTTTAAAAAGCTTGTTCACCTGTTATACTGTCCAGCACTGCAGACAGAATTGCTTTTATGTGCCCAGATTTAGAGATATCTCACTCTTATAGTTTGGTCTCTATTAAAAGAAAATCAGCAGCAAAATCTCTTTTTAAAGTGTTCCTGTAACTCTTGATAAATCCCAGACCCCACTGTCAACAGTTTTCCTAGCACCAGGGGTATTTCAATCTCTTAAAGCCCCTCCACACTGTGTGATAAGGGTGATCTTACAGGTGGGCCTAATAAGATTTGGGTCGTAATCTGTGTCCGACAGATAAGATATAAATTTTGTGAAATGTCAGATTGTGTGCTGAGCACCTCTGAGTCATAACACTAATGTTCATGGACCATGTAACGCCGATATCCACATATGATTGCTTTGAGAATGCAGAAGAAAGCAGGTTCTGGTCTTTCACACTGACGCATGCATGCATGTTGATGAGGTATCTGCCGGGATGTTCTCGGTCCTGAGGTACAAAATGGCATAACTGCGGTGTTACGGCAAACGGGGAGGGGTCTCTTACTCGCAACTCATTACTAATGTGTCACGTACAGGAGGCCTCGATTTCACGTTAACATCAAACTTCAACACGCTGGTTAAATTCATTTGAAGAGTCATAACCCGACCAGGATCTCATAAACCTGACCGTTTAGTTTTTGGTGTATAAGCCAAACACAGAAACCAAAAGGACATCGTGTGGTATCTGTGTGACAGCAGTATCTATGGGAACTGTAAAACTGAATGCTGCAAGATTAGAACATAATAGAAATATACTTAGTAACTACACTCTTTCCACAGTGAGAGGAAAATGAAAGGTAAACGAGTCGATTTCCCATTTCCATCATGAAGAGAAAGTATTTAATAGGGTATATAGGGTATAGTACATTACAGCCCCATCTTGGTGAAGTTCAGGTCCACTATCAAAGACCTGGGAGTTTCAAGGTTCTGCACATGATCTTAGGATTGCACTTTTCCAAGCAAGGTGCCAGGAATCTGGTGGAGCCACTCTCCCAATTACAGCACCCAATGCTTCTGTTACCACCAAGATCCTTCAGACTTTACTTTCCTCATCTGCTCTAGTTGTTCTCTCAGCCTCTGGTACTTCTTGGATGAATTTCTCAGGTTCCTTTCTGATGTTACTGTCAGCTGGGATTGTCACGTCTATCACAGCTGCAGTCTTCTGCTCCTTGTCAACCACCATGTCCGGTTCGTTCGTCAGCAGCTGCTTGTCTGTCTTGAAGTTGAATTCCCACAGGATCTTAGCCCCGTTGTTCTCAACAACTTTTGGAGGTGTCTCCCATCAGGACTTAGGGACTTCAGATTTACTCACGGCACATATGCTCCTGTTCTTGGTCTGCCATCCAAAACAACAGACAGTGTACAACAAAGGTGAAGAAGGGTGGAGTGGTGTGGAGTCTTAGGGGTGATTTGTGACATGAAGAGTGAGAGGAAAGATTTAAAAGATGGTATTTTGGAGACAGAAGCACTTAACACAGCATAAAAAGACAGGAGGCCAATCTGGAGGTGGTAGAGTTACTAAGATTACTAAGATTACCATTGGGAGAGACCAGAAGAGACAAGATTAGAAATGAGTAGATCAGAGGGACAATTCTGGCTGAGCAGTTTCTAGATAAAGTTAGAAAGGCAAAGAATGGTTTGCACATGTGCAGAGGAGGGATGGTGGATATTCTGGACAAAGGATGTTGGAGCTGCCAGGCAAGCAGATAATCCATTGTAGCAACTCCTTAAGGGATCAGCTGAAAGAAGAATAAGACGAGATATGCTCCTTATACCCTGGCCACCCAGTATGGTCATGTTTCAAGCGCTCAGGCTTCTCAGTATACATGTCACAGCTTGCATCTTATTTCCTTCCACTACATGCTGGACTATCTAAGGGGCACCTTTGCACAGACTGCACTTTGGGTTCTGTCTCCTGCTTCTAAGGATCAAGTGCTCTGGACCCATTCCTGCTGCTCTTTTCATGGCATGGAGGAGTTTGGTCTACTGGAATATATCCTAGAAGAATACCAGTGGTAGCAGTGGGAAAGCATTTAACTGCAGTTAACTTTATCACATCCAGCAATGGATGATTTACAGTACCTTAGTTATTGGAACAAGGGCAAGGAGGGCAGTCGACCAGGTAAAACATATTAAATCATAGTGTGTTTTAGCCGCTTTATAGCTTTTCCAAGCGTTGTTATTTAATATAATGGTTGTTAGCACAGCTGAGAAGCAATCAAGAAATCTCATTCACAGAAGAGGTAATCACTGACTCGTTTTTCTTATCAACAGCTCTGAATACAATGTGATGATTGTGTCAAACGATGTAATAAAAATCCCTTTAATGATCAAACTTATGTGTTCACCATCCATTCTGCAGATATTCCCATGCATTCGGTAACATATAGCTGGGCTCAAAATGACAGACACCTCGCAAAAGAGAAAGCAGCTTTATCGTCACTTTCCACATTTGCTCTTTCTACGGCTGAAAGCTCCGTCAGTTGGCAGCTGTGCCTTTCTGCTTCAGACGTAATCATCCCTATGCAGAATTTGGGGCCTCAATCAAAGAGCTGCATGCACAACATGCACAGTCAGAGGAGCGGTATACGAGACAGATATACATGAAACACCTGGGGACAGTCATTACCGTCTCACAGCCTATCAGACTTTGAATCCAAGAAATACCCCCAGAGAAGCAAAGGCCCATTGAACCGCTGCAGATTGCAGAAAGAATAGAGACAGAAATTGATGCCTTTTTGATGGTTGCTGTTGTCAGATGTTGAAATTTTGTAAGATATGGGTTGTCCGTTTCTTTGCTGTAAAATTACCCATTTTCCAAAGTTATTTCATTCATTCTCAACAAGATTAGGATCTAAAAAGAGTCAAAGGGCCTGTGCTAAAATATCTAATTTTTAAATTTCAGTGACAACTTTCACAGTTAAAGTTTCCACATACAGGCTGTTTATGTTCACCTGCAGAGAATGAGCATAGTGCAGTTATTTTGAGTTCACAACTAGACTTGGATTCTTCATCTCAACCAACACAGGTGAAAAGATGCTTTCAAACATCAGCATCAAAGATTGTCCTGCCAGCTCTTACAACCACTCTTCACCTGTTCAGTTAAGACGTGCCTCTGAGAACGAATAGAGCATCTGAGAAATAGGTTAAAAAGGGGGGAAGTCAGTTTTTCCACATGATGGCCGCCTGAAAGAGTGAGCATCCTGATAGAAAAGTGAGGTTAGGGTTGAGTGGAAATAAGAAGGCACTCGCTAGCCTGAAATCTGAGCCGGGAAACACAGTCTGACTTTTAATTAACATCCCTGTGCCCTCCCCATCACTCCACATTTGCATCACAGTGCTCACCTCGCCTGAGCTGGCCTCGCAGATATACTTGTTTACGAGGAGAGAAATTGAAAACCTGAGTGTGATTTACCTTTGTGGAGGACATCCTGTTGGTGACATGATTGACCTACCGTATCACCCATCGCTACAAAAACACCCCCGTGCTAAAACGAGGCCCCGGGCATGACAGATGTCATGACACACTGCAGGAGGGTTCATACGGGGGTTAAACTTACAAGGAGGACTCCAGGAGCAGAGACACATATGTTACTGGAAGTACGATAAACTCAGTCATTCCACGAGTTCACATTGAGAGCTTTAGTGCCGGGTCACCTACCAAAATGTCACTGACATTTTCTCAGAATCCCTAAGATGAGACAGCTTGCACAAAATATTTGGCAGTTTAAATCTGTGTTTATTTAATTCATGGCCTTTAAGTTCTTAACATTTAAATTCTTCTACGCTGGCCTCAAATCATTTTTATCCACTAATCAGAAATCTTATAAAATACCATCACAGTTTCCCAAATCCCCAAAGTGGTGCCCGAACTGTTTTTGTCAGATGTAAAGTCAAAAAATGTAATGTATGCATCTATGTAGCCATGATCTTTATTAAGTATCTAGATACACAGATAGATAATGCTAGGTCCTAAAACTGAAAACAGAGACTGTTAAAAGTATTATTTTTGCATATTAACAAGTTGCTCACTGAGGTTGGCCCGGACAACCTCGAAGAAACAAACTTTAGACTTTAGCAGTCTTGTTAACTGTAGCAAGACTATGTGACAGAGCTTTAATACATTTATGACATCAAGTTTGATACATCCATCCATCCATCCATCTTCATCCGCTTTGTCCGGGGCCGGGTCGCGGGGGCAGCAGCCTAAGCAAAGAGGCCCAGACCTCCCTCTCCCCAGCCACCTCCTCCAGCTTATCCGGGGGAATACCAAGGCGTTCCCAGGCCAGCCGAGAGATATAATCTCTCCAGCGTGTCCTGGGTCTGCCCCGGGGCCTCCTCCCGGTGGGACATGCCTGGAACACCTCACCCAGGAGGCGCCCAGGGGGCATCCTTGTCAGATGCCCGAACCACCTCAGCTGGCTCCTTTCGATGTGGAGCAGCAGCTGCTCTACTCTGAGCCCCTCCCGGATGGCCGAACTTCTCACCCTATCTCTAAGGGAGAGGCCAGCCACCCTTCGGAGGAAGCTCATTTCTGTCGCTTGTATCCGCGATCTCGTTCTTTCGGTCACTACCCACAGCTCGTGGCCATAGGTGAGGGTTTGATACATGCATACTAATATATATTTATATACACCAATGTACCAACAGCTATTTCTTCCTATGCTGCATCCTCTGTTTACCTCTGTGTGTTGATCAGCTCTTCATGTCATACGGTTAGACCTTTACAATAATTTTGAAATTCATCCCAAATCTTTTAGATATTTTGAAACTACAATGAGTAAAGTTGCTAAATCCTTGAAAATATATCACTTTAATATCTCAAAGTGACAAATTAAATCGCTTTACATTTTTCAGTAATGCATAATATAGTGTGTTACTGTGCATTACAGTTACAAATATTGTAGTTGCCTGCGTTACAAAGGGTCTTCAGTTGTCTGAGCACAGGGTAGACAGATATGGACATTGCTTTTAATTTTATTGCACAAAAGAACAAGAGGGCAATCGTAAAGTGTGAACTGCATCCAAGTCAGAAACAACTGCAATACACAGAACTTTAGCTCTTTGCAAACATCTGCACAGACAGCATGCTAACACAAAGCTAGCCAAGAACCCTGGAATGATGTTAAAACTGGGTGTATGCCGACCCTAAAAAAGGCACTGTTAGAAAAGTAGTGATAAGCAGTCAGATTTGAAGCCTCCATTTGTATCTGTTGATACTTCTAAAGTAGAATCCCCGCAGCAACCGCTTTAAAGTCTCTTTGTGCTGTTTTCATCTTTGCTTTGTGCTGTTGGCTTTGTGTTCACACCTAAAATCTAACAGACAGATCGAATGTGTGTGTCCTCATTAGAACAGGACTTTGTGTTGACGTGTGGGACTGCAGCCCATAGCTTTAAATTGTTAACTGGTAATTATGTGACGATGCATTTGGAAATTGATATTCTGGTGTTGAAGAGTCTCTGCACATGGAAAAAGCCAGTACTCTGTAACATGTTTCGATCATTTTAAGGCTACATTTACTGCTAATTTTTATATTTTACTTGAAAGGTAGGATTCTGTGCTGCTTTTCATATATTACATCTGCCTTTGTGCACATGGCTACACATGAGGGCTAAAAACAAACATGTGCACGGACAGAAAGTTTAAAAACATCATCCCTTATTCTTGGTGCTTCATTTCTAGTCTTCAGACACGTAAAGGATTTTAGGAAATTCCAATGACAAAGCCCCCTGAGGCATTAAAGGTAGTAATTATCAATCAAACTGTGGGAAAACAACTGGATAGCCTGATTGTCTATTGATTCTGTATGTTGTGCTGTGCACTGATTTCACATTACCAGGGGCGGAATGAGCAATGCAGGTACATGCATTAAACACAGTTGTGAGTTTATCATATTTGTACGTCAGACACACTAAAGCAAATAAATCCCCCTAAAGAAAAAAACCCAAAAGAACAAACGTGGTTCCAAAATAAAGTCGTCTCGCCGGTCCCTCACTCTCACATAATGAACTGTGTTTTTCAGATGCGATGTAGTCCAGTGTCAGCAAGACTTTGATGTGATGGCTGGGCTGCAATTTCAACAGGACATTCTTCATTTTAGTTTTCAAAAGATGAAACATAATCCAAACTATTTATGTTCCATTATGTAATGGTGCATGAGACTGGTACAGAAGAAACAACATTTGTCCTTTGGAGAAGATTGGTGTCCCCCCCCACACACACATATACTTAGCAAAACAGAATGGCTTTGTTTAAAAATCAAATTGATCACTTGGATTTTTGTTTCTGCTCCAAACAGAAGGGACTCTGAATTTTAAACACAGACGGAAAACATGGGGCTCAGCAATATTTGGCCCTTTTTCTCCGACCCAAACAGCAGCCGGTGACGCAGATTGATTTTGTTTTCTTGTGAGGCTGTGTGATAAGCACAGGGAAAATAATGAGCATTGTCTCATTAATGGATAGAGAATGCATTATGGGTCATACGATTCAAATGAATAATGCATGAGAAATAAACAGCCCCCATGGCAGCTGGCTACATATCATCAGAGAGGCCAAATCATTTTGTAGCGAATGTTTGATCACGTCTTCTACACCTGAATACTTACAGACGCGTCTTTCAAAGCGCTGGAAATGCTTCATAGCAAAGTGAGGAGGTCATGTTGTTTGCAGGATATAGGAATGTATCAGACCTCCTGTCGCCTAGTATTTCTTCTTTGTTTTCACCACTTTCTCAGTTTTCTTAGGAAACGAAAGTATTTCTTTCGCAGTGGAAAAGGCTTCTCTGATTTCCTGAAATGTAATTTAACAAGCTGACAAGCGGTGCATAAGAAAAAGCAATGTTTGGAAACACATTGGAAAGGAAATAGACTAAGCCTTCATTTTCCAGTAAAGTGGAAGCATGACAAAATAATGGCCTACCCTAAGTATGTAAATGACATGCTCAGTGCAAACCTGCCTGTCAGTGACTATTCACAGCCAAGACTTCAGTTTGAGTCTAAATATTCATTAAAACGCTCAGTTTAAATACAAACTGACAGAGAAGAGACAAAGTAGAGTAAAGCTCATCCTGAACACGTCAATCGCTGCAAACAAATCATCCTCCAGGGACCATGACTTCACTCATTCGATTTACTTGAAAACATGCTTTTAGATTGGATGCATACGAGTATCCAATAAAGTAGCAAAAGGTTCGCTTTCAGGGGAGTTGTCAATACAAATGGGCATTTTAAGTCGGAGAGAAATGTGGTAGTGGTAGCACTATTCGCCTGCAAATTCATCCTGTGTGTAGAACTAAGCAGCAGGCACACCAAACAGTTACCACGTATTCAAGAGTTTGTGCTTTTTGTGCGCTGGAGGGTGTACACCGGAACTTTTGCTCTCAAATCAATCCTGTGCAAATCAGCCACAGAGAGGTGGGGCTGTAAAAGCTCTTGCACATGGCTGTTGGCTGTTTTTCCCCACTTGTGGTGGCTGAATTTATGTGCAAAGAATCATGAGGTGCAATCAAAAAGTTTAGCCACACTTAAGCGATGCACATGGGGTCTCACTGAGATTTTATTTTGGGGAAAACAACCCAGGGAGCCAAGACTGGCAAGTAGGGCAGGGTTTGAGCCACGAGTGTGTTGGTGTGATGAAAGCTTGTAGGTCTTTAACATGCTTGATGGCATGTGCCACAGTTCAGGTTATTTAGGTTATTTTTTCCCCTCACACACCTCAGAGCATTACAGTAGATCTTTAAAAAGTCACCCTTTGAGGCACAATATTGTGAATGTCAAAAAACAAACACCATTTTAAAACAAATCAAAAAAACAAACAATTTACAAATAAATTACAGTCCTGGTCATAACAGGACTGTAATTTATTCTCCCCCACATGGGAGGGATCAAGAAATCCTTTCACTTTTTTGGTTTGTATGTATGTTTGTCTGTTTGTCTGTTTGTCTGTATGTTTGTTTGTCTGTATGTTTGTTTGTCTGTATGTTTGTCTGTTTGTCTGTTTGTCTGTATGTTTGTTTGTCTGTATGTTTGTTTGTCTGTATGTTTGTTTGTCTGTATGTTTGTTTGTCTGTATGTTTGTCTGTTTGTCTGTATGTTTGTCTGTATGTTTGTCTGTATGTTTGTCTGATTATCTGCTTGTTTGTCTGTATGTTTGTCTGTATGTTTGTCTGATTATCTGCTTGTTTGTCTGTATGTTTGTATGTTTGTCTGTTTGTTTGTCTGTATGTTTGTCTGATTATCTGCTTGTTTGTCTGTATGTTTGTCTGTTTGTCTGTTTGTCTGTATGTTTGTTTGTCTGTATGTTTGTTTGTCTGTATGTTTGTATGTTTGTCTGTATGTTTGTATGTTTGTCTGTTTGTCTGTATGTTTGTCTGATTATCTGCTTGTTTGTCTGTATGTTTGTATGTTTGTCTGTTTGTCTGTATGTTTGTCTGATTATCTGCTTGTTTGTCTGTATGTTTGTATGTTTGTCTGTTTGTCTGTATGTTTGTTTGTCTGTATGTTTGTATGTTTGTCTGTTTGTCTGTATGTTTGTCTGTATGTTTGTCTGATTATCTGCTTGTTTGTCTGTATGTTTGTATGTTTGTCTGTTTGTCTGTATGTTTGTCTGATTATCTGCTTGTTTGTCTGTATGTTTGTATGTTTGTCTGTTTGTCTGTATGTTTGTTTGTCTGTATGTTTGTATGTTTGTCTGTTTGTCTGTATGTTTGTCTGTATGTTTGTCTGATTATCTGCTTGTTTGTCTGTATGTTTGTATGTTTGTCTGTTTGTCTGTATGTATGTTTGTATGTTTGTCTGTTTGTCTGTATGTTTGTTTGTCTGTATGTTTGTCTGTTTGTCTGTTTGTCTGTATGTTTGTTTGTCTGTATGTTTGTCTGATTATCTGCTTGTTTGTCTGTATGTTAGCACAATTTTTGGTCACAGTTTTCAAGATATCATTTTCAAATCTTGTATGATGATAGATACCAATAGCACCTCAAAGTAAATTAATTTTGGTGAAAACTGCGTCATGGTCAAGGTCACACCAAAAAACGTTATATTACCCACAATTTTAATGGATCATCTCCAAGCAACATACTAACCCTCAGAGGACACGAGTACCTAGGCTGGCTAAGCACTGGAGCGTGACCTTCATTGTTAGTCCTCATAAACGGCACGGAGTAATATGTTACATGAAATGGTATGGGGAGAGCTGTATTTTAATTTTTTTTATGCAATGTCATATAGTGTCACAATTATGGACGTTTTGTATAGTCACACACTGAATGAATATGTCTTAAAATCTTAAGCTTTTACAGCCTATAGAAGCCAAAGATTTCAGCCATTTCTGCTCCAATCATATGGACAAGGATAAAAATAAAAAAAAACACTATCTTAGTATGTAATGCTGGGGTGGGACAAGTTCAGGGCTCGAGGGCCGATGTCCTGCAGGTTTTAGATGTGTCCTTGATCCAACACAGCTGATTCAAATGGCTAAATGACCTCCTCAACATGTCTTGAAGTTCTCCAGAAGCCTAGTAATGAACTAATCATTTGATTCAGGTGTGTTGACCCAGGGTGAGATGTAAAACCTGCAGGACACCGGCTCTTGAGACCTGGAGTTCCCGGGCCTTGCTTCATGATCTGAGGTCAAACATCACGGTCGCGTGAATTAGGAAAGCTTTAGTTTCTTTTGGATCATCTCCAAATTTTAAAGCAATATATTAGTCAAGGGGGGACATAAGCACTTTCAAGTAATTTTTATGCACCTCAAGTCCAATAAAGCCAAAACATCTTCAGCAGAATCTTCAAAGCAAATGTTTCTAAAATCTATTTAGCGAAAAGCTGTCACAGTGAAATCAAATTGCAAGGAAAATAGCCTCTAGATATTTAATTAGACAAACACTCTACTATTTTTCACTAGTGGGAAAAATTTAAGCTTGAATAATAAGTATAGCTTCATTAAAAAAAAGTCTGTGTTGCACTGTAGCAAAGCTGTACCTGTAGTTAATATTCACAAAGAGTCCGACTTGTAATCTGCAAAGAATTACAAGGATGGAGTTCATCAAACAATACATTTTGTTTCTGTCAGTCCAATAAATGTTCTGGGCTTTTACAGCTCAGTTAATTACCTTTCTGCAGACAAAAAGACACACGGCGAAGTCAGTCAGGGAAGCTCCGGTTATAGCGACTGGCTTAAAATCCATTTCGGAGAGTGCCGAAGGTCTTTTTTGTGAAAAAAAAGAAAAAACACAGAGAAGTCTTTAAATGGTCCTAATGCCTGCTTTGCCTCTCAATTTTCTTCATTTCTCTGTGTGGTTTAGTGTGTAGGTGTGTGTGTGTTTACTTTAGAATCAATTTCACCTACAGACCTGCTTCACTACAATTACAGTTATGAACCATATTGATAATAACACCCTGACTTTAACACTTTTCCCATTATGGGATCGCAAAGGTCATTTATCCAGTGCAAACAGTAGTAAGTGAATTTTCAAGAAATTCGTTGGCCATTAAGTGGATAAGTAGGTAAAATTTTTATTTCTATAGCACCTTTCAAGGCATTTCTTTATCAAATCAAACAGAAAACACCTGAAAACAGGCAACGCAGACTCCTATGACTGTTTTCAGATCATTTCACTGTAATTAAACTAAGTAAGCTGTTATTTTTAAACAAAACTCCAAAAGACTTACATGATCACCTGCAGATGAACCTCTAAAGAGTTTGACTGTGTCTCTCTTCAACTCTTTGACAAAGAAAGAGGAAGGTCTGTCTTCACTGACATTTTTGGATCAAACTATAAATAATTTTAAAAACTAAAACTGAAGGTTAGATACTTGTGAATGGTTCACAATGGCCTGCAGAATGAATGAACTCTGTAAATAGCTTTGCAGCAGAGAACGCAGGAGCTTAACGTAACATTTAAGACACGAATACATTGGAATGTAGCGTTCACACAAGCCACGACTCAAAGTGCGAAGCGTAATCTCATCATACCTGCAGAATTATAGAACTGCCATCCACTGATAATCTGCAGACAGACAGTAAGCGAGTGAGGTGGAGCGGAGAGGAAGTTTCAGAGAGAAGTTCTTTTCTTCTTCGCCTGGGAAGCAGGAATGATGCTCATCAGTGCTCACCACACTTGTGCTTTCTGGACCAGAGAGCTTTAGTCCATCAAATCCTGTTTACAAGACATTTGAAGGACAGAGATAAGGGTTTTACTCTTTCTTGCCAAAAGAGAGAAAAAAGGGTACGCGTCGATACAGGTGGATTGGGTGGATTTAATAAATGCTTAAAGTGCAAGAAGATGAAACACACAGGATTTATCATGAGGTGAAGTCCCGGAGAATTCACATGGGAATGCATATATGCATTTCGTGTAGGTCAGTCTGTTAATATCTGTTTTAAAATTACAGCACTAAACAAAGTAGTTGCATACAGCAGGATGTGTTAGGATTTCACATTTGTAAGCAAGGAATAAAACCCCCAAAAGGTAACAAACAAGAGCAGGTGGGCATTTGCAGACACATGAAAGAAGATGGGTGTTTTGGATCTGAGGCCAGTGCTCAACTTTTAGTAAAATTTCCTTTATTATTAAATTGTCTTTCTTTATCCAAATCAGACAAACACAGTTTGTAAAACTAATGGCACACAAACTGAGGTACCTTTCATATTTTTACTGAGCACACTGAGTCGTCAATCACTGACCAGGCTAGGAAAAATAATTACGCCTCAGTTCTAACGACTTCTTCAGAAGCTACTTGGAGTCAGGTCTTCCAGTTAGTGCGATGAAATTGGACATCTGGGTTGTAGAGGTGTCTCTTTGTGTAAATAAAGGCATTCAAAGTTTGGTTACTAACAAAGCCTGCATTTCTCAAGGATAATTGGCCAGTGTGAACCATCCCTCTAAGACCTTCATTACAGAAAGTTTGAAAAGGCCGGAAAAATATTCACAAAGGCCTTTGTGTTTATCAGACTGGAGGAAGACAAACTGTGTACAAATGGAGGAAATCAGAGGAGCTGCTGCTCTGTGTAGGTGTGGGCATCCTGAAAAGATCAAAAAACACTATTTGTACCTTGAAAGACGTAAAACACTGAATATGAATTGTGTTAATGGGAGGATACAACAAAGGCTGGCTGTCGAAGAAAAACACTAGCACATACCAAGTTTGCAAGAACTTCCACATAAATTGCGGGACAGTTTCCTGTGGATAGATGAGGCTAAAGTGGCAAAAGTGCAGAACGCTTTGATTGGAGGAATAAAAACATGTGTGGAATACTTTCAGGGCAGGACTCTGTGATCTGGCATTTAGGGGAGGCTGGCTGATCTTGCAAGGCAATTACCAAACACAGATAAAATATTATGATATAACAGTTTGGTAGGAGGACTGGTCCAAAGTTGCTTCTCACTGGTGTGTAAGTCACGTAAACAGCCAGAGGACACATGAGCTGGAGGTTGTCGCTGCTACAGGAAGTTCTATGAGTCACTAAATTTAACCCATCATTTGCCTTTGGAGGAAACACATGAAAAGTTGTTAGGTTGTAGTCATCTGCATAAGTGTGACATAGATGCAAGCAAAGACACAATTTGTGAATAAACTGTGAAGAAATTCTAATTCCAAAGGGTGCACAAACTTTATCTTCCACCTACGAACACAGTGCTGCGTAAGTATTTCCCAGTTGTGCTGATGTCAGTGTAAACACATCATCCACCTGCCTCCCGCTGACTGCACCGACTGCTCTCAGTTTTTTTCCCTCCCAGTGCCCGGAGACTGAGCGCTGATTGCCTGTCCCCTGCTGTCCTGCAGCATGGGAGTGATCTGCAGGCACGAGGACAGCAGGCTATTATTCAGTCTTTAGATGTACTGCTTCTTATCAGCACACAGGGTTGACTGAGGCAGCTGCTCTTGTCAACATGCCAACACCTGAGTGTTCCCCGTGGGGGTGTTGAGAGGTGGGGGGGGTGGACAGGATTTGACGGGACCACTCAAAACTTTTCCCCAAAAAAATTAAATACACATCACAAAATATCTTCCGCACGACACGCTGACGTACTCTTGAAAGTGCGCGTGTAATCATCCCGGCTCACTTCACTCAACATCATCACGCGCCTCTCGATCTCACCAGGGGCGGTTGTCAGCGTGGAGGGCGTGGAGGAGGTGTTTGACAGGTGACCGCTGCAGAATGAGGGTGACAGTCTTTGGTCGCTTTAAACACAAAGAAGATGAGTATCTAAAATGAAAAACGCTTCCTGCCATGTTTCCCTTTGTGGCGATTTGCCAGGCTGAATTAAACCATATCGGCTGTGATCTCAGTGAAGGTGTTTGCTCACAGCGTATGACACATTGTGTTGCGGTGTCCCCTTGTTACTTTGTACTTTAAGGCAGCAGAAGCAGTCAAATGTCACCAGGTGCGATGATACTGCATATGTTTGTTTGCTAGTGTGTGGACAAAGCCTTGGTTTGGTACAAATATCCATCATTATGTCACGTTTCACTCGTACACTGAGGCTCTGAATTGTTCCAGACATTATGGAACAGACGTGCATGTGTGTACACAAACGTCTCACTGAGGTCGATCAGACATTAAATGATTTTAGCATAAAGTTTCTTTTTCTAAGTGACAAATAAGCAGAAAAGTAAGCCCATGTAGCCTTCCTGTTACTCATCAGCTTCTCCATCTAAGCCAGGGGTGTCAAACATAAGGCCGGGGAGCCAGACTGTGATACGGGCAAGACTCCAATCCGGTCCACTGATTGACTTTGGAAAATACAAAGAAGAACATTGATTTTGGACTTTTAATTTTATTTTCATACATTTTACAGCTTTTCCCATAATAAAGACTTTCCACATGTCCATTCATGCTACACCAAAGCAATTAAATAATAGTAATGCAATTAACAGAACAATTAAATGACATTAAAGTTCAAGTTTTTTAAACATCCAAGTTTTTTATTTTTTTTACAATGGGTCCACAATAAAAAAATAAATAAGAATAATAATAAAATGACATTTTTCGTGAATTTACAAAAACTTTCACCAGAATTTTTGGGGTATTTTTACATATTTATTTGTTACAAATGAAGCCCATTTTCATGTAAAAAACAAAAACAAAAAAACCTGAGCTGTACAGTTGAAATGGCACTTCTTTTTCTTATATTCAGATATCTCAGGGATGAAATGTGTAGTTAAACTTCTTTATTCTGACAGGAATGGGAATTTATCCATCCATCGATTTTCTTCCACTTATCTGGGGCCAGGTTGTGGGGGCAGCAGCCTAAGCAGACAGCCTAACACCGAGGCGTTCCCAGGCCAGCTGAGGGATATAAAAAGGGGGATTTAACTGGATGGAAATCCAATGGAGTTTTATGTGGCCCATGATCTAAAAAGAGTTTACCATCTGTGATCTAAACCATCACTATTTTCAACGGACATGCAGCAGACAAATCTGGAGCAATTATGTGATGTTATCATGACACTCTGTGACCAAATCTGTGCCATGAACTCAGACAGTTCTGAAAGCAAAAGACCCAACCAAGGACTAGTAAGGTTCAATCACCCACCACCACCAATCAATCATTGTTATGTTGTAAATGTATCAAATGCAGGACACAAGATGCAGGTATGTCTAAACAAACAAACAAAAAAAAACAAGCTCTTATTTTTTTAATAGTCAAAAATTTAAATATCCACAAAAAAATCCAAAAAATAAATTAAAAGTCACTGAACACCAGGGAGAGAAAGAAAAAGCAGGAATGGACTACATCAATATAGGCGAAGCTAATCAAAGTGGAGAAATTGGGTATAACGAAGGGAAAAGGACAAAAAACAGGAAGTAAAAAAAGACACACAGGGAAATGTGACTGCCAAAATTAAAGAGGGAGTGACCAGGACTGAAAAGGAGAGGAAGACATGGACTATGAAACACAGCAAAAAGGGAAATAATGAGAAACACAAAGAGGAAAATCAATAAAATATGGAGAAGAATCCAAAACTTAAATACTTAAAAGCAACGCAAACATCATTCTGACATCAATTCCACTGACGCAAGAAGCTTTTCGATGATACTCTCTTCCACAACAGTTTCTCTCAGGGAAAGCTTCATCTGCCATCCTTCTTCAGTGAGGAACTGCTGAGGATTCGTTCCTCAAAGGAATTTGAGCAGCATATTCCTTTAATAGTAATGTTATCAATCTCAGCAATTATTTACATCCTACGAGTCCCATTGCACCACATGCCTTGGATTTGGACATAGACGGAAGGTTAGAAGGTGAAAAAACTAATCAGAAATCCTCCTTTGGAGGAAATAAATAAGCACAAAAGTCTCATGTGACCTCCAGCTGTAGTGAGGCAGAGAGACAAACACCATAGCTGATTCATTTCCTCTGGGCTGGAGGGAAAATGTGTCAAAATGGCATATGTTCTAATTTCAGTAGATCAGAAATCATTTAGACAAAGATCAAATCTGCAGAAATTCCAAGGCAGCTTTCTACCCTCAAACCATCTTTTTAAGTTTGTCTTCTCAGGCCTCCTTGCTTGCTACCTGTCACTTGCAACAACGGCTTTTAATCATCTGCTTTCAACCTCGGAGCTCACATCAAAAAAGGTTCTTAAATATTCCACATACAACGCTCATTAGAAATTTACAACATGGATCAACATACTGTTCATAATGCATCCACAAACTGCTTCACAGTCTTGATTTCTTTCTCAGTTCACTTTATTTTTGCTAGCAGGTGTAAAAAAAAAAAAATCCACTCATTAGATTTGGTTTATTTTCATTTAAATAAAGCTGTTATCTGAGCTTAAAGGCACAGATCTACTAAATATCACTTGTATCAGCTATTACTGTTTAGAAAATCCTTTGGGTGAATTAAAGCTGCTGATAGAGAGCAGCACCGTCACTGTATCACCTTAAATTTCCCAACAAGGACATTTTATCTACTTTAGTCTTTTGCAATCAAGTTATTTCAGGCTAAATTTGATTGTTCATTGGCGGATAGTCAACAGCAGAATTGTCATGCAAGTATTTTGTGCAGTTACCAGCACGTTTTTATTACTTTTGCCATGGAAAGTGATCACAGTAGCCTATTAAACACAGCTCAGGATACAATCTGAAAAGTAAAGTAGTACAAATTAAAGCAAATCATGAATCATTCCTCTGGTGGCTTTAATCAAAGATCCAGTCAAACGTCAGTTAAACCCTACAGGTGTATTTTACTCTCAAACTTTAATCCTTCTTTATGTTTTTCTTTTCTTGGAGGCTAGTTTAATGTTGAGGATTATGGTAACACAAAGTCTTTTATTTAAACCCTACACAGATACCAACACAGACGCTAAACGTTATTTAGAGTTATCTGTAAAACTGAAGTAAATGATTTAAAAATAGTTTTTTTCTAACCATTTGATGCACTGACCTCTGTTTCACTGCTATATGCTTCAGACTTTCTCTTTTTGACTTCTTGTTTAAGAAATCATGGACCTGCACAGCAATCCTGATATTAGAGATAAACAAGTCTGCTACAATATTCTGCTCTGAATTACAAACAGCAACTTGTCTCAACTTCATGGCAACCTGTCCCACAGTATAGATGTGGAAGTCATGGATCTGGCTCTCCAGCTTCCCGTAGCTGCCTTGATCTATGTAACTTCTCAGAGGTTCAACTCGGAAACCTGCTGTGAGCCTGAGATGAGACTAACACCTTCTCCCCTTGACTTTCAAGGGCCAGCAAGAGCACATGCTGCTCAGGACCTGGGCAACTATCATGGGATGAGCAGGTAGCCCTGCACTTCACAAAAAACAAGAACCCTCCCCGGACGCCTCCACCAGCTTCTTCAGGTTCTTTTGTGTTTTCACATCGGACCCCACGCGGTGTAGCTCCACATCCCCAGTTCAGGGATTTGAACCTGACTCTCTTTACTCAGCTGGGGGCAACGTAGGAGACCTCACAGGGGAAATCTGAATGAGGTTCACCTTGGGACCTCCTGATCAATGTTCAGCTGATGTTCACATGGAAACTTTCTTTACTTTGGCCTTCAAAGTTTTTGTTTAAACATCATCTTCAGCTTCTGCTGCTTCTACTGTTTCGATATGTCCATTGTGATAGGCTCAGCCCTCCTTACCCCCCCTCACCCACCCTCAACCCCAACTATCAGCTGCATAAGCAACTTGTGTGCAAGTTACAAAACATTAAAGCTTCATTAACAGCTTGGTCCAATGCACCAACAAGATCCACGTCATGTTTCCTGTTTTATTTTGACAGCAGCTGTTTTCTGTGCCTTGTTTCAAGGTTAACTTCCCCCTCCGACTCATTAGGTGCATTGCCTTCAGCTGTGTCCTCACCTGTTACTCTCCCCTCGTTGTCTTGCATGTATTTATTTTCTCACTCACCCATTGTCCCCCATGCTTGTCTGTTTCCTTGCACCGCATTCCCTGAGTTTTCCACCATTCCTACCATTTCCTGCCCTGTTTATGTTTTTTTCTGTAAATTATCAACACTAAACCTGCATTTCCTGGTTTCCTTAGTCTTGCATTTTGATCCCCATTCCTTCTGCCTCGACAATCAGCATCAGCCTTTTCCCACCGTACCACTGAATCCACAGATTGCATTGCAGTTTGTCATTTCTCAACTTTATAATGTCACTGGCTACATGAAGGAAGCAGCTGCTACGCAGAAGATTCATGTGGTAATAAATGATTCCTGTGGTTGGTCTAAATAATTCATCTTAATATTTTCTTGAGTACTTATCTCATACAAAGTTGCCAATTACTTCACTCCTCCTAATTTATCTTACTTGAGTTCTTTATTCTGGTGAAGCCAGAAAACACTTTGACGTTGAGCGATGATGCTAATTTTTCCATCAGTACTAAAAGGCTTTCAGAATGAAATGCCAAAAATCTAATTTGTTTGCAACTTTAGAGTCTACTTATAGGCCTTTTTGAAAACAGGAAATAAATCTCATTCTTTGAGTTTCTTTTAAAAAATAATTCAAAATTGAGATTAAATCCTGCACTGTTGTTTTTATCTCTACTAAGGATTAAACTAATGTCATGTTTTTGGTGACATTAAATGATTCAGTCCAGGAAGACTTAGTGAAATAAAGAGAGATTCCTTTTGCCTCTTTTAGCTCATTATTTTGGTTCCCGAAGTGTTTTAGCACCTTGTAACTGCTTTCATCAATCCCATTTTATGCAGTAGGACCAGACAGCTGTTTGCAGGGTACAAGCTCTGATAATCCCATTGTATGCTACCTCCAGAGCACCAAACAGTAGAGCCAACTATATTTAAAATGTTTAAATGAATGCTAAACATGGAAATCTGCTGTGTTCATTACCCACTGTAGATTTCCTGCATGCTACAGTCACGGTCAACGCCATGAGTGCCTTTCCCAGTGCTGACATGTACCCACTCTGAGGCCTGGATCGATCTTTTTGCCTGCAGCTTTTAGTCGTCATTCATCCAGCATTACTCGCTGCCAAGCTTGTCTTGTAGTGACCGTGCAGAGTGCATATTAACCATGTCATTTACCAGCTGTACCCATGTCACAGATTCCGTCAGTATGACAAAAGTTGGGGCTTAAAATAGCAAGTAGTCTTCTCAGAAAATCCAATCTAAATTTAAGCCTTGTTCAATCATACATAAGCCAAATTTCAAAGGAAGGCAGCTGAATAATGGAACAAAGTGGAGATTTCCCCATGCAGCTGTTGTGTTTTACATGGTCTGTTAGAAGCTACAGTACCTTCACTCTAAAACAGTCTCATAAAACTGGCAGCATGTCAATAAATGTAAGTCTGTGTCTCAGGTGAGTTTGTCAGTTCAAACACACATGTTGCAGCTCAGAACCTTTAAATTAACTCTACAGAAAGGCAAGCAGAATGTTTTTTAATCACCTTTTTGGTGGATTTTGGTTTCAGACCTGGTGATATACACCCAGACATCCTTTTCAAAATAAAAAGTCAGTAAAGTTCAGTTTAAAAAAATCCTGTTTTCTCATCTGCAAATGTATCTCCAAGCAAAAAGAGCATGTATGAAGTGTTAAAATTAAATTAAATTAAAAATGCTGCCTCTGTGTCATTTTATATTAATGACATGAGAGGAAGGAGTTAGCATCTTTAGTCAAATTAAATAAACATCAAACGAGCAACGGGCAGTTCTGACAAACCTGATTAGACCATCTGTATTTTAATATCTGCTTACTGTTCTCCACAGTAACTGTTGGTGCTGGTGAATGGCCCTGGAGGACAAGCCTGAGGAAGATGAAGCAAGGATGAGGGGCATAACGGTTGGAGGCAGTCGGTGGTGCTCTCTGGCAGGATTAACTGAACTGTCTGCTCTGGAGGAAGTACCCCCCAGGCCACGATTACTGTGCCAGGCAAGTATTCCTGTTTTAAGGGTGCTGTTAAAGATTAATAATAATGGATGTGGTGATGGACGATGTGGTTGACAGTGGAAAAGAGACCACCCTGTTTGATGTTCCACTTGCCGGTTCGAAAAGAGTTATGGCTCCTTATCCATCGCTCTAATCTATGTCCAGAAGATCCAGCAACGCCATCTTTGACTCCAAGTTCACCCAAAACTCAGGCCTTGTTAAAAGAACCTGTCCCTCTGTCAGTACACTCAGGTTAACCTTGGAATCTCCAGCATACATGTAATGCATGCAAGTAATTTTACATATTCTTATTTAATTCAGTTTTATTTATATAGCACGAAATCACAACAACAGTTGCCTTACGGTGCTTTATATTGTGAGGTAGAGACCCTACAATAATACAAAGAAAACAGAGAAAACCACAACAACCATGTGACCCCATATGAGCAAGCACTTTGGAGACAGCAGGGAGGAAAAACTCCCTTTTAACTGAAGAAACCTCCAGCAGAACGAAGCTCAGGGAGGGGCGGGGCCATCTGCCGCAACGAGAGGAAGAAGAGAGAACAAAGACACGCTCATCAGTGTTGTTCTTCTTTGCTTCTTTGTAAGTTTTCATTAATCAGCTTTTATGTTGCACATAGCTATATATACATATATATTTTTAAAAAATTAAAAAATAGGGTAATTTCATGATTAACTGTTTATTGGTAGGATTTTGTTGTTTTGCACTCTCCTCTCCCTCTGCTGTCCTCTCTGATTAGACTGAGCAGCTCATCCTCTCTCTTTCGTTTTCTTTTCTCTGGCTCCTGCCGACTTTCATCTTCAGCCTCTTCCTTATTATCCTTCTCTGGTTCACCCACTGCTGAACTTGGCCCTGGAGTCTCCTCACGGATGGAGGCAATTAGGACAGGAGGCCTGGTGGACGGCCTTTGTCCCAACACTTCATCCATGAAGCCAAACCAGGCCGAGGAGCAGCAGTGTGCTTCCCCTTCACACCCTCGGCTGAATCCAGATAGACGTAACCCTAAAGGCTGAGGAAACTGAAAACGGCAGTTGACAAACGGAGCAATAAAGAGCATTTTATAATAGCTTAGGAATTAATTACTTTATTTTAAATAAAGATGCATAATATTTGAAAACAAATGCAAACTTTATATTTTTTTTTAATTTTCCCTTTTTTTTGGCAAGGAGTTGATTTTCCCCTTCAGACTCATCTTCTCCACAAATGTTCTGATCACAGGCAGACAACATCTTAACTATGTTAACACCTGGAGTAACATGGAATACCTGGAGAGCAGGACACACAGCATCCAAAGAAACGTTTATTTCAGAGCCATATTTGGGATAAAAAAAATAAAGATTAAATTTGCTGACAGGACTAATGGAAAGAACAGTGGACTCTATCTACCCGCCCTGTCACTGGCCATCATTGGCTCTATAACAGAGAGATTTCTGCTGTAAATTCAACCTACGGTGGCAAAAGTCTTGGACCCTGTGAAAAAGTGGTCATTCTCTTTTCAGCTAAATGAAATAGGAAGACCAACATGTTAATCACAGTAGGTTTACTTTAGGTAAAGAAAACAACACATTTAGGTGAAAAAACACTTTTATACAAATGTTAAGAGCTTAAAAGCACTAGAGCTTCTAAGCTTTTAACATTTGCACAGCTAGCTTTTGAAACTCACATTTGACTTACATTTAAAAGCCTAATCCTCTAACGCATTTTTTGGAAGAAAGAAATAGCCCATCGGGTGGTTCAGCACAGTGAAACTTAGGGTAGGGGGGTCTTTAAAGGGGACCAATGTGACCTTTGAATCACATTTTTGGGCTGAGTCTTCAAATTGGGACAGTCGCCTCGCTGTGACGTAATCGGACTCTAAATGCAGCCTTTGGAGAATGTGGCCACTGAATTGGGACACAGCTAGTGAAGTGTGCATTTAGTCTTATAGATAAATGGTAATATAGGAAGAGTGCACACACTGTTCTGTGGTAAACACCCCTACACACACGTACACACAAACAATTTGCAGTACGACGTGTCTCTGGTTCTCCGGCTGGCAGCCTGACAGTAGCATCTGCATGAATCTGAGTTGATGACACTCTGCTCTGAACTGTCACTGGAGCAGATGGTTTATCAATTCATCGTAAAAAAGAGGGGAAAATAGAGTGCCGGGCTTCAGAAAAGCAAACAAACAAACCAACCAACCAGTGAACGATCAAAGTGACGCTAGCCTCCGGATCCCTTTGCTCTTCTCAAAAATGCATGAAAGGAAGATAGTGTTGTTGAATTTTATACAGTCAGCAGTCTGGGAATTTCACTTGGGAAGGAAACCATGTGTAGTGGGCAAATGTTTTATTCTCTTTCAGACTGATGGTGGGAATATTGCAGTTCCAGCTATCTAGAGACACTCACTTTAGCTTCTTTTTCTTCTTCTGCGTAGTGTCAGAGAGTGCATTAATGGAGCAACTGCTGAACAATAAAAGTCATGTTGACAAAGCTGGGGATTTAAAAGGATAAAACAACCGCTCTTTGTGATGTAAAAAAAAAAAAGAATCCAACTTAATAAGAAGTGTTTATAAGCAAGTTTGCTCAGCCGTCTTCATCTCCTCAGGTGGTTGGCTTTCTCTGACTGGATCGATGTTCAAAGGCCTAAATGCAAGTGACAGCACCACTTCATTCGTCTGGCATGAATCTCGTGGCGGAACCAAAATGATAAATTCATTTCACTTCAGTTTGCACCCGTGTGAGGAGTTTACAATCAGTCCGACCTAATGCGATATGTCTTGCAGATTTTCATGGCAAATTGAGTTTTCCACATCCCGCCAAAGCGAGTGCATGAAGACGAGAACGGACAAGCCGGCATCAAAAATAATCTCTCAGATTTCATATTTCACCCCGTGAATTTCAGAGCTCTTTGAAAGGTCTGAGTTTATCAGTCAGGTACTAACAAGCGTGGCTAAAGTCCTTCTTAAAGGTCATCCATCCACTGAGAGGTGAGGACGCTCTGAATAATTCATCTTCACTGTTATCCTTTGGAAATTGAGAGCAGGAAATCAATTACACATGCATGGCACCACGCTCCATATTTACCGCCTCAGTGTCTTAGGCAACATTTACTTTCTAATTAGAAGATAATCAACAAGTATAATGGATTTTACAAGGTAGAGGAGTGTAGTGCAGCGAGAACTGGAGTTTAGTTTGTCAAGATTAATTATTTCCAGCTGTTGAAGATACTTTTGATACAGCACAGCAGTGCTTTATTACAGTCCCAGCAATGTTGGCAACAAGGTCAAAGTCAGTTAACGTGTCTCCCTTTCTACGTGGCACAGTTAAAACGGCAACAAACTGAGCTTTTCTTTCAGCCTTACAGAGAGACGGGGAGAGGTGTGTGAGGTCTCAAATGGCAGAGCATTTACTCACCTGGATTTGAACGTTTTTTTCTGTCAGCGCACGGGTTTTTGTACGTCCAAGCTGAGAGCAATTTTTACCTGTATTCTCACAAAACCCTGTCTCCTGGAAAAAGTGAAAAAGAGTTTATATGGAAACAAATTATTTCCTCGCTTTAATAGCTGGCTGATTTACATTCACAGATTTGTTATAAGAAATGCTTCATTCATAAACAGTACTGGAAACCTCAGGAGGTGGCTGGGGTAGATGGTGGGTGTACAAAACACACAAACCAAACAGATACAGCCCACTAACTTTATTGATTGGGAGCTAATTTACATCATCAAAGTACGTCTCTGTGTGTTTCTGGCTGTTACGCATTGAGAAAAAAACAAGAAAACACTAAACCATGATAGTGGAGCATTTACACACCTGAGTTGTTCAACGTCAGATAATAATGAAACAATTGGGTTGGCAAAGAAAACATAAGCACAGAGATAGGCAGAATGGGGACTCAATATATAAGTAATAAGTAACTCAATAAATAAAAAAAAGTCTGTATTATTGGGTATTAATACCCTTTATGTGAAACTTTTGAGATCAAACAAAGAGCATGGGGAATCACAAAAACAGCAGATCATAGACCGTACTACAAGGAGAACAGACAAACGATAAGGACAAAGAGGAAGGCAGGACTATTTATACACACTGGGAACAATAAACATTAGTAGAACTAGACCAAGTGAAATACATGCAGGTGAAAAAAAAACTGACCTTCAAAGTAAAACAGGAATTAAAAGAGACAAGAATAATGATTCCATTGGGTGCAACAGGCACTAACAGAAAGATGAGACACAGAAGAACAGAGAAAGAAAACCGTGAGGGAAATAAAACTTTAACTTTTAATAAAAATCAGAACATGAATCAAAAGAACCAGAACTCATCACTAGACAACACAAAGGGCAAAATAAGGAAACTGATTTCTTATTCTTTTTACTTATTTGTCGCACTTTAACATTTCAGATCATCAAACAAATTAATATTAGATACAGAAAACCTCAGTAAATATAAAATGCTGTTTGTTAAATACATTTTCCATTTATAAAGGAAAAAAAGCTATCCTAACCTGAATTGAATTGAAATACCTTTATTAGTCCCACAAGGGGAAATTTCATAAGGCTCCCAACCTTTTGCACGCAATGGCAGCGCCATCTTACCCTCCGACCATACATACATTACACAAAACATCACATGGGGAAGACAGGTCAGAGAGGTATAACAATGGAAAAGCACAACATGAGGAAAGATGAGGAGAAAAAATAACTCCCTCCAGACTGAGCTCCAACAGGGAGATCAGTTTGAGAACAGAAAAAAAACACCTCTGCACATAGCACATGAAAAAACTCTTAATACACCAAAGAAACACATGACAAGCAACGGGTGGGTAAAGGGTGCAGCATCGGAAGGGAATAAGCATCGAAGGCGTTTGGAAAGGGAGGGGGGATGAGTGTGTGCATATCAGTGTATATGTATGTGTGTGTGCGTGTCCATAGTTCAGCTGAGACAGTGTCCTTCGCCCTGCTAGGCTAAGTAAACAGTCTTCCAGCCAACCCAGGTGGCCTTGTGTAACCCCTATAGACATGGTTACTAGTATTTTCTTGTTTTTACCTGGTAATATTATTTCCGACACCCCTTGAACACACTTTGATTTTCTGTAGTTCAGTGAATGCAACAAAAGCACGTTGCTGCATTAAGCTAGGCAAAACGGAGCAAGACACCCGAGAGCAATTAACAAGCTACACAGTGAGTCTTTCGGTATAAAATAAGTGTTATAAAGTATTTTCAACAGTCTCTAACTTAAAGTTATGTACTCTTCAGAGGCCTTTATGTGTTTTACTCTCGACCAAAACCAGGCAGAGCGTGTATCTGTTTCTTGGGAATTCCGGTGAGTTACTAGAGATGATAAGTTAGCAGGAAAACTTATGCTAATTGTACATGTGGTAAACACTGCAACAGTGCGAATTCTGTATTGTCTAAAAAAAGCTAAAACCAGTCGGAGTACTTGAATTGTGTGTGAAATGGAATGTCGTATTTTATTTTATTGTCTATTTGATTGGGCATCTTCACAAATGCGCAAAACTAATGCAGGATGCACTTTTCTTTTAGCCATAAATGTTGTCCAGTGCCTTTCCTGCACTTTGTAATTTCAGTTATAGGTTAATACATGTAAATAAGTTATTTAAAACTAGTTACGTTACAAACATTTCATGATGTGATTACATATGCCTTAAAAAGGGGTATATAAATACAATTGATTGTAATGCTGTAAAGCAATACAAATGGAATTCATAGAGACAGAACAATGTTAAAACAACAGTGTACTTGATTTTGAAAACTTTATGAGATCTCATTTTATTTAGAAAAACTGTTAAGAACTATTCTGTTTATTGCTCTGTACTGTATGTGCAGACTGGTTTTTTGTGATCCTGGATCTGAAGTGGTTCTGGATATGGATGGCGAGCCAGACCCTGTGAAAACTCTTGGCGAATCCAAAAGCAGTGTGGCCAGCTGTTCTGGATGCAGGAGTAGAGCTACAGTCTGAATTACTTCGAATCGCAGGATTTCAGATAAGCAAGAGCAAAAACTGCTTACTTCATACGGATTGTTTCTCTGGGAAACAGTTGAACTCCCAATATCCTGCTCATCAGGAGTCAGGTCTAAAGAGACTACTTATTTTATTTTATTTTGTTGTTATTTTCAAAAGAGCGCTCTTCTCTGTTGATCTTCTGTTAATTTTCTATGCTGTTTACATTGGATTATTGCACCACTGTAACATTGTAATAAATCTGCCGGCTGTTCAACACTCAATTCTCTCAAATTTATTTTACTCCTCTCGAATCTAGTCTATAAGTTTAACCCTACTATACTAAGCAGGTGTTACACTTGCATGGAATGGGAAGGAACAGACTAAACACAGTCGTTATCAGGGTGTTGTTGTTCGGCTCCAGCCTTGAGACCACAGCTGGCGCCAAAGGGGTATCCGCATAAGTGATAGTGTTTTTTACTTAGTGCGAGCAGCTCATATGAATTTCAAAGAAGTTCCACAGTCCAACAAATGGCCTGCGTGGCAATTTGTGAAAGAACTTGTTAAATCATAAATTAACTGTGATCAACCATGTTTTTAACTGAGATCAGCTCTGTTAGCAACACCCAGGCCTGATTACTGCCAGACCTGTTGAATCAAGATCCCAAGAAGGAGCACACTATTCCACAATCTACAGAAATATTTTAAAACAATGATTTAAAATAATTTCATCAGACTGGCTTCTCTTAGTCTGGAAAAGGTTAAAAATCCATTTCTACTCCTTTGGGACTCCAGCAAACCCCAGTGAGAGCCACAAATTGGGAAAAAAACACAGTGGTGCACCTTTCCAGGAGTGGCCGGCCTGCAAAATTACTCCAACACCGCATCAGGGACTCATTCAGGAGGTCACAAAAGCACTAAGAGAATGCGCAAAAATAGCATCTATGGGAGAGTTCCAAGGAGAAAACCACAAACCGACCAAAAGGAACATAAAGGTCATCTCACATTTGCCAAAAAATCATCTGAATGATCCCCAACGCCTTTGGAAAATATTCTGCTGACTGACGAGGCAAAAGCTGAACTCTTTGGAAAGTTTGAGTCCTGTTACATCTGGTATAAAACTAACAAAGCATTTTATAAAAAAAGAACATCACAGCAGCAGTCAAACATGGCGGTGGTAGTGTGATGCTCTGCGGCCATCCGTTACTTCTGCTCTCTACCAGAAATAAAAGGAGTGGCCGAGTCAATGTATTGACTTTAATCAGATTAAGATGCTTTGGCGTGACCTCAAACAGGCTGTTCGTGCTCAAAAAACCTCCAGTGTGGCTGAATTAAACCAATTTAGCAAAGAAGAGTGGACCAGTATTCCCCACAGTAATGTGAAAGACTCATTGTCAGTTATCATAATCACTTAACTGCAGTTCTTGCTGCCAAGGGTGCCATATCCAGCTATTAGGTTTAGAAGGCAATGACTTTTTCACATAGTAGGTTTGAATGTATTTTTTCCCATAATAAATTAAATCATTATTGAAAAACAGAATCTTTTTACTCAGGTTGAAACTGTGTAGACATAGGTATTGTACAATAACAATAAAGGGCTATGCTATTCTATTCTGCTCTAATATTAAAATTAGTTGTATTATATTAAATATGTAAATGTGACAAACATTGAGGTTTTTCACTACTAAAAAGAGCAAAATCAGAATCATCAGGATCAGAATACTTTATTGATCCCTAGGGGAAATTATTTTTCGTCACAGTGCTCCATTATAAACAAACATTAACAGAGACAGACAATACACTAACTAAGAATAGCACAATATTATTATATAAAAATGAAGTGAACAAACATCATATTTCTCTATCATAATCTCTTTGTAGGAACGTTTGCAGTGTAATGCTTCATTGCTTTCCCTCCATGTTAATATCGGCACTGTAAACACTGGATATTCTTTGAGCGCGGGTTCTGTTTGCTATTAAAATCCTACTTTTCTTTGCTTCATCGTATGGCTATTTGCAGCTGAAGTGACCCATTTTCCTCCCAGCGATCATTTAAATTCTTTAAATTTTAATCCAATCTGCCTCTAATTTCAGAGACACATGACAAATCACCTACTAGTCTTGCCATATAGGCGTCACTACATCCACTTGAGATGTATGAACACCAGCTTTTTGAAAACGTAGCTGCTCCATAGCAACCAGGCAGCCCCAGCAGAGCCAATCACATTCCAGCAATCATCTTTTGGCCTTTGTGGGAGGCATTTTAAAGAGCCTGTTGTCACAGTGGAAGGAGAGGGATAATGGTGAGAGAGCACTCCAGTGTGGCCTATGGCAAATGAAGCAGTGATGTGCAGAGGAGTGGGAGCTCCCCGGTTACCTTGGGGTGTCCTTGAAAAAACACTGTGGATGTCATTTTCTGCCCACGTAACATCGGTTCCTTTTAGCCTTGTTTCTTTGAGACACACAATCTGAGAAAAAGGAGTAAAAATACATAATGTCAGCCTATTAGTTACTATAGTAATATTACTATTATACTGTCCACTTTCTCAAATTTACATCTACAAACCTTCTGAATGAAATTACAAACAAAGACTTGGATTACAGTAACCATACTGGAAAAGGATTACTCCCTCCCATCTTCCACCCCCTACACCCTTCAGTAGCCCCTCACTATCTGAAATGAGCCGTTATGGTTTTCTTTAAAGCCCCTTCCTGAAAACCCACTTTTTATGATTGGCTCCCCCTCGCATTGGATTCCACAAGTAGAATCCAGTTCTTGTGAGAACAACTATAGATATTGTAAGACAGGGGTGTCAAACTCCAGTCCTTCCTGCTGCAACACACCTGAATAAAATTAGTAGGTCATTAGCAAGACTTATGTATGTATGCTGGATGCAGAGGTGGCAACCCCTAACCTTGCGCAAGTAAATTTAAATAAATGTAAGTTTTTGGAAAAATGTACTTCGAAAAGTACTTTTATTGCACCATGTTGATTCACTCATGAGCTGCTGTAACACGAATCAAATGGCTGAATCGCCACCTCAGCATGGAGTCAAGTTCTATAGAGTCTTGCTAATGAATTACTAATTTTATCCAGATGTTTTGCAGCAGGGACACATGTAAAAGCATCAGGACACCGGCCCTCGAGGACTGGAGTTCGACACCTGTGTTCTAAGAAAAGATTCAAAGATGAATCCATTAGACGTTTACAGGCAAATAACAGCAAAGATAGATGTATAGCTTCCATCCTTTTGACTGGTGATTGTATCCATAAGCTTTTATTTTTGCTATGACTAATAAAATAAAGTTCATTTATATAGCAATTAAAATAACTGCTAGAAAGTAGCGAGACTAGTCACTATAAGGTTTTGGCCCCTAATGCTCTTGCAGAAGATCCAAGCACAAATGGCAAACTTGCAGAAGTACATATATGTAGCTTTGTCTTTTACCATTAGTTAGTCATTAATTAACTTCACACTGAGCTCTGTTGATAACATTCCTCTGATAAGTGGCATGAACACACGTTTACAGGCTTTTGCTGTTATTAAAGTAAACTGCATGCACCGTTTTCTCGTGCTTCCTCTCTAGGAGTAAATTTAACCTCCAGAACTACATTTTCAAGCCTCAGCAGGTGATTGGCTATGCTGTGACTAAATCCGCAATCCTTGTTTTGATGACCATTAACAGATTATTGTTCTTTACATAGACTTCTTCAAGATGCCAGGGTTCTACCTGATACTTAGGTAACAGGTATTCGTCATAAACTGTAACTCCTTAACACATTTGATATACACTGTAAGCAAACTGTCCAGGTAAATGTTCGGAAAACATTTTTAATGAACCTTAAAGGTGTTAAGGTTTTTAGAAGACTAAAGCAGATGGAGATGAAACGATGTTTAATGTAACAATAAAGAGCTGGTGGCACAGTGGGGGGTCATGGTTTTTAGAGATCAGGGCAGGTATCCAGAACAAGGTGGGAACAGGTGGGAACACAGTGGGAGATTTCTAGGAAGAGAAGAACAGAGTTCAAACTGCAAAATATCAAAAGCACGAGCAGCCGAGTTCCTTCTTTACTGTTCTTAGTGAGTCAAGCGACACTACCACATAGAGCAGAGTATGACGTTCACCTGCAGAGGAGTGGATGATGATGATGAACAAATGTGCCAAGGTGGGAACCACCAGAGGTGCCACACCCCCAGTGAAACACAAAAATAGATTACAGGTCGGCACAGAAGGACGGGAGAGAGACTAACAAAAAGAATTAGAAAAAATGTAAAACATTTCTTCCAATATGAAGAAAATGAGATGGAAAAGGGAGCAGAGTGGGACTTAATGCAATAACAAGAGTTAAGGTGAACACAATGTAAAAGTAGCATTAGGTAAATTAGCACTGTACAGTACAATTACTTGTGCCTTCAGCGCATATAACTTTATTGAAATGAATCATGGCATTGGTGCAATATTTTATTTTACTGCAGGACAAACTGTGCATTCTCAGGTGTTTGTTCATTATTAAATGATAATATAACACTGTAAGATATCCCTGTTTGTTCTGTAGCTATAGCTAAATTCATTTATCTTCTTATCACTTTTACTTCAGCTGCCTGTATCAGGAACATGATGTCTTTTATAAGATAACAAAATGAGGAATACATCACTGCGATTTGTTTTGTTTCAGTGAGAGCTGAACAACTCCCCCTTCCAGGGATTACTTTTACATTCCCACCATTTCAGCACCTCTCCCCTTGTTCTCCTCCTCTTGATCCCACTTGGTCTGACAGCTTGCCTGATGAAGTTAACCTGAGAATCTAGGTAATAAATCACATCACCTTGGTTGTCCAGTTGATAACGGTTCATACTCAGCAATTATCTACTGAATCAGACTGGTCAGTGGTCAAGTCCAGGGAGCCATAAATCTGCAGCACCTTCTGATCCCTCAGATATAACCAAAGAAAATGAGTGCAGGTAGGAAGAGAGGAGAAGTTAGAGAGAACAGGAGATGTTAGCGAAAACAGTACGGGAAATAAAAAGATCATTTTGCATCATTAGCCAGAGCAGGAGCTACGTTTCCAAATTGATGACCTCCAGCGGAACGTCTGCAGGTAAAAGCTTAATTGAAACCAATTCCAGTAAGTTGCCGCTTGCTGCAGAAAATTGGTCTCATTTAGAAGCAAGTTGTTAACTGGGATAAAAATTATTGTTTTCCTCTTCAAGACAAGTTGCTGCTGGGGTAAAATAATAGATCACGAGGCAAAAATGTCACAGTTTCCTTTTAACAGTGCAAAAAACAGACAAAACAGTTCATTAAATCACAGTAACGGGTCAGCCTCATACCTCAGCTTTTCCATTAACCCCATGTCTGACTCATAACCTTTATTTGAATTGCAGCTCACGGTGCACCTTATAGCCGAGTGCTTATGGTCCAGTACCGATAAACTGGAGTTGTTTTTGTGACAAAGCACTCCTGGGCCCACCTCCTGTATTTCACCACTGCATGGTTCAGCGGTGCAGTTAGAGGTGATAAATGATTTATTTTCTTCAGCGTTCACCACAGTTGCTCAACTTTACCCGAGCTGTTTCCACTCATAACACTGTATGATTTATGTGGGAACATTTGATTCTCTAACTTTGGGGTTTCTTTAATGCTCTGCCGTGTGGCCTGGAGTGGCTGGCACGATATAAATCTGCAAAATCAGCTTCAAAACACAAGGCTGCTGCAAAGGCGCCGTTCCTCATGAATAAAACAGCTCTTCTCCAGAGGTCAAGTGCTGATTTCTGATGGACAATCAGAATAATCAGCGGGATCATTAAAGTATAAGTTCACAAAGGAGATATGTCGGGTCACCAAGTTCAGAACGGAAAAAATGTACGGCTGCTGTGGCCAATTTGCCGCTAACTGCGCAGAAAAGAACTGGTGTCGTTGTCTCGCACAACCTTAGCTGGAGATGCACTGTTATTACAGTGTTATTGCTCTACAGCAAAGACCATTTTTGAAGATGCTGTTAAACCAGGAAGAAATCAATTAAGTAAAATAAGATGTACTCGAAGTTTTCTTTTCAAATTGTATGAGCAGAACCACAATCAGAAAAATATCTTTTGTCGATACGGTGTAGTTACGGGCATATATTTGTCAAAGAATTGACCGTTAACTTCAAATGGTTATAGAGTTGGCTGAAAAGACGCCATTCTTTGACTCAACTGACAAAGAATTTGAGCTGCAGCGAGAACATTGTTGGAAAATAATCAATCACCCCAACACATAATGGCGCCTTTATGGCGATGCAGTCAATTGTGCACAGAAATAAGGTGTGAGCAAAGAATGAGTGCAGGAGGGAGGTTCAGACTACGTTTTGTCTGTCGCCTTGTCAAACACGCACCATCACTCTGTGATGATGGGATGATGCGTCTCGATTTCTGCTTTTATAAAGTAACGAGATTTAAAAGGGAACGTGGTCAAATTGGGTTTGCTTTAGGCACACAAACCATCTGACTCAGTTTAAAATGCATGGGCTTAAAATAAATGCTGTTCATATTTTGCCTGTCCTTTCATTTTAAAATGTCTTAAACATTTACAGGTGTATATAAAGATAATGAATAACCTGATGTTCAACCACCCTCTCCTCCTCCAGGGAGGAAAGGGTGTCAAGGTGTCAATATATATGTCATCTGACCTCCTCGGTTGTCATTGGCTTCAATGTAAACACGTCACCAGGGACACTTACTAAAATATCTCCTGGTACTCTGCTTCTTCCATTGGCTGCAGTCTTAAGTCATCTGACTCCATCTCACGCTATCCATAGCATTCTCTTGTGTCTCACCAACCCTCTGTATGTCCACCTTCACTACATCCATGAACCTGTTCTGAGGCCTTCCTCTTATCCTAACACTAACACAGTGTGCCCAGTGTGTTAGCCCTTTCTCTCTCACTGCCTCTGAGCATGCCTTCCCCCTCTGCTCTTTTCCGTCTTTGCCCAACAGTGGTTTAGTTTCCACCACCACGCTGCTGATCAACAATACCCGTTATGGTCATTGTTAACCCAGGCTTTGACCAGTCTGGTATGGGAATCTCATTCTTTATGATCCACATATCTGATTTGTCAAAGATTTTATGTCGAGCTTTCATTATAAGCCTTGAGGTGACTGTTGCTTTGATTTGGTGCTATATAGAAAAAAAATTGGGTTGGACCAGCACTAGAACAATGAGTTGTGCCCCCAGTGACTGGGTTCCCTAGTACAATGGTGCAGGGTCATACCAAACAATATAAACACACAGGTGAATAACCCAAAGAACAATCCAAAAGGCATACACATGGAGCACAAATAGAAACTTATAGAGACAACCTGAAAATGTACAATATCTCTTAAAGAAATACTGTACAGATTAAGAGATTAAGAAATATAAAGTATATCTCAAATCAGAGAGAGGTGTTGTGGTATCTCCGAAGTTTATCTGAACTGCAAAGTCTAGACTTGGTTCACTCTGGATTGAGAAAAACCTCTTGTAATTGGATGAATATTGAAGATCTAATGGCAAATCTTTGACTAGTGAGCTGAGAATTATCATGCACTGGTTTCCATGTTTTGTAAACCCACGATGTTCCAGTTCTGGTGTCTGCATGGTGTTCCAGTCTGGAATCTATTAAACAGTTTTTCAGCTGAGATACGACAGCAGTTACCTCATTGTGCTTCCTCTGCATGTCAGAAACCCTCAAATCCAGACAGGACATCCTGGCACAAGCCTTGTTTCCATGCTCTTGGATACTGGTTCATACAAATAGATCCTCTCTGATGATGCAGCGCTGGCTCCTCGTGACATTTTTAGCTGTTTGTCTTTTGCCCAAATTCCTCAAATCTTCTTGTTGTTGTCAGCTTCAATGTCCTCTTTGGCGGGACGAGGGACCGGTTGCTCTTCTCATTATGCTTGACCTCCTCCATGTTTGTCTGCATCTGCCCTCGCATCCTGCCCTCTTCTGTCTGTCACACAGCATAATCATATTCACACAGTGGAAATCACGTTACATATTAGCTGCCACTGTGGAAGGGTTCAGGGCAGCTGCCGGACAAGCCTAATGAATGGCTAACCATCAAAATGACAGCAATAATGGCATGAAAGGAGTTGCTACCCAAAATATCCCCAGCTCTCCTCCACCTGTCCTCCTCCTTCTACTGCTCCTCTGGGTGGTAGGTAACACACTCATTTGTCATACGGTTACCTTCAACTGAAATCCAAAATCGTCTCTCTGTCACTACAGGGTTGTTTCAGAAGCCTTTTTAGATTAATTGTCTGCTGCTAATTATCTTATATTTATGGTAAAAGACTTTTTTGTTTGTTTGCTTTGCTTGTAATTACTCTGTTCCCACTTTATCCAAATAGGTTTGCGACATGCATCCGCAAATGCCAAATATATTATGGCTCCAGCTTCTTAATGTGAGAATTTTTCTTTTTAACAGTTCAAATTATTTTAATTTATTTTGACATTTTGGTCTGTTACTGGGGCTAAACGAGCATCACTTTGGGTTATGGAAAAGTTGTTGATTTAATTTTGCAAACCAAGATCTTATAGGACTTCTCAGATGAGTGGGAGCTGGCCACAGGAAGTGACTGCATGAAGCTTTAATGTTGTTCTCCCTCCCTCCATCCATTTTCTTCCACTATCCCAGTTGTAATGGCAGGAGTAATAGGAGGTGAATGCACCTTGGACAAGTCCCAAGCTTGTCGCAGGGCTAGCATAACAAGCAAGGCACTATAGAATCAGAGTACTCTGAGAGAACCGTGCAGTTATTGTTGAATGCATTAATTAAAACTAAACCTTTTCAGACAGATATCAGAAAAATGTTTCTTAATGCTAAGGGAAGTATTGAAGCCTCACTGGAAAATGTAATCAGTACCAGGTAGGAACAAGTAGGAAGGATTTTTATACAAATGTAAAATTACTGAAGTTATTCTCTACTCAAAGTGACCACTGATGTCACCATTACATCCATACATTTTTTTTCTTTTTGAATCCATGAGAAGAAAAGTAATCCTACACATTAGCCGTGACTCATGTGGTAATAAGACCTTGTCCAAGTGAAGAGCCTTTTATTGAATTATTATGGGAATTCATATAAATAGTACTGATTAAAACAGCTCTTTCCAATGCATTTGTAAATACTCTGTGCAGCAGAGGAAGTAATATGCCTTTAAATGTCATATCCAGAAGGGTTGCTTTAGCCTCAATCACACAGGCCTACAAAAGGGTTGACAACTGCCTGGCAGCCACTGGATGCTAGAAAAAAACCACTTGTACTCGCTGACCAGTTGGTTGGTTTGCTGAAGGCTGTTGGCTTTTGCAATTGCCCTGGTCACCTGTCGCTGTAATGGAAGACACCTACTTGCTGTAAACACTCACCAAGTGTTTGCTAAGTCATAGCAAAACAATGGAGAGAGCAATGCAAGTAAAAGTTGCATCTTTTGAAACATGTTTCATCAGCATGCACACCTTGTGATGGTTGACGTGCTTCTTTTGAGTTTCACTACAGCTCGGTGGTTAGTTAGTGCAGATAGTTCACCACCTGTCACGCAAACTACAGTAGAACATGATAATCTGCTAGCAACCAGAGAAATCACAGGGAGGTTTTCAGCGCACCACCCTCTTTGCAACTATTTCACTCATCAACAGCCAGCTTAGCCCGCTTACCGCATCCTATATCAGTTGCACGGAAGTAGCTGTCTACGTAAGTAATCTGGGCGCTACAGCTTTGAGCAGCTGTGCGCGCTCCTGCGGGCGGCAATTGCTTTCTGCCCGACGATCACTTTTTGGTACAACTCCTGGAGCTAAGTGTCATGGTCCTGAGTCTGAGGACTCAGTGTTTTGTGTTTCCTTATGCTTTTGTTCATTCCGAGTGTGTATTCTGTTGTGATTTTGCCATTTGTTAGGTTTCTGTTCTTTGCCTGCCTGCTCCCACTTCTCTGTGTTCCCTCTGTCTGTCCATGGTGTTATTGTGTCTGCCCATTATGTCTAAGTTCTCCCCGTGCTCTCTCTTCCCCCTGTGTGCCCTCTATGTATTTATGAGCCCTCGTCCCCTTTCGTGTTTATTCCATGTCTCCCCTGCCTGTTACGTTGGTGTTCTACTCGTGCTCTCTCTCCTCCTGTACTTCCTGTTTCACCTCTCCCGTCAGTGTTCAGTTCACCCCGCCCTGTCTCGTTATGATTATCAGTGTCACCTGTGTTCCCCGTGTGTTCCCACTTCCCTCGTTAACCCTCTGTGTATTTCTGTCTGCGTCTCCCTCTGTTCAGTGTGACGTCGTCCCTCATGCTGTGTGTGATTCCCCCGTGTTTCCTGGTGAGCCTTATGTTAGTTTTTCCCCAGTCTAGTTTTGTATCGCCTATCATCTTCTGTTACGCAATAAAGCTGCCTTTTGAGTTTATTCCCTCGTGCCTGTGAGTCCTGCATTTTGGGTCCTACTCCTGCCTGCCGCACAGCGCTCCGTGACAGTACGACGTCACCAGATATGGACCCAGCAGCACTCAACCCACCAGAAGAACTGCGTCTGGACATTATCTACTCCGTGGAAAAACTCCTGCATCTGTGGCTCGAACATGAGGGAAAGGAATTTCGCCGCGCCGTGGAAACCAAACTACAGCGTTTAATCTCTGGTCTTCCCTGGCTACTCAGTGCGCTCCACCCACTCGAACAGGACTTAATCCGCAACGAGCTCCACCTTCATCCCCCAGCTGCTACTACCCACCTGCCTGAAGGGCCGGATGCGGAGCCGCTCGGCCCGTCAGAGCCATCATCAAAAAAGAAACGGCATTCACGCCGCCGACGCGCCACCCCACAGCCGGACATTCAGCCTTCTAATTCACCTTCTGTGCTGCCAGAAGCTCCGTCGGCTCCCTCGCTGCTACTTCCAGCTCCGTTAGCTCCCTCGCAGCCCTTCGCAGCTCAGTTAGCTCCCTCGCCGCCACCCGCAGCTCAGTTAGCTCCCTCGCCGCCACCCGCAGCTCAGTTAGCTCCCTCGCCGCCACCCGCAGCTCAGTTAGCTCCCTCGCCGCCACCCGCAGCTCAGTTAGCTCCCTCGCCGCCACCCGCAGCTCAGTTAGCTCCCTCGCCGCCACCCGCAGCTCAGTTAGCTCCCTCGCCGCCACCCGCAGCTCAGTCTCCTGTGTCCCCGCTAGCTCAGCCGTTAACTCCACCACAAGCTCCATTTTCACCTCTACCATCGCTTCAGTCGTCAGTTCGGTCTGCCACTCAGTCGCCCTTAGCTCCATCATCCACACTACCACCTGTTTCTCTTCCACCACAACCGTCACTACACCCAGCCACTCAGGCTGCTACTCAGTCCGTCATTCAACCCATAGCCCTGCCGTTACCATACCCTGTAGCTGAGCCACTAGCCGTCCGACCCACAGCCACTTCAGCCACTCCTTCACCCGTTACACCTCCACTACAACCATCACTGCAGTCTCCAGTGTCCCCAGTGCAGTCTCCAGTGTCCCCAGTGCAGTCTCCAGTGTCCCCAGTGCAGTCTCCAGTGTCCCCAGTGCAGTCTCCAGTGTCCCCAGTGCAGTCTCCAGTGTCCCCAGTGCAGTCTCCAGTGTCCCCAGTGCAGTCTCCAGTGTCCCCAGTGCAGTCTCCAGTGTCCCCAGTGCAGTCTCCAGTGTCCCCAGTGCAGTCTCCAGTGTCCCCAGTGCAGTCTCCAGTGTCCCCAGTGCAGTCTCCTTTAGCACAGTCACCCACTCAACCACCAGCACCACAACCGTCACTACCTCTAGTTCATTCCCCTGTGAAGTCATTAACTCCACCACCTACTCCACCCTCACCACCACCGTTACTACAGACATCAGTTCAGTCCCCTGTGCAGTCATTTACTTCTCCACCGTTAGCAGCTCAGGTCCCCGTGTGTCCAGCAGCTCAGGTCCCCGTGTGTCCAGCAGCTCAGGTCCCCGTGTGTCCAGCAGCTCAGGTCCCCGTGTGTCCAGCAGCTCAGGTCCCCGTGTGTCCAGCAGCTCAGGTCCCCGTGTGTCCAGCAGCTCAGGTCCCCGTGTGTCCAGCAGCTCAGCTCGCACCTGAACCTTTGGCCCAGTTCCCCGTAGCAGTGCGGTTTTCTAGCCAGCTTAACATTGAGCCCGGGGTCCCAATCCTCTCTGGCTCTACTTCAGCTCCTGCTGGAAGCTCGGATGAGCTCATCCAGGACTCCGCGGCTCCCACGCCGCCATCTACCTCGTCCGCTGGGGGTTCCAGTGAGCCCGGCCAGCACCTCCCTGTCTCCGCTGGAGGGTCCGAGAGGCCCGTTCAGCCTCCTGTCTCCGCTGGAGGGTCCGAGGGGCCCGTTCAGCCTCCTGTCTCCGCTGGAGGGTCCGAGGGGCCCGTTCAGCCTCCTGTCTCCGCTGGAGGGTCCGAGGGGCCCGTTCAGCCTCCTGTCTCCGCTGGAGGGTCCGAGGGGCCCGTTCAGCCTCCTGTCTCCGCTGGAGGGTCCGAGGGGCCCGTTCAGCCTCCTGTCTCCGCTGGAGGGTCCGAGGGGCCCGTTCAGCCTCCTGTCTCCGCTGGAGGGTCCGAGGGGCCCGTTCAGCCTCCTGTCTCCGCTGGAGGGTCCGAGGGGCCCGTTCAGCCTCCTGTCTCCGCTGGAGGGTCCGAGGGGCCCGTTCAGCCTCACGCCGCATCAGCTGGAGGGCCCGAGGAGCCTGTCCAGCCGCCATCTGCAACCTCGCCTGGCCCGGCCTCAGCGCCTTCGTCTGCCGCAGCCTCCTCTTCAGAGCCTTCGTCTGCCGCAGCCTCCTCTTCAGAGCCTTCGTCTGCCGCAGCCTCCTCTTCAGAGCCTTCGTCTGCCGCAGCCTCCTCTTCAGAGCCTTCGTCTGCCGCAGCCTCCTCTTCAGAGCCTTCGTCTGCCGCAGCCTCCTCTTCAGAGCCTTCGTCTGCCGCAGCCTCCTCTTCAGAGCCTTCGTCTGCCGCAGCCTCCTCTTCAGAGCCTTCGTCTGCCGCAGCCTCCTCTTCAGAGCCTTCGTCTGCCGCAGCCTCCTCTTCAGCTGCCTCGTCTGGTCCTGCGCCCACCGGGCCATGGCCGGCACGCCTGGGACTGGAGGGCCGCCGCTGCCGTCCGCGCGGCCGGCCTCCTGAACTGTTTCCGCGTCGCCGCCGTTGCCGTGCGCGCGGCCGGCCTCCTGAACTGTTTCCGCGTCGCCGCCGTTGCCTTGCGCGCGGTCGGCCCCCTGAACTGCTCTGTGTTTTGGGTTGTTTTCTTGGGCTCCGGTGTTTTCTGTGCTCTTTGTTTTCTGTTCCGAGCCCTCCGTCCTGGGCCCCCGCCGCCCGCCCTGGGTTGTTTTCTGTTTGGTTTTGGTTTTTCTGTGTTTGGGCTGTCTGGAGCCAGCCCTTGAGGGGGGGGTACTGTCATGGTCCTGAGTCTGAGGACTCAGTGTTTTGTGTTTCCTTATGCTTTTGTTCATTCCGAGTGTGTATTCTGTTGTGATTTTGCCATTTGTTAGGTTTCTGTTCTTTGCCTGCCTGCTCCCACTTCTCTGTGTTCCCTCTGTCTGTCCATGGTGTTATTGTGTCTGCCCATTATGTCTAAGTTCTCCCCGTGCTCTCTCTTCCCCCTGTGTGCCCTCTATGTATTTATGAGCCCTCGTCCCCTTTCGTGTTTATTCCATGTCTCCCCTGCCTGTTACGTTGGTGTTCTACTCGTGCTCTCTCTCCTCCTGTACTTCCTGTTTCACCTCTCCCGTCAGTGTTCAGTTCACCCCGCCCTGTCTCGTTATGATTATCAGTGTCACCTGTGTTCCCCGTGTGTTCCCACTTCCCTCGTTAACCCTCTGTGTATTTCTGTCTGCGTCTCCCTCTGTTCAGTGTGACGTCGTCCCTCATGCTGTGTGTGATTCCCCCGTGTTTCCTGGTGAGCCTTATGTTAGTTTTTCCCCAGTCTAGTTTTGTATCGCCTATCATCTTCTGTTACGCAATAAAGCTGCCTTTTGAGTTTATTCCCTCGTGCCTGTGAGTCCTGCATTTTGGGTCCTACTCCTGCCTGCCGCACAGCGCTCCGTGACACTAAGGGGGCAAAACAATCAAATGAGTGCTGCTGTTTGACTGAGGAAGAACAAAGTAGTCGTGGTGAGCCAATCACATGACCACTTTAAGATGACAAAGCAACAAGGTGACATATACCCATTTTTAAATTGTGTTGATAGACCACGTAACAGCAGAGTCATGATAAACAATATATACGCCTGTTTTTTCTTCAATAGTTTCGCCACGTTTACTGTCTAAGGACAGCGCAGCGAGCACTCTCTGCTTATGACCAAAAAATTAAAAAAAACGTGTTGGTGGGAAAATGCACCATGTCAACCAATCAAAAACTGATATGGCAACATGACATTCGGTTGTTCAGGAAGAGGGGGAAGTTTTAGTGAGTGACGGCGAGAGAGAGAGAGAGAGAGAGAGACAGCAGAAAAAGAGAGAGAGCGAGTTTTGAGTTAATGTGTTGTCTTGTGTAGTTAGTGTAGAGTGTTGTGGATAGTTTTGTGTTGTGTGTCAGAACAATAAGGCGACTGCTGTCTCCAGGTAGAAACAGGAGTGACACACCTGTTGCTGTCACACCTGCAGGTATCAGGCTGTGATGTTCTCCTTTATAGTGGACAGAAATTATTTTTTGAGTGGCACAAATAATTTGTGCGGCATCTTATTGAATGCAGAACAGCTGATTGTTCTGTAAATAGTTTGAAATGGTTATAAAAAAAAAGAGTAAAAGGTAAATGGCTGCAAATAACTTTGTTGTTTGCAAAACTTGTGCATATGATTTTAAAATTCACAATTTATATTTGCATTTAAGGTTATGAAATATGATTCAGTGAACATGTTTGTGGTTGTTACAGTAAAAATATAACTTTTTCTACAAAATGAAAACATAACTGTAAATTCAGACACGTGAGGTTGTGCTGAAAAGAATGATACCAAACAAGGCAAAGTTTTTAAAGGTGAAATGTAGAGTTCAAATCAAAAGTGGTTAAAATGGCCAATTATACCCTGGACCCCAGAGGGTTAAACTTTTTTTTTTTTTTAAAGTAACGCTATAGTTACTTTTCAAGTAATTAATTACTTTTAGAATCTGGTAACTCAGTTTCTAACTCAGTTACTTTTTTGAAGAAGTAACTAGTAACTATAATTAATTACTTTTTCAAAGTAACTTGCCCAACACTGTCCCCAGGGGGTCAGGGAATACAGATTTTTTTTTTCCAGTCGACGGGGGTCACCAAGTAGCGTTCTGTTTGCTTTTGTTATTTTTAAAAAATGAATAAAAGCCTGTGTTGTTTTGTGTGTTAGTCGCTACAGGGTTAAAGAAGCTAAAACTGGTTGGTTGCATGCTGACTGCCTTACGTCAGTGTCATAAACTCTGATGACCCAATCATCACAAGAGATATTTTGAGAAAACGCATCATCAAATTCTTCTTCCTTTGCTGTAAAAAGGTCACTTCTTAGCGAAATATGTCGTATCTGTTTGGACAAATAGCCAATGATCATTTATTGCGTTTTTGGTCATAGCCTCACCAGAAATTTCTAAGTGTCAAGTCAGGTGATAAATCACTCCATATTGATGGCTCAAGCAGCCTTTAAATACACATATTAGTGGAAACCAAAGTGTCACTACGGTGCGGATCAATTAAGTCAAAAGGTCTATGGCGAGTGCTGAGCTGATGAGCAGAGGGAGGTTAGGAGTCTGATGGGGTCAATGTGATAACTAAAGCAAAGCTCACATCACCCAGACGATCCAAAGCCAAGTGAATATTCATTAAATCCTGCACAATAAGGGAGAATTTAATCTGCCAATTTAATTATGAAGCCGGCGCATAGGAAGGCTTTGGTCTAGATTCTGTTTCCCCGGGAGATTTGCCCTCTATCCCCGACTCCCACAATGAGAAGGAAACAGAAGAAGAAAGAGCAGCCATTTGACCAGCAATGAAGGGAGACCTGGCCCTTAATGCAGCTGCACATACCAGAGGAGGAATAATGAGTGAAGGATGAGAAGAGAAAGAATGCAACTACACGGCAGTGTGGCCATTACTTCTCTGCGTGGCCTATTATGCTGACAAACAAGCAATATCTCCATAGCACAAATTAGGACACCAGAGGAAAACACGAAGTTACCGAGGATGGAAATTATATTCCTGAGAAGGATTCAGCATCAGTAATAGCTTTAAAATAGACTCTTCGCAATATGGTTTCCCAGATCCTCTTGGCTTCTTGCTTTCTAATGTGGAGTGAATGATTCTACAGGGTGGGCCATTTATATGGGTACACCGTAATAACATGGGAATGGTTGGTGATATTAAAGTCCTGTGCTGCACATCTCGTATCTTCACACCATAGACAATTGCCTTCAGATGACCCCAAAGATAAAAGTCTAAGGGGGTCAGATCGGGAGACCTTGGGGGCCATTCAACTGGCCCACGGCGACCAATCCACTTTCCAGGAAACTGTTCATCTAGGAATGCTCGGACCTGGCACCCATAATGTGGTGGTGCACCATCTTGCTGGAAAAACTCAGGGAACGTGCCAGCTTCAGTGCATAAAGAGGGAAACACATCATCATGTAGCAATTTCAAATATCCAGTGGCCTTGAGGTTTCCATTGATGAAGAATGGACCCACTATCGTTGTACCCCATATACCACACCAAACCATCACTTTTGTTCTTCCAACAGTCTTGGAGGGATCCATCCAATGTGGGTTAGTTTCCTCATCACTGAACAAAATCTTCTGCGTGAACTGAGGGTCCTGTTCCAGTTTTTGTTTTGCCCATTCTGCAAATTCTGCGCCGATCTGGGTCATCCTCGTTGAGATGCTGCAGTAGCTGGAGTTTGTAAGGGTGCCATTTGTGAGTAGCTAATATCCGCCGAAGGGATGTTCGACTAATGCCACTCTCCAGTGACATGCGGCGAGTGCTACGCTGTGGGCTCTTGAAGAAACTTAGCAAGTAGTTTGCTAACTGTAGCATGGGAGATGGGTGGTCTCGTAGGGTGTCTTGCATTGAAATCTGCTGCAATGACCCGGTTACTTTGTTCACCAGATATCAACACAATTTCGATCCGCTCCTCACGTGTTAACCTCTTCGACATGTCAATGGCTGTGAACAAAGAGAAACTTGTAAATAACTCATGAAAGAATAAAGTTACGTTGAAACCAAGCACACCATTGTTTTTCTTGTGACATTACCAATAAGTCTGATGTGTCACATGGCCCTCTTCCTATTGAAAAAACAAAAGTTGTATCCAAGATGGCCGACTTCTAAATGGCCACCATGGTCACCACCCATCTTGAGGAGTTTGCCCCCTCACATATACTAATGTGCCACAAACAGGACTTTAATATCACCAACCATTCCCATGTTATTACGCTGTATCCATATAAATGGCCCGCCCTGTAGAATAAGAAGCGAGGCTGAATAAAGACAGACAAGAGGGGCTGAATACCAAGTTGTCTCTGATTTGACAATATGCAAGTAAAAAAAGCAGACAAATTTCACCCACTGCTGTCTGCCTTTATATATTTTCTGCAGATAAAACCAATGGAAGAAGCAATGCATGGAAAAAAATGTTTTTGTTCACAAGACAAGTTGATTGTTATGGGAAGAAACCAATAAAACGGTTCAGAGTGCAGCAAGAGTGGGTTGAATGTTGGTAACAAAACTGGATGGAAACAATCTCAGAGCATGAGGTGAATAAGCATGAGAGGGGGACAAGAAGACCAAGAACAATCATTTGTATTGTGTGAATATTTTTTTCATTCCTCCCGACATGAGGGGGATGCCGCACCCTGTACTGTAACCAGGGCTGGACTGGGACAAAAAAATCGGCCCGGGCATTTTGACCAGAGACCGGCCCACCAAAAATGTGACGTCATTCAGGGGTAAAACCGCAAAGGATTCTGGGAACTTGTGGCAAGAGGTACTAGCGCATGCGAGCTTTCAATTGAACTCGGTTACACAGCGATAAAAAGAAACACAAAAGATGGCAAGAAGCTGTTGTATTATTAACTGCAATAGCCGGTGTTGTGCCAAAAAGTGATTGTCTGCCAAAAACTGATTTCCGGTATTTGCCAAAAACTGTTGCTGGTGCAACATGTAAGGATTGGCACAATTTGTTAAGATTTTGAGGAGTTTGAGAAACTAACCTTAAGCATAAAATAAAATTTACTATCAGTAACTTAATTGCACCCACCCAGCATTATATAAACTCCGTCATGCTAGCTAGTACGCAGTACCAGTTATTCTAAGCGACTGTAAAAAGTCAGCACAACGAAAATAAACTCCATCTAAACTTGGTTTATATCTGACACAGATAGACAGCAGGTCATAACTTCTTACCTGAAGTTCAGTTCCTCTGCCACTATGACCGGCGGCCGCCTCGGGTCTCTCCTCCTCTTACCTCCCCTTTCCCTTATCCACCTGCTGGCCTCCACCACTTGCTGATGTTGCTAAATCTGTGGAAGCTATGCCATAGCTACCGCCAAACAATTCAGTTATTTTTACACATGTGGCAGCGTCTGCCTGAAGGGCTTGTTTCTTTTTGGCCCTAATTTTCTCTGCACCTCCTTTCCTTTTTTTGTTCTCCATTTTTTTTAGTTTGTCTATAAGATTGCTAAACAAGGGGGAGGGTGCATCCGACCTCCTCGGCTGTAATTGGTCCAGCCCAGAGTCGATCATGACCAATTGGCCAATCCAACACCTTTCATTATGTATACCCTTCCAAAAAAAAAAAATCGATCTGCCCATAAAAACAAAAAATTGCCAGCGGCCCACCGGGCAAATGCCCGGTATGCCCGATGGCCGGTCCAGCTATCACTGTAACACTGAACAGCTAATGCCTGTGTTCTCCCAAAGGCGAGAGACTTTCAATGTTACACTAATACAAATCTCTATAAACATAGCTCTGCATATGAATATTCAGAATCTGCAGACAAGGGAGATGATTATTGGTCCCTGAAGTTTCTGGTTTACGTTCATCTTTAAGTGCTTTTGTCCAATCATGTTTGAGCAGGTTTTGATTACTTGCAAATTAATGAGGAGTAAAGGAGGCAACACACTGATGCATGGCTGCCATCTAATGACAGTTTAGCTTGATTTTTACATTGATCTGCTTTGGTAAAGAATAGAAGAGAAAACAGTGACGCAACAGGAAGTCCCTGCTTTTTGGAGAGCCCTGTAGTTATATGCAAGTTATTTATGCTATCATGCTAACATTTGATCCCGCTAATGCTGCTACCAAAGACTAATCTCACTTGTCCTGTGATATGATGATGATTACTAACACGTTTCCCCCCTTTTTGCCGTCAGGATTGCTTCAAGTCTTCATCGAACAGATTCAATAACATGAAGGAAACATTGCTCAGAGCCTTTGGTTCATGTTGATATGATAGCATCACACATTTGCTGCAGATTTGTCAGCTACACATCCACAATCTAATTTCCCATTCCACCACATCCCAAAGGTGCTCTACTGGATTAAGCTCTGGTGACTGTGGAAGCCGTTTGAGGACAGTGAACTCATTGTAATGTTCAATAAACCAGTTTGAGATGAGCTTTGTGATGTGGCGCGTCATTCTGCCTGAAGCGGCCCTTGGTAGATGGGTACACTGCAGTTGCAAAGGGATGGACAGGTTATGGGGTTTAAATGATGCTCAGCTGGCATTATGAAGCCCAAAATGTGCAAGAAGATATCCCTCACACAATTATACAACCACCAGCGTTACTTTTTATTGATAATCCATATAATAAACAGGGCTTATCTGGCAACCACGTCACATTCAAAGTCACTAAAGTCACCTTTTAAACACAATCTGATGCTTCGTTTGAACTTCGGCAAGACTTCTTGATAGTGTCCTCTTTGCATGCCTAAATGAATAAACATACTGAGTGGCTGCCATGTGACTGGCTGATTAGATATTTGCATTAATGAGCACCTGAACAGATATAACTCACAAAGGTCTGTGAGTGTGCACTGTAAAATAGGACATTTTTGGAGACCAGTTTTGATCCAGTGTGTGATGAATACAATTAGAAATATTTTAAGACATGAGTACCTCTTAATTAATTGAATTATGGTGAATTAAATTGGCCAATCGGCCAGTGATGTTTTCCACTAAAATTAAAGTAATAGTTTAACTTTCTGTGGTTGTGGTCATTGTTTTCATTTTACCTTCATTTTAAATCTGATTTACAGATCAGTTTATCTTTTTTTCAGCACATAAAACCTATGCAGTTGGGCTGCCCGAGGCATCAGCTAACAAACAAATGATTTGAGTCCTTTCCCAGTTGTTCAAGACTGAAGAAAATCCCTACTGTTAAACAATAAACAGCTTTATCTGCCAGTGGGCAAGTCAATACAAAGCCTTGTGCGCAGCCAATCATTGTTCAAAATGACAGTAGTGTCTTTTAATTCGTAGCAGCTACCCCAATGTTTCAGAAGGCTGTATGTTGGAAAAATCTGTCATCCATTCTTTTTCACTAATCCGGAGTTGGGTCATGGTGGTAGCGGGCTAAGCACTGTATTCCAGGCATCCTTCTCCTGAGCAGTGCTTTCCAAGTCCTCTCACAGGATCCCAAGATCATCCCAGACGAGATGAGACATATAATCCCTCCAGCGACTTCAGGGTCTACCGGATCGTCTGCTCCCAACTGGGGATGCCCAGAAAACCTCCAAAGGAAGGCAACTGGGAAACATGATCAAAACCAGTGCTTTCAGTGCTAATGTCAAAATTATACCTATTTGATAGACTAGTGAAGCCTGTTTTACCGTGTTAGGTTTAACTTGAATTATAATCTGAAGAAAAGTTCTTTTACAACTACACAGCCACCTAACCACAGTTTTTTTCCTCTCTCTTTCTGTTTATCTGAAAAGTGTCTGTCATATTGAGCCTCCAGTGCACATCCAGGCTTCCTGTGCTTTGAGACTGTTCTGTGATTACACTGGACAAGCAATACTCAGCGTGTGCAGCACCGTTGATTGCAAGAGGAGAGCAGAGGAGATTTGCAGCAGAAGTGATTTACTTCAGTTGTATGTCTCTGGATTTATCTGGCCTTTCACTGCCTTACTATGATCTGTATGTGCGCCCTGGGGCTGTATATAAAACACGTGGTTTTATATTGGATCTCACCTTTATTTAACCAAGAATCCCTTAAGATTGAAAAATCCTCTTTTAAAGTTAGACCCGGCCAAGAACGCAATCTATACATGCCATCGTATACAGGACAACCCTGTGAGGAGAAAAAGGTAGTTGGATAATATTTAAACAACTCAAGTGAAACTCAAGTGAAATAAACATGTTCTAAACAAAAATCCATGCTATGATAGACAACGTTTGTCAAAGTCAGGTCTACATGGAGAATAATAGACTCATTAGTCATGTAACCCAAAAACATACAGTTTATATTCCAGTCATATCATCTTTTAGCACAGAACATAGTCATGCATTCAGGAGGTTGGGGTGGATGGAAGGGTCAGAACATCGAATTTAGCATAAAAGATTATTGAAAACTTTAAATGTACAGTGGGGCAAAAAAGTATTTAGTCAGCCACCGATTGTGCAAGTTCCCCCACCTAAAATGATGACAGAGGTCAGTAATTTGCACCAGAGGTACACTTCAACTGTGAGAGACAGAATGTGGAAAAAAAAAAAATCCATGAATCCACATGGTAGGATTTGTAAAGAATTTATTCGTAAATCAGGGTGGAAAATAAGTATTTGGTCAATAACAAAAATACAACTCCAATACTTTGTAACACAACCTTTGTTGGCAATAACAGAGGTCAAACGTTTACTATAGGTCTTTACCAGGTTTGCACACACAGTAGCTGGTATTTTGGCCCATTCCTCCATGCAGATCTTCTCGAGAGCAGTGATGTTTTGGGGCTGTCGCCGAGCAACACGGACTTTCAACTTCCGCCACAGATTTTCTATGGGGTTGAGGTCTGGAGACTGGCTAGGCCACTCCAGGACTTTCAAATGCTTCTTACGGAGCCACTCCTTTGTTGCCCGGGCGGTGTGTTTTGGATCATTGTCATGTTGGAAGACCCAGCCTCGTTTTATCTTCAAAGTTCTCACTGATGGAAGGAGGTTTTGGCTCAAAATCTCACGATACATGGCCCCATTCATTCTGTCCTTAACACGGATCAGTCGTCCTGTCCCCTTGGCAGAAAAACAGCCCCATAGCATGATGTTTCCACCCCCATGCTTCACAGTAGGTATGGTGTTCTTGGGATGCAACTCAGTATTCTTCTTCCTCCAAACACGACGAGTTGAGTTTATACCAAAAAGTTCTACTTTGGTTTCATCTGACCACATGACATTCTCCCAATCCTCTGCTGTATCATCCATGTGCTCTCTGGCAAACTTCAGACGGGCCTGGACATGCACTGGCTTCAGCAGTGGAACACGTCTGGCACTGCGGGATTTGATTCCCTGCCGTTGTAGTGTGTTACTGATGGTGACCTTTGTTACTTTGGTCCCAGCTCTCTGCAGGTCATTCACCAGGTCCCCCCGTGTGGTTCTGGGATCTTTGCTCACCGTTCTCATGATCATTTTGACCCCACGGGATGAGATCTTGCGTGGAGCCCCAGATCGAGGGAGATTATCAGTGGTCTTGTATGTCTTCCATTTTCTGATGATTGCTCCCACAGTTGATTTTTTCACACCAAGCTGCTTGCCTATTGTAGATTCACTCTTCCCAGTCTGGTGCAGGTCTACAATACTTTTCCTGGTGTCCTTCGAAAGCTCTTTGGTCTTGGCCATGGCGGAGTTTGGAGTCTGATTGTTTGAGGCTGTGGACAGGTGTCTTTTATACAGATGATGAGTTCAAACAGGTGCCATTCATACAGGTAACGAGTGGGGGACAGAAAAGCTTCTTACAGAAGACGTTACAGGTCTGTGAGAGCCAGAGATTTTCCTTGTTTGAGGTGACCAAATACTTATTTTCCACCCTAATTTACGAATAAATTCTTTACAAATCCTACCATGTGGATTCATGGATTTTTTTTTCATATTCTGTCTCTCACAGTTGAAGTGTACCTCTGGTGCAAATTACTGACCTCTGTCATCATTTTAAGTGGGGGAACTTGCACAATCGGTGGCTGACTAAATACTTTTTTGCCCCACTGTAGCTGTCAACATGACTTCTTTAAAGAAATGCCCATAACTGCTGAGGACTCTGTATACCGCCCCAACTTCAAGAGATGAAAATAATTCTGCCAGAATGCTAAATAAGAGAGGACCAATAGAGCTAAACAGTAGCATGAGAAAGTAACCATTTGTATTTGTGTTTGACAATTTGTCTTCTCTTTAACATGTTCTGATGTAGGAAAAAACAAGTTAAAAGAGGAAACTTATAAACAAAGTAATTATGGAGATTTTTAAGGATCTTTTCAGCAGATCGTCATCTTTTCCAACTCTTGCAACAATCTCTGTCTGTGCTGCTGCTCTGATTTATCATAGAAATGCTGGTAGTGAGCAGCCTGCTCCCACACTCTCTAAACTGGCTAAACTAAGCGCTCCTGGCTGGAAAACGTAGGAGATACACAACAAATCAAAATGACACCAAAACACACTGAACAAACACAGTTTTGATGTCACTTTAAGCAAGGTACAGTTAATTTTTTCTTGATTTATTAAACAGAACTAAGCAATACATTATATTGCCAAAAGTATTCAACACATATGAACATGAGTGACAAGTTTAAAACCCTATGGATTGGTAGTGCACAGGGTTTAAAACAATGTCAGCCCACCATTTGCACTATAACAGCTTCAACTCTTCTGGGAAGGTCTTGCACAAGGTTTAGGAGTGTTTGGGGGAATCTTTAACCATTCCTTCAAAAGTGCATTTTTGAAGTCAGACACTGATGTTGGATGAAAATGCCTGACTCACAGTCTCCGCTCTAATTCATCTCAAAGTTAAGTTTCCATACCAAAATCATGTTGGAACTGGAAGGGCCATCCCCAAACTGTTCCCGAAAAGTTGGGAGGATGAAATTACCCAAAATGTCTTAATATGCTGAAGCATTAAGAGTTCCTTTGACTGAAACTAAGGGGCCAATTTGAACTTCTGAAAAACAACCCCCTCCACCAAACTTTACACTTGGCACAGTGCCGTCAGAGAAGTAGCATTCTCCTGGCATCCCTCCTCCTCATCTATCAGATTGACAGATGGAAAAGTATGACTCGTTATTCCAGAACACATCTACACTGCTCTAGTCCGATGGAGGCATGTTTAACATCACTAAATCCTACATTTTGTATGTGCTTGGTGATGTAAGGCTTGGATGCAGTTGTTCAGCTTTGGAAACCCACTCCATGAAGCTCTCTATGCACTGTTTTTGATCTGAAGGCCACATGAAGTTTGGAGCTTTGTAGTGATTGATTGCAGAAAATTGGCGACCTCTGTGCGCTATATGCTTCAGCATCCACTGACCCTGCTCCATGACTTTAAATGTCCTACCAATTTGTGGTTGAGTTGTTGCCATTCCCAGTTGGTTCCACTTTTAACAACTGGATTTGTTGCGGGAAATTCTCCCTTCCTGGAATTCACCGACCTCCTGAGAGCGACCCATTCTTTCACAAATGTTTGTAGGAGCAGTCTGAATACCTAGGTGCTTGATTTTATACACTTGTGCCTATGAAGTGATTGGAACACCTGAATTCAATGATTTGGATGGGTGAGCTATTACTTTTGGAGATATAGTGTATATCACAAAGGTTAATCGGGTATTTTACTTCAAACACCAGCCCCAAAATACTCTGTGGATCCATATTCTCTGATGTTAATATTTGCTGCCTTCTTTTCTTTTTTTCAGTCTTAAGTCTAATAAAAATGTAGTGCGATAAACTTAAAATAAGCTGAGATCTTGTTATATGTATTTTCTGACTATGTGAGTGATTAACTGATAAAATAAATGGAGGCATTAATTAAAGTGATCATTAGTTGAACCCATAGAAACCAGAGTGACCATTTTAAAAGCAATATCAGAAGTTTGGCTAAAAACAGATTTTGTTTTTGCATTTTTTACAAAGAGCATCATTCAGCATCAGAGAAATGACGTCTGTTTTGGAGACCGGTAAGAATGAATGTGTGAACTCGCCTCCGTTTCATTGAAAAGATGAGGACTGTCACAATAAATCATTGAATCTGTCATCTGTCTGAGAGCCTTGAGGCTTTGAGAGATGCAGAGTGCATCTATTTCATCTCATTTTAAGTCATTACTGATCATAAGCAGGCCAGCCAAGGAGCTAACGAGAATAAAAGGAGTTCACGTCCCAAGGCGCTAATGCTTCAAACTCCGAGCAAATGAGCATGAAACTGCATCAGTGGTATTGTGCATCTGAGCTCTCAGCTCTTGTTATATTTGCAAGGGAAGATGTTTTTTGTTGCCGTGGAAGATTTCGACAAACCTCCAGTCCGATCTGCTGCTGTGACATCAAATTTAAAGATCTTATCCAGGGTTACTCACGCAGGAGTATAAATAGAGTGACTGCAAGCTATGTAGGCCTACTGCAGGAGAATTAATGTCCCTGCTTGGACAAGTCCGGGTCCCCCAGGTCTCCCTCCACAGTAGAAAAGAGCAGAAATAATTCATAAAAGAAACTATGAGATCTATACTTGTTAGGATTTCACGCTGGTAGAATCCAGATTAGAGAAAGTAACAGGATAGCACTGCTGCGTCTGCTGGCCATCTTAGGGGGAGATTACGCAGGTGAATCTCTTCCCATTGTTATTTTCCCTCAATTTTAACAGCAAGAGTCGGATTTTGTTGCCAGCAGCTGAAAAACAACTTGCCTTGGGAAACTCGCATCAGACAGCAGAGAGGATGGAGAGTCAGTCCACAGTCCTTTTCTGGTTTTTATTGTGCTTCTGCTGTTTTGTGTGATGTATCGCTTCGGGGACAGCGAGGGTATTGCTGCACCGAGAAGAAGAAAAACAACAACAAATAGGAGTGTAGCAATATTAAGGGTCTATGATTCGATTTGGATTGTGAGGCAATGAGGCAGAACAATCATATTTACTCTGCAGGCTGTGAAGGAAGGAAACAGAGGATTTTAATTAAATGCAGTGAAAACATTCTTTATACCCTCTGGCCAGGAAAGAACAAACATTTGGAGAACTGAGAAAACAACCAACCTATGGAATTTCAGTATTCTGCACCCAGCCTGCTCCCTCCATCCATAAAGTTGAGCGAGCGACAGAGAGAGCAAAAGAGAGAGAGGGGCAGGTTTTTAATGTATTGCAAGACCCAGGTTCAAAGTTCAACTGTGTCTCTTAGAAACAACATTCATGGATTGTGAAACAGTTTCCCAGACTCCTCTGTGCCACCAACATTATTGCCAGCTGGCAACATTTTTTAATAATTGAAGCATTAATTTTACATGTGATGAAACAAAGCCATGGCATTTAAAAATTAAACATGATTCTCTATTTTCTGATCTGTTTTGCATATTGAGCTCCTGCTATATCCTGTGAATGGAAGGAATCAACTGAAGCCGTTAACAGAGAAACAGCTTTAAACAAGCACACCGTCAGAAGACCAAAATTAAATGCAAACACACAGACAAAGAAATATTTCTCTGTTGGCTTATTTGATGATCAGAGTCATAGTTAAAGGTTCGGAGGGCCTGAGGAATGTTTTGACATTTCAAAATGGGAGTAGCTGCCATAGAATGTACATAACCACTAATCTCTCATTCCTCCCAGCATCCACTGCACTCGCAAACAAGAGCTTAGCACTTTTGAAAAGGTCCGGCGCCACATCGTCGTGCACCTGTATGTTTGCCAGATTTGTATCATGACAAATTATTGTATTATCTTTTATTTTTTGATGGGTTTTATAATGCAAATGCAGCTACATATAGTACTGTTTGTCCAAGAGAAATTTCCTGTGTGAGACAATAAAGTTTATTCTTATCTTACCTTAAAAAAGCTGGACTCAGTTTCCATATCTAGAAAGTGAAGCGCCTTAAACCTGCATTCTTTCAAATGACCAGCAGGTGGCAATTCCAGTGGTTACCAAAAGAGTTGCTGTTATGTAGAAGTTTATGGGGAAACAACCCTCAGCACACTTTCTCAGTGACATTAGTAAACATTTTCCTGATTGGTTCATGTCTTACTGAATACAACATGATGTTCATTTCATAATTTATGACGCTCATCTACAGAGACAACAAGCTTGCAACTTCTCTCGGTTTCCTCATTCAGATGCGCCCAGTTCTTGTGATGTTTGCTTTCAAAGAGCTCCAGCAGTGATTGCAACAGCAACACTTCAGATCACCAACACGTCAAGGGGGCTACATCCATCTTTTATATGCAGTCTATGTGTAAACTTCACATGCTTTGCTGCACCCCACACGGACCATCCAGAAATCCGAACCACCATATGTCGCTGTGCAGCAGTAAAAGTTTTTGTAGCATGTAGTAAAATTTAAACCAAGGACACAGCATTGGATTTATGGACAGGCTGAGATTATATCACCACACTATTCAATGATAATAAGCCTCGACCAATTCATCACCACAGTCAGAAGCCCTTACCTCAGCTAAAGTCTGCTCCATTCATTCCGTCACAACAGAAACAGTCTCACAGCCACATTTTTTTCTTTCTTTCACTCCTGATCCTTTCTCGTGATAAATGAAAACGTCCCCGGTTCAGAAACAATTGGCTTCGCCGTAAATTTGTATGTCTGTTGGAAGCATTTGAATGGGTTCATTCATTTTTACTGTAAGCTGCTGTTTTGTATTCAGCAGACACGATTGTCAGGCTATGCTGTTTGTATCCACTTAACAAATGTGATCTAAATGCTGTTACTGGGGATTTGTCCTCCTGTCCGTGTAGTTCTGTCTATACTGAGCTCGGTGCCAGAAGTTCAGCTTCTTACACACAGACACAGTTAAAGGTGACGGCTGGAAGAAGGACTTTAGAAAACAACCAAGCTGCAATATTTTCTCTGTCACCGTGCATTGTGTTGCAGAACAATGTCTTGTACTGGTATACCGCAGCTCGTAGTGAGGACAAAGAGACCAATGACACTAAATATTTATCTGTAAAAAAATAAATAACACAATGAATTGAAGTATGAGAGCCAGCAGTTTGGAAAGGCTCACTGAGACCTTTGTGCAAAAACGAAATCAATAGAAATCTAAACCCAACTGAAACTAGCAAATACAAACCAGGTGCACAGGTGGCAGCTGTTGTCATATGTACTGCACCAAAAGGCACCACAAACAGAGTCCAGAGGTCCAGTTCAGTGATTTAAAGCAAGACAGGTGAAGTCGAGCAAACAGATCTCACCTACCGCTGCTTTTCAATCAAAGCAGCCAGACCCTGGAATATTTATTCACTGTGCAGTTATTATGAAGCGAGAAACTATCCATAGTGACCAGAAAGATTCTTGGTTGCCAAGCTGTAGCCACGGTTTGAATGATGAGCAGTTTTAACATGGGAGTCTGTGGGAACTGACTCACTTTTTTAAGCTGATGTAGCCACTGGGTTTTCATACTTACATGTTGACTTTAGGTTGTCATTTGATCATCGAGCAGATAAATAAAATCCTAGAATTTCATTCACCAAAGCTGAAGCCCTCATTTCTGGGTAGTTTCTACGACACAGTAGCTCATATTCAAATATTTCCATTAAAAATGCACAAAAAAAAAGTTCAGTGACTCGTAGTAACTGAGGGGAGGCCCAGCCTAGACCAACTGGATACAACCGAACTGGCTGAGTCAGAACCAGTGTTGAGGTCGTTACACCAAGAATGTAATTTATTACACATTACTTGTTAATTTTCCTACAAGTAATTCAATACGTTACATAATTGTCAGAAAAAGCAGCTTGTTGCACAACTAGTTACATCACTTTAACGTTACATGACCTGAAATGCACTGCTACATAATGACAAAAAGGTCTATCCTAATCAGGAAACACAAATTATCTTTCTTATAGAGTAACATATGAACATAAAACCAACAACAAGAACAAAACTGGGGCTTCAGTCCTGACTGCTCGATGCTTCTTTTGTTGAAGATCAGGCTCTGCTGGGCTGAAGCATACAGCTGACTCTGGGGTCTCGGCTAGCTTTGTGTTAGCACACTGTCTGTGCAGATGCTTGCAAAAGGCAGATGTTCTGTCAACAATATGAAGCAGCTGTTTCTGTCCTGGATGCAGTTTGCACTTTAACTTTACGCTCTTGTTTTGTTGTAGCACAGTGTTTGACATTATTGTAACTTTCGAATAATTCATGAATTTAGTACAGTAAGGTATTGCATTACTGTGTTAGTGAAAAATGTAATGTGATTAACATGGTCAGTAATCCAGAATAGTCACATCCCCGACTCCTGTATCCAGATGGATGAAAATTCACCTCCTGCAGAGTTAATGAAGGAGGAAAATGTTGAAACAAATAAAAACTTCAGTGTTCATTTTTCACCCCTTGGGTTTCTGGTCTAGCTTTTCTTTCTGTAGCTACAATTTACAGATGTCCCATAAACATTTCACATGCAGACAATCATTTTGGAAAGAGGACAGTTTTAAGCACACGTTCACTGAAAGCATTTATGAGGCTGTGCAGAACGGGCAGATTGAGGGTTGCAGTTTTCTCAAGAATCGTTAATCCCAAACAGCATGAGTCTGACTGAAGTTCTTTCCTCACTGACAAAAAATACATGAAACTACAAAAAAAGAGCTTGTCCTGCTAGCTGTGTGAGAATCGTTTTGTGTTTTAGAAAACATCAGACTGATTTAATGTTGCCAGAACATTTTGGTTGGCTCACATTTCCTTACACAGCCTCCAAAGCTCTGTTTGAGTTTGGTGTGGTGATGGTAAACATTAGAGTAAGGCGACATAGATGATGCATTAATGTTAATGAATGTCCTTACAAAGATAACCAACTATGATTCCTACAAATACGTCAACGTGTTTACGGAAGCGGTTGTGGGATTCATAGGGAAACTAGCGGATGATACCGTGGAGACAAAGACTATCACAACGTTTCCCAACCAGAAGCCGTGGGTGGATAAAACCATCCGCAACGCTCTGAGTGACCCGTACAAAGCCGCGTCATATAACGTGCGGAGGGCGGTGAAAGAGGCGAAGCAGCGCTACGGGAGGAAACTAGAGTCACAACTCCAACAGAGTGACTCTAGGAGCCTGTGGCGGGGACTAAGGACAATAACGGACTATAAAGCACCAACAACCGGTATGACGAACGCGGCCGTGACTCTGGCAGACGAGCTGAACACTTTCTATGCTCGCTTCGAGGCTGCAGCTAAGGTCTCCAACAATGCTAGTGTTAGCGGCGCTAACGGCTGCAGACAGGAAGATACTGCCAGCACCGGAAACGTGCTCGTCATCTCCGAGCATGAAGTAAGGAGAGCCTTCAAGAGAGTAAACACCAGGAAAGCAGCAGGACCAGACGGCCTCCCAGGTCGTATCCTAAGAGACTGCGCATACCAGCTAGCTCCTGTGTTCACTGAGATATTCAACATCTCTTTATCTCAGTCGGTGATCCCCACATGCTTCAAAGAGTCCATCATTGTTCCTGTCCCGAAGAAACCCCACCCTGCTTCTCTCAATGACTATCGCCCTGTAGCCCTCACCTCAGTAGTGATGAAGTGTTTTGAACGCCTGGTCAGAGACTTCATCATTTCTTCACTACCAGACACACTGGACCCACTACAGTTCGCTTACCGTCCAAATCGTTCCACAGACGATGCCATCTCTCATCTCCTCCACACATCACTCACTCACTTGGACACTAGAAGGGGGAATTATGTTAAAATGCTCTTCATAGACTACAGCTCTGCATTTAACACCATAATTCCCTCCACACTCACCACCAAGCTGGAGCATCTGGGACTCAGCTCATCTATGTGTCAGTGGATCTCCAACTTCCTAACTGGCAGACCACAGGCAGTAAGGATGGGCCGACATGTCTCAGCCTCCACCACTCTCAGCACTGGAGCCCCCCAGGGGTGTGTTCTGAGCCCCCTGCTGTACTCTTTGTACACATGACTGTGTGGCCACTACCAGCTCCACCACCATCATCAAGTTTGCTGACGACACCGTCGTGGTGGGCCTGATCTCTGATAACAACGAGACGGCCTACGTGAAGGAGATTAGGAATCTGGAGAACTGGTGCCAGAGGAACAACCTCCTTCTAAACGTCAGTAAGACAAAGGAGCTGATAGTGGACTTCAGCACTAAGCAGGAGAGGAACTACCAGACCCCCGTCATCAACGAGTGCCCAGTGGAGAGAGTGGACAGCTTCAAATACCTCGGAGTTCACATCACGCAGGACCTGTCATGGTCCTGTCACATCAACACTGTGGTGAAAAAGGCCCGACAGCGTCTCTACCACCTCAGACGCTTGAGAGACTTCCAACTGCCCTCCAAGGTGCTCAGGAACTTTTACTCGTGCACCATAGAGAGCATCCTGGCGGGAAACATCTTAACCTGGTTCGGGAACAGCACCATGCAGGACAGACGAGCTCTACAGAGGGTTGTGCGGTCAGCTGAGCGCACCATCCGCTCCGAGCTCCCTGACCTGCACTCAATCTACAGCAGGCGGTGCTGGACCAAGGCCAGGAAGATCGTGAAGGACCTCAGCCATCCCAACAACAGACTGTTCTCTCTGTTGAGGTCAGGAAAGCGATTCCGCTCCCTGAAGACCAACACAGAGAGACTGAGGAGGAGCTTCTTCCCGCAGGCGATACGGTCTCTCAATCACACCACCACACAGTACTGACCCACACATATGGTTCTTACACACACACTGGACTTTCTGGACTTTGGTTTTGCACAACACTGGTCACTATATTCTTCATTTCCGGTTAATACTTGTACAGCTGCTGTTATTGTGTATATATTTATTTATATTTAGATTTCTTCATACATTCTTATATAGTTCTATATTGTGTATTTTGTTGTACAGTTATTTTATTTTCAACTTTAATTTATATATTTATCTTTATCTTATTCTTCCCAGTTAAATTTACCCTTCATTCTAATTTGTGTTGTACAGTTATTTCATTTTTAACCTTAATTTATATTTTATTCCTTCCTAGTTAAATTTACCCTTTTTAATTTTTCATATTTATTTCCTTTCTTATTCATAGCCTTTTCCTTTTTTGTTTTCTTTAGGTCACGAGCAGTTGTCCAAGCATTTCACTACATATCGTACTGTGTATGACTGTGTACGTGACAAATAAAAATTTGAATTTGAATTTGAAATAAAGTGATGAGAGCAGCATTTACTTTTTGGCCAAAATATGGAAATCGCTTCTCCAAACAACTTCAGACATTTACTGATTTCTCCAGTTGATGATGCATCACTGCTTTTCTTTGTAGTCACGTTATTTCCACTGACTTTGTGCACCAATAAAGTCATTTTGCCCCCCTTTGTGGTCAACTTAATGGTTTTTTGCTCACTTTGTCCGTACTCCTGTCGTTCAGGAATCTTGGCCACGATACAAAACTTCCCTTTTAAGTGTGAATGTTATACAAAAATTTAAACCCTTTCATATTCCCGTTTTCATACTTATCATCTGAAAACTCTGGTATAGTAAATCCCTGTGGTAATCTCTTTTAGTCTGACAAAAGCACAGAACAGCACAGCTTTTATGCTGAAACAGTGTGTCCGATCAGATTTGCAAACACGCTCAAAAACAACTTCCCATTAAACTCTGCTGTTTGCACAGTTTGAGAAGAAGAAAAACAGGCATGCATCTTAATATAAAAAACATATAAAGGTGTGAATGTTCACAATGTGCTCTTTACCGTCTTGTCAGTAGAAAAAGGGGGGCTGACATCAAGATGAGGTCTTAATTATCTCCAGACTTCTTAAATCAACCTTTCACTTATGTCGCTGTTTAAGAAGATAAAGCAAATCCGTCTCTGTCTGCCCACCTTCCCCAAGGGGGCTGCGTTTATCTCCTCACAGCATCTCCACACAGAAGCCACTGCAGAGTGTGATTATGCTTTTCTTCTCTGCACAGCTGGATTGAAATGTTGTCAGCCTTTTTCACCCGGCTTTACGGGCAATGGCAGAATTTGAGCAGCTCACTTCACTGCCGATTAGCATTTGTGAGAGAAAAGGGAAATTCTTGCATTCCTCTTTCTGGAGAGCTTATTACCCAAGGACACCCATTCGTGTTCATTCAGCAAAACCGAAAATTTCCCAATCACAGCCCTCTTATTTTAAAAAGCGGGGGAAATCTTCTACCACCTCAGGATAACAAGGACACAGTACGACGAGGCGCAGATTTTCCTTCTCCTTATTACATGTGTGAGGTGACATCAAGAAGCGAGGGAAGCCTGCCTCTGAAGCACGAATGCAGCAGGACTGCACGCTGGCCTGCAGGGAAATCAAAGCTGCGGAGATGGACGTGGAAGCTGAAGGCTAGTGGGTTTGAAAATGAAGAGATGTGCGATGTGGGACCACTCGGGATAATTGGAGCTCCTTAACAACGTGCCGAAGGAAAGATGGAACAGGACCGGCAACATGGGGCTCCTCGTTCAATCTGCCTGGTCATAACTTTCAGTTTTATCCCAAAAAGATCTCATCTTTCATCTAAATCACCTTCATAAAATTCCGGCTGTTGTTCTCCTCATCCTACCTGCAGCACCCTGCTGAGGTGAAATGTTTCTTTATATTTAAAAAATTCTATCAGTATGCATTTAATTATAACATTGTCCGGTGCACGTTTGATAAATCTAGCATACAATTATGTGTTATTTTTGCATACAAATGACACTTAATGTGTGCACAGGGCAAGAAGATTTCCATGCACACATTAGCATGGAGGCCCTGTATCTTCTTTAAATGTTTGTCATAGCATCACACTGACAAACCACCTACAGATATCCAGCACACGAGGGTTGCTCCAAAGCACATCAGTCTCCATAGACGTCCATTAAAATGCATGTTTACAGCCTGTTTGTAGCCTCTATGGATAGTTTTCTCCTTCATCGCAGCTCCACAAGGGCTGATCTTTTATAACTCATCCTTCTTGGATGCTGGACTTAAGACCCTGGCACTTTGGCCAGAGCTGCCTGTAACTGGAATCAATCAGCTGCTGTCTGCTAGGAACTTACCTCCACTAACTTGAATCACAAAACAGAACCTCTCTGCAGTGTTTGTGCCTTTTGGGGCATTTTTAATGCAATTTCCTGACAAATAATATGGCTTCATGTGAGGTACCGCCAGTCTGAGAAGTGTGTGCTTCAGTTTTGGTGAGTGAAATTCGAGGATTTTAATCTAGTTTTTATTTTGTTGTGGCCCCGGGGCCTCTTGCGATGATGCTCTGTCTGTTCTGTGTTGCAGGAACTGCTATTTGGAGCTGAGTGCAGAGCATCTATTTAAACTACTCCTTCCTGTGGACCTGCAGCTGACACTTCCTGTGTCGCTGTCTGTGCCATTTCCACACACTTAGTTTTATATTTGACAGCACGGCCAAACTGGGCTTCACTCCACTAATGACTACTAACTCATGCACTTCATGTTTAGTCTCATTAAGTCAGTTCTGGCCAGTAAACCTACAAAGCAGTAAGGAGATAGTTTATTAGTCTGTCACAGTCCATACAGCCATAAACTGCAGCCATACAAGTTAACAGAGTTTTCAAGCATTGGCTGAAAACATAGCACTCCACTGTTCATCCATATATGGGGTCGCTCTGTTTGTTACAATACTAAGGTTATCGCCTTTCTATAATTACACAAAGCCAAAACTAGAAAAAAAGCATCAAAAACTGAAGATTCAGAGCACTTTGAAGCTAAACTCTCAATCTGAAGACATTAAATCTTGAATGCAGGCTTGCTTGAACACATGTGCTTGAATGGCTGGATTAAAAAAACTTCAGCAGAAGTAAGCGAAGGTTAAAAAGGTGGTACAAGAGTACGGACCATTCACAGTTTAGAAAGAGTCAATAGGAGAAGGGGTCAATCAGTGGTCACTCGCCAGCAGTGCGTCACTACTAAAGTGTAAGAATGTGATACCTGTGTATGTGGTGCAAAAGGGAACAGATTTCAGGACTTTTTGTTCCCAGTTTAGCAGAAAAACCTTCCATGCACAGCATCTCATCTCCCTCCACGAAGTGTGAAACTTTAAAGTGTTGTGTACTCGTGTACAGAGCGAGTACAAATAGCTCTTAATGACCTTTAGAAAGGAGCGCGGCTTTCTATCTCTCAAACTCCATTACTGTACTCTATCCGCCTCGACCGAGCTTCATTAAATGCTTCTGCGTAAGACATCTGATTACCTCCTGAGCCTCATTCCAGCACACGATGACCTGGTCCCACAAGCTTTCCTTCACAATAATACTGTATTGACTTTCAAGTAACTTAAAGAAATTACAAGGTCTTCTGTTGACTGCAACACATTTTTAACCCCCGATAGGCTCATAAAAGCCTTAAAAAAACAATTCAGAAACTGTCCAATTTACAAAAGGCTCTATAAAGTGCTAAAACTAACTCTCTGATTGCTATTGTGTGTGCATGTGTGGCGGCAGATGTCAAATTTTCCTGTTGTAGCAGAATTTGGTGCTTATAAAGCTGTTAAACATTTGTTCCCCTTGAGAGCTTATCTCTTTTTTATTTACTGTTTTTGCATGCAGGCAGATAACCAGAGGTTTTTAGGACATTTGGAGACCCGTGATCAATTTATGCCACCATTTTTTTAACAATCAACCTCACTAACATCCCACAAAATACTGCAAATAGTCCCATTTTGTTGTATTTTCAATTTAAACTGCTGAACTCTTTACAGTTGTTGTCCAGTGACAAATCCCCTTTGATCAGTCCAAGTAAGAGATGATTTGCACAAGTACGAATGGAAAACGAGAAAACTGTAAAAAGACTTAAAACTATTAACAAGCATGAAAACTGTAGTTTAAGATGCTTCATATCACCTGTGATGCACTTTTTTTTAGCAAGTGCGAACATCCCTATAAAGGCTGAAATTTCGTCAGTTAGCTGGTGTGGAACATTCAGGTGCGTTAGCACAGTACCACAATCTTACCAGAAGAAAAACAAGGAGCTACATCTTAGGTGTGAATTTTGGAACAACACCTAAACGTGGAGATGTTTGTCCGTAATCCACAGCACCACATTTGAAGAAACTCAAACATGTCATATCAGCACAAACTTCACCGCGATGGTGGAGGAGCGATGATTCGAGTTTGTGTTGCGGCCACGACACCTGGGCACCTTTCAGTCATTGAGTTGACCTTGAACTTCTCTCTGCTGCATCGATCCTTTTATTGTTGCTACATGTTTGAATTAACTTAGAACAGGTCGGCATCAGCCGTGAACGAATTAGAAAGCTCTTCCATCCTGCAGCAATATTTGATGATGGGCCTCTTAAACTATAGTTTGAGCCTGAAGGTCGAAATCATTTTGTCGCCCACCTTCTTCACACCTATTATCCTGTTATTCCAAAAACAGCACGGCACTAATGACGGCTGTGTTTCCTGTAGTTGTGTCCAGAAATCCAAGATGCACAAAGAAGCAGCTTTTTTTAACTGTGTAAATGTGAATGGAACGAAGCCATCATCACTGTTTTTTAAATACATCCGTACTCTTCTTGCTACAAGTCATAATGTCTCCTGCAGAAAAGGACTCATTCTGAGATAATATGGTTTTGTTCTGCAGATGTGTTCCCTGTTTTCTCTCGACTGCTGCCAGCTGCTTCCTCAGAATGGACATCGTGACATCGTCTATGCTCAAAACACCTGGATGGAGAGCACTGAATGGCTGTTTTGATTTGCAATTTGTTATTATTCTTCTCCTGTCTGATTTCAGTTCACAGACACACATCCACAATCCTCCAGATAATTGCTACAAGCCAGTGAGCAGTCGGGCACTGGCAGTCTCTTCATCCAACTGCAGCAACAAAATCCGTCCTGTTTTTTCTATAAGCAGTAGCCAAAGCCGCGTTTGAGTCTTTTCCTTGCAGAAGTGTTTTTATGCCACCAGGTATAACAATTTGGCTTTTAACTTCTTCATAAGCCAAACGGTTATAAAGAAGTGATGCTTCAGCCTTGCGTGTGTATTTTCTCTAATTCTTTTGCAGAAAATAAACCACATTTCTTGTCTTGCTGGCCTTTGTTTTCTCTCCTTTCTTTGCTTAATAACCACGTGGCATTCTCAGCATTTTTCCCCTACCCTCATGGATATATGCCATAGATTAACCCCACTGCAGCGTGCTGTTTGTTTTTTGGAAATGTCCAGTGCAGACTTTGTGCATTTTTAGTGTCACCTGACCTCACAGCAAAGAGTCTTCAGCTCTAACGAGTGGAATTGTAGTGTTTTATGTCACTAATTAGTAGGAATTTGTGCATTCCTTATCCAGTTTAGGGTCATGGGGGCACTGGAGCTTCTCACAGCTGCTGCAAAAGGCCTAAAATATAGAGACAAACAACCATCCACTCTCACATTCACACCCATGAGCAATTTAGAATTAGCAGTTATCTCAGTATGCCTATCTGTGGACTGTGGGAGGATGATACACATAACTCCACCCATTCCAGTCGATTCAAACCAATCGTCTGCTGCTGGATCGTCTTGGAGTATGGTGTGAATCCCAATTACTGCACCACCATGCTGTCCGCATCCCTACACCTCATCCAGATGTGGTCACTTGTGGCTTTAAAAACCTTTGAAACCTGAAGTTGACGTTTCAAAATGAACGTCATGGTGGCTAAAGCCATCTTTATGTCAATGTTTGTTCATACTGTTGATGTCTGTGTGCATGTGGGCTCAGGCCATTGTCTACGTATATTATTCTTGTTACCACTTTAAGTAATTTTATTGTTAAATTTTATATTTTTATGGATGATGCACCAATCGGAGACCACTTTCAATTTCATTGTACCTGTGACAATAAAAATAAAGACATTCTATTCTATTCTATTCTATTCTATTCTATTCCATAATACTGGTTTATATTCAGATAATAATAAACAGAGACAGGGAGATAAAGTGACAAAGGTCCTGCGTTTGTCTTACACAAAAAGAACCTATGGCATTATTACGCTGAAAATTTAAACTGTTTTAGTAAACAAATGAGGTTTAAATAGCTGCTAAATGGGCCTAGTTCATTCACTTTACTAAATGGGATTAAATAGGATTTTATAAGCCACTATGAGGCCATTATAGATTTTCATTAAGTGATACAGGCGCATCATTAAAAAGGGAAAAGTTATTAGGGTTTCCTGCAAAAACGGAGACATGCTGTAGGAATGAGCCACTGCGGTCTGATTTGGGCTTAAATGACATTTTACAGCAGTTTTCACAGCAGTGGGGTCTGACTGATGCAGGAGAACATCGCAGACTTCCAGGTTTAGAATTAACATCAAAGCATTATAATCAATTTTGTTACTGATGGTCCAATAAATACAAAAAGAGAGAGATTATGACCTGAATATATGATCGCACAGCAAAAGCCAGCGGGCAGTGCAAACCACTAAAATAAAAAAATTAATGGGGGGTGTAAGTATGTGTGTTTCAGCAGCTAATGCCAGCGATATAATGACGGCTTATAATCTGTTAAATTATTCTTGTCCTGACTGAAGTGGCCTCTTGTCCTCCATCTGCATGGCACGAGTGGTCTCTGATGATCATGTTAAAGAAGCTAAAGAGCATCATTAAATTAAAGCCTCGCCTGTTTTTTTTTTGCATCATATAGGATAGCTAGCAGTTATCTCATCATACTTGAAAACATAAAGCAGCAACTCACCTTGCTGTCCCCTCTGCAGAGGTGTTAAGATGTTGTTATACGTTTTAATGACAAACTTCATCATTATTCCCCACAGACTGGACCATAAACTGTATCTTTATCAGTGACCGGGTCTCAAACACTAAGCTGAGTGATTTTTGAGGAGCATGTAATGTGTTTTAGTGCACAAACAAAGCATGAAAAATAAAGATCCCACATAATCCTCAATTTGATTGATATTTTGCTGAGAATTTCTGTGATTCACATTGAACGCAAGCCCTCATGGGACATCGTTTTGAGAAGTGATGAGTAATGCATGTCAAGCATATTTTGCTGTTTCACTTCAAGCTCCTTAATCCTCAACGAGTCTTTATCTGAATGTCAAAATAACAAACTAGAAAAATACAGTTCGCCTTGTAAAAACAAACATTTTTAATGTCTCCTCGTTCTGCCTGCACCAGGAAGGTGAGATTTGTGAGCCGACTGCTTGTGAATATTACAGCGGCTGATTGTTTTCTCTGCTGGGAGAAGATCTTTATTCACATGCAGGACCAGGTGAGAGCCAGTGCTTTCCGAGCCTCCCGAGGTTTCTCCCTCAGACAGTCTGTTAATGCAGCGCAGCCATGCTGGGGTGGTGAGAGAGGCTAACCCAGGCAGAACTAGATGGAATATTAATGCTCTGCGTCGCACCACCTCTCCTTTACTTGCACAAAAGCTGCTCTGCCACTTCTGAAAAAGCCATTTTCACTGTATTCGCAACATTATCAAAGGTCTGGCTCGGATCTTTGATCATAATTTTGTAGTCTTTTTTATGAGAAGGTGGGTTGAGGCTTCGGGATTTGTTCCCTCAGGCTTTAGGCCTGATCTGTAGCGGTGGATAAAGGTATCTGAGCAGAGTGGATGAAGATGAAGATGTGAGATGGCAGCTGATGGACAGTTATGTAGAAATAGCTGGTCTAATCAGCAGGGATGGATCTTCCGCCTATAATTACCGACCTGTCTGTGCGTCTGAGATGTGCCGGCCTGGACTGTGACCTCCAATCTGAGAGGCTCCGCAAACTGGTGCCTCTTTTTTCTTCACAAGTCCCCTCAGATTACCTCACACTTTGATTCCTGCCAGACCAGAATGGGGCCGCTCTCTGAATCAGCAGCCAGGCATTAAATGTGAGGAGAGGCGAGCAGGCTGCATAATTGACTCTGGATTGAAGTGGAGGATTCAGGTGGGGAGGTGTATCTGATTGGTGGTGTCCCGCTCTGTTCAGATCTGTCTCTCCTCATTCCACACCAAATAAAGTATGACAAACACGAGTAGCACAGCTGTCTGTTTGTTAGATGTTATATTTTAATGACTTCCCCTCTCACACACGAGCCACGCACGATGCAGATCCAGGGATGATAGCGAGGCTTTATTAGCCTTAATTTCTCACAAGTAATAATAAAAATAATCCCTCAAGGGGCTCACAAATACCTGCAACCACCTGTGCACATGCAGGTTTCCAAGGTAAGAGTTAATTAGCCATAGCATATTATTTGCAGATGCTACAGGCTTGACTCAACCAATTATCAAGAAATATGTTTTCTAAATCACCTCAACTAGTTTGATGCCATCTTGCAGATTGAGATCCAGTTTTTCAAATATCTAGCGTTTTAGATATAAAATGTAACAAAGGTTAACCGAGTTTATCTTGCTGCGTGCTGAATAGAAGAAAAACTACACTCTTTACAACAGCAATGTCTCTCTAGGCTGAAGGAAAAAGTAATCAGTTCTTCTCACAGAGTTTATATCGTCTTTTTTTTTTAGTTGTTTTTCTGTTTGTTTTAGCAAAATGCATCCATAGTTGTGTGTGTAATATTACAATGCTACAGAGGTCAGCGTGTTCAATGTAAACCACAGTCAACCGGGCAATCTGTTAGCAATCTGTTAGCAATGGTAAATGGTAAATGGCCTGCATTTGTATAGCGCTTTTCTAGTCCCTAAGGACCCCAAAGCGCTTCACACTACATTCAGTCATCCACCCATTCACACACACATTCACACACTGGTGATGGCAGCTACATTGTAGCCACAGCTGCCCTGGGGCGCACTGACAGAGGCGAGGCTGCCGGACACTGGCGCCACCGGGCCCTCTGAATCTCTCTCAATCTGTTAGCAATGTTAGCAACAGCTAGGAACTTTTTTCTCCTCACCAACTGACAATGAAATACATGTTTTTCCCTAGCAACTAGTTGTTGCCACGGGTAACTGGCTGGTCTTTAGGTCTTATTCACTTAACCCTACGTTTTGACAATGATTGTCACACACCCAAAATGGCAGAAACATCATGTTATTATTGTGATTATTAAAACACCAATACTACATATTAATGCTAAGTAGTACACAAGTAAAGCGCTAGAATTTCATTTACACATTTGTTGGATAGTCTGTTGGTCCAGTTAACTGCACAGGATGACCTGCATTTAAAATGCACAACAGCTAAAACACAGCACAGTGCTCTAGTTTAGTTACTCCAATTAGTGGAGGTGAGGTCTAGCAGACCGGCACCCACCTGTCACTCATTGTGGCTAATCACACATAACTTTAAGCCTTATTGCAATTTAAAAAGTTTATCTATTTTTCTTTTAAATGCATAACTCAGAAAAATCGGATATTGACATGCTTCCCTCTAATGCTATATTCAGACAGATGATTCAGACAAATGTTTAAAATGATTCATTCATTCAAGAGAACATGAAAAAATAAGAACTTCCAGGTTAAACTTCAGGGCTTCCGTTTAAAAGTTGCTGAAACTGTAAGAAAAAGAACTGTCCAAAGTCTCGATACATGTGAGACTCTGAATGAGCTTCCTGTGGAGGATCGTTGTCCAAAGGGGTGCCTAATGAGCCAGAGATGCACATCCTCACAATCTGTGAGTCTTGGTCTCACATGGTCACCATTGTGGGAGAAACTTTGATGCCAGCAGGCTTCATTAGTAACCCACAAAGATTCCTTGATGATCTGGGTCTTTATTTTTGGCAATAGTGAAGCTAGTCCTAAAATCTAGGGGAAGGTGGTGAGGTTTGTAAAAACAAGCCTAATGATCAGAGAAGTTTGAAACAAATCTGATGTTAAGAAACTGAAAGAAAAATGTCATTTACTTTCTATCTTGTGTATTTCTATGTTGTGCTGATTTCTACTATTAGTCCAATATATTTGGCAAACAAATATTGTACTTTTTAGTTTTTTGTTTTTAATTTTGCATATCCTAAAACAAATACTTTCAAGAAGAAAAGCTTGCAATTCAGGGCAAACAGTGAAAGCCCTGGTTGTCTAGTGAAGACTAAAAATAAATATCAATCAAAATCAAAGTGAAAGCAATCAGTATTCTTCCCTGCGAGCTTCTGTCATTGCCTGCTTGCATCCATTCTTTAATTTACTGCAGTTTAAAAAAAATACAAATAATTGGGAAAGAAAAAGGAATGAATGAATACCACTGCAGTCACTCACACAGGGTAAAAAGAGAGCTGGCGAAATCTCGGGTAAATCCATTTGAATCATGTCTTCAATATTCATTTGTGGTGGTCCACTGCTGGTCAAGTGATGATTAGGTCCATCAATCCACCATTTTGACTCTGCAATGCTTATGTCAAAACCCAATTATGCCCCCTTTCTGCTTATCACGCGTGCCTCCTATGATAGAAGCGGCCTCAGTGGTGGCAAAGGCCTCTAAATGGACTCAGAAGGCTCAGGAGCAATGCATCTTCATCTCACTGCTTCACACTCCAGAAAATAGGCTAATCGCAGACCCACCGCTCAAGTCACTAATCTCCGAAAACTCACAATTACTTCATGGTTCTGGCAACTGTCTAATGAAAGAGGAGGGGATCCTTTTAGGAAGTTCATCTGTTCTAACTGTTGCCTTGAATTTAGAGCAGAATCACAAGTGATGGAAATGTTGACAATTTTAACCTAGACACAAAGGTACTGTACTGTATTTATTCTTATTGTATTCTAATTTTTGCGTCATAACTTTTGCACTGTCCACTTCCTGCTGTGACAAAACAAATTTCCCACGTGTGGGACTAATAAAGGTTATCTTATCTTATCTTATCTTATCTTAAAACTGTCATACAAGAAAAAGGGTTGCGGGAGAACAAGGCAGTGGTAAATGTCTTCTCGGAGGGCAAGTTCGCTGTAATTGAAAGGTCAGACCTCTGAAACCAAAGTTCATTCATGCCTGCAGACTGTATGCGCCTCGTGTCATACGTCAAATCAAAAGGCAACTTTTAAAAAAGCCAAACTACAGTTTCATAGTGAGCCAGCACCTTTAGTGTAGTTTCTAACAATGCACCCGACCCTTCTGGTGTCTCAGTACTTTTCCTCTGCTGTGAGCAGAGGAGATTCCTGCAGCCGCCCCTCCCTCCAGTGGCAAAAGATAATAGCCCATCTCTTCATGAGGCTTATTACCATGATTTTTCCTTTAGGCCACAGTAACGGGTACCTCGAAGCTCTGATGGCTCACTGAAGCCCCCATGTGGACCTGTGTGGAAATATTCAACATACCCCTCGTAAAGTATCCTGGTATCTTATTAATTTTCAAACATCATCTGACGCTGAAAGAATGGATTTCTTTGTTAAAGCCTTTCTAATCATTTCTATTTATTTCTATTACATTGTACTGTTCATTGATCCCCAGCTTCTCCAATCAGCCTTTTGAAGTGTTCTTGCGCAAGACACCGAACATCTGCACCTTTTGGCATTTCAGTGTGTGATAAATGACTTCAACAGGAGTAAAAGTGCAGTATGACTGTGGCTTGTTCATAAATCAAATTATTCAGTAAAAGACCAGAAAAAATAAGCTGCTGCAAGATGTGAAAACATTAGAAAAATGAACTTCTTCTGGTGAATTCCTTAAAGCCACAGATCACATAAAGGATGGAAACTGCTACAGTGACAACGTCCACTGTATTTTGGAGGGTTAGCATAGTTACTTTGACCATATGCTACCATAAGTAGCACAGCACATCAGATGTGATCCAGAGACACTGATAAGCTCCAGGTGCCCACGTCAGCACACCTGTTTATCAACATGGCCACACCCCTCCCTACAGAATCCAGCTGGATGAGTTGTTATGAAGGGGAAACGCTCCACAGAGACTCAGAATGTAAATGCAATATTAAACATGGGCATCCACGGGGATTGACTCTGTTTTGGTATCAGCTTCCATTTTGACATTAAAGTAACTATAATGTATGCAAATTACACTTTAGCTTCATTTTTCAGCTCTGGATGTTGCCACAAATTAGCTTCAGCTGAACAGACTATAGAGATTTGTTGCTATTTTTATGCGAATGTAACTAAATTTAAACTAGTTTTATTCTAAAAGTTTAGATTTAGACGTCAAGTGAAATGGCACCCAGCAGGAAACAGATTACAAATCACTGTTGAAGGACACATGGCGAGCTTTGCTTTATTCCGTTTAACACAGATCTGCACAGTTAATGCAACAAGCGCATTTTCTTTAATCAGACCACACAAGTCAAATAAAAATCTCCAGCTCATTTAAATAAAATAACTCAAGATGGATTCATCTAGTCTTTCTTTTTTTTCAAAACTCATGTTTAAATGGAAGAGAGGAATCAGCTGGTTTTCAGCCTCTTCGTTTCTACGTGTGCTGCCGTTTCCTCCTGGTCTCTTTTAGCACCTCTGCCGACGTCCGGCGCTCCCGTCTTATGCTCGCTGGTCACTTCAGAGCTGCTTCCTCTTGGATATCTCATCTCCCTCCTCTCCCTCCTCTCCTCCATCTCGCCGAGCTCCTCGGCAAACAGGGTTTTCAGTGCAGGAATGAGTTTGGGGATGATTTTGGAGTCATCAAAACGAATCTGTGAGTAGATGAAATAAAGGAAATTGCCACAATATTTAAATGAAAGCATTCAGAACTATTCCATTTAGACTTTTTTTTTTTATCATTTAGCTCTTTTTATCCTTATTTATACTCTTTACAGTAAATGTTTTATATACAGTATAATTTCCTTGTTATTCTTGTATAAATGTTTGTCGTTGGTAGTTTATGTTACAAAAAATGGAAAATCTTGTCTTGGAAGTTGCAGCAATCCCCATCCAACTACTAGCATTTCTGCTAACATTTAGATTAAGAAACAGCTGAAAAACCGTTTCTAAATGTGCCTTTAACTGGAGATATTTCATCAAACTTAAATACTAATTTGTCATTTCTCGTGCTTTGGTTTAGTCTTACTGGTAATGTATGCTGTCTTACAATCACTAATGAGCAAGGCTGAGGAGCCAGAAGTTTATCATGTCAGTCATACATAGGGAGAAAGTACTCAGCCTCCACTAAGGTCCAGGTTTAGTCCCAGCTTCCTGTTTTTACATACATGTTTTGTTAATACTGTGCTCCCTCGTTAATTGCGGGAGTTATGTTCTAAAAATAACCCGCAAAGTAGTCAGCTTTATTTTTTACAATTATTACAGATGCTTTAAGGCTGTAAAACCTCTCACTACACACTTTTCTCAGACAGGCGTGAACATTTTCACACTCAAAGTTTGTTTTTTTAGGATTTTTTGATCTATAAATAAGCGCCGGTTTTATCATAAAGCCCGCGGCATTTTACACAGATAACCAGAGTCACGTAATCTTTTTGGGCCTTGACTCCTGGGGCTTTGGCTTCGTCCTGAATTATAAAGGTGCGAGAGGGCATTCGTTTCCAAAATAAGCCTGTCTCAGCCATACTGAAAACTTGTTCAGGCTTATATCTCCCTTTCTTGATGATCGCTTTAAATTTGTTGTTCACCTATGCCTCTGCTCTAGAGGTATCCGCAGAGGCGGTGCATGCAGTCAAACACTTCTAAGTCCAAAGCACTTCTGAAATTTGTCAAACCAGCCCTTGCTGGCATTAAAAGCACTCGTCGATGGCCTGGACTCCGCAGCATCCTGCTCCTCGCTGTCAGCTCAAGTTTCATAAAGCTTTTTAGCTTTGATGCGGATGATGTTGGTATCCAGCGTAATGTTCTTTTTTTATGTAAATGTGACAAGCTGAACGCATTCTGTACTGTACAGGAGACATGACATGGAGGAGACTGATTGACATGCTCTACAGCCAATTAGGATGCAGAACACAATGCGCTGTTAAAAAAGAAAAAAGAAAAACAAAAGCATGCAAAATTGTGCACAAAAAAAATCTGCAAAACTGGGAGCCCGCGAAAGGTGAACCGCGTTATAGTGAGGGACCACCGTACTGAATAAAGAGATTAACCCTGTCCGGACACAATGTTGTTCTTTAATTTTCTTATTTAGACGGACGGGAAAAAAATCAGATGAAGCAAAATGTAAAAAACAAGATGTTGATACTTTTGAAAGTATCTAAAGATATTAAAGTTACATATTAAAGTCACCATGAACTTTAAAGTGGAGTTGAAGGAGATGCCAAGCAGATGATATAGTAGTTAGAGTAGGTAAAGTTAATTAGCAAAGAAAATCAGTCCATGACTGCCGATCTCTGCCAAGCAAACATGAAGGCAGGGCTCATCATAGAGGAAAGCCAAGGAACTAAGCTTCACTGAAATGTAGAGATGTCCTTAAAACCTTAAAAAAATGTTATTTCTAAAAGTATTAATATACTATTGTTTGAAGTTCTTGCTCTTGTTGTATATAAATGTGCAAAACCTTCTCTAGGAACGCATAAATGGACCCTGCTGCTGAAGCTGTGGATGAATTGGAGAAAAGTTCATTTCTGAAAGCAGAGCCGAGAAATTTCAACTGAAGCTCGGCTGAAATGAAACGAGTCGAACTTTCCAAGTTTAACTCCATGGGGACCCCTGTCTGCAACACTATAGCATTAAAACTTTCAGGATTGTGTGATCATTAAGAGAGCCTCCATCTGCACACGTCTGTGGACCATGTTTCACGCAGTGTCCCCGTGATGCCTTCAAGTGCAACAGGATATCTGGAAACCAGCTGTCAAATCCAGTGAGACATTATTTGTCAAAGAAATCAGACACAGCTGCACTGAGACTTACTCTCATGTGGTCGAAGGATATTCCCACCCTGTCGTTGAAGTCTTCGCTGAAGAGAGGGATCTTAGCGTAGCGCTGGCTGAAGTGGTTGAGCATGATGAAGTCGGCGTTCATCTTCATGCCGATACCGATGGCCTGGGAGGTTGTACTGTGAGAAAAGATCAGTCATAAAGTCACAGATTTACGTCGCTCTTCGATGGGAACGTTGTTTTCTAAAGACATAAAAACGCGCTTTTGTGAAGACAGACACTCACAGTGGCGCCGTAAAAAAGGAACAAAAATCAATATCAATATGTGCGGAGAATGAAGAGATTTAACAATGCACTCAGAACATAACGGCTGCCTCAATCAGCAAGTGAAGAGAGCTCTTTGCTAGCTGACACGGAGCTCCACCTGCTTGTTTTTCCTCCTCCAACATTTCCTTCATTTCCTTCATTAAATCACCTTAAAGTACCTGCAGAGCCACACAGTTTGTTTCACTCACCTATGCCTTTTCTCTACAGCTTCCTCCTCTAGCTCATCCTCCAGCGTGGCCTCGTGGATTAGTAAGGTCGCATTTTTTCCTGGGTTAAAAAAAGAAAGAATGAGATTGAGAAGCCCAAATCAGAGGGAAGCACTTAGAGCTTCTTCCCGTCCCACAGGAAATCAATCAGGTGGTCAGTGTGATCAAGAATCCGCATGCCCTGTTTGTCCGGTGAGCTGAGCCATCTATAATGAACAGACTTGGGAAACACTGGCTGTCTCTGGGAGGCTTTGCTTGGACAGAATCCAGTCAAGCAATTTAAGAAGAGTCAATGAAGAGGGATCCCAGAGGAACCATTAGAAGAGGCTGCCAGCTACAAGAGTGATTGAGAGCATTAAGAAATATCGGATAAATTATTCAAAACAACCCGTGTAGTCGAGCTAGAGTCAAGATGACCTTATATGAATCACTGTAATATCGAAAGCGGACGCTCAATTTGCTATTATGTGCTTCTGCCTAGATACACTTGGGTAACGTATGGACTTTAATCAGTCTGAGTAGGACTAACCGATGTGTACGAATGCGTCGCAGGGCATGGTGTCTCCAGAAAAGGCCAGCTTCCAGCCTGCCTGGTGAGTGAAGCTGCAGGCAAAGGCATTCTTGCAGTGACGCACTAAACATGTGTGGAACTGTGAGACACACAGGAATAAAACGATGAGTCACTTTAAAAAGGCTTCAATAAATAAAAAAAAACACGTGACGTTCAAACGGCTGCTGACCCGCTGCAGGTTGTTCTTCTTCAGCATCGCTTGGATGAATGACTTCGTCCTCTGTTTGGGAACCTCGACGGTGTCACACAGAAATTTATTGGGGATGAGGCTGAAAAACAAATCAGACATCCTTCAGAGAAACGACGCACTGAAACTGACCGTTTCACCTTTAAGCACAGACAAGTGCGTGCATGATTAGTGTGAAGGGTGTCTTCACTAAATACAGAAACTGATATCACAAGGACCTGGTGCAGGAAATTAACAGAGAGATGACTTACATTAAGTTAATTCCAGTGGTCTAATGTAACATAAAGCCAAAGTGCAGTTCCTGTTTTGGCCACTTGAGACTGCCTCCAAAAGCAAGTCAATCCCCATAGACTCCCATGTTAAAGGCCAACATTTAGTTGGTCATGTTTGCAGTCTGCAAATGTGTTTTTGCTTCTATGGACGAGTTTCTCCCTTCATAGCAAATCTACAAGAATTCATTTGTATTCCTGAGCCAACTGATCGGTCCCAACACAGGCAGCTCTACGCCTCTCCGACATGTTTTTAACTGTTGGTGCCTTTAGGAATTATATGATTAATATTATGACTTGCTACTTGGTTCAGACAAAAAACAAAAAACAACAAACAAACAAACAAACAAACAAAAAAACAAAACAGGCTTGTAGGTTTTTCTGAAGTCTGATCTAACTGCCAAGGATCTCTTACCCAAATATGTAAATAACTACACGATGACAGCCAAAACACAGCTGATGATGATTCGAAACCAGTGAGCACAGTGTCTATGCTCATCTGTTATCCTGTTCATGGTTTCAGTCAATGCAACTTAAAGGCTGAAAGACCTCCTGCTGCTATAGTTCTAGTAATTTAGTTTACTGAGTTACTCCATAAGCATTTCTCAAAACTCGTATTTTCTATGTCATATATTTCTATAAAGTAAAAAAACAACAACATACTTGTAAATTTAACTGTACAAGTGGATTCTTCAATTACAGACCTGCCCCTTTTTCGATTTTTAAACTCAAATAAAACAGAAATTCTCATCACTGGTTCAGGGAAGCTCCAGGTATTCAGTCTTCCCTAAGCCCTTTATCCATTCATGACATCACCTGTTAGAACCGTTAGTTTAGTCTGACCTTTGAGAAACATTTAAAGAAGGTCAGACAGTCCTTTGTTCTTTATTCTGTGTTTCTTATAATACTGGTTTTGATATGTGCAGCACAAATAAACATCATTATTATTATTAATGATATGTTGTTAAGTATTTAATAGTAGTCTATGACAGTGTTTCCCAACCACTGTGCCACGGCACATAGGTGTGTCGTGGAAGATTATCTGGTTCCACCTGGTTAGTACTCTAAACGACCAGCCTGAGTAACAGGCAGAGCAGTTACATTCTCTTCCACTAGAGGGCAGTACAACTACCTGCTCTAATTAAATGGGTTGCCAAGTGCCAGTAAAACAGAAGAAAACGAAGAAGAAATGACATAATAGTCAAGCTGCGAGTTAGATAACGCAGCGCGTAACAGCAATAGATACATATTTGAAAATAAAAGTATCCAGTCTGACCTGGTCCTGGAGAAAACTGACCCAGATGAAGGCCCTAGCATGATTAGTGGTCAGAAGAAAGCAAAAGAAGTATACTGCGGACAATATACCGCTATACCTGGTGCGCAAGGGAAAATGATCAATATGCTTTTTGTGACATTTGTGTTTGTTGGTGTGACGTGTGATCTTTCTGATGTGAAACATGTGCCGTGGCTCCAAAAGGTTGGGAAACACTGGTCTATGAAACATCAATGACAAGAATTAGCTCCCTAAACGTACTGCATGTAATTACATGATTTATATAGTTTAGGAATCTTTCCAGCTACTCTGAACAGCTCAAACACTTTTCAACCAATCAGAAGAAACAAAATTAAAACCCCTGAAAGTTGCTGATAACATAACGCCAACTGTATTTGTCAAAAATACACCAAACAGACTTCTTTCTTTGCCCAGTACACACAAATAATGTAGTGCAAGTGGTATAATATACATAAATGCAATTGTGCTTTGGTTTTACTATTAATTTCACATTATTATAAATGCAAAGACACAATGAAACTGTTCAGTAACAGACAAAAAAACAGTTCAGCTTAACTAATCCAGTACTCATGGAGCATGGAGGTGGAGTGTGTCCTAATGAGTTAAGATGTTTTTGTGTCCACATACTTGATGTGACTGAGAATCTCCTCGCAGTAGTCGTGGTACTGGTTGAGCCAGGTCATGATCTGAACCGGAGCAACCAGGAAAATCGGGCTAAATGGCTTTCCCAAAGTTGCCTGGAGGTATAGATGTGACACAAACCCCTGAATGTCATTATTTGGGATCCTTACACAAAACAAGGAGGTAGTATAAATGGTAAATGGCCTGTATTATCTTTACACATCCAGTCATCCATCCATTCACACACACATTCACACAGTATATATCAGAGGTTTCTATTTTTAACCAACCTTTCATGTCTTGAGTTTTCACTTCAATCCAGAAAAAAGAAACAGTATTTCAAATACTCACCAGTGCCCTTTCTCTCTGGTACAGCAGCTTCACCAGCCCCTGAAACAAAAAGATCACAACGAGAGTAAGTCGAGCAGTCTAACTTTGTTTTTACAAGTTAAAACCTGATGCACGGCTGCTTACTGTGTGATGGTCAGCATGCAGGTGTGAGATGAAGACCGTGGCGATCTTGGACAAAGCGTCATCGACGTCGTCCCCGTAGTGTCTGCAGAGCTGACCAAAGGTTCCCTCTCCACAGTCCAGCAGCAAAGACTGACTCGGGCTTCATGCGAGTACAAACAAACAAGCATGTGAAACACGCCCAGACAAACACTAAACTGCAAACAGTGGGTGAGTACAGCCTTCTCAGCACACACGCATCATTATTCATTACAGGACGCCTTTGTAGGTTTTACAAATTTACACTAAGAAATCATTTTAATCAGTTTTTAAGCCTCTTAAAATTGACTAGAGACAGTGAAGCACTGTTTAAACACTACTGAGGATACATGGGGAATACATCAGGTGTATACAACGATGAAAACACCTGCCAGGATGCAGCAGCAGATTCCTGCAGCTGAATGAGATACTGTCTAAAACTGATTTTTTAAAAATGGAACATTTGAACCTAATTTACATCACAGATGAGACTTTGTTATTCTTATTTGGACCAAACACAGTGGTAACTCAGTGCACTGAAAAATGATGCAATAACAACATGGCTTAAAGATTTAGGTTTTAAATATATTTAATTTAGGCCATTATTCAGGTCTATTCCCTTCATGACCACCAGGGGAAGTAAATAACATTGATTATCTGGCAACTTTCAGGAGAGGGATGTTCTTTACGGTGGTGTGCTGGAAGAAGAAGATACATATGGAGAAAAGCCACTTTGTAAGCTGTTTTAGAGCATCTTGTAGTTTATGTGCCAATCCTTTCATGTTCTCCGTCACCTCCACCTTTCCACCCACTCAAAAATCGCTTAATTCCCACTTTGGACATCAAACATCTTTGATCTCTGTGGGAATACCTCCCACCTCTCTGTGTTTAAATACCACCACACATACTGTAAGATGCAATGACCTTTCCTAAGCTAAACACAAAAGAATAATAAAATACTGAGAGATCATCTGAAGTCAGATGTAATGTCTTGAGTTTGGATGGTGGAGGAGGATGCACAGATGGCTGTCTATGAATCTAAATGTCAGAATAGCAGTGAGCTTTAATGAAAGGATCAGAGTGATGACTACAGAATGACTTTGACAGGGTGGGAAAAGTGGAATTGATTAAAAAAAGAAGACCAGAAGTCACCCAAACTCCCCAGGAAAGCAGTGAGACGTGAGAACAAAGAACTGAGGCAACAGCTTCAATTTAAAATTCAGCCCTTTTGTTATCTACGGCAGCATACTATTGCCAATATGAAACAAAAAGAAACTTGTGCAATATCTAGTCTAGGTTTAGGTCATATACTGCATTAGGTGCTTGGAGACACAGTGAATAATATCCTCTGTACTGCAGATAAAAGCTTCAGTCTGTGGAAACAATGAGACGCTCTCAGACGGCCGGGCTGTTCGTTGACAACAGATATTTGATTGTACAAGTCAGACTCACTTTTCACTGAGAGCCAAAAGTTTTAAATGTGTTTGAGTCATTTTAGCAGTTCCTCTGTAACACTGAGTCAAACATGAACATCAATTAAGGATCTCACAGGATTAAGAGACGATCGAAGCTTCTCTTTGGCTTCCTGTTTTGACCGACCAAAATAAAAGCAACATATGCAATCTCATTAAAATGTTGGTTCTTGATAAAAAGATGATTTTCCTCTTTCTTACGTAATAGTCTTGAAATTCTAAATCAATTTTTATTTCAATGTTGACACCAGCGGTGAGCTACACTGCCTGTCCTGAGAGATGTTACCTGATATTAACTAAAGTGCCGCTGACATTCCTGATCTTCATCGGAAGAGCTGACCCAGTTCCCAAGAAAACCACCTCTGGGTATTTTCCTCCTTGACCTGCAACAAAAACAACACAACCATACATGCACGATGAGTGAGGTCGACAAACAAAAACACATTACTAATGCAACAGAGAAAGAAGCACACCGGGGGAATACTTCAGGATCTAAAAAAGGTGTTGGATGATCAGACGTTGCTTTTAAGTAAATGAGACAGGTATGGCATCAGAAGCTTGCCTATCACTGGCTAATTCAATATTTGGATGACAGGTATCAGTATGCACATATAAATAATACAGATTCTAGTTTATTAAAAGGTAACTTGTGGGGTGCCACAGGGTTCACTTCTTGGACCACTATTGTTTACATTACATAAGTCAATGGAGTGCATTTATCCAAAGCAGTGTTTGGATACTCTGGAAAGTAAACTACTGACTGGTTTGAGTCTAACAAATGATCTCCTCACCTTGGAAAAACTAAATGTATTAAAATCGGAAAACCACTCATTAAATAACCAAAGAAAAAGTTACGTTAAAACTGCCATAATCCTTCAAGCAAAATGTTTTCCAGTTAGTGTTAATAACAAATTAACCTGGAAATTAAATATAAAGTATCAAACAAAAGGTCTAAACTGCAACACTGTTTTAATTTGAAGACTTCTTATGACAAAAATCACTAAGCATTTTATATTATTGACTTGCTGCTCCACGTATGACTGTATAGAGCTGTGAGGAAACACAAACCAAACATCAACTCGATCTTTTACTCCCAAAACATAAAACTAAATATGAGTGATAACAAAGAAAACCTACTGAGAGTCAACAAATCCATAATTTATTGGATTAAACTCACTGAAATCCAAACGTAATATTTATGAGCTGTTTAAAATGAGGAATAATAAAAACAAATTTAATTAAAACTTGTTTTTAAATTACAGCATAGAAATAACATGATTACTCAGGATTGTGCTAAATGTATAGTGTGATGATGGTCTCGACACAGTTCATCCATATCCATCTTTTATTTAAATCAGAAGCTAAAATTGCAGTCGATTTAATTTTCCTTACATTCTGACTGCTGTATTACTTAAGCTGTAGCTTCAAGCTACACTCTTTCAGTTGTTCATATAATTTCTTGTGATATTAATGAACTTAATACAGATAAAGACAAAAATAGGGCACTGTAGATAGACCATGCTTGAGTGAATCCAACACTTTTTGAGCGGGTGCTAGTTTCCATAACTGACCGGAAAGCTCTGCAGAGCCAGCGGAGCAAATCTTCCTGCACTTGTCCACTTCTGCCAGAAAGTTTGGGACCTCAGAAGCTTCTTTCACAAACTCCTCAGAGTTGCAGGAGGGGATGGCATCTCTAACAAATGAGACAAGAGTGAAAAAGACACACACCACTGCCTGCAAAAACACTGCTGGGGAAAAAGCAGTGGGTTTTTTTCCCTCTCCCTACATCTGACGTTGATGCGCCTCTACAGTACTTGACAGAAACAATGTAGGAAAAAATAAAAATAAAACCCTGACACTTGTAAGATGAGGTTAAAAAAAGACGAGGAGAGAAGAAAGCAGTTGAGAGGGGCTGGTCCAGCGCAGATCGTTTTCTATGACAAGCCGGCGCTCGGAGCTGCAAAGTAACGATGGCTAAATTGGAGGGATTGAAGGACAAACTAACCTTTGCCACTCCATTACAGGTCTGAGCTGGAACTTGAGCAGACACTCCGCTCTGACGTTCGGGATGTGTAAGGCCGCCTGAGGCTCCTACAGGAAACCAAAAAATAAGAGTTTTTTGATGTTTTCTTACATGCAGTTTGGGAGCTGCGCTTCTCACTCTCAGTGTATAAAACAATGTGCTTTTTCAGCACAGTACAAGTCGAGTTTAAATGCATGCAGGGATTAGTCTATTGTAAAAGGTGTAAGGTCAAACTTCCCCGTTTGAAAGGGAACGTTGCAGTGAACACCGAAATGTTTCTTCTGTCCATCAGCCTTGCCTTTGCTTTGTAAGCTTTCAGTTGTGGGAAGATTTCTGGGTGGATCATGTTGAGCTGGGCCTGAATCTTGTGACTTCTGATGTTGTGGATCGTGCACGCGTGTTCATTAAGGATCAGGTGTTCTGTCGTAGATGGAAACCTGCAGAAACAAACCACTGAGTGCTCGGTGGACAAAATGCTGTGGCAAAAAGTTTTCAGACAGAGAGAGAAACTGCAAACCTCTCCATCCACTTCTTGTATTGGTCTGTTTTCAAAACAGACTCTGGAGTCATGTGGACCACCAACGCAGCAGGGTCCTCCGTCCCACCTGTCTGGTATCTGGAGGGGGTGACAACCTCAACTTTAGACACTTCTAGAGAATATTTATAAGAACCACACTTCCTGCCACAGCACAGAAAGAAGCACTGGGTCAAACTTACACACAATAACTGGTTATCGTTGTCAAGTTAAACACCACACAGGCACTAAATGCACAAAGGCTACAGTAGCACCGTTTCATCACGTGTGGCAGTGTTGCTTCGCTAAACTATTTTCATCTAAGTGCGTCATGTGCACATATCAGGTCTTCCAGAGCAAGAAAACTGCAAATTGTGACTCTTTGACTCTACGTAGCCTGATGTGGGGGAATTAGTTTCTACCAGGATACAGTTTCCTTTAATTCAAAAAAAGAAAAGTTTCAAGGTCCTACAAGCTCTCATGTTATCAGGTTTTTTGTAGAACTGAGTTAATCTGAACAGGACACTTTTATGACATCATGATAACTAAGAGGGAAAAAAAAGACATATCAAAACTTTATGACCTATTTAAAAGTTTATAACATGAGATAAACGAACAAGACAACGACCTGCAAAACTGAAATCTCAGTTTTATGAGTTTGTACCATAGCTCACACTAATACACTGTGACTCATTAATGCATCTCCTGTCAAGTTAAATCTTTATGATAAATATACATCAGATATATGAACTGAAGGAACTTCTCCAATGCTAATTCTGCTTGGTCTGTATCCAGGAAAACACCATTATGTTGCAAATGAATGAAGATAAATCAGCACATTAATAAATTAATAAAAAAAAAATCATAGATCAACTTGTTTTGCACTGGAAAAGACAAATAGTTAAACTATCCACTAGAAAGAAAAACCGCAAACACCTAAATGTTAAAACCCAAAACATTTTTGATCACTTTCATCATTTGTTTTATCTGAGAACAGCATGATTTTATTAAAATAATAATTAAAATAGCGCTGGAAAAACAAATGTGACTGGCAGCTAAACTATTACCTTCCAAGCTGCTGATTGGTGCAAAGAGCTCCAAGAAATTCTTCAGACGGACACTCGACCATAATAAAGACTGGTCCTGGATCAGTAGGAGTGCAGACCTGCTCGGGTCGGATCTGAAAACCAGCAGCGACAGAAATGTGAGCAAGTCCAGCTTAGAGCTGCAGCCTGAACGAAAAGAAAACAGAGTCTTCACCTCTTTTCCTTCATGCACGATACTTTTCCCGTCTTTCAGAGCTGCAATGATGGGACCAATAGCAGCTGTGCCCCTTAAAGGAGGAAAGATCAGGAAACAGTTCAAATCAGACTGAAAATGAAGCAAAACTAAAACTAATATTTTGCTACTGCAAAGCTTTTTATAGACAAGAATTGTTTCATGTAAAGTATAATTTGTGCACACCAGTGTCTGCCAAATCCTCAGCCAACTGAGTACAAAGCTTTTAAACATTAGGAAAACAAAAAGTCCACATTGATAAGACAACTGGACCTCATGTTAACTTGGAAAGAACATAACAGTGATTCCACTTACACGGGCAGCCCGAGCTCTTTGGCTTGAGCAACTAAGAAGTTGCCCTTCTTTGGGTGAAGCTGTAAAAGTGTCAGACAGGTAAAAAGCAAACTGTCAGATACAATAAGCTTCAATTTGCACGTCACAGGATGGACGTATTTTCACGGCGTCCTACCTTGCAGGCAAAGGCAACCACCAGAGAGGAATCTCTCGCTGCTGTTCGCCTTTCACCTAAAATTTGAAGCGATTGTTGCACTCAGTTTGTTCATTTTATTACCAAAGACACGCAGCCACAGTCGGCCTATTACACTTTTATTCACACCTCAGTCCTGACAGAAGACGGCATGAAGCCTAAAGCTTAAGATCCCACATTGTAGCTACGCTTAAAATTATTTCCAAATCTAATGACGCCGATTTATTTTAAATGATTATTAATAATTTTTAAATTTGATTTTGTTTTTGTGCTGGCTTTCTGTTTTATTTGAATGCTCCAACCTCAGGTGGTCAAATGAATCTTATCTGTATAATACTGCATGTCTAGTCTAGCCTGCTCTGACTCACCTGGATCGTCTGCACTGCTAACGTCGGCTTTCTGTGGAGTCGCCTGAGTGGGGCTGTTCCTACCAGACCTGTGGGAGCGATTTCTGTCATTGTCCCTCGACTTTGCTGCAGAGACGACGGCATAAAAAAAATAAAAAAAAGATTAGATGACAAACAAACTCCTTCCTGAGGTTAAGGAATAAAAAAATAATAATCAGGAAACAAACCCACCGAATATCGGCACCTGATAAACCGTCATGGTGTCATCGGAGTACGTCTCCTCAGTGTACGGTCGGACCGCTGGGACGACACAGTGAATATCACACAGACGTAACACAAGAATAATGCATTTGTCTCAAGTTCAACATACACAGCTTGATGTCCTCCAGTGGTCCAGAGAAAGACTTGATGGCATTCAGATAATTCTCCTGTGATTAGAAAAAAAAAAAGGAAGAGAGCAGATGTAAAGTGAATCCTTTCACATTAAAAGCTCCTCAAGGCGTGTTTGCACTGTTTGATCCAGCTTCTCACCAGCTGTGGAGGTCCAGAGAGAACACACTCAGGGACGCCGGTGTCCTTCAAGGTTAATATCATCCCTGCAACGAGACGAGACACAGATGAATATTATTACAGAACAAAGAGATATAAGAATGTTTAATATACTGAAATTAACCAAAATCAAATAGCTATTCTGTGTAATGGCTCTACTTATACAGAATATAGACATAAATCATCTAAGGGTGCACGAATATTATTTTCATATAAAACTGAAAATAACAAGTTTAAAAAAATAAAAAATTGACCTGTACATTCAGAAATTATTTCAAATTATGTGCAATTAACAATCAAAGTAAAGCAGGTCACGTTTAAAGGGTCATATTCTGCTCTTTTCTATGTTTTATTCTTGAACTGTGCATATATAATTCCAACCACCGTAATAAATCTCGGCTACAAGAGCTGTAGTTTATTCCAGGTCTTCGTGTGGGAGTCAGTCAATTTTCAAAGCCTTCACTTCTGCAACCAGCGTGGGTTTAAGGCAAATGATTAAGACGCAACCAGTGGAAACAAAAGGAGGTCTCTTCATGTTTAAAGGGATTAAGGGTTCATCTCTTTGTCCAGGTGTCAAAGGGATGAACCTGCTCTGCTGGAGGTTTCTTCCTGTTAAAAGGGAGTTTTGTTGGATTTTTCTCTGCATGTATTATTGCAGGGTCTGCCTTACAATATAAAGTGCCTTGAGGCGAGTATTGTTGTGATTTGGTGCTGTATACATTGAATTGAATCCCACAGTTGCCAAGTACTTGCCCATAAGGGGCCGTGACATTGTTGCAGTTCCTAAAGTTTTCATCTTAAAATATAAAACACCTTGAGACGACTGTTGCTGCATAAATCAAACTGAGCTGCAACAGCACGAAGCACAAAATTCTGCAGGTTGAGGTGAGAGGCAGACCTCCGCCTGGGTTGGATTGTTATTTCAGTGTATTTGGCTCCATCCACAGTTATGAAACTGTCCTCAGCTTCAACTGGCATTTTCATGAATGCATATATTTCACAAAATATGTCACTAATCAAGTTGTGCTTTTAGAACCTCCCTGTTGTAAATAATGCAGAAAGACACAAACTGATGAATACTGGTGATGAAAACATTTTATTTCCATTAATGCTGAATATTACTGTCATGTATGTGACTTCAGCTCTGTAATATATACCTGGTGTTAGTGTGGAGCACCAGTGTGATGACAGGGATTAACATGAACCTGTGTTCACTGACCTGACAAGCCTCCCACGTTCTCCCAGCTCAGTCTGGTCAGGAAGATGTTGTCCAAGCGAGCAGCTTTCAGCCTGCCACAGGAAAACATGACGATCATGTTCATGCTGTTTTTAAACCACCAGACAGACTGAAATCTTAACGCTGCTGTGGCATCACCAGCTTACTTGTGTTCCTGCATGAGCCTCTGCGTTCCTTCACCACAGTTGAACAGGTACCTGCAGCAGAGAGAGGTTTGTTTTGCATAGGTGTATTTCAGAAAGCGTTGGGCGAGCTGCGATCAGAACCTCTGAATTACACCAGGCGATTGGTCTCAGGATTTTAAGGGCAAGAAAGATTATTATCATGATCATTCCTGTTGCTGCATTATGCTCCACAGATTGTGTCAAAGTTCCTATTTTTTGTTTTATGCCAAACTGTCCAAAGCATCTTATTATCATGTTGAGAAGCCTTTTCTTCGCCTACGCCAAGCTGCGTAAAACTAGGTGTGTGTGCTGCTGAGGACCTGAGTAAGTGCAGTCAAAGGTTTAAAGTTAGTTTTTGCTATCAGAGGTTACCATAAAGTAACTACAGCCTGCTCCACATACACTCACACTGGGACACTTACTAATATCAATGCATTTCCAGCTTTGTCAAATCAAAACAGTCCCAAACCGTTACCCTTACCTGCACCTAACTTTAACCCTCAAACAGGTCTTTGAAAGGGAGTGAAAAGTTCTAAAATATCATCACTGAGCCAGATACTGTATGAGAAATTACAGGAGCTGCGTGAGAAACCAGGGATGTCTCATGCTGATTGGCTAAAGACTTGGCTAACCCTCATCAAGGAGGACACTGTGGAGAAACATCTTTCTGCCTCCAGTAATAACCACAACAGACATGTTTAGCCTCAAAACCAGTCAGCAAAATGTGTCCGGAGGTCACCGAACAAAGGGAGCGCCCCACTCCCCCTGCCAAAGGCAGGTTTAATGTTCTATGTTCATCTTTTATCCTGTCTATGAGAAGGTCAGTGATTGACTTTGTGGTTCTAGCGTCTGATCTGAGGCAGTTTTGGACACTTGGATGCTGGATGAGATCTCAAAGAAGTCTGTCAGGCAGACCTGGAAACCCAAATGAGTACTGAGGAGGCACCTGACCACACGGTCTTTTTTAAGGTTATTTAATAGAAAAACAGAATATAGCACTCATAAATCACCAACGGCCAGTTTGCGGCCATCATCAACTACAGGTAGACGACACCTGCCTGCTATGGTGACGCTTCCCCTCCCTCCTGCTCAGAATGACGTGTTGGTGAGGAAATCATCTCGACCTTGGCTAACGTGAGAAAAACCCCTTGCAGAGTTAACCCACGGAAAGCTGCTAGTCCAGATAACATTCCTGGGAGAGTACTCAGAGAATGTGCAGAGCACCGTAGATCTTGCCCTCAACCACCTGGATGATAAAGACACATATGTACAACACCTGATTGGAAAACTGAGCCTACAGGGCCTGAAAACCTCCCTCTGCAAATGGATCCTGGACTTTCTGACGGAGAGACCTCAGACAGTTCGGATCGGTAAAAGCATCTCCAACACCACCGCACTGAGCACTGGAGGGCTGTGCGCTCAGCCCACTACTGTTCACGCTGCTGACTCACGACTGTGCAGCAATGCACAATTCGAACCACATCATCAAGTTTGCAGATGACATGACTGTGGTGGGTCTCATCAGCAAGAACGACAAATCAGCATACAGAGAGGAGGTGCAACAGCTAATGGACTGGTGTAGAGTCAACAGCCTGTCTCTGAACGTGGACAAAACAAAAGAGATGATTGATGACTTCAGGAGAGCACAGAGAGATCACTGTCCACTTAACACTGATGGATCATCTGTGGAGGTCGTCATTGTTGCACTTTTCTATCGCACTATTTTGTGTCTTATCGTTCTGTTCTGTCTGGTGTTGCACTGTTTGTTTGGGGGGGGGGGGGGGGGGTTGTTGCACACTTGCACTTGTGTGCAAACCCCCCCCCCCCGTTGATTGTCTGTTATATGTAGCACCATGGTCATGGAGGGACGCTGTCTCATTTCACTGTGTACTGTACCACTGCACATGGTTAGAATGACAGTAAAGCCACTTGATAAATATACACTGATTAGTGTGTATTCATGTCTTCCAACAAACTGATGCAATCTCATAAACTTACAATTAATCCATTAAATACAAATGGTCTGTGGGAGCCATGTCTGACCTCACAAATGCACTTCTGAAAGACTGGTCAGAAATTCCTATAAACACTCCCAAACCTGTGGAAAGCCTTCCCAGAAGAATTGAAGCTGCTACCGCTGCAAATGTTGGGCTGACATTAGCTTAAACCCTAAGGATTAAGAATGGGATGACACTCAAGTTCGTTTAGGTGCGAAGGCGAGTAAAGTTTCAAGTAAAGGATGTCTCATTTTGTTAAACACCTGTCTCGACTCCTCTCCTGAGGAGAACTGAGATATGAGGTGAGGACTCGAGGACCCACAACCTGTGAAATACCAGAAGTGAAAAGTGTAGCTTTCTCTGCATCACTGCAGTAAAGTGGAGCCCAGGATCGCTTTGACCTGCTGTTAATGCCTGCTATTTTTGCAAGTGTGCTTACAGTGGGGTACATTAAAAAGTCAAGTTTTTTCTAACATACAACAGCACAAACAATGTGCTCCAAAGTGCCTTCAGACGTACCTGTTGAACTCGGAGAATACGTAAACTGACGCAGCATTATCTCTGCTTCCAGCTCCGACCACCTGCAGGTACACAGTGGACGGTCCGTGAACGTCTCCTCGCTTGCTGCGGTTCTCTTTGGTTTTCACTCTGCGCAGCGGCTCCTTCTGCTTGGCTTTCTTCGGTAAATTGTTTTTGTTGTTAGTGGTAGTGGTGGCCATGGTCCGAAAAAGCTGAAAAACAGACCGATGGAGAGAAGAATCGCAGCGGACAGGAGCAGGGAGAGTCCTGCCGTTCACAAACAGCGACGTGAAGTGCCAGAGCCTCACATGGAGCCTGTTCATGCTAATCGTCTCCCGCAGTCATTCAAACCACAGCGTACCGATTAATCACATGTAAACGCGCTGAGTTAGTCTTACTTAAACATTACTGTCTTCTTTCTGATCGATTAATTGCCCCACAGACGGTCTCCGCTCATTCCACAAGGGCTACCAAGTTGGTTGACACCGTATATAACACATGTGACAACTTTTTTCCGGCATCTAGTGATGACGTTGTCCGTTCTTTATGCCGATTGGTTTCCGAGATTGTTTGGCAGAGATGTGGACCAATCAGAGCGGGGTTTTCAGAGACAGAGGCGGGAACAGAGCCTCTTCTTGAAGATGTGCTTAACGTAAACAAAGTACTTCAAAATAAAACGCCTAAACGTTAAATTACACGTGGTTAGCTCTTTAAAAACCGAAAATTATATATATAAAAAAAACAGAATCACTAAATTTAGTGCATGTAAGCAATTTTTAGATTATATTGATTTTAGTTTATTATCAGTGTTATTAATACACAATTATTATTAAACTTTTACATAAAGCTCATGTTACATAATATAAACTACACACAATATGGGTTTCAGGGTTCCTGATACTTTGCTGATATCTGATTATCTGCATGCGACCTGGTTATGTTCCCAAAGTGACCAAGAAAAAAAAAAAAATCACTGCAACACTTTCAGCCCTGGAGATCTTGCATCAGTTAATCTACCACTGAAATATGAGCAATCCATACTAGTTCTAAGAACATAATTGTTCTAAACTGGAAAGACAAAAAGTAGTTTCTTGTGACTCTTTGTTCCACCCAGTGCCTGTTACTGTATGTTTCGCCACTACTTTAGGTTTTGCATACATGTCAATAATATTACTACCACCCCATTAAACTCATAAAGTTAAACTACAGTATGAACCAACACAATTACAAGTAAACAGCTAGAAGAAGTAGTTAACAGTATTTGTACACATCAAAAAGTTGTTTAAATCACAGTCATAGTCTGAGCATCTGAACGTTTTGTGCTTTTCTAGATTCACTAGGAATTGTATGGCACATGGCATAATTTAATATATTACATTTTTCTCCTTAAATAGCTGCCTTTTTGCAGGTGCAGGTCACCTGGATCCAGGCAGAACAGACACCGTAAGAGTAAAGAGGCAAAACACACCTTTAACCTTCTCTCTCTTTATTCATAAATCAGCTTAGAGTCCACTGCACAGCGAGCACTGAGTGGACTGCGGGTCCAACATGACTGACTACCAACACTTTTAAACTGCTTTATACCCAGAGAAGCACAGTTCCATTAAGATACCAAACACGATGCTTTCGTTACATGAAGAGGTGGGAACATTTCACAAAGAGCATAATTCCAGTATGTCGAAGAGTCTCCACGATTTTTGGTTCTATAAATACAAGTTCCAGGGGTTTTTTTTCTCCTCTCTTTAAAATCACTGTTACTAAATCACTGAGATGTATCCTGATCAGGATGAGTCATGATTGATTGACTGATTCAGCTGCTATTAATATTTAGGTGACTGTGCGTCTGTGCGTTTGTGAACAAGAAAGAAACAGAAGTGTGTTAATATACAGAAATGACTGAAAGGACACCACTTTTACTGCACGTGGTGCTTTTTTTTTTCTTTTTTTTTTTTAGGCTTTACAATTCTCTTTTTAACACTGCAATAATGGGACCGAGCAAATTTACACAAGGACTTTTTTTTTTTTTTTAATTACTTAGTTATCTCTTTTTGATGCTGTCATTGCAGAGTGGTTTATATTTATGGATGAGTTCCTGTTTCATCTTGCTATCAGTCCATATACATGGGGGAGCTGGGAGAGGCCGGCATCTGATCCATGATCCTGCAGACGTAACCGGCTACGTCGACTGAGCGCTCCTCGTACATCTGAATGAACGGATCTCTCTGAGGTGGATTAAAAAGAAACAAATTATTACATTAACTCAAACTCCTAGAAGAAAAAGAAAAACATGAAAGGTTAGGGTGACTTAACATGAACTCACCAGCAGCTCTTTGTACTTTGGCCTTTTTGATTCATCCTTTGTAAGGCTTGAGACGAAGATGAGAAAGAAAGCAGAGGTGTTAAATTATGGGAGGGTGCAGTTCGGTGATTAATCCACCGGGGGGCAGAAGAGAACACAGCACAGACTACAAAGAGACAGAAATTCTTGTCTATGGAGGTATTTCTTACCACACATTGACAAAGGCGATGAATTTGGGGGAGAAGCGCCTCTCCTCCGAGTTGCTGAGTTGCGGCGGGTCTCCTCTCACCACTTGGGTCAGCTGATCAAACACACTGTTCCACTTTGGGTAGGGAAACCGTCCCGTGGCCAGCTCATACTGAAACACATAGCATTAAAGTTCAAGCACACTGAGAGCGGAAAACTACAAATATGGCGTAAATCCCAACATTTTCTGCAGATTGCTTTATTTCTTAATAAACATTTACTGCATAACGCATCTTTGTTTAGAGAAGAGAGCAGAGGTGCTACTCCACACTATATTTAAATGTGCTAACGGTTTAAAGGTGAACTTCAGACCTCCAACAATGATTATAGTGCAGGTTTATTGCTCATACTGTATGCACTGTCATCATGGGCCTAATAAAAGAAAGGTCGCGCCGTCTCTGGAAACCATGAGGCTTTCAGCGATTGGCTTTTCTTCCTTTGTTCTGGTCTGTGTGTGCTGAAGGTGCAGTGTGAAGAAGCTGGAGCACCGAGTACAGAGAAGCCTGTGCAAGCAGAGGGAGAACGTGCAGCCTGCATGTGAATCCAGAACCCTCTTATTGTGAGGTTAGGATGCCAACCAGTGTACCACCATACGAGATGTAATCCAAGAAGACTGCTTTTAGAACAAGTCTGCCACATTACCAAAACCAGTCACCACTGTTGTTTTAAACTGTATCTAACAGTTTAATATTCAGTTTGCGAGAAATTTAAGTCTTGTTAAAGTATTTGTTGATTTTTTGGGGAACCCCCCCAAAGCTTAAGGCTGACTCTGCCTTCAATAGGGATTTGTTGCAACGATGCCCTCTGTACACGTTCCTGTGCTTCAGTTTCTAGACCAAAAGAACAACATGCAAAATATATAATACAATTTCCACAGTCATTTGTCCAGGTTCTTTCAGGACCTGAAGAGACGTAAGAAGAGCTGAAACTCACCAGTGTGATTCCCAAACTCCAGACATCTGAGCGGACATCGTAACCTTGCCGGGACGCGCTGGGGTCTATTCTCTCCGGCTGACAACAGAAACAGGACGAAGCAAGCACCTTTAAATTGAACACTGGTTTTCAAGGAAAAGAAAAGCTCATCAGGGGTTTTTAGTGATGGAAACAAACTACAAACCAGTGGTCCCCAACCTTTTTTGCGCCACGGATCAGTTTATGTCCAACAATATTTTCACGGACGGATAAATACAACAAAATAAAACCAGTACCGGGAACCAAAAAAAAGAACATTTATTCATAACACACAGGAAAATACCCAGGGAAACAGAGTTAACGATAAAAACGATTAAACAAGTAATGATAAAAACCCCCGAAAACCATAAATTTCACACCCGAGCCTCATCTCTCGCGGCCCGGTACCAAACGGGACCGCTGCTATAAACCACACGTGTGTTCATTAAATATAAAAACAGTCTGAATCACTAACATATTAGCAAGTACATTAGTGAATTAATGTTCTGAGATGATGCATCTATGCTGTTGAACTGCTGAGACAGCTCCTGAGCAGGCTTATGCTCTGACCATAAGAGATAAACAGCGTGTGTCTTGGAGTCTTAGAAAAGGCGTTAACGCAGCTTTGAATCACCTCCCAGGTTGGAAAGGTTTGCCCCTATAATGCAATAACTGTGCTGCAGGCTTTAGACACCAGAGGTCACTGTGAGTGTTCGGTTTAAAACTGCACACCCTTTCTTCCTCAGCGTTAACAGAAAGAAAGCCCACAACCTCCACAGTGCAAGGAAAGAACAAAGGATTACTTTAGTTTGGATTTTAGGATCTAACCCAAGTGTTTCTCTTGCATTTTAAGTTGCACACAAGATGGTAAGAAAGAAATCTGTGCTTCCAAAGCCAACAGCTAGCCCTAAGAGCACTAAACCAGCTCGTCGCCTCTGGGCATGCTTCCGCCTGCACAACGACATGCCATCAGCTCTGAGGTTCATCAGCTCGCTGCCTCCTTCCTGCCCTGCGAGACTTCTTCTGACATTATCAACCTTCACTTTGTCTCAGAGCCGCAGAACAGACACGGGAGCAAAGTGCGTCAGAGAGCTGCAGAGATCTCCTGCTGCAGCACTGAGAGGAGGAGGCACCTCGCTGGCCCATTTACAGGCCTGAATTAGAGGCTGATGTCACCCAGCTGAGTGGGACGCTCTGCGCTGCAGCAAGAGGCTGCACGCATCTACCAAGACTTCGTCTACACAACCACTGCACATAACGTTAGTGAAGAAATCATTAGACAGCATTTTTTTTCATATCTGGATTTTCCTCTCCAGTAATCAGATTTGCATCTTTACCCTGAGAAACCAAACTTTATTAGGCTCTGAGCAAATCTGTAAAAGCCGAATAACTGTGCTGGATACAACCACAACCAAACTACTAAAGTAAAGAGAAACTGGTTCAAATTTAATACTAAAAAAAATAGAAAATTAGCCAAATTATTACAAACTTTATCAGAACCACTAACAGCTGTGAACAAGAGCTACTGGTCCTCTAAAGTCCAACATCCACATGCATCCGGTACAGGCTATAGCCTGAGGTAAAGTGTGTGCTCTGTTCCCAGCTGCACCGAGGTCTGTTTTTCTACGTCACTGAGCCTGTAGTAACCAGCAGCACGGCGGTCACACACCTGGTGTGTGTGCCAGCTGGAAACCAGAAACTGGAGCTGAGATTCCTGCACGCTGAGCTCACAGCCGTGGGAAGCTCCCGGGTAACTTGGTTCATACAGAGTCATGAATGAAGCGCCCTGCCGCGGCCTTTGGGAGAGCGGAGAGCGTGCAGAGGAGGCCGCGTACCGCCGGGTCCTAATATCGCCTAACCAAATTTAGAATGGAAACTGCTGCAGAGAGACAAGGAGGGCTAGGAGGTACGGAGGGTCAGAAGGAGGTGCCCCCCAGCTGACGTAACCCTGCGGCAAAAATAACCTCAAGCGATGATGTCACGATGAGATCACCTCTTTGAAAGCTTTGGTTGCATGCACACACGCAAGCATGTGTACGACACACAGTGTGATTAATGAGAAAAAGCAATGTGACAGATTATTTATCGTCAGATGTTTGACCTGTACATTTAAAAAAAATGTTTATCAGCATTTTAAATAATTTTTTCCAAATAATAGCAACAGATCTCCAAATATTCTACTTAAAGTCTCATAAAGAACTAAAAATCCTTAGAAACACATATTCGACTGTTTCTTAAACAATTCATTTTTTCTCCTCTAACAGGATTTCAGGTATTGAGGATGGTGTCTCTGCACAGACTATCATTAAGACCTTCATGTGATAGAATAGGCTGAACTGTTGTAACCTCTGACTGTCTGTCGTTTACAGTCAGCACAAAACCCAGGAGGAACATTCAAGACCAGTAACCTTCTTACTGATAAGTGAAATTATTTAAAATAACCAGTTAATAGTTGATTGGTCCTCATTGTAACTACTCAACAGCTAAGTTCTTGGATTCTACGAGGCACTAGAAACCTTTGAGACTCTGCTTCAAAAATTCTGCAATTTATCAGATTTTGTCAGCTGCACTTTCATGCATCGACTCCATTCTACCACATCCCTGTGCTGCTAAATACCAGATCCAATTAAGCAGCACAACACACTCAAAATATGCTGAACACAGGTTACAAAAAAAAAAAAAATTGTGGAAGAAGCAAAACTTTTTATTAGAAAGCAGAAAAAGCTTTTTAATGCAGTCGGTGCAGTTTTATGTTCTGGTGATCATTGAAATTAATGCTTCAAATAAGTACCTAGAGGTGCTTCAGCTCATTTCAGGGACTCTGATGTTTATGAAACCTGTTTGAAGCGATCGTTGCCGCGTGACTCGCGTCATTATCCTGATGGCAGCAGCCATTAGAAGATGGTTAACTGAGTCTATTACGAGATGGGTAATTTGCAGGAAAAACACACAGTGAAGGTTCATTGTCTATCCCATCCCCAATCTCCCCAACTATCATTTACCCATAATGCATTTTGTAGCGTATATTACAAGGTCTTTCTCAGCCACTTTAAATTCAACTTTACTGGTGGCACTTTGTTTATTCAGTTATTCATGGTGCTGCAGTCAGGTATACAGAGAGCTTCACAAAAGCCAATTAGCTGTTTTTTGGGTTTTTTTTTTTTAAACATCCCATTAACCCACCTCTGTCCTGAACTAGACTCTTACTAGAGCTGGGCGATATGAGATTTTTTCATATCACGATATGTTTTTTTCATTTCAGGCGATAACGATATCTATCACGATATAAGCCAAATAACTATATTTGTAAGATTTAAATGTGCTGTTGCTCACAAGTAAAATGTGAAATAATCAGCTTGTTTTTATTTAAATATTTATTTCCCATAATAAGTTCAACAGGGTAGATGTACTTAAGGAACATGAGACTTTTTCAGATAAATAAAGGCAAATATTGCAAACTACACAAAAGGCAGCCGCTAAAGCGTTTAAGTTTCAAAATAGAACAAACAAAACAGACTAAATTGTCAATTCCACTTAGAAACAAAATATTAATTCTAAAAATAAATCTTAGTTTGTTTTACAGAAGAACAGACAAAACTGACTAACTTTTGTTAATATCAAATAAACTGAGAACTAAAAGGAAATTCTCAATCTCTCCTTGTTGTATAGCTGAGCTTTTCAAACAGTTGTAACAGTTACTTTAGTCTGACAAAAGCCGAATGACGAATTAGCGCTTCCAGTCACAGACTGAGGCTACGTCCACACGTACACGGGTATTTTTGAAAACGGAGATTTTCCGTTTTCGTTTTAAAAAATAATCCCGTCCACACATAAAGGCAGAAATGAAGGAAAACGCTGCTATGAATATACCAAAGCAGCAGGTGGCGCTAGATTCCTAACCGTGCAGAAATGTTGGCCAATCAGAAGTCTAGAAGCCTCGGTGGGAAAAAGTAAACAAAGCTGGGGCATAGAAGCAGAACCGAGTCGTATGTGTGGACGGACAGTAACTGTGTGTATATGTAAGCATTTAAACACTGCAGAGAGTAGAATTAACAGTAACAGTATTGTAGAAATTCATTTCACCGAAACAATAACGTGGCGCACAGTGTGACGCATGCTCCAGTTTATTGTATTTCCAGACTTGCTTTCGGCACAATTTACAGTGCACGCTACTCTGTTTTTTGTCAGACTTGAAATAGCCGAAATACCTTCACACTACGGAACTTCTATGGCTCTTCCGTTCGACAATCTCTCCGGCATTGGAACCATCATCTGTTTTCTCTTCAGTCACGCTCGGTTGATTTTTCTAGTCGGCACACTCATTTCCTCCATTACGCGCTGGCTCCATTACCCGCTGGCTGCTTCCCAAACAAACACACGTGCGTGCGGCTTGGCACTTGTGCTGTACGTAACAAGCCACGCGACGTGACGCTGCGGCTGTGATTGGTTCGGCTCTGCGCTACTTAATTTGGATTGGCTGACCTTTTTTTTTTTTTTTTTTCTTCTTTGAAGACAAGAGCGGCGAGGTCTATCGCGATAGCTTAATTTCTCTATCGAGTAAAAGTTATATCGCGATACATATCGTTATCGTTCTATCGCCCAGCTCTAACTCTTACTGTGAAAATTTCAAGAGATCAGCAGCTTCAGAGATACCAGAGTCTTTATACAAGGAGAAGACTTGAATAGAAATCTTAGCATGTTTCTATTTAGAGCTCTTCTAAGATGAGCAGGAACAAAGATTTTCAAACCTCATTTAGACCCGATTTTCAGGTAAAATTGCCACAAAAATGAGCCAATTTTGTGTTTTGTTTTGTTTTTTTTATTGAATTTTTCTAGTGATTATAAACATGTTGTTTTAATGTTTCATTAACCACTGAAATTCATGTTATTGGCTCTTTCCAAGTAGCCACAATTTCTTCCATAAGAATGATGGAAATACACAATGACCAACGTTAGACGACACATTTTCTCCATCCTAATGTTTAACTCAAGCTGTGGTATTGTAGATGGCACTACTGGAACATGGCTGGTTCACTGAGTAACAGCATGGATAAGCAGGTGATAAATAAAGTGGACAGTGACTGAAATACTGGTTGGTCAGAGCTGTCATTTTCCATGAAGCTCAATGGACTCAAGCCGATTTGTGGCTAACTCTACTTCGGTAACCTCATCCTGTTACTCACCGCCATGTACGGTCTGCAACCGGCATCTCTGGTTTTGGCGATGGAGTCCACCAGCTGACCGCTGATGCCAAAGTCACACAGCTTTATGTTGCCGTTCCTGTCCAGGAGGATGTTTGACGGCTTAATGTCTGAGTTAAGAGACACGGCTGGTGAAAAGACACGCAATGATCCAAATGCATTACAATGGTGAAAGTCAGGTATCCTCTTACCTCTGTGTATAATTTTCAAGTTTTCTTTTAAGTGGTTAAGCGCCTTCACAGTCTGTAACATGCAAAAACAGAGTTTAGGACAACAAGACGATAATCGGGCTTCTAATATGGATAAAATAAGGAAGACTCAAGTCCAAAAAACTTACAGCTAAAGTTATTTTTCCTAATATTTCTTCTGGAATCACATCATCTAATGAGCCATATACAAACTTGTAAAATTTGTCTAACGAGGTAGCCATAAGTTCCATACAAATCCAGCAGTCCCCCTGAAAAAACAAACAAACAAGGAATATTCAGTCACTTGTTTCCTTTGAGGTGAGACATTATTGTTCATTCTGTAACAAAGTGACTTCATTTCACCTCTCTGAACAGAGCACCATAAAACTGCACGATGTAAGGACAATCACTACTTCTCATAACCACGTCCAAGTCCATCAACAGCTGCTTCTGTTCTCTCTCATCAACTGTTGATCGAATCCTCTGAAAATGACAAAATGCTTCCATACGTATCAAACAGACTCACAGACATCGCTCCCGTGTTCAGTTTTAGCTCAGACAGAGAAAGGGCAATGATCACCTTGACCGCCATGATCTGGTTACTCGGCTTGTGCACCATCTTGTTGACGGAGCCGTAAGCTCCTCGGCCGATCTCGCCCAGATCTTTGAGATCTTCGGCTGTGAAGTCCCAGTGCTGCTCTGGGGAGATCTTCAATTTTCCCGAGGACTCGATGCTGTGTGTCCTCAGCCTCTCTCTGAGAGGGAAGAAAGAAAGAGCCGGCCAAAATAACGAGAAACTGGATGAACTACATTAACAGACAAGCCTGGGGGAAAGCTCACTCACATGTGAGGGTTCTGGAAGGGCGGCCCGGCCGTGTTCAGTGTGAATCTAGTCATGGGTTTGATGGGAGGATTGGCAAAGTTCAGCTTCAGGGCTTTACGTTTACCTGAGCGAGAGAAACATGAATCAAACGCCGATGAAACGACCAAACTCATCCCACACGACAGCTCCGAATGATCAGTGATTGAAAACGATACCAACCATGAAATGAGGCAACACAAGGACTGGGCAGATGATTAAATGCATCCCAACCTCCTGAAATCTATAGATGACATGCTTTTTATAGATTATTGGGATGGGAACTGGCAACCTCTGCAACACCTGCATATTTACAAAAATACTCATCCGCAAGCCTTCGAACATATTGTTGGTAATTTCGCCAATTTTTCTAAACTTAGCTACCCCATGAAAAGACCAAAGAGATGAGTTTGTGAGCGGTGTAGCATTTCTGTTCCATGACATTCTTTATTACTTTCTGGATTCAGTCCATTCATCCATTTTCTTCGTTCTTGCAGTGAGGTTCGAACCACTGCGCTGTGGATTCAATCCACATCCAGAAACTTTTGAAAGGGTTCTTCACGATTGCCTAAATGCAAATCTCAATATTATAAGAAAACCTATTCCATTCAATTTTCTTTATGTAGCTTTAAATCACAACAACGGTCTTCAGACGACCCCCTGTGAGCAAGCACTTGGTGACAGTGAGAAGGAAAAACTCCCTTTCAAAAGGAAGAACTCTCCGCAGAACAAGGTAGAAGGGGAAAAAAAGAAAATAAATATTAATGATAATTTGGAAAAAGTCTAATGTCACCATCTTGAGGTTCTCAACAAAATTAAAAGAATTCAAACTTCATGAACTGCAGGGCCCCAGTTTTACAGATTTATTGCATTCATCTTCATCAGACAATGCAAAAAGCACCACCTGAGGTCACATGCTTCTAGTCACATGGATGTTGTTACCAACTGGAACATGAAGACAGAGGTAAACAAATCTGTCTTCAATATCCTTCTGCATCCAGGGATTCAATTCAGGCATGCTGCAGAGAGAATTTTCATCCCCGATAGAGATATGCAGTCTCAAACTGCACAACAGCATTAGCATGAACACACATATTGGAGTTTATTGGATTAAAATGGGATTAATCCACCAATGAAAACAGTCCCCAACAAACGTACAACTTTTCCAGTTTAAATAATGTCTGCTTAAAACCACACTGGCTGTAGCTTTTGGGAAACCGATAAAAACACAGGACGTTTTTATTTCTATTCAGGTTTGCTGACAGCTCAGTCAGTTACTTTGGTCTTTTCATGGGAACAATACAACCCTCACCCAACCACATTTTTCATAAAGCTCATAATAATGGAATTAAAAAGAAAAACATGGTGGGTCCGATAAGATGCATTCTAAAGTCAGAAGTTTTATAGATTTGGAGTACTAGATTGTCTTTGTACGGGAAGCAGACAATCTTGTAATATTTCCATGTTGAAATCCAGACGGGGTTTTTCCTGGCTGACTAGACACGTAAGCATGACTGAGTAACAAACAGAAGGCAATGAGTTATCTTGATTAAAAGATCAGCGCACTTTCCTAATGTTTGTATTTTTTGTGATTTTTGAGGAAATGGACAAAAAAAAAAAATCTGATAATAACACTAAAAAGTTTACTTGGAAAAACAAGTGAATGAATCTCTTTTTGAATAAATCTACTTTAATCAAAAAAATGCAAATAAATAAGTGAGTGGAGCAACCTCACTGACTCAACTGCAAGCAGGCTGATACTGGTGTACAGTCAGTTGCCAGTTTAGTATCATTAGCTAAAACTGAAACGATCTACTTGAGCAGTCCTGCAAAAAATCCTCCCTCGTGAAGGTCGTTCAGACAGCTGTTCTAAGCACTCAATGTTGCCTCATCAAAACAATCAGGGTACATCAAACAACAGAAAAACCAATCAGTCCTGGTAATATAATGGGTATGCATCTTTATAATTTACAACTCATACATAGTAAAGAGGCGGGGCTTTTCAAAGTAAATCTGATATCTCCATGATGACACTTGATGATGTATAATAATCTTTAAAAAAAAACAACACCTTAAAAGTGAAAGAATGAAGATGATTTCAGGGAAATCTATGTTATTGCTTTACACAGGTGTTTGATCTGCAGGTACTGATATAAATGTGGTGGCCTAAATAATAGAAAAACCTGTAGGTACAATGCATCCTTGAGTTAAATCCAAAGTCATCTGGTCCTCTGTTACCTACGACATTCTCCAGAGACCAAAGACACAAAATAACCAAGATCCATTGGATGACAGCACCTTTCAACTCTGGGTCTAGGGGGCCACAACAGCAGAACATGGCCTAAGAATAAGTTTTCCCCGATTGGAGACTCTGCCAGACACTCCCAGACGACCCTCAATCTGCAGTTGGATGCGACAGACCTCATACACAAGCTCTAGCTTCTTTCTTCATAAGAGGGGTGGCGTTCCATGTCCCTAACACCAGTCAGGGCAGCCGTGGACCAGACGACAAGGGCCTCCACTCAATCCGCAAGTAACCAAACCCCTACAGCTCCTCACGCAGTTGGTAGGAGTCGTAGCGGGTACTATAAAGAGGAGGATTTACTGCAGGACTGCTAGATTGGACCGTTTGGCTGTACAGACCAAATAAAATAGCAGATGAATGCAAACTAGGCACAAAAACCAGTGAGAAATGATCATGTCACTGTTTATGTTTCTCATAATCATAACTTGCATTACCATCTGGCTTTGTGCAAAACTAAGAATTTAAAGACTCAAATTTCCAAAGCATGTCAACAGTAGATGAAAAAATACCCAGACACTGATGTTGATGCAGAGACAGAAATCCAGCATGCTGCTTAAACCACCTCCACTTACAATGCAAACAGACCAACCCAAAGATAAACATGAAGGGGGGTGGTGGGGGGGGGGGATGTAAGAAAGAAAAAAATAAAATGAAATATATATTGGGAAACATGCTCCTCAGGCCAACTGCTCTGATTTCACCTTGAATCGAAGGACAGCTCACTCCACCCAAAATACCACAGGAATGCGAGTGCTGAAATTCCACTAGGTTTCAATGGAAGAAGTTGTGTGAAATGACAACTTCACAGTGTGCGTACCTTGTCTCGACAAGAAAGGGCTATGCTGGAGTGCACCAATGCCAAGGGGAGGGAAAAAAAAGTAACACACAACACTTATACAGGCACTACTTATGCTGGTTAGTTGCACACTGAAAACCAGCCAGGTAGAGCTTCCATTGCACTTTTTAAACTGGTGTTTCTTTGGTTGGCAGAAGGGGGAGAGGGGGGTCCGTTGAGAGATCTCGTGCCAAAATATCAATGGAAGCTCTGAATTTTAGGCTTGTGCCGACGAGAACAGACACGCTTTTCCTGGAAGTGTGTCTGACAAAAAAATAAAAATAAAAAGGTCTTTTTGCGCAGCACAAAAATCCTGACGTGGACAAAACAAACAACATTTCTATAACTGCATGCGTCTGTAGCCTGATATATCCTGATATCTGAAAAGGTCATATTAAAAGCATCAGGTACCGGCACAAGCCTACTTGAACCCATCAGAAGTTTTGACTCAGATTAGTGAAGAACAGCAGGACAGACTCCCCCATACCAGACTGTCAGGCAGAAACAAAGGGATGAGAACTGTTGGTGCTGAAGCAAAAGAGATTTGGCTTACTTGGGGGAGCTCCAGACAGGTTTATCTGAAACCCTAGAGGTGAGAAGACAGCTTTTTATTTTTATTATATTTCACCTTCCATATGCCAGCCTGTGTTATATACCTCAAGAGATAGACTACTACTTTGTCAGTTTTGACTTTGACATCCCAACAACTCAAAAGCCCGAGAAGCAATTTACAAAAACTGCCCTGGCTTTAGTTTCGGAGCTGTCAAACATTCGGGTGCATCTATCGCAGGTTAAATGCATTTCCTGAATGGCAATGCACTGGCATGCACGCATGTTTATGAGCCAAGCACTTGGAGCAGGATGAGGTGTCAGTCAGTGAAGAAGGAAAAATGGCCTGCAGGTAAAACTAAAAAGGAACGAGCATGACTTATGATCGTGAAATTATTTGAACTTAAAAACAACAACAACAACAACAAATGTGTACATAAATAAAACACTTTTGTTTTTCCTCTTAGGACAGCTCACCATCCATCAGCATCACGGGAGGAGTTAGGAATCGTTAGTTAGCAGCATTAAAATGAAAGATGAAATACAGTCAGGGAAAAGTAAACAGAGACAGGATTACGTGACGTAAATGTAAATATAAAAATTAAACAATCAAAGCACTTGAAGGTTATGTTATCGCTAACGTTAGGCTTAATTAAAGTGGCATAAAGTTTATTATTGTGACATCTACAAGGGCTGAAAAATGCATGCATCTCATTTACACTGATTACATTAAAGTGAAATACACCTAATTCCAATCAAGCAATATTCACCTTCATGATTCAGGGATTCTTACATCAGTATATTGTGAGATTTATTTTCTAAATCAGAGTATGTAATAGCTGTTTCATTTTCCCAAGAATTTACTATCCAGATTAAACACTGTATTTTTAAAGTCATCTGCTTATCTGACTCTACTAAGTCAAGGAAGTGTGTAGCTACCTGTTTCACTCTGACATCTCCAGCAGGTGTTGGACTCTGAAAGTTAAAATGAGAGACTGTTTGTACAAAAACCACAGCATAGGTAAAGAGCATTTTCGTGTTGTGGTACTGAGAAAGCCTTCACTACTGTCTGCACAAGCAAGTATGGAGATGTGCTGCACTGAGTTGCATAAACCTGCTGCTTAATAGATCTGCAAATAATGCATCCAATATAACTAAACTCCAATAACGAATCCAGCTATTTAACTTACGTTATTTCCATCAACGTACAGCAAATACTTCTGAGAAAATCTTAATCGTTGGGCGTTTTGATAAAGTCAGCCTACGTAACACTAACATAACTGAGGTGCAAGCCACCGTGTACGTGTGGAAGATCATCTTGAATGTCAAGAGTGCTGCAACCCAAGTGCATTCAGAAACACTGCTCTAATCTAAGCTGAACAATGTCCCTCCACTGTCTGTGTTATTTACCAACATAAATATTTTAATAGGTTTATGTACGATAAAGAAATATCACCGCTAGCTAAAATTGCCTGTTTTTGTAATGGGACTTGGCGAGATTATGTCCAGGCAATAGAAAAACAGGATGCAACGGGGCAATAAAACACCAAAAAATGGCAACAAGGACATTTAACTCGTTAGCAAAGAAATAATAAATTGATTATTTTTCCAATTGGGGAACTCGGCAATAACAGCTCTCCTGTCTGAGAGGGGATGCTAGTCCGCTCCCTTGGGAATGTTTTTCAGTCCTGGGAGTAGCCTGAGCCTCCCACGGCTAGCCTTGCTAACATTAACCTTCACTGCAGCAGAATGTGAGCCCTCCCCTCCTCCTCCAGCTTCACCAGAATATTTTCCCACCGCCTCCCACTTACCCTGCATGCTGCTCATGGTGGTAATGTGCTGGGACTGGGACTGCTGGTGTGCTCCTGCGTTGTTGCTGCTGGGTGTTGTTGAGTTGTTAGGGCTGGGAGTCGCCATTGTTGTGTGTTTGAATTCCATCAGCAGCACCCGGAGCTGCAATGCAGAGACTCGGAGAGCAACTTCACTCCCTTCCCCACGGCCACTCTAACCGTTGCTAGGCTAACAGCCGCAAAAAAAGGCAGGCAGCGGCGCTTGAAATGCCGTAAATTGCTACAGCTTTTTAAAACGTCAGGGCTACGTTAAAGGCCACCTTTGTACCAACGTTAAAAAAAACAAACATACAGCCAGCTAGGCTAACTAAACTGGCTATCCCAGAGGCTTTACGACCCGCAATCAGCTGACCAAATGACACGGACATGTCAACACCCACTGTTTGGAGGGCTAACAGTGCCAACATGAAATGCGTCGATAAATAATTCATTATCCCTGACGTTCTCACACTGCAGGCGAAAGCGCACCAAATCCGATTTTTTTGACCCTATGCGACCCATATCCGATCATGGTATGACAGTGTGAACGGCACAAATCCGATATTTTCAAATCCGATCTGGGTCACTTTCGTATGTGGTACTGAATCCGATACATATCCGATGTTTTAGAAAGCGACTGCTGTTTGAACGGTCATGTCGCATTAAATCCGTCTTTTACGTCACTGACACAAGACAGACGCTAATTATCAGCACCGGAGAAGCGCCTGAGAAGACATCGCGAACGCTTCCTGGCCATCCAGTGTAGATGTCAGTGAAACTGTTGGGAAGACAACGTGAACATTTTATTTGTACTGTATAATCTGCAGATTCTGACAGAAATCTGCAGCTATCCTTTGAAGCACCGCTCCTCTCTAAAACAGCAATAAGGATCATTATTAGGTTATTTACATTATTATGTAAATAACAAAATAACTTAAAGTAAAAATTGGGAAACGTAAAGTCCGAAGTCTTTATATTAAGGGCCATCAGTCAAACAATACTGTTTGGTCTGGGTCTAAACAGCGCGTTGTGTGACATCTTCTTTTGCGCATGCGGGCCGCTTTGAGCGTTCACACTAGAGCGCGTTCGCATTTTATCTGTAGTGTGAACAAGCAGACAAAAAAAATCGGATTTGATCAAAAAATTGGAATTGAGCATTAAGACCTGCAGTGTGAACGTAGCCTAAGTGAACGGACATAAACACTGGACTCATTTGGAAGACGGTGGTGAAAAACGGTACACCAGTATATTAGATATAATATGATAATTAATCAACAGACTGTTCTGTGTAGATCTCTCCTAAAAATACTATAAATGTGTACATAACTCTCAATTCTCATTGAAAAAGCCCTTTTCATATTCATTTGTTTGTTGTTATTTGTTGTTTGTTAGACTTTCAACACTTATAACAGACAGCTCGTGTTTAGAATACAGTTGACTAAATTTTGATAACAAATATTTTTTTTAATCTGGCATGATATCACTCTTCAGCATCTGCTGGTCCAGATGTTTCTGAAAAGGTTCTGAGTTCTTTCCCTGCATTCAAATATTTTCAGTGTCAGTTAATTGATGTTAATTAATTAATTGAAAATAAAACGCTATAAAGAAGTATAATACAATCTGAACATCAGGTATAAAAACAAGCAAGTGACACAATTTAAAATATACTGACAGTGCTCCACTGAAACTGTCCAGTCCAAGATTAACTTTGATATCAGCAAAACTTATTTGTTGTTGAAGAAATAAAACACTGAAATGAAGAAAACATCACCTGTTTGATATCACCTAAGAGGAGTAAATCCAGTTTTTCCATCCATTTAGAGATTAGGGTGAGTGCTTTGGAAACAGAGTGCTGGGAATAGACTTCTTTTCAGGTGTGCCAATTAGGTGAGATCTGACAGCCTGGGCAGCTCATAGCTGCTAAGGCAAACTGGGTGTTAGGCTAACCACAGATTTCCAAAAACAATGGAGCACTTCTCCAAGTAGACTCTACATTGACAAATCATTTAGACATTTGAAGATCGTGTCACTACATTCACAACTAAAAAATAAATAAAAATAAGAAAAAAAACCAAAGTGTATTTGGTGAATGTAACAACAGAAAAAGCATTTGACTTGCACTTTGTCCCACGATCCTCCATCATTACCAGTTGGGATTTGGGATACCTGGCAGCCAAGTGGACACCAACACTAACTGATTGTGGCAGTCATCCATTCTCTGTCTTGACTTGCTGTACAGGGTAACCATATGCTGTTGGCGATTGACAGCGTAAATTATTCCATGATGCACTGCAGCACAGGAAATACAAAATAATAAAACAGTGAAATAACTCAGTATGTTTTCAAATAAAATGAATGGATATTTATTAAATCAATTATATTGTATTGTATTGTATTTATTTACGGCTTGATTTCATTCATGTAACTTCATTTATTTATTTATTTATTTAGTTATGTCATTTTGGCACCTTTGTCCCTCCATACTTAAGTAGCGGTCGACTCGCAAGCAGCAGACAGAACCGACGTTCAACGGAGTTTGTTTCAAAATAAAATACAGCAGTGCTTGGCTAAAATGTATTAGGAGTCACATCAGTGTCCTTAAGAGATATTATAAGCAGGAGATATGACACAGAATCCTGAATTACATTTTATGGAATAAGTGAAATTTAATTGAAATTAAACTGAAATTGAGGTAAATTGACTATATTAGATTAAAAATAAGTATCTAGTGGAGTTTCACCTCATTTTAGCTCACTGCCACATTGATTAAACCTGTTTGTGACTCAGTGTGCTTTCAGTGTACTATCCTGCAGAGTGTGTAAAAGCGTGCCAAGAATCAGCCTTCACAGCTGTACATAAAAACATCCAAATTACCAAAAATTACCAAAAATTCTTATATAGTTCTATATTGTGTATTTTGTTGTACAGTCATTTTATTTTCAACTTTAATTTATATATTTTATCTTATTCTTTCCCAGTTAAATTTACCCTTCATTCTAATTTGTGTTGTACAGTTATTTCATTTTTAACCTTAATTTATATTTTATTCCTTCCTAGTTAAATTTACCCTTTTTAATTTTTCGTATTTATTTCCTGTCTTATTCATAGCCTTTTCCTTTTTTGTTTTCTTTAGGTCACGAGCAGTTGTCCAAGCATTTCACTACATATCGTACTGTGTATGACTGTGTACGTGACAAATAAAATTTGAATTTGAATTTGAAAAAGCTTTTGAACATGTTGCCCTTCTTCCTGGAATAATCTACAAGCTTCAGGCTGGATACATGTTAAAATAATAGTGTCTAAGGTTGCACTGAAGTTCATCTGAGGTAAAACCTTTTTGCTTTTTGTTTTGAGCTGGATGCTGTGTTCACTCCTTATACTTCTTATAGATCACGGTTAATTTAGATAATTCTCGAAATAAATGCATGGTACATTTAAATTAATATTCAGGGCACACTTGATTGTCACAATATAAGACAAAAAAGTAAAATGTAAAACAGGCAAAAAAATCAGTGAGAAGTGAAAGAGCAGTGACCCATGACCAGCACCTGCTAAACTGTCTTGTGTTGCTGCTTCGCTGCACCTGCTGTCACTTTGATTTGCACCAACGTAATAGATTCCCAATGCTGTGTGCACACGTGTAAATCAAGTTATTATGTATTTTAATGCCATTTTTACCACATACAAGCAATGTCAAAGCTACAGTTAAATTTTATGGGCTTGAAACATCTAAACAAATGAAACTTTACTAGTATAATATAAGAGTCTGAGTCTGCTGATTTAATACAAAAGTGTTAAAGTAGTGTTTACACATTTATATTTAACAAAAGAAGAAGAATGAAACAAAAAAATAAATAAAAATCTAAGCAGCTTTGTTTGCTTTGTTTGCTTTAGTTTAGATTTTCAGACATTTTTCTTTCTTTTCTGGTCTTTGTTCTGACCAGTGACAAGGTTTATACTCATGGTACTTTTATTTTGTAAAGATATCATAAATCTTTGCAGCAACACCTCCGCCCAGCCACCATATTGGTGCGGGGAACTACTGTAATTCCTAGTGCATTATTAAGGCATATAAATATATATCATAACCGGGATCTCCATTATTAAAAGGAAAAATATTTCATGTCAGAAACGTCAGAAACTGGAGACAAATAAATGCAAACCTTCAAGTTTTCATATTAAAACACACACAGAGAGAAAGAGCTTCTGTAAAATGATATTTAACTGCATGCTTTGTGTAAGTAATGTCGAAACATAGCCTGTTCCTTTTTGCGGTTTTATTTTGAACATGTTAAAATAACACAACAACAACAATGACAACAAAGAAAAGACAAAAATACAATAAATCAAACCTAACATGAGGAAAACAAAACAATCCTCATCCTGATAAAGCATTTAAAGGATTTAGATCATATTTCCCTGCTGTGGAGAACTTTATCAGCATCTTCACAGTAGCAGAATATGGAAAATTGTCCCGATTCCATCTTTAACTGGTCTCAGAACCCCGCTGCAAGATGGCGGCGGCAAGGACGCGTCTGATTAATCGGATAAGGCGTGTCTTCTAGCAGACTAACGTCATTGCGGACTTTTGAAATGTGTGCTCGATTTATCGATCAAGGTGTCCAGGAATAAAAGGGTGCCAGGTTTATTTGATGCTTACGTACACGTTTGTTTGTTTTAGAAGATGCTTGCGGGATATGACACATTAAATTAACAACTTTAATTACTTTTTTGTGCAAATTATGGAAAATTAAACAAAATAAAAAGTAAATATATAAATAAAATAAAGAAACAACGCGATAGTGAGTGTCGTTTACACCGCCTGTGATCGATGCATCCGTCAGCAGACGTGATATATATCGAACGAACCCATCACGGTTTTGACCAATTTGACAGCCTTGCGGAACTGCAGGTGCGCCTGCTTTAAAACGTGTGCACGTCCCGTTGGCCCGGGCGGGGAAGTGAAACAATAAGCAGCTATGGGAGAAGTTTGTAAGGAGAGGAAGCCGTGGCTTCGTGTTGTTTGGCAAATCTGCAACGTTTTCATGTGTTTGTTCTTCGCTCTGGCGTCGTACGTCCAGGTGAGAGTTAGATTTTTTTGTCTTCTCAGCACTTCTTTGAACTGTGATCAATAACTATGTCCTGACTTCCCGCTGCAGATCAATGATCCAGATGCAGGTTTATGGATGGTAAGATTACACAAGAGTACACTTTTTTTTTGGTCCATATTTTTAGACATTTTGATCTTTTTGCACAGTTTATTATAAACACCACCCTCTTTTTCAGGCTGGTTACGGCGTCCCTGCAGTCCTGAGTGCGTGTATTGTTGTGAAGCCTCATGTGACAGGTACAGGGATGAGTTTGGAGTCATTTGCCAGTAGATGCTTCGCATATTAACAATAAAGTCCTCATATTAACGTGCATGAAGCTGGTATCTTACGTTGCTGCTGAACTTTACTCGTGCATTTCCCCAGTGCACGTAGCGCCACCCTGCGGCTGTATCCTGACCGTGCAGCTCGTTGCAGAGTTAGGGTTGTGATTTCAATTGTTTGCCTTCATTATTTTTGTTTCCTTTTCAGAGACTTTGCCCTGGAGGCGTGTTGCTGACCTTCATGTGCTGATTTCCAGTGCGATCAGTGCCATGTTGGGATGGACGCTCTACAAAGAGCAAATCACACAGATCTTCCAGAAGGAGGAGGGCAGGTACGCCACACCTCACCTGATCTGAGAAAAACAAACCGTTTACGCATTTTTAGGCTCTCCATTCAAAAAAATGTGCTGCCTATCAGACGGTATAACTATAATGAAGCTTCACTTCATTAAAGGCATTCTGCTGTATCATTATAGTTTAATTCTGTATGAAACACTAATGTAACATATTTTGCAGATTATTATTTTCATACATGGATATTTGATATAGTTTTTATCCCTTTAGAGAATTTTCAGGTCTCGTTTTGACTGCAATTTGGCTCCTCCTGTGTCGCCACTCTGGAAGGTAACAGATTTAGTTTGAATCTCATTTCCATCTTATACTGAGAACTTTACAAAATATTTTTGTCTTTTGTTGTTTTGTTTTTTCTTAACTTTTTGATTGAAACCAAAAAAGCAGCGACTTCATGTTTGTGTGTTTAATGCTTCTGTTCATGAAAGGTGTATATATATATATATATATATAAAAATTTTTTAACTTTCAAAAAACTTAACTTTGTATAGTTTTTTTTTCTCTGTGTGTGTCTGTATGTGTATATATAATATATTATAATAATTACTGTGAGATTTTTTTTTTTAGAAAAACAATTTAATCCTAGTGATTTTTCTGTTCATTTTTCTGAGGTAAACTCAGAGAATATCCAAATGTTACCTCATATTTTTGTGTCAAAAGAATATCCTCTTCATGTTTTTGAAAATTTAATCTCAGCTAATAAATTTAGCATTGTTAATTTTTTTTCTTTTTGTTTGTTGTTTTTGTTGTTGTTGTTCTTTTTTTCTGCCTACATTGAGCCTATAACTCAACCATACTTTTTTGTCCTTTATATTTCATCTGCTCTCTGTTTTCCTTTCCTCCCCCTCATCTCCTCATTTTGTCAGAGCTCCTGTCGGGATACTCAGAGTCTCCACAGCTGCTGCCATCACAGTCTTCCCATTTGTGGCCTGGCTTTATTACCACATCAACAAGGATCTGAGATCAGACTGGCCTTCACACTGTACGACTGCCATTTAGACATCAGCCTGTTTTGGCTGATGAAACATGATTAAACACAAATCTATGACAGCTAAAATGCACTGATCCGTTTGAGTTTTTATTGAACACTTATGTAAAATAATTAATAAAAATAAAAAAGTTTATTATTTAAACTTTATCTTCTGTTAAATCAAATGTAATTTTCAAGTTAAATAAAATAAAGTGAATTTAAGACCAGTCTAGTCTAAAAGTAAACCTTTTCCATTCTTCGGGTGGCAGCATAGACACGGCCAAAAGAGACAGTAGAAGAAGAAGGTTGTGACGTATTTTTCTGTGTTTAGTAACCGTTCCCCGGCTACGGATCTGAAATCAGCCACTTTAGCGCCTTGTGGGCTATTTAAAACTAGCACCGCTGCAGTATAACTGATCTGAGAACAGAAGCCAGTCCGCAGAGTTCCTGTTCACTTCTCATGCTTTCCCAAAGCTGTAGCGGCTTCCTGCTTGTTGTAGCGGTTCTGTTCAGGTCCAACCATGGCTCTGAGTGTGCTGTATCACAGCCTGGGCCGCCGGCTGCTTCACAGCAGAGTCTTACAGAGTCCGGCGAAGCTCACACTCGGCGCTTTACCGAGGCAGTCGGCCCTGAAACACACGCTGTCCCCGCGGAGAACTCACTGCTACCTGGTAGGTCAAACCTGCCTGTGTCCGCGGAGCTAGCACACTTCATTGAAACATTTAACAGTTAGAGTCATGTGGCAAACAGTCAGATGATCCGGTCTTTCTTTGTAGTTTAACCAGGTTTTGTTTACTGACAACAATTTCAAATAGTTTTAAAATACTTATTGGCAAATATTTTTGCTGTCTGTATCGCGCGCGCGGGGGGGCGGGCACTCAATAATTTAGAACCATCTCCATTCACACCTGCTTCACCTCCTAACAGCACCACCTTAACCTAGTTTGGAAACTAGATGAGCCACAGACACGGGGCCAAGACCTGGATTAAACCCACTGCTGGACGAAGATCCATTTTCAGTCCCGTCTCAGGGAAACTGGTTGTTCAAGCTGATTTATTATAGAAAGTTCCAACTCCACATATTTTTTTTTCTTGGACTTTACTAGAGTAGCTTGACATATTTCCCATTTCAAATTAAGCTTTATTTGCCTTATACTGGGCCCTGAAATAAGCAGTTTGAGCTCTAACGAACTTTGAGCCATCCTTTTTCCTGATTGGCTGCCCCTCGTTACATTGCTCTTTGACATAATAAACATGCAAAAGTAGAAAATATGTGAGAAACGTGAGTGTTTGGAGCAGTTCATCTCCACTGTTGCATCATTATGAACATTGGTGCTTGTTGATATTGATGTCACAGCTGTGGGCGATCAGTGTATTTGATGAAATATTAGATCTTGATTTCCGTGACCTGGGAAACACAACGTGACTGGTGTGATCAGCCCATCAGGAACTTTAAGATTAAACCTTTGTGTCCTTTATCGACCTCGTAGTATTTTTGTGTGTGTGTGTCCGGTGTGAGTTGAATTGTGTGTCATTTGTGTCAAGGTAGGCAACAAGGAGGGAGTCCACAAAAGATGTTTACTTTAATAAAAGATGATTTATTAAACATAAACCAACCAAGACACAAACATCAAGGAGAGTTGATACCTGGTGGAATGGAAGAGACTGAGCAGGTCACCTGGGCCGGCTTTTATAACCTGGAGAGTACAGCTCAGCTGCGTTAGCTGACAATCCTTCCTCATCAACCAGTTATTAATAACAGCAGGCCAGGACGTCTTTGATTACTTTTTATATTGACTGTGTAAATCTGTCTATTCCTAAATGTGACAACCCACCCACTGTCAAACACCACTAAATATAAAAAGTACATACAAATAAGATGGTAATAATAATAAGGTAGCAGCTTTGGTAATGCTAATAGGGGAGTGTAGCTAATTAAGCATTAAGCAGTGTAATTATTACGCTGGCGCATATGTAATGCCTACTGTATGTAAAGCTTACTGTCACAAACCTGGATTTTAGATTGAACCTTCAGGGCAGCAGCAAAATCCAGCGTCTTTCAGCTGAGACAAGAGGAGAAGATGAAAGAGATTCTGTGGAAAGATCACTTTAAAGCAGTAACCTTTGCCTCATTTATGAGCGCTGAGCTGTTAGAGGTCCAAGAGTAGAGATGACTCTCAGTGCAGTTATCATTGCTGCAGACGGGGGCGCTGCTGTTCCTGAAATCAGAGATAAATGCCTTTGTTTTCAAGACTTACAGCAGTGACTTTAAGTAGTTAAGAGGCTGCTTTAACATTACTGCCCATCTTAGCAAAGAGAAATGCATCAGCCGCATTGATGACACCACCCCTGTATCCACTGACCTCATTTGAAACTGTGGCCATATTTAACTGCAGCATTTTTATATTTTACGACTTAAATCAACTCACAGCTTCCTGTGCTTGCTCATTAACAGGTGAATGGGAGTCAGCGGCACACCTGCAGAGCAACGCAATGGCAGAATCAACACAGCTTAAGAACGTTTTCCTCGATGCCTCCTCCACCCTCATCAGGAGATAAGCCAAAGACGTCTGGGGTAAGAGTTAAACGTTTATGTTACAGCTGATCCCCAGCGTGATCAACTCCATTTGTTCTCAATTGAAATTTTCAGACATTAACTAAGTTTTAAAGGTTTCTTTTGTCATATAGGGCAGGGACATGACTGACATTAGGGCCTGTAGCAGCAGTCTGTAGCAGTCTTCTCCCAAACTCAGCTATAACTGATTTATTTAAGGTGACCCAAAGGATATGGAGCTGTTAAAATAAGCTTACCAAGAGTTTATTTGCAGGTAGAGAATGTCAAGACATAAATATCTGTATAACTACACCCGTTCAGTCCTTTTGCTTCCTTTGTGCTCTCTTTAAAGCCTGTGACGTGGAAATCTTTAGCAGTAACGTTTGCCATCGGTGGTGCGCTGCTCGGAGGGATGAAATATTTTAAGAAAGAAAAGGAAGAAAGTAAGTATTTCACTGGTTAATGCGCTCTAAGACTAAACTTCAATGCCTGTATAGAAAGAAACCGCAGACAGACTGTGTATTTTATAGATATAAAGGTTAAATAAAGTGATAGGGGTCCTAAATGCTCCTCCTCTGTGACTGTGTTGCAATTGGCAGTGATTGAAAAAGAGAGAAACAAGTCGATAGGGAAGGCGGCGCTGGGAGGCCCGTTCTCACTCATCGATCACAACAACAAGCCCACCAAGAGCGAGGACTTCCTCGGCCAGTGGATCCTCCTCTACTTCGGGTTCACTCACTGCCCCGACATCTGCCCCGACGAACTGGAGAAGATGATCGAAGTGGTGGATGAAATAGGTATTTAAACCATTTTTTATTTGCAGCGAGAAGTCAAAGTCCTGATTTTACTCAACATCTGGCTTTTTTTATTGTTGTTTTGCAGACAAAATAAAAACTTTGCCAAACTTGACGCCGATCCTCATCACCATCGACCCCGACAGGGACACACCAGAGGCCTTAGCTACATATGTGAAAGGTAAGAAAGCAACGTGATCAAACTGTGCCTCAGTACACGCACATGACAACATTTTCCACTATGACGTCACGACTCCATCTTAGTTTTCTGTAATTTTTGTAATTCATCTTCTCAGAAGAAAAGCAGAGGTATCAACTGAACCCCTGCTTTTATAGAACTATTAGACTTCTATTAGACAAATAGAATATTTTTCATTTTCATAACACCTTAGTGCTTCTGTGTGTGTATTTATATGTACAAACACTCTTTTGTAGCTAAATACCAAGTCTTATAAACTGATGCTAGAACCTAACAGCATGTCTTTTATCCTGTCTTCCTTCCCTCACCCCAACCAGACTCCTGCCCTCCCTGAGCCTGGTTCTGCTGGAGGTTTCTTCCTGTTAAAAGGAAGTTTTTCCTTCCCACTGTCGCCAAAGTGCTTGCTGATAGGGGGTCATATGATGGTTGGGTTTTTCTCTGTATATATTATCATAGGGTCTACCTTACAATATAAAGCGCCTTGAGGTGGAAGGAAATTCAACACATTTCTGTTCATCCAGTGGTCAAAAATAACAGCAGACAGACACGTGCAGACATTTCTGTCAAGTAACGTAACACAAAACCTTCACTGTACACAGATCGATGTCCCTAAAAAGCACTCTGAGCCAGCATCACCTGATGGTCAGACTGTGAGAGGACAAGAATTGATTCTGTTTGGTCTGTTTTTGCTTTTTAATGATTGAGGAAAATAAGAAATATCGTGACTTATGTGAGCAGTGTTGCAGTGGTTAGCACTGATGCCTGACAGTGAGGTGGTCCTGGGTTCTGTGTGGCCTCGAGCTCCAATGACACTGAATGGGATAGGTGTTGAAAGCAAAAACAATGCAGGTGTGCACAGATTCAGATCAGGGACAAAAAGTTGCAAATAAATAAAGTTTTTGTTTTTGGAGTTGTGGTTGCAGGTCTGCAGGTGAAAGTGGTTTGTGTTGATTAGAGCTTCTTATAAAATCTGATTATTATGCCGTCATTTAGCTGCTTTACTCCTGTGTTTCTAGGTGTTAAACTTTCTTACTGTCTCATCTTTCAGAGTTTTCCCCAAAGCTGATCGGTCTGACGGGAACGACGGCTCAGATCAATGAAGTTTCCAGAGTGTACAGAGTGTACTTCAGTCAGGGGCCAAAGGATGAAGACAACGACTACATCGTGAGTTACCGTCTGCTCTCAATCAGCTCCCAGATCTCGTGATTTCCTTCAGTTACTAAGTTTGTGTCTGTCTTCTGTAGGTCGATCACACAATCATCATGTACCTCGTGGGACCTGACGGAGAGTTCGTGGATTATTTCGGACAGAACAAAAGAAGTGTGGAGATCACCAACTCGATAGCGGCACACATGAGGAGGTTCAAGAAGGGAAAATGAGCAGCAGCCCATTAAAGCGGACTCATCCTCAGGTGTGTCTCTGCATCACTGCCGTCTTATCTGGGCTTTTATTTATTGTGGATACACTACTCCATAAAGATACATATCTGCAGTGACACTCGGTGGTGTGCAGTATGCCTGATATTTGCATCTTACTTTCTATGACTCTGTGATCATTTTGCAAACTGTGGAATAAAAAACAAACAAACCCACACACAGCCAAATGACCTTGATATAGTTTCATTTCAAGCTTGAATGACAAACATTTAGCTTCATGTTTTTAATGTTTGATTTTTAAATTAAAAGTGGATCTATTCTTTTTTTTTTCTCTTCATATCAAACATGGCTAAACTTTCAAATAATGTGCCAACATGCATGTGCGTCACACATTAAGGCTTCAGACTCTAAATTCTTAGTTTCAGCCTGTCTTCTTTACCACTGTTTTCTCTGTAACATGCCACAGAGCACGTATATCTATAATGTGTTCACCTCGAGTAGCCAATCAGAAGAACTCGGCCTTAAAAGAAGAGTGATGTGGGCTAAAACAGCTTGTTTCAATGAGACGATTGGAGGGACGGCACCAAGACCCAGTATGGGCTAAATAAGGATTGTTATTGAACAGAGAATCATGCAAAGCTGCTCTAATTGGGTACAAGCTGTAGGATCATGAATAGGGATGGGTATCATTTAGATTTATCCGATACCAGTACCAAACCGGTACTTTTGAAACGGTGCCGGTGCTTAAACTGTGCTCGAACCGGTGCTTAAAGAATGGAGAACGCAAACTTTGTCCGAAAACCTCTCATGTTTAGCCATTTTTTGTAAAAAGCTAACAATGTTAGCCTTTTCTGCAGCTATAGGGGATTTAAGGCATCACTCTGGGCTGGAAGCAGTGCTTAAACAATGGAAAAAACACAAACGTTGTCCAAAAACCTCTCATGTTTAACTGTTTTCCACTTTTTCTTTGGTCATTTTAGCCTTTTTGGCCAGGGTGAAGGGAGTATCTGCCATCAAACAAGAGGACAGCCGCATGTAACTACGACAGTGTTTATGATTCATGAATGACACCACAGCAGGCTAAAAAATATTAACTTTGTTCACTTACTTTTAAAAAACATGATGTTTAATGTCTTAAAATATAGAAAAGAAAGAGAATGTGGGTGATTATGGGTTTAATTTTTATAGCTCACTTTGAAACACTTAACATTGAAAAAGAATACTGTAAACAAAGATGTTTAATATGTTTAGAAAAAGCCAGGAGATGAGATTTAAAGCAGGACACAGAAGTTGCTTGTTTGGGAGGGACAGCAGACGGGGAGGATTCGAAGCAGCAGAGGGAGTCTCCAGGTCACACGTGATCAAAATGTGTTGGTGACTCTGTGCCTGCAGTTTTATACAATGCAATTAAAATTAACTTTAGGTAACATTTTTTTAAAAACTGCAAGCAGGTGTTTCTTTAAGTGCAGCTGCAAAAATCTATGATGAGACCGGCTCCCATAAGAACCACCCCAGGAAAAGAAGAGCAGCAGTTTCCCCTGCAGCAGAAGATCAGCTTCCAAAAGCACAGCAGGTACCAGTACCTCGGGTCAGAGCTCACCTCAGTGCTTTTTGCAGTTCAATCTGGAGACACATCACAAGGTCTGGACATGTGGAAATGCTGCAAAGAAATTAATGAGGGATCATTAAACTGGTAAAAACTGCTGAGATAAAGAAACAAAATGATGTGTCTAACAGATGTTAGACTCGTGGAAACCTGGACTTTGGTCTGATGTCAGATCAGCTGTTTTAATTAGATGCTGAGAAGGTGAACAGATGGTGTCTGCATTAATCGTTACCATCATACAGCATGGAGGAGACACTGGTGTAGGGATGAATTATCTACTGAAACTGTTGGACATCTTTTCAGAATTTGAAATCACCATGGCTACCACAACATCCTGCGGCGACGTCCCATCCCAGCTTAGCGGGATCAGTTTTTTAAGAAGGAGGAAGGAGCTAAAATACCCCCAGGCTCTGTGAGGAGCTCACTGAGCAATGGCCTCAGCAATCACATGACCTAAATCCAGGTGAGATGGTTTAGGTGTGAATTACAAGCAGCCGCGAGGAGTGTGCGAAGGGAGTATGAAAGCACAGGTGTCTGTGATGTTTTATAGCTTGGGAGACTTTAGTAACATTCTACACTGTAAAGAAAATGAGTGAATAAAGGTGGCAGATAGACAGAGACGGAGAAGGACAAACTCTTGACCTTTCATTCTGGAGGCAGCTGCTCAGACTATTGAGCCTCGAGTATTTGGACTGATTAATAAGGTGACAGGAAGAAACTGTGTGGATGGAAACTGTTTTCATAGGCTGGCAAGACGTCTAATTCACCAAACGCCAGCAGCAGGAGTAACTTTTCCACTACAGATGAATGATCAAATACCAGAATTTCAGATTAAACCATGTAATCTATCTTTCAAGTAATCTATTATTTGGTGATTATTTTCTAAGGCAGGGAAATAGTGTTTGAAGGAAAAATCAATGGGTTAAATCAATGGGTAGGAGAGCAGTGTATAGACTGGTGTGTTCTACTGTAGCAGGAGCTGGATGTATTGTGTTGACAAAACTTTATCAAATCTCCTTTTTGTAGATATTGTATTACCTGGTCTTTCCAATATTCTTTCTCCTAAATTGCTACACTTTTGTCTCTCTTTGCTGTCACTGATGTATGATGTTTTGAGAGAGGTTTAACATATCAAAAATATTTAGTCTTTGTCAATTTGTGGGGCTTTATGCCCAAAAATCATAGCTATCTGTATCAGTCTGTGACATATTCCTTCCTGATAGACTCATCTGATCATCTGCTGATGAAAATTGAATTCAAAACACTTTCGCCTCATTGTCAGCGAGTCCATGAAGACTGAGCTCAGCCATAATGGATAAGTGTTTTTAGACAGCCCTTATCCACAGGCTGATTGTATCATTAAAAACTCACCGTTCACCATTTGCTGGATAATTTCCACCGTCCTTTCCTTTGGAAGAAAATCTCAACCATTATGTAATCATGTCTAACAGACAACAAAGAGGGACTGCGATCTTACCACCAGCCAGTATTGATTTATTAATATCCCTTCCGCCTGTGCACCTGTTGTAGTTCCTCCTTTGGAAATCAGATTAGAAAAGCAAACACAGCAGCCGCTTGGCCCTCCGAGGCCAGACACCACCCTCATTCCTGGAGGAGAGGGGGCTCTCAGCGCTGACTGCTCTGTGAACCATCCACAGGGGAACACATTGATTTCTGGATTAAAAGGCTCTTACATAGAATATATATATATATATATATATATATATATATATATATATATATATACACATACATAGCATCAGCTTCTCTTTTGTGTTTCTATTCATGATATTATTTTGGTCAGCTGATTTGATTTTGTGCTTTAAACTATACAACTCTATACAAAAATTACATTTTTACACAAGTGAAACCTCATGTTAGACCTCTTTAATATGTACCAGACTGAGGAGGAGGATTATCAACACTAGGGGGCAGATCACAGTACTTTTCTGTTTTTCTTTTTGTTTTGGGGGGGTTTTCTCCACAATCAAAAAGTTATCAACAGTTTGTAAATGATCATATCTTGCATAACTGTGACACAAAGTTTTTGAGGTTTGGTTTGGGCTTCTTGAAGAACATTAGGGATGCAATATATCAGGAAGTAATATTTTCCTTTTTGTTGCTTTTTGTTTGATTTTATTGTTTCTTTTGAATTTACTCACATATTTCGCACTGATTTATTGTCACAACAGTGCTTCACTCTGTTGTACATCTGTTGGCAGAAGTGTCGTGTAATAATAAAAATAAAGAAATATAATAAAAAATCTGCTTCTGTGCTTTCTTTTTACTTTCTTTTTAATTCTAACCGAAGAGCAGTGAAAGCTAAAACTAAGCTTCATTCAGACTGACAGCACGGTTGATCTGCGATGCTGTCAGGCTCCATCAACACCTTCCACTATCGCTCATTGTGTGCAGATCAATCGTGTTGTCAATCTAAATGCAGTGGGGTGCTTTCTTTCTTTGCAGCAGCAGCTTTGGCTCAGAAATGACACAAATCTGTGCTTAATCCTAGCCCAACAAAGCTGACTATGAGCTCAACAGAAAGCTTCTTGCACATGTTTGTGGCAACATGATTAGATTTTTAAAGCATTTATTGGAAGTGTGCTTTGCAGTAGTTGTACTTTGATGTGGATCCTTTTCTTTCCCATTGACCTCCTCACCTTGTGCGCTCATCGTTAGATCTGTTTTCCGTCGGGTCAAAGCTTCGGTCTTTGCACCGCACAAGCAGCTGATGGGGATTTTCTCCCTGCTTCTTCTTTTTCATCCCGCAACCCTTAAATTCATATCTCATGGCCTTTTCACAGTCAGACTTCAACATGCACATTTGCTGCCGTGTTGAGACATGACAGAGGGGTCGGGGTAGTGTAAGTCCCTTTTGCCAGACCTTCAAGTGACATTAGGAGGCTATTAAATCAGCGCCAATTAGACTGTCTGTGATGCACTCCCAGACAAAATGCCCATATCACACGGATATTCTTTCTCAGTATTACCATATCATTTCCTCTGCTGTGAGAAGGAGTAATTATAAAAAGTCAAAGTTCAATCCATCAGGCGGAATTTACCCTCAAATGGAATGCAAGAGTTGAGAGGGCCATTTGTTTATGAAGCATATGTTACAGTTTGCTGTTGTCATAATGCTTAAAATGCATGTTTATTACAAGAGGAAACTAGCAAGTACATCACTATTATTTGTCTGTAAATGCATTATTAATCCATGAAATTACAGTGAACATTCTTTTATCATTTCTAAGGTGGCTTAATCAAATATTGACCCACAGTCTGAAGTTAAAAAATGTCCCAGTTTTATTTGTATGAAATTGTGGGCTGTAGTTCTGTTTTGGAGCCTCAGATTTGCATTTTTCCATCTCCATCTTGTTTTCTTGAAACTGGACATGATATGATGAAAGTGAATCTGATTAAAAATACAAGAAACACCTCATGCTCATCAGGTAATGACTTCTGATTGACCTATTGTTAGCTAACTAGCATATCCTGATTTATCCCGCTTTCTGACATAATAATAACAACTGTAATTTACTAAATGACTTTCATATTAAATTTAGCATCAGCTCCATGGTATCATCACATTCACTTTAAATGTGAAAGCTACCCGGAGCCAGCATCAGGGGCTCACAGGCCTGTCTATTCCTAGTGCCAGTCCTGAGCCCTGATAAACGGAGGGCTGTGTGAGGAAGGGCATTCTCCATGAAACTGGTGCCAAATCAAACATGCAGATCCAGCCCCTGGGAAATAAGGGAGCAGCTGAAAGTACCATCTTCATATTGTATTCATTATGACTTTAAACAAGTGAGTGGGCCCATAAACTTTGGGGGGAAGTGTTGACTGAGATCTTAAAGCAGTTGACTATTACACAGGCAGAGGAGCCTCCTCTTGCTGATCATTAAAAAAAAAAAAGCAGGTTTAAGGCACTTCTGCTTTGACTTCACTTTGCAGACCAAGAAGGTATGTCCAGAAAGTTTATCATGAAAAATAAAATTCCAAAAGTATAAGAGAGAAGGCAGTAGCAATCAAACAACATACACACCTAATGAACAAGCACTTGGCGACAGTGGGAAGAAAAAACTCCCTTTTAACAGGAAGAAACCTCCAGCAGAAACAGTAGGGGGGTGACAGAGACAAGACAAAACACATACTCTGGAGCAGAGCCAGAGATGAATAATAACTAATCATTAAATGCAGAGTTGTGTGTAAACAGTTAAAAAGGTGAGTGAAGATGAAACACATATCCAGCCCTAACTACATGTTTTATCCAAAAGCAAAGTTTTAAGCCTAATCTTAAAAGTAGAGAGAGTGTCTGTCTCCTGAATGCAAACTGGGAACGAAAACGACTCCAAGAGTCCTCACAGTGTTACTGGAGGCCAAGGCAATGCCATTCAGACTATTATTCTGGTCGGACACCATGTTATTAATATTTTTAGTGGTAAATACAATAACCTCAGTTTTATCTGACTTTAGAAGCAGGTCTTTACGTGTTAAAGGCATTCCTGCAGTCAAGCTAATTGGTATGTGCCATCTGGCTTCAGAGGTAGATAGAGTTGGGTGTCATCTGCATAGCAGTGAACAACTATGCTGTCTTCTAATGCTACTGCCTAATGGCATGCATGTATAATGTAAACAGAATTGGTCCTAGAACAGGACCGTGTGGAACTCCATAATTTAGTGTAGTGTGTGAAGAAGATTCCCCATTTACATGATTAAATTGGAGTCTATTAGGTAGATATGACTCAAAACACTGCAGAGCAGTAATACATGCTCTAATCTCTGTAATAAAATATTATGGCCAAAAGTATTGAACACTGAGATCTAGCAGGAGAAGCACAGAGATGAGTCTACTTTGTTACTTCACTAATGCTGTTTCTGAACTTTGATGAATTCTGAAACCCGACTGAAACTCTTCAAATCAGAATTAGTTGTCAGTTAAACATTTCTCAGTAAATTAGCCGAGCTTCTGTCCTGCTTCAACACACGATCTAACTAAAGTTATGTTTACAGCATTTATTTGACTCTTTAAGTTAAATTTATTGAGATCATAATCCAAGTTTCTCAAAGTTAAAATTGTAAGACTCAAGCAAATTAAGGAAATCTCAACATTATCCTGACTTTTCTGTGGGGAAGTCTGAATAGCACTGGATCCAAAGATAAAACAGTCAGCTAAGCTTCCAGTAAGTCCTGCCTTAACACTGCAGTCACATCCTATAAACGCAAACACACATATCTGCACTATATTATCTTTGGGGATGGAGACACATTAATAGAAACTTGCTCAAAGGATTTTAAATGGATTTATGGTAAATCATGTTAGCCAGGACGATGCGCTAATGTTGCCCACCTATCCCAGCTGCCCCAATAGAGTGGTGTGTGTGACAGGCTCTGCTCTCCAGAGTTTTAGCGAAGCCCCAACAGAGCTAATCTTCCCTGATCCCAGAAAATTAGGCCTGCCATGTTGGGACAGTAAGCTTCCAAAGCTGTTGTCCATGCCATTCATTGCTTTTTAATGGAAAGTCTGAAGGATTACAATTGAAACAGTTTAAAAGTGACACAATACACCTATATATAGACAGTTTGAAGTACAAAATGGACATACTTGCTCATCCAAGGTGGCATGAGAGCCAGATCTCCAAATATAGGTGAAGCAGAACCCCCGACCATCTCTTATAAAAGCTGTCAAAGTCTGGTGAGGGTGTCTAGTCAGGTGTCTGTGGTGCACCATTGGAAAATTAACAACAGTACAGACAGTACAGTCATTTTTTATGATTTAAAGGCTCTAAAACTTCTGGGATTCAAGCATTCTTTGGAAATTCTGACTCAGGTAAGCAACATATTTTTTAAATTTCTCGTCATCTTCACTTTACTTTTAAACTCTTTTTTCATCCTTATCGCTCAGCTCAGCAAAATGAGTGACACGGACATGGAAGTATTTGGGGTGGCCGCCCCATACCTGCGTAAATCTGAGCGGGAGAGAATTGCAGCTCAGAATGTGCCGTTTGATGCCAAAAGTGCCGTTTTTGTGCCTCACCCGAAGCAGGAGTATGTCGAGGGAAAAATCAGAAGCCAGGATGGCACTAAGGTCAATGTGGAGATTGAGGATGGAAAGGTGAAAGAGTCCAGCTATTATTTGACTATTTCTGACATCTTATATCGGTTTTTCTGTCTTTATCTGTCATTTTTTTTACAATGTATCTTTTTGAAATTGTACTTCAGGTTGTCACAGTGCATGTGGATGACATTCGGCCAATGAACCCACCCAAGTTTGACAAGATAGAGGACATGGCCCTGCTGACGCATCTGCACGAACCCGCCGTGCTTTTTAACCTCAAGAAACGCTACGCTGCCTGGATGATTTATGTAAGGACAACTGTGACTCACAATATCTTTAACTTTAATTCAATACCAACAGTCTGTATTCTGGGTTTTTTTTCTTGTTAATTCAGACCTATTCTGGGCTCTTCTGTGTGACTGTGAACCCTTACAAGTGGCTGCCGGTCTACAACCCAGAGGTGGTGGCCGGGTACAGAGGAAAGAAACGCCAGGAGGTCCCCCCACACATCTTCTCCATCTCTGACAACGCTTACCAGTACATGCTTACAGGTCTGGCCCCATAGTATTGTTATTGGCATGACTAGCGTCATGTTTGTCTGCATTTTTTGAGTTATATTAACAGTTCAATTAAAATTGTGTATAGTTTTAGATAATTAAAAGCATAATTACTTTAAAAAGTTTGATGTACTATCCAATATTTACAAAATGCAAATTAAACATGCTAAAAAAATTAACAACATAATGCAATGAAATGAAAAAGATCAATATTAAATAACCAAAATTACAGGCATATATGCACAAAAAGCAATACTCATACAGCTTTTAAGAAATACATAAAAAGTCCTGTTAACATGATTTTTTTCTTACCTTTTACCAGGTCCAACATGTAATTACAATTTTGCACTGACGTAAACCAAAATAATTTGTATTTACTTATTTCTTTAGTTTTATTGTGAAAAACAAATATTAGTCCTGAGGTGAAAGGTGGTGTAAGCTGTGTCTGTGTCGTGCACAGTGGATAAATCTAATTATCAGAAGTGCGCGAGTTAATTATATTGTGAGAAAAAGTTATTTATCTTGTGCACACAGGATAACTAAATAGTAGAGCAACTTAATTAACACGCTTCTGCAACAACTGCAGATGAAAGCAGTCACCTTATAATAGAGACTTTAATGATTCAGCTTTAGTTTCACTTCAAACATAAAACAGATAAACAGGAATCACTGACAGCTCAGGCTTCGTGTTACACAGTCCTCCATGGAGATCTTCAGCATGTGAAGCAAACGGTGTGTATACAGAAGAACAGAAGAAGTTCTCATGCTTCTTACGACCTTCCCAGGTGGAAATACAGTCCTGTGCTAAAGTCTTGAGCCACCCCTTATTTCTTTAAATCAGGGATTTGGAACATCAGGCCTCAAGGGCCGGTGTCCTGCAGGTTTTAGATGTTACCCTGGATCGACACGCCTGAATCAAATGATGAGGGCCTCTGGAGAACTTCGGACATGTTGAGGAGGTAATTTAGCAATTTAAATCAGCTGTGTTGAATCATGGACACATCTAAAACCTGCAGGACTTCGGCCCTCGAGGCCTGGAGTTGCTCACCCCTGGTTTAACTGGTCAATGTTCAATGCCTTAAACCAGAGGTGGGGAATTCCAGGCCTCAAGGGCCGGAGTCCTGCAGGCTTTAGATCTCACCCTGGGTGAACACACCTGAATTAAACGATTAGTTCATTACCAGGCCTCTGGAGAAAACATGTTGAGGAAGTAATTAAGCCATTTAAATCAGCTGTGTTGGATCAAGGACATGTCTAGAACCTGTTTGGAAGGATATGAAGATTTTTTTTAAATTTTATTTATTTATTTATTTTTATTTTTTTGAGCGTTGTTCCAGACCATACTCCATACCAGTTGGTGGCAGTAATGCACCTTTCAGTTATTTGCCAACTGCCAATACAAATGTAAGAAAGAAGAAGAAGGACATGTCTAAAACCTGCAGGACCTGCAAACCTGGCACACACAAAGCAAACAAACAAACAAACAAAAAAACCCTCTGAAAATGGTCAGGTACAAGGACTGGACTGAAAATGGGTGTAAACGCATCCAGTCTCCAAAGACAAACTGTGAAAGACCTTTAGAAAGCTAGGAGAACTGTTGCTCGAGACCACTTTAACAAAGTCTGGCTCCTTGGAAGTAAGATATAAGGAAAAGAAGGCTGGCTGGCTCAAGAATTTTGCACAGATTTGTATGTTGCATGACTTGAAGCACTTTTTATCTCTCACTCATACATTCCTTTCCTAAATAGACGCACAGGGGACATAAAATATAGTAAAAATTAAAGTGAAATGAAACTCTATTTAAAGACTAAAAAAAGTTCAAAGCCTAAAACCCCACAAACGTGCATCAGCCCCTCAAACTCCGATATCATCCACTTTCTTTCTTCTCTTCAGATCGAGAGAATCAGTCTATCCTGATCACGTAAGTATGACTTTATTAGCTGTTTACTTTTCGTTCTGCATATATTTCATTCCCATCGTTTGTCTGATGTCACATTTTATCAGTGGAGAATCTGGTGCTGGGAAAACAGTCAACACAAAGCGAGTAATCCAGTACTTTGCAACAATCACAGCAATGGGAGAGTCAAGCAAGAAGGAACAACCGGGCAGTAAAATGCAGGTTCAGTCCAATTAATTCATCTTCTAATTATCTAGAGATGAAACATGAGCAGAAAATCTGAAAGCTTTTACCTTAATTTAAATGAAAAGAACTTGAAATGTCTTTTTATTCTTCTGCAGGGGACTCTGGAGGATCAAATCATCCAGGCTAACCCTCTGCTGGAAGCTTTCGGGAACGCCAAGACTGTGAGGAATGACAACTCGTCTCGATTTGTGAGTTAAGACCAGCCGAGGCTGACATCATGCTATCATACTAAGAAAATTCAGCTGTTATAATGACAAAAAAACCCCAACTGATTATATCAGGTGATGTGAGCTTTAAGAATAACTTTGTTTTGTTTTTTTCTTTAAATGTAGTTTATTTATCTTAGAGCTTGATTACCAGAGACGTCCAATGGTCAAAATAGTGTCCCAGCTCATATGTTAAACTTTTCCAGGGAAAATTCATCCGCATCCACTTCGGAACAAAGGGGAAGTTGGCATCAGCTGATATTGAAACTTGTAAGTGCCCATTTTAACAGTTAATAATAAAGATAATTAACTGCAGCTTTTCTGTCACGAATGTTGGGACAGACTTTATACAAAAGATGGGTTTAGCCACAGTGAAATTACCCTCTGGTTTAAGGCTTTGGCTTTCACTGTCTCCCCAAAGAATATGATAGGTGATTATTCACAGACATCTATGTTTTCCACACAGTGTGCCCAGCTGTTCATCAGGAGTGTGACGGTGCAGAGGAGAGGTGATAGGAATGCCCTCCTCATCCAAAATCACTCAACGTCACAGCGAAATCAGAAGCACAGGAGACATTTTCTAAATCAACTCTACCTGCAGTAGACACCTGTCCAATCTAGCTGTATAAATTGCTCAGTTAGAAGCCTAAGTTGATTGAAAACTGATGAAAAATCTAGCAAAATTGAAATCAATTATTATAATAACATTAAGGTATTGGCCTGATAACAGCAAAATGAACATCATGTAGTTTTAAATATGACTTGAAACCAGTGACTGACATCATAAGCTCACAATCAAGGTACTGAAGTCATACATCAAGTGATCACTAGACTCCTTCTCCCCATAGACTTCCATATAATCTGACTGCTTTCTGGAAGCAGAGAAGTCGCCCCCTGGTGGTCATTGGAAAGAACGCAGGATTAATGCGCCCTCATTACCTTTATTTTTCAGACCAGAGTCCTTTTTTAAAAAATATATTTTGTTTTATGCCTGAGGTCAATTAATGAAGGTCTTCTTATACATTTTCGATCAAAATCTAAACTTTATAGCTGCAAAACGTCTGACAGAGAGTGAGGCCTGAATGTGACTGTGAATATTTTTTGGAATAATTAATATTCTGCTGTCTGTCCAAGTTTTGTGATTTGTGTTTTATTTCTGGTTATTGTCAGACCTTTTGGAAAAATCCAGAGTGACTTTCCAGCTGCTTGCAGAGAGGAGCTATCACATCTTCTATCAGATCTTGTCAAACAAGAAGCCTGATTTAATCGGTGAATATACCAATCAATGAGCTCTAAATGGTTGTGACACAGTTTCCATGGCATCTGGTCCTGCACAGAGCTATGAGCTATTTTTCTGTGCCTCATTTCAGAGATGCTGCTGATAACCAGCAATCCTTATGATTACCCTTTTATCAGCCAGGGGGAAATCACTGTGCTGAGCATCAATGATGCAGAGGAGCTGATGGCCACAGATGTAAGTGCAAAATATGCACAGAAATGTGGAATACAGGCTGAAGCCATGCACTTAATTACAGTATTTTTACTGATATATTTTGACATCAGATGAAAGACTTGAAATACCTGATTTTTGTTGGTTTTAAATTTTATTACTTAAATTATATGTGAAAATAATTATGCATAAATGTATTACTATTAATTTGAAAAATAAATCAATGCACAACATCAACACATCATTACATTTAAATGGTTAAAATCATGACATTGGCACTAAACTCAGAGAAGTTCCCATGTCTGTGTCTGTTCTTCAGAGAGCCATTGACATCCTGGGTTTTAGCACTGAGGAAAAGGTCGGCATCTACAAGCTGACGGGTGCCGTCATGCACAACGGGAACATGAAGTTCAAGCAGAAGCAGCGGGAGGAGCAGGCCGAGCCCGATGGCACTGAGGGTGAGACGTCTGAGGTGGTGCCTCCACCCTAATTTAAAACCAAAGCAGGCATCAGCGGGACAACTTTACAGCTTCACTGTGAATTTTGTTCCAGCTTTTACTTTTGGGCCCCACAGCTGACCAAAACTAGGACGGCAATCTCTGTTTAACCAGGAAGAAAAAAGGTGGTTGGCGAGTGATTGCATTCAATGTTTTTTGCTGTCTGGGACCAGTTGCAAGTAGCTGCAGCCACCAACTGGTCACCAAGAAGTTTAGCTACACCACCTTCAACCAGCTTTGGCCACCCCGTATGAAGCAACTTGTCTCAGTCCAACTGAACTGGCTGCAGTCAGTCTCAAGGTTTGCAATTAACCGTCATCCAATTAATAAACGCAGACTGCAAAGACCTAAATATTCAGTCAGTCTGTGCTCATGAGCACAACTCGGCTGCTCCATCAGTCTGATGCATGTAGCTGCCAACTTGATCCCCAAAACTGATAACAGTCTGACTCTTATTGCCATTTTATTGCTGTCTTGACAAGTTGACTTGACGTGGTCACTGCAGTCTCCAACCACTGTTTCCCCCAATGTGACTGTAGCCTTAGATTTCCACGTTATACCTCTGCTAAATACACTGAAACAGATGCATACGTGACACAGAGGGGCCTGTTTATGATTTTGCTCAGTTCAAAATAGTTTTAGTTGGTGAATCATCAGTTTCCACAAAGTGTTTCAGAGGTCTATGCATTTCCTGCTTTGAAAGCTTCATGTAGGCGTGATGTGACACTTGAATTTGCCCCCTTTGTTCAGAATAGGCCTTTGATCTCAGGCACTTCCACTTATTTCTTTCACTCTTATAGTACTGCTTACTTTGCAATGTTCTGCATGAGGCACTGCCATATTTCGAGCAAATGAACAAGGCTGCTGTTTCCACCCGAGAGTCATCTGAACACAGCGCACAAAAAGTGAATTCGCTGAAATAGAGGTTATTTTTAAATTTTGCTTCATTTGTTTTTGATTCCTCATATTTTCATGATTATTATCAGTTTTGATGTGACATTTTGCTGACCTGCATTATCCATCTGTCTTGTTTCTTAACCATTTATCCAGGCTAAGGTCATAAGGGGCTACAGCGAGTTTCATCTAAAATGCAGGGTACACTCTCCCACTGACCTTCCCCTCTGTGTTATCTCTCCTGCAGTGGCGGACAAAGTTGCCTATCTGATGGGTCTGAACTCTGCTGATTTGCTGAAAGCTCTGTGTTGCCCTCGAGTGAAGGTTGGGAATGAATATGTCACCAAAGGCCAGACTCCACAGCAGGTACATGATGTTTCCACAGCTAAAAACGCCCACTAACCACAGCCCATCTGTAAGCATCCAGTATTTTTAAACCTACTTTGAATCAGTACAGACAGAAAGCATCGTAAAACCTCCTTCAAACTGGAGTTGAACCAGCAACCTAACGATTCCTGTTATTACACACCTACAGTCCGCTGTACAAGCTGAGCTATTAAAAGCAACACAATGTGAAAATGATGTCTGATTTTTCAGGTGAACAATGCTGTGGGCGCCTTATCGAAGGCCGTGTACGAGAAGCTGTTCCTCTGGATGGTCACGAGGATCAACCAGCAGCTCGACACCAAACTTCCCAGACAGCACTTCATTGGCGTCCTGGATATCGCAGGGTTTGAAATTTTTGAGGTGAAGGGGATTCCTGCAGAGATGAAAAAACATCAAATCCCTTTAAACATATTTCTGATTGTTTGATGGGTGAAACGTTTCTGTTTGACGCAGATAAACAGCCTGGAGCAGCTGTGCATCAACTTTACCAACGAGAAGCTCCAACAGTTTTTCAACCACCACATGTTTGTGCTGGAGCAGGAGGAATACAAAAAGGAAGGGATCGAGTGGGAGTTTATTGACTTTGGCATGGACTTGGCTGCGTGCATTGAGCTCATTGAGAAGGTTTGTTTACTTTTTTGTTACCTTAAATATTCAAATCAAGAGTAGAAGACAGGAATGAAACACTAATCACCTTTTCCACCTCTCAGCCGATGGGCATTTTCTCCATTCTGGAAGAGGAGTGTATGTTCCCGAAGGCCACAGACGGGTCTTTCAAAAACAAGCTGTACGACCAGCACTTGGGGAAGAACAGCATCTTTCAGAAGCCCAAACCATCCAAAGGAAAGACAGAGGCCCACTTCTCCCTCATGCACTACGCCGGCACCGTCGACTACAACATCAGCGGCTGGCTGGAAAAAAACAAGGACCCGCTGAACGACACCGTGGTGCAGCTTTACCAGAAAGCTTCCCTCAAACTGCTCTGCCAGCTCTTTGCCACGTATGCATCAGCTGATGGTATGCCAGCTCTTTAGACATCAAACACAGATGAGAGATTGAGATTAGATTAAGATTTCACCATTTATCTCATGTGGGGGTTTTTAGCTGCTGCTGATAGGAACAAGAAAAACTACAAGAAAAAGGGGTCCTCCTTCCAGACAGTTTCTGCACTCTTTAGGGTAAGACATAGTTATTATTTACCCGTAAATCCTTTTAACTCTTTTAAAATAAACTTACATGACACAGTTTTTCTGTATTAAGAACTGGAGCAGTAGTTATAGTTGTAATAGTTTCTTCTTTGTCCATCAAATATTGATAAAGAAATAATACAACTGGTTGATATTTGTGAGGAGGGACCACAAGCTTGAAAGCTCGTCTGGTCTTCTATACATTCCCTGAATAAATCATTTGTTTTTGTTGTTTTGCATAAATTTATAAAAATGTAACATTTAAGGAAACATAGAAGAAGACTCACCAGATAATAGATTTCAAGTCATTCCTCCTCCTTCTTTTTTCGTCTGCTCCATTTAGAGGTCACCACAGCAGATCATCTCTGTTCACCTCACCCTATCTTCCTCCTTCACTGCATCCATGAATCTTCTCTGTGCTCTTCCTCTTCTGTCAGCTCCATCATCAACATCCACTAATCTTCTAATCCTGTCCATCCTGCTCATTCCTAATCAAGATCTGAACATCTTCAGCTCCACCTCCCGTCTTTTTGTCAGTGCCACCGTCTCTAAATCATTCATCACAGCAGGTCTCGCCACCATCTTTTAAACCTTTCTTTTCACTCTTGCTGCTCTCACAAAGGCACCCCTGACACTCGTCTCCACCCACCCTGCCTGTCCTCTCTTCCTTACCTGTTTCGTGCACTCTCCAGAGCTTTGACTGCATCTTCACCTTTCCACATGTATTTTATCTTGTTTCTACTGACTCTCATTCCTCTTCTTTCCAGAGTTTACCTCCACCTCACCAGGCTCTCTGTCACTGCAGATTAGTGGTCTGAAGTTTCCCAAATTCCCAGACAGCTCTAGATAAATGAGACTAATTAACTGCTCACGTTTGAACCATAAAATAGATTATAGCACAAAAATGAATAGAAAAACAAAAAGAAAGCCAAGAAGCTATAGTTTTTTTTTTTTCCGACGAGTCATTGTGACATGAGACCTCAGTTCGTCCAATTTATTTATCTTGGATAAACTAGGGTTCCAAGAAATTAATAAAACAGTTCCTCGTGATAATGTTTATTTGGGAACTTGCCTCAGAGTTTTGCTCCTGCGTGAAAGAAATATCTGCTTTAATGCGTAACCTTAGCTACTGTCTATTTATATTGAAATTAACTGAGTGTTAAAAGCAGTTTGACACTTTGTGAATCACACATTTGTGTTGTGTCAAGTTAACTGACAAAACTGTGTCTGTACAATAAATATTAATCTACTGCCAGCAGTTTATAAGCTCAACACAAAGAATTTTTGGAGTTTCTTTTTATCAGACATTAAAATATAAAGATTAAACATCTTACTTAGTGCCATTCAGAGAGTGTGGCTTATTATACTAATATTATAATAGCCTGTGATCCAGATTCAGTGACTTTCCGTGTTTCTCACTGACAAGCATCTGCATCTCTGCATTGCACTCACACAGTTTATGGAAGCAACCAGCCAACCAAGCTTGCTAACATTGTCTTACACTTGAGCGCTCCATCGTGCGATCTAAAAATTGTCATATCTAGTAACAATGCTACAGTCAAAGCTCGAGAATAATGATTCCAAAAACCAGCGGGTAACATCTACTGTTAATGTGATTTCTGTGGTATCAAATGGTATCAAATCACTTTTATTGTCACATTACATGTGCTGGTACACTGGTGCAGCACATGTTACCATCAGTCCATCTGACTGAAAGCATGATGTGTTGCAGGAGAACCTGAACAAACTAATGGCCAACCTCAGGTCAACACATCCACACTTTGTCAGATGCATCATCCCAAATGAGACCAAGATACCAGGTAAAACAAACAGGAATAGACAACAAATAAAGAAAAAAAATTTGAACTGAAGTTACCCTGTGGGGAAAAGTTACCTCTATCTGTTGTAGGAATCATGGATCACCATCTGGTCCTTCATCAGCTGCGATGTAACGGAGTGCTGGAAGGTATCCGGATCTGCAGGAAGGGATTCCCCAGCAGGATTCTGTATGGAGACTTCAGGCAAAGGTAACATGTAATTTGTTTGAAGAACTGCCTCGAGTTTTAGACTAAACCTCCACACGTGTGTGACAGATACAGGATTCTGAATGCCAGCGCGATCCCCGAGGGCCAGTTTATTGACAGCAAGAAGGCCTCCGAGAAGCTGCTGTCGTCCATTGACGTGGACCACACCCAGTATAGATTCGGATACACAAAGGTATGTTTAAAATATATATATATATATTATATAATATTTCAGCTAAAATAATTTGAAATTGCTAGCAGGCAGCACAATGATGCCTCACAGAAGGTCCTGAGTTCAATTCCACCATCAGGCCGGGGCCTATCTGTGTTTGCGTGGGTTCTCTCTGGGTAATCCGGCTTCCTCCCACATTCCAAAGACATGCAGTTAGTGGGGTTAGATTAATTGGAAACTCTAAATTGCCCATAGGTGCAAATGGTTGTCTGTCTCTGTGTGTTAGCCCTGCGACAGACTGGCAACCTGTCCAGGGTGTACCCCGCCTCTCGCCCTAAGACAGCCGGCTGGGCTCCAGCCCCCACGTCATCCTGACAAGGATACGCAGAAGAGAATGGATGGATAATTTGAAATTGAAGAGAAATCTTTCTCAACTTGCAGGTGTTTTTCAAAGCCGGCCTTTTGGGTCTTCTGGAGGAGATGCGGGATGAGCGTCTAGCTGTGCTGATGACTCGAATCCAGGCTGTAGCCAGAGGTTACGTCACCAGGCTGAGGTTAAAGGAGATGATGAAGAAAAGGTCTGGCACTTTTTTTTTTCTTTTGGATTAGTGGATGTAGAATTTATGGAAAATTAGGCGAATGAAAGACGGAGAAAGTTAGATGGGATTGAACACAGGCTATTTCATAACTGCGTCCTTTATGGTAACAAAGGAGACTATTTCTTCTAAACTGTCATTAATTATGATTGTAATTGCAGTCGTGATCTTTGTCCCACATTAAAAATGCCAAGATAATTTCTCATTTTTACTCTGCTTCCCTTCATTTTTTTTCCCTTTCATTTTTTAAGCTACTCTGACATTGTAGCTAGTGAAAAAGTGAGGAATAACTTAGAGAAACCTTAAAAAGATCAGATTTTCTCATCACCTTCACATCTGTAACAAATTCTTCATTGTTTTGCTTTTTCACTCTGTAGAGAGGCCGTTTACATCATCCAGTACAACATTCGTTCGTTCATGAATGTGAAGAACTGGCCTTGGATGAAGCTCTTCTTCAAGATAAAGCCTCTGTTACGAAGTGCAGAGGCTGAGAAGGAGATGCAGACCATGAAGGAGGAGTTTGCTCGACTCAGAGAGGAGTTGGCAAAGTCGGAGGCCAGGAGGAAGGAGCTGGAAGAGAAGATGGTCATGCTGGTGCAGGAGAAGAATGACCTTTACCTTCAAATACAAGCAGTATGTAAACACTCAGCCCTGAGTGGGACAAAGTGGTCTGTTTGTATTGATTTTGTTCTGCCTGATTTGAAGATCAGATTAAATTAAAGATGATCAATAATGAGGTAAGATAAGAACTAGTATAATTGATCACTGCAGGGAAACTGGAGGAAAACAAACTTAAAATAAGAAGAAAGCAAACTGACCATGATGTTAAACTTAAAGCAAATAATGCTTATAACAGCGTTACAACATATTAAGATTTGAGTCAAAGGTTTCTGGTGTTGGTGCACAGAAAAAGCCCACTGCTACTACTGTGGTAATCTCTATTAATGCAAGAACAAGTGATGTAAAGAAAATGCTGGTCTATCTTTTATTCAGACATGAAGGTCAGTCAGTACATGATTTATTTAAGTACTGTGAGTTCACCTACGCAGGCTGTGATGCTCGAGGAAACGAAGAGCAAGATCTCTCTGCTGTGCAGAATAACGCCATTAGAATCACCATCCTCTGAAATTAGAGCTCATGTCAGCGCACTATAACAGTCATTGTGTCCTGGTTCCTCAGGAGAGGGAGAACCTGTGCGATGCTGAGGAAAGGTGTGAAGGCTTGATAAAGAGCAAGATCCACCTGGAAGCCAAAGCCAAAGAATTCTCCGAGAGGCTGGAGGAAGAGGAGGAGATCAACGCTGAAATCACCGCCCAGAAGAGGAAACTGGAGGACGAATGTTCTGAGCTCAAACGGGACATAGACGACCTGGAACTTACCATCGCCAAAGTGGAGAAGGAGAAATATGCCACTGAAAATAAGGTGCCTCTGATGATTTCTGTTGTCTGAACTTTTAAAGCTTTTGTTTTTAACAAAGTTCTCTCCTTAGGTTAAGAATTTGATCGAGGAGTTAACGACTCTTGAGGAAAACCTGTTGAAGTCCTCAAAGGAGACGAAAGCTTTGCAGGAGGTGCACCAGCAGACTTTAGACGACCTCCAGGCAGAGGAGGACAGAGTCAGTTCTCTAATAAAGACAAAGACTAAGCTGGAGCAACAAATTGATGATGTAAGTATAAAAGGCTCAGTGCTTCTTAAGATGAAGCCATCACGTAAACTTGTAATGTTCTCTGCAGACTTAGTGATTGATGTAAACATCCTGCAGTTGGAGGGGCTGGTGGAGCAGGAGAAGAAGTTGCGTGCCGACTTGGAGAGATCCAGAAGGAAACTGGAGGGAGATCTGAGGCTGTCCCAGGAAACCATCATGGACCTGGAGAATGAAAAGCTGCAGGCGGAGGAACAACTGAAAAAGTGAGTTAATAAATAGATTACTAAAAAAAAGATTTCGCCAAGCAATGAATCCGAGCTTTTACCTCCTAAACCCAAGAACATTCTGTTCAGCAGTGTCCGTCCAGACAAAAGCTTTTTATTCCTTTTTATCTAAAGCTGACCTTTTGCTGTTTTACCTCCTAAACCACAGAGTGAATCCACATCCAACTATCCCTGTTTCCTGTTTGAAATGTCAGCTAATCACACCACCTTGTTGTATTGAGCCCACACAGCAGGTAGCAAAGCAGCAGATGTAGTAATGAACAAAAAGTGCTTTTCGATACAAGCAGGAAGAGTTCAAAAGGACAAAAATCCAGACAATCGACAAGATCACAGAATCATCACAGAGGCACAAAGTGAAGGAAAACACACACAGGTGGAAACAACAGGACTTTATGGCAACACAACAAGGTTTAAATACTAATAAAATAATAATTAAAAAAAACTAACAGCAATACTCTTTAAATTTTCATTAAATTACATTAATATTCAGCACCATCCCACACTGAAAAAACAACATGGGAATGATGGCTCCATCCATCTTTTATATACAGTGAAACTTTGATCTTATAAATGGAGTTAAATATTATCTGAACCTGAAATCATTCTCTTCTCAGGAAGGACTTTGAAATCAGCAGCCTGCAGAGCAAAGTTGACGACGAACAAGCTCTTAGCACGCAGCTTCAAAAGGCGATTAAAGAGCTTCAGGTGTTTATGTAATTGTAGCAGTCTCAAAGTATCGAGCACTTGATGTTCAGCGTTATGATACCAGTTTCATGTGTTCAAATTGTAGGCTCGCACTGAAGAACTGGAAGAGGAAATCGAAGCTGAGCGTGCAGCTCGGGCCAAAGTGGAGAAGCAGAGGTCTGACCTGTCCAGAGAGCTGGAGGAGATCACCGAGAGGCTGGAAGAGGCCGGAGGAGCCTCCGCCGCTCAGGCCGAGCTCAACAAGAAGCGCGAGGCTGAGATTCAGAGACTGCACCACGAACTGGAAGAGTCCACCCTGCAGCATGAATCCATCGCTGTTGCTTTACGCAAGAAGCAGGCGGACAGCGTTGTGGAGCTCGGCGATCAGATAGAAAACCTTCAAAGGGTCAAGCAGAAACTGGAGAAAGAAAAGAGCGAGATGAAGATGGAAATCGATGACATGGCAAGGAGTATGGAGACTGTTCTGAAAAGCAAGGTAAACATCTGTCTGCAGAGGGGACTTTTTTCTGAAATCTTCTCTTCTATTATAACCAGAGCTCTATGTTTCAGGCTAACGTGGAGAAACAGTGCAGGAGCCTTGAAGATCAAATGAATGAATACAAGACCAAAGCAGATGAAGCCCAGAGGTCTCTTAGTGATTACACTACCCTGAGTGCTCGACTGCAGACAGAAAATGGTAGGTTTTTAATTAAAAAAGGATAAAAAGAACATTTTAGATGCTCAGACACGTGAGTTTTTATTCTTTTTGTCCTGGACAGGTGAACTTACCCGTCTGCTGGAAGAAAAAGAGTCCATTCTGTTCCAGGTGAACAGAGGGAAGACTGCAGCCGGTCACAAAATTGAAGAGATGAAGAGACTTTTGGACGAAGAAATCAAGGTCTGAAAGGCACAACAAAGATTGATATCTAGTCACAGCAAGGATTTAGAGTTCTTACTAATCTCTTGTGAACGGATGAGAAATTCAATCTCAAAACCATCAGCTATGATGATTTAGCAGTTTATTAGCTTTTTTTTCATATCTATCTGCATTAGGAAACAATGACTGACTGAACTGGATGTTTTGGCCACAGACATCAAAGATTTTAGGAATCTTTTAGTTCATTGGAGCCAAACCATGTGACCGTAAATAAACGTTTGATGCATGCAGACTAATTTTGCAGTCCATGACTGCAATACCTCGACTGACTCTTTCCAAGACAGGTCAGTAATTTATCAGACATTTATCACTGTCTTCTCTGTGTACAATACAAAAAGCTGTAAAGCTGTGATTAACATATTTGTCAAACATGTAAAAGCCAGAAGAAAAAAACAAATAAGTTTATTAATATATTCTGAATGTGTAAAGAAGGTGCATTTTTACATTTAGGCCGAAGGGGGCAGTATATTCTGAATTATAAGAAATAGCCATGATTGATCTGAATGATTTTTAATGACCAGCAGGGGGCGACTCCTCGTGGCAGGAAGAAATATTTTCACGCCCCATCTAAACAAAGCAATGACAGAAAAGCTGAGCCGTGACTTTATTTAGAAACTCATTCTCAATGAATCCTTCAGTAATTGTTGTTATAAACAAACAACTTTCATTTCAAACAACTATTTGTAACTTTTGTCTCTAGACTGCTTCATTAGTCTGCGCCACTTCTTCAAAAAAGCAACAATTTAAAGAGAATGTGAACATTGCCAAACATGGAAAAATACAGTTCAGTCTTAGTTTTATATAAAAAAAGAAAATTCAGAAACTTGTGAACAGAGATGAAAAAAATATAATTTAGTGAGAGTTTAATACTATTCACTCGTATTGGCTGCAGTGAGCCTGTTTTTGACTGCAGAGCTGTGGCGGGGCGTGGTCTGGGGCGTGGCTGCAGGGGAGGCGGACAAACCTGAGCAGCATCTGCAATCTTGCCTTGCCGGCTTAAAACAGAATGAACTAGGTCCTGTTGTTGTTGTTGATGTGTGTAGGCTGTAGCTGAAAAGAAGTGCACTGAAGAGTGCAAACATGTGGATGCCACCAGTGGGGTGCACCACACACTTTGAGAAGCACTGGTTTAGAGTAAAATCTAGCAGCTGTTCTGTCACATTATTGTGTTGCCACCTTTGTGAGATCTTTGTGAGTGACTTCATAATTGGATCTGAGAAAAAACAGAATCTGAAGTCAGCTTGATAAAGCTTCACAGCCAGTTTCCGCTCCTCGTTTTGTTGTTTCTGTCTTGCTGTTTCTCACGGCTCCTTTCAGAGAGAAACCTTTAAAAAGCATCTGTACCGCACCTGCTCAGGATGAAAAATAGAGCCATGTTAGAGATTAGCTGGTGAACATTTAGCAGCTAGAGTCGGGAGACCAAAATCAGACTTCAAAGGAATTCAAATGTTGCTCCATAAATATTAAATGTAAAAGTTGCCTGCAGTCATGACTCAGTATGATTCACAGCTGTAGTCACAGCTTGTTCCTTCTGTTCCCAGAGGGCAAAAAAATTTGTTACTGCATCTCGGTGAAGCAGTTTTAAAAGGCATGAAGCAGTTTTTTTGTGTACGTTTTTAAATTTCTTTAGACAAAAAACACCTTGGCTCACAGTTTGCAGTCATCTCGTCACGACTGCGAGCTCTTAAGAGAGCAGTACGAGGAGGAGCAAGAGGCCAAAGTTGAGCTGCAGCGCTGCCTGTCCAAGGTGAACAGTGACGTGGCTCAGTGGAGAAATAAATACGAGACAGACGCCATCCAGCGCACCGAGGAGCTCGAGGAGGCAAAGTAAAAAACCTCACAGTGTGTATCTCGGGTCAGCGCTGATGGGCTTCTTCCGCTTTAACGCAGTTTATGTTCGGTTCAAAGGAAGAAGCTGGTCCAGCGGCTGCAGGAGTCCGAGGAGATGACAGAGGCAGCAAATGTCAAGTGTGCATCGCTGGAGAAGACCAAGCAGAGGCTGCAGGCAGAGTTCGAGGATCTCATGGTTGAGCTAGAAAGGTCAAACGCAGCAAATGCCACCTTAGACAAGAAACAGAAGAATTTCGACAAGGTGGGTCTTTCTGTTTTGAAACATGTCCTCATTTGTATCATCATAAGGCTACACTGATTACATGTGCTGCTTCCTGCCAGGTTTTGGCTGAGTGGAAACAGAAGTATGAGGAGAGTCAATCAGATCTGGAAGTCTCCCAGAGAGAGTCCAGAGCGCTGAACACAGAACTCTTCAAGCTGAAAAATTCATACGAAGAAGTCTTGGATCACCTTGAGAGCATGAAAAGAGACAATAAAAATCTTCAACGTAAGGCTTCTGCAGGAAATAAATTGCTGTTTGGATTCTGAGCGGCTGCAGTCAATGTTTTACATAAAGTGTGTTGATGTGTCTTTTAGAGGAAATCACAGATATCACCGAGCAAGTTGGACAGTCCACCAAAATGCTCCGTGAGCTGGAAAAAGCCACAAAGCACACCGAACAAGAGAAGAGAGACACCCAGGCAGCTCTCGAGGAAGCTGAGGTATTTTTTCGCCCCAACAAACTTTAATATTTTATAAAATAACAACAACACTAATTGCTGTTTTCGCTCTCTGAAGTCTTCCTTGGAACAAGAGGAGGCCAAAATCCTGCAACTTGAGCTGGAGCTGAACCAGATCAAGTCAGAGGTGGAGAGGAAGGTGGCAGAGAAAGACGAAGAAATCGACCAGCTTAAAAGGAATTACCAGAGAACGGTGGAATATCTGCAGATCACGCTGGATGCAGAGACGCGCAGCAGGAACGATGCTGTCCGGATGAAGAAAAAGATGGAAGGGGATCTAAACGAGATGGAAATACAGCTGGGTCACGCCAACAGGCAGGCAGCCGAGGCAACCAAACAACTGAGAAATCTGCAGACTCAGCTGAAGGTGCGTGGGAACTTTTTCTGTTCTGGTTAAAAATTCTGGGATGATGTTTAAAATCCCAGAACTACTGCCTCCATCCTCAGGACACCCAGGTCCATCTGGATGAAGCCCTCCAACGTCAGGAGGACCTAAAAGAGGAGCTAGCTATCATAGAACGCCGCAACAATCTTATGATGGCGGAGAACGAGGAGCTGAGGGCGTCGCTGGAGCAGTGTGACAGAAGTCGAAAGCTCGCTGAGCAGGAGCTGATGGAGGTCAGCGAGCGTGTTCAGCTGCTGCACTCTCAGGTGAGAGCGCAAAATACAGAGTCCATTTTTTAGTGTATTTTTTTTGTGTAATTTTTTAGAGAACTGGACTTAATCAATAGTAAAAATAACATTTATTTGCAGTCTTTCTGTGTATAAAGTAGTTGAAAATAAGCTCTATTTAAACCAACTGCCCAATAAAATCTGGTTTTATATCAGCGCTGTGTAACAAACACACGAAACATCGGCAGTTTGATTTAGGAAATTATGGATTGAACTACCTCCTCTGTGTTTTACAGATGATGCGTTAAAGTTCAGATTTTCAGCTACTTTTCTCTTCATTTCTCTCTTTAATTTTGACACTTTCACTAATGTAAGGGACCCAAAGACTTCTTTCAATGTCATATTTCAATGTTGTTTAATGACCAGAACACCAGTCTCGTGAACTCTAAGAGGAAAATGGAAGCTGATTTGGCTCAGCTGCAGTCGGAGATGGAGGAGACCACGCAGGAGGCGAGGAGCGCAGACGAGAAGGCCAAGAAAGCCATCACGGATGTCAGTCTCCTCCTCAAATCAATTAACTGCGCTGTCACTTGAATGAGGGCTGCTGGACTTTGAGGCTGGATTAAAATTTCACAGTTCACATTTGCATGCAGGCTGCCATAATGGCTGAGGAGTTGAAGAAGGAGCAGGACACCAGCGCTCACTTGGAGAGGATGAAAAAGAACCTGGAGGCCACGGTGAAAGACCTGCAGCAGCGTCTGGATGAGGCCGAGCAGGTGGCACTTAAAGGAGGGAAGAAGGAGATTCAGAAGCTGGAAGCCAAAGTACGATCTGACAGAGAGCAACGACACATGCCGAGAAATTAAGGCTCAAATCTAAACTAAATATATTTCTATTAAGGTCCGTGAGCTGGAAAATGAGTTGGAGGCAGAACAGAAACACAGTGGAGAGGCCGCGAAAGGTGTGAGGAAATATGAAAGGAGGATTAAAGAGCTCACTTATCAGGTAACAAGTCTGTTACGTAACAAAGCAAATTTCACAAGCTGCTCAGAGAAGGAGAGAAAATGTTCAAAGAGATGTGAGAGAAGCACTTCTGTTTGATTTCAGGGTGAGGAGGAGAAGAAGAACTCGGCGAGGCTGCAGGATCTGGTCAACAAGCTGCAGCTCAAAGTGAAAGCATATAAGCGGCAGTGTGAGGAGGCGGTGAGAGAAAATCCTTAAACACTGTGAGAAATGCAGGCGTGTTATGTAGACAAAACTCTTCTTTACTGTGGCTCTCTGAAACACAGGAGGAACAAAGCAGCATCCATTTGGCTAAGTTTCGGAAAGCGCAACATGAACTGGAGGAGGCAGAGGAGCGAGCTGATGTCGCAGAGTCCCAGCTGAATAAATTAAGAGCGAGGAGTCGTGACGTTGCTGGTAAAGGGGAATCGAAGTCTTAGGAAATAGAAATCATCAACTTCCAAAAAGTCCCCTGAACAAATGGTTGTTTTCAGCTTTGTGACAGTGCATCGTTGCATTTTCTTTTGTATTACTTTGAAGTGTTTTTATTGGGATTAAGAATCAACTTTTACATTTATCTGAACAAAAAAAAAAGAACAAATTAATTCTGCAAAATCTTATGATACAAATAAGCTGAAGTCAAAAAGTCAATTTTTCACAGGAATGTTTGTAGCTGAGTGAAGTGACCTGAAAGTATGTGCGTGGGAGCAATAATATGAGCTGGAACAGTTCTCCAGTGCTTTCAAAGAGGATACACTGGACCACATATTACGAAAGGAAAGGTGGTAAAGCATCCCGTCCCATCAGACATGCTTACAAAATGTGTTTTCCATTTCACAACATAACCTCTTGATGTGTTTTGAACCTTTGCTGACAGACTGATAAACCCGCTGATGGTTATGCTGCTGTGATAAAATCAGCTTCTTATGAAGTTGTTTATTTAAAAATAAAGATTATGAGACATTAAGTTTCTGTTAGTGCTGTCTGCTGCTGTTTTTAAAATCATAATGACTTAATTTGAGCTCAGTCATAGAAGGCCTTAATAAAGGCAGGAGTCACACTGGATCGGCTCTCCAGCAGGAGCAGAAAATATAAATGAACAGAACAAACACTTCAGTTCAGTTTACAAAATTATTATTATTTTTTTATTTAAAAATTACAATCTTGGAAATGAAGTAATATTTATCACTGATGGTTCTCTCTTTTATGATCTGCATGTGATAACACCGAGCGCATGGTATCTGAAATGAGCTCTTTATGGTCTGTCGTCGGGATGCTGTAGTTTGAGCTCAGCAAACACGTCTCGACATCTGTCGTGGCATTAAAGCCGTTCTCTTGGTTCTCGTTTCCCGAGTCCTCATTAAGTGCTTTCATGATGTGGTTAGGAAAGAAATACACAGTTAGGTCCATAAGTATTTAACAGTGTACCTTAAATCAAATAATAACTGCAGTTTTTCAGTGAGAAGAAAAACCAGGATGTTTAATACTTCTGCGCTCTCTCGGGCCACTTGGTATTCCTGAACTGGACAGTACATTCCTGGATGTGGACTGTTTGAGTGAACAGTTACTAATTGCGAATTAAACACTTGGAATCAACTCTGTATTTTTGTTTGTTTGTTTGTTTTTAAATCTGCTTCATCTGGCCAAGAAATGGCTAATATTATTTTACAAATGGTTGCAATTCCAAAACAATTAATGCAACACTCCTGTTGAATTGCGTTAAAGTGGACTATCTTCAATCAGATCTCACTCTAATATCTGCAGTGCATTGTCACTTCCTGTTCCTGTTAAAAAGCATGTGGTGTTTTGTGTAACTCAGGGGTGTCCAACTCCAAGCCTCAAGGGCCAGATTACCTCCTCAGCATGTCCTGAAGTTCTCCAGAGGCCTGGTAATGAGCTAATCGTTTAATTCAGGTGTGCTGACCCAGGGTGACGTCTAAAACCTGCAGGACACCGGACCTTGAGGCCTGGAGTTGGACACCCCTGGTGTAGCTTATCTGTGTAGCCCATTTAATGTAAACTTTTAGATAACGACTTATTTAAAAGTGTAATCTTCACTTTTTATCCAAAACACACTCTCTGCTGAATCACAGTATTCACTCACTGTGTCTTCAGGGATTCGCTAGCTTAGCTCAGGTTGTAGTTGACTCGCTAGCAGCATGGCCTCTTCACCTGTCCCTCCTACAACTTCCTGCTCTGTGTGTAAGAAGTTTAGAAGTTTATTACAAGTACAATGATACTTGTAATAAATGTCACCTGTTTACAGCTTTGGAGGCCAGACTCACTGAACTGGAGACCCGGCTCCACACCCTTGAAAATCCCGTAGCTAGCCAGGCCCCTGGCTGCAGCCACTGTGGAGCTCCACAGTAACCGGAAACACGTGACCTCCACACTAACCGGAAACACGTGACCTCCACACTAACCGGAAACACGTGACCTCCACATTAACCGGAAACACGTGACCTCCACACTAACCGGAAACACGTGACCTCCACACTAGCCGGAAACACGTAACTTCGGTTAAATCTACTTTGACAGCGAAAACTAAATTGCGTTTTTGTCACTATTGATGCTGCTGAGAAATAAAAATGGTTTTAAGTGGGGGGTTTTAACACTCTGGGTTTGTTCAAAAAAATTCACCATCCCCTAAATTGTTCGTGGCCAAAAGTGACACTTGCTGTTTCGCTGATTTATTTATTTTTTTTACAGTACATCGCGTTGTGCGTTCTGATTGCTGTAGACCATTGTCAATCAATCTAGTCCAGTGTCTCCTGTACAGGAGCGGTCCCTAATAGGCCCACGGACCGGTCCAGGTCCGTGAGTCTTTTGGTACCGTTCCGCGAGAGTTGATCCTCCGGTGTGAAATGTATGGTTGTAGTTGTGTGTCTTATTTTGAAAGAACTATTTACGCGTTACCATAGCGACCAGAGAGCGCTAAGAAGCAGAGAGGAGGATGTCTCTGTCATTGTTGTTGGCGCACAGCTCAAGTCACGTTTATCATTATATTTACAAAATACCACAGTTTCTTTTTTTAATTCTTTTGTTGTATTTCTCCGCGACACCTTAAAGGTCGTTCCCTGAAAATATTGTCTGACATTAAAGTGGTCTGTGGTGCAAAAAGGTTGGGGACTCCTGCTGTACAGTACAGAATGCGTTTAGCTTGTCGAATTTACATAAATCTTCGATCGCTAGCAGTGTAACTCTGAAGTGCTGTACTGTATGTTTGGAAGTTTTCTCCCAAACAAACACAACAATGCCGACGAAACGTTTTGCACCCTCAAATGCACCTTTTGTTTTCATTCCATAATACTGGACTTGTGTTTCTACGAAGGTTTGAACTCTAACAGTGTTTAAACAAAAGAGAAAAGTGTGAAAATGTTCATGCCTGTCTGAGAAAAGTGTATAAAGCATGTAGTGAGTGGTTTTACAGTCTTAACATCTGTAATAATTGTAAAAAATAAATTTGGCTATGGATTTCACCTACCGCGGGTTATTTTTAGAACGTAACACCAGCGATAAACGAGGGGCTGCTGTATTATTAATAGTAGAGTCTGGGACATCTAATTGATTAATATCAACATTGATTATTATTCACTATTATTTTTGTTCAAGGAGAACCAAAAATATAAAACTCTTTCAGCTTGTTTGTTGCCAAAAATGGCCACTTTTTGTGTATGTTCACAAAATGCTATAAAATGTAGATTTCTTAAAACATTTATCTACTTTTACCGACGTGACTCTTTAAAATAGCACCAGTCCTTTTCATCAAAATCAAAATTGTATCTAAATTTTTTACTCTTTATAGCCAGTTAGGTTATATATTACCATTAACTTTTCAGATAAAACGGTGATAAAGTCCTAATGTTTTCATGAAACTTCCTTTTTTTCCCCATCTGAGCATCGGGGAAAAGGCTGTCTTGCAATTGTTGAGGTCACTAGTGTGTGCCCCATTTCTTCCAGGATCACTCTCGTTATAGGTTTTAGTGGACTCCTAGTACTGCGAAGTGGTTTCATGGTACAAAGGGATTGCATTCCAAGATCTGTGATTCTGTAGAAATGAGCAGTGATGCCCTTCCTACCATCTTTCCAGAAAAATAAGTGATCTGGAAGCTGTTAGGCTGACTTACAGCAGCAGCACTTTCTGCACCTGCATAAACTCCAGGACACATTTACTAACGATGTTTGTTGCTGTATGTGCTGCAGCTTTGAATTTTTTAATAATATATATTTTGTTAATATTTTGGCTATGGTGTCTTGTTATGAAATGTAAAAGAGTAAAAGTGTTGTTAGCAGGTGCTTCAAAGCTAAGTTTGACTGGGAAACTCAAAGCTCAATAAATAGTCTGTATCAACAGAAATTCACTGCAGCCTATGTAATATTTCATGCGTCATAATTTATTCTACTCTATCTTGCAAATAGATATTTGTGTGGCAATGTCATGCACAACACACACAACTATTAGATCCTTAAGATCAAACCCGTGTCATTCCACTGCAGTGCAGTAGTCAAAAAAAAGAATAAGTGAAGTGTCCACAAATGGCCAGGATAGAGCCCAGAGTGTTAATTTTTAAAATGTATGAAAATATTATTGTTTACAATTATTTACTGTTAATATCAACAATAAGCTTTTTATTTTGAAATTACAAGTTTAAAAAAAATGCTTTTACATTTAATGCTGTTACACTGTAATCCTTTATTATAAGTATGGACACAGAATCAAGTGAACAACATTTTGAAATAAGTTTAATAGGAATTTTGTACTACGCAAAAACAACAACAACAACAACATATTAAACAAACAAACAAACAAACACAGCCAGTGCCTTCATTTGTCCATCACATGTCAAACATAGCACTGACCCTTAGCCCCTGCTCATCAGCACATGCATTCAAAAAGAGCTCCATGTCCTCTGCAAACTGAAAAACAAAGAGGAACAAGTCCCTTGCTCCAGTGTCTTCTTCCTCTGACATGTCTCTTAAGACCCTCTGCTGGTCTCCTTGATTTAAGGACACATATTTGGGCATTGTTACGTGTCCACGGAAAAGTGCCTTATTTTGGACAACCCACTGCACAGCAGGACGCAGATCTGCAACAACTGCTGGCTCCTGTGTCAGGCAAATGGGGATAAAAACATAGTTATTTCTCTGCTGCAGAACAGTTTTTTAACAGTTATTCAAATGTCACTAAACATGTAATTACACTACTGTTTAAAGTGATTACTGACCTGACTGACTTCCTGTAACTTGCGCTTTTTCACTCTGAAAATGGGCACGTGTTGTCCTTCAAGCACAGCTTTGGCTTCCTCTCTCCAGTGTGCAAATAGCTTGCCAGAGCTTAACAGAAAATGTTGATATTGTTAAGGTGTGTAAACTTTGACACAACATAGAACAGAAGTCAAAGTATAAATACCTCCTGAGATCAAAGTTCTCCATCAACAGCAAGCACCACCATTTACGCAAGTAGGGCATGTCTGACTGTAAAATATTAATATGAAACATATTTAACAACTTTCAAAAGATTCAAGACTCCATTGCTGTGAAAGTAAATAGAATACTTACTATAGTATAGTCAAATGAAGCATCCAGTGCCACGTACAGAGCAGACTATTTGTAAGAAAAAATAAAAATGTCATTTTTCTTTAGAAGCTTAAATTAGCTTCTGTATGAATCTCAAGAAGAGAAGAGACAAATTACCATCAGCATGAAGATCCCACAGTCAACTCCATAGTCTTGGCTTGGAAAACCCTGTATTACATTGAAAATAAAGGCTCTTTAATAAAATCCCTTAAAAGAAGACTAGTGTAATTCATATTATTCACCATACACTTAAACTAGCACATACCTTCAAGTCACAGCTCTTTTTTTCTGACCACTGCCCGGGAATGATCTTCACTGCAAGATTCCTTTTTTTTTTAAAAAAAACAGTTACATTCACAAGTTAACAGATGATGATCATGATGGGTGTGAAATGTTTATTGCTAATAGCACCAACTGTAACTACAGGCCTTAGGAACACGACCTCAAAAAAACAGCATAACAAAATGAAAAAGTACAGTCACATGCTCACAGTTGGTCAAAATAAAGCATTTACAGCTTTAAGTTAATGTTGGCATATTTTATAAAATAATTTTTAATGGTGTTTTATGTTAAAATAGAACACTGGAAGACCCAATTTATGTCTGAAACTCATCTACAGACAGTATCACTGACTTGATCATAATTTGAAGATGAGAATAAAATGTTGAAGCATCATGCTGATATATCCATCCATCCATCCATCCATCCATTCGCTTCCGCTTATCCTTTTCAGGGTCACGGGGGGCGCTGGAGCCTATCCCAGCTGTCATAGGGCGACAGACTGGACAGGTCGCCAGTCTGTCGCAGGGCTAACACACAGGGACAGACAACCATTCACACTCACATTCACTCCCACATTCACACCTAGTGGCAATTTGGATTATCCAATTAACCTATCCCCACAAGCTGCATGTCTTTAGACGGTGGGAGGAAGCCGGAGTACCCGGAGGGAACTCACGCAAACATGGGGAGAACATGCAAACTCCACACAGAAACTTGCTGATATAGTTTATAGAAAAAGCATGTGAGTGTACTGTATGTGTGAACACTCAAGATCAGCAGAACATGATCTGGGATGCACTTAACCTGGAACACTGAACAGGTTCCTGAAAACTCCGGAACAAACCAAAAATGCTTATAAAAATGTGACCTCAAAAGTGAAACATATTGTTGGCCACCAAATCCTGCCTTGGTGTATAATGGGTCAAGAAAGAGGATTTCTCTTTTAGGTGGCTTCAGTACCTAAAAGACAGTTAGCCATGACTTCAAACCTGAAAACAATGTCATTGCAAGCGATCACAGTCAAAGACTTTTGAAACTGCGTCATAAAAGCTTGAATACATCTCAGACACATAGCAAAATTCTAACAGTTTGTACGTGTCAAAAAACAAGACTTACACACAACTGGAAATGACCAGGTGTCCAGAGAGGGAGAACTATGATGTCCATCCTCTGAGCATCAGTCTGAAACAGAATTGTATTTTTAAGTATCCTGTATATGAACTCGCACCAAAGTTATAAAAAAAATCATTTGGATTACTTGCTTGTTTCTTTAAAGGACGGTACACTTACAGGAAAGGACCGCAATGGATCACAGCCATAGGGTGCAAGCCAAGTCCGGGTGACATACAGATTTTCGATGTAAATGCTTATCCCCTAGAATGTAAAAAAAAAAACAAAAAAACATTTAAAACAACAGCTCTTTAAATTAAAGCTTGACAATCATCATATACAACATACAGTACCTTTGACTGAACAATTTTAGTGATAAGCTCAAAACAGCCATTTCCAATCTGAAACAGAAAAAAATCATGATAACAATGAATGTACACTTTATTTTTTCATATTCGTAGAAAAAAAATACTTACAGTCGATTCCATTTCTTTGTTTAAACCCAGTGTCCAAAAATCTGACCGCGTGAGGCATCCAGAAGACGTTTCAACAATCAGCTCATCTTTGGGTCTGCTGATGTCCAGAACATAGTTGAGCTAAAAAAAAAAAAACAGATAGGTGTCATAGACTGTGGATGACAAAATCAGATAAGCACTAAAAGTTGCACTTTGCGACATCTGAAAACTTTAACATACAAGCTGTTGTTGGCCAGGGTGCGGTACAAAACACCATGATGAACGGCTGGCCAAAATGTTCTCAGGCTTTGTCAGAGCTTCGCACGGTGGTCCACACGGGTCAGGAAAAGTTGCATCTGTTGACCTTCGATTGGCTTTCTTGTTGTCAACTCTTTTCTGAGGTTCTATAGGGATTTTAACAGGTTTCAGACAAAACACTACATAGAATGCATATTAAATGCAAGAAAAATAAGCACTATCTATAGAAGGAAATTCATTTTAAACAGCATGTAACAAATTCTTTTATGAGCCATCAACTACAACAAGATAATGAATGCAAGATTATTATTTCACGTACATATGTCAATCACTATTCAAAATAAGAAATTTTACCAGTGTCACCAGACGTTGAAGGTGCTGGGTTCAACACCGTTTCTGTGATTTCTCTGGGTTTATTGCACACCTGTGGGGCTAGGTACACAAAGAAAAGAATATACACACACAGATAGGAACAAATATAACATGTAAACAATGGTAGCGTTCTGGTCATGACACAATGCATGTACTTACCTACGACAGCTTGACCCAGTGCCGACAATGAGATATTGATCTTTCCAAGTCGACCATGTCTTAGCTGCCTCTCCAGAAGTTTCTTGTTGGTGACAGTGTTATAATGATGATTTATATTTCTCATCAGAAACACATGTGTGGATGGACTCATATTACTTAAAAAGTAATTGCTTTTCCTCATGTTTGCAAAGAACTGTTCAACAACTTGACTGTTCAGCCAGCCTTTCAGCTCCGGGACAAGTTGAATTCTGCGTAATATGTCCTTGGGATCTTTTGTATTTCCCTCATGAAATCTGTCATACAGGACATAATGGTCAGATGATCCAGTGACAGGATGAGGATTTTCATTTACACTATCCATCCTTTCATGTAGCCATGGAAGATTCACTTTCAGGCTTCCATCCTGTGCAGCCTTGACATTTTCCTCAGTGGGCTCAGCAAGTCGACCTTCATGTGGATGAAATGGCAGTTTATCAGGAACCCGCAAATTGGTGTGTGCTGCCAAACCCCTCGCAAAATCGTAAACACAGACGTTTGGCATGTGCTTCCAGGACAGGAGAAGGTCAGCAAAATCCCGGGGACTTTCAGCACGAAGATTAAATTTAACACTGTATACAATGCCATGTGGACATAGTATTACAGACCATCCTCCTGCAAGCAAAGATTTAAAAAGTTGTTTGTAATTGTAATTACATTTTTTAATGCTACTTCTAATAATCGCTAAGTGATGCTTACCAGAGGCACCCCATATGCTTTGAAAGACCTTATCATATGTCTGCCTGCTCTTCATCTTCTCCCTCAGTCTGGTGATGAGATCAAAGCGGGAGCCTTTGGAGTCGATGTTGCATGCTTTACACAATTTTCTTACCACTCCAACCTGACAGCAATTAGGGAAAACTGTAAATGGAACAACCCCAGAACTTTATGTCATATTCTGAAAACTTCAAAGCAATGTTACCTTTTGTTTGGCAAGTTCATCCAACAGACGGTCTTCTGTGACACTGCTAAGCTTTGCTTCATGTGAAGAGCTTGTTCCTACTTTTTTAAACTCTGTGTTAAGCACAATGTCACTTGTTCGAGTTTCACTCCCGATCCATGGTGCCCAGTGCGTGTAACTTGGTGGAACGGAAAATGGATTCTTCACACCGCCTACAGAAAATGGCATGTTTTTAATTACAATCTAAATTACTTTAAAACACTGAATGACTTTCAAAAAGTTTTTGCCATCACTCACTTGGAAAAAAACCACGGCTTATCATTTCCAGGTGAATAGAGTTCCAAAAACCTTCAATGTCATGTTCACCATTGAAGTCTTCCGGGGCTTTGAGGTCACTCACTATAATAAATTGACTCATGAAAACATGCACATAATGTACACAATGAAATATATACACAAATGTACATTAAACTTACCTGCTAACTTGAACACCCCTTTTCTGTGTAAGTCCATAACTACCACAGGGGGGTGAAACCCACAGTTTATGCAGGAGTACATGTATTCTGCGTCAGTCAAAGCCTCAAAATGGCAATAAGCATGAAAAATGGTATCCCGAGAAGGAAACTTCACTCTTCTTAAGCCCTCCAATGAGTCAATGACCCTTGAAGCAGATACATGGTTCTGTAATATGACAAAAGGGTGAAGAAGACTATGATTACACAGATATTTAAATTTGGTCACCAAAATATCATAATGACACAAACACATTTTTAAAGCAATCTTCAGATGAGTATATTTTATTTTTGTGATCCTCACCTGCAGATTTTCTCTCAAAAAAAGGCAAAGTTCAAGAGACAAAACAACATGGTTGTCAAAGTTGTGAAGCCCATCTGTCCACTCCTGGTACCTGTAGACCATGTGGCACCGAGGACACGATCTATGGTGTGTTGAAACATCTGTTAAAGACAAATCACATTAATGTCAAAACATTAGTATAGGAACAATTATAACTAATTATTTCACACTGATGTTTAATCTTATTCATTAAAACTTACTCTCAATCACTCCCATCATGCTGACAATCCTCGCTTTATTGGTAACTAGAACAGCCTCATCAAGTTTTGGGTGCTCTGGGCACACCTGGCACAACGTTTCACATGGAAAGAGCTGTTTCTGATGATCCATTTTCTGTGAGATGACATTTTCTGGAAGAGATCCAGGTATTTTTTTCTCTTTAAAAATATAGCGTATACTCCTTTCGACGGCAGCATTGTCCTCAAAGGAAGAACTCTCCTGAGTCATCTGTGATGGGGTGCCTGATGATAGTGGTACAGTTGATTTGAAGATGTCTCTCTGTGTCTGGAAGAGATGCCATTTAGCTATGTTTTTATGAGGACATGATATTCGAGGCTTTGCACAAGCACAATGCCAGGTGTTCCTCAGAGCATTGTAAGTCACAAATATTCTGCCAAGACGGCAGAAACTGTGTATTTCCGGCTCAAATACAGACAAACAGATCTGTGTTGAGGATCCACCAAAATCCACCCTCACACAAAGTGGAGCATGTGCCATCTGGGCAGCTTTCTGTCTCTTTATGCATGTAGCAGCTTTGGCCTCTCCAAAAAATTTAAGGTCCACCATTTCCATCACGATGTGCTCTTGAAGAAAAACCTCCTTTACAGTTTCTCGGCAGTAATCTAGTGAGCGAAGGTGCTCACATAAACTGAAGCCTAGTCCGCTCCGCTGGGCCAGCAACTGGTATTGCTGACATTCCTCCAGCTCACATCTGATATTGTGAGACACCCCCCATGTTTTCCTCTGAACGTGAACTGGCACAGAAAACCCATGGCCAGTTCTCTGCACAGCAAATAACCCTGTAGTTTCATCTACACAAACACACTGCAGATGACTGGCCAGGCAAACATCTATTGATTGGTTGGAGTGCTTCCTCATCATGTGAGCCTTGTAGTTTTTGGTACGAAGAGTAAGGCCACAGTGAGGGCATGTCAAATTCATGGACTTTCCATCAGCTGCAGTTTTATTGAACGCAGAGGGTAGAGCATATGAATGTTCTAACAAAGAGTCAGAAAATGGTTCCGATCCCAAAGACAAAACCTTGGGGGGGAGACGGGGCTCCTCGAAGAGTACTGCCGGAGGAATACGGGGCTCCTCGGAGAGTTCAGCGGGGAGCAGTCCTGATAGTGGTGGCTGACTTGGTATTGAAGAATGCTGACAAGACAATAAATGCCTTGCCATATCCCCACGCCGTATGATTGTAAGATTACAGACAGGGCAGTGAAAGTGTCCTGTTGTCCTACAAGGCAGCCTGCACCGGCATATCATTTTATCTGTAAGAGAAAAAAACAAACAAACAAACAGATGTAATTTAAATGTAGTTGTATAGAATGCAATCAATTTGTCTAACAATCAGATTGTACATGTTAACAAAAACATCCAAGCCAACCTCAATAATGAAAGTTAAATGGTATGGATCACAAATGTTATGTCAAGAAAAGTGGTGAAAAGTAAATAAAAATATATTTTATAAAAACACTATTTTTGTTGCAGATGAATGCACTGAACTGTACAATATCAACAGCAACTTTTAAGTCAACAAAGATACTGCAGAAGTGCTTAAAAAAGTGCATATTTATAACTATAAAGTATATTTAATACAAACATACCTTTGAAAGGCAAAGCATTTTTTATATGCACACTGAGATGCTCCTCAATCTTTGCCCTGACAGCAGGGCTGAAAGTGGGGCACAGAGGGCAGTGAAAAAGTCCTCTGCAACACGTGTTGCATTCCTGCAATTCCGGCTTCAAGCCCGAATTCCAGATTGATAAGTGCATCTAAAACAGAGAGAGAAACAGATAAACACCATATACACATTTAAGTTAAGGTTTTAGCAGAAATAACAATTTACAGTTGGCATGTAATAGATTTGGGAAGAAAATCCTTGAAAAAAACCCCACAAATATATTACAAGACACTTTAACTTGTGAGACATGTTTCTATTGACATGTAACAGTCAATTGAACAGGGGCTAACTAAAATCTGGCCAATAAAAAAGCTGTACAGAAAAGAATGACAAATAGAAGTATTGATAAATATATAAATCTGTTTGTAACGAAATTTACAGTGTTGACGCTAACCAAAGGTGTCACAAGTACACACGTTCCTTACTACAGTTTAGATACCTCTGTTTAAAAAGCACTGACTCAACTTTTTAGTTAAGTCGAAGTAAGAAGTACAGGGTCTAAAATATAATTTATGTACAAAATTTTGAAGTAATCTTGCGTCCAAAGCACGCGTGCAGGGGGCTGATTTACAAATGTACGCATTACAAAGTACAGATACGCGTGCTAAAATGTGAGAAGTAGAAGTATAAAGAAGTATACAGTAGGCACAAAAAAGTACAGCAGTAAAGTAAAGATACCAGAAAATTCTACTTAAGTACAGTATTGAAGTATTCATTATTTCGCATCTCTGACGCCAACAATAAATCATACTCTAATGCAAAATGTGGTTTTTGCTTCTTCTCGCCCACAGAAGAAGTTAATCCAGCTCTCTTACTGAAACCAGGCCCAGGAAAAAGCATATCTGTGCGTTTCTCTGCCATGGAGCACGATGAAAAAACATTAAAATAAGGAGGAATGTTGTTGTAACGCAAAAAAAGTGGCAACATGATCATTGTAAGAAAACTAGACGATTCCTAGAATTATGAAATCACTAACGGCAAACTTATTTAAGAAAGACTTAACCAACCTTTGCGATCAACTTGCAAAACTTCCACGGTTTCCATGCGTGTTTACGGCTACTGTGGAGGTCACGTGTTTCCGGCTACTGTGTAGGTCACGTGTTTCCGGTTAGTGTGGAGGTCACGTGTATCCGGTTACTGTGGAGCTCCACAGTGGCTGCAGCCAGACCCTTCTCGTACTCTGTGCAGGCAAAGGTAGCTTAGCCAGCGTTAGCTCTCTCCCAGCTGATTGTCCGGAGCAGGTGGGAAAACAAGATGGCTGGGTCAGGAGGAAGTCTAAACCAGAAGTCCCTGGAACAGCACTGACACGTTCACGTCTCGTCTCTTCAGCAGCTTAAAACCAAGTTCTTCCTTCCCACTTTGCCAAGTGCTGCTTATAGTAGGTCTTACCTTACAATAAGCACCTTAAAACAGAACCTTAATACATTTTATATAAATAAATTTTAATGAAACTAAATTTAATAAACCATAAAATACTTTTTTTTTATTTTAAGGGGTGAACTTTTAGACTATTTTTCTTGCAGGTTTTATCTTTAGTTTACACATTTGTGCTTTGTGTAGGGTGTGGAGCAGGATCCACATGCATGCACAGTCAGGGTGAGGCTGTTGTGGAAAATGACTAAACTGCATAGCAACAGGGAGTTTCCTTTTGCAGGAAGAAGACATGTGATTGGAGCAGAGATGAAACATTTGCAAGACACCAGACTGATCACCAAAGGGAGAGCCAAGTCTAAACTGCGGCTCCTCCTCAACTTTTTAACCAATCACATTCATGTATTGTTTTTATTGTATTAAAAAACGTTGGCACGCTTTTGTCCATCCAGCCTGTGACAGTGCAGAGGGACGTCCATGGTGCTGTGAGATTTTAACCTTCAACCGTTTAAAATATTTTGAAAACGTATGTTTCAAGTTTGCTCATCTTCTCCCAGAAATGAACACGACAGTCCACAATTTTAAAAATGGAACTTATTAACAATATGTGGGAATAAAACTGGTACAGATAAACTTCTGCAGTGACCAGAGGAGCGGCCAGGTGTTGGGTTGTGCCTCTCTCTTGGCTTTGCCCTGGCTATGAGCAAAGAAATGAAAATAAAATATTCCCTTGTAAAATTATAAAACAGTTAAAGTATTAATGAACTGTTGCTTAGTCCGTTAAAATAATAATAAATGATAAAAGTAACGCATTGTTTATTTCTGTTTTTCTTACTGACAACAATCAGGAAAACATTACTGGGTTCAAAACTAAACTTAAAAACAAGACTTACACGTTACAACAAAATAGAAGAAAATATGCAAACAGCTCACAGTAAAACATACAGAGTGATTGGACAAAATGAATGGAGTAAAACAGCCTGTTCCCACTCAGCTGCTGCTACCACGCTAAGGATTTCAACAAAAAAAACGATGCACACAGCCAGTATTGAAAAGCTGCTCATTAGCACTGCAGACACTCACCAGTTCAACTGTAACATTATTATCGGCTCACAGCTACAGCAGAAAAGCAGAGGGCTGAGATAAAAGCCCTGAACGCCACAGGCCTGAAAATCATTGCAGAAAAGCAGCTAATTTGGCCGCACGAAAATCCACCTTTTTCCCCTCCTGTCAGCACCGCAGTGACCAGCAGCAGCTGCTATGGTCATGACATTTGTAGAAATCCGTGTGAAGCAGGGCTGGAATTACCGCTGCACATGTGTGACTTTGAGCGCAGGAGGGTTACATACAAGTGCTGAAGGTAACCTCCAAGAGAGGAGGAGGAGGAGAACGTGAAGAGCTGACAACTTGTTTGCACTGACAGAAACAGGATGCTAAGTGGACATACGAGGCAAAGAGTGTCCACCGGCTCATCAATATTTTAGTCACACTGTGGGATTGTTCATTCACCTCGAGCACAGGAGCAGCAGCTTAAAACTGTTGCTGGATACTCAGAGGTTTATACAGATATTTAAAACAAGAACATAAAGAGACAAAAAACAATGACAAAGACACAAAAACTAATCATTAAAAACTTCAGTTTGTGGTCTAAGCGTTGAGAGGCCTCATAACTGTCATAATAAACTTTATATCGTTAGCTTCATAGCATAATTGCCTAAGTCATTTGACTAAGTCAATGACTTAGGCACTTATGCTATGAAGCTAACGATATAGAGAGCGAGTTTTCGAAATCAACATTTAATAACAGTGATTTTTCTTTCAGGGTCTGAGAAACAGTGGGATACGTTTCATTAAAATTCACAGAGATGAGAAATTTGACCAAAATATATATACTGCTTAAAAAAATGAAAGAAAGCCATTTTGTGTGGCATCGGGTCAGTTACGTAGCTGAGGGGGGTGTTAATTAGTTTCAGCTGCTTTGGTGTTAATGAAATTAGCAACATGTGCTCTGAAGGAACAGAAACAGGAATGGTTTTACAGGTGGAGGCCACTCCCTCATGATCTTTTCTGATTCTTTTTTCAGTGGTTTCCTGTCAATGCCACTACTGGTAGCACGAGGCAATACCTAGACCTTACGAAGGTTGCACAGATGTCATTGCAAGAAGGTTTGCTGTGTCTTCCAGCGCAGTCCTGAGAGCACGGAGGAGATTCCAGAAAACTGGCAGCTACTTTAGCCGGACAGGGTCATAGGAAGCCCTTAACCCTCCAGCAGGCCACAGTGGGAAAGTCTCTAACCAGACAATCAGAGGCAGACTTCATGAGGGTGGCCTGAGGGTCTGACATCCTGTATTGGGTTTGTGTTAACTGCCTGGCACTTGGAGTCTGATTGGCATTTGCCATAGAATACCAGAATTGGCAGGCCCACAACTGGTGCCTCTGCTGGGTCTGGAGAACATTGTTGGGCATGACTGGTTTGGTGGTGGGTCAATGTCGGTCGGGGAAGTAAATCCATGGAGGGACTCTGCAGGCCTTCCAACAGCACCCTCACTGCCATGAGGTATCGGGATGAGATCCTTGGACCCACTGTTAGGTCCTATTATGCATTAAAAATCAAAATGGGCTCTTTCTGGAGAGTAAAATGCAACATCTCACCATAAATATGAATCAAAAAAATGCCTCATTTAAATTATATAAGACAAAGATTTATGCGTTCATATTTGACACTTCGGTTAATTCAATTTGCTATTATTGTTATTATTACAAAGCCTGTAAACATACATTCTTCCATACTGCTTGAGAGTAGATGTGATATATTTTCAAGCTGACAAGCTGCTGTTCACACCTGCTCCCGTGCACTTCTCCCTCTAATATGACGACATATTAAATTACAGACACTCTCCCATGCTTAGTCTAAATGTGGCACAAAGCGGTCACCGTGTATTTCCATACGCCTGTGATGTTCACACGGCCTTCAGTGAGGCACTCACTGAACTCTGTTATGTGTTAACTTGTAATCAAAGCAGACAAAGCAGACACGTTCCCCCAAGGTGGCTGACTGTCACCAACTTTAGGAGTCATCTGGGCCAAGAAGCATCTAAATGTGAATAATTTAAGCATAAAGCATAGTGCCACTGAGTTAGACCCAGAAACCAATGCCTGCCAATATGTTTGTATTAAGGTATATACAAAAGTGATTTAAATGTAGAATTATTATTAATTATTAATCAATAATAATTGTGTCTGGGTTATTAATTACATTTTTGTTTGACTTTTTCTTTAATTATAAGCTGTTTTTTCTATCAGGTGATGCTTGATAAACTTTTATTTAGTGCATAAAAAATAACAAGCATTAACCCGCCTTGCTCTCCAGTTCTCTAGTATGCAAAAATACGCTGGTATAAATAAAATGTTTTTGGAATGCAAAGTGACAACATTGAACAGGCATGACGAGAATGACATGATAACCTTTGAAAAGCATTTTATATGTATTAATGGCACATGTAAATCTGATAGAGTGCAAAAACAGATAATATACCATTTAGAAAGCCATATTTTTGACCTTTTGCTAGAATATATCAGTATTTGCTAGTCTTACATTGAAGATGTGATGGTCAGTGCTACTGAGATCATAGATTACACTTCTTTGATGCACGTGCATGGACTGTACTTTAAAAGAATGGAATGTGATGAAATATGATAAAAGGAGAAATAACAGTGTTCTTTAATCTCTCTTGACTTTAAGCCAGTTAATCCAAACAAGGTGCTTTGGAGGTGAATGAGCAGCTGGTTGTTGAGTCCAGTATGAACGTGAAAGTCACAATACATCATGCAGACAATGTTTATGTCCGGTTTATGCCCATTAATAAATACAATGACAAATTCTCCCACTCCAAATCAAAGCTGTCATGCTGAATAGCCCGATTAAGAGATTCATCATGCGTTAAATGTGACGCGCGTCCTGCAGATGGAGCCGAGACAGGTCTCGACAGTATGGAAGGCATGTAAAAATAGTTCTTGAGGATCATCACCTGCTGCTGCTGACATGTTCTTATTACCACAGCGAGATCCTGTGCCATATTTAAGTGTCAAGCAGAGATCGATAATGCAGAGAGATTGACATTTGGACAGAGTGACATTGCCAAGTTTGGAGCATCCGGTTTGCTTCAGCAGCATCTCGATAAAAGGAGTTTCAACCTCCTGCTGGAACCATCCATCTACTCTTCTGGTCCCTGTCAACAGTGCTGACTCAGGACTGCATTTGTTTTTTTAATCACTTGTTGCCCTGTCATTTTTAACTGAACTGGGTCTAGATACCTGGTGGGTGAGAAAATACAGTCATTCTCTCGCAAACTATTTTTAATTTCCTGACGTTCCTTTTTTCTTTTAAAAATTCAGATATCATCATGAGCACCGATGCTGAGATGGCCCAGTATGGGCCGGCAGCTATCTATCTCCGGAAACCTGAGAAAGAGCGAATTGAGGCTCAGAACCGTCCGTTTGATGCCAGAACAGCCTGCTTCGTGCCCGAACCCAAGGAGCTGTACATCAAAGGTGTCGTCCAGAGCAGAGAAGGTGGCCAAGTCACCGTGAAGACCGAAGCTGATGAGGTGAATATTTGTGCACGCGGCGTCGTCGTAGGTGGCAACTCTAACCTTAATCCATGAAGGAAAAGGCCAAAATTAGTCTTTGTGTGTCAGCTATAAATACTGTTTTCCTTGTTTCCTGATTGCCAAGACTTTGGAGAACAACTGAGTAAGAAGAGAAATGACATAGTCTGGTTGTCCAGGGCCAGGGTTAGGGTTTTAAGATAAGATAAACCTTTATTAGTTCCACTTGTGGGAAATTTTTTGGTCACGGCAGAAAGTGGAGAGTACAAAGTTAAGAGCAGCAAAAATTAAGAATCTATAGAATAGAATGAGATAAAATAGAATAACATACTGCACAAAACAGAATAAAATACTATGTTGTATCAGAAAAATTGCACTCGGTAATATTGCACATCAGCGAGACTAGGCGATGGCTACCATGGTGTATTGGATGTGTGTGTGTGTGTGTCTGTGCTCATGTGTGGTCATCTGCAAAGTCTTTATTGTGGCGTCTGACAGAAGTTAGAAGGAAAGACCTCCAAAATCTCTCCGTCCCACATTGTGGTTGCTGCAGCTGCCACTAAAGGAGCTGCTCAGTGCTGTCAGAGTCTCCTGCATGGGGTGGGAGATGTTGTCCAACGGGGATGACAGCGTAGCCACCATTCTCCTGTCACTCACCACCTCCACTGGGTCCAGAGGGCATCCTAGAACAGAGCTGGCCCTCCAGATCAGCCTGTTCAGTCTCTTCCTGTCTCAGGAAGGGTCACTGAAGTTATGTCAATGACCCTCCCAACAGTCCGTCAGACAATTTGTTTTGGAGCACAAAGACAAAGTCAATGCACGGCCAGCATGCATGACACTTTTCAAGCCTTCTGCACCATGTGATGCTCCACCAAAGCAGTTAGAGTAGAGAGAAAGCGAGAAGAAGGAAAAGAAATAACAGAGGAGAGAAAAGGTTGCACGGATAGAGGTTGGTAATGCATTCAGTGTATCACGCATCCTCATCTCCCTCCATCACTCCTGCAGGGGAAGGAGGGAGACAATAGTAAAGAAAGGTCAAAACTTCTTGAGATAGAACAAAGATGGAGGGGTGAGGGTAGCGAAAGGGTTGGAGTGAGGAGGTTCCCAAAGGTCAGTACCACTTAGTCCAATTCTGAAAAAGGTTAAGGTCAAAGATGAAGAAACCAGCAACACGTAAATCCAAATGTGGCAATATGTATACATCTACTACATAAACATACATATACGTAAAGCTAAAAAAATGTCATTTTTTAGAGGAGAGTTTGAAATTATTTGTCTTATCCACTGTGTAACATTTTGTCTATGAGCATTTTCCCCAAAATAGTGTCATAATCTTTTTTAAAAAACAGTGAAGGTTCCTTAATGTTTGCTGATTTTTATGCTGTGTCCTTCTGGATACAAAGCAGATAGAAAAAAGTTTCAGTTTTGTTAGATCTTCTTTAAAAATGTTTTCATCTTTCTGCAACCATCGCCGTCTGATTTCCTCTGCTGACATTTTAGTTTGAACTGTCCTTTGTTGTCTTTGCAAACACAAAACGAGGTCTTCCGAGTTCATTTTGTGCTTCTGCAAAACTTCTCAGCTGCAGATATTTAAAGAAATAATCTCCTGTTCAGAGTGAAAAGGAAAACATGCGCATTTAGATGATAAACCTAAAGCAGAAATGCTCTTCTGCTCTTCCAGGTTATAAGAGAATCTTTTTCTTTGAAGTTTTTTCTCACATGATACCAAATTTAATCACATTTAGCAAATGATTTAGCCGTCTCCTTTGGGTGGTTTTTCCACTGTGTCAGAGCATAAACACACCAGGCAGAGGTAGTTTATGCCACGTGTGCCCACTGAGAGATATCATTTGTTAAAAATTAGAACATAATGAACCTCACAGACTAATAGCACAAGAATAACCTTGGCTATTTTTCAGATTTAATCACATACAATCAAAACACAACTACAACAGAAGCAAACGAAGCCCAGCTCAGTAGCAGCTAATAAAATAAAATAAAATATTTTGCTTTTCTGATTCTTTGAGTTTTATATTGTGCTGAATCTCATCACTCCTCTTTCCTTTTCTCTTCTCCATCCACTCTTACAGATTGTAACAGTTAAGGACGAAGATTGTCTTCCCATGAATCCTCCAAAGTACGACAAGATCGAGGACATGGCCATGATGACGCACCTCAACGAGCCCTCTGTGCTGTTTAACCTCAAAGATCGTTATGCGGCGTGGATGATTTATGTAAGTAATAAACGACATTCTCGTCTCTCTATATGACTCGCTGATTTGTCCCACTTATATTCTCCTCTGCAGACCTACTCTGGGCTCTTCTGTGCCACTGTGAACCCTTACAAGTGGCTGCCAGTTTATGACCCACAGGTGGTGGCAGCCTACAGGGGGAAAAAGCGCATGGAGGCCCCGCCACACATTTTCTCTGTCTCTGATAATGCATATCAAAATATGCTTACAGGTGAGAAAGAGAAAGACTTTCTGTGAGCTTTTAGAAGATTATTAAAGACAAACCAGCAGTTCACATGGCTGTTTTGTACAAATTTGTACTGAAGTACAACTATATTTATGTTCTCCCCAACAGATCGTGAGAACCAGTCTGTCCTGATTACGTGAGTCTGAGCATGGAAGCTAAAAACGAGCCTCATATTCCAAAACATTACAAAATGAAGTGCTTTTATTGACCGACTTCAAGTATTGTATTATTCTGTCTTCACAGTGGAGAATCTGGTGCAGGAAAGACCGTCAACACCAAGCGTGTCATCCAGTACTTTGCGACAATCGCAGTGTCCGGTGGTGACAAGAAGGATCACTCTGCTGGAAAAATCCAGGTACTGATAGTAAGACAAGAATCCAGCTCATGATCCGAAGCCTGGATTTAATACCAAATCCCAAACATGGTGCTGGTCTTGTTTTTCAGGGGACGCTGGAAGATCAAATCATTTCAGCGAATCCCCTGCTGGAAGCCTTTGGGAATGCCAAGACTGTGAGGAACGATAACTCCTCAAGATTTGTACGTTTTTAAATCAGCGAAAACTGAATAGTGAAAGATGTGTCATTTAATTGTTTGGTGGGTTTTGGTGGGTATAAATCCAATGGATGACATTTGTATTATGTTTTCTTTGAGGGTTTTCACAGACTTTATGTTTTTACAGGGCAAATTTATCAGAATTCACTTCGGAACTACAGGAAAACTGTCTTCTGCTGATATAGAAACTTGTAAGTTTTCTTTTACGTAATTGAGTCATCCTCATATAATGGCAATTTTATTTATATAGCACATTTAATTACATACAATCTCAGTGTGTGTAACACAATAGACAAAAACATGAAAAGCTTACAATGACTTAAGGTCGTTTAAAGAAGTCAAAATATAATAAAACAAAGCAAAAACAAACAAAAAAAAAGATTTAATTTGAGGAACAGTTAAATGAGTTGCAAACATATATACATGCTATCTAAACAACATGTATTAGATGGTCAGGATTGTTAATTATTTCCTGTAAAACCATGTAGATCTGCTGGAAAAGTCCAGAGTGACTTTCCAGTTGTCTGAAGAGAGGAGCTACCACATCTTCTATCAGATACTGACCGGGCACAAGCCAGAGCTTATAGGTAATGTGAGCATATTAGGTCTTAAAGCATGATTTAACTTTAAGACATTTTTATAAGAAATGTTCTGCTTCTCCTCAGAAATGCTCCTCATAACAACAAACCCGTATGACTTCCCCATGATCAGTCAGGGGCAGATTTCTGTGGCCAGCATCAATGATATAGAAGAGCTGGTGGCCACGGACGTGAGTCAGCTCTGCAGTTCTAATCATTTGCAATGACATACAAATTTAAACTTTAGCTCATTATTTGTCATGTTTCACAGACTGCCATTGACATCCTGGGCTTCAGCAGTGAAGAAAAAGTCTCCATCTACAAACTGACTGGCGCTGTGATGCATTATAGGAACATGAAGTTCAAGCAGAAGCAGCGTGAGGAGCAGGCCGAGCCCGATGGCACTGAGGGTGAGTCCTTCTGCCTTTTCATTATCAATAAACACACCATGAATGTCTTTATGTCAAAGAAGTCCTTCTGTCTCTCAGTGGCAGACAAAGTCGCCTTCCTCATGGGGCTGAACTCTGCCGACCTGCTGAAAGGACTCTGCTACCCCAGAGTGAAGGTGGGGAATGAATATGTCACCAAAGGTCAGACAGTCCCTCAGGTACAGTAACAGCATAAAGACTCTTAAAGCGTGATAGCTTGGACTGATAGTTTCAATTACTGCACCAGAGGGTTGGGAATGATGCAAAGAGAAGTGTCGTCGCTATCCTCCTCACATCAGCTGGAAAACAAATCCTGTGATCAGAGTCAGATCTGTGTGAAGGGCATGAATGTTTCATAAGAACTGTCATCTCCAAGGACTCCAAGATAAAACACAATGACAAAAATAAAATAGAAAATGAAAAGTATGCAAAGATCACAGTACAAAGATTTCTAATGGACTTTAATGTGATGAATCCTGTTAGGTGCTGGTAACATGTTCACTGGTTCCCATTATTCCACCTAATCAGGGAGATTCGGTGTTTGATCATCCCTGTGAAGTTCATTTCCACTACTTTGCTGAATCAGGGATAAGCTTCAGAGCTTAATAAAATCTCTTTGGATTTTACATTTGTTTTGGCAGATAGAGTTGTCTGCCTCACTTGTTAGGCCCCCAGGTGGAATTAAAAATACTGATAACATTTTCCAGTCTAAGATAAATAGCAACTAATGATTGCAACAGTTGTACTAACTAGACTGTCAAGGACTCACATTTCTCTGTGTAAGAAATACATAATGCGGATTCAAGGGCTTAGACAGAATACAGCTTTTTTGTAGGCATAATCTTCCTGCATTTGTTTGCTTGGGCACCTTTCTATATACATGCAAAATAGCAAGAAAAGAAGAGCAGCGCAGGTGAGATGGACTGCAGTTGGATGCCAATTTACTAAAGTAAAACGTCTCAAAGCCCCATCAAAAACAACATTAATTGGTCTTTGCTCGAGCAGAACTGCTTTCCGAGTCTGACATTTAAGTCAATCAGCACCTGTCAAAGACTGAGTCCTTATAAAGGAACTCAAAATAAGCTTCTTTCAGACCATATGAACAATTCCTTTAAAGTCCAGCCACAATGATGTCATTGCCATGTATTAAAATGTCATAAAGTGATGTTAGTGTAATGTTCTCCCCAGTCATACAGTTATGCTAAACGGTGGCTGGAGACTGCTGCACAAAATTATTGCAACCTTGTATAATGAATCTAAAATGGCAGTAAGACAAATCAGTGTGTGATTGAATATCAGCTTGTAATTTTAATGCAAGCTGTTTATGGTAATTTGATAATTAACTATGATAAATGTGCAAAAATATCAAATCTGTTGTTGTCTACATACACATAAACTATTATTTATAGTCAAGCCAGAACACCATAGTCCTGAAACAGAAACTCTTCCATGCACAGTGACACAGTTGCTGCAGGACAGATGCATAACCATATATAACCATAATACAGTCAGTTGGTCCAATATTACTTTTAAGAGACACATTGAAGACGAGTTGCACTCATTGGTGCACGCTGACTCAGACTGATCGAAACATTTGCCAGCTTTTATGAATTTGTCAATCATTTCCAAACCTTCACCAATACAGTCACTGGGCAACTACTGATTTTTCCTAGTCAACAGGAGGTTGCCCACCTATTTGGTTTCCTCTAGTGTGACCTAGCTTACAGCTCTTGGACTATGTCCTTGTGTAATTAGCAGACAAATAAAAATGTATCATCTGGCAAAAACTACACTCAAAAAAATTGGGGGGGATTTACTTTAAAAAGTGGTTCCACACAAATGTGTTAAGGAAACAGTTTGGGTTTACTTAAGTTATTTGTGTTATTTCAGTGAAATATTGTATTATTGCAGGTTAACTCAACTGATTTTCATTGAGTCGGGTCAAATTAATACTAACACTAATTTAGTGGGTTTATTATGAGTTAGGAGTACAAGAGGATTCCTCAAAACCAACAATAGTGATGTTTCATTTTTTTAGTGTACAAAATCACCCTGCACTGATGTCAGTGTCCCCTTAATGAACTGGCTCACTAGCCTGAACATTATTATAGACTGGATAAAGTGCAAGAAGCCCAGATTACCTTGGTATACTTTCCTTTACAGCCTTTAGCTATCTGTAATTGTATTTTTTGTTTTTCCCACACAGTATTTTCTCACCTACTTTGTATCACTAAAAAGGTCGCCAATGCAGTCAGTGCTCTGGCCAAATCTGTCTATGAGAAGATGTTCTTATGGATGGTCATTCGGATCAATGAGATGTTGGACACAAAGCAGCCAAGGCAGTTCTTCATCGGTGTGTTGGACATCGCTGGATTTGAGATATTTGATGTAAGTTTCGACTCTCGCAGTCAAATATACTCTCTTTCCTATTTGTTGAATTCTGGGTTCTTGTTGTAGTTCAACAGCATGGAGCAGCTCTGCATTAACTTCACCAACGAGAAGCTGCAACAGTATTTCAACCATCACATGTTTGTGCTGGAACAAGAAGAATACAAAAAGGAGGGGATCGACTGGGAGTTTATTGACTTTGGTATGGACCTGGCAGCCTGCATTGAGCTCATTGAAAAGGTGGGATAAACATTCTGATATAAATGCATCAGATTTCATTTTGGACACCGTATCTCATGTGTTTCCATTATGTATTCAACAGCCAATGGGCATCTTCTCTATTCTTGAAGAGGAGTGCATGTTCCCCAAGGCCTCAGATGCTTCTTTTAAGAACAAACTCTATGACCAGCATCTTGGCAAAACAAGTGCTTTCCAGAAACCAAAGGTTGTCAAAGGCAAACCTGAGGCGCACTTTTCCTTGGTGCACTATGCCGGCAGCGTGGATTACAACATTAGCGGCTGGTTGGAGAAGAACAAAGACCCACTGAACGAGTCGGTGGTGCAGCTGTACCAGAAGTCATCAATGAAACTGTTGTCGTACTTGTATGCCTCTTTTTCCAGTGCAGAAGCAGGTACATTATATCTGCTTCACACACAGAAATAAACTTCCTGAATCTGAAAATCAGTGGGAACTTCAAACCTTAGACATGCAAACTAATATTTCTGTTCCTTCTTTGCAGAATCAGGTGGTGATGCTGGAGGAGGCAAAGGTGGAAAGAAGGGAGGAAAGAAGAAGGGAGGCTCATTTCAGACAGTGTCTGCTGTTTTCAGGGTACAGAAGTGATCTGTGGAAAGTTAACTTTCACTGTTTTGATTTTTAGGGGTGGTGATCCTCCAGTAAGCAACACAAATTGAATACTAATGACTTGTTGGGTTGGTCTTAGAGAAATTTGTGTCCATAATCGTGGCAAAGCCTCCTCGTCCTCGTGTTGTTGTTTTTTAAGTTGTTGGTCTAATGGATGGGATATCCCTAACTCTTGTTTTCAGTAAAACCAAAACATAAAAACTGCTCATTGATCAAATCTGCTCAAAAAGATTCATGTTCAGGTCAGGTCGCTGACATCACTCCACTTGACAAATGTTGGCTTTTTGACAAGTTTTATAGAGTCTCTTTTTGGATGTCAAGGACCTTTAAATTTGACCTCATTTCCCAAGAGGATGAGTCCGCGATTCCTTTTGATAGTCTCATTTTCCAAATTATGTGTGCCTGGTGTGAATGCTGAACTGAACTGATTTTGGATTATTTGCACCTTTATTCTAAATGTGTGATAACCTCAGAGATCTGGTAATTGTTCTTCTGCAGGAAAATCTCGGAAAGCTAATGACCAACTTGAGGAGCACACATCCTCACTTTGTCAGATGCTTGATTCCAAATGAGATTAAAAAACCAGGTACACATGAAAGAAAACACTTATTTAAGACAAAAATAATGCAAATTATTACCTGATTATTATAATCTGTTGTGTCAACTTCACTGCAGGTGTAATGGACAACCACTTGGTCATTCACCAGCTGCGCTGTAACGGTGTGCTGGAGGGCATCAGGATCTGCAGGAAAGGATTCCCCAGCAGGATCCTTTATGCCGATTTTAAGCAGCGGTTGGCACTGATTACAATTCAAAAACAGCTAATAATGAGCATTTAACTAAATCATTAGTGTTTATGATTGCTCCCATTTATCCACATCCAACAGATACAGAATCCTGAATGCCAGTGCCATCCCAGAGGGACAGTTCATCGATGGAAAGAAGGCTTCTGAGAAGCTTCTTGGTTCGATTGACATTGACCACACACAGTACCGGTTTGGTACCACAAAGGTATTTGTCCAGAGTGCTGTGAAGTTCTAAAAGCTTTTAGGTACAAACTGATCTGTTCATACTCCATAATGTTTGCAGGTATTCTTTAAAGCTGGCTTACTCGGCACTCTAGAGGAGCTGCGAGATGAAAAGCTGGCCTCTCTTGTGACCCAGACTCAAGCTCTGTGTCGTGGCTATCTGATGAGAAAAGAATTCAACAATTTAATAGCACAAAGGTGGCCCATCATTACAAATACTCCTCAGTAATCCTAAAAAACAACCACTGCAGGGAATAAAAACTGTATGTTTTTCAGAGACTGCATCTGGATTCTCCAGTATAACCTGCGCTCGTTCATGAATGTCAAACACTGGCCATGGATGAAGCTGTTCTTTAAAATAAAGCCACTTCTAAAAAGCGCAGCAACTGAAAAGGAGATGGCAACAATGAAAGAAGACTTCATCAAGTGTAAAGACGATCTGGCAAAGTCAGAGGCCAAGAGAAAGGAGCTCGAAGAGAAAATGGTTTCTCTGTTGCAGGAGAAAAATAACCTCCTCCTGCAAGTACAAGCTGTAAGTGTCAAATAACATCCAGTCAGTCAAATCAGAGTTCACGCACTCGTTTTTAATGCTGGTATATCATTTCATTTTCTCAGGACTCTGAAAATCTTTGTGATGCAGAGGAGAGATGCGAAGGTTTGATCAAAAGCAAAATTCAACTGGAGGCCAAACTCAAAGAGGTGTCGGAGAGGCTGGAGGACGAAGAGGAGATGAACGCAGAGTTGACCGCCAAGAAGCGGAAGCTCGAAGACGAATCTTCTGAGCTTAAAAAAGACATCGATGACCTGGAGCTCACGCTGGCTAAAGTTGAGAAGGAGAAACATGCTACCGAAAACAAGGTTTGTGATTTTTAATGGACGTTTTAGTTTTGGTGATAGGGAGGAAAAATCTTCTGTGAATTGTTCTACATGAAGCGTTGTCATTGTTGATGTCGATCAACCTGATCAAACTTAATGGCAGTTCATGTAGAAACCATCAAGTTGGTGGATTTATTTTGCACAATCTGCACAAATACATGAGTGGTATCAGTAAAATGCTTTTCACCTTGCCTTTTCTGCTTTTATATAGATCAAGATTACCAAAAACAACAAGGGGCTGCCTTGTCGCAGCTCTATGCACTTAGACACCACGATTGCTAAGAGCTAAATGATAATGTTCGCATGTTTACAGCTGCTTTTTAGGTCCCAAGATCTTCTACCAGCAAGTCTCACAACCTCGTGAACATCTTAGATCTAATCTGAAGCCCGGATTCAGTCCAAAGCGGCAAAATGGGAACAGAGACATTACTTTAGTTTAGTGAGACATATTTACCTTTATTCATCAAAGGACCGCTGCGACAAATGTTATATATTTGACTTTTATTCAATATAACTCAAAGTGCAAGACTGAACACAGGAAGTCATCAGGAAAGTACAGAGCTGAAGTGTAGTTTCACAGATATCGCCCCCTGGTGGCCATTTAAATGTATGCAGTGTTTTAGACCAAGAAGTTAATGCCCGTCCTTCACCCTCTATTAGTGCTCTATTAACAAAGTCATGTGACAAAAATCCATCTACTGTTTCAGTCTAGGAGGACTCACTCATTGTGTGCTCTAGGATTATTTTCTGTTTGTACTCTGATGTTCATAGCGGTGACCTATGACCTATTGCAGGTTAAAAACCTGATGGAGGAGCTGGCTGGTCAGGATGAAAACATGACCAAACTCAACAAGGAGAAGAAAGCTCTCCAAGAGGCTCATCAGCAAACACTGGATGACCTTCAAGCAGAGGAGGACAAAGTCAACACTCTGACCAAAGCCAAGTCTAAGCTGGAGCAGCAAGTGGATGACGTGAGCTGGTGTGACTACTTTCAGACCCTGGTGTCGCTAAATATCTCAATTAACTTTGTGCGATTTGCTTGTAAAGCTTGAAGGTTCACTGGAGCAAGAAAAGAAGATCCGCATGGACCTGGAAAGAGCTAAACGGAAGCTCGAGGGGGATCTGAAGCTGACGCAGGAATCCCTCATGGACCTGGAAAATGACAAACAACAAGCTGAGGAGAAAATTAAGAAGTAAGCTTTTGCAGTGGTTTTGTGTTCAAGTGGAAATGAACTGATTAAATACTTCATATCTTCTTATCTTCACAGAAAGGAATTTGAAAACAGCCAGCTGCTCAGCAAAATTTCGGACGAGCAAGCTATAAACAACCAGCTCCAGAAGAAAATCAAGGAGCTCCATGTATGAAGTTCAGAGTTAGACCATAAATTAATAACACTGTTAGAAATGACCTGTTTAAGTCTCGGTGATATCGTGTGTTGTGTTTTTCTGCTTTCAGGCTCGCATTGAAGAATTGGAGGAAGAAGTTGAGGCCGAGCGGGCGGTCCGAGCCAAGATCGAGAAGCAGAGGTCTGACCTCGCCAGGGAGCTCGATGAGATCAGCGAGAGGCTGGAGGAGGCCGGAGGAGCTACCGCCGCCCAGATCGAGATGAACAAGAAGCACGAGGCTGAGTTCCTCAAACTGCGGCGCGACCTGGAGGAGTCCACGCTGCACCATGAGGCCACGACGGCGGCTTTACGCAAAAAGCAGGCAGACAGCATGGCTGAGCTGGGTGAGCAGATCGACAACCTCCAACGAATCAAGCAGAAGCTGGAGAAGGAGAAGAGTGAACTGAAGATGGAGATTGATGATCTGGCCAGCAATATGGAAACTGTTGCAAAAGCAAAGGTGATGTTGCGGAACTCCACTTTTTCATCCTTAGGCTTTGCTCAAGTAGTTCAGCCACAGTTTTGAGGATATTTTGCTTATTCGCCTTATTCTTATGCTTCAATCATGGCAGGCGGGTGGAGCTTCTGAGAATATCATGTTAGGTATATTCAGTCTCGTCAACATCATATCCGGTCGTTAAGTGATGATGTGACGAATCCTACTTCCGGGCCTAAAGTAGTCTGTGTTTAATATGGCTTTTGTGTTGTTAACATGTTTAATGTTATGTATTTTCTTCTATTTAATCTCAAAAAGCTCCTAAAACAGTCAGTGATCACTGTTGACCTCCCTCTGCTTTTATTACCGCTAATCATTTATTTAAGCTCAGTTTTTAAAACCTTAGGATGTAACTGCAGCCCAGCCCATGCAGCAGTATATGAATGACTAACCTCGTATTGTGGATGGATTATCTCAGTTGTTCTCCTGGCTGAAGTTTGGTCCTTTTACAGCATCCTGCCATGCGATTACATTTGTTCCTGATAGGGTTGCCAACTCCCTGAAAAATAAATAAGGGACACCTCGTGGCCAGGGCCGGGCAACCCAGTTGTCTTCACCCTTCCCAGTGTGGTAGCTCTTTTTTTTGTGTGTGAAATTATTTTTTTAACCATTTGACTTGAATTTGATTTAAGCAGATGCATATTCTTTGTGATATGACCATATGGGAAACAAATGATCATTTAGCCATTTATTTTTAGCTCAAAATGACAACATTAACACAGTAAAACAGGTCTCTTTCTTAAACAGAAGCCTGTCATGCTTAACTTTTGAGAATATAAGTAAATCTTTCTTTAAAAGAACTCTGCCCTGCTTAACTTAAAATTATATAAATTAATAGAAAGCAATACAACAAAAATATTCTTGTAACAGTGCACATATAGTGCATTTAGTACAATTGGCTTCAGTTGAGGTATTATTTCAGCTTTTCTAATGCTAATCAGCTGCTCCTGTTTGTAAACCCGCTTGTTCCCATGATTACGCATCATAACTCATCATCATTATTAATCTATGTATTACTTTTATGTATTAGTGATCTATTTGTTGTAATCATCTATCCTTGCAGTTGTTTATTACACAAAATAAATTATATTATCACACTTCTGGCCACATAGCGCTGATATTCACTGCACATGCCCATATTAACCTTAACCAGAGGGTTTAAAAAATAAACCAGTGTTTACATACCATATCTGCTTCTGCCGTGGCCTGGTGGACAAAAAAATGGTTAAGGGTTCCCCGAGCTTTCACGCCCCTCATGTTCTTCATGTGCCCACCACTAGAAGCATGCCTATGGAAAAAGTGCGCCGGCACACAGTGCAGTGCGCTTTATAGGTGTTATCGTGCAAGTTCCCAGCCCAGTGGTTTCCTTTTCCCATTCCTCCCTGTATTTATTCTTATTGTATTCTAATTTTTGCGTCATAACTTTTGCACTGTCCACTTCCTGCTGTGACAAAACAAATTTCCCACGTGTGGGACTAATAAAGGTTATCTTATCTTATCTTATCTTTCGCAGCCTTTTTTTCTTTCTCTGGGCGAACAAACATTGCTGCTCTAATGCTGGGCTTACACTGTGCGATTTTTGGCCCATTTTGAGACGATTTATGAGTCGTGCGACCGATTTGGTGATCGGCCCGATTTTGGCCTTCATCGTGCGTCGTGTAGTATACGTGGGGTAACGAGAAGCGATTAACACCTCGAGCAGCTCCCGATCATCAATCGCTCGTGAGCCGCTCACACTGCTCACGCGCAAACAGGTAAACGTCGGTGAAAAAGATGGAGCAGCTCGGCTGTGCGGCGTGTGATCTGGACACAAGCGATGGAGGCACAACTTGTAGAACTTTGGAAAGCTCATCCGAGCCTTTTCGATGTGGCCTCACAAAATGATCACGACCACAACAACCGTGAAAATAGTTGGATTTACATTGCTGCTCAATCACAGCTGCCTGATCAATGTTTTTCATTAGCAATTTAGCAAAGTTGATGGTGGCGTGTCTGTGTGAGTGAAAGACAGAGAGAGCGAGCGACAGATTTTCTGTTATAACCTTCATGTTATGTTGGCACAGTGTGAGCACTCAGGTCGCATCAGAGCATCGGGCGGTATAGTGTGAGACCTGCATCGTGACCTACCAACTTCTAACCCCTGCGAGTCAATCGTGCAGTTTGAGCAGGAGCTGAATAACGTGACTGAAAAAATCGCACAGTGTCTGCCCAGCTTTAGGTGTACTGTCGTCCGAGACTTGCACCGCAGTGTCGGCGTTTGTTTCCCTGTTGGCCATGCTTCTTGTTGTGGTCATCTGTTGTCTTCCGGTATTTTCTCCGTAAGCGACCTTTCCTCGACCAATGAGATGAGCGGTAATCTGAATTGTCATACTCGAATTGTCATAAGTGTGCTGTCAGCTCATTGGTCACAAAGCAGGAGAGGGGCTGGGAATTGTGTTTTCAAACAAAGCGTTAATTCCATTAAAAGTTATAGACTACTTTTGATTCTCACTGGATTACGGGACAAAGTGCGTCCCTTATTAGCTCAATACGGGACGTGTACTTTTGTTTCGAAATACGGGACGATTCCGTTTTTTAAGGGACGGTTGGCAACCCTAGTTCCTGACCACCGAGAACACTCACGTTAACTTTTATCGAGTGAGAAAAAAAGTTAGCTTGTTTATATTATGCTAACATAGCTGTGTCGCTAGCGGTCACGTAGCACATCATTATATACCAGCTAGCCAAACTTTAGTAACCCTACAAACGTCACTGCTGTTTAGTTTTCTGTCTTTATTTATGTTGGAAGTGATAACAGAGCTGTACGTTTGAATTTGTTTCCAAAACCCCGCAGTCAGGACATGCTATATTGTATTTAGATAGAAGCTAGCGAGCTAACTCCCTGCTAACTTCTAACTCCGTTAAATGTCATAAATTCCGTTTTCATGGATTCCTGGATGTTAAACTCAATTGTTACACCTGGTAGAGCAGAACGCTGATCATTTTATTAAAGATGAAAGACTTTAGACAGTTTTTCAACTCTCAGTAATGCCATAGTGATCGTTTGATATATCAAATCAAATCACTTTTATTGTCACATCACATGTGCAGGCACACTGGCACAGCACATGCGAGTGAAATTCTTGTGTGCGAGCCCCACAAGCAACAGAGATGTGCAAACACAACAACACAAACGAGCAAAATACCAGAATGGCCAACCTGAAACTAATAAATATATGTACAATATATAATAGTGTATGCATTTCTGGATGTGTATACTAAATATTTTCCTACGTGTGTGTGTGTATACACATTTTTACAAATTAAATAGTAAAAAAAAAATATATATATATATATATATGGACCATATATGGACCTGCAGCGGAGTTTAGGCCCAGACACGGCTAGTGACGTCAGACTTAACGACCGGATAGAGAAGAAAAGTAGAAAAAACCTCCCTGAAACAGAACATTTAGGGCACCCTGAAGCCTGACCTTGAGTTAAAACTGTGCTTTTAAGAATATATAAGAAGAAAATAATAAAGCATACTATAAGTCCATCTTAATTAGTTTTAGTGTGACAAGAGGAACAGTTTTAACAGCTTGAATATCTCATTTGTGTTCATTTATATTCTCACAGGTCAACCTGGAGAAGATGTGTCGCTCACTCGAAGATCAACTCATGGAGCTGAAAACTAAAAACGATGAAAACATGCGGCAAATCTCTGACCTTAGCAATCAGAGAGCCCGCTTTCAGACTGAGAACGGTAATTCCTCCTTTTATTGGAGTCGATAAAATGACAGAGCCTTAATTAAAAAGTGTTCTTCTCTCCTTTGGCTGCTGTAGCCGAATTATCCCGACAAATGGAAGAGAGAGAAAGTCTCATCTCCCAACTGACAAGAGGCAAACAGGGATTCACAACACAGATTGATGAGTTGAAACGAATGATAGAGGAGGAAATGAAGGTAATCAGCGCCCACACCTGCAAACAGCTGGTTTACTTTACTCTTTTCACGCACGGTGTTTCATATTGATGTGTTCCTCTGCAGGCAAAAAACGCCCTGGCTCACAGTCTGCAGTCAGCTCGTCACGACTGCGATCTCCTTCGGGAGCAGTACGAGGAGGAGCAGGAGGCCAAAGCCGAGCTGCAGCGCTGTTTGTCTAAGGCAAACTCGGAGGTGGCCCTCTGGAGGAACAAATATGAGACTGATGCCATCCAACGCACCGAAGAGCTCGAGGAGGCAAAGTAATTAAACAACGAGAACGGATCAGTGCATCAGGCTTTGACTAAATATCGCTCAGTTTTAAGCACTTTGATATAATAATGAGTAAACAAGTAAATGCACATTACTACGGTATTCATAATTTATTTTTGTTTCCAACAAAGCACAACACTTAATTTTCCACATCATCATTAACAAGAAAGGAAAAAACTGTAACGTTTCCTCCATCCATGACAGGTTTTCTAAAATGTTCTCATGTGATTAATTGTGGTTTTCAATCATTTTTCAGGGAAAAGGCTGAAAGACCTGTTAGATGTGTTTCACTGTAAATTATTACAATTAGAAATGGAAAATTACAATAAAATCAAAATGTTAAAAAATCATACATGACCCCATAAAACCTTCCATTATCCTCACCAAGCCGATGGGCCAATTCCTGTAGAAATATGAGGCTAGGATTAATATTTGACGTCGCTCCTTCACTTGAGGTAAAGGATTAGGAAGATTAAAAAATAGTTAAAAAAAGAAAAAGAAGAAAACCTATTTTAATACAAAGGTGAGAAGTGAGTGAGACTAAAACTGGAGCTTTAAGGTAAAGTCTGGGCTGCAGCATTTTGGAACAGCTGCTAATATTTGATTGGTTGCAGTAAAGTTAGTGAGTCTAGTCTACATGAGACAAAAGTATGGAGGTGTTGAAAGTGCTGAGGAAGAATTATACCGTGCTCATGGCTGGATGGCCTCTCGCCATCTTTATCTTCACAGAGGAGGGTCCTGGATTTGAACCCGGAGTTTCTCTGGGAGCTTTGATTTCTTAGTTAATGCTGCCTAACCTTGTGATATCTAGGGCCCTCTCACAGATGACATTCATAATCTCCAGTAGTTTGCTTCCTTGTTAAATAAAGGCTGAAAAAAATGTGTCCTAAAACACAACACAACACACAAAAGAAACACTAAGACTTTTTGATTTGAAACAAGCGGTTTTACTTCTGACAGGAAAAAGCTTGCCCAGCGTCTGCAAGAGGCTGAAGAACAAATCGAGGCGGTGAACTCAAAGTGCGCCTCTCTGGAGAAAACTAAACAACGGCTTCAGAATGAAATGGAGGACCTGATGGTGGATGTGGAACGATCCAACAGCTTAGCTGCTACACTAGACAAGAAGCAGAGAAACTTTGACAAGGTATTATGTATTTATTATATTAATTATCACACACATATTACAGCATTAATTCTGACCAGCGAATGTCTCCCTGAGCTCAGATTCTGGCTGAGTGGAAGCAGAAGTACGAGGAGTCTCAGGCTGAGCTCGAGGGAACTCAGAAAGAGAGTCGATCTCTGAGCACCGAGCTCTTCAAACTGAAGAACTCATATGAGGAAGCTTTGGATCATCTGGAGACGGTGAAGAGGGAGAATAAAAACCTGCAGCGTGAGTCAGATCAGAATGTTTTGTGTGGATCAACAACTTTAAAAGAGTTTTTTGGAAATTTCTTGCAATTCTGATTTTCCAACACATAGAGGAGATCTCAGACTTAACAGAACAACTTGGGGAGAGCGGAAAGACGATTCACGAGCTCGACAAATTCAAGAAGCAGGTGGAAACGGAGAAATATGACATGCAGGCTGCGCTGGAAGAAGCTGAGGTATAACTCAAAAGGAAGTGAGGAAAATCAGAAAAATACTGCATTCTTACCATTACAGTGTGAAACGCAACCGAAATGTTTTTAAGGCTTCCCTGGAGCAGGAGGAGTCGAAGATCCTGCATGCACAGATGGAGCTGAACCAGATGAAGGCTGAAGTCGACCGGAAATCAGCGGAGAAAGACGAGGAGATCGACCAGATGAAGAGGAACCATCAGAGAGTGTTGGAGTCCATGCAGGCCACTCTGGACGCCGAGGTCCGCAGCAGGAACGACGCTCTGAGGGTGAAGAAGAAGATGGAGGGAGACCTGAACGAGATGGAGATCCAGCTGAACCATGCTAACAGGCAGGCAGCCGAGGCTCAGAAACACCTGAGGAACATTCAGGGGCAACTCAAGGTACAACCACACATTAATACTTTTATAACATTCACGAAAGGGGTTTTTTTTTCATGCAAAACTTTAAGAACTGGCTGAAATACTGAAAGCGTGTTTGCAAAAGCAAAATAGAGACAGGTTTGGAAGATAAGAGTGGAGTAACAAGAGTCTTTGCATATAAGTTCCATGCAAACTGCAGGCAGCCGCAGCAATCAGACATTTTTGCTGCAGCATCCTCTTAGCAACCAGTTTCACCTCAAGCAGCCACTCACCAGTCTGAGAATGAACATTTCTCCCTAGCAACCGGAGGTTTCCAGAAGGTTGCCGACGGGTCTCTAGGCCTGTGTGGCTGAAGCTTGAAGAGCCAAAAATTAGACCAGGGCACAATTTTAGCTCAACAGTGAAGCAGGCCAAATGAAGAAACCCAGATTCGATTCGAGACCCTCTCTCTCTGTCACCTTTTAATACAAACAAAACCTAATAAAAGTGACAAAAGCCCAAAATAATTCTTTCTCGGATTAACATGAAATACAAATGTTAACATGTTTCACTCGAGCTCCTTTGGTTATCGCTTTTTTGATTTAAAGACACCCAGCTGGAAGACTGCTGCCACTAAATGTTTATGTTACCGAACCTGAATATCAGTTTAGTTCACATAGGAACCTGCCTCATACGAATAGGAAGCTAAATTAGCTTAAGTTATAACCAAGCTGATGACCAAGCTGTTCCATACACTGTAAATTGTGACCTGATGCTCAAGTTAGACAAGTGTTGGTCAGTGAGATCTCTCAGGTGGGCAAAGACAAATTAACTGGACGCTCACCTGAATGCATTTCCAGGATGCCCAAATCCACCTGGATGAATCTGTGAGAGGACAGGAAGATATGAAGGAACAAGTAGCCATGATGGAGCGCAGAACGGCCTTGATGCAGGCCGAGATCGAAGAGCTTCGAGCTGCTGTGGAGCAGACGGAGCGCAGTCGAAAAGTGGCTGAACAGGAACTGATCGATGCCAGCGAGCGCGCGGGACTTCTGCATTCTCAGGTAGGCTGCTCACCTGTTCAACAACCCATTCTGACCTGCGGGATTTACAGGTCACAGTCTTTTTTTAATTATCTTTTCCAGAACACAAGCCTTCTAAACACCAAGAAGAAGCTTGAGGCGGATGTAACTCAGCTTCACTGTGAAATAGAAGAAGCCGTTCAAGAGGCCAGGAATGCCGAGGAGAAGGCTAAGAAAGCCATTACTGATGTATGACGCTCTTACAGGGCTTTTATTTGAGTTATCACACGTTTGATTATCATAAAGATGTGATGTGCTCATGGTTCGGTGTCTCTAGGCTGCCATGATGGCGGAAGAGCTGAAAAAAGAGCAGGACACCAGCGCTCACCTGGAGAGGATGAAGAAGAACCTGGAGGTGACGGTGAAAGACCTTCAGCACCGATTGGATGAGGCTGAAAACTTGGCCATGAAGGGTGGAAAGAAGCAGCTTCAGAAATTGGAGGCTAGGGTGTGTATGGCTATGAAATTACATTTTAACAATCCACGAGCTTCGTTGCAGACTCTATGGGCATCAGTTAGCATGCTAAATGTTTGTGACTGTATTTGTCTGGAAGGGTTCCCACGAGAAACCCTCATCTGTCTAAAAAGAGCAGGGCAGCGTGGTTTAGGTTTGCAAACGTGCAGCTGAACAAACTAGAAGACTTCGGGAACAATGTCCTTTGGACCGGTGAGACTAAAATGGAGACGTTTGACCATAGTGCACAAAACCAAACACCCCATAGCAGCTTTTAGCACGGGAGTGGAAGGCTGTTGATTTGGGCACCTTGCAGTCATTGAGGTGATCATGAACTCCTCTTTATACCAAAGTGTTCTAGAGTCAACACATTGGTACAAAGAGGAGTTCATTGTCCTAATGAAACAGGGCAATGGTCCAAGTACAGCAGCAGCAAATCTCCAACAGAACAGCTGAAGAATCAAAGTGGTGCAATGACCCAGTTCAGACCTAAACCTGACCGAGTTGCTGTGATGGGACCTTCAGACAGCGGTGCATGAACCAGTGCTGTAAAATTCAATGAACTGAAGCAACATTTTAAAGAAGAGTGGGCTAAAATTCCTCCACAGCAAATTGAGGGACTGACCAAGTTGTTGCTGCTGAAGGAGAGTCAAACAGCTGCTGAATCATGTGAATCGTTGCGTCTTTGCTTTCATTAGTTACGACACGGTGTAATATTTCACGTGCTGCTGTGCATCTGAGGTTGTATTTAATTCATTTACATTTTTTATGTCCTGACATGGAAAACCTCCGACTTTAAAAAGGATACACTTTTGTTTTCACATGAGTGTACTGAGCATGAAAAGTGTGCTGTTAAAGTTGGTTGCAAACATTTTTACACATTTTCAGTTAAATCAAAGCCCTACAGAAAACTGAAAGCTCACTGTAACATTAAAATCTACTTCCTCACGTCTCCAGGTCCGCGAGCTGGAGAACGAGCTTGAAGCCGAGCAAAAACGTTCCACTGAGGCCATCAAAGGAGTCCGAAAATATGAGAGGAAAATCAAAGAGTTAACCTATCAGGTAAAATTAGCTGGTGTTTTTAGCAGTTAAGAAAATGAGAATGGATATTTGTCTTTTCTTGTCTCTCCTGTTTGTAAGAGATGTTCATCTTGTGTTTTCAGTCCGAGGAAGACAAGAAAAACAACATTCGGCTGCAGGATTTGGTGGACAAACTCCAGAGCAAGATGAAAACCTACAAGCGACAAGCTGAAGAAGCTGTGAGTGAATCACTGTCGGCACAAATATATTCAGAGATACAGTGAAGTGTCAGAGCGCCATCACACTGAAAACAATTGTTCCCCAGGAGGAGCAGGCCAATGTGCACATGGCCAGATTCAGGAAGGTTCAGCATGAGCTGGAGGAGGCCGAGGAGAGAGCTGACATGGCCGAATCTCTGGCCAACAAGATGAGAGCCAAGAGCCGTGAAATAGGCTCGAAGGTACTGCATTCGATGTAGACTGTAGCTACGAGTGTTTAGCTGTTCCTCTGAAAGAATAACAGGCATACACTCCCCACCATGTTAGGTTTAGGGCAGAAATATGACAGAAGCAAGCACTCTGGAAAGTAACAGCTTTGTGTTTTCTTATAAATGGTTAAAAAATGTATTGTTTTTTGCATCAATTTGCTTGTTTTCCAGGCCCAGGAGGGACAGGGCGAGTAACAGAGTGCACTTCACCAGTGCAGATATATAAAAGTTCATCGATTCTCACATTAATACCATAGCATGTTAACACCTATTAAAATAAACACGGCTTAACGAGTGGCATAAATTCTCTAGATGCTTTAGCTTAAAGTATTTATGTCTCAGAGTAATTAAGCGGCTTATTTAACACTTATAACTTCTCACACAACCACAGCTCCAAAGTTGATGACTTTAATTGAAGGGGACACCTGTGGGATTGATTATATAACATCAACATCACTTCATTTAATTGCTGGCATGAAAATATAAGACGCTGGTCTCCTGTTTTCTAAAGGTCAGCAGATGCTTTCAGTAATTACAAATCAACACTAACACTTATACACTTCTAACTTTACACATTTGAAGCTTATAAGATGCCACTTAGAGACATTTAGGATAATAAATTTGTGTCAAAATAAAAGAAAAAAGGGGGAAAGGTGTTGATGCTGTTTTGCTCCATGTACCAATTTCATTCTTAAAAAATTTACACAAAAGCGTTTTTTTCTCTGCCAGTAGCTGCAGATCAGAAACAAGAATTAAAAACTAGTCCGCAGATGTTTCCCGGTTTTGTAGGAACATATCGTTTCTTTGGTCTAGCACATAAATAGAGTTTGCTTGGATGTGCGCACATTTGCTCTTGTCTTTGAAATGCATGTAAGTAACTATTAATATTGAAAGTGTGCAGAATGGAGGCTGGAAGATGCATTTATGAAGCATTTGGTTACAATTTTCCCACCTTTCTATCAGTGATCAAGATTTTGCTCCTGGGTCACTTTTCAGTTTCATCATTTTTGGTGAGAAAAGTGAACCAGAGTGCAATGATTTAATTTATATACAAATTATTTTATAACTTCTCAGGATGGCAAATGATAACATGCAATAAATGTTTCTGTAAAATTCTGAACAGAAATAGAAATATTGAACTAAATTTGACTTTTTGTTATTTTGACACAAATAGCATCCTGTAGAATTTCAGCAGCATGATGCTAATCTGCACCAAGCAGCTCGTTTTAGCAGAACTAAATGTTTAGTATCCAGAACTTCCAGCACGTCTAGTCTTTCCTTTTTGTCCCAGTGACAGCCTCTTTTTCTTCTTCTTCTCTGGTCTTACCTTTTGTCTGTCTTCAGTTTTAGAGCAGCATTAAACAATTTTAAAATCAAACCTACTTTGTCTCATGTTTGCTCCGACTCATTCAATCACAAGGTCTCAGTTTTTATTCCATATGCATCAATAGCCATTTGTATTAATGGACACTTTTTTTTAAGATTAAGGATTTTATTATAATTGAGGCAACACACATTCAATAACACAACACAAATACATTTAAGCAAATACAGAAGATAACTGCCTCGCTTAAGGTTTAAAGTCACTGTGTGTATGACGTGAAGATTTGTTAACCTAACCTTACTAAATGTGTCTTTGGACTGTGGGAGGAAGCCAAAGACAGAATTTTTATTTTTCAGTTATTAAAATATCAGCCGCTGGCAGGATGCTGCTGCTCGTTTTACAGCGTCCAGATCAACGTTATCATGGCAGTACTGCTCTGTAACTGAGCACCGCTTCATCTTTTTATCTCTGATTTTGTTCTCCACCAATTTTAGGTCTTTATCTGAGAATTAAGTTACATAAATTATACCCACAGTGGCTTTAAATGGAAGAAAAACACACGTTTGATTAAGAATATGTTGTAAATGAGCTCAAATGAGTTTCAGAGACTCAGCTTTCGATATCATCTTAATGCCCTTTAATCGCCGCTACTCCCCGCTATCTTTTACCTGAAAATGAGAAGAACAAGAAGTCATTAGCGCTTATTACAGTGAGTTTAAGGTGCATTAGCTTTGGCTGATTCGATCACCTTGCTCGTGTCTCGATTCTTCACTTTCATCTTGTTGATCTGGGACTCAGCGATGTCGGCTCGCTCTTCGGCCTCCTCCAGCTCATGCTGCACCTTCCTCAACTTAGTCAGGTAAGTGTTGGCTTGCTCTTCCTGTTAACAACCAAAAAAAAAAACTAAATCAAATTCTCCAAATTCTCCAAACATCTAACTACAACATGTTTGACAGAAAAAACACTCACAGCTTCCTCAGCCTGCCTCTTGTACGCTTTCACCTTCAGCTGGAGTTTGTCTACCAGCTCCTGCAGTCTCATCATGTTCTTCTTGTCCTCCTCGGACTAGTTTTTGGTGACAGAAAAGAAACGATCTCCATTTTTTGAAACATTTGTAAAAACCTTGCATTGTGAAAGTGAACAGGGTTTTTTCTACCTGATAGGTGAGCTCCTTAATCCTGCGCTCGAGTTTGCGCACACCTTTCACAGACTCTGAGCCATGTCTCTGCTCCGCTTCAAGCTCGTTCTCGAGTTCTCGCACCTGGAAGGGCGAAAATGTTTGGTCATCAGTCTCCTGTGTTTTTGAGCAACACCCTCCTGTTCCTAAAGCTGATGAAAGATGTTATTTGGTCAGATTACCCTGGCTTCCAGTTTTTGGAGTTGCTTCTTTCCGCCTTTCATGGCCAGGTTCTCGGCCTCATCGAGGCGCTGCTGCAGGTCTTTGACAGTCGCCTCCAGGTTCTTCTTCATCCTCTCCAGATGAGCGCTGGTGTCCTGCTCTTTCTTCAACTCCTCCGCCATCATGGCCGCCTGAAAAAAAGTAATAAAATGGCTAGCATACTGCTGCATCTTTTAGGCTTACACTGAGACAAATCGACTTACATCAGTGATGGCTTTCTTGGCTTTCTCCTCAGCGTTCCTGGCTGCTTGGACACTATCATCCATCTCACTCTGAATCTGAGACAGATCCGCCTCCAGCTTCTTCCGACTGTTGAGCAGGCTGGTGTTCTGCAGGCGAGGATTTGAATTAACATAAGAGGGACAAATAATGATGATGAGTCGTGATACCTTCAAATATTTAAATAGATGTTGTTTCAGAGAAAAAGTGGATTCTAACTGTAGAGCTACGACTGCTGCGATCTGAGAAAATTCTGAGAAAATTAAAAATCTGGTTTGAAAAGTTTGCCAAATATATTTTTATTTGTTCTACTAAATCTATTGAAACTTATAAGTAAGAAAAAACAAAGAACTGGAATACTTCTGAGGTTTGTACCCATTACTGACAGACACTGACACAGATTTTCGTCAACAAATTTATGACCTGACATCGATTCGCTAAATTAGATAAATTATTTGCAGGTTGCAGGTTTCACTGATCTCACCTCAGGGAGAGCAGCCTGATCATTTAATATCATTTACTGAATCATTTAGTCTGCAGGATGCCTTTCATCTGATTGCACATTCTTCATAAATATAACCCCAGTTCTGGCCTGACCCCCAACATTTCTCAACCCTACCACCAACTCATGGTCAATAGCTGTCCGTTGTGGTCGTGCCATCTATTGCTAATAAAAAAATGTGTGCACATGTAAAACTGGTGGATCTGAACCTGTGAGTGTAGCAGCTGAACTCTCTCGCTGGCATCCAGCAGCTCCTGCTCCGCTAGCTTGCGGCTTCTCTCGGTCTGTTCCAGAGCTGCTCGGATCTCCTCCATTTCAGCCTGCACGAGGTTGCTCCTGCGCTCCGACATGGCCACCTGCTCTTTCATGTCATCGGTGTTTCTCAGGGCGTCATCGAGTTGAATCTGGACCTCCTAAACAGAAATGTTATAAATAGAAGCATGTTCTTAAGCTGAGGTAATAACAAACTCTTCTCGCTGTCTACACGCGGCCCACCTTGAGCTGAACTTGAATGTTCCTCAGCTGTTTCTGGGCCTCGGCCGCCTGCCTGTTAGCGTGGCTCAGCTGGACCTCCATCTCGTTCAGGTCTCCCTCCATCTTCTTCTTCACTCTGAGGGCGTCGTTCCTGCTCCGGACCTCAGCATCCAGATTGGTTTGCATTGTGTCGATGATTCTTTGGCTGTTCCTCTTCAGCTGTTCGATCTCCTCGTCCCTCTCAGCTAGCTTCTTGTCCACCTCAGACTTCACCTGGTTTAGCTCCAGCTGGACTCGAAGGATCTTGGATTCCTCGTGCTCCAGTGAGCCCTGAACAAGGACATGCAGTAATAATACCCAGAGACAGCAGAGTTTGTTTAAATATTGTTCTTCTACTCACTTCTGCCTCCTCCAGAGCCGTCTGAGCCTCTAACTTCTCCTGCTCAGCCTGTTTCTTTGCTTTCTCGAGCTCGTGGATGGTTTTCCCCATCTCTCCCAGCTGCTCCGTGAGATCCATGATTTCCTCTGCAGGGAGAAGGAAATCATGATAACGATCGACATTTTGCTGCATTATTAGAGATTTTTATAAAAAGGGGGACCTTGACATACGCTGCAGATTTTTATTTTCCCGTTTGAGTGTCTCCACTTGTTCCAGGCATTCCTCAAAGGCATTCTTCATCTTGAAGTTCTCCGTGCCCAAAGAGCGAACATCTTTTAGAGCTGACTCCAGCTCTGCTTGACCCTCCTCGTATTTCTGCTTCCACTCAGCAACAACCTTTACAATAAAAGGCTCACATATCAGTAAATGGTTTCAGATAAATATATCACTTTATTGTCAAAACATGATGCTGCTTGCATATGGACGCTCAACAAGACATCAGGTATCATACAATCTTTATCCTTCCTTTGGGTCTTTGGCACCAGATATCCTCTATAATGCTGCTAAACAACTGAACAGTGTTAGCAGATTGCTGACAAATAGTTATGGCTTGAACTGAAGTCAGTACTTTAATTATCCTACGAGTTTTGTCTTATTAACAGCTGCGTAAAGAGAGGTTTGGGAGTGTTGACCACTATTAAAGTAATTCTCACCTGTTCCACTCTACCTTCCTCCTGCAGGATATTCTTCTTACTGAACCTCTTAACGAATGCATCAGTCACATCAGCAATTTTAGGATATCTCATGAAAACCAAACCTTGTCAAAGTTTCTCTGCTTCTTGTCCAAAGTGGCAGCAGCAGCATTAGACCTCTCCACATCCATCATTAGGTCCTCCACCTCTCCCTGCAGCCGCTGCTTCGTCTTCTCGAGAGAGGAACACTTGGAGTTAACGGCCTCCACAGCTTCTTCTGCATCCTGCAGACGGAAGGCTAACTTCTTCCTGTAGGAGAAATTCGGGTCATCATTAGCACAACATTTAAAGTGAAATGAAGACTGTTCTTACTTTGCCTCCTCGAGCTCTTCGGTTCGTTGGATGGCGTCTGTCTCGTATTTGGTTCTCCATTGAGCCACCTCGCTGTTCGCCTTGGACAGACAGCGGTGCAGCTCGGCTTTGGCCTCCTGCTCCTCCTCGTACTGCTCCCTTAGCAGCTCGCAGTCATGACGTGATGACTGCAAACTGTGAGCTAAGGCGTTTTTAGCCTGAGCAGAATGAAAGCGACACCATGAACACACTAAACTGCCAAACATTCAGGCTAGTGTGTTTCGGCACAGCTTACCTTCACCTCCTCCTCGTGAAGCCGTTTCAGCTCCTCGATCTGCTGAATGAAGGCTTGCTTACCGCGGGTTAACAGTGACATCAGGGACTCCTTTTCTTCCAGCTGCCGAGACATCTCAGCTGGATGGGAGGTGTAAAGAGAATTAAAGCAGGTGTATCTGTGACTTTATTTGACTTCCAGCTTGTTTACTTTACTCCTTACCGTTTTCTGTCTGAAGCCGAGCTTTCTGGCTCGAAAGGTCATTAATGAGCCTCAGATGCTCCTCCTCTTTGGTTTTCACCTCGTTCAGTTGATCTTCAAGTGATCGGCACATTTTCTCTAAATTGATCTTCAAATTTAAGAAAGCAAAAACATAAACCTTGTAATGTTTTTACATTGAAGGGAGCGTAAAGACAAAGACAAGTTTAATGACCAACCTTTGTTTTGGCCACGGATTCCATATTGCTCGACATGTCATCCAACTCCAGCCTTAACTCACTCTTCTCCTTCTCCAGCTTCTGCCGGACTCTCTGCACGTTATCCAGCTGTTCTCCCATTTCGGCCACACTGTCTGCGTGTTTCTTGCGCAGAGCAGCAGAGGTAGCGTCATGCTGCAGCATGCACTCCTCCAGCTCCCTGCGAAGTTTGAGGAACTCAGCTTCACGCTTCTTGTTCATCTCCACCTGAGCGGCGGAGGCTCCTCCGGCCTCCTCCAGCCTCTCGCTGATCTCCTCGAGTTCCCTGGACAGATCAGACCTCTGCTTCTCCACTTTGGCTCGAGCCGAACGCTCGGCCTCGATTTCCTCCTCCAGCTCCTCAATTCGGGCCTGAGTTGCAAATGTGATTCAGGAATTTTATTTGTTATTTAAAAATGGTTGCACCATTTAAATTGAAAGCTTTTAGTGCATGTGTGGTATTTTTTAACCTGGGACACGTGAGACATCCAGTTCATGTGGCTAACATTTTAGTTGACCCACTTTTCTTAAGACCAAAAGTTTAGAAAAGTGGGTCAGAGCAACTTGTACCTCCTTTTTCACCAGTTCTTCTTGTTGCTTTTGTTAAAACCAGCTCACATTTTGCCAGTTTTGATAATGAAACATTACACAGATGAAATTGAAGTCATGTCTTTGTCAGATTTTTTGGGATACGGCCCCTCCTGTAGCCACTGATGTCAGTCTTGTGGAGCCTTCTTTATTTATTCGCTTGCAGAGGTTTAAACCTGACTTATTTTCATTTTCTGCCTTCCTGCCTATTTTATTTACAATCTATGACCTCAGTAAACACTTTCCTGATTATTTTAAAGTTTCAATCACTAGTTTTAGGTCTTATTGAACACAAGACGTTTATTTTGTAAACTATGATCCCAGTTAGTGTCACTATCAGGATGCAATGTCCAGTGATGCTACAGCCAGTGTCCATCTTTTGTGTACAGGCTATAGGCGCTCCAGTCTAAGGAAATGTTATTGGCCATAATGTTTTGGACATCATCGGAAATCAGTTGAGTGCTATTGTTGAAAACCGCTACAGAAAAGCACAGAATCAGCTTCATATTAGTGACGTTGCAGTGATGGAGATAAAATGTACTGTATCTGTTATGTTGTGTTTCTACTCAAAGCAGAATAAGTAGATATACAGTCGATGAACCTTTCTCATCTGCATCATTATATTATCTGCCAATAATGTAAATCCTGAAGTGGACACCAGCTCAGGTAATTCAAAACAATTCTCACATGGAGCTCTTTGATTTTCTTCTGCAGCTGACCACTGAGTGCTTGTTCGTCTTCTATCTTTGACTGCAGTTGTGACAACTCAAAGTCTTTCCTGTAAAAAAAAAAAGGAAAACTTGCTGAATGCTTGAAAATTGTTATTTTTGAAGCCTGAAGGGTTAAAAAGAAATATGTTACTCTGAGGGATCTGTCATTATTTCAAGTTGACCATGTTCAAGGATAAAAAGGGCTCCAACCCAGTACTAGCAAGCAACCTAATAAAGTAACCAGTGAGTGCACAGTGCCACATAAATGAATATATAACACACATTAAATAGTGCAACAAGCTGTAAGCAGTGAGATTAAAGAGCTGGTTTGAAGAATATGTTTGCATAAAGCTGCCTGTGTACAAACTTTATCATCTCCACCAGCTCTGGTCCTTTTGGTCTCTTATGTTTGGAGCATGAATGTCAAACAGAAACCAAAACAGTGAGCCGGGAGATGATAAAACTTTGCACAGAGGGAAACTACAGATTAATTCTTTGTGGGTTTGTGACTCACAGCCCCTCCATTCACAGCTAACACCTTTCCTGGCTTCAAAACTTTGTTTGCCCATAAACTGTTAACTATCTTACAAACTCAGTTTCCTATATGTATAAAGAAAATAACATTTTTAAACACTCTTTTCAGCACCAAAACATTGAGTCCTTACTTTTTCAGCTTTTCTTCCAGCTGTTGCTTGTCATTCTCCAGATCCATGATTGACTCCTGAGCAAGTTTCAGGTCACCCTCCAGCTTCCTCTTGGCTCTTTCCAGATCCATACGGACCTTCTTCTCTTGCTCCAGTGAACCTTCCAGCTAAAGATAAAGCCATCTTACACATCTTAACAGCAGCTGTACACTTCAGTACTTCTGCATGCAGGATAACTCACATCATCCGCCTGCTGCTCCAGTTTGGTCTTGGCTTTGGTAAGCGCGTTTACTTTGTCTTCCTCGGACTGCAGGTCGTCCAGTGTTTGCTGATGAGCCTCCTGCAGGGCTTTCTTCTCTTTGGACAGTTTGGTGATGTTTTCATCTTGGCTCATGATTTCTTCTACTAGGTTTTTTACCTACAGCGATGATTAAGAAGGAAGATATAACAATTCTCCTCTACTGAGATGATACAGCAGTTGATTGGAGACTCACCTTGTTTTCTACTGCATGTTTTTCCTTCTCCACTTTAGCTAAGGTCATCTCCAAGTCGTCGATGTCCTTCTTCAGTTCAGAGCACTCGTCTTCGAGCTTCCTCTTCTTGGCGGTCAGCTCAGCGTTGATCTCCTCCTCATCTTCAAGTCTCTCGGTCACCTCCTTGAGTTTGGCTTCCAGCTGGATCTTGCTTTTGATGAGTCCTTCGCACCTCTCCTCTGCATCCAGCAGGTTGTCAGCCTCCTGATATCAAGATTGTGGGCTAACATTATTTCTCAAAAGTCGCAGCACCCACGTGGACAATAAGTGGTTCTTAACTTACGGCCTGGACTTGAAGCAACAGATCGTTCTTCTCTTGTACGATGGAGACTATTTTCTCTTCCAGCTCCCGCCGACGGGTTTCTGATTTGGACAGATCTTCCTTGAGTTTTCCAAAGTCCACCTTCATTTGGGCCATTTCCTTCTCAGCCTCAGCACTCTTCAGAAGAGGTTTCAGCTTAAAGTACAGCTTCATCCACGGCCAGTGCTTTACATTCATGAAGGAACGGAAGTTATACTGGATGGTGTAGATTGCGTCCCTGTCAAAGTAGAAATTTCATTTCATTTAAGATGCAGGTTTTAGCTGTGATGGATCTATAAAGCATGCAGGGCCTGTTGGCACAGCCTATAAGAGTTAATGTATGATTTTCTCTTTCTTTGTTTTTAGTCCACCACACATGAATGCAGTATGCATCTTTACTTTCTGGCCATCATCTTCTGATACTCTAGCCGGACGAGGTATCCGCGACACAGAGCCTGAGTGGACATCACGACCTGTGCCAGTCGCTCATCTCTCATCTCCTCCAAGGCGCCGAGCAGGCCGGCTTTAAAAAACACCTGAAATGAAAGGTCATTACCACTCTCACTTCTCATTGCTCTTCTTTACCATTTAACCCTTGTTATATGTTAACAACTAAAAACCTTAGTGTGTCCAAACTTGTACTGCGTGTGATCCACGTCGATTGAGCCAAGGAGCTTCTCCGCAGCTTTTTTGTTATCCATGAATTGTCCCTCTGGAACTGCGCTCGCGTTAAGAATCCTGTACCTGTCGGAGAAATGATAAATCTGAGTATAAGAGCAAAAGGTATGAAATATTCAAAAGCTTTGAGTGTTTACCTCTGCTTGAAGTCACCATAGAGGATTCTGCTGGGAAAGCCTTTCCTGCAGATCCGGATGCCTTCCAGCACGCCGTTGCATCGTAACTGGTGGATAACGAGGCCGTTCTCCATTATGCCTGTTATTGAAGGCAGTAATTATTTTAGTTGCATTACTGTGGTTATATAAATGTCAGAATAAGTGGATTATTAAAAACTACCTGGTGTTTTGGTCTCGTTTGGTATCAAGCAGCGCACAAAGTGAGGGTGAGTGGTTCTCAGATTGGTCATAAGCTTCCCAAGATTCTCCTGCAGAAAATCCACACGTGTAGAAGTTTTGTTCTAATAGTTTTGACTTCTTTTTAAACTCAGGAATACTTTTTTGTTATGCTCATGACTAGCAGTTGCTTAGCAATATTTAAGATTACCCATAAAAAAGGTTTTCTAGGAGGCACTGCAAGGCTTAATTTGTTAACCTTGAGCAAATCTGGGGCAAGCATTAAAAATACGGACGAAGGAAACTACACCACAAGCTTAATTCCCCCCCCCCCCCCAAACAATTTGTGAAGAAAATGATGGGTTTTGGTGTTACCATTTATTTTTTAATAGAATATTAAAAAATACAATCTTTACTTATTTAAACTGATTTCCAGGATGATTTCTAATTGATGCACACCCTAGAAACCACTGGTAAATTTTATGTTACCCTGAACAAAGCCGACACAGTCTGGAAAGATGCCCCCTTCTTCTTGGATCCCTTTTTGGCTCCTCCTGCAGCTGTCTCTGCATCAATGACAGTTTAAAACATAACACGACCGTATCATGTTAATAAACAATCGAGCGCTAGTGGAAAAAAGGCATACTTACCGTCTGATCTAGAGTAGTGCGTGTACAGCATGGCCAGTATTTTGACTGATGACTTCTGGTAAAGTTGCACCACCGACTCATTGAGCGGGTCTTTGTTCTTCTCGAGCCACCCGGTGATGTTGTAGTCCACGGTGCCGGCGTAGTGCACCAACGTGAAGTGGGCTTCGGGCTTCCCTTTGACTGGTTTGGGCTTCAAGAAGCAGTTGTTCTTGCCAAGATGTTGGTCATAGAGTTTGTTCTTGAAAGACGTCTCTGTTGATTTTGGGAACATGCACTCTTCCTCAAGGATGGAGAAGATGCCCATTGGCTTGGAAACCCAAAATTCTTGTTAATAACATTCTCGTATTTGAAACATTAAGTTTCATGTTTCTTATTTTTTAAATCATACTGCATATAATACCTTTTCAATGAGCTCAATGCAGGCTGCCAGGTCCATACCAAAGTCAATGAACTCCCAGTCAATCCCTTCTTTTTTGTATTCTTCTTGTTCCAGCACAAACATGTGATGGTTGAAAAACTGTTGCAGCTTCTCGTTGGTGAAGTTAATGCAGAGCTGCTCCATGCTGTTGTGCTAAACACATAAAATATGTTATTCAAGTAAATAAACAAATTTCTGTGAGATTGTGAGGAATGTACAGATATATTTTAAACACCCACATCAAAGATCTCGAAGCCGGCGATATCGAGAACTCCAATGAAATGTTGTCTGGATTGCTTCGTATCGAGCTGCTGGTTGATTTTTGCGACCATCCAAAAAAACATCTTCTCGTAGACTGATTTTGCAAGGGCGCCAATAGAGTTGTACACCTGGAAAGATGGTGAATTATCTTCATACAGTGCTGCACAAAAGACATCTAAGACTAAGCTGAGGAGGATGCAGCATAACGGGATAGATAGATAGCCTCGCATCTTGGCCTCATTTCAGTAATATTGTTGTACAGACTGCATGCATCATGTTTGATGTCCTATCAAAGTTAGTTCGTTCAGCGTCACACTTCAGAATCTCGGAGTGTGTAGGCTGCTTATGTTACAGTCACTCCAGGGAAAACAATGGAGGGGGCCATGAAATGCTCATCAGCACATATTGATCACAAAGTGCTGCCAATCTGGCTGCGTTTACAATTCTAAACATTCGCCAATCTGTTAAATGTCATTCAGTCAGTCTGAGTTAGATTGCTGTTGTTTGGAGACAGGTTGCTTCCCTACAGGCGACTTGTGCAATTGCAACCTCTGGATGCCAAGAGACTGAGGATGTTGGCCAAACAAATGTTTGGCAAATTCAGAAAAAAGGAAATCAATCACCGTAGCAACTGCTGATTTTTTTACATAGTTGCAAAGAGGTTTCCATCTTGTTTTTACTCTGGTGTGACTGAGCTGTTATCAGGATGAAACGCTTTTAGATTCTGAGCTTACCTGCTGAACATTTTGCCCTTTGGTGACGTACTCATTTCCAACCTTCACTCTGGGATAGCAGAGGCTTTTCAGCAGATCTGCCGAGTTCAGGCCCATCAGATACGCTGCTTTATCAGCCACTGCAGGGAAAACAGAAGAATATAGATATGTGACCTCATTCATAGCTCTTTCTTTTGTTTGTTTATTTGTTTGTATCGCCCTCACCTTCAGTGCCCTCTGGCTCAGCCTGCTCCTCCCGCTGTTTCTGCTTGAACTTCATGTTCCCATAATGCATCACAGCGCCAGTGAGCTTATAGATGGATGCTTTCTCTTCAGAGGAGAAGCCCAGAACATCAAAAGCTTCCTGTATTTAAAATAAAAGAGGCCAAGTCAGATTTGAATGAGCTGTAACTCAGCTCAGCGAGATCTGAGTCCACTCACGTCTGTAGCCATTAGCTCTTCAGCGTCATTGATGCTTTTCACACTGATTTCTCCCTGACTGATGAAGGCAAAGTCGTAGGGGTTGGTGGTGATGAGAAGTAGATCTGAAGGGAAAGAAATGAGGTTTATGCAAATGAGCATTGAGAGCATCAAAGTAGTTCAAAAACAATTCATCAGCTCACCTATCAGTTCAGGCTTCTTGTTGCAGGTAAGCTGATAAAAGATGTGGTAGCTTCTCTCAGCCCGCAGCTGAAATGTCACCCTCGACTTCTCCAGCAGATCTTTCAGAAAGAAAAAACATTTTACTCTTTGTGGAAAGATAATTTACCTCATTCTTTATCCAAAGTTAGTGAGTATAAACCTACACGTCTCAATATCTGCAGATGCCAGTTTACCAGTCGCACCAAAGTGGATTCGGATGAATTTACCCTGTTCAACACAAAAAACGGGGCATCTCATTTCTCACAACCATCTGGGAAATTAAATCAAAGTGTAAAGTCCCTGAGGCTCACTCACAAAGCGAGATGAGTTGTCATTCCTCACAGTCTTAGCATTCCCAAAAGCTTCCAGCAGAGGGTTGGCCTGGATGATCTGATCCTCCAGAGTCCCCTGATGAAGAGCGGACCTTCACGTAAATCTGATGCCCACTGCACTCTGAAACACTGACTGACTGACTGCTGATGAACTTACCTTCATTTTGTTAATTGCCTCTTTTTTCTTGTCTGAAGACACTGCAATTGTTGCAAAGTACTGAATGACACGCTTGGTGTTGACAGTCTTTCCTGCACCAGATTCTCCACTGAGGAACAAAAGAAATGAAAAAGCCAACATTTCACCCTACGAGTCATTCGATGCAAAGTCCTCGTGAAGAGAAACAGTCTCTGTTAAACTTACGTGATTAGTATAGACTGATTTTCACGGTCTGAGGACAGAAGAAATGGAAGTTAGACAAAAAATGTAAAGATTCCTTTTGCAGAGACGTTTCTGCTTTGGCACCTGTGAGCATGAACTGATAGGCGTTGTCAGACAGGGCGAAGATGTGAGGGGGGACTTCCATCCTTTTCTTTCCCCTGTAGGCCTGGACCACCTCTGGGTTGTAGACTGGCAGCCATTTGTAAGGGTTCACAGTCACACAGAAGAGTCCAGAGTAGGTCTGCGTGGGAAACACGGAAGAGGCTTTCAGGTTTTCGATTGCAACATCAGGTGGCTCATTGCAGCTGCATAAGTAATTCAGCCTTCAAATCTGCATCACAGCAAAAGTTATATTGACCACATGTGGAACATTAGTCTGCTTCATTAAAACAGAGTATTTCATTAACTTGGTTTCGGATTTTTCTGTCCTTTCTTCTGGGGCTGAAAATTGAGCCAATGTAGAAGTGCCCAAAACTGCAGTTCCTCTAATCTCCACACAAGACAGACTCAAGTCCCCACAGACTGTCATGTTAACATGCCAAACTTCATAAGATTTAAAGTTTGTTTCAAATATGTTTCCCGCTTTAAAAGAGTTTTATTGAGGGGTACTTTTTATTTATTTATTTTTGTGTTTTATTTGTTTTTATAGCTCATCCATTTAGATGTTGATAAAGCTTAAAGTTAGGCCTGCAGCTGCTTTGATTGACAGGTGTGCCGACACAGGTACCTGTAGCCATTTGCTATGGATTAGGCCTCCTAATGAGTGAATGAATGGGACCTTTTGGAGAATGTATCTTGCTGTGAGTTTTTAAAAGGCCTAGTAAGTTAGTGCTTCATTTACAGAAAATTCTAGCACTTTCTTACTATGTTGCTGAACACCAGTTCACAGGTATCTGTGTGTGTGAGGTGAATCTATTCAGAAATAGACTGTGAAACTTATTTCTCATTGTGCACACGTCTAAGGAGCTAAATACTAAAAACTGTATAAATATGAAAATTGTGGCACAACTATCAAATTAGTTATACTGTATGAAAATGGACAATTTCACACTTTTGGTTTTTACAGTACAGATGAAGTATAATGTATTTTTTTAATGTAAAAAAAAAATAATCTCAAATTGGATTTTAGCAAATTTTTAACATTATGGATCCACTCTAATAAAGTAAAGTATATTCCTAGTTATAAAATTAAAACTTTTAGTATTTTTTACAAAAATAATTCATAAAAAACGACAGTAACTCCTAATTTAAGTTTGCATTTTTACTTATATAACTTATGAAGCCCAGAGTGAAGTCATCTGTTTCTAAACAATCACACTGCAGCTTCTGAATAATCTGAAAATCTGGTTTCCAATTTTTAACGCCTCGCTGTTTTAATTAACTCTGCGCGCAGCTTCATATTTTATGTTTGACTTACGTAGATCATCCAAGCTGCATATCTCTCCTTGAGGTTGTACAGCACAGCAGGCTCGTGGAGGTGTGTCATCATCACCATGTCCTCAATCTTATCAAACTTTGGGGGGTTCATGGGAAACACTTGGTCCTCTCTGACAGCTAAAGTCTGAAAAAAGATGAATATTGAAACACGATGCCCAAAGTTAAGGGGGAAAAAGGTCTTTCAAAGGCCAAATGCCTGCAGGATAATTACTGCCTTTACACGTTTTAATAATGTGGAATCACATTTTCATTCAAATTATTACTTTTGTGGAAACTGAAGCAGCATTTAGGGCTTCAGGCAAGATTAAATGTCTCAGTTGAAAGCCAGAATAATAAAGTTCAGGAGGTTTTTTATTGCAGATTTTATGACAGCTGTATAAAATCCTTCTAAAATATTAGAAAGAATAATGTCCTCGTGAGACATCTCATATACAGAAAGCTCTTTTTTTCCCAGGCTGTGTTCAGTTGTCACCAAAGCAGTTTATTAGAGCAACACTTCAGTCCACCCACTCTGTCATCCGCCGTCTTCACACTGACTTTGCCGTCTGCCCTTTCCTGGATCTCAGCCTTGACATACATCTCTTTCTCATCGCTCGCAAAGCACGCCGTCTTGCTGTCAAACGGCCGTGTCTGAGCCTCCGTCCTCTCCTTCTCAGACTTGCGCAGGTACTGGGCAGCCACCCCAAAAATTGTCATTTCCCCATCGGTGCTCATTTTCTCCTAAATCAAAGATTTAAAAAACACACACCAATCATCTCTTGAATTAAAAATTATGTCAACATAACACTTAAAAAATGCATCCTGAACATTATCATACTCACCCACTTTGCTGCACAAGTACAAGAACAGAAACACTGAACAGTTTGCGTTTGGACCTGATCACAAACAAAGTGTCTCAGCTTTTCCAAAACTCCAGCGCAGAAGCTGTTAAATGGGATCGTTACCCTGTGGTTTTACCAGTGGCACTGTCCCTTTTTATATCACACCATTGTCCTTGGTGTGAAGCCTTCTTCCTTTACATGGGCATACACTGATAGAGTTACACAAACCTGCTGCCCATCGCGGATGAGGATGGATCATGGATTAAACACAAGGTGCAAGCTACAGTTATATTTAGATCCAGACACCTTAAAATGTCCCAAATGGAGAATAGTACACTGGGACAAATAGAATATTTAATGTAAGTTTGGCACATGTGAAGCTGGCAAAGTAAAAGAAAAGTGGACTAACCAATTAAACAGTTGAATAAAAAATAACATGATGGAACAGAAATAAAACACAAATGTATTGGGCATGTATTTACACAAATTGTAGCTCTGGTTTTATATCAGATCAAAGAGAGAGCTCTTAGGGACTGAAGCTCCGCCCACCCACCCACTTTGTTACCATGAGACAACCAGTCAGAGGAAAATTGTCTGAAAGGGAGAGGAGATAAATCAGCTAAAAAAAGAAAAAAGAAAGAATGAATAAGACAAAGAAGGATTATTTTGAACTATGAAAATGTAAATCATGCAAAGCTACTGTAGAAAATTCCTAAAATAGTAATATGGTGGTATGAATGAACATACAAGGTCCAAAAACAAGTAATTCGGTCAACCTTGACCTTTTTATCCTTATTTTGTTTACAAGAAAAATTATTTGTAAAGTCACCATTTAAAAGTATTAGTATTATTTAAACTGGGAAGGCCATAGGAGTACTCTCTTGAGTGCCCTAATTACAATACAGTAAAACCATAAAATGAAAAAAGCATACATAAAACCAGTACAAAGGTATTCAATGAACTTGTAAATAAGATAAGATAACCTTTATTAGTCCCACACGTGGGAAATTTGTTTTGTCACAGCAGGAAGTGGACAGTGCAGAAGTTATGAGGCAAAAATTAGAATACAATAAGAATAAATACAGTACACAACTGTACAGAATAGAATAAAATAAAATACTATATACAGTAGAATAAAATAAAATAAATATACAATAAGATAAAAATAGAATACAAATACAAATACTATATACAACTGAGTAAAAATACAACGATGACAGAAAGGATTATTGCACTTAGTATTATTGTATATGTATGGATGTGTGTGCTTGATCAGTTAAAGTCTTTATTATGGAGTCTGACAGCAGTGGGGAGGAAAGACCTGCGAAATCTCTCCGTCCCACACCGTGGGTGCCGCAGTCTCCCACTGAAGGAGCTGCTCAGTGCTGAGAAAAGACCCTTGATTTTAGAGAAAATCTGACAGAAAAGCCATTTGAAGTCATGTCATCATTGGCCAGTATTGATGCCATGTTGTAATCGTTGTTTTGGGACACTGTAAAGGTTATATACTTACTCAGACATTTTCTGGCTACACTGCAATCCAAAGTAAACTGTGGTTCTTTTGGTCAAGCCTTCTTCTGTTTAATGCATCCAAATAAACAATCATAAACACAAATTTTCATCCAAATCCTGCATAACAAAAAAAGCTCAACCCCTACATTACAGAGGTGACATGCTGCAGGTTATTTATACTATCTCCATGGGAAATAAGCTCAATGTGTCCCCTGATTAGCCAGCATGTTTTAGGGGTTTTAAACTTCTATATTGGTGGATAAAGCAGAAAGCGATGATTAATGTCCGGACACGAGCAGGCAGACAACCTTAAAAGTGGATTTGAAGCGGATTGATTATATTCCTTTTAGAGGATTATTGCAGGCAGCTGGTGAGGAAATAAAGGCCATCAAAGCCTGAGTAGGATACTGTTGTTTTAACAATGAGCCCTGGCAACGCTCCAAAATAAACAGTCCGGTGCGAGAAGTGCATTGTTGCTTATGTGAGAGGACGCTCGGTGATCTTCAGTGTGGACGAGAGCTGCTGCCAGTTGTTTGTGGCTAACGTTTCAGGAGAAGCTTTTGCTAAAGGTTATAAAATCAAAAGCAAGGTGAAGTAAGGGATGGGATTTTAACCTCGCGTCTGGTTTCACTTTGATTGCAGTTCTCTTTGAACTGTCTCTCTGTGACGTTCCAAAATGGTTACAAAATCACACAACACCAGCAGATAAATAGACCTTTTAAAGCATTAGAGGTTTTGTTGAGCACATAAAAAATCCATTAAATCTGAAGGATGAACCAAGGATGTTTTTTTTATTCAGCAATAGCTTGAAAGGTACCGAGAAGGAGACGAGAAGCCTGGTCGTTGGGTAACAAGCTTTTGTTTAAATCTGGTGAATAAATCGCTTGTCCATGATTATGAAACCTTCAGATGTGGTGGACATTTTGACATTTGAGTCTGCACTCTGTTAAAGAAACTTCAGCTCCTTTATAAAGATTCCTGCTGGGACCCCCGGATCCTGGACCAAAGATGGTGGAAAGCAGTAACCATTACCAGCCAATAACCATGATTCTGGAATATTAAACCAACATGACACTGATCTTTCCATCGAGTTTAAAGAAGTATGTCACTGTCATGCGTCACATCCACTCATTTTAAGGTTATTGCTTTTGATTTTTCAGACATGATACAACCTTAAACAACCAGCACTAACAAGGAAAATGTGTTTTTACAGTTTATTGTCAGGCGTGTACGAGATTGTTCCCCTCGACTGGTCTCAAAACAGCTCGTTAGTGTCTTGATGATGTAAAAGACATTAATATTAGATCTCTTTGGATCTTTTCCTTTCCAATGAGACAGCCAAGTTCTTTTGATCTACACTAAGAAAAATGACAACCTAACAAAAATGACCTAGTTTTCTGTTTTTTTTTCTCTTTATTTTGAACTTTTAGACCAAGCAGCTGTGTACTCCAGTGACAGAATGAGGAGAAGACGCAGAACATTAGACAAACATGGAAATTATATTTTGATTAATTTAATAAACTCAGTTTGCCTAGAAACATAAAATAAAAATGTCAGTTTATGGATCAGTAAATGCAGTGTTTATATTTATATCACTTTATGCTTTCTTTATCCACACTAAGCAATAACTGAAGCAATATTTCGTGACTATGTCTAACTGGTCAAATTTGCAAACGCAGAGCTTAAAGGAGGCACTGGGATGTCTACATGATTGTTTTAAACTTAATAAAATAAATTAAAATGAAAGAAAACAAAGCATTTTTAAACCTAAACTAAAAAATAATGAAATTGTATCATTCTGTATGTCATATTTGTTCATAACTACACTGAACAAAAATATAAACGCAACACTTTTGTTTTTGCTCCCATTCCCCATGGGATGGACGTAGAGACCTAAAATTCATTCCAGATACACAATATAACCATCCCTCCCAAACAGTGGTCACAAATCAGTCCAAATGTGTGGTAGTGGGCACATCTGCCATATTGAGATAATCCATCCCACCTCACAGGTGTGCCACATCAGGATGCTGATCTGACATCATGAGTAGTGCACAGGTGTACCTCAGACTGCCCACAACAAAAGGCCACCCTGGAATGTGCAGTTTTGTCTCACAGCAAAATGCCACAGATGCCACAAGCAATGAGGGAGCGTGCAATTGGCATGCTGACAGCAGGAATGTCAACCAGATCTGTCGCCCGTGCATTGAATGTTCATTTCTCAACCATAAGCCGTCTCCACAGGCATTTCAGAGAATATGGCAGCACATCCAACCGGCCTCACAACCGCAGACCTCGTGTAACCACACCAGCCCAGGACCTCCACATCCAGCAGGTTCACCTCCAAGATCGTCTGAGACCAGCCACCCAGACAGCTGCTGGAACAATTGGTTTGCACAACCAAACAATTTCTGCACAAACTGTCAGAAACCATCTCAGGGACGCTCAACTGCATGCCCGTCGTCCTCATCGGGGTCTTGACCTGACTCCAGCTCGTCGCCGTAACAGACTTGTGTGGGCAAATGCTCACATTCGATGGCGTCTGGCATGTTGGAGAGGTGTGCGCTTCACGGATGAATCATGGTTCACATTGTTCAGGGCAGATGGCAGCTGAGAATGTCCCAGTTCTTGCATGGCCAGCATACTCACCGGACATGTCACCCATTGAGCATGTTCGGGATGTGCTTGACCGGCGTATACGACAGCGTGTACCAGTTCCCACGAATATCCAACAACCTCGCACAGCCATTGAAGTGGAGTGGACCAACATTCCACAGGCCACAATTGACAATCTGATAGACTCCATGCGACGATGTGTTGCACTGCATGAGGCAAATGGTGGTCACACCAGATACTGACCGGTTCTGGGTCCCCAGACCCCCAATAGCGCAAAAAACTGCACATTCCAGGGTGGCCTTTTGTTGTGGGCAGTCTGAGGTACACCTGTGCACTACTCATGATGTCAGATCAGCATCCTGATGTGGCACACCTGTGAGGTGGGATGGATTATCTCAATATGGCAGATGTGCCCACTACCACACATTTGGACTGATTTGTGACCACTGTTTGGGAGGGATGGTTATATTGTGTATCTGGAATGAATTTTAGGTCTCTACGTCCATCCCATGGGGAATGGGAGCAGTAACAAAGGTGTTGCGTTTATATTTTTGTTGAGTGTAGTTTTTCTTTTTGATACAGTATACATATACATACATATATTAATACGCTTTACTGTATTTAAATTCTTCATCGGCTTTAATTTTTGCCCTAAAATCTGCTCTCGTGCACGTTCATGCACATCTGCACAGTGCAAATTCATATCTGTGAAATCCTGCAGGGCCGGAGGTGCCGCAGCCACAAGCATCTTTATTCTCTGAGAGAGAGACAGACCTCGTCTGTCTGAGCATGAGCAGTCTGATACTCAATACATGCAGAGCTAATTCAGTTTAGCAGAAGAGAACAAGCCGGCGAGACAGAAAAGTTCTTGTTGTCCCCCTCCCGAACATCACAGCTCCATCTGACAGTGTCCGCTTTTGTGTTTCCCAAAAACAGACTGACAACCACTGGCCTTCTCTGCTCGACAAAGCTTCATAGAAAATGTCCCGCATTGATCACAACCAAAGCATGCCTCTCTGCCAGGGCTTTCATTTGGTACAAGCAGGGAAAAAAGCCTCTTAATGAAAAAGATATTCAGTGTCTCTGCTCCCTCTGTGTCTTGAGCTGTGACCCTGGAGAGACGTTGGATCATTTTGGACAGTAATGAGCTCTAATAATCCTTTCAGTCTCTTTACTCGTTTCCACTGGCTGGATGACTGACTGCTCCTCAGCTTAACAGCATGGTAGGAACTTTATTTTAATTGCCTTATGTGATTAAAAAAAGGAGTAGCATCAAATGGACTCTAATTATTAAAAGGAAATACTGCAACTGTGTGAAACCTTGTATTTAGTTTAGCTTTTTTACATCTAAATGAAGCAGAAATGGAGACATGTAGCAAATTTTTATGATTCTAAGAAAATTGATTTGAGTTGAGGTGAATATTCAAAGCTCCTGTAAAAAAAAGTACAAACAAAGGGTTTAAAAGCTTAATTTTCTAAGGAAACACATTTTGTTGCTATGGATACTTTGGTTTTAGAGCATATTGAGGAGGTCAACACAGTCTCTTGACAGTTTATAAAATATACATAGCTTTTAATCTTTTTCTATTTTTCTGAACATGAATCTTCAAATTTTTCATGTTCTTGGAAACATTTTTATGCTAAGAGGTCTCGTATGTGGGATACTGACCAACGTCCATGTACACAAAATTAATATTTTCCACTTTTAGAGGAAAAAAAAATTGGACTGGAAGCCTGTGGAGTCAATTATTTCATCACTCATTTTTTAACCCTTTAGTGGTCACTACAGTGGACAGCTATTCAAAGGCTGTTTTCTTGTATTTGTGTCGCTGTTGATGGTATACTTGCACATAAACCAGTACATTGGACACTGATGCGTCACTCCATACCCTGCCACCCACTTCAGAGGAGATGTTGTCCACCTAAGTGCACATGTAAAAACTCTTTGAAAAGTACATTAAAAAGTACAGTAAAAAAATGAAGTTCAAAAATCTTTTTTTCATGCCAAAAGATGAATAAAAATACTTAAGAAAAAAATCCTGATTGAGGTTGTCATAATTCATGCATGAAAGGGTTAAAAAATACTTCATGTTATTAGCATGTAAAGCTGCTGTTAGATTTAGGCATGAAAAGTTCTTTGTGTGAGCTCGGCTGCAGTCACACAGGTCGGTTAGGGTGGGTGAGTGGTTGTTGGAGGTTGCTGCATTCGTCCTCGTGCCCACTTTAAGCTTCACCGGGAAATCTACGTCCTAATGTGACACATAACCTGATGTACACCTCCTGAGAAGTCTGCAATTATTGTGACTGGCCTGTTCTGCACCGTCGATTCCTCCTGTGCATTTCCGGCTACTTCTGCTTCACAGTTTTGGATTTATCAGTGAGAGAATAACAATTATCGCCACAGTTGAAGGAATAATAATCGCTGCATCAATATAAAGATTCGCAAATGTCGGCAAATTACCGGAGGGAGATCGCTGAAATTATCAGAACAGGTGTGAGGTAAAGAAATGGAAAAACTTGAGGGACAAATATCTTTGCATTTTATATTTTTATGTCGCCTGGCAACACATGTACAGCATCCAGTCCTTTCTTGTTATTGTGTGAGTCCGCTGATTTTTAGGGTTAAAAAATATCAGCCACAAAGATTGGTTATCTTACCTGTAGGAGCACCAACTGCAAGTTTGGGACCATTCATGGTAGGACTGTGGCTCAAAACATTATAAATCTCTAAATTTTATAATCATACAGGTAACCAGAACTGAAGGATGCCTGACTTGTTGTGTGTGAAGATAAACCCTTATCATTAGATTCTTATCAGCTGCTGATTTGCTTATTGCATTGATTTCACACGTCCTCTGGCTGGCAGTGAATAGTGCAGCCCAGTGATATCTGAGCTTTAAAAAACCCACACAGATCTGTAAGATATCTCAGCCCAATCCCACAATCCTCTGGGGTTCTGCTCTTAATGTTACCCTCCACTTGCGTTAGGGCGGTTTTCTCTGAAAAGGCAGAAACTAACAAGACAGGCTGTGTAGACCTCTCGCTGCTTTCCATGAGCTTCTCCTGGTTGACGAGGGCTGACGGGGAGAGGAAGGAAGCACTGAGATCTCCCACTACAAAGGAAACCAGATTAGGGGGCCTTAACTTTATTATACGCTCCATAATAACATTTAAAACACTTAACACCGAACAAAGGGATTCATTTTAGACTGCACGCAGTACAAAAAAAAACCAGACTGTGAGCAGCAGTAAATTAAGGACTTCCACAGAAAATATGGGTGGAAAGAACTTCAAATTGGGACATCGCTTCACTGAGAAGTCAAAGTAATCTCAAACCTATTTGAGGCTCTTAATCTGAATGTGGTTTTAAAGCAACTTAAAATATCAAAAAGAGAAAAGCACCAGTGTATAATTTTAGACTGCTCCGACAACATCTAAAAGCACAATTTCTCACAGGTTTGTTTCTGTGCCCCGGGGCAGCTGCTCAGACTTTCAAACAGAAGCAATTTTAAAAGCAAGAGGAAGCCTCGGGGAGGGTGTGCTACCACTCCACACAGGACGCTGGTTTAGACAAAGAAAAGAAGAAAAAAGAGGAGGGCCCGGAAATTATCTCACAGATGCCCTACTCAGTCCGCTGAAAGGCTGATTTGTTCTTTCTTTCTTTAAGCAAGAAGACGTCTTCTTTCCTGTCGTTTAACGGGAGGCCACAGCCCTGCCAGCACTTCTGTGATGAACAAGATAAACACTCCAGTTCCCTGAAGCTGTGCTTCCATCAAAAATAGGGAACTTTTCCTCCACTTTGTTTCCACCGCTATCTAAAGACATGTTAAAATTAGGGAGATTAGTCTTGAGAGGGTGACAGTTGTGTTATTACATCATTTTTTTACAAAACAACCATCTGAATTGAAGTTGGTATATTATTTGCCGGTGGATGCTTTGCTCTGTATAGATACAAACCACAGTGTGCACTGAGTTACGTTCAAGCATGCCTGGAGACCACAAACATTATTATTATTATTATTATTAGTTCACTTAAATGATGAATGAAATCTAAAAAGACTGTGTTAGTAGTGTGGTGTGTGTGTGTCATTTGTTTTTGATGAGGTTTACTAATAACAGCCAGGAAACTAAAGAGCCACGCAGAAACCAAACCAAACATCCCAAAGAGCCCAGGATCTTCACTTCGGACAGTAAGGGCATGCAACTACATGAAAATGTCTGGGATAAGTACAATTTATGTGCAAAGCAACTGCACGTGTCGTGCTCAAAAGTGCCTTCATCTGAGAAAACAATTAAAAGTTAAGAATGAAATCACTCCAGTTGCCATGAAGGGTTCTGTAAAAATAATAATACAGGTGTGCTTTGAAGGCTTGACCTGCTTTTTGGCCTGCCTTGGGCACAGAAATTTGGAAAACAGTGGTCAACCAGGTCCAGTTGCTTCACAGCAAGAAAGTTCTGGGCCCAATTCCACCAGCCCTCCAGGATCGTTCTATACAGCGTTCTCTCCAAGTCCCCCGGCTTCCTCCCACAGTCCAAAGAGTTGAATGTTAGGTTAGTTAGATTTTTTTAATACTGCGGCCCTTTCTCACTGTAATTAACCTAATAATCAAATCAAAGACAATATCAAAAGTTTCCCATGTAGAAGTCTTTTTCCTTTTCGTATCTTTTCTTTTTTGACCCGCCCATCAACCCTGAGCTCCTCACAACTCCAATTTTTGGGCAGTGCAGCAATTATGGCACGCTGATTTGTACAGAAATATTTAATAACGAATAAATTACAAGTTCCATGTAACCCTCCATTCAAGCAAATGGAGGGTTACATGTGCTAACAGAGTTGAATCTGTACTGATGGGGACCGAGTCTGACTCAGGAACTCTGGACACTGAGCACGGTGTCGTTTTCTTTTAAATAATGAACTGATTTTGCATTTTTCGTGACCTTTATGTTTCTTCCTGTGGTGGCAACTTAAAACTTGTTGTAGGAACCAAAGTGATGTGCACTGTCTTCTTGTGGCAAACGCTTGATAAACTCAGTGTTGTTCTTTGTTTGCATTGGTAGACGCTTCGATCGCTTCACCTTAAAGCTGGCTCAGTCAGTCTCAAATAGGACACTAATGAACATGCTCTATATGCTACAGTACTGCAGATGTGCACAGAACATCTGGGTTCCTCAAAAAGGAAGGTGGAACCATATGCATCACGCTCTATAACGATACCATCTGACATTCTCTCTCATAATTAATGCCCCAGTAATTGTTGCATTTTAACAGGTATAATTTAATGCTTGGTGCAAAAAAGACTTGCTGCCTCCGCATGGCATAGGTGTCACTGTCAGGAGAGGATGTCACTTATCTTGTCCGTGCAGTAAACATCCCCTAGCTGTGAGTTCAGCATCTAACACACTGCAGAGATCCACAGCTGAAGTTATCTGCTGCTCTCACAGCACACCGACATCAGAAGCGAGGATAGAAAAGAGCCAATGAGACCCATTTAATGTTGCACATCAATCGACTTTATCCACCCACTCTGCCCTGTTACCCATCCGAGCAAAGAAACACGATACAGCTCCTTTATCACTCCGCTTGTAATCTTCCATTTATATATCTGTCCCGTCGCATCCGCCCACCTCCCCTCAGATGTCTGATTGGAGTGCACCGTCCTGGAGTTCAGCAGAGCCTCTGTCAGACTCAGCAGACAGATCTGTACGGGCCACGCTAGCCTGCGTTTGAAAATGAACAGCCGGGCGGCGGCGATCCCTGCAGATTAAAAACGACTTTTCCCTTGTAAAGCACGCTGCAGTAATTTCTGGCCCTGCGCGCTCCGAGTGCAGCCCAAATAAAATGGCTTCAGCATGACGGAGGCTCCTGGGGATTGCTGATAAGGTGGAGCGAGCATTTATCATTATTTATCCATTCAGTGGATCATATTTCACCACATGAATAACACCATTATGTAGCAAGTGCGAAGCGCTGAAAAGCCGAATGGGAATACGATGATAATAACATTACTTATCCCAGAGGTTGTCATGACTCCTTACAGTTACTGTGTATGCAAGCTTGTGTAGAGGCGGTAACGTGATATAAACTTTAATGACGCAGCAGCATCACATTACAAACGCGTTTACTCAATCTTCCCTCACTCGGGGTAAACTCAGCTATCTATTTGCACAGCCTTCAGGATCCCCAGCAGTTAATGGCCACGTTATTAAACCAAACTAGCTTTCAGCTCCGTGTGTCTGGGATTAATCAACCAAATGTGCACTGTGCAACTTGATAGGAAATTAGGAGACAAACTGCCTAATTAAAAATATTGTGGAGCTAACCAACAGGAGTTAAGGTCAAACATAGCAGTATGTTGTCTCCTGCAGGCTGTACATCCATATTAAAATAATGTATTGTAATATTTTCATGCAGAAACACCTGGACACATGCTGGGTTTATGTGGTAGTAAACTGGGAATTTGTTCTGTGACAGAAGCCAGCCCCTGAGAGCTCTGCCGCACCCACTGAGGAGACTGACAGCCGGCCTCTTCCCCCGGGATGGAGCAGCTACATTACACCTGAGGGACTGCGGTATTATGTCAACAGCTCCAGTAAAGGTACAGATAGAGCACTGAATAAAACACCAGCTTGAGATTAGATACACCAGTTAAATGATGGTTCCTCTAACATGTGGAAAACAGTTGTAATCACACACTAAATATGTTGGATGTAACCATAATTGCATCAACCCATTTGCTTCTTATTTTTCAGATTCCATAAAAAATGCTTCATAAGAAACCAACAGCGTAAACATGACAGACGCCCAATTCAGTCACACTAGCTTGTCGAGGTAGAGCATTGGGCTTCAGTCACACAGGTTTAGAAACCAGTCCATGACCTATCAAACAGAGGTTGCTTGAGAAAAATGTGTTTTCCCAACCAGTTGACAAGTGATTTCTGGAAGTTGTGGCTGAAATAAATTATAAAAAGTCAAAAACCTCCTTGCAATTGCTTTAGTTGCTAGTAGGTAACTAAATGCTTTTGTGCAGCACAGCCAACCAGTCACAGAAAACATATTTTTCTCTTGTGACCAGTTGTTGTAAGATGGTTGCCAACTGGTCTCCAGTTAACTGAAGCCTAATTGATAATCTACAGCTTCCTGTGTTGGAGCACACGTAGGTCAAAGCTGCCACACCCCTACCTTTAAGTCTTAACAAAACCAGCTTGGTAATCAATATAAAGAATTGACCCTCTGTAGAGTCATTATGACAGTCTGTGGGGACTGACTGACTTGTGTATCCAGACTAAACTGACCATTAGGAACTCCAGTTTTTGGAATCCAAACATTAGCTTGGTTTTTATTGCAAAGCTTTTTATGGTTAAAGAAGGAATGAGGACACCAAAGCAGGTTTGTGAGCAGGCAAAGAGCAAAATAAAGATGACTCGTTATTGCAGGTGTAACAGGAGTGCAAAAGGTAACTAAAGAACAAGTCCATGGTTAAGCAAAAGAAACACTGGGGAAAATAACAGAAAACACAGCAAACAGTATGTCGAGCAGAAACAAGCCGAGAGCACAAACACACACAGGCACACTGAGGGAAGGTGAACACAGCTGTAGAGAAAACACAGGTGCAAACAATCAGGGAAACGAGACCGTGGACAAAGGCTACCAAAATAAAACAACATAAAGCAACATACAGGAAGACCTGCAGAAAGGGGGACCTGAGGGAAACTAACTATAAAACCCAAAGACTAAACCGAGAGGTCAAAACAAACAGCACCTGTAACTGAGGATAAACTGACAGGAAACACACGAGGGTGAAAAACTAAAGATGAAGCAAACTGAACATAATTAATGATAAACACAACATCAGGTCCATTATTATTATTATTATTATATTTAACAACTGAAAATTAAAACCATATGAGAAACATTTACTTGCATTTCATGATGTTTTTTGGTTTTTATTAAGACATTTATTTCCTTTTGTTTTTGCATTTTTGGCCCTTCATCGTCACAGAGACGTCTACACAAAAGTGCTTTCTGACTGAATTAATTGTTCTGCATATCCATGATGGTTTTTCCTTTTTTTGTTAAACACCGTCATATATTTGTGCAAAGGAATTGATACCCAGGAACAAAACGTTCCATCTGAATCCACTGAAAATCAGCTTAAACAATCAAACTGTACTGTTTATTGCCGTTGGGCATTACAGTAAATCTACACCTCCAATGTGCTGATTCCAGCAGATCTGGTTTAATTTATATATCTCAGCATTCAGCTCTCAGCGCTTTAACACTGTGAACGGTGAGAGGCCTCATTATCATTCCTCCCCATCATTGTATCTCAGCAGCCTGTTCATGTGGAGAAAGGCCTGCCGATTCGATCCACTTTAATCTGATTATCTTAAACGTGTGGCACTCGATACCGAGCAGTGAGACTGTGGATTCAGAAGTGTCTTTTCTCTGCTGTTTGTCTTCTGCTCCCACCGCTGAGGAGTCGTACTAATACAGAAGCTCGAAGGCAGGTGACCTTTCACAAACATCTGCTCCGGTGTGTGTGTGTGTTACACTTCATTTGGAAAGGAATCCAGGGGGATAGGATGGGCTCCCACGGGACAAACTGAGGCTGCTCCCACAGCACCTCTGGCAACGATTGCTCTTTGGCTCAAGCACAAACACACAAACAGACACACAGTGCAGAAAAAAATAACCCAAAAGCTATTTTTACATTCAGAAGCCATGTGCGGCAGCAGTCTCTTTTCATTTGTTAGTTTGCTGTTGTTTCACGTCTGAATATGAAGCTTCAAAACAGCTGCCACCAGGATGCCAGCGTACATCGTTGTGTTTATTAGGAAGCTGCTTGTTGTTTTCAGCCAGTGTCATTTACTGTAATAGAGGAGGTGCACGAAGGAGGATCAGCTGAAATCTTTCCATTTAGAATGAAAACAACAGAATTAAAATGAAAATGACGGTGTGGCGGAGGCGTGGCCCCGGGCGCAGCTGCAGGGGAGGAGTGCAGCAGAAGGCTCAACAGGGCGGCGCTGCGAGGCCGGTAAGAACAGCTGATGGTGTTTATGTACTGATGATGGTCTCCCTCCGCTGTGTTTATAGTGAGACGGGGAGGGGCGGCCAGGGAAGAGATCAGCTGGGCTCGTGAGCTGTCAGACTGTACGACTGAGTCAGCTGTCAAAACTCAACACTCAAAGCTTCAATAAATGTGGAAGTTGGCAGTACATACCTGTGTGTGCGTGTGTCTGTGCCTGGTGTATTCCACAGACGGAATTTGAATGAAAATGACGGAATTTGAATGAAAATGACGGAATTTGAATGAAAATAACGGAATTTGAAAACAAACAACAGAATTAGAATGAAAACTACGGAATTAAAATGAAAACAACGGAATTTGAATGAAAACGACGAAATTTGAATGAAAACAACAGAATTTGATCAAAAACAAACGAATTTGCATGAAAACAAAGGCATTTGAATGAAAACAACGGAATTTCAATGAAATGAACGGAATTAGAATGAACAGACCAGAATTTGATCAAAAACAACGGAATTTGAATGAAAACAATGGAAGTTTAAAACAAACAACAGAATTAGAATGAACAGAAAAGAATTTGAATGAAAACAATGGAAATAGAATGAAAAGAACAGAATTTGAATGAAAACAACAGAATTTGATCAAAAACAAAAGAATTGGCATGAAAACAACAGCATTTGAATGAAAACAACGGAATTAAAATGAAAACGACAGAATTTGATTTAACACAACAGAGTTTGAGAACAAACAATGGAATTTGAATGAAAACAATGGAATTTGAATGAAAATAATGGAATTTGAATGAAAAGAACAGAATTTGATCAAAAACCAAAGAATTTGCATGAAAACAAAAGAATTTGAACAAAAACAACGGAATTAGAATGAAAACAACGGAATTTGAATGAAAACGACGGAATTTGAATGAAAAGAACAGAATTAGAATGAAAACAACGGAATTAAAATATATAGAAAAGAGTTTGAATGAAAGCAACAGAATTCTAAAACAGACAATAGAATTTGAATAAAAAGAGTAGAATTAGAATGAAAACAACAGCATTTGAATGGAAATGGAATTTCAATGAAAAGAACGGAATTAGAATGAAATGAATAGAATTTGAATGAAAACAACAGAACTAAAATAAACAGAACAGAATTTGAATCAAAACAATGGAAATAGAATGACAAGGGGCCTGTTCTTCGTACCGCGCTAAGTGAGTTAGCTGGATGAGATTGTTGACGATTTCGCGTGATCCTGGATCGTTCGGTTCCCCGAAGCCCATCCGGGACTTGCTGTCATAGCAACAGAGCCGTAAGCGTAAACCTGCTGGGGAGCAGGTTTACTTTATGTAAACAGGATTAGATCGCGGCCACGCAGGTATGTCCGCGTCATTCATACGAAAGCAACAGCGATATTCCACCACTGTTTCACCATAAATAAATAACATCAATGTAACTAAAGATAATGCAGCACTTGATCCTTTTATTGATTTCACACAGATACATACAGGTCATTCCCTAAAAAAGGGAAATGAACTATTAACATTCTATTACATGTATGTGATTATTACAGATGTAATTCATATTTCAGAGTAGTAATTGTAAATTACTTCGTGTAATCAAGATGAGAGACCACGGCTATAAAAGCGAAGGTGGATTTGGGAAGCCTGTCGCAGCCATGTCCTGTCCGTTTACGCGAGCAACCCATTGCGGAAGGTGCAAGATTGATAAGGAGAGTCCTCAGAATTCAGCGTATATTGCGGGACAGACAGGATCCTTTAGCTCAGCGCGACAGTGTGCTCATAGAGAGATATCGATATTCCCGTGAGGGTATTATTCACTTAACCAACTTGTTGACGAGGGGGTGCAGGACCACCACCTGTCTTTTTTTTTGCTCTGCCCTTTTCTTGGTTGCTGTTATGAACAAACAAACAGAGTATTCCAGGGTCTCTTTCCAAGAGACTAAAAGCAATATAAGTGATAAATATTACCATTCTGTAGAATATTCTTATATTTCACTTTTACTTGTTCCCATGTTCTAGTGGGTCCTGTTGTGGCTCTAATGTGAAAGGGGATATAATATAACATATTATAATATAATATAATGTAATATAATATTGGATAATATGGTGTGATATGATAAATCTACCCTACCGCCTACTGGTGTTGGCCAGAGGGGCCGATGGCGCGATATGGCAGCCTGGCTTCTGTCAGTCTGCCCCAGGGCAGCTGTGGCTACAACCGTAGCTGCCTCCACCAGTGTGTAAATGTGAGAGTGAATGAATAGTGGCATTGTAAAGCGCTTTGGGTGCCTTGAAAAGCGCTATATAAATCCACTCCATTATTATTGTTATTATTGAATTACTTACGAGTTTGATTTGTCAGCAACTTTCTGCCAGCCCTCTCTCCTTGCTTTTGCAGCCTTTGCAGTGTTCCCTTGCGTTTTAATTAAACTCTGAAACTCCTGAAATCCCTCACTCAAGAGTTCTTGCTCTGCTGCCGAAAAATACCGAGCGCGCTCCTTCGACATTTTCGCCGACCAATCAAAGGGTTGCCGATCAATATTTCTACTATCGATGCGTAGCCCCTGTTGGGCCACCCAGTGATCTCACATTACTTCATCCAGCTATACTAATCGTCAACAACAGGTGTGTTCGGGGAACCGGAATAGCGAGCTCAGAGTTAGCGCGATGATTTGGTCTTGGATGTTTCATTTGATCTTGGATGTAGTAAGCGACGTACGAAGCACAGGGCCAAGAACAGAATTTGAATCAAAACAACGGAATTTGACTGAAAACAATGGAAGTTTAAAACAAACAACAGAATTAGAATGAACAGAAAAGAATTTGAATCAAAACAATGGAATTTGAATGAAAAGAACAGAATTTGAGAACAAACAATGGAATTTGAATGAAAACGACGGAATTAAAATGAAAACGACGGAATTTGAATGAAAACAACAGAATTTGAGAACAAACAATGGAATTTGAATGAAAACGATGGAATTTGAATGAAAAGAACAGAATTTGATCAAAAACAAAAGAATTTGCATGAAAACAACAGCATTTGAATGAAAACAACGGAATTTCAATGAAATGAATGGAATAAGAATGAAATGAATAGAATTTGAATGAAAACAACAGAATTAGAATGAACAGAACAGAATTTGAATCAAAACAATGGAATTTGAATGAAAAGAACAGAATTTGAATGAAAACAACGGAATTAAAATGAAAATGACGGAATTTGAATTAAAACAACAGAGTTTGAGAACAAACAATGGACTTTGAATGAAAACAATGGAATTTGGATGAAAACAACAGAATTTGAATGAAAACAACAGAGTTTGATCAAAAACAACGGAATTTGAATGAAAACAATGGAAATAGAATGACAAGAATAGAATTTGAATGAAAACAATGGAATTTGAATAAAAATGACGGAATTTGAATGAAAACAACAGAATTTGAATGAAAACAACAGAATTTGAATGAAAACAACAGAATTTGATCAAAAACCAAAGAATTTTCATGAAAACAACAGAATTTGAACGAAAACAACGGAATTTGAAAACAAAGAACGGAATTTGAATGAAAACAACGGAATTAGAATGTATAGAACAGAGTTTGAATGAAAGCAACAGAATTCTACAACAAACAATAGAATTTGAATAAAAAGAGTAGAATTAGAATGAAAACAACAGCATTTGAATGAAAACAACGGAATTTCAATGAAATGAACGTAATTAGAATGAAAACAACAGAATTAGAATGAACAGAACAGAATTTGAATCAAAACAATGGAAATAGAATGACAAGAATAGAATTTGAATCAAAACAATGGAATTTGAATGAAAAAAACAGAATTTGAATCAAAACAACAGAATTTGAATGAAAAAAAAAACGGAATTTCAATGAAAAGAACGGAATTAAAATGAACAGACCAGAATTTGAATCAAAACAATGGAATTAGAATGAAAAGAACATAATTTGAATGAAAACAACGGAATTTGAATGAAAATAATGGAATTTGAATGAAAAGAACAGAATTTGATCAAAAACCAAAGAATTTGCATGAAAACAAAAGAATTTGAACAAAAACAACGGAATTAGAATGAAAACAACGGAATTTGAATGAAAACGACGGAATTTGAATGAAAAGAACAGAATTAGAATGAAAACAACGGAATTTGAATGAAAACAACGGAATTAAAATATATAGAAAAGAATTTGAATGAAAGCAACAGAATTCTAAAACACAATAGAATTTGAATAAAAAGAGTAGAATTAGAATGAAAACAACAGCATTTGAATGGAAATGGAATTTCAATGAAAAGAACGGAATTAGAATGAAATGATTAGAATTTGAATGAAAACAACGGAATTAAAATGAAAAAAAAAACAGAATTTGAATGAAAACAATGGAATTTGGATTAAAACAACAGAATTTGAATGAAAACAATGGAAGTTTAAAACAAACAACAGAATTAGAAAGAAAACAACGGAATTAAAATGAAAACAACGGAATTAAAATGAAAACAACAGAATTTGAGAACAAAAAATGGAATTTGATTGAAAACAACGGAATTAGAATGTATAGAACAGAGTTTGAATGAAAGCAACAGAATTCTAAAACAAACAATTGAATTTGAATAAAAAGAGTAGAATTAGAATGAAAACAACTGCATTTGAATTAAAACAACGGAATTTCAATGAAAAGAATGGAATTAGAATGAAATGAATAGAATTTGAATGAAAACAACAGAACTAAAATAAACAGAGCAGAATTTGAATCAAAACAATGGAAATAGAATGACAAGAACAGAATTTGAATCAAAGCAATGGAATTTGACTGAAAACAATGGAAGTTTAAAACAAACAACAGAATTAGAATGAACAGAAAAGAATTTAAATCAAAACAATGGAATTTGAATGAAAAGAACAGAATTTGAATGAAAACAACAGAATTTGAATGAAAACAATGGAAGTTTAAAAGAAAACAACAGAATTAGAATGAAAACGACGGAATTAAAATGAAAATGACGGAATTTGAATGAAAACAACGGAATTAAAATGAAAACGACGGAATTTGAATGAAAACAACAGAATTTGAGAACAAACAATGGAATTTGAATGAAAACAATGGAATTTGAATGAAAACGATGGAATTTGAATGAAAAGAACAGAATTTGATCAAAAACAAAAGAATTTGCATGAAAACAACAGCATTTGAATGAAAACAACGGAATTTCAATGAAATGAATGGAATAAGAATGAAATGAATAGAATTTGAATGAAAACAACAGAATTAGAATGAACAGAACAGAATTTGAATCAAAACAATGGAATTTGAATGAAAAGAACAGAATTTGAATGAAAACAACGGAATTAAAATGAAAATGACGGAATTTGAATTAAAACAACAGAGTTTGAGAACAAACAATGGACTTTGAATGAAAACAATGGAATTTGGATGAAAACAACAGAATTTGAATGAAAACAACAGAGTTTGATCAAAAACAACGGAATTTGAATGAAAACAATGGAAATAGAATGACAAGAATAGAATTTGAATGAAAACAATGGAATTTGAATAAAAATGACGGAATTTGAATGAAAACAACAGAATTTGAATGAAAACAACAGAATTTGAATGAAAACAACAGAATTTGATCAAAAACCAAAGAATTTGCATGAAAACAAAAGAATTTGAACAAAAACAACGGAATTAGAATGAAAACAACGGAATTTGAATGAAAACAACGGAATTAAAATATATAGAAAAGAGTTTGAATGAAAGCAACAGAATTCTAAAACAGACAATAGAATTTGAATAAAAAGAGTAGAATTAGAATGAAAACAACAGCATTTGAATGGAAATGGAATTTCAATGAAAAGAACGGAATTAGAATGAAAAAAAAAACAGAATTTGAATGAAAACAATGGAATTTGGATTAAAACAACAGAATTTGAATGAAAACAATGGAAGTTTAAAACAAACAACAGAATTAGAAAGAAAACAACGGAATTAAAATGAAAACAACGGAATTAAAATGAAAACAACAGAATTTGAGAACAAAAAATGGAATTTGATTGAAAACAACAGAATTAGAATGTATAGAACAGAGTTTGAATGAAAGCAACAGAATTCTAAAACAAACAATTGAATTTGAATAAAAAGAGTAGAATTAGAATGAAAACAACTGCATTTGAATTAAAACAACGGAATTTCAATGAAAAGAATGGAATTAGAATGAAATGAATAGAATTTGAATGAAAACAACAGAACTAAAATAAACAGAGCAGAATTTGAATCAAAACAATGGAAATAGAATGACAAGAACAGAATTTGAATCAAAACAATGGAATTTGACTGAAAACAATGGAAGTTTAAAACAAACAACAGAATTAGAATGAACAGAAAAGAATTTAAATCAAAACAATGGAATTTGAATGAAAAGAACAGAATTTGAATGAAAACAACAGAATTTGAATGAAAACAATGGAAGTTTAAAAGAAAACAAAAGAATTAGAATGAAAACGACGGAATTAAAATGAAAATGACGGAATTTGAATGAAAACAACGGAATTAAAATGAAAACGACGGAATTTGAATGAAAACAACAGAATTTGAGAACAAACAATGGAATTTGAATGAAAACAATGGAATTTGAATGAAAACGATGGAATTTGAATGAAAAGAACAGAATTTGATCAAAAACAAAAGAATTTGCATGAAAACAACAGCATTTGAATGAAAACAACGGAATTTCAATGAAATGAATGGAATAAGAATGAAATGAATAGAATTTGAATGAAAACAACAGAATTAGAATGAACAGAACAGAATTTGAATCAAAACAATGGAATTTGAATGAAAAGAACAGAATTTGAATGAAAACAACGGAATTAAAATGAAAATGACGGAATTTGAATTAAAACAACAGAGTTTGAGAACAAACAATGGACTTTGAATGAAAACAATGGAATTTGGATGAAAACAACAGAATTTGAATGAAAACAACAGAGTTTGATCAAAAACAACGGAATTTGAATGAAAACAATGGAAATAGAATGACAAGAATAGAATTTGAATGAAAACAATGGAATTTGAATAAAAATGACGGAATTTGAATGAAAACAACAGAATTTGAATGAAAACAACAGAATTTGAATGAAAACAACAGAATTTGATCAAAAACCAAAGAATTTGCATGAAAACAAAAGAATTTGAACAAAAACAACGGAATTAGAATGAAAACAACGGAATTTGAATGAAAACGACGGAATTTGAATGAAAAGAACAGAATTAGAATGAAAACAACGGAATTTGAATGAAAACAACGGAATTAAAATATATAGAAAAGAGTTTGAATGAAAGCAACAGAATTCTAAAACAGACAATAGAATTTGAATAAAAAGAGTAGAATTAGAATGAAAACAACAGCATTTGAATGGAAATGGAATTTCAATGAAAAGAACGGAATTAGAATGAAAAAAAAAACAGAATTTGAATGAAAACAATGGAATTTGGATTAAAACAACAGAATTTGAATGAAAACAATGGAAGTTTAAAACAAACAACAGAATTAGAAAGAAAACAACGGAATTAAAATGAAAACAACGGAATTAAAATGAAAACAACAGAATTTGAGAACAAAAAATGGAATTTGATTGAAAACAACGGAATTAGAATGTATAGAACAGAGTTTGAATGAAAGCAACAGAATTCTAAAACAAACAATTGAATTTGAATAAAAAGAGTAGAATTAGAATGAAAACAACTGCATTTGAATTAAAACAACGGAATTTCAATGAAAAGAATGGAATTAGAATGAAATGAATAGAATTTGAATGAAAACAACAGAACTAAAATAAACAGAGCAGAATTTGAATCAAAACAATGGAAATAGAATGACAAGAACAGAATTTGAATCAAAACAATGGAATTTGACTGAAAACAATGGAAGTTTAAAACAAACAACAGAATTAGAATGAACAGAAAAGAATTTAAATCAAAACAATGGAATTTGAATGAAAAGAACAGAATTTGAATGAAAACAACAGAATTTGAATGAAAACAATGGAAGTTTAAAAGAAAACAAAAGAATTAGAATGAAAACGACGGAATTAAAATGAAAATGACGGAATTTGAATGAAAACAACGGAATTAAAATGAAAACGACGGAATTTGAATGAAAACAACAGAATTTGAGAACAAACAATGGAATTTGAATGAAAACAATGGAATTTGAATGAAAACGATGGAATTTGAATGAAAAGAACAGAATTTGATCAAAAACAAAAGAATTTGCATGAAAACAACAGCATTTGAATGAAAACAACGGAATTTCAATGAAATGAATGGAATAAGAATGAAATGAATAGAATTTGAATGAAAACAACAGAATTAGAATGAACAGAACAGAATTTGAATCAAAACAATGGAATTTGAATGAAAAGAACAGAATTTGAATGAAAACAACGGAATTAAAATGAAAATGACGGAATTTGAATTAAAACAACAGAGTTTGAGAACAAACAATGGACTTTGAATGAAAACAATGGAATTTGGATGAAAACAACAGAATTTGAATGAAAACAACAGAGTTTGATCAAAAACAACGGAATTTGAATGAAAACAATGGAAATAGAATGACAAGAATAGAATTTGAATGAAAACAATGGAATTTGAATAAAAATGACGGAATTTGAATGAAAACAACAGAATTTGAATGAAAACAACAGAATTTGAATGAAAACAACAGAATTTGATCAAAAACCAAAGAATTTGCATGAAAACAAAAGAATTTGAACAAAAACAACGGAATTAGAATGAAAACAACGGAATTTGAATGAAAACGACGGAATTTGAATGAAAAGAACAGAATTAGAATGAAAACAACGGAATTTGAATGAAAACAACGGAATTAAAATATATAGAAAAGAGTTTGAATGAAAGCAACAGAATTCTAAAACAGACAATAGAATTTGAATAAAAAGAGTAGAATTAGAATGAAAACAACAGCATTTGAATGGAAATGGAATTTCAATGAAAAGAACGGAATTAGAATGAAAAAAAAAACAGAATTTGAATGAAAACAATGGAATTTGGATTAAAACAACAGAATTTGAATGAAAACAATGGAAGTTTAAAACAAACAACAGAATTAGAAAGAAAACAACGGAATTAAAATGAAAACAACGGAATTAAAATGAAAACAACAGAATTTGAGAACAAAAAATGGAATTTGATTGAAAACAACAGAATTAGAATGTATAGAACAGAGTTTGAATGAAAGCAACAGAATTCTAAAACAAACAATTGAATTTGAATAAAAAGAGTAGAATTAGAATGAAAACAACTGCATTTGAATTAAAACAACGGAATTTCAATGAAAAGAATGGAATTAGAATGAAATGAATAGAATTTGAATGAAAACAACAGAACTAAAATAAACAGAGCAGAATTTGAATCAAAACAATGGAAATAGAATGACAAGAACAGAATTTGAATCAAAACAATGGAATTTGACTGAAAACAATGGAAGTTTAAAACAAACAACAGAATTAGAATGAACAGAAAAGAATTTAAATCAAAACAATGGAATTTGAATGAAAAGAACAGAATTTGAATGAAAACAACAGAATTTGAATGAAAACAATGGAAGTTTAAAAGAAAACAAAAGAATTAGAATGAAAACGACGGAATTAAAATGAAAATGACGGAATTTGAATGAAAACAACGGAATTAAAATGAAAACGACGGAATTTGAATGAAAACAACAGAATTTGAGAACAAACAATGGAATTTGAATGAAAACGATGGAATTTGAATGAAAAGAACAGAATTTGATCAAAAACAAAAGAATTTGCATGAAAACAACAGCATTTGAATGAAAACAACGGAATTTCAATGAAATGAATGGAATAAGAATGAAATGAATAGAATTTGAATGAAAACAACAGAATTAGAATGAACAGAACAGAATTTGAATCAAAACAATGGAATTTGAATGAAAAGAACAGAATTTGAATGAAAACAACGGAATTAAAATGAAAATGACGGAATTTGAATTAAAACAACAGAGTTTGAGAACAAACAATGGACTTTGAATGAAAACAATGGAATTTGGATGAAAACAACAGAATTTGAATGAAAACAACAGAGTTTGATCAAAAACAACGGAATTTGAATGAAAACAATGGAAATAGAATGACAAGAATAGAATTTGAATGAAAACAATGGAATTTGAATAAAAATGACGGAATTTGAATGAAAACAACAGAATTTGAATGAAAACAACAGAATTTGAATGAAAACAACAGAATTTGATCAAAAACCAAAGAATTTGCATGAAAACAAAAGAATTTGAACAAAAACAACGGAATTAGAATGAAAACAACGGAATTTGAATGAAAACGACGGAATTTGAATGAAAAGAACAGAATTAGAATGAAAACAACGGAATTTGAATGAAAACAACGGAATTAAAATATATAGAAAAGAGTTTGAATGAAAGCAACAGAATTCTAAAACAGACAATAGAATTTGAATAAAAAGAGTAGAATTAGAATGAAAACAACAGCATTTGAATGGAAATGGAATTTCAATGAAAAGAACGGAATTAGAATGAAAAAAAAAACAGAATTTGAATGAAAACAATGGAATTTGGATTAAAACAACAGAATTTGAATGAAAACAATGGAAGTTTAAAACAAACAACAGAATTAGAAAGAAAACAACGGAATTAAAATGAAAACAACGGAATTAAAATGAAAACAACAGAATTTGAGAACAAAAAATGGAATTTGATTGAAAACAACGGAATTAGAATGTATAGAACAGAGTTTGAATGAAAGCAACAGAATTCTAAAACAAACAATTGAATTTGAATAAAAAGAGTAGAATTAGAATGAAAACAACTGCATTTGAATTAAAACAACGGAATTTCAATGAAAAGAATGGAATTAGAATGAAATGAATAGAATTTGAATGAAAACAACAGAACTAAAATAAACAGAGCAGAATTTGAATCAAAACAATGGAAATAGAATGACAAGAACAGAATTTGAATCAAAACAATGGAATTTGACTGAAAACAATGGAAGTTTAAAACAAACAACAGAATTAGAATGAACAGAAAAGAATTTAAATCAAAACAATGGAATTTGAATGAAAAGAACAGAATTTGAATGAAAACAACAGAATTTGAATGAAAACAATGGAAGTTTAAAAGAAAACAAAAGAATTAGAATGAAAACGACGGAATTAAAATGAAAATGACGGAATTTGAATGAAAACAACGGAATTAAAATGAAAACGACGGAATTTGAATGAAAACAACAGAATTTGAGAACAAACAATGGAATTTGAATGAAAACAATGGAATTTGAATGAAAACGATGGAATTTGAATGAAAAGAACAGAATTTGATCAAAAACAAAAGAATTTGCATGAAAACAACAGCATTTGAATGAAAACAACGGAATTTCAATGAAATGAATGGAATAAGAATGAAATGAATAGAATTTGAATGAAAACAACAGAATTAGAATGAACAGAACAGAATTTGAATCAAAACAATGGAATTTGAATGAAAAGAACAGAATTTGAATGAAAACAACGGAATTAAAATGAAAATGACGGAATTTGAATTAAAACAACAGAGTTTGAGAACAAACAATGGACTTTGAATGAAAACAATGGAATTTGGATGAAAACAACAGAATTTGAATGAAAACAACAGAGTTTGATCAAAAACAACGGAATTTGAATGAAAACAATGGAAATAGAATGACAAGAATAGAATTTGAATGAAAACAATGGAATTTGAATAAAAATGACGGAATTTGAATGAAAACAACAGAATTTGAATGAAAACAACAGAATTTGAATGAAAACAACAGAATTTGATCAAAAACCAAAGAATTTGCATGAAAACAAAAGAATTTGAACAAAAACAACGGAATTAGAATGAAAACAACGGAATTTGAATGAAAACGACGGAATTTGAATGAAAAGAACAGAATTAGAATGAAAACAACGGAATTTGAATGAAAACAACGGAATTAAAATATATAGAAAAGAGTTTGAATGAAAGCAACAGAATTCTAAAACAGACAATAGAATTTGAATAAAAAGAGTAGAATTAGAATGAAAACAACAGCATTTGAATGGAAATGGAATTTCAATGAAAAGAACGGAATTAGAATGAAAAAAAAAACAGAATTTGAATGAAAACAATGGAATTTGGATTAAAACAACAGAATTTGAATGAAAACAATGGAAGTTTAAAACAAACAACAGAATTAGAAAGAAAACAACGGAATTAAAATGAAAACAACGGAATTAAAATGAAAACAACAGAATTTGAGAACAAAAAATGGAATTTGATTGAAAACAACAGAATTAGAATGTATAGAACAGAGTTTGAATGAAAGCAACAGAATTCTAAAACAAACAATTGAATTTGAATAAAAAGAGTAGAATTAGAATGAAAACAACTGCATTTGAATTAAAACAACGGAATTTCAATGAAAAGAATGGAATTAGAATGAAATGAATAGAATTTGAATGAAAACAACAGAACTAAAATAAACAGAGCAGAATTTGAATCAAAACAATGGAAATAGAATGACAAGAACAGAATTTGAATCAAAACAATGGAATTTGACTGAAAACAATGGAAGTTTAAAACAAACAACAGAATTAGAATGAACAGAAAAGAATTTAAATCAAAACAATGGAATTTGAATGAAAAGAACAGAATTTGAATGAAAACAACAGAATTTGAATGAAAACAATGGAAGTTTAAAAGAAAACAAAAGAATTAGAATGAAAACGACGGAATTAAAATGAAAATGACGGAATTTGAATGAAAACAACGGAATTAAAATGAAAACGACGGAATTTGAATGAAAACAACAGAATTTGAGAACAAACAATGGAATTTGAATGAAAACAATGGAATTTGAATGAAAACGATGGAATTTGAATGAAAAGAACAGAATTTGATCAAAAACAAAAGAATTTGCATGAAAACAACAGCATTTGAATGAAAACAACGGAATTTCAATGAAATGAATGGAATAAGAATGAAATGAATAGAATTTGAATGAAAACAACAGAATTAGAATGAACAGAACAGAATTTGAATCAAAACAATGGAATTTGAATGAAAAGAACAGAATTTGAATGAAAACAACGGAATTAAAATGAAAATGACGGAATTTGAATTAAAACAACAGAGTTTGAGAACAAACAATGGACTTTGAATGAAAACAATGGAATTTGGATGAAAACAACAGAATTTGAATGAAAACAACAGAGTTTGATCAAAAACAACGGAATTTGAATGAAAACAATGGAAATAGAATGACAAGAATAGAATTTGAATGAAAACAATGGAATTTGAATAAAAATGACGGAATTTGAATGAAAACAACAGAATTTGAATGAAAACAACAGAATTTGAATGAAAACAACAGAATTTGATCAAAAACCAAAGAATTTGCATGAAAACAAAAGAATTTGAACAAAAACAACGGAATTAGAATGAAAACAACGGAATTTGAATGAAAACGACGGAATTTGAATGAAAAGAACAGAATTAGAATGAAAACAACGGAATTTGAATGAAAACAACGGAATTAAAATATATAGAAAAGAGTTTGAATGAAAGCAACAGAATTCTAAAACAGACAATAGAATTTGAATAAAAAGAGTAGAATTAGAATGAAAACAACAGCATTTGAATGGAAATGGAATTTCAATGAAAAGAACGGAATTAGAATGAAAAAAAAAACAGAATTTGAATGAAAACAATGGAATTTGGATTAAAACAACAGAATTTGAATGAAAACAATGGAAGTTTAAAACAAACAACAGAATTAGAAAGAAAACAACGGAATTAAAATGAAAACAACGGAATTAAAATGAAAACAACAGAATTTGAGAACAAAAAATGGAATTTGATTGAAAACAACGGAATTAGAATGTATAGAACAGAGTTTGAATGAAAGCAACAGAATTCTAAAACAAACAATTGAATTTGAATAAAAAGAGTAGAATTAGAATGAAAACAACTGCATTTGAATTAAAACAACGGAATTTCAATGAAAAGAATGGAATTAGAATGAAATGAATAGAATTTGAATGAAAACAACAGAACTAAAATAAACAGAGCAGAATTTGAATCAAAACAATGGAAATAGAATGACAAGAACAGAATTTGAATCAAAACAATGGAATTTGACTGAAAACAATGGAAGTTTAAAACAAACAACAGAATTAGAATGAACAGAAAAGAATTTAAATCAAAACAATGGAATTTGAATGAAAAGAACAGAATTTGAATGAAAACAACAGAATTTGAATGAAAACAATGGAAGTTTAAAAGAAAACAAAAGAATTAGAATGAAAACGACGGAATTAAAATGAAAATGACGGAATTTGAATGAAAGCAACGGAATTAAAATGAAAACGACGGAATTTGAATGAAAACAACAGAATTTGAGAACAAACAATGGAATTTGAATGAAAACAATGGAATTTGAATGAAAACGATGGAATTTGAATGAAAAGAACAGAATTTGAATGAAAACAACAGAATTTGAATGAAAACAATGGAAGTTTAAAAGAAAACAAAAGAATTAAAATGAAAATGACGGAATTTGAATGAAAACAACGGAATTAAAATGAAAACGACGGAATTTGAATGAAAACAACAGAATTTGAGAACAAACAATGGAATTTGAATGAAAACAATGGAATTTGAATGAAAACGATGGAATTTGAATGAAAAGAACAGAATTTGATCAAAAACCAAAGAATTTGCATGAAAACAAAAGAATTTGAACAAAAACAACGGAATTAGAATGAAAACAACGGAATTTGAATGAAAACGACGGAATTTGAATGAAAAGAACAGAATTAGAATGAAAACAACGGAATTTGAATGAAAACAACGGAATTAAAATATATAGAAAAGAGTTTGAATGAAAGCAACAGAATTCTAAAACAGACAATAGAATTTGAATAAAAAGAGTAGAATTAGAATGAAAACAACAGCATTTGAATGGAAATGGAATTTCAATGAAAAGAACGGAATTAGAATGAAAAAAAAAACAGAATTTGAATGAAAACAATGGAATTTGGATTAAAACAACAGAATTTGAATGAAAACAATGGAAGTTTAAAACAAACAACAGAATTAGAAAGAAAACAACGGAATTAAAATGAAAACAACGGAATTAAAATGAAAACAACAGAATTTGAGAACAAAAAATGGAATTTGATTGAAAACAACGGAATTAGAATGTATAGAACAGAGTTTGAATGAAAGCAACAGAATTCTAAAACAAACAATTGAATTTGAATAAAAAGAGTAGAATTAGAATGAAAACAACTGCATTTGAATTAAAACAACGGAATTTCAATGAAAAGAATGGAATTAGAATGAAATGAATAGAATTTGAATGAAAACAACAGAACTAAAATAAACAGAGCAGAATTTGAATCAAAACAATGGAAATAGAATGACAAGAACAGAATTTGAATCAAAACAATGGAATTTGACTGAAAACAATGGAAGTTTAAAACAAACAACAGAATTAGAATGAACAGAAAAGAATTTAAATCAAAACAATGGAATTTGAATGAAAAGAACAGAATTTGAATGAAAACAACAGAATTTGAATGAAAACAATGGAAGTTTAAAAGAAAACAAAAGAATTAGAATGAAAACGACGGAATTAAAATGAAAATGACGGAATTTGAATGAAAACAACGGAATTAAAATGAAAACGACGGAATTTGAATGAAAACAACAGAATTTGAGAACAAACAATGGAATTTGAATGAAAACAATGGAATTTGAATGAAAACGATGGAATTTGAATGAAAAGAACAGAATTTGATCAAAAACAAAAGAATTTGCATGAAAACAACAGCATTTGAATGAAAACAACGGAATTTCAATGAAATGAATGGAATAAGAATGAAATGAATAGAATTTGAATGAAAACAACAGAATTAGAATGAACAGAACAGAATTTGAATCAAAACAATGGAATTTGAATGAAAAGAACAGAATTTGAATGAAAACAACGGAATTAAAATGAAAATGACGGAATTTGAATTAAAACAACAGAGTTTGAGAACAAACAATGGACTTTGAATGAAAACAATGGAATTTGGATGAAAACAACAGAATTTGAATGAAAACAACAGAGTTTGATCAAAAACAACGGAATTTGAATGAAAACAATGGAAATAGAATGACAAGAATAGAATTTGAATGAAAACAATGGAATTTGAATAAAAATGACGGAATTTGAATGAAAACAACAGAATTTGAATGAAAACAACAGAATTTGATCAAAAACCAAAGAATTTTCATGAAAACAACAGAATTTGAACGAAAACAACGGAATTTGAAAACAAAGAACGGAATTTGAATGAAAACAACGGAATTAGAATGTATAGAACAGAGTTTGAATGAAAGCAACAGAATTCTAAAACAAACAATAGAATTTGAATAAAAAGAGTAGAATTAGAATGAAAACAACAGCATTTGAATGAAAACAACGGAATTTCAATGAAATGAACGTAATTAGAATGAAAACAACAGAATTAGAATGAACAGAACAGAATTTGAATCAAAACAATGGAAATAGAATGACAAGAATAGAATTTGAATCAAAACAATGGAATTTGAATGAAAACAACAGAATTTGAGAACAAACAATGGAATTTGAATGAAAACAATGGAATTTGAATGAAAACAATGGAATTTGAATGAAAACGATGGAATTTGAATGAAAAGAACAGAATTTGATCAAAAACAAAAGAATTTGCATGAAAACAACAGCATTTGAATGAAAACAACGGAATTTCAATGAAATGAATGGAATAAGAATGAAATGAATAGAATTTGAATGAAAACAACAGAATTAGAATGAACAGAACAGAATTTGAATCAAAACAATGGAATTTGAATGAAAAGAACAGAATTTGAATGAAAACAACGGAATTAAAATGAAAATGACGGAATTTGAATTAAAACAACAGAGTTTGAGAACAAACAATGGACTTTGAATGAAAACAATGGAATTTGGATGAAAACAACAGAATTTGAATGAAAACAACAGAGTTTGATCAAAAACAACGGAATTTGAATGAAAACAATGGAAATAGAATGACAAGAATAGAATTTGAATGAAAACAATGGAATTTGAATAAAAATGACGGAATTTGAATGAAAACAACAGAATTTGAATGAAAACAACAGAATTTGAATGAAAACAACAGAATTTGATCAAAAACCAAAGAATTTTCATGAAAACAACAGAATTTGAACGAAAACAACGGAATTTGAAAACAAAGAACGGAATTTGAATGAAAACAACGGAATTAGAATGTATAGAACAGAGTTTGAATGAAAGCAACAGAATTCTAAAACAAACAATAGAATTTGAATAAAAAGAGTAGAATTAGAATGAAAACAACAGCATTTGAATGAAAACAACGGAATTTCAATGAAATGAACGTAATTAGAATGAAAACAACAGAATTAGAATGAACAGAACAGAATTTGAATCAAAACAATGGAAATAGAATGACAAGAATAGAATTTGAATCAAAACAATGGAATTTGAATGAAAAAACAGAATTTGAATCAAAACAACAGAATTTGAATGAAAAAAAAACGGAATTTCAATGAAAAGAACGGAATTAAAATGAACAGACCAGAATTTGAATCAAAACAATGGAATTAGAATGAAAAGAACATAATTTGAATGAAAACAACGGAATTTGAATGAAAATAATGGAATTTGAATGAAAAGAACAGAATTTGATCAAAAACCAAAGAATTTGCATGAAAACAAAAGAATTTGAACAAAAACAACGGAATTAGAATGAAAACAACGGAATTTGAATGAAAACGACGGAATTTGAATGAAAAGAACAGAATTAGAATGAAAACAACGGAATTTGAATGAAAACAACGGAATTAAAATATATAGAAAAGAGTTTGAATGAAAGCAACAGAATTCTAAAACAGACAATAGAATTTGAATAAAAAGAGTAGAATTAGAATGAAAACAACAGCATTTGAATGGAAATGGAATTTCAATGAAAAGAACGGAATTAGAATGAAATGATTAGAATTTGAATGAAAACAACGGAATTAAAATGAAAAAAAAAACAGAATTTGAATGAAAACAACGGAATTAAAATGAAAACAACGGAATTAAAATGAAAACAACAGAATTTGAGAACAAAAAATGGAATTTGATTGAAAACAACGGAATTAGAATGTATAGAACAGAGTTTGAATGAAAGCAACAGAATTCTAAAACAAACAATTGAATTTGAATAAAAAGAGTAGAATTAGAATGAAAACAACTGCATTTGAATTAAAACAACGGAATTTCAATGAAAAGAATGGAATTAGAATGAAATGAATAGAATTTGAATGAAAACAACAGAACTAAAATAAACAGAACAGAATTTGAATCAAAACAATGGAAATAGAATGACAAGAACAGAATTTGAATCAAAACAATGGAATTTGACTGAAAACAATGGAAGTTTAAAACAAACAACAGAATTAGAATGAACAGAAAAGAATTTAAATCAAAACAATGGAATTTGAATGAAAAGAACAGAATTTGAATGAAAACAACAGAATTTGAATGAAAACAATGGAAGTTTAAAAGAAAACAACAGAATTAGAATGAAAATGACAGAATTAAAATGAAAATGACGGAATTTGAATGAAAACAACGGAATTAAAATGAAAACGACGGAATTTGAATGAAAACAACAGAATTTGAGAACAAACAATGGAATTTGAATGAAAACAATGGAATTTGAATGAAAACGATGGAATTTGAATGAAAAGAACAGAATTTGATCAAAAACAAAAGAATTTGCATGAAAACAACAGCATTTGAATGAAAACAACGGAATTTCAATGAAATGAATGGAATAAGAATGAAATGAATAGAATTTGAATGAAAACAACAGAATTAGAATGAACAGAACAGAATTTGAATCAAAACAATGGAATTTGAATGAAAAGAACAGAATTTGAATGAAAACAATGGAATTAAAATGAAAATGACGGAATTTGAATTAAAACAACAGAGTTTGAGAACAAACAATGGACTTTGAATGAAAATAATGGAATTTGGATGAAAACAACAGAATTTGAATGAAAACAACAGAGTTTGATCAAAAACAACGGAATTTGAATGAAAACAATGGAAATAGAATGACAAGAATAGAATTTGAATGAAAACAATGGAATCTGAATAAAAATGACGGAATTTGAATGAAAACAACAGAATTTGAATGAAAACAACAGAATTTGAATGAAAACAACAGAATTTGATCAAAAACCAAAGAATTTTCATGAAAACAACAGAATTTGAACGAAAACAACGGAATTTGAAAACAAAGAACGGAATTTGAATGAAAACAACGGAATTAGAATGTATAGAACAGAGTTTGAATGAAAGCAACAGAATTCTAAAACAAACAATAGAATTTGAATAAAAAGAGTAGAATTAGAATGAAAACAACAGCATTTGAATGAAAACAACGGAATTTCAATGAAATGAACGTAATTAGAATGAAAACAACAGAATTAGAATGAACAGAACAGAATTTGAATCAAAACAATGGAATTTGAATGAAAAAAACAGAATTTGAATCAAAACAACAGAATTTGAATGAAAAAAACGGAATTTCAATGAAAAGAACGGAATTAAAATGAACAGACCAGAATTTGAATCAAAACAATGGAATTAGAATGAAAAGAACATAATTTGAATGAAAACAACGGAATTTGAATGAACACAACAGAATTTGAATGAAAACAATGGAAGTTTAAAACAAACAACAGAATTAGTCCCTTTGGAGCTGCAAATATGAGAGTGGGATTTGGAATGATGAAAAAGATTCACAGGCAGGAGCTGAGGCTTTGTTATTGTGCATGAAAACCTTTGGTGCTGAAGAACTGACTAACAGTATACAGTCAGCTGATGAAGCAATGTGCCTCCTGCCAATGAACAGTTAAAGATATTTAATGATACAGGAGAATTGTTTTGTGTTTACAGCTTCTTACAATAAAAGCATTTATGTAAATTAACCACTTGCCATGTTTATGTGGGAGAGAGGGAAATACCAGGTAAGATTAACATGTTAACAGTTTTGATGCAGCACCCTCTTTGCGGCTGATTTCACCCAGCAAACTCAAACAACCACTCACCAACTGTTTGGGGGATACGATTTCAAGTAGCAACCGGAAGGAGGTTGTTGACCAGTCTCTTGTTCTGTGTAGGTTTTATTGCCTAAACCTAACCAAGGAGCTTTCAGAACCCAAACCTAACCATCTACTTCTTAGTGCCCAAACCTCACATAGTATTTAAACTTAACCAGCTTAAAACTACAGCCTATATCACTGCCACCCTTCACCTACATATCGAGAACTTTGCAGGAAGACACAAAATTGCATTTACTATTTACCTTTGATCACACATAATTATTTAATAACCACTGGTGTAAAAAAACAAACAAAAACACATTCACTACACTTGTGGAGTTCCCCATAATTTCACTCTTGGGCCTCAGTAATTCAGTCACTCAGATTAGAAATAGCAGGAGCATTGCTCTAACAAATCACCAGCAAAACACGGACAAAACCAAAATATTGCTCTTCAGTGTCTACCTAAATTAGTAGGTCTAATTTAAGTATTAATTAATTAATAAAGTATGCAATGTGATATCCAGTTTCTTATAAGTTAAAGTGTCCTCATTGCAATAACAGATATTAGAAGTTCTTGACTTTAAGCTTTTCATGCCTATTTGGACATTTGTGTGTAGCTTTCTTGCCACAACAGTAACGTTGCTGCTGAATATCACTCCTAATCCACACTTTAGTGTTTCTCTTAGAAGAAGCTGTTTGATTGCACATAAGGACCGACACTAATTCACCCACAGTTACTGCAGCGTAAAGGACTTCCTGCTCTGCTAAGTGGAATGATTGATGCTAAACGGCTAAACTACAGGAAGCCAGTTGAAATTTATCCAGAATGGCATTTTGCACCTAAAAGGACTGCATACATGGATGAGTACAGTCTAATTTTTTTTATTGCATTTTTCAGGATACGAAAACTTCTCCTTTATCCTCTTGCCCTTATCTGCAGTCATTTCTCCAATGTCTGAAAAAAAATAACATTTAAAGTACTAAACAGCTTTTCTGTGCTGAGATGAGGTCTGAAAATCAAAAAGGGAAAAATCCAGATAAAATGTCACAAAAACAATCAAATAAACAGGAATCCACATTTTCAAATAAAATTTTAATATTTAAATTTTACCAAATTATTTCTACACCAACATGTACACAAACATACCCTCTGTACATACATTTTTATTGGCCGTTGGGCTGCTTTGGTCACACAGACCAGCAGTCTGACTCCAACTGTTTTGCTGTCACAAGAGCAAAAACAAAATCAGTCAGCGACTGAGAAGCTTCCCTCTGCATGAATCAAGTTCTGGATGCAGAAAGATCTGAATTAGTTTGCGAAATTCTTTGGAGAAATTCATAACAATGTCGCCCTGTTTCAGTTTTATATTTGTGAAGATGCTGCATGAACATCTAATTTTGTCCTCTGCCGCTGTAGAAAAGAATGAAAAAATGTTTTGAGAGTTAATTACTTGTAAGCCGTAACTCCACAGCGTCTCTAGTAATCCTGCTAACAAACAGAAAAGCCAATCATATAACCTGCTGCTTGGTGGAGTCTTCATGCACTCCTGCAACAGAAGAAACTGTGGATTAATTCAACTTCTGCTGACAAAGTCACCATGACATTAGAAAAATCTTTTGTGCTAGCACATCGGTGGATGATTCTTCATTGGCTGCCTCTTAAATGCAGAATTTAAATTTAATAAAACCCTGATTTCCTCGTACAACATCCTGATCAGCCTCCATCATCTCTCACGGTATCATATTATTGTAACAGAGCACCTCACTCTCAGACTGCAGGCTTGTGGTTCATGGAGTTTCTAAAAGTGGCAGGCAGACACCCTGTCTACTTTTATTATGAGGCTACAAACTTCCTTTTTTGGTAAAGCTGATAGTTAGGATTGGATCATGTGACCCTGAACTATCCTCAGTCATGCTGCAGGACTTCTTTTCACTTTCTACTCTCTCCCACCGTTTGTGTTGTCCTTGGCTTTCTGTGCTGCTCTTTTCTCTCTTCCCTTCTTCTTCCAGCTGGTCTCAGTAGATGGCTTCCCCTCTCTGAGCCTGTTGGAGGTCTCCTCCTGTTAAAAAGGAGTTTTTCCTTCCCACTGTCTCACAAGGCATCTTCTGACTGTCTAGATTTTGAAACCAACAAATTAAGGCATCGTTGACCTTCTGTGCTCTATTGTGCTTCATATTTATACACCTGAAGTCTCTATAAAGCTGTTTCCGTCCTTAATCTTGAACAACTGCGAAGCAGTGACTGAGAAGCTGCCCTGCACATTCACGTTAAAGCAAGTTCTGTTTTTGTCTTTGTTTTGACTTCTTTCCACGCTGTCCTCCTTCCTGTTGTTTATATCGTTCCAGAAACAACATGGCGACGTCCGTCCTCGTCAGCTGAAGCCCCGCAGAGACCGCTGGCACGACAGAACTCCTCACCATATGGTAAAACTTGGCCTTCATCATCCTAGTCATCCATTTTTAGAAAGCATTGCAAAAGGCACAATCACACGGAAAACAAAATAAGAGCACCTAGAGCAGAAAATAGGCGCTGAAGGAATGAGAAAGGAGGTTTGTGTGGTTAGGACTGACCAAGAGAGACAAAAACAAGCTGATGAGTGTCATCTCGGTGCATAAACTCCTTCCATCACTGGGGTTATTTGCATTTGGAGCTACAGGTTATAACTTAATTTTTCAACATTTATCCAGTCAGACATATTAAGCCTTTTGGCAATCATTCATCATCAGTGCTAATCTGCTTATTATGCTAAGACCATGTTCCTTCAGCTAAATGTGACACAATACTAATCATTTTTCCAGAGACTCTGTAATGTTTTTCCAAAAGGCTCTTAAGGAACCTTTGACAAATCTCTCGTAATACATTTCTCTGCTACATTATCATGAAGCTCATCCAACACTACGAGAGGAAATCCTGCACTTTCTTAATGAGTGGCTTATTATGTTCCATCGCTGCCAGCATCCTCGCTAACGACATCTTTGCACATAGCAGATGGTTTGCTTCTTTGTGCTGGCATGTGGCCCAAACACACTTAGAGGAAGAACAACCGGGGAGGCAGTCAGCTGCAGGGGAGTTTGTCAGCGTTTAACCAGGCAAGCGCGATCCCTCCTCGGAGAAAAAGACGTTTAGCGAAGGCCCAGTTCAGATCTGAGCCGCACAAATGTTGACTTTGACCTCTGGACAGGAAACCGGGGATCTGAGCAGCTGGTCCGAGCAGGCAGGGAGAAATAACGGCACGGCATCCAACGGGAAGAAGATAAGACGGAGTTGCCTAACACGCGTTTAAGGACAACAGATACATAAACATGCACCTTCTGAGTCTGTCTCCTTAGTTAATAAAGAGACTGTGCTGATCAGCTAGAATCAGAGATGTTTCCTGGTAAGCAGGTGTGCAGATGCTTTTTCTCCCACAGCTGCACGAGGCAGTCACTGAAAACCATCACTGCTTTTCCACCAGAGAAGCTCTGCTCCTACAGGCGGGGTGCACCCAGAGAAACTACAGTGACTCCAGTTTACCTCTGAGCCAGACTTTGTATTGAAAAAACTGTATTTTTTAGTATAAGTTGCACACCTGTGGATATTTTGAAGACATACAGTACAGGCTTACCTCTTTTTCACTGATGCAGTGCCGGTGCTGAGACAGGTCTGCCTTCATGTCGGCTGGAAAATGTCATGCGATGTGGTCCCAGATATATTCTGTTTAGTGTCAGTTTTCACAGTTCCGTGTTTGTTATTTGTCTTTTCTTTCTTTACAGGTTTGTTTTCTTATGTGTTGTTTTTGGTTTTACTTCAGATTTTATTCTTTTTGCTCCCACTTGGGTCTGCTCTGTAACCAACCTTCTGTTGTTGGATGTATACATGTTCTCGTTTTTGCCTTTGTCCTTGTCACTTTGTCAAGTTACACTCTGTGTGTTCACTCTCCAAGTGTTCCCTGGGCTTTTCCTGCTTTTATTTTGAGTCCTTGCTTTATTGAGTTTCTAGGTTTGTTGTAACAGCTAACACAGATTGTGTTTTCTTTTGTTTGCTTTTTATTTACGTCTCTGTCCTCTAATCATCGTGGGAAGCAATTTCATGCTGCAAAGAATTTGGAAATTGCTGATTTTCTTGCAGCAGTCCTTTCCGTAGCTGCTGATGTTCCTGCTTCCAACTTTGGTGGCAGGAATTTTCTGTGACTTCTTATGAAAGTGCTACATGGAAACAGAAATTGGTACTGGGGCCGTATCTGTGAAAAAATATGTCTGATAACTCGTTCTTGCTTCAGGTCCTGATGTTTTATGGTTCTCAGTTGGAACCCTTTCATGTTCTGAACTCCTTATTTTGCTTTAGATCAAATGAGAAAACAATCTAAGAGCCCATGTTTGTGGACGGTCATCTCTGCAAGGTAGTTGGCCGATGTGTGGTTACCTAAATGTAGCATATCATATTAAACCATACTGGACTATTAGCTACATTAGGCAGTCATGCTGCATTATGCTTATTGCATTTTAACATTACTCATAAATATTCCTGCTCACATATTCTGTTTCTCTTCACTGTGACTTTAAAAAATCTGATTTTTGTACCAGGCGTGTTGTCATAAACACTCCTTATCATTTCTTAAAGACCTCGTAGTACCATATCACCCCATTAGAGCACTTCGCTCTCACACTGCAGGTTTACTTGTTGTTCCTAGAGTGTTTAAAAGTAGAATAGGAGGCAGAGTCTTCAGTCCCTCTTCTGTGGAACAAGCTCCCAGCTTGGACTTTGGAGACAGACACCCTTTCTGCTTTTAAGATTAGGCTTAAAACTTTACTTTTTTTTATAAAGCATATAATTAGGGCTGGATCAGGGGACTCTGAATCCTCCCTTAGATACACTCCAATAGGTCTAGGCTGCTGGGGATTCCCATGATGCATTGAGTGTTTTTCATTTGCCTTTTTCTCTCACCTCTCTGCATTTAATTATTGCTTATTTTTAATCTCTGGCTCTCTTCATGCTGTTCTTGTGAGGTCAGTCAGTGAGAAATAGTCAACACAAACTAATTTTCTCGACATTGAAAGTCAAGAAAATTAGTTTATTAACTAGTCGATCTGTTGTATTTTCAGAAAGAGCCAGGCTAGCTGTTCCACATTTCCTGTCTCTGTTTAAATCCTCAAGAGTCCCATTTTCACCCTGAAGCTGTCTTCTTAACAGAAGGCCTCACAGGGTCCTTTCTGCTCTCTTTTGTGTCCAAACCACATGGATCAGAAACCTGCCAATACTCAGTTTTATGGTCACTGACAAAGGTCACCGAGGGTTGTGGATTCTTTAGAGCCCTTCTGAGTAAAGTGACGTTCATCCCTATTTCTGGAGAGGCCTCAGTGTCCTGGAGGGGCCCTGATCCGATCAGCGTCCCCGGCTGTGACGCGTGGCCTCGGGGGTCACGCTCTGCCGGGATCACGTGTTTACCTTGAGCTGGAGATGGGCCGGTTTGATATACAACGAGCCGACAGCTCATGAATCACAAAGAAATGAGGAACCATCATGGGCCTGTAGGATGAAACCAGGGACATGCTACAGAGCTGTGAACCCCGAGGGCCCAGATTATGAATATCTCAATATGCTTTTCTGTGTGAGTTTGAGGACAGAACCACACTGTACCAATGTGAAATTAGAACACTGTAGTAGTAAAAAATACTCAGTGTCCTCCAAAGGGTCTAACAGCTAAACACTGATTGCTGAATTATTCAATGAATTACTGAATCAGCAGCTAGTTAACATGATATTTTGGGTTGTTTCTAGAGTTCATGTCTTATTTTAGTTGGACGTAGCCTGTAAAGAAAATGTTTCAAGGATGTGTGCCTTTATTATAGACGTTTACTTTTTAATTTAAAAACTTAGCTGTAGTTTTTCTAGTGTCACTACTTATAAAAGGTATTTGTGGCTAAACATCAGTTAGCCAGTTTTTACTATTTCTCTCATGTATAAACCAACAAGGGTAAAATTAGTAGATAAACATTGTAAAAATGTAGATTCATATTTTATGAATTCTACACTTCTACAGATTTAGCGGCTGAACGGTAGAAGCCCCGCCCATTTACATTATGACGCTTTTTCCGTCACCATGACTGGATGATCCGTTCACTGCCTTTGTGTTTAATTTGAGATATCATCTATGGTTTTATTGTGACTGGCTAAAAATGTTTGGATGGATGGCGACCAAATCCAACTAAATTAAATCAAATGATGCCATAAACAAGATTGCTTTGTTTTACTTATTCCACAAGGGGGCACTATGGCGCAAAGAGAATCCCTAACTGATGCATCTTTCCCAGGTGTTCCCTGTCCTCTGGATCAAAATATAAATCCCTGCAGCTGCAGTTCAATTTGTCTGACACAATAAGGTGATGTTAACACCTTATTGTTAACACACCCGTTAACACAACCGTGCTTGGGACTGGACGGCATCAATGCCGTTAGCTTGTTAACACATTGACGCCGTCCAGCCTCACACATCCGCAGTAACTCGTTAACGGAGATTTGTCGCGTTAACGTCATTTTAACGAGATTAACGCTGACAGTTCTTTCTTGTTCTGAAATTCTGCATGTCAGGATGTAACTCGTTCACTTACCATCTGCTCGTTTTTGTCAACTCAGTGCTGAAAAATACTTTAAACTCTAACGTGAGTAATTATCTGCTTTTCTTCAGCCAACGGATGCCACAGCAGCACAAAGAAAGGTCAGCCTGCAGAGGTCGCTAATGTTTCTCTGAGGAAACCTGCGATGCACAAGCAGGTAAGCCGAAAGAGGCGCGCAATGATGTTGAGTCTGAAGTAACAGCAGATGATGATGATGATTACTTTTATGGTGTGATCACATTTTAATCAAAGCAAGTCTCCTCTCCACTTTCCACTTTCTCGTCCAATAAAAACACCCATTTCTTAGGAGTTGGCTTACATCCGTTTTTTTTGCCAAACCTAACATCAGAGTTACCTACCATCACCATCACAGTCTCACAGGGTCAATGCATTCGTCTTTTAACCAACAAGTATCTCAAATTTGAGCATCTGATACCCCGTCACTGGTGATTGGTTGATAAAACTGGACAATCATTAACCAAAATTAAGTTTGATTTCATACAAATCACCTTTATGTAACGTTTCTAAATTAATAGCAACTCATAAGCTATGAATAGATCAGAAGTGCTAAGACTGCTTTCTATTTACTTAAAGCATCCTCCACTCTGACAGTTTTCTTACTGAGTGCACCACGTGTCTATTTAAGATCACTTACATGTAGATTTTCCTTAGCTGTCAAAAAATAATTTGCTGTTACAGTAACAAAGGTTTTCACCCTCATTAATGCTGATAAATGTAATTATTCCAGTCTCATCTTCTTTTATAGCATAGGACTCCAAAACCAGGAAGAAATTAACCTATAATTCCCTCTCTTTATTACTTTAAACTGAAACATGAGGTGATCACAGTCATTTTGGCAAAGTTTAGGTTTGAAGGTTTCTCAGAAATGACAAACTGCAGCTGTTCTCAGGTTAAAACTGTTTGAAATTGCTTTAGGATAATAACAACACAGTCTGAGAATGTAACCTTGGTATCTGAGCACTTGGAATTCATTTCTCTGAAGATATATTTACTAAGAATAGCTGATAGCTCGCTCATTTGTTGCACATTTGGCAAGAAATGGCTAAAACATCTGTTTAAATAAAAATGGAAAAGCTCACTTTCAGAGTTCAGTATTTAGAAGCTTTTATGCTTTTTCTAGAACCTCCATGCAGTCTTGAATCACTGCCTGTTCCCCAAAGAATTACTGTATGATGCCCTGTTGGCTGTCTTACTCTTTAGCAATGATTGTCAGGATTGGATACTAGATACTTCAGCTCAGTGAGACATCGCCCAGATTTGCTGCTAAAACTCTGAACTGCCAAAAAGTCGCGTGTTTTTGTTTGTGCATCGTGTCTTTTCGCGTCCTCCTTTCTGTAAAAAGCGAGCAGCACTCACAGCACGCTCTTTAGTTTGGTCAGGCTGTTCTGTGGTCACAATCACCCATATCACCACAGCCACAGTTTTCCTGTAAAAGATTCCACTTCAAAGGAAGCTGGCGCTCTCTTTCCACTGAAAGCAGGGCCGCTCCCGCAGCTCCGATGGACCCAGGCCAACTTCGATTACATGCCAACCCACGTGACTAATTACGAGTCAGATGAGGGCATACAGTGTCATGATCACACAGGAGAGTATAGGTGGACGGACAGTTGGGCCATATGGGCGTCTGAGATTTGGACAAATGTTAGAGTTTGTGAAGAAGCAGGCCAGCCAAAAAATAATAACAAATAATCAAAGCTCACACTGGGAGCTCTGGGAGCGCCGGGTCCACGGATCCCGCCAAACCTGGACTGTGGTTGTTGCGGTCAGAGCTGCCAGCCGCCATGTTTTGCACGACCAAGGTGAGAACATGTTTGTCGCGCTCCTCGGTGTCGTTCTCGTTTGATGGTGTTGTTGTTGGACCAGGTGGGTGTTGTACGAAGGTGTGGCGAGGAAGCTGCTCCGTGCGCAGCTTTTACGTTCAATGCCTCGGGTGAAGCGGCATCACGTGAGGAAGACGATAGCGATGTAGCTGCCGGTGTAAACACACTGTTTACACACAGCTGAATCTGAGCACTTGCTTAACCCTGTAATGTGCATGCGTCTCATTCCCAAACACACACACACACAATCAGAGACGCTGCTTCTCATTGGCTGCTTGTTTTCCCTCCTGCTCTCTCCCCCCTCCTCCCAGTTGTAATTTGTCTCTTAAATATCATCATTCAGCCATTTCCATCAAGCCAACCCCCATCACCAACACCTACGCCTTGCTGCTCCCTCCTCCCTCACTATCTGGGTCTCTGGGGAGGGAGGGGGGGCAAGGATCATGTAAATACACCCCCCCCCCTCCTCATCTGCCTCCTTGTCCTCTCTCTTTTTTCTTCTTTCCTCGCAAATTTCCCTTCTTCCCATCCTCCAGTGCCTCCATCCCTGAACTAGCTCAGTGATGTTTCTTCATCTTTTATCTCTCCTCCTGCATGGACATCATTGGGTGAGGTGAAAGGGGAAGGCAGGTGTGGAGGTGAGGTGGTGATTGGGCTACAACCTTAAAACTCATGTGACAGCAGATTAACCGGAGGCAAGACTTTGTCACGCTCCCACAGCCGCCACAATTCCCCTTACTGCCTCCCTCCTCCTCCTCCCTCATGCTACCTTCCCACCGCAGTTACACACACCTCCCTCCCTCCCCCTCCTGCAACGCAACTCCTCTCCGCTCACTCCGCGGCTTGTGAGACCGTTGGCAGCCTTGGTGCGTGGAGGGAAAGAGAAAGGAGAGAGTGAGGCTTTCCCAGAATAGAGAAGCAGGAGGAGGTGAGAGGGATGATGATGGAAGCCAGCTTTGACACTGAGGAGAGTTTTGACGATCCCTCCTGTCTCGCCCCGCAGCCCCCCGGCTCTGTTTCGCCGGCCAAGAGGCAGATCAAGGAGGTCAAGGAGACCAAGATCACTGTGAGTACTGAGAAACTTAATCCTTCCTCTTCTCCTTCTTTGTGCTTCTATCTGTGCATCCTCTGCTGAAGCTCCTCATGCACCTCAATTAAGTTCAAATCACTTGTTTTTTCTCTTTTACCATCTGTTGACGTTAAACTCAAATCATAATGCATTACATGTCCTTGTGGAGTAATGTGAGGGGGTTCCCTGCAATACTGGATACCGCAATCATCTGAATGAAGAGGCTGTGCGGGAGTCTCGCACTCATATCGGTCTCATTGACTTGAGCGGCCTCAGTCTATAATATTGATTTTATGTCTGTCAAAGATTAATTCACGCTTTGGAGACTCTCTGATGTGTTTTTAATGACTGATAAGTGAGGAGCCTGCAGAATCCTGTTGGTATTTTTATGATATGTCAGATTAAGTGTGTGTTTGTCTCCTCCAGTTGTTATCACCCTCTGCAGGTCACACTCGGAGTAGAAACTGAGGTCTTCACCACGGTGCAGGGATTTTTTTCTATAATGTACACAGTAGCTTTGTGTGAAGATACCCAGACAGTAGTTGCAGTTATGTAATCTCTCAGTCCATAATGCAGGCTGTGGTGAGGGGGTGGTGGGGGGCAGCGGTTAGGCGGTCGTGCGTTGATGGAGAAGCAGACAGAGGTGGGTTTTGTGTCTCGCGAGGGGCTGATTTTGCACTCGGTGGGCTCGCTGACCTGCTGCAGCCACGGGAGCCGTCAGTCTGGCTATTGTGAAAAACACCACCAGACCTGAGAGAGATGCAGCAAGTCCAGTTTCCATGGTGACAAAGGCAATAGCACTGATTAATGGGTGTTGAAATGGAAAACACCGCCATAGGAGAAAGTGGTGGTGGTGGTTTGAGAGGGAGGGGGGAACCATTCAGATATTCACAGAAGACATACTGTTTTGAAGATTATTTCTTCCTCCTCTTTGTTTGCTTTTCCAAAGCCTTTCACAGCTCGCAGATCTATTGTTGTTCTTTGGCTTCATCCAAAGAGTTCTCATGGAGAGATTTCTTTCCTTCTCCACTAAAAAAAAGAGGAATTTCTGGGAAGTCTTGATGCTTGGGAAGAAAAAAAAACAATCATGCATGCTAAATGTCTCTGCAGCAGCTGGAAAAAAAAATACAGGTGATAACAACTAAATCAGTGACGTCGGCCCTCAGAGGTGTCTTTTTGTTCGTCGTGGTGCACCTCACGTTACACAACCCCTCCACAGTTGTCATGGAGACGCTCACATCCATGACTGTTGGCAAAATGGACCCTCGCGGGGCGCCGAGGCTTCACACACGAGAAGCAGCCGCCTTGCGACCTTGTTTTCACCTTCACCACATCTGACCGATCGGATCAGATTTAATAATTTTTGAGACTTGAGGTTTTTAGTGAAACATTCATGCCCCTGTGGTTTGACTTGTTGCTGGGCTGCACGTGCTCGGTACCACGTCAGCTGGCATCTTTGCAGAGGAGGTTTCAGTGAAGAAACGGCAATCTGGGTCCGAACAAATGGAAAGAAGAGTTAAAACACGGTCCAGATTTTTTGCCATGTTACCGTGAAAAGGATTCACAAGGTTCATCAGAGTTAGCTACCAAGCTGGCTCACTATCAGAAGATGTTAAGTATTTCTGAAAAGTAAAATAAAAAAAACGTATCTGGGCTGCTGGTGAAAAAGTAAATGCCAGAAAAGTTCAGCTAATTAACATATGATCTCTCATAAAGTGGTTAGGTATCATTACGCTCATATTTCATGTGGCATCATGTGAACATTGATCAAGAGCCAAAATGGATGTGACTTAAGTACTGGTTGCTAGGGAAACGCATCTGTTCTGCATCATTCGTTCTTGGAGGTTACTGGATGAAATCGATTGCTTTGGTCGCTAGCAGTACACAAACGCGCTAACTGCTAGTAAAACTTGTAACAAAATGGAAAATTTCACCTTGAAAGTAAAATAAACCTTCTCCATTTCTGGTTTGTGTTGCTCTTTGCTCAGTATCACTACAGTATGGCCAAGAGCGGGATAGTGTTCATAGACAAGTCTGTGATTTGCATTCAGGCTGTGACTGCAGCATTATGCTAGCAACCAGCCTTTATCAAAAGCAAGCTAGCCAAGCTACAATTAAAAGTTAGTATTAGCTCCTATTTTTTGATGCCTGTGCACGCCACCGCATCATTCTCATGAGCAAAGTGAAGCGACGGAGCCATAATTCAGTTCAGCAACATGTGACATCATCCAATGCATGTGAATGAGAAGCAAGAGCGTTGAAGCCTGAAATTAATCGGTGTCAATGCTGCCTAACATCTGTGTGTGCAAATGGTGTAAATGGCACCATATATTTCAGCTACCTTTAATTTAAAACATGTTTTAGATATTAAACCTGTATATGTGATTAATGGCTTTAAATGTATCTTACAGTTAGTATTTGTATTAACAATGATTAACCTCGTTTTGTCTCCTGTTTTATCAGCTAATAAACTAAGAACATTCCTGGTTGCTCCCAGGCTTGGAAACAATATTAACAGACAATAAAGAAGAAAACTGAGTGGGGGTTATAGTAAGGTGAACCTGTGTATGGCTGTGAAGGTGGAGTCTTGCAGGAAATGTGCTATATGCTGCTCGAAAACGAACATTCGCAAGAGAGCGTTTCAGTTGTTTGTTCATCTGCCAGGTTTACGTCTCTCACGGACCATTTGTTCTTTGACTTGATTTCCCCCCCCCCGACTCTCGTCAGCAAAATAAATAAACACAAAAATATGTAATGAAATAAGCATTGCCTGTAGCTTGGATACTAAACTCTCATGAGGGCGAATGCTTATGAATGCTGACTGAGGACTAAATGTGCCAGTTCACTCAGCAAATCTACACTCATATATAGCTTGCAGCTTTGTTTTGTGCTAAATTCAAACAGTCAAGCCCGATGGCTGGACTTCAAACACCCCCCCAAGACTGGCCTCGGTCTGATTTATCACACGCTGTGGCATAAAGGTAATCTATATTAATATTTTATTCTCAGCCCCAGAGTACCTCACTAAGCAGCCATCAGGGAGAAGTAAGTTAGCCAGACAGGCTTCCCTTAGATGAATGGTCTCATTTTTTGCTGGATGTGAGAGGCAGATAAACAACAGTCATGATAAATGTGGAGCCAGTGTAATGGAAAATCTGGTGCCCATGACAATCAGTATGGTCTCTGAGGCAGAAAATGAACAAAGTGACTGGTCTGCACACAGAGTAAATCACACCGCTGCTCCTTTACATTACAATGTGCTGCTGTGAGTTAATGTTGTTTATTAGCTTGCTACCATGCCCGTGAGTTTCAGTGGCAGTTTGCCATATTAACATGTCCTCTGGATTTTAGCGATTATATAACAAAGAGAAGAAGAGCATTACTCATCTATTTTACGTTCTGTTTTTTGGAAGTTGTTATGATGCTTTGTTTGTGGTGGCAAAGAGAGGAGAGTGAGGAAGCCCACTACATATTAATGCTGGGGTTGGTGAAGTTTTAAGTGCAAAATAATCAAGGTTTTATGTGGAAATATACCTGTATATGGAAATATTCACACTCCTCTGTCACAAATACTGAAAATCTAAAAACATTAACTGTTCTATACTTCTTTCTTGCCTTCTCTGTTGAGCCCTCCAACATAAAGATATTTGCGTCATAAATCTACTGCATGGCTTGTACAGGAGAGCTTGTAATATACACAAGTATGGCACTTTTATTTTACCATTAAAAATCAGGCGTCATCTGCCTCTAAAATAGATAATTATCAGCTTAGCGTAGCTTCATTGTGAATTTTATTTCCTTGTGTATTTTTCCAGCCTCCAAGGCTTTACTGTTTTGGTTTGCTCTTATGGTATTGTATTTGGCCACAGCTACAGTGCAGAAGACAGCGAGAGGCAATCGTTAAAGACAGTATGTATATATATATTTATATATACATATATATATTTTGTTGCTAAAGAGCAACCATTTTCAAGTGAAAGCTAGAAATGGTAGGGGCCAGAAACAAAGCTGCTTTAAAAATGGGTACATATTACACTTTATAATCCCTGGTATAAATAAATATAGACTATATTTATATAGCAATATAGAGCATTTACACTTAAAAAAAAAACCTTTTAATCCTTTTTAATGATTCTGTGACTGTATTAAAAAGAAATTTCTTAGCCATCTTAGCAATTTGGTCATGCAAGTAGCCTGGTGTTTGCTAACATTGGCTTGAAATACTTCTTGGTTTTAGGTGTCAAAACTGAGTTTGAGACAAGATGCCTACATAAACTGAATACCCAATAATGTGGTTAATGTTACCTGAACAGCCAACTGAAATGAATGACTGTTTACCGTAACAGTTAGCTGGCTAATCTTAGCTCGCTTCTCTGCTAGCAAGTAAGTTTTTATTTGGTTGGAGACTGTGGCCCTTTCTCAATATGTGTACTTGAGTGTCGCAGACCAAGTATTGTTCCAATTGTCTGTGAAGGTTCTCAGTCATCCAGGTCATCGTAGTCTAAGGAGCTTGGAAAGAAAAGCATCTGGACTTCTTTAAGTTGCTTGAAGACGTTTCACCTCTCATCCGAGAAGCTTCTTCAGTTCGAGGGTCAAATGGTGGAGAGTCCCAGATTTAAACCCAGTGGGAGTTTCCCCCCAAAAGAGGGACAAAAGGACCCCCTGATGATCCTCTACCTAATCACATGAGCCAAGGTGTGAAAACGGGTGTGGGTCACAATCAGCCAGGGTTTCAGGTGAGCTCATTGTGAAACCTGGCCCCACCCTATCATGTGATTTCCTGAGGTCAGATGGCCCAGGATGTGAGTGGGCATTAAGGCGTCTGGGAAGGGAAAATCTCAAAACTGGATTATAGATGGCAGACAGTTGGTGTCGTAAGCCACCGCCTCTGTTCAAAGACAGTCGCTCACAGTGGACATAGATGGCTTCTTTCACTCCTCTTTCAAACCATCTGTCCTCTCTGTCCAAAATGAGAACATTGGAATCCTCGAAAGAGTGACCTTTACATTGCCCAGACCTCTACATTGGAGAGACCAAACAGCCACTTCACAAGCGCATGGCACAACATAGAAGAGCCACCTCCACAGGACAAGACTCAGCTGTCCATCTGCATTTAAAGGACAAAGGTTACTCTTTCTTATTATCCAAGGTATGCTAAACTGGCCATCTATTGTACTGTGGATGCTCTTAGATCCAACCATCTTTTAACTTACATGTCAACCTATTAAAACAGGGATTCCCAAAGTGTGGGCTGGGACCCTCTTCGGCCATGAAGGTCCTGCAGGTGGGCCGTAGTTTACTTTAAAAGAATTTACTAAATAAATTTACTTTAATAAGTAAATTAAAGATTTTGGTTGGTTGTAATATCACTCATTACTCTTTCTTGTGTCTTATGGTTGTGTAGCATTAGCAGTTTATAACCAACTACCTGTGTTGCTTGTGTTTTTTGAATAACAATTTCAAGGACATACATCACTTTCTCTTGCATTTTGAGTAGAGTGAAGGCTTAAGGTGATGTTGGCCTCATGGCATTTTCTCTTATGTAAGTGAGCCGCAGCACTCCAGACCTGAGAATGGCTTCATTAAAACACTGGCACTAGAGAAGCACTGAATATATGAAAAACACTGTGAAAGATAAACCAATTCCCGAACAGCAGCTTGTGAGATCCATGTTTACCGGCTTCTGCAGATCTGATAGCAAAGCAGGAGCTCCACCCACACAATAATAGCAAAAGTACCGCTTTGTTTTTGAGCATTCTGCTTGATGCTTTATATTTAGTTTGATGGGTACCACACAGAGTGTGCTGTGAATAAATCTTCCCTGGCTTTGAATCTACCCCAAACTTTAATCCTGAAGCATCGCTCACCAGCTGGAGAGGTAAACCTGGATGCACATGACTGATATTGTGTTGCTTAAAACGAGCCCTGTCCTGCTCTTTATTTCACATGCTGGAGTGAAAAGAAAGAAGCAGCTGGTAGATGTTGTTTCTCTCCAGCCTGTGTGACAGCAGTACAGTGGTGAACTCATGCTGTAAACAGTGTGAGTCAGTGTGTGTTTTTGTGCGTTTGTGGATGAAGCAGCCTGCCTGGATGCCCATGCAGTTTGCAGCAGCGGTTGACATGGCACAGAGGGTATCTTGCAGTGCCAAGAGGGAGGACTCGCAGACGGTGAACATTACATAATTGCAACTCAGAGAGTAATTGAAGACGCCGTGGACCATGGAGTCTGTATTCAGGCTGAGTGCTGGGTGTGTTTATCTCTCACACTACATATTGTCAAGTTTACAAAGTTAATTTGTTCGATTTGAGCTGTACAGAAGAAATGCTTTCTCTTTGTTTTCGGTGATAGTCTGTCTCTCTCTCCTCCCTGAAGCCTCCATGGGTCACCTTCCTCATCGCCACATACGTTTACTCACGCCTGACCTTTTTCCTGCCATGCGCATGATCCAGATAAAACTCTAACCTTGCTTGCGTCCACATTCAGTTTCCTTCCCGCAGCACTTCAGCAGCTCTGTTTCAGTTGGGTCATAACTCGTCACCTTTCTGTCTCCTCTCGTTTCTTACTTCAGATAAACTGTGTGACTTTTCCTCTGCCTGGAGAAGGTCCGGAGCAGCAGCTCCTCAAGCCCGACGAATGGAGCTACTGCGATTACTTCTGGGTGAGTTCCTCAAAAACACAGAGACGCAGCAGAGTCCTGACTCGCTCCCGGGCTTTATTTTTGCATCTCCTGTGACAGCATCAGCAGCCTTAGAGGCGGAAACCTTTGTGAAGTGCAGCCGCTGTTTTTAGCTTTGTACATTACTCTCTTTAGCTTTGGCTTCATAGATTAAAATGTAAACAACGTTTAATTTTAGAAGTCCATTTTAACAAATGTTTAAGCATAAATGTATCTATTTATATACAAGAAAGGTACCAAGAATGAAGCCAAGCTAGAAGTGCCTTAAAACAGCACGGGGGCAGCTCCTCCAGTTGGAAAAGTCTTCTGGTTGCACAAAAGTCTTCAGGAAAACAGCCCTCGATTTCGATTCTCTGCGACCTCAGTAAACACTTTCCCAATGAGTTGCATGTCATACTGAACAACAAGTGAAGCTCGTTCTATAAATTATGGTCATCGTGAGCGTCAGAGAGTAGGATTATCTGAGATATTCACTTACAAGTCATCAGGAAAGGAGCTTGAGGTTTCACTGTCAGATCCACACTTCACTCATTACGTCTCATTTGAAAAACACCAACAGGGTGATGGTGAAACACTCACATAACACATGATCTTGTCCTATAGGCCAGCGGTCCCCAACCCCCGGGCCTTGGACCGGTACCGGTCCGTGAGTCGTTTGGTACCAGGCCGCGAGAGTTGAGGCTCAGGTGTGAAATGTATGGTTTTCAGAGTTTTTATCGGTTTTCAGCGTTATTTTGTTATCGTTTTTATCGTTTACTTGGTTTTCCTTGGTCTTTTCACGTGTGTTATGAATAAATCTTCTTTTTTTCGGTACCGGTACTAGTTTTATTTTGTTGTATTTATCCGCGACACCTTAAAGGCCAGTCCGTGAAAATATTGTCGGGCATAAACCGGTCCATGGCGCAAAAAAGGTAGGAGACCGCTGCTATAGGCGGACTAGAAAGTGCCATACGATTTCTGGTACCTAAATTAAAGACTTCTGGTAGACGCTCATACACCAGGTGAGATATTAATGACTAATCTCGTGTTGTGGATGGATCAACTTAGATGTTCTCTGACCCATCTTTGGTGTCTTCTTCCTGCCATGTGACAGTGTTTTTCTTTGCCCATCGGGTGCTGACTTTACCTAAGTGTAGACTGAACAAGCAAATAAAGGAACCTTTCACTAATGAAGAAAAACCAGCCACAGAACATGAATCTTTTCTTGACCGATCAATGTTCAATGTTCTGAATCCAGAACTAGAATATTTTGGTATCTAATCATCATTAAATCTGAAAATGTGGATAAGCTTAATAAAAGACAGGAAGTCCTAAAAGTCCTATTTTGTGATGAAACTACAGACATGAGGATCCATGCAGCTCTTCCCTGTAAAGTGATTATGTTTTCTTTGCAAATGTGACGTTGGATCTTCCATTTTTCTTACCCAGCACATAAACTAGCCTTTTCAAGCATTACACAAAGGATTTGTTTTATTCCAGTCAGCACCTTTTGTTGACCATTTGAGCAAATCTTTGCCGCTAAAAGCAAATAAAAGCAAAACGCTCACATTAAATTATGTGCGCTGACAGAAAACGGTCAATATGTCGATCCAGCACTCTCCTTCTCATTTAACAAAACCTGTTATCGGTTTTCATGCAAACACAAATGACGTCTCTCCCGTGGCTCCTGCAATTTTCCAAACATTACCATCCTTAATTAGATTTGTACACAAAAACCCTTCAGCCTGTCTAAGTGACTGAAATCCAATCCTCGTCCCCCTGCCGCCTCTTCTGCTGCTGTTTGGCTCCTCGTTTGCGGCCTGTCATGTCGTGTTGCGATGTTTTGTCTTGTTTGTCAGCTGACCTGCTGCTCGGACCTGCTGTGCGACATGAATCTGACACTTCTGTTCCTCTTTTGCCGTCACAAATGATGCCGAGCTCCGCACATCCCGGCCCGACCGTTCGTGTGACATTCATGTGCTCAGAAAAAAAAAAGGAACACACACATGTAACACACACACATGTAACACACACCCACCCACCGGTGACTGACGCACGCACACCAACGCATGCCCTCCTTGACATGCAAGTGTGAGTCACGCTTTCATGAGCACGGCTTGTGACTCAACACCGGCAGCTCATCCTCACAACACCGCCCGGTCCTCCACACGCTCTCAGATGTAAACAACTAGGAGGTGTTAGTGGACGGTCTGTCCGTGAACTCATTGTTGCTGTGACTGAATGATGCGCTCCTCTTCCTCAGACCGACAGGAAAGACCCCCAGGGCACCACGTTGGTGACGGGCTTCGAGGTTCTCCTGCAGAAGCAGCTGAAGGGCAAACAGCTGCAGAAGGAGATGGCCGAGTTTATCCACGAGAGGTAACGGCTCGGCTCCGCTGGAAATAAGCAGTTTGGTGTCAGGAGATTAAATTAATTAACTAACAAGAGTTTGAGACACACAGCTGCTCTGGAGTCAGAAATAATCCCAGAGCTGGAGCTGGAAAACCACATTTTGTGAATGGAAGGATTACCAAGGCTATTAATGGAAAAGTCTGGTCATAGTCTCGATTGTCTTGTAGTCTGCACTGACTTTATAAGTATTTTTTATCCATCTAAAGTCTGATCATCTGACCCCACTCTTATCCACCCACTGAGTCATTGCGTTTGTTTTTATTAATTCACACTCATTGGTCTCTTTTTCCTACCAGTAGGTCATTATCACCCTAATAAACACTCGCGGTGTGTTTTGGCTCTGCTCCACAGTGCGTCTTCCTGCCCTCACCCCTCCCTTACCCTGTTTCTACCAGTTTCTTCCTGTTAAAAGGGAGTTTGTCCTTCCCGCTATCGCCAAGTGCTTTTTCAAAGAGGGTTGTCGGAATCGTTGCCGTTTTTATCTTACCATATAAAACGCTCTAAGGCGACTGCTGTTGTGATTTTGTGCTGAATAACTTAAATTACATTGAAATAAACTGAATAAGCAGGGGTCGTTCCACCCTGTGAATGCATGCTGTAGGTGCTGATTACAGGTTATTAGGCAGTAAAAATCAGCATCGCTGAGAAAGTTCAGATCTCTAACACTGAGTTCTTTGTGTTTTATCAACATTTCAGTTTCAACCTGCTCAAAGCATGGAGTCTTCTTCAGTTTTGCTGTGTACAGATTAGAAATACACCCGAGGACAGAACAGTGCTTTCCAGTAATGTAACTGGACACTTTATACACACCCTCGTTTCTTCCCAATAAGAGTTTTGCACTTGTCTGAATGATGCAGCGTTATCGCATCTAGAGTTAGTATAAAACATGGCAGAAAGACTCCTGACAAATGCTGGATGTAGGCAACACATCACTCCAGTCCTCGCAGAATTTAACCAGCTTCACACTCGTTACAGAAACAAATGTAGGATCTTATTAATTACTTTAAAATCTTCATGTGGTGTGGCTCAGGGTTATTACACACTGCTGTTACAGGTCCAGGTTTAAACCAAGAACAAACACTGTGGAACAAGCGTATTCACACTCCTATTCAGTCAATCATTTCATATTTCAACACACCTGTCGTGTAATGTTGTTGTGTTCAGCTAAGTAGCTAAGTAAGTCAAGTTAATAAAGTAACTAAGAGTTAACTAAACCAAGTTTGACACTATAATGAGTCTCTGTTTGAACTTGTGGTTCAAAGAGGTATCGCATGAGCGTATCAGCTACTTAATATTTTTTAAAAGCTAGAAGTAAAACTAAACTAAACCTCTTAAAAACTGAAACTGAACAAAAAATAAACTGAAACTAAACCAAACTGAACTACGCCTCTTAAAAAGTGAAACTCAAGTAAAATAAACTGAAACTAAACCTCCTTAAAAGTGAAACTGAACAAAAAATGAAGTGAAACTAAAGTAAACTAAACCTTAAAAGCTGAAACTAAAGTAAAACTCTGTAATAAAGCATTTATTTTTTTCGCTCTCTGTAAGAAATGGGAAGCCTCTTAGCCTGGTTGATGTGTATGAAAGCTTTTCGACGAAAGCATACCTAAAATGATTTTATTATGTGCAGCACATTAAATCCACACACAGTAAACTTGCAGGTTAAATGATCCCAGACATTCCCCTGTGTGGTTTCACTCTGTTATTAGAGAGCTGTAGATCTCAGCAGGATATTTCTGGGCTCAAAATGAGCCTTTGGGAGGTCACCGTTACACATTAGCACGACTGATCCACAGCTTCATTAAGACAAAGAGTCAGTGTTACCTTCCTTAAGAGAAGTCTGAGCTTTTTCCTGTTATTTCTGGGTATTTTACAAACAAAATGCCTTTTATGGTTGAGTACGCGAGGGTGTGCCAAATCTTCTCGTGTGCGGGAAAAATCCTCCTACTGAATCAGAACCAGGACGTCAAAAACACCACAAATAACTTTTACATCCGATCTCACGCCTCCCCATAGAATTAGCTCCACCTTATCCAACAAAAGCTCCATTCACGTCGTGGGAAGTGAATGAGGAATCTCCTGTGAATATACTTAGAATTGACTCAAGATTCCCAGTTCCTTTGGGAAGATTTCCACTCGGAGCTGACCTTTTCCCATTTCTCTGGGTTGCTCGGTGCCTGTGAGAATTAAGTCAAGGCATTAAGTCAAGGAACGGGCCTGGTGACCTTCTTTGGGTGACAGATTTACTCAGGTGTGGCCGGTAAATGTGAGGTAGTGAATGTCACAGAGGGCACAAACACGGCTACCGGGGCTGAACGCAGCCCGGGGCGAAAATTAGTAAATCTCACAATGAAGGCGTGAAGAGCCGCTCTGAAAACGAACTGCTGTAAAGCAAATAGGGGCTCGGCTGGGCTGCCGATGCACGAGGGTCAGAGCTATGCCCGGTGTTGGATTTTTTAAGATTCCTGTCAGAAAAGTATTTGTGTTAAAGTATTTTCTTCCAACCACTGAAGCTGTTTCTGTCTGTCCTCCCTTGAGCCAGGCAGCTGACAGTTCCTCATCTTGTTGTTTGTGTTTCAGGATAAAGATTGAGGAGGAATATGCCAAGAACCTCTCCAAGCTGTCTCTCAGCCCCCTGGCAGCGCAGGAGGAAGGGTGAGTGCAGTAAACAGAAGCTGTGAGATGAATCAGTGAGTGCAGCTCAAAAAGCTTCCTCTTGAAACAGGAGACAGTTTCAATAATCACCAGAACCGCTTCTAAAGATAGGACGATTTTAAAATAGATTCATCCTGTTTGTGTTTGATGCTGCTTTCAGAGATGACTCCTGTCATCGTGTTTGTCTGTCGGCAAAATAACACGACGGCCTATGAGTCGATCCCAGAAGCAGTTGGTAGAAAGGGAAAGGCTTGGCAACGGTGGACTTTAACTGCTTTCCCGACACTCATAAAAACTGTATTATATTAAATTAGATGCAACCTGAAGATCAAATATCAAAGAATTCAATGAGATATATAAAAAAATGTCCAGTAAAAAAGTTTAGGTGATCACTTTAAAATATTATGATATTTATAATATTATAATTATAAATATTTATAATATTATTTGAAATGATTGAAAAACACAGCATTGATGACATGGGGCCATATTTACTAACTAGTGACAAGATTAGATGTGAGAGGTGGGAACTCTGAGATTTGTGTGACTGATCCTGTTACATGTGTATTTCCTTTCTCAAGACGTGAACTATAAAGAAAATATTTAAATCAAGTGTGCAAGCAAACTGATTTTATAGCCTTTGCATTTGCTGCATTTGGTGTTGGCCTAAGAAATTTACATTACCAATGGTTTGTGTTTCTCTTTTCTTTGTGGGGTGTATGCAGCTAAACCACACACTGTATGTAGAAGATGCACATAAGGCCCTTTTCCATTAGTACCTACTCGGCTTGACTAAAATGTGACGTCATCAGACTGCATGCCACCGATTGGCTGGTCAGTAGCATCACTTGATGAGTCATGAGAGCATCTCTCAAGCCACAGACCGAGGAGCGGGTATATTCTTGCCTCGCCGTCCACCTTTTTTTAAAGCGTTCGTGTTGCATATTAATGACGTTGCTATGACGACAACCAGAGGCGTTGCTATGACGGCAACCAGGCACGTTAGGTACGCTCAAAAAAATGAAAGTGGGCAGTTATTACATTTACAAAATTCAAACTTGTAATGTGAACAAAATAATTTCATGTTTCTGTGGTGAACGTAATTAAATCATGTAGGATCTGTATGAAATTCAACAACTTAATTTATTCTTGTTGAGATGACAGTGGCGTGGAGGTTGCTGTCCATTTTTTTATTCTGTTGTGACTGAGCTACAAGTGCTCTGTATGAAACCAGTTGTCACCCACTGGTTTGTGTTATCGTGAAGCATCAACTTTAGCGTTTTGACCGCCTTCATGTTAGGGTTTTGTAGCCAGAAGTGACCATATTCAGACAGAGTGCTAAGTTACGAGCTAATGCTAAAGGTGCAGCCAGAACACAGAAACTGATACCTGCTAATTAGTGCTAACAGACTGAAGTACTCATTCAATAAGTATTCTACTACCAGTATTCATTAAAGCCTATGCAGACGATGTCGCATTATCAGGTAAGTCCATAAACATTCCCCACACTGCTTCTCTGCTTTGATGTCATGATTGATCAGTATGTACTGCTTTGCTCTGGACTGACCTTTGCTTGTATTGATCAGTTTGGTCGTAGAATGTTCACAGGGCAGCAGGAGGTCAAACCAATTCTTCAAAAACACTCAGATCGTTATTTATTTCCCCCACATTCAAACATACAAAGCATCAGGTCAAACATATACATAGAATATCAATAATTATTTTTGTTTGTACAATCTCGAGATCATCTTAAAAGACATGGTAACAAATTCTGCTCATTTCCAGCTTCATGTTTTCATTCTGGGACTAGAGTAGCTTTGCATGACTCATAGTTTAAAATAATCCATGTTTATCTTAAACTGGGGCTTGGTTTAGCTACTTGAACAAAATAATTCATTTGACCTCCTCTACTTTTGTGGCCGCTCTATATTTAAACCAAATTTCTTCTCATTGGCTGCTGACATCTGTTCTCAGTGACAGTATAAAGCTAAGACAAAAAAAAAGGAACGGGCTGGTACTTTTAAAATGTTTTTCTGCTCAATTTGAGCTTTCTCAGTGCCTTCTTGCTACATTCACCCATTCAAACACACACATTCACTTTTTTATGCCTAAGCACTTTTAATCTAACACACAGTCCAAAAGATGCTTCAGGATCAACTCAGGGTTCAGTATCCCACCCAAGGGTACTTGGACGTACAGGCTGGAGGAGCCAGGGATCAAACTGCTGCCACTAAAAGGAGAGTTCAGAACCAGAAACAATCCTGCATTCTTATGAAAGTAACTCAAAAAAAGAAAAGCGTGTTCTACCTTTTGTCAGTTTGGTGAAATTTTCCAACACAACCAGGCTGAAGAAGCTTTGGATTTTTGCAAACTGTCAGTCACATGTTTGTATTGATGTTCTGAGCTTTTTGTGTCACAGTACTGGGTCTGTGACGCAGTGTCTTTGTGTGGGTTTTAGTTATATTCTTTGATTATTGTGATTCATGGGTTTTGGTTCTGCTTGTGTTATATTTTTAGTCCTAGGATTTTGGTTTCTGTTATTTTGTCTTTTTCATGTTCCTCGTCTTGTGACGCTCGTCTGCGTGTTCCTCCATGTTCCTCTGTGTTATACTTCCTGTTTTACTTTGACAGTCTGTGTCCTTTGTCCATGTATTCTGCTTTGCTTCCTTTGTCTCATTAGGTCTGATTTGTCCCAGCTGTGTTACCACCTGTTCCCCATCCTCTCGTTGTCCTGCTGGTGTGTTTAAGTCCTGTGTTTCTCTTTGTCAGGCGTCGCATCGTATGCTCTCCACGCTGTGTTTTCTCCTCTGTGTTTGTGGTAGCTTTCTAGTTTCCCCAGATTTCTAGTTAGTGCTTCGTGCTTCGCGTTTCTGGTTTTAGTTTCCTTATATTCATGTTTGAGTTTTCCCAGCAAATAAAGCTGCTGCTTTAAGTTTTTGCCCTTTATGAGTCCTGCATTTGGATCCTTCCTCCTGCCGCTCACAGCACACTACATGACATTTTGATCCATGGCCTTGACAAATATGATCCTTTGGTATCATTTATAAAAAATACTGGCAGCTGCCAGTCCACCTGTGGTATCAATTTGACATCCTAAGCGACTTTGTTCTCAAACTTGGGTTTCCACTCCCTCTGCCCAGCGGGTGACGACAATACTCCATCAGCCTTTTACAGCTGTCGCTAACACCGAAAAGAAGAAACTAGTAATGAATAAAAGCTAAACTTAAACGAGCAAATTTATTTTTTGTTTTGTTTTGTTTGTTGAGGTCTGCACAGAGTCCTTTGAGGACTTTCTTTGTTTCGTTATATATAAGCTGAGACCATTATTTGAAACTTTGCTCGGGTTCTGTACGTATGGATTATTTGTTTTGCTGCACAGAATCTGCTTTTGCTTTTTATGCTGTTAAGGTAATAATTCTGCATCTTGTATCTGCTTCGTTTGTACACTTTGACCCAACCGTTCAATGCTTTTGATCTGTGAGTTTAACTTCTTTCACGTCGATGTTCTCTCAGGACTCTCGGAGAAGCGTGGACTCAGCTTAAGAAGAGTCTCCATGATGAGGCTGAAGTTCACCTCAAGTTCTCCAACAAGGTAAAATCTACTCATATACAGATTAAACACCAGGATTGAATTAGTTGATCAGCTCTACTTTAGCATTATTATTCTATCCTGTAGACAGAATCATGAAGGTTTTTTCTTCTGCCTTAAATTTTCAGTTTTGTGCACCTTCAGGTCAAGTGTTGAATGTTTTCAGTCAGCTGTGGAAACGGATACTTGATCCGACCACATCCTGAGGTGACGGGTTTTGTTTACTTCAGCCTCGCCTGTGTTGACCACAGAAAATGACCCGTCTGTGAGTCCGATTACCGGTGATGCAGAAACAGCATAGTGGCTTCAGAGGCAGCCTTAAATAAAGCAAAGGCAGCCTCTGAGCTTTTCGTAGCTCTCTGTTGTCTAATTAATTAGCTACGTATTCTGACAAGCCCCACGCCGAAGGCTATGCAGGCCTTTCCCAGCTCCAGCAGGGCTCCATGCTTTGTTATCATGGGTGGAGGTAAAGTATAACAAGGCAGAGGAATGAGGAGTCTTATCAAGCCTGCAGAAGCCGCAACTTGTTTTGCTCTCCGAGTTTTAAATAAGCTACAGTTCATCAGTAGCTTCAAGCTTTGCCATTTGCACCAGATTAGTATTCAGCATGCAGAGCCATCAGTGCTGAAAGGCGCCTCGCAGTCCATTGAAATGTCATTTAAAAAAACAAATCGTAATATTGGACAAACTTTTGCTGAGAGACAGAGACAGTTGACACCCATTTAGCTGCACTTTTCCACAGTTTAATAAAGATCCAAGTTAAATGCACTGCCAATGTATGTATTGATTTTAAGGTGCCTAAAAACTGCAAATTGTGCTGTTCACACTTTAAGATATGGATCCAATAAACATAAATGGGAGTAAGTTTTGATCCAGGTAGACATTACTAACCAAACTGTGGGCTGAAACGTTCCATGCTACATCCCCCTGTCAAAATTAAGCAAAAAACAATCAAAATCCACAAACATGTAAATCCCAGAAACATTTGAATGGTGCGTGAGGTCTCTGATACAACCCCATAACTCTGCTGCCGGGCACCAGGGAGTTAGCCGCTACCAGTAAACACTGAAAATTACCTAAAGCTACAGACTACCAGTGGCTGATGCAGTAAAAGGGCAGGTGTTCTTCAGAAAAAAACAAAGTATAAAAGACATGGTAACAATCGTAAACATCGGGTTAGCTTTACACCTCTAGAGCCGCTCTTGGAGACTAAATGCTTTCTTCTAGACTGATAAAATCCATCTATTTTCTTCCACTTGTCCAAAGTTGGGTTATAGTGGCAGCAGGCTAAGCAGTGTATTCCAGATGCTTTTGCACGATGTGATCCAGATGATATATAAAGTCTAGTTGTGCTAGTTGTGGCTGAACCAGAGATTCTCCTTTCAGCTCGCTTTGACCAAAAGCCTCCAAAGAAAGATACGAAGGAGGCATCGTGATCAGATGCCCAGAGGACCTCAGCTAGCTCTTTTCAACACAGAGCCTAGCCACCCAATGGAAACTAGTTTCTGCTGTTTGTATCCACGGTTTTATTCTTTCGGTCACTTACAACTCGTGCCCATAGGTTAGGGGTGTCACCACCTGCCAACCTGTGAGGATCAGGAGTGGATCTTACTCATATAGATGAAGTAAAGCCAAGGACCACTCTTTGGAATAATTCATTGTATTCAGATTTACATCACAGGTAAAATTAACCACACCATGAGTGCTGTTGGTAGATTGAAGATTCTAGTTCGTGTATATCCACTTTTTTTCTACTTTAAGCTCAGTTTAAACGTGGACTCAAGCTTTAATTTAACTTTAATTTAATTCAGTTAAATTCGGCAGTTCCTCAAGGACTGTAAGGTAAAGACTCTGTAATAATAGAGAGAAAACCCATCAAATGACCCTCTTTGAGCAAGCACTTGGTGACAAAGGGAAGCAGAACCGGGCTCAGGGAGGGGCACCTAAAACAGCTCTGCCATAATTGCTGAATAGCTGAGTAAAGCTTAAAGTCATTCTTTAGATTTATTTCTGATTTTGTGCATGGGTGGGTGGTTTTGTATTTGACTGCATTTTACTGAAAATGAGAGAGCAAAGCATTAGGAACACCAGAAAGCTCTTAAAGCACGCTGCACATTACTGATATCTGACTGCTTTGTTTTCACAGCTCCACACGGAGGTAGAGAAGCCCTTGCTGACCTTCAGGGGCGACAACTTCAAGAAGGACCTGAAGAAGTACGACCATCACATCGCCGACCTCAGGAAGCAGCTGGCCAGCCGCTACGCCAGCGTGGAGAAGGTGCGTGGTGATGCCGTCGCTGACATGCACACAAAACATGCAGTAAAGCTTCACGCAGACGAGTGTTTGTTTGGATCAGAGTGATGACATAATGATAGCAGCTCCGGTACCTCCTACGCTCGGCCCTTCATGGCAGTCGGTGTTTTGTTGCTGCTTCCCACCTGCTGTATCAGCTCATGAATGGATGCGGATTCTGTCTTGCACAGATCTTTTTTTTTTCTGCTTTTCACTTTTATTTTTGTGGCATGTTGTGGTGGGTGGCAGCAATATGTGAACACTGTGTTTTCACTGCCAGAAGAGCTAGAAGCAGAGCCAACAACCTCGCTTTGTTGGCAGTTGTTCATGCACCGTCATTTCTACTAGAGATCTAGGGAGCTTTTTGCTGTTTCCATTAAGATTATTGGTCTTATTAGTGCCACACATAACATAGGTGGAAATCATTTCCTACTTGTAGAAAGCCATTTTTATTCTGTTTTTATTTTGCTGCATCGTAGTTATTCAGCAAAATAAGATAACGCTGTGTCGGTTGGTCCATGAGGCGACTCAGGAGGGTTAAGCAGCTTCCTGTCCACACTGTGTACGTTGGGGAAGGCGTTCAGCTGACCTTAGCTTAGGACATAGTCAGGTCTTGGAAGGAATGCTTCTCTTTAGTCCCAATGACACTCCTTCTATGGTGGAGGCAGAGTCTGGTGGCAGTGGCAGGGTGGATGAAGTTCACTCTGATGCCCTGAGTTTCTGAAAGCTCTGGATGATGTGGGGCTGTTGTGGTCGACACCTCAGCGATACTGTGTGGAAGTCATGAAGGCTTATGCCAGGGTGCTGGAGAGGACCCATTAGTCACACTTTGGATTCAAGGAGAACGATGTGCCAGTCGTCCTGAAACACTGGACCAGCTCTTTATACTCTCAATGCTATGCGAGGATGTGTGGGAGTTTGTCTAACCAGTCTACATGTGTTTTGTGTACTCAGAGCATCTGGATTTTAGAAGTATAGGGTATTGAAGTCCTCCTGTGCAACCGCTATAATTGCTTGGCCCTTTTATTGCCAGCTGTAAGTCAGATTCATCTCATTGGGTGTTGGACTCTGCGACCATGGCTGTCCAGATGCTGTTCAGAATTTTTGTGGGCCTCGGGATCTCGTCGCTGCTTTTGCAGATCGTCGAGCGTTGACCTGCTCACATTGGGCTGTTTGCAGACCAGTGTGAAGCAGCTGGAAAGAGAATTGCATCTCAGTCTGAGGCCGTGGTTTTTGGTATGAAAAGGGTAATTTTCATTACCCGCTGTATTTGCAGTGATGCAGACATTGCACTGGTCCATCGTGGTGAAGAGAGAGCGTGAAAGTGCAGTCATTCAGGACAGCCTCAGAGTAGAGCCGCTACTCTTCCTCCACATTGAAAGGAGCGATTATTAGGATGCCTTCTGGGCGCCTCCTGGGTGAGATGTTCCAGACTTGTCCTATCAGGAGGAGGCCCTGGGGCAGACCCAGAGATTTCTTGGCTGGCCTGGGAACACTTTGGTATCCCCCAGAAGAGCTAGAGGGTCCGCGGAGATGGAGGTCTGGGCATTACTACTTAGACAGCCGTCCTCGTGATCTGGACTGCGATGGATGGACTTATTAAGTTCTTGTCCTGTAGACACTTTAATGAATTATATTCAACTTTTTACATACGTTTCTATTTTCAGTTTCTTTTAGATTTTTACCTTAAGCTCTTAAACAGTCTTCAGATTTACTGTGTACTATACTATACCACTTTTTAATATCTGCATTATGCTTTATTTTTTTGGTTTTTCTGTCTTAACTCTGATAAAACTGAAAAGAAATATCTGCTGCTCAATGTCTCAGGTTTAAAATGGGCTGTTTTGGCTCACATCGCCTTTATTATATTATTCTGTGTTTACATTTCAAACACAATCACAGCACAACCTTGGAGAGTTGCCTATGTACAGAATAAGAGGAAAGACTCAATGGTATGGATTAGAAGAAGATTAAAGGATGAGACCAGGATCGCAGCACGGAAGTCAGAAGCCAGCATGAAAAGGCTATAATGACTGTAGTAATAGATGTAGGTGCAGTAAATCTGAGGATTACCACGAATGACTCATTGTTTCTGTGCGCGCCGCAGGCACGTAAAGCCCTGGCAGACAGGCAGAAGGATCTGGAGGTGAAGACCCAGCAGCTGGAAATTAAACTCAGCAATAAGACGGAGGAGGACATAAAGAAGGCCCGGCGGAAATCCACACAAGCAGGTCAGAGGTCAAAGTCTCACAAAAGTACAGTCGTCAAATAATAAATGGAAAATTCAGGGAATTTTATGTGAGGGGGGAAAGTTTACAGGAATCTGAAACAGCTGGATAAAAGAACAGGATAATGAAGTTTTAAAGCACATCTGTGAGCAGCTGGAAACGATAAAAGAGGTTTGTAAGTGGTTTTAGTTCCCCTTGTTCCTGGGGTAAAGGAGCAGTTTGACGTTTTGGACAGTAAACCTGTTTTTGTTTAAAGAAAGGAGAAGATGGAAACCAGCCTTATTGTTACCGTACCACTTTTTCTAACGTTTATGCTGAGCTAAGCTCACCTGGCTGCAGCTTTGTACTGCACAGGGAAGTCAAACTTACAGTAGCAGTCTAAAGTTTGCACACTCACGCGTTTGTGTAGTTACTGTTGCATAAAACTGATTACTCTACAACATGTAGTGTCAGTATTACTGCAGAATCACTGGCTGTTATTATCATTATCAGCTGTACTTAGCAGCTGCTTGCTGAGCACATCAGGATGACCCTGCCCAAACCTACTTGAGTATTTTAGAAAACTTACCTTTTTTTTATGCCTTTTGACATTTCGCTCACACATGTAAACATCTGTTTATGTCACTGAAGACTAAAGTTTTCAAAAACTCAAGTTCTGCACTCGCGTGTGGACAGGAAGTCGAATATTTGGTCCTCTAACATCACAACAGTGTGTGCCTTTATATCCTTTTTAGACGTTATTGTCATGTTATTGTTTGCATAATAACTTTCTAAGCTTCTAGTTGGTCAACTTTACAGTTAGGGTTCTATCGCTTAAGTAAAATAAATACATTACTTAAAAAATTAATTGGTTATTTTACATTAATAAATACATAAAGAAGTACAGAATTAAATGCAAAAATTCAAATTAAAAGTTAAATATGTGCAGAAATAAAACTGTTACTGTAAAGTACATTAATAAATAAATATTGATTTGTGATATTTTTTATGCATTTTTCATCCTCCATATCCATCTGCAGCGTGGAAGGCTTAAACTAAAATATCAGCCATATGTTCAATATTCTGCAGACTGTGTGGATGCATTGTTATTATGATGTGGGGGGTTTTCTCGCCAAAGAGAAGAAACTCTATGTTTGGCATCCTGATGAGAAAAGATCCTGTTGTAATAGTTTCCCTCCATATTTCTCCTCTGGAGAGGAAACGCTCTGCAGGAACTAATCTTTCTGTCCGCCCCTCAGTAGATTAGTCACGGTTCACAACACTAATCAATAACTTCCACGAGGCTCAGGTGATTGATGTCGGCTTTGTGCTGCTGCTACCTTAAAGTTGGGCCAAATACTACTCGCTGCTAAACACAGGGAGGTGTTTTACCCATTTTACCTGCACTGAAGGAATTTTAAAAAGCATCTATGGTTTTCCTCTTTTCCTAGCTCAGTGTAAGGATGCAAAGAGCTTAAACTTCCTGCCGTCTTTGGTCGGCAGTAAAGAAACTGGAAGGAGAGACTACATCAAAAGGATGTTTAGGATCATAGACAGTAGCTGCAGTGCTGTCGTCCAGTTTTGAAGCCTTAGAATAGCATTTTCAACATCTTTCAAACTCAGTGTGATGAGCGAGGGACAGACTGCATGCTCAATGGCTAATGACTTTTCAGTCACAAGTCTTTACCCAATGAAACGAGTGACTGAGCCCATAATATCATCAGGAAAGTGTTTAGAGAGGTCCTGTACACTTCAAGAGGACCAGAAATCCTTTTGTTTTCACAGGTTTCGCCCCCTGGTGGCTATTAAATAGAATACAGGTTAGAGGCACTTGTGTGTCGTCTTCATTTTTCAGAGCCAGAAGCTACGTGCATCTGTTTTAACTGTCGACGTTTAGCGTGTATTGGAAATCCTGTTTACAGCCTCATATAAAGGCAACTGTCTAAGAACTGAGCTTGAACTAATAAAAACCACAGTGCTGATGAAATACAATATAACACAAACAAAACACAAACATAGCAACATCAAAGCAGTTTTATCAATTTACTATAAAAAATACAGTATTTCTATAATATAAAACACATAAAATGTTCAGTTTCTTTCAATTCTTTACTTGAATCATGTGAGGGGAGGAAATGAAAAAGTCATGTAAAACTTTACCTTCATCCTGTGAATATTTCACAGTTACAGGACCTCAAGGTCGAGGGCAGGTTGAAGTATGGCCCTTTGTTCCAGCACATATCTACAGAAGATTTCAGGGATGAAAAACAAATTTAAGCTCTGTTAAAAAACCACAACCATCAGTTTAATGTCGGCTGCGTAGAGGAACAGAAACAGCCATGAATATCTGAATACCTGAATATCTGTTCCTGATACGTCACAGCAGAAAACTACATTTTGGTTAAACTGTAAAGGGATCGTATCACATGATGGAGAGATGGCTGCTCGAATTATATCATATAAAAGGAGTTGCTTTTACCTACTGTTTGACATCCAGGCTCATCATTTAGCCGTGATTCCTTCTGGGTCAATTCATCTTTTATTAGATTATGTTGAATGTCCATATAATTATAATTTAATACTATACTGTTATTTACATTTTGATTATTTATTAAACACAAATTTAAAAGGGAAAAAAATATATCCTTCTTTGGTCATTCAGTACCCTTCGGTCATGATTTGTAAGAAGATTTTTTATTATTAAAGTAACTGTTTATATAACGCATTACTGCAGGGATGAAGCATGCTGATTAATACTGTTGTATGCCCCATAAAACTTAGTCACAGTCATTGTGGTCTACATAAATGAGACAGCAAATAAACTAAAATCTGAACAAGTTGCTCAAGGAAAAAACTTTAACAAGTACCATAAAGGCAAAAAGCTGTCCACAGCCTGAATATACAGATACAGCAACAAAATATCTCCTGAAATTTAGGATTTCTTCTGTGGACACCCACAATTAGACGTTCCGCTCACAGTAAAACAAAGCTGCCTCTCGACACGTGAAATGTCCTTACATCTGCTTATAGCTGAAGTGCAGTGTGCTGTAAACCGTTCATTAAACGCTTCTATCGTCTTGAAAGGTGCTAAACATTTATAGTACAGGTCGACGAGAAGCTGGGATTCATCTGTGATGGCGCTGCGCTCGCTGAATGCTGATCCCTGAGCGCCCTCTGCTGATCGTTACAGGCCTTGCAGCACGTGTTAACCAGCAGATCCACGATCATGCATTCAGAGCTGAAACAAAATAAAACACCATCAGCTGTTCTTCTCATCGTGTTGCTATGTGTTTTTTCCAGGTGATGACCTGATGCGCTGTGTGGACCTCTACAACCAAACCCAGTCCAAGTGGTTTGAAGAAATGGTGACAACCAGCATGGTAAACAGCTGTGTGTGATTCACGAGCCAAAAAGACCGAAACAAAATATGATGCATGTCTTCTCTTCTAGGTCTGAGCTGTGACACTTTATACTGTGTAATGTATACTGTACAGGAAAATCACAAATAAGTACAATTAGGTTCTGTAATTAGACTTTAAACATTTACACCAATGAACTAAAGGTGTTATGGTTTTTAACAGTGGACACTTAATAGCATTGTGTGCAGGTATTTGTCTAAAAAATATTATTTATCTGGTTTTAAATCATATTTATAACCTCTGAAAGATATAATATTTCCTAAATACTGTTGATATTATATTCAAATGTAAAAGTTAAGCTTGTGTTGAAAGAACCTCGGCCGTTTTATATATGAGGTCAGAGAAAAGAGCAAAAGCTGGATTTTTATTTCAACATATTCAGTGGTGGGATCTCTGCTCATTAATGAAGGACTGATAATCTGCGTGATGTCAGTAGTACAGCGGTTATCGGCTGTCTGTCTTACTAAGTAGGACATTTGTCTTCCCTTTTCCGTGTAGGAGCTGGAGAAACTGGAGGTGGAGCGGATCGAGTGGATTCAGCAGCATTTACGACAGTATACGACCCTACGGCATGAAACAGACATGTTCAACCAGAGTGTGAGTTTGTGGCAGTTTTAGCACTTTTTTGTGGTATTATTTTGGCTTCTGTTGTCATTTTGTGTCCTGTTTTTGTTCTTTTTTTGTAATGGTTTTGTCTTTTGGGGCGACCGTGGCTCAGGGGGTTGGGAAGCGCATCTGTAACTGGAAGGTCGCCGGTTCAATCCCTGGGCTCTCTGTCCTGGTCGTTGTGTCCCTGGGCAAGACACTTTACCCTACTTGCCTACTGGTGTTGGCCAGAGGGGCCGATGGCGCGATATGGCAGCCTCGCCTCTGTCAGTCTGCCCCAGGGCAGCTGTGGCTACAACTGTAGCTTGCCTCCACCAGTGTATGAATGTGAGAGTGAATGAATAGTGGCATTGTAAAGCGCTTTGGGTACCTTGAAAAGCGTAAATAAATCCAATCCATTATTATTATTATTAATAGTTTCTGCTTCTGTCTTTGCAGGTTTCTAGTCTTTGTGTAATCTGCAGAGCCTTTTTCTCACCTTATTTTTTACTTAATCACTTCAGTTTCTCGCTCAGTTTTCCTGGTAACTGTAATTCTGTGTTTCCTGCTGTTTTTTGATCACAAGAACTCTAAATCCGTCTCCAAAGCCACTGATGTTGTGTACTCATTTCATATTCACAGATGAAAACAGAAATCTCACCCTTAAGATTGTAGATGGCTTGTAAATGATGGATGTACCCACACACTTCGGAGCCAGAAGCTAGCGTCCCTAATTTATTCCACAGTAACACTGCAGTTCCCTTTTTTCCAGATCCAAGCAGAGACTGTCGGCGAGAGCCTTCAGTGTCAGACTTTGGAAAAACATCTTTTCAATCCCTGCTTTTTAGCTACATTCTATTAATTTGTAGTTCCGCATTATCCTTAAAACAGTTGGTTTTAATACTGAATGGAGTTGATTTGCTTCTTATAGACTCACATCACTGTATATCATAACTTTTTTTGTATTTAGAGTCAGAGTGAAAATATTGGCTAGTTAATCCACCTAAAACAGGTCACACATTGCAGTTTTCTTTGGGCCACATTCAGGCTTAGTCTGATGGAAGTATTTGGGGTAACCCATGCCACACCTCTCGCCTACACCAAGCCAGTGCCTTAACCAGGGTGTAAGTATCAAAAGTAGTACTAATATGATATATAAATAATTTCTGTGGCAAAAATAGGGGGGAAAATCCAAAGTTCAGCATCTCAAAGGGACGTGTTCCTTTTTTTTTGTCATGTATGATAAATTATAAAATGTGAAGAGGCCGCCTGGCAACGTACATTTTCTGAACCAAATGATTGAGGTGTGGGGAAAAAATCGATACAGCATAGCATCGCGATGTGTGTGTGGTGATATGGGAACAGTATGAACCAGAGGGCTCATCTCATGCACCGCTGTCCTATAATAACGTTAGCAAAGCAAACTTAAATCAGCTCAACGAGAAACCAACACTGAAGACCATGACAATGCTACGTCCTAGTTTAGTTTTGGTGAGTAAATGGTTTCCCGGAGCTTGAGGGTGTTGCACACTCACAGCATCTTTAGATCACCAGGCACAGGTCTCCTGATACAAGGCTCAGTCTAACTTGGACTGACTGCAGTCACACTCAGAGATTGTTGTAGCTTTGCAAATAATTGAGTTTAGTGTATAAATGCAGACAGATAACCAACATGTTACCATCAGTGAATCAGTCTTTGCCACCAGCTGGTTTTATTCTGGTTATCAGTAACAGATTACATGTAATTGCCGACTTGACCCCATTCAGTAGCAGTCTGATGTCAGACGGTGACAGCGTTGGTATGCTTGACAATTTCATTTTGCAGAAAATAAGTAACTGAAGTGACACCTTTTTATTGGCTAAAACAGATATTAACAAAGTTTAACTTTGAGTCACGATAAATGTAATTGCCATACTGAGCATATCGCAGAATATTATAAAAATCGCAATAAGAAGTTTTGTGATAACATCATATCGTGGACCGTCTGGTGATTCTCACCTTTACTGAACAACAGACTGAATAATCAGCTAATCGGTGCATTACGGGTCCGAGTAAACCATCAGCAGTGGTGTCACTGCTGTGATGCGACTTCGTGCTTCGTGCTTCTTGAGCTGGCGAGCGTAGGTGCTGTGACAGAGCGAGCCCTGGGCGATCCCGCGTCAGCCTTTGATGCAGCGCGCCGGCTGAGCTCTCTCAGATCCTCAGAGAAACCCGCCCAGACGTTCTGCTCATTTAGGGCCAAAGGCCTTTGAATGTGACGAGACGTTTTCTGTCAGCGCTGTAGGAAGCTTCCAGAACGAGGGCGCCTCTCTGCGTGAAAGCTGACAACATGAATACCGCAGAGGTGACAGACGCACCAGAGATGAAACCAATACAATCATCTGCAAGCAAAATATAGGACAGTTCAAGTCACACAGCTTTTACGTTTGGATTGCTCACTTTTTGTTTTCGTCTGCATAGAGGAAGATTTTAAATGTGCAGCAACACTGAAGCTCAATGAACCCGACTAATGAATACAGATGGGAGTTGCAGCCGTAGGCCACGGTAATCTCATGATCTGGTTTAGCCTCTGTTAGCACACAGACTTTATGGAAGACTCACAGTATTCTGAGTTAAAATCTCTGGTTCACATCATTAGTTCTTCTTCTTTTTCTTATCCTCCATATTCATCATCCTTTGTCCTGGTCACTCCCAGTTTAGATCTTAATATCTTCAGCTCCACCTCCTGTCTTTTTGCCAGTGCCATCATCTCTAATCCATACACCATAGCCGTTCCACCTTCGCTTTCACTCTTGCTATCCTTCTGTCACAACTCACCCCTAACACTCACCTCCACCTGCTTCACCCTGCCTGCACTCTCCTCTTCACCTCTGTTGCTTTGGATGGTTGATCCAAGTTAGTTAAGGTTGCTTTTACTACCTCTGCTCCTTGGATGTTCACCTTTCCACCTGTCTCCCTCTCATTCAGACATCCTTTAATCACACATATGAACAAAACAAAACTACGCCCGTTTCGAGGTTAGCCAGGCGGCTAATGCTATCTACCGCCTGACTACCGAGGACAGTGACGTCATCAGCGAGAGACCGGTGACCAGCATCGCGGAGCATGACGTCCGAGCGGCACTGAGGAGAGTGAACACAAGGAAAGCGGCGGGGCCAGACGGTATCACCGGCCGTCTGCTGCGCTGCTGTGCTGACCAGCTAGCAGGTGTGTTCACTTACATCTTCAACGAGTCCCTGGCGAAGTCTGTGGTCCCCACATGCTTCAAAAGATCCACCATCATCCCTGTGCCCAAGAACAGCAAACCCTCATCCCTGAACGATTACCGGCCAGTTGCACTGACCTCGGTAGTAATGAAGGTGTTTGAGAGGCTGCTGAAGAACATCATCTCCTCCTCCATCCCAGACACCACAGATCCGCTGCAGTTCGCCTACAGATCCAACAGATCCACAGAGGATGCCATCGCCCACGTCCTACACACCACTCTCAGCCACGTGGACAAGAAACAGGGTAACTATGTGCGAATGCTGTTTGTTGATTACAGTTCAGCGTTTAACACAATAGTGCCCTGCAGACTGTTCACAAAGCTGAGGGATCTGGGACTTAACAGCCGTCTGTGTGCATGGGTGTTGGACTTCCTCACTGGCAGAACTCAGGTGGTGAGGGTGGGCAGGTGCTTCTCCAACAGCATCACCATCAACACAGGAGCACCTCAGGGATGTGTCCTCTCGCCACTGCTCTACTCCCTCTACACTTCAGACTGTGTGGCCACCCATGGCTCCAACACCATTGTGAAGTTTGCTGACGACACAGTGGTGTTGGGTGCCATCTCCAACAACGATGAGGCGGCCTACATGGATGAAGTGAAGAATCTGGCATCATGGTGCCAGGACAACCACCTCCAGCTGAACGTCAGCAAGACCAAGGAGCTGGTGGTGGACTTCAGAAGGGGTCAGCACAGAGACTACAAGCCCATTATCATCAATGGAGCTCCAGTGGAGAGGGTGCAGTCCTTCAAGTATCTTGGTGTCCACATCTCCTCAGACCTGACATGGGCTGCCCACATTCAGGTCCAGACCAAAAAGGCTAGGCAGCGCCTGTATCACCTACAACAACTGAGGAAGTTCAGGGTCTCTCCAAAGATCCTCAGGATTTTCTATAGAGGCGCTGTGGAGAGCATCCTCACACAGAACATGACATCGTGGTTCGGGAACAGCTGTGTGAAGGACCAAAAAGCTCTCCAGAGAGTGATCCGTACAGCAGAACGCTGCTGCAGGATTGCTCTCCCCCCGCTTCAGGACACCTACACCAGGAGATGCCGGACTAGAGCAGCGCAGATACTGAAGGACCCGTCCCATCCTGGCAACAAACTGTTCCAACTTCTGCAATCTGGTAGAAGGTTCCGCATCTTCCGGGCAAGGACAGAGAGACTCAAGAGGAGCTTCTATCCCCAAGCCATCCGTGCCCTAAACACACACACCCGCCCTCTCACATCATCTATAATTGACTGAGACAGGACTCTCTTCCAGACACTAAGCCAAGGCACAATGTACATTTCAATTCCTTTAATTTTAAATATGTTTATATTGTCTATCCTGTAAAATAGTCAGATATCTATTCATATTAATGTACAGAATTCACCTGCTTGCTGCTACTACTGCACATTCACCCAGTGTATATACTATATGTATATATATGTGTATATATATATATATATATATATATATATATATATATATATATTCTTCCTCTACACCCCCCCCAATTTTTGCACATGTCGAGGAGCGTGTCAGGCTACATTTCACTGTGTGTTATACTTGTATAACTATGCATGTGACAAATAATAAAGAACCTTGAACCTTGAACTCCCGACCATGGTCTCGGCCTCATGTTGCATTTCCGTTGGCTTGATTGAGGCTTACATTCTTTGCTTTGTGCAGCCGAGTGTGAAGTCCGAGGATATGAATCCCATCTGGAAAAAGGTGGATTCCCCTCTTGGACTTGTTCTTGCATTTTTGAGTTGCTCCAAATGTCCAAAATCTCATCTATGTACAGCATGATTTGCTCCTAGAATCATTTTTGGGATCACAGTTTGAATAAACTGCACTGGTTAACGTCTCTGAGAATAAGAGCTCCTTATAAAGAGAATTAGAGAAACAGGAAAAGAAGCACTGTTCTCCTGAATGTTTAAATTGTTTTCTGATCATTTGCAAGAGAAAACCTAAAAAGGTGCATGTTGGGTAAAGTTAAAAGCCTCATGTCACCAGGTGGGACAGGTAGCTGCTCAAAATAAGGTCTCCTTTTTGACATCCAGGCCACACAGACTCAAAAATGTGCTAATATTTGTGACACTGGGTGATGAGCTTCCTGATTTTCAGTCCTGAACATTTCATGTGGATATCTCCTGTACTTGTGGGGTTATGAGGGCTCAAAAACGCTGCATTTCGACCTCCTCCACGGCAGTTTGGGGGCCTGAAAAAAATCAGCTGATTGTGAAGAAGTCATTTGGGTCAAAGTCATTGATTTTGCAAGTAATGAAACATGTTGTTATATAAAAACTGTCACTAAAGTTTGTGGTTTAGTTTGTCACCAAACTCTTTTGGGATTTTTGGGCAGATTATCCAATCAACTGACCGCTCAGCACCTCCTGAGCACCTGACCTTTAGGTGTTTAACTCTGAATGAAGACTGAAGTTTTAAGGGGTCACATTACTGTTAATATCTTTTCAGATGGTTGAGCCCGTTGACCAGCTGCTGCAGAATGTGGATCCCGCCAAAGACAGAGAGCTGTGGGTGAAGGAGAACAAAACCGGCGATGTTCGGCCTGTGGATATGGACATATAGCTCGTCCCGGCCTGACCTGGGATCAGCTGTCCTGTCTTCAGTATTAAAACACATCCACAGAATCCAGGAACACTTGATGACACTGATTCGGGGACGGTGCATGTTCAGACCCCTGAGGTCTGCTCATTCTCTCTCTGAGTGGAACAGTGAGGAGGAAAACAGTCCAGCTAACAGTAACGGACCCAAGTACCAGCATGTTCCTTCTAAATTTAAACCCCATCATAATCCACATTATCTTACTGAATGCCATTTAACATATTCTGCTGTTTACCTGTTGTAAAGTTGAGATTATTAAAAAAAATGTACGTATTTTGAATTGTTCAGTTTAGCGTCAGCCAACACTTTTCCAGTCTGAGTAAACCAAACAAAAAAAAAGTCTGATTATTGATATTATTTTGGATACTGAAGCATACTGAGAGCTTGGAATGATATATTTTCATAATTTGCTGGTCCATTTTGGTGGAAATGCATGTTTTGAATATATTGTTTTCACTGTACGTGGAGAGCTGCACACTCTGTGGAACCATGATGGCTGTTTCGGTGTAGTTTATGGAAGTTAAACAAGGTATTCTCTATCTTGTCCATAATTTTGGAGCTTTCTCCCACTTAAAAAAAGGAAAGTGTACAGCATAAATATCCAGAAACCTCAACTTTTCCAAGCATTTTGCAATCGGGATTTGATTACACTCAGCACAAGTCCCAAGATGGAGTCCCAAGATTTAGGCCAGGGTCTATTTTGAATCAGCGCGAAGGAGGAAAAGGTGGTCCAAATTACACTGAAACACCTTTTAGTGCCTAACGGTTATATACCTGGAATGTCCTTGATTTATTCTTCTCTGCATCGGTGTACATTTGTACATACTGGTTCGATGTTTGCACTGTTCAACGTCGTCTGTTTCACGTTTTGTCGACCCTTAAAGAGAAGATCTTTAAGGGTCGACATGCAGCGGGAAGTGCGAGGTGATAGAAATATCAGAGACTGCATGTAGACTACGTGTCCGTGTTTACATATATGTGTTTGTCTGTCGCGGTCTTTACATTTTGTTTGTTTTGGAATAATTTTTCTTTTCTATGTTCCCAGAAGGACAAAGTTAAATAATAAAGCTTTTAATCCAGCTGCCAGGCACTCAAAAAAAGTTGTGAAAAAGTAAAGAAATGCTTAGCTGCCTTATGAAAAACACTGACCGTTCGTCCCCTGCAGCACATTCAGACTTTGCTTTGACCCCCACCCCCAAAACGGCTTCATGTGTAGGTTTGAAATAGTGTATTTGTTGTAGAGGTTTTTATAAGTGTGTCTCAATGTTGTGCACTAAGTGTGACGAGTTATGTTCCAACTAAATGTTCTTGACCAGAATCCACAATGACATAACGGTTGAGTTAACTGCCCTTCTGTGGTGACTGTTTTCATTAACGTGAGTTTAATCCGATTTTCCCAATGTTTTTAAGAATGTTGGATCACAGGTGACCTCTGTCCCAACGGTGTAGTGAGGAATGCAGTGTCCAAAATAAATCTCCTCTTTGAAAATTAAATGCCACAGCGTGTCGTTATGTAACTCTGCCAGGGGGGGCTGGGGGTTTAGAAATGGGCAGTTACATCTGCAAGATGTTTCATTTAAGATCTGATTGATGTGAATAAAAAAAATTTAAACTCATAAACCTGGTGAACATGTTTTATGTTAAACCTGCAGCTCATAACACTGCTCAAGTGTTTCTTACAGATTTTCATATAATGAATCCAAATATGATTATTATGGGGTTGGTTTTTTTCACATTTTACACCTGAATTATATTATTGAACAATGGCACAATCAATATCAGCTTTAATTCACGAGGTTTTCCAGACATCTAGCATGAACTGTTTGGGAATTATAGATGTTTTTTATAAAAAGCAGCAATGTGAAAGTTATATAGCCGTCTGTGGACCGGATCAGGGAAACTCCCCTTTATATCAATGTAAATATGTAAACTACACTCTTAACCCTGACGTATCTTAGAAAGTCTATTTTCAGCAGTACATCTCGTTTTTTCTGCATAACAGAGAAATGCTGCCACAAGTCTTTGGTCATAAATTACAACAGAAATCTCGAAGCACAGGCCGAGGGGGCGGTGTGGCAGCAATTTTTCACACCAGCCTATTAATTAATGAAAGACCAAGACAGACTTTTAGTTCAGTGAAAGCCTGATGCTTAGCCTCGTCCACCCCAGCTGTAAAACTCAGAAACCAGTCTTACTTGTTATCATCTATCGTCCACCTGGGCCTTACACAGAGTTTCTGTCTGATTTCTCAGACTTTATATCTAATTTAGTTCTGAGCTCAGATAAAATAATTATTGTGGGTGATTTTAACATCCATGTAGATGCTAAAAATGACAGCCTCAACATGGCATTTAATCTGTTATTAGACTCAATTGGTTTCTCTCAAAATGTAAAAGAACCCACCCACCACTTTAATCACACTCTAGATCTTGTTTTAACATATGGCATCGAACCTGAACATTTAACAGTGTTTCCTGAAAACCCTCTCCTGTCTGATCATTTCCTGATAACATTTACTTTTACAATAATTGATTACACAGCGGTGAAGAGTAGACTTTATCAAAGTAGATGTCTTTCTGAAAGCACTGTAACTAAGTTTAAGAATATAATCCACCCACTGTTATCATCTCCAATGCCCTGTACCAACACAGAGCAAAGCAGCTATCTGAACGCTACCCCAACAGAGGTCGATTATCTTGTTAATAATTTCACCTCCTCACTACGTACGACTCTGGATACTGTAGCTCCTGTGAAAACTAAGGCCTCAAATCAGAAGTACCTGACTCCGTGGTATAATTCTGAAACACGTACCCTAAAGCAGATGACTCGTAATCTGGAGAGGAAATGGCGTGTCACAAATCTAGAGGATCATCATTTAGCCTGGAGAAATAGTTTGCTGCTTTATAAGAAAGCCCTCCGCAAAGCCAGAACATCTTACTATTCATCACTGATTGAAGAAAATAAGAACAACCCCAGGTTTCTCTTCAGCTCTGTAGCCAGGCTGACAAACAGTCAGAGCTCTTTTGAGCCAACCATCCCTTTAACGTTAACTAGTAATGACTTCATGAACTTCTTCACAAATAAAATTTTTATCATTAGAGAAAAAATTACCAATAATCATCCCACAGATGTAATATTATCTACAGCTACTCTTAGTACCATTGATATTAAGTTAGACTCTTTTTCTCCAATTGATCTTTCTGAGTTAACTTCAATAATTACTTCCTCCAAACCCTCAACGTGTCTTTTAGACCCCATTCCTACAAAACTGCTCAAAGAAGTCCTGCCATTAATTAATTCTTCGATCTTAAATATGATCAACCTATCTCTAATAATCGGCTATGTACCACAGGCCTTCAAGCTGGCTGTAGTTAAACCTTTACTCAAAAAGCCATCTCTAGACCCAGCAGTCTTAGCTAATTATAGGCCAATCTCCAACCTTCCTTTCATATCAAAAATCCTTGAAAGAGTAGTTGTCAAACAGCTAACAGATCATCTGCAGAGGAATGGTTTATTTGAAGAGTTTCAGTCAGGTTTCAGAGCTCAGCACAGCACAGAAACAGCTTTAGTGAAGGTTACAAATGATCTTCTTATGGCCTCTGACAGTGGACTCATCTCTGTGCTTGTCCTGCTAGACCTCAGTGCAGCGTTCGATACTGTTGATCATAATATCCTATTAGAGCGATTAGAACATGCTGTAGGTATTACAAGTACTGCACTGCAGTGGTTTGTATCATATCTATCTAACAGACTCCAATTTGTGCATGTAAATGGAGAGTCCTCTTCACACACTGAGGTTAATTATGGAGTTCCACAGGGTTCAGTGCTAGGACCAATTCTGTTTACATTATACATGCTTCCCTTAGGCAGCATCATTAGAAGACATAGCATACATTTTCACTGCTATGCAGATGACACCCAGCTCTATCTGTCCATGAAGCCAGATAACACACACCAATTAGTTAAACTGCAGGAATGTCTTAAAGACATAAAGACCTGGATGGCCGCTAACTTTCTGCTTCTTAATTCAGATAAAACTGAGGTTATTGTACTCGGCCCTGAAAATCTTAGAAATATGGTATCTAATCAGATTCTTACTCTGGATGGCATTACCTTGGCCTCCAGTAACGCGGTGAGGAACCTTGGAGTCATTTTTGACCAGGACATGTCCTTCAATGCACATATTAAACAAATATGTAAGACTGCTTTCTTCCATTTGCGCAACATCTCTAAAATTAGAAATATCCTGTCTCAGAGTGACGCTGAAAAACTAGTTCATGCATTTATTACTTCCAGGCTGGACTACTGTAATTCATTATTATCAGGATGTCCAAAAAACTCACTGAAAAGCCTTCAGCTAATCCAAAATGCTGCAGCAAGAGTCCTGACAGGGACTAGAAAGAGAGAGCATATTTCTCCTGTTTTGGCTTCCCTTCATTGGCTTCCTGTTAAATCCAGAATTGAATTCAAAATCCTGCTCCTCACATACAAGGTCTTAAATAATCAGGCCCCATCTTATCTTAATGACCTTGTAGTACCATATCACCCTATTAGAGCGCTCCGCTCTCGCTCTGCAGGCCTACTTGTTGTTCCTAGAGTATTTAAAAGTAGAATGGGAGGGAGAGCCTTCAGTTTTCAGGCCCCTCTTCTGTGGAACCAGCTTCCAGTTTGGATTCGGGAGACAGACACTATCTCTACTTTTAAGATTAGGCTTAAAACTTTCCTTTTTTCTAAAGCATATAGTTAGGGCTGGACCAGGTGACCCTGAATCCTCCCTTTGTTATGCTGCAATAGATGTAGGCTGCCGGGGGATTCCCATGATGCATTGAGTTTTTCCTTTCCAGTCACCTTTCTCACTCACTATGTATTAATAGACCTCTCTGCATTGAATCATATCTGTTATTAACCTCTGTCTCTCTTCCACAGCATGTCTTTATCCTGTCTTCCTTCTCTCACCCCAACCGGTCGCAGCAGATGGCCGCCCCTCCCTGAGCCTGGTTCTGCCGGAGGTTTCTTCCTGTTAAAAGGGAGTTTTTCCTTCCCACTGTCGCCAAAGTGCTTGCTCATAGGGGGTCATATGATTGTTGGGTTTTTCTCTGTATCTATGAAGCGCCTTGAGGCGACTTTTGTTGTGATTTGGCGCTATATAAATAAAATTGAATTGAATTGAACAATTAAATGTGTAAAATTACAGAGAATGTTCTGGTAGCTCATTGCCGAGGCTGTCCTGTAATTACAAAAAATGATTTTTGTTTGTTAATTTACAGAAATTGTCCTTTTTTAAGTACTGTGGAGCCATTGTAAAAAAGAAAAGAAAAAAAATTATAGTAGTGACAAAACAGGAAATCTTCTGTCATTTAATTGCTTATCTGTGTTTTGTAACATGAATGACTATGAAAAATGAAAATGAATGTCTTTATCATTAAGAAAATGCTGGAATACTTATTAAAAAATACTTTATAAGCCCCAAAAGTTTCAAAACTGGAGGCCCTCTGACCTTATGTTTCACACCTCTGCTCTAACTAAACTGAACAGCTGACAAGTTTGATGAGCATATGAGATCTGTTCCCTCATTATTCTGAATTAAACTGATACAAGATCTGGAGTTGATTCCAGGTGTTGAACTTGCATTCAGTACTTGTTCACTGGAAGAATGAATATAAGGCCCAGATGGTCACACAAGTGAAGGAGGCCGCTGTCAGGCTGAAGTACCAACGACTAGAACCCATGGACACACGAACCAGTGATTATATTCGACTTAGGCTAAATTAACAAGCCCACAGATACTCGCATTTTGCAAGTTTCAAAAACAGCTTTAAACCTCAAATAATGCCAATAATTGCCAAATGATGGCAAATATGAGACCTGATCAGACTGGTACAACATACAGATTGGATTTAAACATTAAATAGTTAAGTTAAACAAGCTTACAGGTGAGTACTCAGCTATTCCACGGACACTGTGAAGTCTGTATAAAAGGCAAGGTAGAAGACCTGAGGACGGATAAAAGGACGGGGGTAAAAAAAGAAAAAAATCAAAATCAAATCAAATCAAAATTTATTTATAGCCTATAGCACATATTAAAAACAACAGTGTTGACCATAGTGCTTCACAGTCAATAAAAACATGAGACAATTAAAACAAACAATAGAAGAGGACAACAAACAATAGGTAACAACGCAACAAGCTAAAACAGCCAACTAGACAGAATCAAAAGCCAAAGTAAAAAAATAAGTTTTAAGACGTAATTTAAAAGACTGGATAGACTCGGCAGTGCGAATATGAACGGGGAGGTTATTCCAGAGTCTGGGTGCCACGGATGCAAAGGCCCGGTCGCCTCTCGACTTCATTCGAGTCCTAGGTTGTGCTAGGAGCCTATGGTTGGATGATCTAAGTGCCCTGTTGGGATTGTATGAATGGAGTAAATCAGAAATATAACTGGGCGCTAAATTATTCAAAATATTAAAAGTGAACAAAAGAATTTTAAAATCTATACGATATTTAACAGGGAGCCAATGTAATTTGGCTAAAATTGGAGTTATGTGTTCATGAATTCTCGTACCTGTTAAAAGACGCGCAGCTGCATTTTGAATTAACTGGAGCCGGCAAAGAGAGGAGTGTTGGAGGCCCGAGTAGAGGGAGTTACAGTAGTCCAATCTGGATGTAATAAATGCGTGGATAAGCTTTTCAAGATCTTTTAAAGGAAGAAACGGCTTTGCTTTGGAAATCTGACGCAACTGGTAAAAGCTGTTTTTTACCACAGTGGACACCTGTTTCTCGAGTTTAAAAGAGCCATCCAGGAACACTCCGAGGTTTCTTACAGTGGACGAAGGATGGCTAGCGAGAGGGCCTAGGGCATCAGCTAACTGGTCTAGCGGAGTGTGACTACCAAAGACTATGATTTCGGTCTTATTCTCGTTCAATGTAAGAAAATTATGTGATAACCAAATTTTAACTTCATGCAAACAGTTGAACAGAGGTTGCAAAGAAGCAGTCACATCAGATTTCAAAGGTAAATAAATCTGGATATCATCGGCATAACAGTGAAAGGAGATGTTATGTTTTCTAAAAATTAATCCCAACGGCAACATGTACAAAGAGAAAAGAGCAGGACCGAGCACGGACCCTTGACCACCACAATAAATAGGGGCAGAAGCCGAGGAGTGTTGCCCCATAGCAACAGAGAACGACCTCTCTGAGAGATAGGATTTAAACCAAGATAAAACTGTACCTTTGAGACCAACAACATGTTCCAAAAAGGCGGCAAAAACTGGTTTGACACAATATATGAAGGCCAAGCCAACTAAATCAGGGATGACATTTTTTATTGGCTGAATCAAGCAGTGGCTACACTATTAGCTTCAAGATAAACACTAGCAAGGTTAAAACTGCAAGTGAGGCCACCAATCATGGCCTACAACAAAGATATGGGTGGAGCTGACCTGTCAGATCAGCTCATTCTGCACTACTCCACCCACAGAAACACTGCTCCCTGGTAGAGGATCATCTTGCTGCACTTCCTGGACACTGCAACAACAAATGCCTTCATTTTGCACCGTGAGATGAGCAGTGCCAAGCAGGTGCACCCCATGACACACAAAGACTTTGTGTGTCAGCTTTGTGGCATGGACAAGACCAGCCAGTGTTCCTCAGAGCAGGAGAGCTGATCACATTCCTGTGCCCGCTGTCCCAACCTTAGATCCTGGCCTAAAAGCTACCAAAGGCAGACTGAAAGGTAAACACTGTCTATATAGTCATAGCTCATCCCACTTTAGGAAATAAGAGCTAGATTCCATATTAACTGACTGCACAGCAGTCCTTTATCTATTGTGTTAAACTACAAATGAAATATGTCAATTCAATTTTATTTATATAGCAACACAACAACAGTTCCCTGATATTTCTTTATATTGTAAGGTAACGTAGAGACTCTACAATAATACAGAGAAAACAGGGAGAACTAACTATACTTTCCTTTAAATTTAGTTTGGGAGTTTCAGAGCTCTGTGTGTTGTGTTTAGAGATCACTGGGTGTCTTTGTGACAGAGTACCATAAAAGATAGGTGGCAGTCAACAACAAGGGAGATTTAAGCATTAATCACAAATTGAAATATATGCCTAAAAAGTACCTGAATCTTTCTTAATTAGCATAAAAAAGGGATTGTGTGTCACTTCAAACACAAACTGTCTTCTTGTTTATCGCTTTAAGGCTACGTCCACACTAAAGCGTTTTCGTTTGAAAACACATCGTTTTCTCTCCGTTTTGGCCTCCCTTCCACACTGAGACGGCGTTTTGAAAACGCTCTCAAAAACGCATACATTTCAAAACGGAGCTGTCCCGTCGCAGTGTGGACACTTGAAAACGCAGACTTTCTAAAACGATGACGCATGTTGGTCATATGATGCAGTCATGTGACCACTTACCCAGTCATGTAATCCGATTGTTCAGTCTGACATCACTAGCCGTGTCTGGACCTAAACTCCGCTGCAGGTCCATATATCAAACGATCACTGTGGCATTACTGAGAGTTGAAGAACTGTCTAAAGTCTTTCATCTTTAATAAAATGATCAGCGTTCTGCTCTACCAGGTGTAACAATTGAGTTTAACATCCAGGCATCCATGAAAACGTAATTTATGACATTTAACGGAGTTAGAAGTTAGCAGGAAGTTAGCTCGCTAGCTTCTATCTAAATACAATATAGCATGTCCTGACTGCAGGGTTTTGGAAACAAATTCAAACGTACAGCTCTGTTATCACTTCCAACATAAATGAAGACAGAAAGCTAAACAGCAGTGACGTTTGTAGGGTTACTGAAATTTGGCTAGCTGGTATATAATGATGTGCTACGTGACTGCGAGCGACACAGCTATGTTAGCATAATTTAAACAAGCTAACTTTTTTTTTCCACTCGATAAAAGTTAACGTGAGTGTTCTCGGTGGTCAGGAACAAATGTAATCGCATGGCAGGATGCTGTAAAAGGACCAAACTTCAGCCAGGAGAACAACTGAGACAATCCATCCACAATACGAGGTTAGTCATTCATATACTGCTGCATGGGCTGGGCTGTAGTTACATCCTAAGGTTTTAAAAACTGAGCTTAAATAAATGATTAGCGGTAATAAAAGCCGAGGGAGGTCAACAGTGATCACTGACTGTTTTAGGAGCTTTTTGAGATTAAATAGAAGAAAATACAAAACATTAAACATGTTAACAACACAAAAGCCATATTAAACACAGACTACTTTAGGCCCGGAAGTAGGATTCGTCGCGTCATCACTGAACAACCGGATACTGTTCTTTGAGGCGGTCCAATATTTTGCGTATTTGTTCTGGTCCGTCTCCCAGTCGATGTTCTCGTTTGCTTTGGAAACCTTGTACTCGTTGGTGACTCAGAGCAACAACTCCACCTCATTATCAGTCCACTTGAAAAATTCGTTGCTTTGTCTTGCCATTTCGCTGCCACGATTCAAAGAGCCGGAATGTAAATAAACGGCAGAGGGAAATGACACAGGTCGAGTCATCTTGCGTTTCATGCATGCACAGAACTGCAACGTCAGCATTTTCGGTCGTTTTAGTGTGGACTCTTTGAAAATGACTAGTGTGGACGCGGAGCGTTTTCAGACGAAAACGCTGTTTTCACATCTATCCGGGCTAGTGTGGACGTAGCCTAAGCTTAACAAAGAAAAGTTAAACTAAAAGTAAAATATACTAATGGATTCAAGTTGGACCGCGGGAAGCAAATGATCTATGCGGGGGAGCATGTTGGAGCAGTGTATCGTTCTCTGTGCCAAGCCCACATTATCCTAACTGTGAGTTGGCTGTGTGTCTCAACTGACCTTCAGCTCCTAATAGGATTGGCTGATACAGAAGGATTGTTAACCTGAGCCTAATTCCCTTCATAAGGAGCTCTCATCCAGATTTTCTTGCTTTCAATCTAATGAATGAATCCAAGTGTGAAAAAAACACGCTGGAGAGCTGCCAGATGTATTAGAGAGTAAATTGGCTGTCAATAAAAGGCTGGCATGCAACCACTGAGTGTCAGGACGGCTCATAACACTGCAGAGTCAGGAAACAGAGTCTTTAGGTATACATGTTAGAGGAGGTGACTATCACCAGGCTGGATATTCCTGTCATCAAAAGTGATCTCTTTTCCCCAAGTGCTTGTTAACAGAGCAAGGGATTTCTCCATTTTTAATCATACTTGTTTTCCTTGGAACGAATAAATGATTTCTATTTGGAAACAACCATCGAATTATTCCAGAAAAAATAAAAAACCTTAAAGGGCAATAATATTAGCGCCCTGACAAACTGACCTTTTTATTGCTGTGCTTGTAAAACAGGCTAAAACTATGTGTTATCTTCCAATTTACACAGTATAAAAACTTCAGCAAGGGTTTGAGCTGTCACTTGAGAAAATATCATTCTAAAAACAAAAGAAATCAGTTTAGACGAAGCAGGAGATGAAGATCTAAAGTTATCACAGCATTTCAAGAACTGGAGTGAGAAGTATTAAGATATTTAAAAAGAGCCATACAGTACAGAACAAGTCTGGTGGAGGTAGGAAGTGAACAAAACTAGTGAGAGATGTGTCTACTAACCCCAGGACAACTGCCAAGACAATAGTGAAGGAGTTAGCCAAGTAGGGATGTGTATTCACAGAAAAGACAATCACTAGAAGCCTGCAGAGAAATGCACTCTGAGACTGTGGACCAAGAAAAACTCTGCAGAAGAGGCACATTCAAGCCAGACTGAGGCATGCCGAGGACAACCCGAGGAAAGATTGAATGAAACTATACCCCGTTCTCAGAGTGACGCTGATTATGTCACAAAGCCCTGACTTGAATCCCACTGAAAATCTGTGGGGTGAACTGAAGTCCAAAGTTCATGACAGAAGACCATCAGATCAACCGACTAAAACAACAGACTGCAGAAAAGGAAAAACGATACACAGTGACTGTTATCATCGGGGGTAGTTAATGTGAAATAATATTGTTTCTGTATACAAAGTAAAGAAATATAAGCATCCAAAATAACAGTAGGATGTTTGGGAAAGCTTTTGCAAATTCCTTCCCTCTCCAAATTACCTTTAAAAATAGGAATTTTCACAAGGGAGCAAATAATTCTGTCCTCATTTGTATTTTCCACCTGTTTAATATAAAAATCAGTGGTGTGTCTAGTGGCTGTTTAATAAATAGTCCAGATAATATAAATGTAATTAAAAACGTTTAAGAATTAAAATACAGAAACCAAACTAAGTTTCATTGGAAACCAAACCAGAGTAAATATATGTGTAAAGATAATCCAAAATAAAGTTGTATATAAACTACAGTTGGTTGAGATGAGTCACTCTGTGAAACAGTGCAAACACTACAAATATATCAGTTAAAACAAATTCCAAGTGGAAAGGAAGTGTGTTCAAAATGCATGTTTCAGCTTTTTAAAAGAGTCGAGGACATGGCTGAAGTGTCCTTGGTGGATATTACCATGTTATACAACGACACTTTAAAAGCACAACACATAACACACATACACCTTTACAGACAGGTTTTCATTTTCATGTACACAAAAGAGAACATTTAAACAAATAATGAGTTAACGTGTTCACTGCCACAACTACACAAAAAACGTACAAAACATATTTGAACAAAATTGAACAAACTAAAATAACCAACAAACTTGTGCGCTGTCCATTGTAAATTGTGTGATTTAAAGATTTAACTGCATGAAATCAGCTCGTTTACACAAAGTACAACATCTAAACCAAGGAGGCTAAACAAAACGGACACGCCAAAAACGTCCAATCCAGCCTATGGATACCTTTGTAAAGTGTGAATATGGATCCACAAAGGAGTTATTAATAAAATTTATTGCAACACAAGTAAAAATGTGAAGAAATTGATTCTGGTCAATTAAACGTGAACACTGTTTTGACTCCCAACATTCACGTTGCCATCCCTGTTCTAGCCTGAGCGGTTACACTGTTTAAAATTCATCCATTGCACAGTTGTTCAGCTTCTATTTTATTTTATTTTATCAAATGTGCCTAATCACCCTATTTAATTACTACTTGCAATGACAAAAAATGAAACACTGTTTAACTAGTTTACCAGAAAGAACATGAACATGATTAATTACAATAAAAAATGAGAAATGTGGTTAAAGCGGTTAAAATATAGCCACAGAAATCAGTCTTAAAACCATGTGAGGTTTTTTTCTGCTCTGTTTTTAGCCTGTACTCTACTGCTTCTTCTCTTTCAGCTTGTCTTTGATTTTCTGAGGTTCATCATATTGTATCAAGCGTAGGATATCCTTGTTGTCCATCACGCCCTGAATGAACTCTCCCTCTGAGATTTTATCTGCAAAGAACCAAAAAAAGAAGCGTCAACAAAATGCTTGTGCCTTGTAAAGGTGCAGCAGATAACGAGATGAGAGTTAATAAAGTGTGGTTTACCGTTCTCCTTCTTTCCGAAAAATGTCCAGATTTTTTCAGCCCTTTTCTCCGGCGTGTTTTCATCCTCAGGGAGCTTCTTCTGTGCGTCAGCAGGAATCATGTTGAATATTGACTGCAGGAGAGTAAACGCATTTTATAGGTTTAACCAATGATTCATGATGAATTTAATCAAATATTCGTCGGAATATTACATTTTCTTTGAGTAATTGTAAGTGGAATAATTTAGAGGAGGCTGTGGCTTAAAATTGAAATCATCAAAGGTCCATTTACACATTCACAGAAGTGATCGTGATTATTCAATAGATGAATGTAACGCGAATTCAGTTTAGTCATGTAATTTTAGTGTATTCAGAACAGATAAAATTAGTATGAAGTATAGGTACCCGAACAATCTCTTGGATTTCATTTTTGCTGATGGTTCCATTTCCATCCACATCATAGAGGCCAAAAGCCCACTCCAGCTTCTGCAGAGTCTTTCCCCCAGAGGTGAGGTGCAGAGCGACGATGTACTCCTTAAAGTCCAAAGTTCCGTCTGCATTAGTGTCGAAACTCCTGAAAACGTGCCGCGCATACGCCGTGGGGTCCGCGTCTGGGAAGAAGCTGGCATAGATGCCCTCGAACTGCTGCTTGCTGATCCTCCCACTGGGACACTCCTTGAGGAAGGACTGATACCAGGTGCACAGTTCGGCCTCTGTGTATTTGGTGTTGGACTTCAGCTCTTCCAGGAGCTCCTTTGACAAAGCGCTGCTCTTAGTATTCCCCATCCTGATCAAGAAAGGTTAAATTCTTGTATCTCCTGCGATTGGCCGTTAAACTTCTGTGGAGTTTGTGCGCTCTGTCTTGTGTTCGCTCTGTCGAGCCCCTCAAGGTGCCAAATGGGATTATGATCATCACTGCCTAAATCCAGACAGCTGTCTTGAAGATTAAGGGGGATAACTGCGTCACACTGCTATGACACCTTTATATTGAAGACAGAGTTAAATACAGGAGGCAAGCGCAGCGGATTAAAGGCGGCAGGTGGCCGTTACTTAGAAGCTCAACATCTGGGAGGATATTTGCCTTTTTAAGCAGAATTTGTGTAAATACACTCTAATATTTAGTTACAGGGTTGAAGTATAATAATACTGACTTTGGGGCCAAAGAAAGACGAGCATAGACTGGTGCCATCTTTTATCATTGCCACTAGGGAGGAATTTGCTTACACTAAACCAGACAGTGTTAAACAAATGTATTAGACCACCACCCAATGTAAGGTTTATTCTACAGCTGTCCTAAATTAACAGTTTTGGTAATTTCCAAAATCATCTTTATGTTAATACATCCATCCATTCTCTTCTGCTTATCCAACTGAGGGTCAAGGGGAGGCTGGAGCCTATCCCAGCTGTCTTAGGGCGATAGGCAGAGTGCACCCTGGACAGGTTGCCAGTCTGTCGCAGGGCTAACAAAGAGACAGACAACCATTCACACTTATGGGCAACTTAGAATCGTCTGTTAACCTAACCACACTAACTGCATGTCTCTGGACCATGGGAGGAAACCGGAGTACCTGGAGAGAAGCCATGCAAACATGGGTAGAACATGCAAACGCCACACAGAAAACCCTGGACTACAGGATCTTCTTGCTGGTAACCGTGCTAATCATTGTTTCTGCAATGTTAGCCCAAAAAGTTGATTCTGTTCATCTGGAACTTTTTCAGTAGGAGAAATGTTTAGTTATTCATCCAAGTGATTTGTTCAGTCTCAGCTGACTGCCAACCTTATAAACAGTACCTTTGCACAATGACTGAAATTAACCCAGTGAGCTAATAACGGGCTGTGAGTCAGTTCATTGATGATACATCTCAGGACCACAATTCATGGATCACATTAACTCGGGGGACCAAAACATCTAATTCAACGGGGAGGATATGAAAAGTGGCAGACATCGAGGAAACCAAAAAACTCTGGCTAAGCGGAGGCCAGGACTCCGCAGTCTATTTACACCTACAAGCCAGTGGACACTCTTTCAATGATGAGGATGACCATTTACCTGAGAAGAAAAAGACCATCTCTGAATCGAGGAGGGGGCCTAACCATCTTACAATGCTGTGATTGCAGCCATTCCCCAGCTCTCTGTGAATGGTACTCATGGTCTTTGATCAGTGGTTGTTGATCAGTGGTCATGATATTTTCCATATTTATGATCAAGGAACTGATCTCACAGCCCATTGGTTATTCAGTGTGCTAAGTTCAGCCACTGTGAAAAGGTACTGTTTATAAGTTTGGTAAATATGGTAAATGGCCTGTATTTATATAGCGCTTTTCTAGTCCCTAAGGACCCCAAAGCGCTTTACATATCCAGCCATCCACCCATTCACACACTGGTGATGGCAGCTACATTGTAGCCACAGCCACCCTGGGGCGCACTGACAGAGGCGAGGCTGCCGGACACTGGCGCCACCGGGCCCTCTGACCACCACCAGTAGGCAACGGGTGAAGTGTCTTGGCCAAGGACACAACGACCGAGACTGTCCAAGCCGGGGCTCGAACCGGCAACCTTCTGATTACAAGGCGAACTCCCAACTCTTGAGCCACGATCGCCCACCAAGTTTGGATAAACATGCAGTCAGCTGAGACCGTCATTTGGATGAGTGACGAAACGTTTCGCCCACTGAAAACGCTACGTCCAGATGAACAGAATCAACTTTTTGGGATTTACTTACCTGCATGATTGAGCGCGCATCAAGAACAGCAGTGTCTTAGGTTGAATATTAAATTGTTTTCACGATGTGGGTCAGTTAGGTCAAATGCCTGAATGTGATGTGACAGGAAAAAGACAAAGAAACAGCTCAAAGTGCAATGAAGGGGGTGTCAGAGATGATCCAGCCACCACATGAGGTTAATTAATCATATGTTACTGGGTGGTTTGGGCCATTTGTCGCCAAGTGTTTGAGTTTGGTTGCCCTAAAGAGAGCTGCAGAGGCTTAAACACCAGAAACTGTCCATTTGTAATTACCTTCAGTCACTGCAGGTTTCCCACCACTGCAGCAGATTGTGCTGTAATCTGGTCCAAGACTATTATAGTGGAGACACAGATAATCTTATCTGGGGACAAACAGCCGCAAACATACTTATGCCCGATGATACGCCTTTTCCGAATTAAGTGCAAACATAACTTTGCAGCCCAATGAGGAAGAAAAGCCCCATTTTTAAAAAAATAATCAAAAAGAATAAAAGTAATGAAACTGACCAGGAGCAAAATAAAAAAATGTCTCTGATTTTAAGAGAAATCGGAAGACTTAAAAAGCAAATTATTGCATTTTGAATTTTAGGAAAACAATTAATCAACTGTATGTTATAAGGTACTAATATTTAAAGTAGTATTAATATAACAGTATTTGTAAAACAGTAAATTTGAAAAATCATAGATAACAACAATTATGTTTTAGCATTAAAGACATCATATTGAAAGCTTATGCGTACTGGTGTATTAACCATTAAAGAAACCATTAAGAAACAATACAATAACAATCAGTTTGTGATGTCAAACAATTTGACAAATAAAGACAGTTTCGGTCTCCTTCCAGACATTGGCACACACATTGAATAATTTGTACTTCAATACAGTTATCTGGTAATTTTCAAATCTACAGAGACCTTCCAACTTGTGTATATCGCCATGTTTCCTTCTTAGATCCCTGAGTTTCCCATTGTCCTCAGCACTGGTCAATCCAATTGAGGGTTTTATCAAGATTAAAGACATTCTTAAACCTTCAGTACCACTTATTAAAAGATTCAAGTGGGTCTATGTATATACTTGATCCTGAACATATACTTTTTAATCTGTGTGGATTCGAGAAAATCAAAAATAAATGAAAACTGGTGTATCCGATTCATGTTTTTTAAAAGTGATTAAACATTTATGTTGTACGATGATTACACCCTGAAAAAGAACAATTCAAAGAAATCATTAAAAGCCCAAAATGACAACATTCATGCCCACGATGAGTGTATGTAAACTTCTAACCACAACTGAGTATTTGTGCTATACTGTGATCAGCATCAGAATTAATCTACAATAATCTATCGGCAGCTCTCACGCGTCAGGGACCAAGAGGTCACTGCTGACACACATAACAGCTGATTATAATCCTATTTCATCCTGTGCAAGGTGTACCAGCTTTGGTGAATGAAGTGAAAGCCAGTGCACATTTATTTGGATTTTTCTGCATTTTAAATGAAGTTAAAGTTGGACAAAGCAATCCTAAATTTTCCTTTATGCATAAACATAATCCGGGAGAGTCTCTGTGTAAATCTGCATCTACCTTTGCAAAATCAGATTAGGTAAAGTCCAGGTCATTCATTTCACATTTAAAATACCATCACATACTTTTACATAATCGTTTAGGTTTAGTTCACAATTGCACAAAATGTTGAGCATCTGTACGTCAGGGGAAAAGGCATTCGCTCAAACCTCACATCTGTCATTCGCAAACTGGCAGGTATTATTATGTAAAAAGCAATGAGCCTGGGAACTGTTCATTGTACCAACCGGCTTACCACTTCATCAAGTGTAACGCTGGACTTAAGTATCCTGTGGTTGTAATTTATTACATGGAAGCTAATGTTCAGTATAATCTATGTGCATTCAGAGGAATCACTAAAAGTCTATGCCTACTTACCATATAAATGCCAGCAATGAGGCAAACATACAGACGGTCAAAAATCCCCCTTATATTATTTGTTATTGTTTATTTTCTATCAGTGTCTACTCCAGATGAAACCCATTTTAATATGGCCTTGTCTTTTAAATCTTATGACTGTAGTGGACATTGTGTAACACGGTTAAGTCAAATTGTCCCTACATGAGTTTATCGTGGTCATTACTGTGGATTTTCATCACACTAATCCCGGAGTACAGTTTCTTTTTAAGCTTTTGTGTTTTAGTTTATATGAATCGTTTGAGTGTGTTCTGGATTTGACTCGATTTGACTCCAAAAACATGATGAGGATGATGAGAGGGAAAATTCGACATCTCGGATACTTTAAAGGAGTTTACAAATCCAGGGCAGTTAAATGATCTGCACAGCTGCCAGTGCTCACACTACTGTACACAGGGCAGTGTAAACAAAAACTGAGAGACCAGTGCATATACTGTACACCTGAGTTTCAGTACTTATAACAACTTGGGCAAAATGTCAAATACATGCTGCACAGTTAGGTTACAGCTAACTGGCTAACTGCCCCACGCTGTTAGTTATTTATGTCAGCAGTTATGAATTATATTGTTATATGTATAGGTGATACTGTGCTGCTGTTCTGTGTCCACATTTCTGTATAGGCAGGTGTGGGTGTGTGTATATATGTGTTTGGCTGTAGGATGGATGTCAAGCACCTGCAGGCCTGGTGGGTGTGGCCCTGCTAGGGGACTGGCCACACCCGAAGCTCCTGCCACACACCTGCTGCTGATCAGGGCTCGTCGGGGGAGCTACTTAGGAGAGTCTTGGTCGCTCCCATTGGTGTGGGATCATTGTGTGAGACTCCACGTTAGTCATCCAGTTGAGCTTAGTTAATGTGTGTGTCCCCACGGTTGTATGTGTCCTGACGGCTGCTTTTATTGTGTCCCCAGGAGAAGTGTGGAGCGCCAGACAGCAGCCAGCACGAGGAGTGCTGAGACACGGGAGCGGAGAGCACTAAGACACGGACTTTTCACGGAGAGACACGACACGGGAGTCAGGGGAGAGCACGGGGATTTATTGTTGTTTTTTCACTGTAAATAAACGCACTGTTTACACACAGAGCTCCGCGCCTGGGTCCTCCTTCCCTACATCCCCACGGTTTGCCCTGCCAAACCGTGACAATATATGTTTGTTTCATGCCATTACATGATTTGTTGATGGCTAAATCAGTTAAGTAAGTTGGAATTACTTTAGTTATCAAAGTAATCTACAGTAATCTAGCAAACTTGCAAGGATAATGTTAGCAACTAAGATACAGGTAACCTGGAGATAATTAATTGGCAAACAAAGTTACCAAATCAGCCTTAAGATTTAGAAACAATTACACAGTCTCATCTACTTCATACAGTATTTTAGTTTAATTTGCAATAACTTGCAGTTTGACTGTGTGAGCAGCGACATCAGTGTTTGCTAGCATTATTTATTGGACACAACAGCTCAGAGACACCTTTGAAAACAATAAAGTTGAGTGCTCTTTTGGCAGCTTTCCACTTTTGCCCAGATGGGCATCATTACATAAAACTAGCTTTCTTCTAATGTTAGCTAACAATAGTTTTCCTATATGTACATAACTGAAGTTATCGGCTGAGCTAGCAAGCTTGGTTGTAGGTGAACTGTGGGCTGCCCTTTTGGACCCCTATGTGGGGATTCTGGGGGCCGCCCCATTGAGCTAGCCGCTGCATTAGTTTTGCCTCTTGTGGGCACCAAGAGATGATTTTCTAGAACCCTCTCTGGTCCACTTGTGATTTGTCCTAATGCAGGGACCACCAAGGTTATTACAGTTAATTTCATCGAGGCTAACAGCTAAAACTACCAAAACAATAAAGAAACAGGTCTTCTAAAATGGCATCTTTTTGTTGTTGTTGTTGTTTTGGTAGTTTTACTTGAAATAGACATTGCTACTGTCTCAGAGTACTCTGAAGTCATAACTAGAAAAATTATATAATCTCAAATCCCTAAATTAAAACAAAATATTTCTGCCAAAATGCTTACAAAGTTAGACACTGATTTCTTCCAGAATAAGTGTTATGGTGGATTGGCTTTGCAGTATCCAATCACTCAGCATTATGAAGCAGTTCAACTTCTACAATTGCTACAAAGAGAGAAACTGTCCATAGAAGCTGCTACGTGGTTTATTGTACGACACAGTTAGCATACTAATTATCATGCTTAAGTGCCATTTTCGTATTTTAACATCAGCCTGAAGTGGCAAATACAGGAAGCATAATTTTTGTAGTTTGTACTTATTATTTGTACCCTTAAACAATAATTTTGATGGTAGCAAAACAATAGACAACATCAGTGTTTTTGTTAGAGTTCGTGATGGTAATCACGTTGGAGTTCACCACCTGTGAATGCCAGCTTCACAATCTGTAAAACACCATTAACAGCTGGGAATCAGCTAAGTTTGGAGAGCTTCACAGGGCCAAGTGTCTGTTTTTCATGCACTGCCTACTTGCTGTTTGAGGCAAAAGTCTTTGTTTACATCAAAATCTGTTGGGACATTGAAAATGAAAAGACTGTGATGGATGATAAATGTTTCCAAAGGCACGTTTAAGTAGAGCAAGTCTGTTTGATTTACTCGACATTCTCCATAGAAAGTCTCTAATAATAGATGAGACTTGAGGAACTTACGCACGACACTTGCGCATGTCAGCTTTTAAAGTCATTTGTCTATAGGTCAAAGCAAAGACGACACATTTGTTAGCGAAACTCTTGAGCTGCAGAAAATTACGACAAGTTTAAAGACAGCAAATTATAGACAAAAGCATCAGAGTAAAGGCAGCAGATGTTTCCTCCAACCATCTGTCTCCTTCAGATACTGTACTTCTAAGTAGTTTGTCTTCATTTGTGTGCTACATCAGCAGGCTATTAGAAGAGATTTGCCGTGCTTGCACACACACGCAGTGAATGGATTTTCATATGAGACTGTCCACATTATGTCACAGGTCACCAACTGTAAAAAGGGACTTGATCTTATGCCTGCGGCTGCAATTACTTTGCAAATGCAGGAAACTCAGGGAAGAGCCTGCTTCTGGATTACAATCTAAGCTTGTTGTAATCTTTGCTTTTTGCTAATATGTTCAAAGGAAGTCTGGACTATAATTTGCCATTTGTAATGGATAATGTTGCAGGCAGAGCTTTGTAGAAGGGGAGGAGCGATGAGTTTGGAGTGGCAGCACAGAGGGGACAGTTTACGAGTTCAAATGAAGGAAAACCAATAGTGCCATGGGTTTCTATTGTCTCTGTGGGAGTGCAGAGGATGCACCCTTTCATCAAGGTGGCAGCACATCAGAAGAGCCGGCAGAGGGATGTACACACTTCTCACCCAAGGAGCCCCAAATGTAACAAGATTATGAAGATTTGATATATCCGCTGGGAGGCGAAACACGGTGGCTACATATCAAAAGCCAGGATTAGTTGCCTTTTCATTTCATCTCCTCTGGCCTTGCCTTGACCATGAGGCTAGAGCGCGGGCGGCGGGCTTCTCTGGCGCTCACCCTCAACTTTGTGGCGTTTGCTTTTGCCTTATCCGCGGTGACCACCAGCTACTGGTGCGAGGGGACCAGGAAGGTGGCCAAACCCTTCTGCACAGGCCCACCGGTGAACAAGAAGGAGTGGTACTGCATCCGCTTCAACAGCACCAACCTCAACGACAGCCGCCTAGTGCAGTACATCTTTGAGACGGGGGAGGAGAAGTTTCTGATGAGGAAGTTCCACACGGGGATATTCTTCTCCTGCGAGGAGGCGGCCGACATGAACGGTAAGATGACCCTAAGCTCTTCAGCCCTTTAGCTTTGGGGCTGCAGACGTTCAAAAACAGGAAGAGCTAATGGAGGAAGCAGCTCCTGTAAACGCACAAGACAGTCTCTCAAGTTAATCTACAGCTTATAAATGTCAACCCAGTTACTGGAATCGCACCATCTGGACGCAATCTCTTGAGTCATTTAAGGTCATTTATGTATAATGCACAGATAAGGTGAGATAAACAGCTGCGAGTGTACTTTGGCACTCGAGTAAGCTGGGTTAAATTCTCTTTAGGTCTAAATTCAGCACATTTTAGCTAGATTTCCTATTGTTTTATGCCTGTGTATAGGAAAATAGCATTTCAAACAGTGCAATATTGTTCTTAAGTAATATTTTGGGTCATTATGACCAATAATAACGAATGAAAAAGCTACACCTGTGGAGGGGGTAAGGTAGTGCACGAGGAAAATGAAAAAGACAAAGTACAGATTAGGATTAAAGCTGTGACATGCTGCATGCAGGTACTGCAAAAAGGTCCTTCATGTTGCATCATAACTACAGCTTTCTACTTGAGGTCAAAGCTAAATCTCATCAAGCGAAACATAAAACCTAATTACAAACGTGTACATGCTTTCCACAGGAATCATACTGACAGATAAGCAGCAATCTGCCTGGCATGGAGGAAGAAAAATACAAATGTTTTCAAAGAGAAATAAATTTCACTATAAAAATTTCACGTTACAGGACATATGTAGGGTGTATGAAAGTGTCATTGTTACAGAGCAAAATAATCAAACAGTAAAGCTTCCAGATTACGGCCATTGCTGTTGCATGCAAGCCGCCCCAGTTGGTTTCATAAGCTCTGGTAATAAATCTCAGAAAAATACATTTTTATAAGGATTTGCATGCAACTAAGAGCCAAATTGTCTACTGATTTTCACCAATATGATCAGAGCACAAGAGTCAGTTCCTTGGGAGCTCCAACACCAAGGTGCCGTATCACTAGAGCTGGGCGATAGAACGATAACGATATGTATCGCGATATAACTTTTACTCGATAGAGAAATTAAGCTATCGCGATAGACCTCGCCGCTCTTGTCCTCTTAAAATAAAAAAATTAAAAAAAATTTTTTTAAAAAAGGTCAGCCAATCCAAACTAAGTAGCGCAGAGCCGAACCAATCACAGCCGCAGCGTCACGTCGCGTGACTTGTTACGTACAGCACAAGTGCCAAGCCGCACGTGTTTGTTTGGGAAGCAGCCAGCGCGTAATGGAGGAAATGAGTGTGCCGACTAGAAAAATCAACCGAGCGTGACCGAAGAGAAAACAGATGATGGTTCCAATGCCGGAGAGATTGTCGAACGGAAGAGCCATAGAAGTTCCGTAGTGTGAAGGTATTTCGGCTATTTCAAGTCTGACAAAAAACAGAGTAGCGTGCACTGTAAATTGTGCCGAAAGCAAGTCTGGAAATACAATAAACTGGTGCATGCGTCACACTGTGCACCACGTTATTGTTTCGGTGAAATGAATTTCTACAATACTGTTACTGTTAATTCTACTCTCTGCAGTGTTTAAATGCTTACATGTACACACAGTTACTGTCCGTCCACACATACGACTCGGTTCTGCTTCTATGCCGCAGCTTTGTTTACTTTTTCCGGTTAGGAATCTAGCGCCACCTGCTGCTTTGGCATGTTCATAGCAGCGTTTTTCTTCATTTCTGCCTTTATGTGTGGACGGGATTATTTTTTAAAACGAAAACGGAAAATCTCCGTTTTCAAAAATACCCGTGTACGTGTGGACGTAGCCTCAGTCTCTGACTGGAAGCGCTAATTCGTCATTCGGCTTTTGTCAGACTAAAGTAACTGTTAAAACTGTTTGAAAAGCTAAGCTATACAACAAGGAGAGATTGAGAATTTCCTTTTAGTTCTCAGTTTATTTGATATTGACAAAAGTTAGTCAGTTTTGTCTGTTATTCTGTAAAACAAACTAAGATTTATTTTTAGAATTAATATTTTGTTTCTAAGTGGAATTGACAATTTAGTCTGTTTCGTTTGTTCTATTTTGAAACTTAAACGCTTTAGCGGCTGCCTTTTGTGTAGTTTGCAATATTTGCCTTTATTTATCTGAAAAAGTCTCATGTTCCTTAAGTACATCTACCCTGTTGAACTTATTATGGGAAATAAATATTTAAATAAAAACAAGCTGCTGATTATTTCACATTTTACTTGTGAGCAACGGCACATTTAAATCTTACAAATATAGTTATTTGGCTTATATCGTGATAGATATCGTTATCGCCTGAAATGAAAAAAACATATCGTGATATGAAAAAATCTCATATCGCCCAGCTCTACGTATCACAAAACAATATCATCAGATGCTACAATCAGTTTTATATATGCGGCTGCGGTGCAAAGATGTCAGTGTTTGTGGACTCACATTATATCAAAATATACTTTTAAAAATATATAATATTCAAAAGTCATGACTTCATGTAAAAAAAATACTTGTAAGTATTTTTGATACTACTGAGTGCACTTAATTCATTTTATTGACAATCACAAGAATTGCATAGCTGATTGAACAAATAACCATGAATGTGAGATTTTCTTACAGATACACATTTAAAAAAGAATTCCATATTAAATCAGCAAAGTTTGTAGAACATTTTCTGCTCAATTTGCATAAAAAGTTTATGGTCCAAAGTTTGGGCATATAAAATGACTGCTATGAAATTTTAAATCCATCTATACAGAACTTTTTTCTTGTATTTGTCCAAACTGTGCATAATGAAATTTACAGCAAACGGGAGATGGTCGAGCAGAATGGCCACGTTGATTTGAGCTGGAATGACCCAGCGAATAATTTCGGCGTACAACTGATGCTGGGGATTGCAGCTTTTAAGGGTGTTTTCGTGATTAGTGTCAAAGTGGATTCTTCTACATAAGAAAACTTACTTTTTCCCCTTTTTTTTCAGGGTTTGAATGTCGAGAATTCTCAGATATTGCACCTGAAAATGAAAGAGGTTGGTGAGATTTTTATATTTTTAACTGTCTTTTGATTTCTTAGAGTTTTCTGTTACCTTATGGGTACTTTGACCTCAAGAGGATAACATAGATTGTATATAAAAGATGGACATAGTTCCCACGATGTCAACCATTAGTTCATAAAGGCCCGCTCGGGAATCTCCAATTTTGCCATTTTGGGGCTTCAAAACATCTGAATATAAGTCAAGGATGCTGCATGGTCTTAGGTATCTATGCCCGTCTTTAGTTTCTATTTGATGCTTAACGGGACGATAATTTACAAAAGCAACATGACTTTGTATTAAAGAAGATTTTAAACTAAAAACATTGCCATAAACTAATATGAATTAAATCAATGTAAATTACATGGACTTGTTGTTGACCTGTTGTTATTCCAGTTTTAACTGGGTTAATTTAATGCAGCTCAGGAGTCCAGGGTGGATGTGGGGCATATAAAACACTCGAGTCTCACAACGACAAACATTATGTCTCTGTCTCTAAACCAAGACACAGTCTTACACTTACATGTACCGTGAATGCCTCAAGATGATTTACAGTATTTTACATGCTTGATATCTAAGTATCAGTGACTTTCTAAATATGTTATCCAACATTATTTCTAATAATGCTATAAAACTTAATGCAGTTTCAGTACAATGGTTGGGAAAGGGCCTTCGACTACACTCATACTGAGAAATCTTACCTTTGCAAGTCTTGCTTGTAAGGAATCTAGAATTAGCAGCTGCTGTCCTGATTTTATAAATCCATGCAGTCTAGACAGACTCATTCAGATCTCCAGACATAAAATGAGCAGACCTGTTGTACATGCATGCTTGTCTGCCTTTAGACATGCAGGATTATGCTTCCTCCCTGTTTTTGTTTGTTTTTTGTATTCACAGGAGTGCTGTGGTTGTGTATCGTGGCGGAGACCCTGTACCTCACCCTGCTCTTCGCGGGCGGGGCTCTGATGACTCTGGAGCAGTGCCCCTGCTTCAGTGTCATGAACAAACTGAAGCTCAGTGCCTTTGCTGCCATGTGCACTGCCCTGTCAGGTAACACTGCATAATGAGCTCCAGTGCAGGTTATAAAAACATTCATGTTCACAACTTAAATTCCCCTTAAGCATTTATGCCTCTTTACTTTTAATTAAACCTTTAAACAATTTTTTGTTTTTTGCTGATAAATGTTCTGTAAATGGATGTTGGTGGGACATGTTTATTAAAGCCAACAGTTGCTCATAAGAGGAGTTATAGCTGCTGACTGCTTAAATCAACTTTATCCTAAACCCGTGATTAAATCTTTAAATACTAAATAAGGAGAGACTTAAAGTATAGAGCCTTTAACATCGACAAGAAACATGGAGATAAATTATAGGTGAATAGGCGGTAAATAAAAGCAGCAGGGCAGCAGGTCATGGTGGCTGGATGAGATGAGGCTGACAGTGAGCGAGCGCTCGCAGCAGCTAACTGCTCTGCGTCCACTCGCTGCCTTGGAGGATTTGCTGGTTTCTGGACTAATCCGATTGAAGCCGGGGCTGCGGTTTTGGACTGCGCCAAGACCTGCCCAGAGGAGCATCCCCCCGCCCCCTCAACTCCCCCCATCCCCCGACTCCCATCCCCCCTGTTGTTATTAGTTAATCCCAAGAAAAGCAGCTGTGAAGGGGCAGGCTGCTGATTGAGGGAGAGCCTGGATCAGGCAGGCCAGTCCACCTCACCCAGAGTCAGTCAGAAAATCACGTATGTGTTGTACAGGGATGTTTCAGGCTTCAGCCGTCACTACAGTCATTTCATGTACTCTTTTAATGTTTTACAAATGTGGATCATCCACACTTGGAGTTTATGTCTTTTACTGCATGTGATCATTTTTCACAAATCATAAATACAATGCATTGCCAAAAGTATTCTCTCATCTGCCTTCACACGCATATGAGTTTCAGTGACATCCCATTAATCCATTAGCTTTATGATGTTAGCCCACACTTTGCAGCCATAACGGCTTCAACTCTTCTGGTAGGCTTTCCACAAGGTTTAGGAGTGACTTAATGGGAATTTTGACCATTCTTCCAGAAGCACATTTGTGCAGTCAGACACTGATGCTGGATGAGAAGGCCTGCCTCACAGTCTCCACTCTAATTCATCCCAAAGGTGTTCTATGAATTAGGTCAGGACTCTGTGCACACCAAACTCACTCACCCATGTCTTTATGGAGCTTAGAGGATAGAATAGAATTGAATGCCTTTATTGTCACTATACAGATGTACAATGAGATGCACAGTTTCTGCAGCATTATATACATATGAACAGTATTTAGAGAAAAAAATATATAAAATGTACAAATATACAATCCAGTAAAAAAAGGAAATAAATATGTAAATAAATAGTGTTATGTATATATAGTTTGAGTTATTGCACGTAGAATTAAATATTGCACGGTGGTGGTTTATAGAAGGAAGTCCTTGGAATGGGGGGTGGAACTGTGTTTATGGTTATGGCTTTTGGGAGGAAACTGTTCTTGAGCTTGCTTTGTGCACTGCTGTGCAGTCATGCTGGAGCAGGAAGGGGCCATTCCCAAACTGTTCCCACAAAGTTGGGACCATGAAATTTTCTTGATATGTTGAATCAATAAGAGTTTCATTAACTGGAACTAAGGGGCCGTGCAGTTCATATTCAACTAAATTCTATTTTCTTACCCCTCCTAATTCATAAAAATTATTTTTAGAAAACCAATGTATTTCTATTAAAAACAGAAATACATTATATCAGTATTAAAACACTTAATTTGTTATGCTAACACTACATTAGCATAACAAGATTAACATTAGGATAAAAAAAACATTGAAAAGACAAAAGGCATAGAAAACAAATAACACAAAAACATATTAGCAGGAAAAACATAAAAATCCAGCATAAAAACTGGAAAGATTGGAATCTTAAAGAAGTAGGGATCTGTCTACTCCCATGTTAAAACAGGTGATCTTTTACTCATACTTTAGCACTACGAGCCTCTAAAAGAACCAAATATTAATCTTATACACAAATAAATTGCTTCATATAACTTTTACGATAAAGAGCCATCAGTATGGTCCTCTCTCGGTTGTCACAGATTCACAAACCCAACTCTATTAAATTTAGTTTTGGTCTTTTTTTGCGGTTTGAATGAGCAGTCACTTGTTGACTTGGTGTCTTTTTATCTTTTTTTGTTCTCAGGCCTTTGTGGGATGGTGGCCCACATGATGTTTACTACCATATTCCAGCTGGCTGTTGCCACCGGGCCAGAAGATTGGAGACCCAAAACATGGGACTACAGCTGGTCTTATTTGTAAGCAACTTTAACCTTCATCTCTGGCTGTTTTGACATTTTTACTCACTAGATCAAATAATCACGGCCCAAATTAAGGCTCACTACCTTCCATTTTCTAAACAATCTTTTGCCTCTCTGGCTTGAGACTCATCCACAGCCACCGTATTGTATGCAGGCGCTCGATCAGTCAGCTAGGCAGCAGTATTGTGGGTTTAACTGAGTTCAAAAATTCCATGATGAACCGGACATTGGTAGACAGTGGTTCTACTGTCCACAGCCAAACTCTAGCAGACTCTTTCTGAGGTTGTAACAGTAGTTTATGTTTCCAGGAGTCACACTTCTGAGGTGAGGCATGCTTTCCCATTCACATTTCTGCACAGGTACAGCACCTCGATTCTTCTTTTTATAGCCATTCTATTGTAGTTTTGCTCCTGTGTTTGAAATAATAAACTGTTGTATGGTGCAGCTTGGGCCAAGATTTTTACCTGTCAAAACAAGCTTAAATCATAACCCCTGCACCACTGTGCTTACAGTTGGTATGGAGTGTTTGTGTTGATATGCAGTGTTTGTTTTTCTCTAAATGTGGCGCTGTGCATTATGGTCAACTACAGGACATTGTTCCAGAAGTCTTGTGGTTGGTTCAGATTGACCTCTGCAATCCTAAGCCATGCTGCCATGTTCTTTTTAGAGAGAACATGCTTTGTGCTGGCAACCTTTGCACACAATAGTCGTTCAGAATGTTTTTAATTTTGCTGTCATGAACTTTAAGTGAGTTTTAGCTCTGTGGATTTTTGCACTTTTCTGAGCATTGCATGGTCTGACCATGGGATGAATTTGCTGGGATGCCCATACCTGGTTGTGGCATTACTTACGTATTTCACATGAATGAAAAACTTCCAAAACGTCAGCTTTTACAAAAATTCTCACACTTTTTGATCATTTTAATTGGTACATTTGATTAGGAGCACCTGGAACAGTCAGATTGTTCAACTGGCTTTCACTAACTGCACCAAAACTATGTGCAGAAGAGATGGTACTCACTGAACAATGAAGATGAAGGGTACCAGGCACATTTAAAGAGAAGGATTTGGCATGTCTGTTGCTACACTGTGCAGTGTTGCATACCTGCCCAAAAATCTGGGAGTTTTAGTTTTGCCATTTGTGTTTTTATTTTTGTTGACAGATGGGTTGATATTATGACTGCAGTGTATGGATGCATGTATTCCAGTTATTCACAATAAAGACTCAGTAAATGCTTTGCTGGTGAGTTCATGGGCCCAATTGCTAATTTTGGGTCATACTAAAAACAGCTGAAGATTATAATCAGTGTTAGAGTCAGAAGAAGAGGAGTATCAAGAGCATGTTTATTAGCTGAGGACTTGTTACTGAAAAGTCGTCAATGCAAAGGTCTGTCTCTCGGCTGTCAAGGTAGCTGACACGATTGGTTATATCCGTAGGACTGGATACAGTTACAACTACTGAGTTGGAAGGCGACAGAAGCCCTGGGAATGGGATTACATTTTACCAGTTCTTGATTGTAAACTAAAATAGCACACAGCACAAACAACACTGCTGGTACGTCTGTGTAGAGCCGTGTTTATTGTTGGGGTTCTTACAGCTGCAGCTCAGCAGTAGGCTAACCCTCTTTTTAACCCTCTCCACAGATTAGCATGGGGCTCTTTCGGCACCTGCATGGGGTCTGCAGTGACGGCACTGAACCGCTACACAAAGACAATCATCGAGTTTAAATACAAACGGCGGAACATCGAGAAGAGCCTGATGATAAAGCAGAACATGATGGAGATGAACGTCCCCGAGCAGATGTGGGACATGTACCTGACTACTGTGCCGGTTGATGCCGAGGCACCTCTAGAACTGCCGGTCAATGGCCACAAGCCGTCCACAGGAACAGCGTACGAGGTCGAAATGGACAATGTACCAGAACCACAAGGAGAGGCGTACTGTTAAAGATGGAAACGTTTCTGGGGTTGATTTCCTGGACCTACACTGACTCTTGTTCTTGGATTTAAATATTTACTTCAGGACTTTTTTTGTATATTTTGTTCCTCTCCACACACCAGATGTGTCTGGTTCTTAAAAAAAGATAATGTGAGAAGTGGGGAAGGGAAACGGGCTACATTTCCCACTAAACTGGATGTAAATGCTCCTGATGAAAGACTGATCCTTCATTTCTGCTTTAGCTTCTGCTGAGCCAGCCTGTTTCATTTATGTTTGATCAAACTGTCCTCTGAAGAACGAGGCTCAATGATCTGCTCAGCAAGAGGAAGAGAAAATTACCTCATTCTGTACCATCAGGGACGTATCGCCGAATCACCGCAGGTCTACCTGCACAGACTAGACTCTGTTTGAAGTGTCCAGTAACATCTGATGTTGGACAGTCGGTCAGCTATAAAAGATTTTAAAAAGATGACAAATTAATGTCAAATAGCAAACTGGGACACAAATGTCTGCCAAGACATACAAAACAACCACTGAACCTGTGAAACAACCACAAAACAGCCACTCCAACAATGAAAAAACCCAAGACAGCTGCAAAGTTTGTAGATATTCTCCACGACTGACTGTTCAGGATTTGTTTTTTTTAAAGAACATCTCTTGATAAGATGTTACATCAGGAATTTGCCTTTTCTGTCAACTCCCCTGAAACAGCTGCTGTCTTTATACTCTGGTACTTTTGATGTGAGACATGCTGTAACTCAAACGCTGACAGCATCAGGCCGACACAGAAGTGCAGGAAAACATGTTTACAGGAGTAAGATTGACATCTGTTGGAACAAAAGCAGACAATAAAAAAAGCACAATATCTCTCGAGCTCACAGTTTGTGTCACTGAGGATGTAATGAAGATGAAATTAAATACAGCTGTGCTTTTCACTGACTTTGTTGCTCTTCTAAAAACTAGCAAGCAAACCCAATTAAACGCTCGATTGTGGCCAATCTCTTGTCATGCTGCTGCTGCTGTTGCTGTGGGGGAATTAATCTCATCAGCTGGCGAGAATCCAGCTGTGCTCGCCAAACACGCTGATTTCATCTGTGATTCGAGGCTCGTGGTAACACCGGAGCCCATTTTCCCCACAATCTTTCTTTTTGTGATTAATTCTGCTGCATTTATTAACGTAGGCTCACTATAACAGAGTTATATTACTAATAACATTGATACCTAAACAAGCTTCTACATTACACTGCGTCTTAGTTCCATATGGTTTGTATTACACAAGGCCAAAGTTTCAACCAAAGAGGTCAAAGTATGTACAAGTAATACATGTGAGATAGGATACTTTAAACACTAAGGTTTACAAAGTCTTTTCTACTTTTGCCTCTGCATGATTCTGTGATTAGTTACTATTTATGCTAATTGCAAGCAATCTCTCAGTCTAAAGCTGGATTGATCAGCCAGGAAAAATTTAATCAACTGCACTAATTAGCTTTAGTCCACTTCTGTTAACTGCAGATTAGGACCTACACTGCCTTCTTAATATACAGACAGAAATACATAAAGTCTCTGGCCACAGTGTCAAATTATGAGGTCAGTGTATATAAAAGTAATTCCTGTAAATTAAAATCTCAGACTCTACTAGTTTGTTTTGGTTTTTTCCCCACGCTTGCCTCTGTATGATCTCATACAGTGGGGATATCCACTTTATGGTCAATCAACCCTGAAGTCCCACTCATCTGCTGTTTATGTGGGGCAGCCAATCATCAGAAAGCTTCTTTCAAACAGAGCATGAAGTCAGGGGTCACACCAAAGCCTAGTATGAGATAAATAAAACTTATTTTGAACTGTGACTCATGCAAAGCTACTCTAGTGGGGTCCAGGAATAAATATACATGTGGAAATGAGCAGATGTCCCTTTATGTAAACTTTTTAATATAAAAATTGTATTATTTACTCTACATATCAACTACATAATTCTGCATGTATAATATAATAATACGCTTGTATAGTATAACAAAGGTTTTTAATTACATTTTAATGAATTTTATTGGTAGAAAATTCAGTCATGCATGCACACAGTCTGATATTTTTAAAAGAATCACAGTTTATCTGTTAAACTGTTCTTATTATAATACAAATATCACCTTCAACCCATTGGTTTAATTATATTTTTGGTTATTTTATCCAAATATAGTCCACATTACATTTAAAATTGTTTAAATGTACATTGAATGATGTGAGATTTCTCACTTGTACATTGCACACTGTGCGAGTGTAGTTAATTAGAGGTAGAATTACAGTATGTAGTCTAAGGAGCTTGGAAAGAAAAGCGTCTGGACTCCTTAAACTATGAAGACCTGGATGACTGAGAACCTTCACAGACATACAGCATGTAGGTGCCATAGAAGCTGCAGTCAAGTGATGACAAACTCTTTATATCTCTGCTCTGGTTGTTCTTCAACGTACTTCTTTATGTACAAGCAGGAGACATGAGCCTTTAAGTTCTCTTCAACCACAAAGTCCAGCGCAGCCTGTTAAGAAACAAAACAAACATTAAAACTACTCAGAAAAAAATCACGTATGACCTGAAACGAGTTGACTGACACCTGGAGTTTTACCCTCGACAGCAGAGCTGCAACACCATGGCCCCTGTATGTCTCGGGTACGAAGGTCGACATCAGGTCCACCTCCTTCTCCCCAGTGAATCTGTATTTCAGCACCCCACATTCATGGTCCGCTAGAAAGAGGACAGTAATGGCTCCTTATTACAATAATATTAAGCAGATGCTTATAGGAAGAAAAAAAAATTAAAAATCACCACATGATTTTTGTATTTCCTAGATTAAATTATCTCATGCTATTTCATAGAAAGTAATACAGCTCATTTTCTTTCAAATGGGGAACTTGTGAAACTTTCAGCAAAATTAAATCAGTTGGAACAGAAAATACCAAATTCCCATCAAAAACACCTTAATTTAAACCCCAACTTCTCCCCTGCAACTTGTTGTGCTAGGTCTTGACTTAGCAAAGATTTCACCAAAATACATTAGTACAGATCACAATAAGTATGCCGATCTCTTAGCTAAGTGGCACTGAACCCTTTAAAATATATGACATTGGTATGGGTTAAAAAGAAGCTGACTTTAACCAAAGAAACCATTAAAACACACATTTTTAAATGGAATTTCGCTGAGCGCTCTGATTGCTACACACAATTTATGTGTGAGAGGGATTTATGTGTGAGAGGGATCCAAATAAACAACTGAAAGAGAAACACATCACACAACACAATATTGAATTTAAAATAATTAATCATCTCAAATGTCCTCCATCAGGCCGCGACGACACCTCGGGCTCTCTTAGAGGCTCTACGCGGGAAGGGGAGCTGCAACTCGGGCTGTGTGCTTACCAGTACTGCTGCCTGCGGTGACCGTGAAGCGCTGGTTACGTCGGTCATGTTCAACCTTTAAACTGCCGGCGGAGCTTAACGTACTGAAGGCGGTCTGAGAGGATTTCAGTCCGTGACTCAGTGTACAGACTCTGGAAAGTATTCTAAAAGCCATTTATTTTAAAAATTAAATTAAATAAACAGCTAAAACACGACAGCGCGTCGACGATCAGGTCTTCTCTGACTTGTCCGCCAGAGTGCGCCATGAGGCAGGAGTTAATCATTAAATTCCTTTGACCTTCAAAACAAAATAATGGGATTCATAGGATATTCATTTCACTGAAAACTGTCATATCAGAACAGTAATCCTAGTATTTTTTATAATTATTGGTTCCATTTCTGTAACTCTCTACTGAGAGACATTATAAGAGAGAAATTTGGCACTGAAAGAACCACAAGTTGACATCTGTGGTTGGGAACAGAGTTTATAAAATGATTTTTAAGAATAATTGTTCCATGCATGAAGTTTTTATGTCCCACAATTGAAATTCAAGTTCAAATTAATTTCGATTTTTCTTCAAAATAACTTCAATTAAGAGCCCAGAGGTGTTTCAAGATGATTGATTTATTTAACCCAGTGATTTTATTTCAAAGAGCACCTCGGACAAAAGCAGCCAGGATATTTATATAGCTGTGTGTTTCTTCACAGTCATAAATTTCATGACCATGAAACATCCCTAACTATTTCGATCATAAACATGAACCCAAATATGAAAATATTTCTGTATCTTATTTCCAAGCATTCTGTTAAAGCTCAATAACATCTTTCATGTAAAAGCTGTTTGTAAATGTATCTGTTAATTTGAATCAAGTAAGTACAAACATTTCCAAAGTGTGGCGTAAATTATAGAGCAGTAAATACATATATATATATGTATATGTATAAACATATATATCTATATCTATAGATATAGATACAATTTTAAGTTCTCTGTGAGATTTAGTCAGTAAGGTATGGAAGCTGGTTTCTTCTTCTTGAAAAAAAAAACGCCACTCTGAAGTTACAAATTTCAAGTTAGTTTCTTGAAATGTCAACTTATTCAGAAATAATTTGAAATTTTGAGCTTTTAGCAAGCTTGTTATTTGTACAGTTTATTTTCAGTGGCAGTAGTGAAAGTAATTATTACACTTCAAACCATGACTCATACAGTAAATGACACATTTCATGATGAATGAATAATGAGTAAATAGTTCATATTTTAATAATATTTCATAGTTAATACTTTGATTATAGTTTAAATACAATAAAAATTCCATTGTCGCCATAATAAGTACTAAATTATGTGGTCATTTTCAGGAAATTCTTTCTAAGATCATGTGAAAATTCCAAACTTGTAAAATAACATTTGTCCATAGTCTTACATATGATCTCGGTGCCAACAATAATATGTTAACAAGCCTTTTTTTTAAAAAAAAAAACAAAAAAAAAACCCAACAACCTACAGCAATAGGTCCATAAATTCGGCAACAGATGCAAAATCTCTTCAATACGTCGCCTTCTGATAGAACTGCTATGAAAACTAAAGAAGAAGTGAACATTTATAAATATGAGTAAGTGCTGTAAGTCCTGTAACTCCTGATTGTTGAGTTTTAAGGAAACTCTGTTTATTAAAATGAAGAAAATCAATATTTTACACACAAATCTGAGTATAAGACAAAACACTAATCCACAGGCTGGATTTACACACTTAGGAGCTCAGAGGCAAACCTTTGTTGTTGGACCCCTGTTGGCCCCCACTCTGTGTGGCAGCTTCATGATTCATGAAAATCATATCGCTGATTTTCCCACAATTCAATTAAACCAACAGCAACAGATAATGTGATGTGGATTAAATCTGGAACTGATGCGCCATGCACACGAACATCAAATGATCATTAAAATATCTTTGACTTCCACTGATTTGTTAAAAACCTCATGTCATGTGTCCCATCATCCCGGTGCTGAGGCAGTATCTACATCTCAGCGGCGATGGCGGCGTTCTTCACCCCTGCACCAATCACAGCAAAGAACACATTTGGGAAAAAGGACCTGGCGTAAATGGCCATCTTAGGGAGCGAGGGAGCAATCACCACCTCTTTCCTCTTATTGTTTAAAGTCTTCACAATCTCCGCGGCGGCTTCATCAGGAGAAACGCCGAGGGGCTTCTTAGTGTACAACACTGCAGTGAGCCGACAGGAAGAGGAAATAACACTCAGCATTTTCAACAATAAAAGAAGTGTTTGAACATCTGTCTTGCCTCCTCTGAGTTTACTCACACGACCACAGGGATTTGGAGGTGGCTGGGGCTCCAGACGCAGAGCAGCTGATGAAGTTGTGGCTGATGGTGCTGACGGAGATGCCGTACTCCTCCACCTCCGCTCTCAGGCAGTCAAAGAAGGCCTGAACAGCGTGTTTAGAGGCTGCGTCTAAGATACAGAGTGAAACCTGTCATCATCTTCTCTGAGGAAACAGCAGGGATAATCTAAACTTGTTTTCTAATCTAATCTAAACTCTGCACTGGAATTTTAAAATGTTTACATTCAAATTTTTAAAAATCGTCTTTGAAGGAGTCTGAAAACTTTGATAATGGATTGTTTTAAGTCATTTTTAATATATATATAAAAAAAAGTCCAAATCTGAATACTTGCTGCTTAATGCTAAGTGTTAATGGTAACTCAATGTTAGCGTTAGGCTAACATTAGTTATTTAAAATGAACTTTCTTCATACCAATTTGAATTTTTTTCAATAAAATAATATTTTTCAAATATATATAATTTTTAGTAACTTAGATATTTTTTTCATATTTTTTTGTGTTTATGTGCAATATTGAGAAAAACTATTGGCAGAAAAATAGAGAAAATAACACATCACCATTTCTTGCATTTAGCTACTAAGATTATTATTAATTCTGCTGTTACCAAATATCAAAGAAATGAGTAATTAGAACTGTTGATTCTTGTCAAAAATCTCGAGTTTGCTTTGTAACTGATCAGAAACAAAATACAGACTGAACTAACGTTTCTGTTGTTTCCACAGAAACAGTTTAAGCAGTTTTACAACAGATTACCTCAACATACAGCAAATGAGTTCACCATAAACTAAAACCAGTTTTTGTAATACGAACATTATGCAGACTGAAGTTATCTGATGTTTCATGAAAAAGGGAATTTAAAAACTCACAGGTACTGCGAAAAGGCACAGCTAGTCTCCCTTGGATGCTGTTAACCAGCAGCAGGTGACCACTTCTCCTGGAGATCATGGAGGCCAGCACGCCTGAAAGAGAAATTCAGCCTTCATCGTCTCACCCTTAGAAGGTCAAAGTTGAACATGTTCCCATCATCTACCTTTAGCCAGAGTGACGGGCCCAAAGTAGTTGTTGTCCATCAGCAGTTTGTCCACCTCCAGAGACACAGTCTGTGCTGGAGCTTTCACCTTCATGCTGCTGTTAAAGATAATAATATCCAGGCACCCATAACAGTCCAGGATCTCTGCGATTGCCTCAGGCATGCTGTCCGTATCTCCAAAATCCAGCAGCACCAACTTAGGAGGAAACGTCTGAAGAGGAGAAACAGCAGAGGAGGTCTGCATGGCAGCAAAGTGCTGTATGGTGACTACATCTCATTTACTTTCACTTGTAATGCAGTACTTATGATTTGAGCAATTAAAATCTGTTTATTATTAGTAGTAATAGTAATAGCAGTAATAATAGCTAACATGCTGAAAAACACAGAATTTACATAAATGTGCAGAGACAGAAATAATATAATTAATTGTTTGTGTTTCATACACAAAAGTCTTTAGAAGAACAAATGTGGAAGGTTTTGAGTTTTTCTTGACGGGTGTGGTGCTACGGTGAATTTCAGTGTAGCATCATGTGTGACATTTGCACAGTGGGCTCTACGTGACCTGCAGCAACATTAGTGGCTGTTCTATAAAGCCAAATAGTGGTCACAGGAAGTGATGTGACAGCAGAACAACAGCCAATTTATATTCGAGTCTTCTTAATTCCTGTTGTGTAAGTGGAAGAATTTTTTTTCTTATTGACAAAATGCACTGAAGTGTTGGCTTCATGTTATCATTCTTTACGCTAAGAATATCATGTCAGGATTTTGTGCCTGATTTGTGGTTTTAATTTTGGGATTTTTGTGTGGTGATGTTTTGAGATTTGTATTCTTATAAGTTGTTTCCTGGTTGGTTTCTTTATGTTTGTATTCACATGTTTGAGTTTTGTTCTCTTCTTGGTTGTGGTTTTGTTTTTATGTAATTACTTGAGTTTCTGTTTATCCTGCCTCCCCTGTGCCCCAGTGATTTGTTTATTCCCTGTTTTACTTCCTGTTTTATTTTGGTAGTTTTTGTGCTGTCTGTCTTTAGCTTTACTGTCTTTATCTTGTTATCCCTTGATTGTTTCCACCTGTTTCCACCTGTATTCAGTCTTTGTATATTCATAACTGTTGTCTTCACTGTCTGCTCTACCTCTTTTTCCCCAGTAAATTCTTAGTGTTTTCCTAGTTTTCCTGATGCTGTAGTTATCTATGATATTCAGTTCAGTTTCTGTTTCAATTTTATTTTTATAGCACATTTAAAAGTCTCAGGTACATCAAAGTGTTTCACAGACAAGCCGCATTTGCGGGGTTACAGCAGTAAAGGAGCAGGAAAATACAATTATCAGCAAAAGATATACAGTTATAAGATGGTGACGTGGCAACAAGCATGAACCAGGGAAAAGTTAAAAACCAAGTTGTTTGGAAGGCAAGCTTAAACAGGTGGGTTTTTAAACGTGATTTAAAGGATTGGATGGATTCCGACGCACGGACATCAATCGGCAAACTGTTCCAGAGTTTTGGGCAAAAGCAAAAGCACGATCCCCCCTACTCCTCCGTCGAGACATTGGTTGCATTAAGAGCCCCTGGTTAGAGGATCTGAGTGCTCTCGTGGGGATGTATAGGTCAAGGAGGTCGATTAAGTAGCTGGGTGCCAATTTATTTAAAATTTTAAAAGTGTATAAAAGGATTTTAAAAACCATACGGTATTTGACGGGGAGCCAATGAAGGTTGGCGAGGGTTAGCCTGATAAGAGGGATGAATTCATTAGAAGTGAGATGCAGGGTCCTATAGTGTTCAGGGCATTTTTGATAATGCGAGAGGGAAGCACATCGTGACGAGAGTTAGAGCTTTTCGATTGGCCTATTAAGGGTCAGAAAAGATACAGGTTCTAGGACCGTTGAGGGTTCATATTATCTATGAAGCTTTGATAAAAGAGCTTGAAGCTCATGAAACATCAAGTCTTCATGCACATCTGTCGCTTCACTTTGATCTTTTCAGTCAAACCCTTAATTAGGATCCGATTAAGGTGATTTTCACATAATGTGATTATATGAAAAACGGGTGTCTCATACTCAGAAGCTCTCTGGCTTTGTTGCATTCAAACATTTAAGTCATTATTTCACACTGCAAACTCTGATTATACTGAACAGCAAAAACTCTGAAATTACTCTTTTTATGTGGAGCCTAGTAATTCTGAAAAGGTGGTTCAAGTTAATTCAAAAATGTTTCATCATCTTAAAAGGGAAGAAAATGTAAGTTTTCACTTCTTCATTTTTTAAATTACTTTGACATTTACAATCCACCAAAGACCCTAAGAGCAGCTCCACCAGCAAAAAATGCAGCCTGGTAATAAATGCCAGTGAAAAGGAAGCTTTATTGCACATTATTAGTGATTACATCTTTTACAGTGTTCTGATTCAATATATTGCCCAAAGGATTTTTCTCGTCTGACATCCCATTGTTAATCCACAGAGTTTACTGAGATGTTGGGCCAGTCTTTGCAACCACAACAGCTTCAACTCTTCTGGGACGGCGTTCCACAAGGTTTAGAATTGTTTCTGGGAATTTTTGACTATGCTTCAAGAGGCCCATTTGTGAAGTCAGACACTGATGTCGGACGAGAAGGCTTGCGTCACAGGCTACACTGTAATTCATCTCACAGGTGTTCTGTCAGGTTGAGGTCAGGACTGTGCCAGTCAAGTTCTCCCACACCAAACTTGCTCATCCATTTCACAAGTCTCCAGCACAGACTTGTGGACAGGTGCCCAGCCATGTTGGAACTGGAAGGGGCCATCCCCAAACTGTTTGCACAAAGTTGGGATCACTCTACATGCCTAGGTTTTTTACACCTGTGGTCATGAATGTGATTGGAACACCTGAATTCAATGATTTGGATGGGTGAGTGAATACTTTTGGCAATATAGTGTACTTCACTGAGTACTTTGTCAACGGTCCTTCGGTCTACGAGCTGTTATAATCTCTAATTTCAGTGCTTTTAGACTTACCACTGTTGGATCCGAAGAATTTGCCAAATCATCAGCGAGTTCTTCGAGTTTCTCCCAGTTTTTCCCGCAGAGGATCAGCCTCGCGCCTCCTTTGTGAAACACGCCTGCACACTCTTCACACAACATACAGAACTGCTAAGAAACCAAGTTCAGTTTAAAGATGCTGTGAAAAGGTTCACCTAAAATTACCAAAGTGTGTGTGTGTGTGTGTGTTTGTGTGTTACCTTTTCCAAGCCCAGATAAAGCATCAGTTATAACCACCACCTTGTTGCGTACAGACTTTTTGGACAACAGTCCCATGATTACACCATAGAGGTAGAAAAATCCAGCAGTTAGCAGGACCACGCAGGGCACCAGGAGCACAGTGGTGGTCCACGTCGAGTCCATCTCCTGAAAAATGTTTTAGTTGTAACATGTAGGAATGAAATTAAAGGATGATTCTTTCTAGATATTTGATATATGTCAAACGTTTGACATTTTGTTGACAAAATGTTGAGGAAACACAGACACACCTCTAACACAGCGTGGGAAACTGTTAGTCTAGCCGAGAAAAATCAGTCCTCTAATGACCTCGGTTGGCAGTCAGTACAATTACCAAAGTGTAAAAATGTAATTCTGCCTTTTTGTCAGGGTTTTGTTCTGCGTCTTAGCAACGACAATGGGACTCCAGCTGCTGTGTGAGCTGTACAGGTGCTGGTAGGTGCTCATTTACAGCCACAAATGCTCTTGAACTCGTGGTTAGGCACAAAAAGCATGTTTCAAGTCTGAAACATGGATTTATGTTTTAAATTGAATATTATTTGAATTTTACTGATGCAGATGAGATGGGATGGAAGTGAGTCATTACATGCGTTTCATACCCAGAAGCTCTCCGGCTCTGTTACATTGGAATCCATCTCACCCTTTACAACCTTTTTTAAGTCTAACTATGTGTTCTTATGACTCTGAAACAAAAACAGAGAAGAGTTTTTAAACCACGTTCTTACACCAGTAATCAAAATAAAGACAAATGAGAGATCATTAATGTCTTTCTTCTGTACAGACAGTATACTTGGATATTTTAATATTTATACACAAGTTCTCATCAACTACTTGATATCAAGTCCAGCTTTTCACACTATTATTTAAAGTCTTTAAACAAATTTGTCTTGTGAATCGTAGGGTTAGAGTTAGGCATTAGGAAATGATGCCAGATCCCTGGATGGGTTACCATATCTGTGATAACCACTAGCCAGTGACCGTCTGACAGTTGGACCTGCTCGTCCTCATCACATCCACTTTTTTTAAACCAAGATGGCAACGGAGAAAATGTTCATCTCGAGGCTTAAAAACACGACCTCAGAAACCAGTGGATGACGTCACTCTAGGTACATCCATCATTTATACTGTTTATGTAGCGCAAAAGATAAAAATGGCAACAAAAAGATACAAAAAGTTACTACAAAGAGAGAAAAAAACAAGCCTGCAATAAGAGACAAAAATGACAGTAAACACTAGAACACAAAACACAAAAAAATCACAACAGGGGAAAACTAAGAAAGAAAAAACTGCAAAGCAAATGCACAAAAAAGCAATGAAAAGACAAAGTTGCAGGAAAAGAGAAAAATAACAAAGGAACAGATATTTATCCAACCGACGCACACAAAAGGCAACTGCAAAACAAAAAAATATAACAACAGAGAGACACAAAATTAGTTTAAACAAAGAGAAAAAAATGACGAGATAAAACACAATCACAAATATAAAAAAGCAAACAGACACAAGAAAAAAAAAAGTTGTGAAAAGAGACAAAATGACAACAGGTCCAGTGTGAGTCTGGATTACTCTGTACTCAGTCTTTGGTGACTGAGATTGAAAGTACGACAAATGCACAAAAAACAGCAACAAAAAGACACAAAATGACTTCAGTGTAAAGTTACTTGGTGTTTAGTCCACTGGCCACCTCATACCATCATTAACTCTACACATTTCTCATCTGGCAGTGAAGACAGACACTCGCATGTTGTATCCAACCAGGAATTTGAGGATAACCTTTCAGTTAAGGCTCACCATGCCAAGCACTGGCTGTTCGTCCAAGAAGAGTTTTCTAAAAATACACTGCACTAAAAATAGATGCTGTGGCCCTCACAAAGGCTCAGTGTCACCCCGGACTCGCCAGGTTATTCCAAAACAAAGTCGGGAAATAACGGAGCACTTCTCAGTCCCTCTGCCTTCTGAGTCTGCGGTCGAATTTTACATTAAAGCAAAGTTTCCCCACCGTCCTCACATGGTCTCTGCACTTTGCATAACTCACAGCTAGATTATAATGAGCAGCTCATTTCTGAGTGGCTGAGCCACCCAACCTCGACATTTGCAAGGAATTGAATTAGCAGCCACCGCTTACCGCTTCCTGGGCCTCTGCAGGTAGTCGAGTTTAATTCCTCTCCTGAGGAGCTGTAGCTGCTCTGCTCAGCACAGCTCCTGTGACATGACAGCAGCCCAACCGGCCAGGCATTGCAATACTTTAGGATTTGAGCTCTTTTAATAGCAGCACAGCTGAGTCAGTTATTTTCCATGTATGTTGTCAACATGGTATGTTTAGAATGACAGGTGGGGAGGAGATGGGGCTCCTACTGGCTACAGGAGGCTGCCCCTCTTCTGTGACCCATAAATAATTACGCATTGCTGCATAAAACAGCACACATACTGTAAGTATTTCTAAGCATCCCGAGGTCTGTGGTTCTTATCTTGCAGGTTGCATTTTACCTGAAATAAGGGATTCAAATTCAATTTTACTACAACCTACTGAAAACCTACAAATCCCAAATTAATGTTGTGTTAGTGTTTTTACACTAAGGTCAGCGGGTGGACCAGATATGAATTGGCCTATGTGTCTTTAGTATGACACAAGCTCTAACAGAGATGAAATCTGATAACCTGATGTGCTATTTTAAAGATACTGAGTCAAGTTTTGAACCACAATCCTGGTGCTAACAGGACTTTAAAAGCAGCAGACCACCAGGTGGACTCAATAACTTGGCAACTGTGGGGATGAAGAAAAGAAGAAAATGTTGCTCAGTGTTCACTGAAGTCCACGTCAGGTAAGCTATGTCCTAAAAGTCATTCCAAAACAAAGATATGTGTAACATGTTTGAAATGTGCAGAAAATTAATGCACCAAAACGTTAAAAAATTCAGGAGTTCTAACACTGTGTGACATACTTAAGCTGAAAGGACTAAATACCAGCTATAAATAAAACAGCAGGTAAATAATTTAAAATAATAAAGTAATACTGATAACGGGGAAGATTTAAAACAACAAAAACAATATAAAATGCAATGTTGTTTTTTGTTTTAGGATTTTAATTTCTTCTTTTGCGACCGCTAAATGTTACAATTTTAAACTTCCGCTTGATTTTATTTTGAAGGGCTTGCCGGATGCTGTGAGTCTATCTTGACTCTGAGGAGCTCTTGGATTTTGCGCTGACAGAGCGGACAGGTCGCTTCATCTTTCCCGTCAGACACATCGGAGCCGCCGTATTTTTCTTTTCACAGCAGCGTGACACACATCATGTCGGATTTCGAGGAGTTTGAGAAACAGCTGAGCGAGAATCGACAGGGTGAGTGCTGCCGTCCGTCTGTGCCCCAGTTCGTTCTGCAAGCTAGCAGCGTAGCGCCGGCGCGGACCGTTAGCTCGCTCAGTTGGTTTTATGAATGAATATCGCGACCTGACACCAACTTCAGCGCGTACTTTTCCTCTCTATGACTCAGCTTAGTTGTCTTATCTGTGCGATCATATTTTGATTAGACTTCAGCCTGCTTCTGAAGCTGCTAAATCTGTCACACAGCCCTGGACGCAGTCTGGGTGCCGGTAAGAGCGCACAGTCAATTTTACCTGAGGCAGCAGGAGGCCAAACTCCAGGAAAACCGCGCACCTCTTTATAGTTTTCTCCTGCACCGTGAAGACACCTGCGGGCAGAAATGTAGTAACACGGCACTTTCTGAATCATTTGGTACTGTTTCTGAATTCGGCATCCATTAACAAGTATTGCAACGCGTTATTAACAAATTAATTAAAAAAATAATCTTTGAGTGATGGATCGAACAGCATCACTAGGGAAGAAATTAGAAAAGGACAAAAAAATGAAGGAAACAGTTTATTTGTAATTGTTTTAGTAATAATGAGGAGTTGGAGCTGAGCTTAACACATACTTATCATCACTTTATACTTATGTCTGCGTGTATCTGCATATGTAATCCCTACACTAGTTTATTATTTTTAATACTATTTTAAAGCCTATTTCATTTATTATTTATTATCTGTTTTGAAGTTCTGTCAAAATGTCATTTTATTTTATACATTTTAATAATTAAAATTTTAATTGAAATTTAAATTTTTTTCATATTTCATTGGCTAAAAATTTTTTTATTACTTGGATGAATGAAAATTCATTCAAGTCGTGTTAGTCAAAAAAATATATTATTAAAAATATATTATGTTTCACAAGCTCACGTGCCTATGAAAATATACATGTGTGTGTGTGTGTGTGTGTGTGTGTGTGTGTGTGTGTGTGTGTGTGTATTAAAAATTGTAAAGAAAAGAGTAGAATATTGTTTTGTGATCAGATGTTCCTTCATTTGGTCAGCATATTCCAAGATAATGATGCCAGGATTCGTTGGGCTCAGATTGTGCAAGAGTGGTTCAGTAAGCATGAGACATGATTTTCACACACTTCTTGGCCAATGCAGACTGCACACCCGGTGCCACTGAGAATACTTGGGATAAGCTGGGATAACTTTATGCAGCGGTCCAACTCTCCCATCACTAACATCTTTGAATGATGTCACAGCAGTCAGACTTAACCCAATATCAATTTTGAATCTTTTTAACTTTTTCCCAGCTTCTCCAGTGAATATTTGCTATTATATTCATTCATTTAGGTGTTATTAATCTCTTATAATGCGTAATATACCTGCAATAATAAAAACATGCCAGCGAAGTTAAACAAGGTTTCCAGTCACAAAGAAAGAATAAAAAGTCAAACAGACCTCGTCCACAGCCTGACATTTAATCAAAGAGCTCCGGTACAGCTGGATCAGATCCACACAGAAAACAAGAATACCTCTTATCGATTTGTTAAAAGGTCTTAAGAACTGTACAGCCAAGAAGAAAGGCCACATTAAACTGCCACTTTTCTCAGAGATATATGATCAGCAACATATCCAAGGGTGTCAGACCCTGCAGGTACTACAGAAAGGAGAATTTCTTTAATTATCAGCGGTGAAAAGGGTAGATCTATTAAATATTTACACCATAATTATGAAGCAATTATCTGTAGAACTCAAAAGATTAAAGAGTTAATGGAATGACATGAAAATAATCAATTCTGCAAAAAGAGGCTGACACCCCCACTCATCTCCAGCAGAGCTGTTTGCACTGTCACATCCACAGTAGTAAATTGTGCTTCTACTGATGGAAAATTACAGCGATATCACAGCCTGTGAGGTTAAAAAACAACCACACCAGGGTTATGAGCTGCTGACCCATTCGGGCAAGTGACGCTGTTTCCACCGATCAAAACGAACCTTCACTAATGGCTACTTTCTTCTTAGAGTCAGTATTTTCACATTAAAAGGCCATTAAACCACCAGACATCATTAACCCTCTGATGTTCAGGACTTCATCAGCAGAGACCCTAACCTTGTGCTGTCTGTCTGAATATGTGTAAAGTCTTTTTTCTCTCAAGTCTTTAAGGTACAAAAGAAATAAGAATTCTGACTGCCATGGATCCACATCTGTTTAAAGTTTGTCCATAACAAGGTCCTTGTTGTCCATCTCCAGAGCAGCAGGTTAGGGCTGGTTGGTCACTGATGGCGATGACACGACAGCCAACTGAATGAGGAAGAAATGAAAACTGTCTGTATCTTTAAATCCAGCCACCGGTCTCAGTATTTGCTCTAGCACTGCTTTAGCTGATGTTTTTCCTCTCTTATACTTTTATATTATCCCCTAAATGTGCTGATAAATTAAGTAATATTCTTTGAAATTAAGCTGCCGGTAAGTAAAAGAGGCCAGTAAAACTCTGATCTACTGGCCTGGATGCTCACTGGGGAAAATTTTTATGTTGAACTCAGAGTTTATTGAAGCTTTCCAATATTCCGGGCAAACTCCTGTGAAACTAGAGATGTCAACTTAGTTTTATTTCCTGGGAACCAGGCTGATCTCAGGTGAGGTGGACGAGTAAAATCATTCGGAGTGTACCTGAAGTAAAGCGGTGTCGGTACAGCCTGAAAACATTTGGTTTTATTGCTCAAAAAAGAAGCGCCGCTGCTCTGTCGTGTTTGTCATCCCGTGTTTTTCCTGACCTCACAGAGCGAGAGAGGGAGCGGCACAAGAAGAGGAGTCGCAGCGGATCTCCCGGACGAGGTGACAAGCATCGCAGCTGGAGCAAAGACCGAGGTAGCCGCAGCCGGGAGAAACGCAGCCGTAGCCGGGACAGGAAGAGCCGGGATCGCCGCAGCTCCTCCCGAGACCACAAGAAGCACAGGTGGAAAACTGCATGGCTTCCTAGGAAGGATGAGTCCGTGTACACCGTGTTTGGTTGTAGATCCTCAGACCATAAACAAAGTGAAAGAAATGTTCATTTTCATTACTGAATGAATGAATTCTGAATTCAATATTTTTGAATTCATAAAGTAGCAAAAGATGTCATTCCAATCACTGTCACATAAAGATACGATACTCTTTATTTACCCCAGAGATTTGGATATTCCTGCAGCCAAAACAGTAAACACAGGGGTGTCAAACATAAGGCTCAGGACGGCCTGGCCAATGAGCTACCAGAACTTTATCTGTAGTTTTACACATTTATTTATCACAATTTAAACCTAAAGAGTTGTATGGAACGCCAGGACGCCATAATGAATTAATTAAATACACCATTAAATAATTTATTAAATTCATTTTGGCACAGTTGACTCCTTCAGGTCTCACCATGAAATAATTTTATCTGTCGACCTCACCCATCAAACCCAGGGGGCGGGGTTAACACTGATGGAGTCAAAACCATTGGTTTGGCCTGGTGGCCATTGTTTTTAGCACACAACAACCGGCATGTTGAAACTAACAGAACTGAACTTTGGAAAAACCCTGTTTGTGTGTCACCAAATACCGTTTTAATATTGTCTGGTCGGTTTGTCAAGATACAGCGTCTTTGCAAAAGTGCTTCGATGATTTCGGAGATGTCTGCCCAGCCCAGTCTCACGGCAAAAACTGATGATGTAATATTTCTGTCCAGGTTGCAGTCTTCATGATGAAGTCTAACAGAGTGAACCATTAAACTTCAGTAAAACTATGCAGTTATGAAACGTAACTTTAACCTCAGCCAAACCGATTCTTTCAGTTGTAAATAAAACAGCGAAGTAAAAATGACCCGACAGACAGAACCTGAGTGAATGAAGTCCAGCGTTTAACCACTGAGAGTTAAAACTCAGGTGAGGTTTGAAAGCTGTGTGCCGGTGATTGGACATCAGCCGCTGATAAAGCTGGTTCGCCTATAAAGTGCTCTGTTGGGAAACAAGCTCCAGCAGCTCTACGCTCGGGAAAAGAACTATATTTACTTATGTTGTGCAGAAAAATGCGCCGACATTGCGTTATATCGAGCACCGGCTGCCCAGTCAAACTGTGACTATCACCAGGTAACGTAGGCGTGTCTCTTGAATTAGCAGCAGGTGTTAAACAGCTGACAGGTGAGGAGGAGGAGGATGCATGAAGGTAAACTGAGGGTCTGTTGAGCTGATCGCTGGTGTCGTGAGAAAAATGTCAGCTCGTTCTTTATGTTACAGAAGCACAGAGACACAAGACCAGGCGGAAAGAGACGATCGTTCGGTGAAAATGAGAATCTGCGAATGCAACATGTGGAACACGGAGAGTGGAATATGTAAACAAACCGGTTAACGTAACACCTCCCCCCACCCCCACCCGTTAAGCTGGAACACGGGGGCTGTGAGCTCGGTGCACTCTGTCAGCTGACTGTTAGCAGAGCTAGTGACATCTCTGAAAACATCTGAGCACTTTTGTGAACATGTTCTATGTTGACAACCTGACCAGACGTGAAGATTCCGCCATGACATTCGCGGCTAAAACACTGTTAAAAGTGTAGCTGGTGACAAAAAAACGGGGTATTCTAAAACTGTACACCACCACCATTGCTGCCTGTTCATTCTGGGATACCTGGCTGCCCCACACAAGCAATCGATTATCTAGGATCGACTTGTCTTGACTTACTTTGCACGGCAACCAATCAAATGTTAGAGAAGCTGCATGGGCAGTGTTAACCCCGCCCACTTAGTTTGATGGGTGAGGCTGACAGATAAAATTATATCAAGGAGAGAGATGAAGGGGACAAAAGTGCCAAAATGAATTAAATAAATAAATCATTAAATAATTAATTAAAACTGTCAATAATTATTTAAATGTGTTATTAATTAAATATGTCAATAATTAAATGTGTCAATAATTAATTGTGTGTTCACGTAACCACTGAAAGGTTTCACTCAGATGTTTTTGTGTTTTCTGCGTGCAGCCACTCTCCAAGACGAACGAGGAAGAAAAGGACCTGCAAATATTGGGACGTGCCTCCTCCTGGCTTTGAACACATCACACCAATGCAATATAAAGCTATGCAAGGTACCCGACTTGTTCTCTTTGCCTCTTTAGCCTCTAAATCAGACTTCAGCAGAGCTGCAGTGAGTTTCTGCTTCGCGGCTTTGTGCTCCCCGGCTCTCTAACTCATCTGTTCTCCAACACTGAACCCCGATCTGAGCTTTGCTACTTTACATGTGGGCTGGAGAAGTCAGACAGCCTGCCGTAAATCCTGAACCAGCTGAAACAGTCGTGTTTACAGCGCTGTCTGCGTGTTTTTGCTGTTCACTGCCACCAGGGTCCAGTGTAAAAAGAAAATAAAGGAATCGGTTGCTTTGGTTTGTGTTTGTGCTGTTGTTGATCCTTCAGCTCGGCCACGGCTGCAGAGGAGACAGGTTAAAACGCACAAAGAGCTTCTTTGTAACCGGAGTTTAAAAAACAATGAAAACTGTCAGTCTGTGCTTCTCGTTCTGCTTTGCTTGATCTGAACAGGCAGTGCTTGGCTTCTTCCTCTTTTCTGCACAGCTGGTCAGCGACAGCGTGAAGTAGGTATGAAGGTTGGATCTGGGATGGCCGATGGAGATGTCTGCTGTTATTATCTAATGCAGGGACGCTGTGAGAGAGCCATGGCGCTCTTTGAGTACTGGTGGTAGTGCTGTCCCTGCTCCAAAAGCCAATCGGCAGCCAAACCAGGAAACATATGAGCATATCATCTCATTCTATAACCCATTAACATGGTCTCTGGTAGCACTCTGATTGGAGGATTCAGAGATGCTTGTGTTAATTTAGACCAAATTATTTTATGTTTTTTGTAGTTTTTTAATCAGATTTGACAGAATCTATGCTCGTGTTTGTTCTGTGATGAGCTCTGAACCACGCTGACACCTTTAAACACTCGCTGTGCTTCATAAAACTACGTGTTTGTTGCTCTGCAGTCTGACTGTGGGATATTATCCCTGAAACACATTAATAGTGGCATCTGTGTGCAGCTATTTGGCAGCAAACACTGTCCCTCCTTCGTGTTTCCTCAGCGGCCGGCCAGATTCCAACAATAGCTCTGCTGGCAACGTCCACCACTACTGGAGTAGCTGCAGCCCCGACACAAGTGCCCATAGTTGGCAGTCAGATGACGAGACAAGCCAGGCGCCTCTACGTTGGCAACATCCCGTTTGGAGTGACTGAGGTACTCTCGTGGTCGCTGTAGATTCGTACCAAACAGACCTGCTGGTGCGGCGCCTCAGGTTTGATTTCTGTCTCCTCAGGAGTCCATGGCCGAGTTCTTTAACGCCCAGATGCGCCTCGCGGGACTCTCACAAGCCCCGAGTAACCCCGTTCTCGCCGTGCAGATTAACCAGGATAAGAACTTTGCTTTCCTAGAGGTGAGGGTTCATATTACTGTTCAGTGTTTTAGGTTGGTAAAGAATATATAAATAACACTTATATATTTATTATTCGAACTATTTTTAACAAATTATTTTCTGTTGGTAGATAATTAAACTTTCTAAAAAATATTTGTTGTGTGCTTATTATTTATCTACATTTTCATTTGTTTATTTTTTATTGACCGTTGAAATCGCCCGTCCTTCTCACAGTAACATTACGTCATGTTCAGTTCTGAGCACAAGCAGCTTGTCTGAGAGGTCTGAGCTGCTGTCTAGCACTAGTTAACGTGAGGCGCACCGACGTGCTGACTCGCTGCAGGCTCTCACGGCTGCTGCATACATGTGCGTGGTGTCTGCGCAGTTTTGGCTTCTGCTGCGATTCTTCACAGACGAGCCGAAGGTTAAATCTCACCCTCCGTAACGGCTCACTGTAGGATTTATCAGATTCCTGCTGAAGCAGTTGTGTTAGTAGGTGTTATTAGAATTGTTCTTTGTTGGCGCTGTGACTCAGTGTGACTTTCTTTCCTAGTTTCGGTCTGTGGATGAGACGACGCAGGCCATGGCCTTCGATGGGATCATTTTCCAGGGTCAGTCGCTCAAGATCAGACGACCTCACGACTATCGGCCGTTACCCGGAATCTCAGAGCAGCCGGCGTTCCACGTCCCAGGTTTGACTCCGATGCTTTCTTCTTCTTCTCTTCAGAGTTATTTAGTGTCATTTAACGTCATTAAATTTAGTTCGAGTTAAAATGACCTGTTCTTACATGAAGCCAGACCTTATTTCCTGACATATACAAGTTCTTTTAATGGTGGATATTCATGTTAGCCAGGATGAGGTTTTAATAATGAGATCAGTACCGGTATATGTGAGCTAAGACCTCTGCAGGACGTCACAGTGAGCTTCTAGCTCTGCTGTGGCCACTCCTCTGTTTAGTTTCAGTATTGATTTTGGGAGTAGACTAGTTGGGATGAAACAATGACTGATGAAAATGGACGGAGATGAATAAACTTCTTATTATAATTGAGACATCACAGCTTTATCCGAGAAATCCAGTTCAGATCTGATTTAGTTCAGTCTAGATTTGATCTTGATCCCATCTATATCTGACAACACCTGTGATTTCATGAGGCCCAATGAGCACATGGTTAAAGGAAGTCTCAGGGTCTTGGCCCATTTTTCTTTGTCACAGGTCTCCCAAAGCATGTTAGTCCTGCTGCCTGGACGTCCTGGGATGACCTTGTGAGATGGGATTTAGGGTCAAGAACACCACCCCCCCAATCAGACCCCACCTCCCCTTCTGAACAAGCCTGTATTCTACACCACCTCCACATTGGTTTCTTTATTTGCGTTTGAATTACATGTGATGCTTAGTAAATAATCGTGTTAAATAGTCAAGATTACCGTTATTGACTAATCACACAGCCTTAGCATCCCCACACATTCTTTTGATTGAAATCCAATCAGAAGAAAGATAGTTTAAAGGGGCAGGAGCTTGTTGAACTGTGAGTCATGCAAAGCTACTCTACTAGCTGGAAATGAGCAGATTAGATTTTACTTCATGGGTCATTTGTGCTTTGTAAGCTCATATTTGTTTTGTGATTTGTTTGTTCTCTCTTCTCGTGGTTTGTGTAGGCGTCGTCTCCACTGTTGTTCCCGATTCCCCTCATAAACTGTTCATAGGAGGCCTCCCCAACTATCTTAATGACGACCAGGTATTTATCTGAGCGCAGGCTGAACAGCTGCGCTCAGCTTTCCTCACTTTACGCTCACATGAGGTTTTTGTCACCCTGAAACATGCGTAGTATGTTTTACGTTTCACATTTCTTTGTGACGTGAGAAATATATAAAAAAAATATGGTTAGTCTCGAGTAACAAGGCTTCTGATGGAAGTCAAAATAGCTGAAGGGACCGCATGGTGTAAAAGCACAAAATAGAAAACAACACAACATACAGTGCTTGTGCCTGTGTTCCATAATGTCACAGCTTTTATTTTGGTGAATCTCTGATTTTACATTAATCATTAAATATAAGTAAACTCCTTACACCTTTCTCATGCTAAGCTTACTGATTTAAGACAGGTAAGCAAAGTCCAGTATATTTAAAGTGACATGAATTTACTTCTTTGTGGTATTTATTCCAGTGGGTCATTATCAAAGAAAAAGTCCACCTTAAGAAGTTAAAAAAATTCTTCTTCTTTGCCTTTCTGGATTTTTCTGTTGTTTGTTGATTGGTAGGTGCCTTTAACAATATATGTATATATATATATATATAGCTGCACGGCACTAACGCATTAACTCGCTAACACGTTGACGCCGTGCAGCCCTTGCACGGGGCGATCCGCGTTAACTCGCTAACGGAGATTTGCCGCATTAATGCGGTTATGGCGTTAACGTCATTTTGACGAGATTAACGCTGACAGCACTAATATATATAAATGCTATATATACTTATATATAAGATTTATATATAAGTTTATATGGAGAATTCCTCTGAATGTTGAGGAGATATCGACTGAAATCGAGCTACAGCTGGGCGTACTTTAGTGCAGTACTAATTCTTACCACCAGATAGTGCAGTTTGTCAATTTAAAATGTAACATTTAAATGTCAGTTTAGCCTCATAATGAAGCAGTTCATCAAATAGGGCATCTCTGCACTAGCTTCCTGCATGTTTCAGAAGTTAAAGTTTTACTTTAATATGAAATGCTGAGCTCTTATGAGCCAGCTCGCAGACTCAGAGTGTCAGGTGAGGCCTGGCTGTTGGAGTAAAGTGGTTCTGCGATCAGGACCCCTCAGTTTTGGAACAGTGAGACTCATAGATATACAGAAGGATTCATAAAACACCCCATTCAGTTACTAGAATGATAAGAACATTGTTATTTACAGTGGCATCATGGGAAAGGCAAATCTGGAAATAATATCAGAATTTCCCAGAAACATTTCAATACACCCCCTGATTTTAATTAAAATAAGAGTCATTACAAAAAGTACCTTTAAATGCCTTTAAATGGAAATTTAGTGCCTGACTACATACTCACGAAAGGACGTAGAAAGTCAGTAAACAACTCCAGAAACGCTGCAGCAGCTCAAACAAAAGGTGGCCTTTCCCTTTGCTAAAGACTAAAAAAACAGTTTGTTTTGTGCACCTGTACGCAGAGAAACTTAATTCTAACTGTCCATTCTGTCTCATTTAGCCTCAGTTAGTTTGCAGAGCACATGCAGCCTGATGTCTGTGATTCTCTGACTTATTTTTTCTTAATACTTGCAGTCACTGCCACTGCGTTGATACTCACAGCTCTTTCATTTTTGTTCCCCCACTTTGTCCCCAGCTAGGGGCCTGTAAGATCGTTAAGTCTGCGCTCATAATTTGTTCAGTAGTACTCATCTACTGCTGCCATGCCAACATGTAACACAAGGCAAGTAAGACATTCTGGTCCTCACACGGATACACTCCGAGTCCGCAGGTCGCTTACAGGCTACTTTCTTTCTCCCATCATGCTTTTGGAGCGCGTTTAAGATCCAGGGATTGATCATTGAGGTTTGGGGGTTGTGTTGGTGGAGTTTAGTTATTTTTTTTAACACCATCTACTGAATATGGGATTACTATTATATGCATATCTGTTTATATATTTGACCATGTTTGAACACTTCAATCGATTGTCTGTTTTGAAGCTAAAATACCACAAAATTAAGTCATTCCAGCCTCTAAATTATCCATAGACTCCATATTTTACAGTGTTTCCCACAGATCTGAATTCAGTTTGTAGTGGTTGCGCTCGGGAGGAGCCACGCACACACTAAAGGTTACGAATAATCAGTACAAAGTTACAGACACAGATGGTATAAAACATGGATGTAGCCTATTGATCTGAAAGCCAATGTAGAATTCAGTTCAGTTTTATTTATGTTAGGCCAAATCACAACAACAGTTTCCTCAAAGTGTTTTCTATTGTAAGGTAAACCCCCTCTAAAGTTACAATATAACTTTAAGCATGCCTTCTTCGTAAAAGCCTCCAGGGGGCGACTCCTCTCTCCTCCTTTGGTTGGACAGGAGAGTGTCGACTGTATACCTCAGCAACGTTTTCCTAATGACTTTATGGCCTCGGTCACTAATTTCAGGTCTTATAGAACGTTTAGTAAATCATGGTCATGGAAAGAATCAGAAATGAGGATTATGTAGTACTTGCTTGTTGACTCTCCAGGGAGTCTATCATCCAATAGCACAACAGACTCCGACTCCACCATCTTTAACTGCAGCTGGTGACAGTCGTCCTCGTCCTGCTCTGCAGCCTCACAGTAGGTTCTCCAGAGCAGGAGAAGGACCGGTGCTGCCAGGGATAGTTGCAGTGCAGCTGGGTTAGTCCGTTGGACTGCAGGATGATAAACTCCTGGTACAACCTTTTTTCAAGAGTGATTAGAAAGAGACATCAGTGCTGTGCCTCTCCTTTAGCCTCCTGTACTGATGTAGATTTCCAAACAAAACCAGCATGGCAGCTTGCTTGGAGGCTTTCTTGCAGGTTACTAAAACACAGAAAAAACACATTAGAGGTGAGACACAAGCATCTCTGTGTTTATTCTAGTTTTCAGAGGAGTCGTATAACCAGATTAGCTTGATTTGCATAAAGTAGCCCAAATAGTTAATGTAAATGAGGAGGTGCCGACTCCGTGGCTCATCTACCAAAATGCCACCCTGCTTGCATGTATGGTTTATTCATAGATTATGACTAGGAAGCGAGGAATTGTCACTTCCTGTGAGCAGCTGAATGACGTGAAAGGCCGCCATCACAGCTTCCTGCACATCAAGCCAGGCAGCAGCGATTACATTTTCAAAATATAAGCAGCACTATTAAATCAATCCCCAGATATACCTTTACCAGCCCAAAGGAAATTCTATATGTGGGAAACACTGTTTCAGCAAAATGGGGAAATGACTCAAAGCCTGTATTTAATTGATTAACCGACAAAGTGAAATAAGCTGCAGGGTTATTGATCATTCTCAGGACTTTGAACAGTTTTATGTGCTGGTGTTGTTCCTGAGTTTTCCCAGGAAGCAGCGTAGTAGTGAGAAATCTTTACAGTGTAAAATGCTCCAGCAGTGTGTACAGATCAGCCCAGCACCTTACGAGTGACTCACATTCTGCTTCTATGTGTCGTGGTCTTAAACTGCTTTCGAGTCTCAAATGGACATTTAGAATTCACTGAGTAGACAAACACATTCAGCGGTGAGTTCTCCAGCTCAGATCTCGCTCCCGGACTCTTGTTTGCAGGTTAAGGAGCTCCTGACGTCGTTCGGGCCGCTCAAAGCGTTCAACCTGGTGAAGGACAGTGCCACGTCACTGTCGAAAGGTTACGCCTTTTGCGAATACGTAGACATCAGCGCCACCGATCAGGTAACGGTGACGAAGTGTTTTGGTGGGATCTTGAGCTGTGCTGTTTGGCTACAGGTCTGTTTGCTCTTCATCAGGCTGTAGCCGGGCTCAATGGGATGCAGCTGGGCGACAAAAAGCTGATCGTCCAGAGGGCGAGTGTGGGAGCTAAAAACGCCAATCCTGTGAGTACAAGTGGCAACATGAACCTGTGGTCTCATTTTTTGCATCATGTGCACAGTCTGTGTATAAAAGAGGAATGCTGCCAGTCGCTGGTTTTGGATTCTGCACTTTGAGGCCTCAGCTTTAGCGTTTTTATGCTGTGTGTGCGCTGCAGACCTCCATCATAGAGACGCCGGTGACGCTGCAGGTGCCTGGGCTTCAGAGGCTCCAGAACTCTGGCATGCCCACAGAGGTGCTGTGCCTTCTCAATATGGTGATGCCCGAGGAGCTGGTGGACGACGAGGACTACGAGGAGATCCTCGAGGACATCCGCGAGGAGTGCTGCAAGTACGGCACTGTCCGCTCCATCGAGATCCCCAGGCCTGTCGACGGCGTGGAAGTACCCGGCTGCGGAAAGGTGATGTTTATACACTCTGTACATGTCCAGTGAGCCGCCATCGAGGGGGCGTTGGATTTATAGCCAGAAAATATATTATAAAGCGTAAGTAGCATCGATTCTTCGGGACTCACCGGCGCTTTTTCATTTCAGATCTTCGTCGAGTACGTCTCTGCTGCAGACTGTCAGAAAGCCATGCAAGCCCTCACTGGACGCAAGTTTGCCAACAGAGTGGTGGTCACCAAATACTACGACCCCGACATGTACCACAGACACGAGTTCTGAAAGCACAGACACGTCCCTCCTCCTCGTTTTCTGTTTGTGGGCTGGGCGTCAGTCTGCTTCCCTCCTCCTCTGATCGTCGTGATCCTGTCCTTTAGAGACCAGAGCTGGAGCAGTTTTATTGCTGGACTGCAGTGTGTGTGTGTGTGTGTGTGTGTGTGTGTGTGTGTGTGTGTGTGTCTTCAGTACTAAATAACTTCCAGCTTTTGCCTGACACCCAGACTGTGAGTGAACTCATTCTGAACTTAAAAGATACTGTAGTATACATAACATTTGCCGTAGAATGAATGTGACATGTATCTTACCTACACTAATACTGCCTGACAATTTCAGAGTAGCTATCTATCAAGTATGCACTGTACGAGAAAAAAAACAACCGTCAAATGTCTGGATTTTCTTCCTGAGCACAAACGTTCATTTCGGGTTTGAAAAGCCATCGTAATGTTTCTTCCGTGGCTTTGAGAAAAAGAAAGGTGTTCATTTATTTATTTATTTATTTTTCGAGAGTAATATTTCCTGCTATATATGTCACATGTTAATGTTCCTTAAACATATACAGTGCTGTGTGCTGCTTACATAGACCAAATGTTGACTTGTTTCATGTCAGTAAAGCCTGAATGGCGACTTTGTAAATACTGTCAGAGATACATTCGATTGGCGAAACACTAAAAGCTGCTTTAATTCGAGAGTAATCAAAATCAAATTTGAAAAGTTTCAGCTGGAAACTTTTGATCAGACAAAGGGACAGTTGACCCATGGTTAAACCCTCCACCTGAGGGGTGTATGTGATTCTCATTTCTAACTCTGCACCTTTATTCTGGGACTCCACTAAAGCAGCTCTGCATGATTCTGTTCAAAAACACTGTTATTCACTTTCATCCTTTCTGTGAAACACACCATTGTAGATCCTGCGTCTTTAAGACCCCCCCCCCCTTTCCTTCCCAAAAAGCTTACCTTATTCTGATTAGCCAATTTTGGGAAGAATGAAAAAAAAAACATCAAAGTTTTTAAAAAATACAATGTGAGAAGTGCAGACAGCATCTGGGGAATTTTTTTTTATCAGATTCGATTTGTGATTCTCCACAAGCAGTTTTAATGTGCCGCTCGTCACTGAAATTAAAGTAAATTTTGATAATGCTTCACAAAAAAAGTGCCCAGAGCAGTTTCAGGATGTCTGCCAAGGTGTGAGGCTATTTTTAGAGGAACTTTGTTAGAGCAACAAATGTGTATTTGGCTGTTGTGATACTTTGTTAGGTTACAGGTAAAAAAACAAAAACGCCTCCTTCTGGCCAAGCTGTGTAGCTCCATCATTATTTGCAGCACTTTTCAGCTTGATTTATTATTGATTACTGATAACTTTGACCTGGGTAAAGATCAGAACTCGTGATCAGTCATGAAAGCTAGCGGTTTTACTAAAACTCGGATACAGAAATATTTTATACGTTGCTGCCTTCATAGGGGATGCAGCAGTGTTTCAGACCTTTAAATACGATTTTTAAATACATTTTAACACGTTTTCTACATTTATTAGAGAGCGATTCCACTTCCTGGTATTCCCAAAGGTGGCTGTAGTTCATCCAGAAGACCAGCAGGGGGCTGAGTGTGACTTTTTCAATGAACTGAATGAATGGAGCCAAACAGCTAATAAAAATGTTTATGTTGTATCTTAGTTTTAGTATTAGTTAGTACCTAGTGTTGATAAAATGTCCTAACTTAAATGGTTAGTTTTTCTTACAGGGAGGCAGATTCGGCTCATAAAATCTTCGCCTTCTGCTGCTTGACTGGGTCTCTTTCTATTAAACAGGAAGTCCATGATTGGGGGACTAGAAGTTAAAATTCAAAAAAGTAATTTTCGCTTCTTCCGTTGTTGGTTTTAATCAGTTTCCACACATCATGTCACTTTCCTGCGTTATTTTTGTGAATAACCTGTTGTAGTGACAGTAAAAAAAGGTGCAAGGGTTTAACAAAAGGTCGACTGTGTCCGTCTAACCATAAATATTCAGAAATTAATTTTCAAAATCAGACGAAGTAACCATGGTCTTAATTAAAACCACAAAGCAGATGAACACATGCTGAGAAAAGCACCTTTAAGTTGTGTAGATAGCCAACTGAGCATTTTTTAAGCTTTATTGTTTGTGTGCTGCTGTTTTGCATCTGTTGAAGAAAATGTATGAAATTAATTTATTCTGAAGTATCTTAAATCTGCTTAGAAAGTGCAGGCACAAATATGAACTAAGACACCAGAGACTGGAAGGAAAGCCCGTATTTGCACATGCAGCGATGTTCTGTAGGCAAACGTGTATTTTATTGTAATAAACAGAACACATCAGATGGTGATAAACACACTGCTGTATTTTCTACAGTTTTGAATGGTTCAAAGGTTTAAAACATGTTTAGTTTGTACGACTCCCCATCCTTCCACGCCATCGCCTCAAATAAATGCTTGCATCCACCGCCTGGCTGCTGCTGTGATGTTTTTATTTCTGAACTATCTGTGAGATGTATTTGAACATACCCATTAAATAAAGATGAATGATAAGATTATTGATATAATAATTAGTTTCTCCTTAATGTTAACCCTTTATAGATGGATGGAAAGACCAGAGGTCACTCTTTTATGAGCACCTGCTGTGTTTCACTGATTATAATGTTGGCTTAATATATGTGGTGTTAATTACTGTGTGGTCCTTCACCTCCTTTATTTTCATGAGATAAATTTTACATCCAGCTGCTCTCCCTCTGATTCTAAGTGCTGTAAACATTACAGGTAGAACTTTAGAAAGCAGTCTTTTATTTTGAAAGATTTAAGTTAATGTGATTGCATCACTGCTGTTCTGAACTTGTGTATAGTGTTAGTATCCAAATTATGAGTGTTGGTAAGAACAACAAGTTTTGCTCTGAAGGTCAGTTTCTATATTCAAACTAGATGTAATGTGTCCTTTCATTTCCTGTTTATACTGTCAAAATAAATAAAGCCTATTACAGCGCAGTATTACAGTATTAATGTAGATATGCATCGTATGACTCCTGTCAATGCAGGTATGATGTACTGATATTATAGGATACCTGGCCAATGCTTGTCTACATTTCAGAATAAATGTGCTATGTTTTAAATCTTTATTGTTTCAGCAAAATTTCACAATTGGAGAAATAAATAAAAACAATTTTTATTTTTTTTATTTTATATGTTTGTTTTTTTCATCTTCATCAGAGTTCTATGTAATATCGGAACCTCCCACATGAATATGATTTAAAACTGATTTTGTTATTATTAGCATACTGGATCTTCTGGTAATTTTATAAACAAGAAGCTGTTTCGGGGACATTAAGAAAAAAAATATTTTGTATGTTGTACTTTTGTTGAAATGCCATGAAAACAGCAGTTTATTATTTCTGATATTATGTATTTCTGATGTATTTCTTTAGAGTATGTGTCTCATTTATAAGGAAACAATAACTTTGTAGGTTCTGTCCAGGTGTAATATTTTGGTACAAAGTCAGATTTCACTTATTTTATTTAAGAATTAATATTTTTATTTACTTTTTAAATTAACTTTATTAGTCAGGTGTGTGTGTGTGTGTGTGTGTGTGTGTGTGTGTGTGTGTTTGGAGTGAAGTATTTTGAAAAACAAAATGATAAAAAAAAAAAAACTATAATAATGAGTTTTATTTTGTAGGTGTGACCGGAAGATGAGGTGATTTCGCCGCTTTGTTTTTTTCAAACTTTATCCTCAACTTTGCTCAAATATATGTTGTTTTAAACATAATTAATTATTAATCAATCATTATTAGTTAATTAATATTCATTTCTGTAAAAATTAAGAATTAAGGAAGGAAACTCCATTAATAATCGATTTTACTTTGTAGGTGTAAGCCGGAAGTTGAGTGCAGGTCTTACTTAAGCCGCTGTGAGAGAAGTAGATGACGCTGTAAACTCTACCTTTCTCTTTTTTTTTATAAAACATTACGGTTTAATGGATGTGTAATAGCTGTATGTGTTTTTTTTTTAGCAGTGTGTTTTATCTTAAAGCTAAAACAAACCGTTAAAAACCAGCTTTATTTTGAAGGTTTCGATCGGAAGCGGAGTGGCGGTATCACGTCAGAGGCCATGACGACAGGAGCGCGCGGCTCAGTGTGACAGATGTTGTTCGAGGAGAAACCGCTTTACTAAACTGGGAGACGAGAAGAGGAGGAGGAGAGCGGGCCGTGTCTGGATCTGTCCCCGCGGAGGAGAAGCGGCGCTCACCGAAACATGTCCGGGGAAAAGGCGGCGGCGACTCCCTGCAGCAAGTTCCAGGCGAATATTTTTAATAAGAGCAAATGTCAGAACTGCTTCAAGTCGCGCGAGCTCCATCTGCTCAACGACCACGACCTGGAGCAGGTGAGTTCACGATCACCTCAGGTGCTCCTGTCATAACGTTTAGCCACTTTTGTTTGGATTAGTGAGCTTTCTGGATAAAAAATGTTATCATTAAACCGCCAGCTTTAGTCTAAAAACATGCAAATATTAAATATGAAGATGCTAACTTTAAGATTTCATTTTGGTTGATCAGTAAAAGAATCAGAAAAGGTCATATTTTGTTTTATTTTATCTCTGAAATGTTCTTGTCAGGAAGTCTATATATTCAAAGTGTCCCATGTCTCCCAGAATATATAAAAGTCCCACATCAGCCTCCCTTCAAGTCGAAAGGTCCACAAGGTCCACATAAAACTATAAACTATAAATAAAACTTATTTTCCGTGGTCTTCGGCATAAAAATCAGACTTTTAAAGTTATTTAATCTTTATTTTACCAAACCAACGGTTTATTTTTTATTACGTTTTTAATTAATGGATTTCTAGATTTACTATGTAACATATTCTCTTTATTTATTTATTTATTTATTTATTTATTTATTTATTTATTTAAACATGATTTTTTTAAAATATTTCTTTACTTTTAGATTATATGGTATAATTTTATATAGCCTAAAATATTACAAATGTAAAAAACTTAAAAAGAAATGTTGACTTTAAGTTTTTAGTTCATTTTTAAACCATTTCATCAATGTTAGGAGCTGTGTCCAAATGAATAACTAAGGTAGGTGGTAAGGGATCGGGGTTTGTTTTATTATGTGAAAAATGCTTCCACAGCTATGCAAAAATATGGCTGGGTAATGAGTTTCCTAGGACAAGGGAGAAACAAAAATTGAAACTCTGCACCCAGAATAGATTAAAAGTCATGACTAATTCTGTGATTTCACCACCCAGCCCCACTACACTAACCTCCCTGCAGTCCCTTATCCCATTGTTCTGCAGAGTAGCAGTCTTTGGAAACCCGAATATGTAAATGAACTCTGATTAAATTACATGATGTGATTAAGACTGATGCATCAATGCATAGATAGTGTTTACTGTTAATTCTGTTAACTGTTATTCCAGTTAAAGGTGTGCTGTTAGGGTTGTTGCTTTGTATTTTGGGATCAGTACTTATAAATAGTTACTAAGCAAATCTAATGGAATAAAAGATTTAATTCTGTTTATGAAGGAACGACTGGGAATTCATTGGTTTTCTGTTACTTGTAAATTTTTTAAATGCATCAATCTGTCAAACAAAAGCCTGAGGAAAAAATAAATTACATCATCTTTTTACCAGGCGTGCTTCAGCCCTGTGTACTTAGTGCTGAGCAAAACATGTCAGGACTGAAAACACGCTTATGAAGGCGAGGTGATGTAAGGAGGTGATAGTGACAGCTTCCTACATGCCTCACATTGTTCAAATATGCCATCACTTTGTGTCCCCCCTCCCGCCTGCTTTTGCCGTGCCCTGTAATTTCAACACCGTTCATCAAACCTGCAAACACCACACACGGTTTTCCAGTGACGTTGCAGGCTCAGAGAAAACCACCTTGTTTTGCTGTAATTGTGGCACTTTTCCCCAGCGTTTTAATGTTTAAAATGACTTTGAAAACAAAAGAACCCAAGTGTCTGAGACAGGAGGAAGCACAAAGAATATAAATATGTTTATTTAATACTTTCGGGTCACCACAGCGGGTAGCTCACCATGTTTGATACAGCAGATTTTTTTTCTTTTGGCCAGATGTCCTTCCTGACTGAATCCTAAGGGGATTTGTGTCTCCCCATGGAATCAAAACCAGGGATCTTTTGCTTGTTAGGCGAATGTGTAAAGCATGGCATGAGTTAAAAGTGAAAACTAAGTACAACCTCACTTAGAGGGCAAACACCACCCAGGTGCTACTGATCAATGCTCAGACCCAAGAACTCAGTCTCAGTCTCTACAGGCCTCAGCTAGCAGGATAAATGTTCAAGTTTATGAGTGTAAAATTAGAAAGAGACTGAACAAGTGTGGATGGTTTGGAAGAGGTCCAGGATAAATGAAAATATCTGTAGGGCTTATGTTTGCAAAGCTTTCTGGAACAATGTTTTTAGACTGATGAGAGTAAAGAGGAGATGTTTGACCACAATGCACGCAACCAGACTTATCATATCAACATATCAATGCCTCATACCAACTGTCAGCACAGTGGTGGAAGGATGAAGATTCGGGCACCTTGTGTTCATTCAGTAGACTGTGAACTCCTCATACCAACGTGTTCTAGAGTCAGATGTGAGGCAATCTGGGTGATTGAGCAGGAGAATAATCCAAAACACACCAGCTGATAAAGAAAAGACTCAAGGTGGTGGAATAACTCAAAGTCCAGACCTCAAACTGACTGAGACTCTGTGGTCGGACCTGCAGACAGCTGAACGTAAAGCAGTGCTGCAAACCTTAATGAACTGAAGTGACATCGTAAAGACGAGTGGGCCAGACGTCCCCCACAACCATGCAAGTCTGAGATATGTGTGATTCTGTTTTGTTATGAGGGTTTTGTGCAGCTCCTGAAGAGTTACAAGGTTGTTTTTGTAAATTTAAACTAAAGTCTGAATAAGTTATTCTGTACTTTTACTGAAAATTACCAGGGGAAACACATCCCAGGCTATTTATGTGCTTACATCTGACTTATGCTGTGGCACTGTTATTGCACTACAGTACTGCTGAATGAGTTATTCTGTCTCATCAGAGAACATGGACTGAAAATGCCCTTTGTTTTGCTCTGCTGCCTGTGAGCTGCAGTCTCCGATAAAACACTGTTAGGTACTTTTTATCTGTCAGATGTAAAAGGCTGATATTGCCGCCACGCTGCCGGCAGGGCGGGCAGGTGGGTAAAGTGGAAACCCAAGTTTCTGAATGTGATAACTCAAGAACGAAGCGACGTAGGAGTTTCAAATTAATCCCATAGGTGTATCTATCAGGAGGCTGAGGGGTACTACTGAGCGCTGCCAGTGTTTTCTTCAATGTTCATAAATATCATTATTACACATTTTCTTGAAATATTGTGATATAGTTTTGTGGCTACCCATGCATCAGGTTATTGCTGCTAAAGGTGGTTCTACAAAGTGCTGGATCACTGATGTACTGTCACTCAGAAAAAAAGTTTAAACCTGCTGAGACGCTTTATATTTCTAAATTAAAAAACAAACAAACAAACATGTGAATATTGAAAGAGGAAAAACAAAGAGCCCACAGATCCACGACGTAACAGAAGGTGTTTTTGGCAGGTTTGTACATGTTTCTGTTGTCAGACTACAGGTTCAAATCCCACAACAATAACAACAGGCATCAAATCCACACAGTTCAAAACACTGACTAATATATGACATCACTGTCCTGTGCCCTTCCAGGCCAAACCCATCTATGCAGGCTGGCTGTGTTTGGCTCCAGAGGGGACAGATTTTAACAACCCGATGCAGAGGTCAAGGGTAGGTCAACTTTTTAAAAAACACACGAGTGTGGCATTAGTGTGATCCTGTGGTGATTTTAGTTTCCTGTCCTTCATCGTCAGAGATGGCAGCGGCGCTTCTTTATCCTGTACGAGGACGGCAGCCTGAGCTTCGCTCTGGATGAGCTGGTGAGAAACAGCACAGATACTAAAATTACAAACAAATGCAAACATAAAACATAACACGGAGTGTACAGTAAGCCCCAGCCTGTGCATGCATCTGCATCTACTGTATGTTTTGTTGGGATCCAGAAGGCATCTTTAAGCCAGATGTTGTGCACACAACCACAGCAGATGATGTGGGCTTAGCCCGTCCTTTAATGCACACATCCCCCCTCTCTGTTTCTCTGTCATCCCCTTAAATCCCGTTCCCTTTCATTCCACACTTCACACCACAAACTGCTTTCTGTTTAGCGGCTATAATCTGAAGTTTTAGTAAACATGACGTCTTAACTTGCTCTTTGACCCCTGGAGGAATAATTTGGATGTTCTGATTCTCCTGCAGCCCAGCACTTTGCCACAGGGGACGGTGAACGTGAACGTGTGCACAGACATCTTCGATGCAGAGCCCAGGACGGGCCAGAAGAACGCCCTCTGCATCGTCACCCCAGAGCAGGAAGTATTCATCCGTGGTGACAATAAAGACATCATTAATGGGTCGGTATAAAAACCTCAGAGTAGCGTTAAAAAAAGAGATTGCTGACATGTGTGGGCACAAATGAGCAAAAAGGGAGAAGCTTTCTTGAAAACATAAGTTGAAAAAAAAAGCCTTTATTTTGAAAAGTTGGCATGTTAAAGGCCAGCGGTAATTTACTATGACTAACTAAGGGCCTTTATTCTGAAATTCTGACAGCCTTGAAGCATCTTCATTGCTTCCTGTATCTAACTACAGTCTTTTTTTTGAAAACTGGACATATAAGTGCATTTTGATAAATTCGTCTAACTCAGGTCTTGTTTTATGTCAAACATAAGACTCAGGGACCAAAATCATCCCAGTAAAATCTACAGTCTGGCCCCCTGGATGGCTATGGAAGGCCACCCGGACATTTAACGGCTTTTTCATACATTTAATAAGTTACTGTTTTTTCCATTTTTATCAGTAGGTTTGTTTTTTTGACAATTTAAGTCAAGAGACATGCTGACATATTTCTTTCATTTACTGCAAAAGGATTTTTTATCATGTACAAAAACTGAAATAGATTTTTGAAATTACTCTGCTTATTATTATATTAAGATGAAATGTGTAGTTAAACTTTATTACAATGAGAGAAAGCTCAGTTTCATTCCTCAAGATCAAATGAGCGTGACAACTCTGATCTAAATAGGGCTTCACATTTAGAAACTCTCACATACCTCTTGTCATCCTGGTAGCTTTCTATACCTACTTGGAGGCTTTTATTTTGAAAAGAATTACATTTAGAGGCGTCCTGATGGCATTGTGTCATGTTTTGTCTCCAGGTGGAGTGAGCAGCTGGCAGTTTATCTGCGAACTCACAAACAGAATCAGAAGAAGAAACGCAAAGTTGAGCCTGTGGCCAACCAGGTATTGTGCTCATGTGTTAAAGTGTCCAGTTTTTGTGTTCACGCATGCTGATTATGAGACTTATTTCAGACAAGTTTATACCAAAGAATCAAGACTGGTCTTATTAAGATGAAAACCACAAATGTGCCAGTAAATAATCACCTGTCAGGAGACGTTTAGACGATACTTCCTCAGTGAAAACCTGAAAGAAACACCAAGGAAGAAACTTTCTGATGCCTTTGAAAGTTTCAACTTCATTTCCAAATGAAGACAGAAGAAAAGAGTTTAGAGAACTCTGAGTGAAATCAGAGGAGTTCATGGTGACTTTCTAAAATATGTAACAGTAAACCAGCTTTGCATGATTCACAGATCAAAATAATCCTTATTTATCTGACTCTTAGCCTCAGTGCAGCCCCTCAGTTCATCCTCTGTTTGAAAATACTCTGAAATAATGTGTTTTAGCTCCTCCCCGTTTAAGCCAGCTTTCCTCCGATTGGCTGCCCCTCCTAAACAGCAGGTAGTTTGTGGATCTGTGGTCAGAAATTAGGCATATCCCCCCTCCATGACATCACAGAGACACAGTGACAAGAGTAGAAAACAGTGTCTAAAAAATTAGTGTTTAGAGCAGAATGAAGCATATGAGAATGTTTAAAGTGTCTGTTATTGTACAGAATCTGTTTTCAAACATGAATGAACTGTTAATTTACAGCCACATTATTGTACCTGTATTAATTTAATGTTAAAAGTGTGAATTTTCTTTGTCTCTCTAACAAACTTCAGGAGCCCAGTCCAGCAAAAATGGTAGCAACCGATCCGAGTTTTCCATCCTCGGGGAGGGACCGCCCAGAGCCCGGCCAGTGGCAGGAAGACCAGCGGGACGGGGGGCCAGATGTGACTCCCATCTGGACTGTCACGGACACCGAGCATCTGGGCCCTGAGCGGACCCCTGCAGGTGCAGCGGAGGAAACCATACAAACACACACACAGGCTTTCATGTCTATCAGCCAATCACAGCCGTTTCCTGTCCTCTCGCACCATCCTAACGTCCTGCAGATGTTCGCACACTCGCAGATTTTTATTTGTCCGTTTCGTTTAACCCTCCTCTAACCAGGCGTACCGGCTGAGCGCTCACTCGCGGGCAGTCGGGGGAACGGGCTGGATGAGTTTCTGTTTTAACAGGAAGTGGAGTTACTTGGAGAGATGTGCAGGAAATCCTGAGCCTCTGACCTTCAGGCATCATAAAAGCCAAACGGCAGACATGAGCCCTCCAAGGCCTCTTAAACAAGTCCTAATGGGCTTGATGTTCGGCACAGGGCAGGTATTTTTCCCTGCTGGAGCTTCAGGCTGCGACAAAATGGACACGAGTGCCCATCTGGCATCAGGCTTGTTGCATAGTCTGGAAAGGTCCCATAATGAAGTTCTGGATTAACTCCTGCTGACTCTGACTACAGGCTGCTTCATTAGAGAGATGGAGGCTAAACACAAAGCTCCCTCTGTCAGGATTCCCCTGCTTAACAGGCTCTCCTCTGGGGAACTCATCCAGTTTTTTAATTTCTTTTGCACATTTATCCCATTTCATTATGTTTTCAACATTTGGAGATTTCTAATGTTTACTGAAACAAACACATCAGCTGAGATTTCAGTCAGTTGATTCTTTGACCTTCCAGTTTAAAAGCTCTGCGTTTTCAGAAACAAATACTTTTTAAATGGCTCTACAGATGCTCTCAACCATTTTTAGACAAAAATAAAAGATCGTAAAACTTGACCGTTAGTTGTGCAGGTTCAGGGAATAATTAAATAAATAGTCGGCAGACTTATTGCTACAAATAAGGGTTAGCGGCAACCGTAAAATCACAATGGATCCACTTATTCTTAAATCAGCTTAAAAGGGAGTCTTCTACCTTTGCACTGAACAGATATCAGTTATGATGATGACGGCTTGTGGCTCGATTGTTTTGCCTGTCAATAAATGTTCAAGAAGTACACTAATCAGTACATGCTGATGCTTTCTTTGTTTCCAGACTAGGCAAACAGAAATCCGATAAACCCGAGTTCAGACTTGTTGTTTCATATTGTTGACATGTCAAAGTTTTTTTTAGTTTTTTACAGAGTGGATTTTCTTTTGTCTTTAATAAAATGTTTAAACGTTTGGTGAATGTGCAGTCCTGTGAAAAAAGTGCGCCTGGTTTTTTGGCGGCCTGTAGAACCACCTTTACCAGCAACAAAACAATCGTTTTCTGTACGACTTTATCAGTATCGGCAGAAAACGTGAACTTTGGTCCAGTCTTGTTTGCAGTGTGGCTTCAGTTTATGGAAGTTTGCAGTCCTTAATTTATGCACAGCTCTTTAGCTCTTCAGTCAGGTTGGAGATTTGCTGCTGTGCTGAGGATCATTGTCCTGTTTCATTTGCTCCAAGCTTTAGCTGCCATACAGAACGCCTCACGCTTGACTTTAGAATACTTTGGTTTACACAGGAGTTCGTGATTGAGTCAGTGACTGCAAGGGGCCCAGGTCCCGTGGCCAAACATCTCCACATTGGCCTCGCTTGTCCACGGCACGTTGTTCTAGAAGTCGATGCAGCTTTGCCAACTAAACCATGCTGCCGCGGTTTTCTCCTGGCAACACTTCCAAACACGCCGCACCTGTCCAGTCGTTTTCTAGTTGGACTGTTATGAACTTTAACCTTTAACATGCTGACAGAGGCCTGCAGAGTCTGAGATGGAGCTCTTGGGTCTTTTACAGTTTCCCTGAGTATTACCTGACCTTGGGGTGAATTTGCTGGGACGTCCACTCCTGGGAAAAACTGCAAAGTGTCTTGAATATTTTCCACCCGTGACTCTTTCTCACTGTCGAATTATGGATCTTTACAAAGGGCCTGATAACCCTTCCAACACTGCATGAGTAACATATATCCCCACAAAGCTTCCTAAGTCGAATACTTAAATTAAGACCTGCACATTAGAGAAAATTTACTGACTTAAACTCGACGGGAAATCTTTGAAATCTGTCTTTTCTGCTTCTTTAGTCGGGCTTTGCTTTTATTTTTGCGCTTTCACAGTGTTGTCAGTGTTAACGGTCTCTTTGTATCGTAGCAGCCAAAACAAAATGATTAATAGGCTGTCATACAGTAAACAGAGTACTTCTCTGTTGATGCTACCATAGCAACTTTACAGCATTAACTCTAAATGTGGGATTATCCTCTCCACAATGGGGAGGAAGCGAAAACACCTGAACCATCTGCATGACTTTTTCTGCGTGTTTTTCCCAAGAGAAGCTGCTTTAAAGTCATTAAAAATAGACACAGAATGATCGGATTTAACTTTCTGCTTAATTCATTTGCTCGTCGCGAAAAAAAGAAAGAAATAATTTCATTCAGACGCAGCCAAAGGAAGGTTATTTCCATATGCAGAGCTGCCTATGTGACACAAATTATTACAGAAACTGCAAGAAAAGGTGGAGCTGGGGTGGAAGTGGGTTGAATGTGTAGCAGAAACTGTAGGAAGTCGAAAGCAGCTGAAAAAGTTAAAGAGAAGAAAGTGACAGATTTGTGTATTTGAGGGCCTGTAACTCAGACTGTTTGTGTAGTGTGAAGGTACACTACACAGTTACTGTAGAGTGAAAATCTGCTGATTTTAAGGGGCAGTGATTTTCCTTTCACCCTGTGATTTATGGCTTATCGCACTGTTGAACTGATGCAGTGATGACAAGCTGATAAAAGTCTGAATATAAAGCATCAGCTTGATTTTTGTTATTTTAAATGGTGCTGAATGAGGTAAAACACTGATGTGTTGGTGTTTCCTTAAAAGCCGGCGGGAGAAGGTTGGGATGAGTGAAATGATTTGTGGTTTGTGAATAAAGCTTGGCTGAGGTTTTATGGCAAAGGGACGCCTAATTTCGTGGACTTAAACCAAGCTGTGGTTTGATGTTCCTGCTCTCTGATGATCTAACAGTCTGAAACTTTTTTGTGTTGGTTTTATCTCCAGGCAACGCCTCCTCCTACCTGTGCCTGGACCCCAGGGGCTCTCTGACCTCAGCCGGCTTCGGCGGCTCGGTCGGGTCTTCAGACTTGGCGGCCTCTGAAAGCTCCGACACCGGCAGAAACAATCGGCTGACTGAACCCAACAACATCCAAACATCAGCAAACAACAAGAACCAGAGGCAGGACGGGAGGTTAGAAGCGAAGCTGCTTCCTGCTCATTTTAAACATCTTATGATTACATAAATCTTCGTGTTTTGGAGCAAGCAGCTTTTTCTTTTCTTATTTATGTTTGTGTGTAATCTGTGGGTAACTCATCAGAACCATTTAAAGTGCACTGGCAGAGAAATGTGCAAGCAATTAGCACAAAGGACATCCAATGCCTCCCCCAGCATAAAGCCGAACAGGCATCACACACCGCTAAACGGCAGATCAAAGCCTCACGCTCTACCCCTCCATTAGAGATCTGACTGCTGCATTTTTATATTTAGCCAAGAGAAACCCTCCCAGTTTGTGCCCCAGCAGCATGCGAACGGGTGACGTGAGGAGAAATCATGTCAGCTCTTCGCTCTTGTTGCCTTTTTGGGAAACGAAAACACAAAATCCTTATCCCTCCCCCCCAAATAAGGTCAGAAATTCCAAAACGCTGGTGTAATTAGATATCCTCGGCATTGTTTCTCAGGACCTCAACACTGACAGTCTGCCTGCCAGTCAGGGAACGAACCTCAGTTTGAGGGCACGGAAGTGTCTGAACCCACCAAATCCTCACATTCAGAAAGGAGTTAAAGAAACCGGCCTCTTATAAAAAGCCCCCACAGTGTGCTGGACATGACAAGAAGAAACACTCAGTTCATTTCAGGTTCATCCAGGTTTACTTTAAAGGTGACACAGCCTCATGTGTCCTTATCTATATGAATACCACAAGTCTGGGTTTATAGTTCTTCTGTTTGGTGACTCGATTTAATAGAAAAATGCCATTTTTGACCTTTTGAAATCCCGGAGGATGAATGTGAGCAGGAGAGCATCCACAGACTAGTATAGGATCCCGTTAAGGTCCTTGTACCTGAGTGGAAGGAGAATCTAATCAGCTCTTCCTGTTTTCCAGCAAAAACAGATCGGAGGCCACCAGGAAAGAGCAGGAAACGGGAGCATTCATGTTGAGGACGGGCAGGAGCGAGACTCGTACCAACAAACGAGAGGTGAGATGTAAAAACTGCTTCTGTGACACAGAACCTGCATCTGTTTTCCTTTCTCTTTAAATGAGTGGTCAGTGTGAGTGTCTGAAACTGTGAGCCCAAAAATCTGCGACGTCCAGCTTCTTTTACCCCATCTTCATCTTCAAGCGTGCTGAGTTTCATAAAGTTTTTTCAAATATCCTCTAAATTCTAATAGAAAATATTTTTATTGGAGAGTGAAATCCTTCCAGCATGTTTCAGGTTTTCTGTGAGAAGCCCTCTTTAAAGTCAGTGATTAATGGGGCGTGTCGTTCAGTTTCTGCAGGTTTCTGCATGTTCATGCATTTATGAAACAGTACTCAATATTATGCAGCCATGAGAAAAAGAAAGTTTTCCCAGGACTCTGGAAAAAACTCAAGTCCTGAGACAAACAAAGTACATCCCAGTGTTCAGTAGCTTGTACAGTCACCTTTAGCAGGTCTAACTTCAAATAACAGTCTTTAACATCGCTGTGGAGGCATTTTGTTCTTCTTCCCACCACAACATTTCAGTCAGAGTGAGGTCTGGACTTTGACCGGGACACTGCAGCTCCTCCGTTCTTTTCCTTTTCAGCCAGTCTGCTGTAGATTTGCTGCTGAGTCACATCTGACTGATTATAAAGAGAAGCTCATCATCAACTCAGAGGCTGCAAGATGCCCAAATCGTCATCCCCCCACCACCGTGCTGACTGTGCCTGTGGGGTGTTTGGTTTACAGTTTAAAGATAGTGTCATCATTGATGTTATTTAATATGTTTGTAATACATTTGTCTCTTAATTTTATACCATGCTTTTCACCTGTGGAAGTGAAAATGGCATCACACTTCAAGGGTTTTCCTGATATTGAAAATCTAGCATCATAACAACCCTGGTTTACAAACACAGCTCATTCTTTAAAACTAGTTTAACCGTCAAGTTTCTTAATAGACAATGGGACGTATTTATCTCGTGGCCTTCCTGCGGAACTTGGCTGGCTTTGGGAGGCAAAGAGAAAGATTCAGTTAAAATATCTGAGTGAGGTTTTCTTTCTTTGTTGTCAAACTGGGCGACGATATTTAGAACCTGGTCTATCCAGTTATTATTGGAGAAGGAAGACCTGAACAGGTCGTCAGTATCACAGGAGTAAGAGAGTGAAACACTCATAGTCCTGTGTGGACACAAAAAAAACCACATAGCCAACCAGCCACTGGATTCAAACCCACAACCTTCTTCCTGTGAGGTGTGAGAAGGCTTCATATTCAGCTCATCTGTAAAACACCGCTGGGCTCTGGTCTCTGCTTAATAACCCACATTTTCTTTTTAACAATTCAAACGAATGTTTTTCATTTGAATCATGTTTAAAGTTAAAGGAATGCCCCTTTAAAAACAAAAAAGATGGTGTTCTTTAATAATTTTGGTAAATAAATGATGTTTTTGCCATGAGCGGGCAGCCGTACTGACCGCCGGCCACTGTAATATTCAGTATACAGACAGAGAGCGCTGTGAACTGGTGACGGCACAGACAGACGGAAACATCCAAAAATTAGAAAACTAAAGACAAGAACAAACACAGAGACAGTGTTGTTATGTAATGTGTAACTGGGAGGTTGGTTTCACATTATTACAAAAGAGGCCTATTTTTAACCCGGTGAGAAAAGAGCCCAGAGCAAACAATAAACAACAAGATGAGAAAAATTCTCAGTGAAATCGTTTATTGTGGTGAGGCTGTGCAGGAGCGCAGAGCTTATAATAAAAACGTGATTGAGAAAATAAAATTTTAAGTCCTTCAACGCCGGCATCCAACAATTAAAAACCCGCTTCCTGCCTGTGGTCGTTGGCTAACCGTGAACAGGTAATGATTAATCCTAGCGTGGGTTTGCCGTGATTCAGACCAGCCGTCGTATCCAGCTGTGCTCAGGCTGCACCGGGACGGGCCGCGAGGTTGGACTGGTTTGAACATGACTCAGGCAGCAGCCAGGTGTTATCCATGAAAGACGTCACTCTGAGGCCGAAGGTCCGACCTGATCAAACGCTGCCCAGAGTTAGACGGAGAGTTAGGAAATCTCCCAAATTACAGTCTGAGGCTGTTTGCTTCAGTCTGTCAGTGTGGGTGTAAACAACCCGAGGACCCGTTCAGGTCTTCAGAGCGCTCATTCGGTCTAAGCCGGTGATGAGAGCGTGGCGTGAAACGCGTGGACGAGCCGTTCGGGCCGTGTCCGGGCATGACTTTCTTCACATGAGCGAGCACATGTGTCGGCAGGTGGGAGGGAGGCTGGTGATTCACTGTGAGCAGAACTGGTTTTGATGCCCTGAAGCAGTTCAGACGCCGTTCCTCTTTATTTTCCAGGGATTCGGAATAAACCAATTAAATGTGAGGACCCGAGGCGCTCGGGGATTCTTCGCGATTCTCTTGAAGTTCTGCTGACGGGCTGAAGAAACACGTGATGTCATGTATTTACTGATAAACTCGGAGGAATGAGCGCCTCCCGGTTTCCAAGCGCACATCTGTTTGTGAATGCTAGTCAGTGTGTCAGGGCTAGACCCCGGTGATTAAGGAGGTGAGCAAACCCCAGCAGGAGTCTGTGTGACGGCAAAACACAAACATTCCCACGGATGATACTTAAAGCGAGATCACCTGTTAAACTGGGCTCACTGTAGTAAATATCCAGAAATGTTTTCAGGATTTTCTGTTTCTGAAAGGAGGGTTTAGTAGTTCAGATTCCTCCTGATGAGCCAGAAAAGCAGATTTAAAGGAGAGTCCATTAAACGAAGCAGGAGAGGCCTGTGGGCAGCGTGTTGTGCAGCACACATGAGATTAACTCGCTGTTTCACAGAGGGACCATCGACCGAGCAGCAACCTTCAGCCAAAAGCTGGCCCTCCTCTCATGTCCACCTGAGGCATTAGCCTTACGGCACATGAGATCCCTGCTTTACCCAGTGAGTTACACCGGCACTGGAGCTCACTGGTGTCTGCTAATTCAAGTCAACTGTCATTGTGTTGTTGGTGCCTCTAAATTTATTTATGACTCATAACATGGCTCGCTTTGTGTGCTGACTCTGCAAGAAGTCTGTGTTTGTGCATTGTACACATAAAGTTTAGCTGACAACTTTCCTCTCCATCCTCACATCCAAAATGGTCACACATGGCTTCACATTTCTAAGCGGGTTCACTGCCACCCCACCCCCCAACCGACTGAGGTCTACCCCACCTGGGACAGGTGTCTCTGAACCAGTAAAAAAAACGGATGAATGGATTTTATAACGGACAGTCAGATCTCAGACTGCCGTCTCCAGGCAAGTTTCTTTTCCCCTCAGCTGTAAAAGACTGATGGGTTTGTTTGTCACCCCGCTGGGCCGGTGGGGAGGTGGCATGGACACTCAAGTTTGAGAACTTCTGTGTGAAGTTCACGTGTTCCCCCGAGGCCTGTTTGGGCTCTCTCCAGGTACTCCGACTTCCTCTTGCAGCTCAAAGATGTACACGTTGGATTAGCTGGTGATCTTTTTTAAATTGGTCGTGTACAGTGAGTAAACAGCGTGAGTGCATTACATTAGTCTGCTTCCTTCAGCTCTTTATTTTAGTTTGTTCTCTCCTTTCACAGTAAATCGTTGTTTTCAGCAGCCGGAGCTGCTGCAGAAACATTGTTAAATCACAGATGGTCGTCTCAGTGGCCGCGGTTAATCTTTGATTAAACACACTCTCCTTTTCCAGAGGATTTACTTTTTAAATACAGCAGCAGCAGAATATTTAGGCCCACGCGTTCATTTATGTGTCTTTGGGTGCGTTTGTTTTTCTAGTCATGAGAAGGTCAAAAGAGCCTGTCTGGAGATTCTCGAGTCAGCCTCTTCTTCTTCTTCCTCACTTCCTCCCCCTCGGTTTTGGGAGGCCTTCAGGGAACAGAGGAGCGGCTCTGTCTGCAGTCAGAGCGCCGCGCTCCTCCGTGTGTCGGGGCTTTGGATACTTTTCAATATAAATGCCAGGAAAAAAACCACAAAGAATGTTTTGTTGTGATTAAACTGGACATTTTTCCCCTTTAAAGTGGTTATATAAGGAAGAAGAATGAATCTTTTGAACAGCGGAGGCTCAAGTAAACAAAAAAAGGGGACCCTTGTTTCACTTAATGCGTGTAATCCAGAGTCTGATACGTGCTGTTAGAGCCGGCATGAAATCTGATCATAACAGGCGTGCGGCAATCTCACTCTGAGTTTTGGAGCATCATTTTGAAAAGTAAGACTAAAGCTGCAGAGTCCCGGGGATTATTTATCCTCTAAAACCTTTTTCATGCATTCCACGGTCAGACCCGCTTCAGCGAGTGAGAGTTTAACAGGCAGTGGAGAAAAGCCCGCCGGGCTCCCCGTGGTGCTCCGCGGCGGGCCTAATCCTCACAGCTGACGTCTGTGCCAAGCGTCCAGACTATCGGTTACTCTGGTTGGTGGAATGCAGGCAGCACATGCAAACAGCCTCCGTCCTGATTGAGGAAACGCGTCACGTCTTCTCATCAGTGAAAGCCTTCCTGTGAGGGAAGTTCTTATAAGTTTAATTTGGGCTTCTTTTTTTTTCCTTCTGTAGAAACTTCAGTCGTGTGGAGATTCGTCCTCTCTCATTGCCCCCCCTCCCCAGAGAAGAGCCAGGTCTCTGGACCACAGGACATCAGACACGGCCATGACGGTGAGCCACTGATCCGAGGGCAGTTTGAGCCTCGAAGTTTCCAGAAGTGACTCTAAGCACAACTTTTTACTCATACCTGATACTGATTATTGATCTGATCCCAGCAGAAAGCTGAGGTAGAGACCCTCCTCTTACCTGTAAGGAAACATCAGGGGAAGCGTCGTCTGTTCTGACCTTTTCAGGCACGTTTAAACTCGCTTTGACCAAAAACGTTTGCAAACACACAGAGAGAAGCTGTCGGTGGAGCAGGTGTGACATGCCTCCAACTGCTGAAACTCTACTCTGCTGACCTGTGGCATAATAAACACAGTCCTACAGATCAGTCAGGCTCAGACTGATATCTGATTCAAACATGAGATGGTGTGGAGTTCCCCCCTCCTACCCAGCCCTCAGTTTTGCAAATGGAAATACTACAGTACTAAAAATCGATCTAAACCTACCTGGGCCTGTCTGTAGAAGTAACTGCCACCCAAATGTGCCACTTTTGGCAAGCCGTGCAACCAAGTGTTTGTGGTAAAAAAAACATCTCAGTCTTACGAAACTCCAAAACCTTCATTTTGTTTTTGTTTTTTGAGCACGATGGGCAAGTCATCCAGGTCCTGAAGGAGCAAAACAGCCCCAGACCATCACACTACCACCACCATGTTTGGCTGTTGGTGCTGAATGTTGTGTTAGCTTTACGCCAGACGTAACGGCAGTCAACTCAACTCGTTAGTCCACAGAATTTTTCCCAAAAGTCTTGGGGGTCGTCCAGACGTTTTTGGGCAAAAGAAAAACAAACCTTTGTTTCTTTTTGGTCAGCAGTGGTTTCCTCCTTTCAACTCTCCCATGGATGCTATTTCTGCCCAGTTTCTTTCTGAATGTTGAATAATGAACTCTGACCTTAACTGAGCCACGTGAGACCTGCAGTCCTTTAAATGTTGTTCTGGATGCTTTTGTCTCTTGGAATAATTTTGATAGGCCGGCCAATCCTGGGAACGTTCACCGCTGTTCCAAGTTTTGTCTCTCACCGTGGTTCACTGGAGTCCCAGACATGGCTTTGTATCCCTTTGAGACTGATAGATGTCAGTGACTTTGTTTCTAGAGATCGCAGCTGCTTTTTGTCAGACAGGTTTATTTAAGTGACTTCTTGATCCAGCCGGTCTGACAGTGTGGCCGAGTGTGAAGTCAGCTTTTCAAATCATTTAAAAACTGCATTTTGTATTTACTCGGTTTGTCTTTGTCTAGTATTAAAATTGATCACATAAGTAAACTACTGGTCAAAAATGATGGAAGCAACAAACAGTCTCAGCTCTTCTCTTTTCTGTGTGTTTTATTCAAACTTTGTATTTTTTATCTTCTGTACAGCCAGACTTGTTAAACTTCAAGAAAGGCTGGATGGTCAAACTGGATGAAAATGACCAGGTAAACATTTTAAAGTAATCCAAATCTGGCTGTTTCAGGTTGTGGTGATGATTTAAAGGATCTTACCAGCCTGTGTGAAATGTGCTTTGCTTCCCTCTAGTGGAAGAAATATTGGTTTGTGTTGTCGACTGACAGTCTGAGATACTACAAGGACTCGACGGCCGAGGAGGTACTTTAAACCCGGCTTCATAAAGTAGAATATAAACAGTTTTTGTGCATTTCCAGATCTTCACCACGTTTTCTTTCGTCTCCTCACAGGCCTCAGATCTGGAAGGAGAGATCAACCTAATGAAGTGTTACAATGTGTCTGAGTACCAGGTGCAAAGAAACTACGGCTTTCAGATCCACGTAAGTCTTCGCTTCTGCATGTCATCACTTCATGTTCTGCTCTAAAGATGGAGGTTAGTCACATGTTTTTATGTCGCAGACTCCGAAGGGCGTCTTCACGCTTTCGGCGATGACCGCGGGGATACGAAAGAACTGGATCCAGGCGCTGATGAAGAACGTCCATCCGGCCAACGCCCCTGATGTGGCCAGGTGATCAAATCAAATCAAACAGGTTTTGTGCAGGTTGTGCAGTTTAAAGTGTTTACAGGTGATTTAAAGATGAGATAAAAGTAGATGAAAGATAAGGTGAAGCTAAAATAAAATGTTGACGTACTAAAAGCACTTAAATGATAATAAAAATGATTGATTATTCTTTTTAAATTTTAAATCATCCTGTTCTCAGTTTACCTGGCCAGCACATTCCCTGCAGCCCACCTGAGGTCCTCCCCAAACCAGACGTGACTCAGGACTCTCCCTCGGCCGACGTCTCCTCGGAGAGCGAGCCTCACCCCAAAGCCAGCAGCGTGACGGAAAGACGGCGCGAAGGCTGCTACAAGACCTTCGACTGGGCTGAATTCAAGCCTGAGAGCGAGCCGGCGGTGGACGCCGATCTACAGAAATCCCCCTGCTCGCTGGAGCTGGGTGACCTGGAGCGAAGGAAGCGGCGCGAGGAGAGGAGGAGGAGGTATGAGAAGATGCTGGGCTTCTCTCTGCTAGAAAAGGACGGCAGCGTCCGAGCGCTGAGTCCGAAATCGCAGCAGAGAATGGAGGAGGAGATGGAGGAGTGCTGGAAGCAGGTGGAGAAGACAATGTTCAGACTGGAGAGGACGGTCCCGCTGTTTTCTGACGGGAGAGATGCAGAGGAGATGGAGAAGGTGCTGCAGAGCTACAGGAAGGCAGTGAGTGGACTTTCAGTTTTAAAGAAGCATGACCAGAAATAAATGATAAGTTGTCTCAGAGTCTGTTGATGTGTAAGTTAAACCATAAAAACAGGTAATTATGCAGATATTATTGCAAGTATATCTTTAATTGACACAGTTGATTCTTTTGTGTTTGCTCACAGGGAAAATACAATCAGTTCGTCTGTTTCTTTTCGATACAGGTATAAAATGAAAAGTAAGGCTCACCTGATGGAGGGTGTGTGAGGCTGTGTAGATTAACTCTTTGTGTACTTTGTGTTATTGGAGGTGGAAGATCTGAAGGTTCAGTTGGAGGAGTCGGAGCATCGACGACTGGAACTGGAAGCTCAGCTCAGCACAGAAAGATTTCAACATCAGCAGGTGTGAGAAAGCAGCTTTTATCTCAGACACTCTTTGGTGTTTGATGTTTGTTGTGTTTGACTGACTTTGATTGTTTCAGTCGGGTTTCTGTAGTTTTATGACCTTTTTTTTTTTCCAGCTGGATTCTCCCGTCAGTCCTGAAGCTGATTTTTACCCATCAGATATGAAAGAAAAGCCACTCAAAGACCCGACGAAGAGCCTAAAGGAGGCGTACAGAGAGCTCCTGCAGCAGCAGAACGTCATGAGACAGAACATGATGGAGCAGTTCGGCCAGGAAACACCTTCACCAACACCACAGCTGCCCAGCATCTGGCTCTGCGATACAGGGGGCGAGCTGCAAGAACTGGAGGATTTATTATCTGAGACAGCGGCCTCACCTTTACTGTCACCTGCATCAGACAGCCAACACTCTCAGAGTGAGGGAATGAGCTTCGATGACAGGACAGCCGACCTCCAGGACCAGCTGCACGCAGACGCCCGTCAGCTGTTTCCTGTCTCAGAGACACAGGCGGATAAGTTCAGCTCGTGGGCCCATGAGTCCGCAGAGGGAGACGAGTCCCAGCTGAAGCAGGTGACTCCTGATCAGGTGACCCTGGAGAAGCTTTCCCTGGAGGTGGAGCTGCTCACGAGCCAGAACGAGGCTCTGAACCAGCGCAACCAGGAGATGCTGAACCAGCTGACGGAGGCAGACCGCGAGATCGAAAGGCTGAAGGCGGAGCTCAGCAGCAGGTACTCAGAGCCCCGTGACCTCCCTGAGGTGGAGCAGCAAGGGAAGACCAGGGTGGAAGATCTGGAGATGGAGCTGAACTTGAAGAACCAGGAGCTCCAGGAGGCCCAGACGCTGATCAGCTCCCTGGAGGAGACCCTGAGGGAGACGGAGGTGCTACTGCAGCTGAGCGACCCGGTAGGAGAGGATGAAAACAAGAAGAGGGACGAGAAACCGGAGGGATACCTGCTGCGGTGTTTCGAAGCGACCGAGGCCAAGCTGACAGAGCTGGAGAGACAGCTCGACCAATCAGAGCTGAACTGCAGGGAGCTGCAGGAAGCGGAGAAACTTTCCTGCCAACGAGCGGCGGAGGCGGAGGCTGACATCAGGAGGCTGAATGAGGAGTTAGAGAAGGAGAGGCTGAAAGGAGACAGAAGTGTTTCTGCCGAGGAAAAGACCCAGAAGGTGATCGAGGGGATGGTCGCAAGGCTGAGCGCTTTGGGGAGACTTTTAGAGGCGATCGACACGTTGGAAGGAGGTGAGGCGAAGGTGGAGGAGGGGGAGAGGAGTCCTGCTGTGGTGAGCCAGCTGGAGTGGGAGGAGGCTTTTTGGAGTTTGCTGCTGAAGAAACTGAAGGAGGATCCGTCCAAGCTGATCGAGCCCGCAGATGTGCGGGTCGGCGAGGCGGCAGAACAGATGGTGCTGGAGACACGAATGCTGCTCATAGGCCACCGTCTGCTTCAGACCGAGCAGGCGGCGCAGGAAGGCAGAGAGGGCAGACGCGAGGGCGAGGCTAACGATATAGCATTGGAAACCACGAAGACGGAGGAGGAGAGCGGCATGAGTGACTTGAGTGACTTTGAGCGTTTCAAAGCCGTCACACAGATTAAAATGTCTATGCTGGACCAGCTCGCCGCCTCCCTCAGCGCCGCCGCCGTGCACGAGGAACTCCAGCCGACAGCAGACAGACTGTATGAGTTTCACTCTTCAGATCATCCTTGGATAGCGTCGTTCATTTACTCGGCGGCAACCGAAGCACTTTACCGCCATCGATTGTGCAGGCTTTGGGCTAAATACGCCAACTGCTCAAAATGCGCCAAACTCCGGGAGGAGAACGAGGACCTCAAAGCAAAACTGTCAAACCTTGAACAACGACGCACATCGAAGATGAACGCAGGCTGCCAGACTGATGAGATTTACCTCCAGGACGCGGAGCTTCAGGGCGCAGAGGAGAGTGAAGAAGAGGAGGAGGAATTGATAGGTGAGATGGAAATCCCACAGAAGGTCTCAGATGAAAGCTTAGAGGAGAGCGATGAACCAGATGGAAACGTGGAGCTGATTTCAGCTCTGAGAAGAAAGGTGGAGGAGCTGGAGGAGCAGCTGACGGTCTCCGAGGACAAAATGACTTTGGTGCAGCTACAGCACGAGAAAGAGACGGAGAAGCTGAAGGTAGGTGCCGCTTTCATCCACTTTTGTTTGACTTCCTGTCACGAGCTTTGTGTGTGACCTGTGTGAGCGTCCGCTGTGCCTGCAGGTCACCTGCGAGCGTGGACTCGCCTGCATGGAGGAATCTCACCTGAAGGTGGTTGAGGGGCTGCAGCGTCGACACAAACAGGAAGTGGAGCGCCTCCTGGTGGACAGGGACAGACTATTAGAGGAGGAGAGTGCTGCTACTGCAACAGGTGAGGGAAAGCGCCCAGTAAGAGATGAGGTGTTGCCCAAAATCGATTCAGTTTCAAATATTCAGACTTCCTCCTCTTCCTCTCAGCGATCGAAGCCATCAAAAACGCTCACCGCCTGGAGCTGCAAAGGGAGGTGCAGAGGAGATGTGAGTTCGAGAACAGCAATGGGCTCTCAAACCTGGAGGAAGTCCACAGGCAGCACAGGTACGTGAGCATCCCAGCAGGTTTTACAAGACAGGAGGGAAACACTGGAGTTAAACTAAAATGTCATTCTGGAAAAATCATCACCGCAGGCCGGCGTCAGGACAAAGAGCAGACTGTTGATTCTGGTGGTCAAAGATGTTTTTTACAGGGAGAACAAAAGCACCTGCAGCTCACAGCTCTGTGCCAGAATCCACAGGAAACCTTTTCCCCACCAACACGGTGCTGGTGCAGAGCCTGAACTGAACTGGCTGGCAAATGTTTTAAATCCCATGATATTTTTTTTCAACAATCAGAGCCCGAAAAAATCCTACCTGCCCTCTGTGAAGGCAGGTAGGAGGTGCTCGTACATAACATAGAACATGTAAATCACAGCAGGCTCTCATACTCCCAGCAGGTTTCTAAATCAGTCTATTTTCTGATGGAAATGAGTGAAACTGGATCCAGACTGGGAACCAGCACCCTGTCATAACCGCTGCAGTTGAGTGGGAAGCAGCAGTGATGAGAATTGGCACCTTTGTCTGCTCCTCTGCATCAAAAGGAGCCAGCTGAGGTGTTTCAGGCATGTGATCAGGATGCCAGTGAGGGGTTTGGGACCCGGTGCAGGCCCAGTACAGATCGAGTCTATCAGCTGGTTTGGGAACACCTCGGTGTGCCGACAGGAGAGCTGAACAGAGAAAATACGGATAGGTTGTGACTCTCAGTGTGTGTCTTTGCAGTGAGGAGCTGGCCTCCTGCCAGCGGGAGCTTGAGGTTTTATCGCAGCAGTTTTCTCTGAAGTGTCTGGAGAACGGACATCTGGTCCAGGCTCTGGATGCCGAGAGGAAGGCCCTGTGCCAGTGCCAGCAGGAAAACCAGGACCTGAGGACCAGAAACCAGGTGAGACGCACAATGAAGGCCGTTAACGGCTTCTTCTGACATCCTGAAATTTAAAGACAGTTCAGATCACTCTCATTTTCCTCTGCAGCTTTCTGATTTAGCGTCTAAGTCTGCGGCCGCCATTGTAAAAATCTCCACATGACGATTGTTCTCTGTTTAGGTCCATTTATGCAGCCTTTGTTTACACTTTGGTGAAACACTAATCAGGATAATTCAGTGTTTTTACTGTTCCTAAGTAGATTCATGGACTTTTGTACTTGGATCATGTCAGAAATCATTCATTGTTTGAGTGTTTGTGGCTTTACAATCTTTTGCACGCACATTAAAAAGCTGAGCTGTTGTTCACTGTGAATAAAAGCTGCAGGAGTCAAAAAACAGGCGAAAGATATTCACAGACTCCAGTGAGACCAGAGGTGTGAGCTCGACTGTCGCTGTGGGGGTTTAAACATGTCTCCAAATACTTTTAAAAAAGTGTTTTTGAGGTCAGAGGTGAAGCAGCTTGATCGTTTCTCCTGTTTTTCACTTTTACTTGTTCAGGAGCTGAGCGGCCACCTGGCAGCAGAGATCACCAGACTGTGCACGCTCGCCAAACAGGACGCTCTGCCGCTCAGTCAGGGGATGGACGTGTACGAGATGGAGGTGAGTTCGGCTACTGCATGGTCATCGAGAGGATTTTAGCCACAGCTTTATTTCCAGCATTCAAAGTTATTAAAAAGGACCGAGTATGAAGAAGTCCCACCCTCTATTTTGCTGTCCAAATAGAGGGGCAGCCAATCAAAAGAAGGCTTGCATAAAGGTGGGTGGCTTTAAAAGAAAGAGGAGCTCAGGGAGAGGATGAACCTGAGGCTGCACCAAGGCCCAGGATCAGAAAAATAAGGATTATTTTGAATTGTGAGTAGGGTTGCAAAGGGGCGGAAAATTTCCGGTAAATTTCCGAAAAGTTTCCGGTAAATTTCCATGGTAAGTTAAGCTTGGGAATTTTGGAAATATTCCATATTGGAAACTGTCCATGGAAATAATGGGAATTATGGAAATTAATGGGAATTTAGGAGAACTAACTGGGAATATATTATTTCCAAGCATAAATATAAACAGAAATCATAAGAAAACCTCCATGCAAAATGTTTTCAACAGATATTTAAACAGATTTATTTGTAAGTACAGTAGAATAGAACACGTTTCAATAACTTGTTTCATGGATGAATAAAAACAGAAATGTTGAGTTCAATATTACCATCCCCTAACCCCGCTCATTCAAAAATGCCCCCTGTCCAAAAATCTCCACAAAGTCCCATTCAAAAGGTTAAATGAAAAATGCCACTTATCCTCCAAAACGTCCCATTAAACATTCAAATCTTCCTTCAAGCAATCCTCTTTTCTCATTTTTGCTCAGTCAATAGACTCTTCCTGGACCTCATCATCATCCAACAACATGTCCACTTCCTCAGCATCCAACTCTGAGTCTTCCTCTTCAGTGTCACTTTCCAGCTTTGTTGAGGATGGCTCTGTGTCAGGCTCAAAGAGCCGTAGGTTTGCCCGAATGCCGACCAGCTTTTCCACTCTCACATTTGTGAGCCTGTTGCGAACCTTTGTGTGGGTGTTCCCAAACAGTGACCAGTTGCGCTCGGAGGCGGCTGATGATGGTGGGATTTGGAGGAGGATGGAGGCTACAGGTGCAAGGGCCTCAGATTCACATAGTCCCTTCCACCAGGTGGCTGCAGATATGTGCTGGCATGACTGCCATATTCCATCCCCTTTCCAAAGGCCTTGCTTTGTTCGATACTTTGCCAAACTGCCTAGAACTTTGCCTTTATCGAGACCCAGGTGGTCAGACATGGCTGTAATGACCGCATAGGCACCGTTGATCTCTTCCCCGGAAAGTATGCCCTTGTCATATTTGGGGTCCAGCATGTATGCTGCTGCATGCACTGGCTTCATGCAGAACTCCCTCCGCTGTTCCAATGACTTGACCACAGCCGTTTCCTCTGCTTTCAGTAGTAGGGAAGTGGGCAGAATTGTCTGGATTTCTTCTTTGAGTTCTGCAAAAAGGCACTGGACATCTGACAAGATGGCACCATCCCCCTCTATCTTCGCTATTGCTGCTGCAATAGGTTTGAGGATTTTCTGACTGCTAGATACTCTTTCCCAGAACACATCATCCAAGATGACCTTCTTGATGTCACTGTCGATGCCTACAGACTGGGATATGGCCATCTCTTGCAGAGACTCCTTTCCCTCCAGAAGGCTGTCAAACATGATAACAACACCACCCCATCGCGTTATGCTGGGAAGCTTCAGTGTAGTACTCTTGTTCTTTTCCTTTTGCTTTGACAGAAATGTAGCGGAAGTTACTTGTTTGCCTTTAACATATTTCAGAACTTGCTTCACTCTCTTATTCAGAGTGTCCATTGTTTTTAGTGCCATTATGTCTTTTAGGAGAAGGTTTAGTGTATGGGCTGCACAGCCAATAGTAGTTATATGAGGGTAGGTCTCCTCCACATGTGCCCAGGCAACCTTCATGTTGGCTGCATTGTCAGTGACCAGTGCAAAAACCTTATCTGGTCCAAGGTCATTGATGATCACTTTTAGCTCATCTGCAATGTATTGGCCTGTGTGTCTGTTTTCCTTTGTGTCTACACTCTTGTAGAACACAGGCTGAGGAGTGGTGATTATGTAGTTAATAATTCCTTGTCCCCTGATATTGGACCATCCATCAGAGATGACTGAAATACAGTCAGCTTGGTCAATGGTCTGTTTCACCTTTGCTTGAACTCGACTGAACTCTTCATCCAGTAGATGAGTAGACAATGCATGTCTGGTTGGGGGAATGTATGCTGGTCGGAGAACATTCAAAAATCTCTTCCAGTACACATTGGATGTCAGAATCAGGGGTGAGCCAGTTGCATAGATTGCACGAGCGAAACACTCATCTGCGTTTTTCTGGCTAGTGTCATCCATAAAATCAAAGAATCCTCTGATGCCAGAGGGACCAGGAGCTGATGAGTGGGTATCTGACTCTGATACAGCTGAAACAGATTCATTTTCCCCTTGAGTGGAATTCCTGGCTGCTGCATGTGTTGGGCCTTGAGGAATTTTTTTGCACTTTGCAATGTGCTGCTGCATTTTTGTGGCATTCTTCACGTACGTCTTATCACAATACTTACACATATATACAGATTTCCCTTGTACATTAGCTGGTGTAAAATGTCTCCACACATCAGATAGCGCACGTGGCATTTTTCTGTAAAATAAAACAAGAGCTTGTAAAAATGCTAATGCAATGCAAGAGATCGTAATAATACAATTGCAATATGATAATAAACAGATATAAATAGTAAGGCTAGCTAAACAACTGGAATGATCTTCAAAACAAAACAACCAAATGAGGAAGCTAGCATCTTCTTTATGTTATACTAGCTATGGCTTATTTAGCATCTAACAGATGCTAGCATTTTATTTAGCATCTAACAGATGCTAGCATTTTATTTAGCATCTAACAGATGCTAGCATTTTATTTAGCATCTTATCAGATGCTAGCATTTTATTTAGCATCTTATCAGATTGCTATCTACCAGATTAATACATTTTATGTGATATTCACAATTTAAACATTTAATGAATATATTTTCCCATAATATCATCAAAACTTACCTCACTTGTTAAGTCCACAGGCTCAAATGTGTGCCTTTAATACTCTTTGTCCTTCAGGCTCAAAAGTGTGGTCCATGTGTACATGTGATGGAGGCATGCACAGTGCCAGTAGGTGGTCTCAATAGCCATGCAGCAAGCTTGTGCTCTGTACATGTGATTAAGGAATGGCATGGATATTCAAGTGTATTTGAATTGCATTTGTTTGTTTTTGTCAATATTATGCTAAAATATACTTTCCTCAACTATATTTAAGTTCCCTAAGAAGAGCCAACCTTCAATTTTGAAAATTCCCACTTTATTCCCATAAATTCCCGTTAATTCCCGTTTATTCCCATAAATTCCCGTTAATTCCCGTTAATTCCCATGGAAAGATTCCATCTTTGAAAATTCCGGGAATTTTGCAACCCTAATTGTGAGTCATGCAAAGCTACTCTGGAGCTGGTGTCAACTTTCGGCATGTGATACCCTCTGGCTCCATCAACACAAACTGCAGTAAAAACTGAAATTACACCCACTCTGGTGATTCCACATAAAGAATGATGGTTTTTCATGATTGGCTCACACGTACAATATGTAAACTATGTAAATGTGCTCGTGAGCCGACTCAAAGGTTAAAAACACATTTCATTTCAGATCACGCTGCGAGTGAAGGAGTCTGAGGTCCAGTGTCTGAAGCAGGAGATCACGTCTCTGAAGGACGAGCTGCAGTCGGCTCAAAGGGTCAGTTTCACAGCAGCTGCACTAATAATACAAATATTACTAATAATATTGTAATCTGCTAGTTAACCAGTCCGTGCTGCAGAGTTTCATCTGTTTTTAAACCTCAGTGTTTGATTTTGAGAACTGAAGGAGTGCTTGAGCCTGAACAGCTCATACTATCAGACTAAATAAGCAGATGATGTTGCTTCTACCAGCGCGGGGCTTCCAAACATTAGCTGTAGTCACGATCTGTGTACAGGTGACTTACTTGCAGGGTTCGAGTGTGTTAATTAGGACTGAGGGTGATCTGTGCCTGGAGCCGATCGAATCGAGTGGACGAAACGGCTAAATAAACCAGATTTTGTTTTGTTTTTTTGGTGTGACAGGACAAGAGGAACGCGACAAAGAAGTACAAGGACATGTACACGGAGCTGAGCATCGTTCGGGCAAAAGCGGAGCGAGAGGCAGACGAGCTGAGAGAAAACCTGAGGCTGGCTCATCAGGCGCTGGGACGGACGTCGCCGTGACGACTTGTCAGTTTTATTTCCTCATTATATGCCACCTCGCCCCACAGTTTACTTCAGATTTGTATAGAGATAAAGATGTTTTTACTGCTTTAACCTTTCTGACACTGAATCTGTGATGTGTTTGTATTTGCTGAATATTACCATATAAAAAACTGTAAAATATTTGTTTTGTTGTTTGTCATTTTAGGAAAATATTTTAAATTAAACTCCTTTTCTGGCTGATACAGCTGCACTGTAATTTATATTTGTATTCAGGCTTTAACACTGCAGTGTTTTTATTGTAAAACTATTATTTTTATTAAATGAATTTGTCTCATTGAACCAGCGATGTTGTGTTCCATTGTGCTAAAGGTGAAATGCTTTTCATTATTGCACTGGGTTCCTATACAGTGGTCCCTCAGCTATCTCGGGAGTGATGTTCTAAAAATAACCCGCGATAGGTGAAATCCACAAAGTAGCCAACTTTATTTTTTACAATTATTATGGATGTTTTAAGGCCGTAAAACCCCTCACTACACACTTTATACACTTGACTCAAACAGGCACGAACATTTTCAGAATTTTCTCTCTTGTTTAAACACTCTTAAAGTTCAAACCTTCGTAGAAAAATAAGTCCAGTATTATAGAACTAAACCAAAGGCACCCGCAGGAGCCTATGACGGTGCAAAACATTTCATCGACATTGTTGTGTTTGTTGGGGAGAAAACTTACAAACATACAGTACAGCACTTCAGAGTCACACTGCTAGCATCGAAGATTTATGTAAATTTGACGAGCTGAACGCATTCTGTACTGGACAGGAGACAGGCACGAGATTGATTGACAATGGTCTACAGCCAATCAGGACGCAGAACGGCTGTAAAAAAAAAAAATAAAAAAAATAAAAAAGCATGCGAAGTTGCACAAAAAAAAAATTGCGAGGCCACGAAAGGTGAACCGTGTTATAGCGAGGGACCACTGTATATAAGAAGTTTTTATCAACACATTTACCTTTATTTTGGCAGTTGTGGTCCTCCGTATCATAGAGCTACATGTTTCGTCATTTTGCCTCTAATTAAAATAAAAAACAGCAATAATTTGTACCAAAAATAAATAGATAAATGTAACAGTTTTTTTAATTAAGTTATTCTGACATCTTGTGAAGATGCAGCAGTAAATAAGAATCAGAATGTGAAAGCTAGAAGGAGTGAGTGAAGATACCTGAAAAAGTTAAAGGTGATTTCCAAGTGAATATTTCACAATAAAAGCCCCATTTGTGTGACGTAGGAGTTTATTTCAGATTTCCATGAACATAATTTTACATAGTACTATTGAAAAGAATGCAGTTAATAAATTATTAATATGCAAAATTCTATACTTTAGGAAATTTTGTTTCTGGCACATTTTTTTTTCCACAAAAGTCTTCACCACAAAAGTGGCAGAAACAATCGCCCATAGAGCTGCACATTTGTAGATTTTGGGGGGGATGTTATGGGTGATATGGGATAGTAGTTTGGTAAAGTGTGAAATAAGTCTTCAGTATAAGTATACTAAAAAGAAAATGATCAAAAAAACATGAGTGACAGATATTTTGGTGAAGTCACGATTACAAACAAAGTTTTCAATCAAACAAAACAGAAGTGCTGAGCTCGGTGTGACTGCAAAGGTGACACGAAGTTGAAATACAAATAGATGTTGACGGTTTCCTGAAGCTCTTATTTTGAAGACGCCACCTTCTTTTCCGCTTTATTTCGCGGTGGCTTGACTAAGGAGGGAAGAGACGTCCATGATGACAACTTTAAAATACCGATGGTAGCAGCAGGTCGGGGTTTACCTGGTGGATTTCACCTCCGCGGAAATGTTCACGGGTCATCGTCGCGTCAAGTATCGGCTGCGTTTTGGAGCAGCGTAGCGGGCCGACGTCGGCTTGCTGTCCGGCTAGCATGAGCTGGGGCTGGCGTCGCTGCTGTTTACATCCAGTCCGGGCCATGGGCCTGGAGAGCTGCGTTAGCTAACCGCGCTACTCGCGCTGCTCCGGGGAAGGTGTCACCCTAAAGTCCGCAGTGTCAGGATCGGGGAGGTCCGCCCCAACCGCCCACACCTCAGGGGTAAGATCCCCAGCTGTTTGACAACAGCAAAACATCTGTAACAGGCAGGTTTTAGGAGGCATCTGAGTGAACGGGCCTACCTGTTAGAGGAAAAGCTGACATAACTTATCGATTAATTAGTTGGGTTTTTTTCTCATCCATCAGTCACTACAGCCATATCCTTAGTCATCAGATATAAATTATTGTGATATTTACATTTATTTCCTGTGTATTATTTAAAAGTAGCTTATATTTTACTGCTTGTCCGGCTAAATAAATAAAATAATAGTAAGCTACATCTACATCGAAATTTGATTAGAAAGGACGATACCGTGAAACTAAATCCTTTATCGTCTTATATTTCTTGGATAGGAGCTGGTTTTCATGTCACGATTATCACGGATAAAAAAAAAAAAAAAGAACAAAATGCAAATTTAAAAAAAGGAATGATACTTCGTGTCTAACTTTATTGATTGCGTGGCTTTTGGGGGGAAATGATTCAAAAATACAAAACAGAAATGCATCATGGTCAGTCTGTAATCAGTCATAGCTGTACAAAGGCAAAAAGAAGGATAGTGTAATTGAATGATGGATTACAGTGTCACTGTGGGCCAATCACTGTTACTGATAATCCTGGAGACTGACAGCAGAAATTTAAAAAAATAAAATAAATTTTCATTGATTTATCGTAATGTGTTCATGCTATAAAGGTCTATGCAGATCTGCGTTTGTATGCTTATTTTCTAATACATTTTTTTTATTATACCATTTACCTGTAAACTCATATTAATAACAAACAGGTCATATGACCATCCATTGTTTACCAACACTGAACTGATTGTTTTTGTCTGTTCCATAAATATTCTTTAAGTTGCACGTGTGGCTTTAAATGTTAACTTATTTGTTACCCACTAACAAAACAGCTCTTAAAGTTTCAGTTGCTCTGGTTTGACTGTTTTCAGTTTTCAGTCTGTGTGTTTTTGGGGTGTTTTTTTTAATCACTGGGAAGCTGTGCTAACTGGATCACAGGGTTTTGCTCGTCTGTGTGTTGCAGTGATGGATGTGTCCTCCCAGGATCCTCCTCTCATGGCGATGGACCTGTCAAAGAGCTACAACCCACTGACCCGCAGCCACGCTGAAGCCATGGACCTGGCCAAGAAGCCCGAGTGGTACCACAGACGCCCAGTGAGCACAGATCTCGCCTCCTCGTACAGATCCAGAGCCTCCTCCTCCTCCTACGGCTCGCTCTCCACGCAGCCAGGAGCGCCCGTGCGCTGCAGGGACATGGAGGACGGCCCAGAGTCTTTGGGGGGCTACATGAACTCGACGCTAGGTCCAGGGCTGGATCTGTACCACGACGGAGTCCATGGCAGCCTGTGGCATCGGGGTTTCTGTGGGCCCGAGCAGAGCGGTGGCCCCGTTCCTGAAAGCAGCGGCGGAGAGGAGAGCGACAGCGGCTCTGATGTCATCTTCCTCGTGTCCGCTGCGAAGGAGCCGCTCCTGTGCGGCTCTTTCATGCAGGACGGCGTGGCACACATGGTGGAGCCCCTGTCCCCCGCCGCGTCCTCACTCGACGAAGAGCGAGCGTGCTACCACCTACCTCAGCCTCTGAGCTCGCCCAGCCCTGACAGCTCGTACTCGGAAGATTCCTCGGACAGCTCGGTGGACATTCCTGTACATCACACCCGGCCCGTCGTCCTCCTATCCGACCTCGGTGCCGTTTACGCCAACACAGCTGAATCTGCGGTCGACATCTCCAGCGATGACAGCGACATCATCGAAGTTTCTGTCACTGATCAGAAGAAGAAAAACAAATGCTACCAGAAGACTCCTCCTCCTCAGAGTGAGAGCGAAAAAGCGCCGCAAAGCGAAGTCCGCCGCAGCGCTAGGATACGAAGGCCGGCCTCAGAAATCCCGCCGCTCACCTGTAACGTATCTCGTCATAGCTTGAGCAGGCGAGTCAAACACGACGCTGTGGGTATATACAACGAGAGCTGCGACTCCGATGAAGTGATGGACTACGTCTTGAGGGTGTCTAGCTCAGACGAGTTGCTGGTGAAGTCGCCACAAAGAGCAAGAAGCCATTCAGAGGAGTCTGACGCAGATGTTGGGACGGACAGGAAGTCCCCGCAGATTGAGACGCAGCATCAGCGCGAAGCTTCAAATGCAAAAACCGTTAATCACAAACGAAAGAAGCCGCTTGCAGTTCCTAAAACAAAAGAGTTAAGAAGAACAAAACAGAAGCGTAGGATCCCGCCACCATCGCCGCCACCGCACCAGAATGCTTCAGCCTGTAGGAGTGCGGTGGCGAGCAAAAAAACTGTCGCAAGGTGGCGGAGGAAACGCCGCCGTCAGACTGGGCCTTCGTCTCTGTTTTCTCCGACAGAGACTGAGATCAAGCTCAAATATGTGAAAACTAAAGAGGACAAAAAGGAGAAGAAATCGGGCGGTTTCTGCCCGTTTGTTCACCTGGAGCGGCGAGCGTGCACTGTGGTCAACTACCGGGAGGAGGAGGCAACTGTTCGGAGCAGCGAAGGAGGGAGGCGGGCTGCTTGCAAGTCTCTGTCCGGGTTTGTTCCCAACACTTCCTGTTTTCAGCCGGGTCGGCTCAGCTCAGACAGCCGGTGCGAGTCATCGCTGTTCTGCTGTCTGTGCGGCCACACCGCCAACGTCATGGGCCTTGGGGACCTTCACGGCCCCTACTATCCCAGCGTGGACGCCCAGAAGGAGGAGCTAAACGGACTCTCTAAAAGCCGAGGGGTAAATCCCTCAGACGACAGCAGAGCTGCTGATGGCAACGCCTCCCCAAAGGTGCCTCTTCACCTGGATGAGTGCTGGATCCACGAGGACTGCGGCATCTGGTCTGCTGGCGTCTTCCTTATCCGAGGAAAGCTGTACGGGTTGGAGGAGGGAGCGCGGCTCGCGCAGGAAACGGTGAGTTCTGAGAACATATGATCCTTATCACACGATTTTCTTTTTTTAATCTATTGAAAGTCCCAAAGATGGTCGTGTTTCTTATGAACATTCACAGTTTCACATTATGAGGTCAGTGTATGAGCAAGTAGCTCCTCAAAGCCCAAACACTGAGGTACAGACTTTTTTTTTCTTTTCTTCTCATGGCTCTGTGTGATGTCATAAACAGTGGATATCCCTCATGGGGTCATCTCCGACACACAGCCAATCAGAAGAAAGCTGGCTTAAAGTGAGGAGGAGATGTCTGTTCTGAGAGCCAGCCATAAATATGGATTATTCTGAACTGTTTAATCATGCAGAGCTACTCTATCAGAGAGCCAGAATAAATATATGAATATTTTTATAAATATTTTTTTTCTTTTTTCTTTTTTTAGATTTGTTCCACCTGCCAGCAAACAGGCGCAATAATGGGCTGTTTCCAGAAGGGCTGCCCCAGGAATTATCACTACAGATGTGCCATCCAGTCGGGTACGAGTTCAGCACTTCGGTGATGCTCAGTACTGACTTTCCTTTGGTTATTTCATGTCCTGCTTTTGTTTTTCCAGGCTGTGTCCTCAATGAGGATAACTTCTCAATGAGATGTCCAGAGCACAAGGTAAAAACATAGCAATGAGGTGGAGTGTGAGGAGCTGCTTGGCCTGCAGGGGTCACTGTTGCTGCTTTTTGCAGATGTTTAAAGGCGTGTGTGAAAGTAGAGGGACGTTTCCACATGCTACACACAGCGAGGCCAAAGAAGCAGTTTGAAATTTAACTGGATATTAAAACATTTTAGTCTGTTTTTTTTTTGTTTTTTTTTAATTATTTAACAGAAGAGTTAAAATCAAAAGTGCATGTCCAGTGTCTTTTCCTTAAATGCCTTATTAAATGGTTATAAGGAGGTCGTACTTTGATTCATTTAAACAGCTGTCTCTCCAGTGGATTTCTTCCCAAACTCCATCGTCTTGTAACTGCAGCTGGCGGCAGTAGTCTTTGTTCTGCTCCACCTGCTTCACGAGGCCCTCGAGCCTGCAGAAGATCTACAGAGCAGAACAAGCGCTGCCGATGCCAGCTGCAGTCCGAGGCGCTGGAGTTTGAGTAAGTGTGTCAGTCGCAGCAGCCACATCTGGAATTTAAGTCTCAGCTGACTTAGAAAGCAGTCCACCTGCTGTAGGATGAAACCAGAGGTCAAAACGGGACCCTGTAGCAGGCTGAACGTTTATTTCTGCTGTAAAGTTGCACGTTGGGGACTGGCTCGCTGTTGAAGCCTCAAGTGGACGTTAGAGGAACTGCAGCATTTGACCCCATTAGCATTAGCCTCGTAGCTGATGCTGTCTAAAAGCTCAGCACGAGTTAAACGTTTGCTCTTCTTTTTGTTTTTCTGAGCTGTTTTTGTGAACGTCCTGATTTTGGCATTTTATTTGCGGCTGATGTTCGTTTGTCTCCAACAGAACAAACTGTTCATAAGTGCGACCAGACAGCAGAAGAGGTGACACAGAGGACACATGAGGGCACTGGAGGTTTGTACTGTCGACCTTTACTTTTATTTTAAACCAGGACATGAAACTTGGGTTTAAGAGTCCTTTTTTTGTGGGTGTGTGGGCTGGATGTGCAGCAGTGCTAACACTGTTTATTAATGCATTTTAAATTGATAAATGGAATCTGGGGACTTTGAAGAGCTTATTTAGGACCAAAAGTTGTGTCACGTATCCAAATAAGGTGAATTCAAAGCGTTAAAAAGAAAAAAATCGTGTCCTTGCCTGACGTCGTCCTCCTGTGTTTGTGTCCTCAGATCTCCTCAGGGTGCGACGGGAGCTGCCTGACTTCACCTCAGCTGTTAATCTTTCTTTTTCCCCTTGTTTTGCAAACACTAATTAAAGTACGTGTGTGCTCGAGCAGAAGAACAAACCTTCTGGTAAGGTTTCACCCATCACGGCAGACAGATGGAAGCAGGCGGCCACTTTGGGTTTATTTTCAGTAAGAAGTGTCTTTGGTTCTGTTTCTGTAGGTCTTTAACAGGCACTTACCCCAACTGGACTGAGCTGAGATGGTTTGTGTTTATTTATTCCTCCTCTTGGAGATCCACACTTGGACTAGCCACAAAGATAGTTTATAATTTGAACATTACGTTAGAGTTTAAATAAGCTTTATTGATGTACGGTATAGAGTATAATATCTTTATATGAGGCCACTTTTTTCTACTGTTTTTGTACTACTTTTCTATTCCTGTTCAGTCATAACATAATTTATTTTCCTCCAGTTGCATGCACGGCTGTTTGCTATGATGCACTTTATAGTCTAATTTTACTAGTTATTACTCAGCTGTTATTTATGTCCGTCTGTTCTTCCCTTTTCTACTTAAATTATTTAAATTTAAATAAAGCTGCACTAAGCTAAGATTCACAGTTAGAAACGAGGGCGTCCTGTCCTCGCTGATGGAGATAACAAGCTGCACATTCACCAGAGTCAAGCACATTTCATTCAGCGGTGTCAGGAGTTTGTTTTTCTCCAAATAGAGGAAAAGATTCAACCCATTAAAAAGATGTTTATCAGTGTTTATCTCACATAGAAGGATTTTTTTAAATAATAAAAATAAAGGAAAGTTAAAGGGTCTGTTCAGTCAAATCACACGTTTATTTAGAGGTTTGAAATTTGGGTGATGGGAAAATGCTGAACTAAGATATAAATGTAAAGCTTCTGGGATACATGATAGGATATTATTACCACTGAAGGGGGTGGATTAAATGCATAGCTGAGGTGGGTGATTTTACTTTTAATGCTAGGAGTTTTACAAAAGGCAAAAAACCCTTGCAATTAGTTTAATCAGAAATGCAGATGGAAGATTTATGATTTATGTGAATTTTACAAGGCAGAAACTTGCAATTCCCTGTAATCTAAGAATGACATCATATCTCATTTTATTGTATATTTGGGAAGAAATTTACACTTAAATTCCTAAAGTTTGTATTTTTTTTCTGACTTAAGCGTGAACATTGCTTTCTTGCCAGCCCCTTAATTATCATCGACTTTCAATAGTCTTTTTTTAAGGTCTATTTTTTTTCAACTGTCAATTCATTAGCGCCACCTGCTGGCAAAAGTCAGTCGGGCTCTGTAGCCCAGTAAACAGCAGTTAGTCAGTGCTGACTTCTATCAATTTCCTGTTATTTAAGGCTAGGTGATAAACAAAAGTGTTTTGTGTCTTAAGTGTGAGAAACTTCACCTTTAAAAATTGGTTTGAATAGTTTTGTCAGTCCTGATAATTTTAATTTTGGCCAAAACGTCTCTGGTGAGCACAAGAATTTTTTTAATTCCAGGAAAAATATTTGGAAATGTTTGTATTACTAGTAACTAACTCTATACCACCGATGCTGAGCCCAGACAAAAACCAGTTCAGTTGTTTGTATAATGATGAATTTGGAAAGCTAAAGGGCCATTACAGTTTATTTCAGCTGTTGTATTCAGCCTTTGCAATACAATGGAAGCTATGTTAAGCAGCTATGAAAATAAACAGTTTTAAAATATAAAACAAATTTTTAAAATCTAAGAGAAAACGTCAGAATTTCCAAAACAGGCAGCCTGAGGAGGTTTTGGTGATTAAAAAGTTCAGCGAATGGGTAAAAAAAAATCTAAAATGTGATTTAACTTTTGCCAGGGTCTATGCATTGTCCTCAATAATGATAATAATATCATTATCAATAATATTAAAATTAATAATAATAATGATCAGTTGTGATTTGGGTGAATTGACCCTTTAGCAGTGCTGGAGTGGCCTAGTGCAGCTTTGACTGTCCGTCTGTGTTTGTCGTTGCTGGACTGAAATGTTTAAAAAGCTTTTAAGGAAACGGTCCGTTTGGTTTCATGCCTGCACTTCCTCTTAATTAATTACTAAATCGTTAAAGTTATATAATAAAAGTCTGTTAAACTGAAGCCTCGTCTGTGTTTTGAACTGGAAATGCACGAATGATTTTGAGCTTCGCCAAGTTTATTAATGTTGTTCATGCCGAAATTTCATTCCTGCTCCCACACAGGAGCAAAATGGTTGATGCTGCAGGGCAGGTAGTGAGTTCGGCAAAAAAACATCTGAAGAGTTTTATTCTCAGACTTTAAGTCTTTCTGCTGATAAACAACTGAAAACATCCTGCTGCTGGTATCTGAAGTTTAACGATCAGAAACAAACTCTCTTTAATAGAAGACGATCGTAGGAGATTATTTCACTCCAAGTCTTCAAAGTATTTGTAACCAATAAGTAAGACGTGAGTTTAATTTCAGTAATGTTAACTTCTTTATTGTAACATCTTTCTTTTTCTTTGTGGGCGTTAGTGTGAAGGCAGGACTAGTTTTTACACACAGTCTGAAGTGCTGATCAGTGGCTCTGCTGCTACCTGTCCATGTGTCTGATTAGTCAGATGCTGCTGGCGCGGTTGCTTTCATGTGAACACACTCTGCTTGTCAAGATAATAACCACCTTTCTATGACTGCTTAGTCTGACTCCAGATGTTAAAGTGACGCCAGATAACCAAATCGTAAGGCTGGGTCAAATCTGGTGGCCTCTGTTTGTGGTTTCTTAGCGTGGCTGCTATTTTAGATGTCTCAGAAGCCCCGTTGTCATCACTAGTTAACTTGCGATGGGCTTGATTTTCATTTTCGGGAAGAAGATAAACTCAAACGGACTCAAATCTGGCTTCAAAGCTGCTCAAACCAACTCAATTGTAGCTGAAGATGGGGCTCTCATTACCAGAGATGATCCTCCACATGAAAGCCATGTCAGCTTCTTCAGTTTCAACCAAATGTGTTGATGTTTACCATTGAAAGCTTTCTGAACAGGACTTCCAGGGAATGATCTAAAAATGTCCAGTAAGGCCTGAGAAGGTGACCCTGAAGGTGAGCCGGGCCAAACTTCAATCAGATAAGGCTTTGATTTTTATAGACCTGCACCGATCGTCTCAGAGTTGTTCCCTGGTGGTAGAGGACATGTGGGCCGCAAGCTGCTGCATCGCTTATGTTCAACAGTTTATATCTGAAGCTCCGTTTGACTCATTTGGATAGAAATAGCCTTCGTGTCACAGAGATGGCTTCTATATTTGGGAGTTTCTTACACCTCTGCTTCGTCACATCATCATCATCGGGCTGCTGGTCTCACCTGCTCAAAAAGCCTGGCTGTTGGAGACGGTGGCGGCGGTAGTGGCATAGCGATGGCGTTATTTTTGCATGTGCAGCTGTGCTGTTTGAGGTCATTTGAATATGAGAAAATGGAAATTTTCAGCATTTAATCAGAAGACACTGTTAGTATGCCTGCAGAAGCTGCATCCAGGCGCGTAGACCCCCATCTCCTTTAGATGGTCTGAGAAAGCCGAACGTTGAACTTCAGTTGGACTGTTTGGATGTTCCAGTGAAAGAAATGGTAACTAAACCTTTAGTCACAGCTGTGATCATCACATGAGCTAAAAATGAAACATTTCCTTTGCATTTTCATTGGTTCATTTTGATCTTTCGATGACTTGCTTGTTGAACTTTTCCATATTAAGATCCTTCCAACAAAAGGACAAGGTCAGAGTCAGAAAAGTAACAAATGGATAAGAATTTTTTAAACCCCAATGCTTTGTTGGGGTTTTTAATGTAAAAATGTCATTTTAAACCAAATTATAAGGACACAGCAGCCCAACATTTGCCTCTTTAATCTTACACAAACTGTCTTTTACTCCTCCTCTTCAGTCCGTCTCTTCACTTCCTGCCTCAGGACAAGCCACGCTTTGCTCGAGCGGATCTCTTGTCTTAGGGCTGAGCACAGCCCTCCTCTCGTCTCTGCAGCTCAGCACAAACTGCTGCTGACACCGAGACGAACCAAAGACGTGAACGATGCTCGGAGCAACGCTTTGTTACGTAATGTAGGAGCACATCAGCAGAACATAGAAGCAACAAAAGCCCATAAACATTTACTTTAAAAAGAATAAGCATTAAGAGAGACATTTAAATCAAATCCTTTGGGTTTTTTTAGGGTAATTGATGAAGGTGGTGCCTTAATTTCATCTACAATTCCAAATGCTGGGTCTGGGACAAATGTTCTAAATACTACAAAAACTCTGCCCACATTTTTCCTCAACTACTCTGAGGAGTGTGTGCAACATCTGTCTGCATCCGGTGTTGGAAATCAAATCAAACTATCCTCCATGCTTTACTTCCTGAGCTACAATTGGTTATTAATTTCCTGCCACTTGTTTTCACCTGGTTTGTGAATAAAGAGCTTGAGGTTCTAGCAAGAGCCCCGCTTGGGCTTCATCTTCGCACATAGCCGTCCATAGCCGATATCACGATCGCATTTAGGGCTTACTACCAAGTCTTCCAGCCCAGCACCCTCACAGGATACAGATGTCCCAGCTGGGAATCAAACTTACAACTCCCGCTTCAAAGGCGTGTAGGCTTACCACTACGCTAAACTGAACCAGCTGCTATATATACACCATTTAAATATGTCGACATGTGAAATGCTCAGTGGCGTTATTTCGAGTGCTTGCTTTCTAGATTTGAAACCTTTGTTTGATGTTGAGCAGATGAAGCTGTTTGGCAAGCTTGTGAGGTTTTCTGCTATAAAAGGTTTTGTGTTCAGAGATCTGAGAAAAGGATGGATTCCATGAATGTGTCGTGGATGATATGAGAAACTGTAATAAAATCTTTGTTTTCTGAACTTTTACAAAAGGCCTGAGGTCCAACTACAAAGGCAGATCAAAGGCAGCGGCGTAACCCTCGTGACCTCCAGTCCTCGGGTATTTTACGTTTTGTTTCTTGATAAAACTAAACAAGCAAACGCCTCACTGGCGTTGCTGAATATGTAAACGCGCTGGTGGGAGAAACTGAGATCAGTAAGTGCAGGCCTCTGCTGTAATTACTATGCTACACATGCCTAATGATTTGCTTTCCAGCTCAGCTTCCCGTCTCCTTTGTATTCAGGCAGATTGTTTTATCGGACTGGCATCAGAAAGGCTCGCTTCACCCTGCTCGTTCTCATCAGCCTGTAAAATGCGTCAGTTTAAATGTCCTGCTCAGCTGCTTTAGGTTTAAGCCTCTGTAGGTTGTTGTAGCTCTGTGGTTGATGTATGGATAACACTGTATGAGAGGTAGGAGGGTTATGTAATTCTTTCTTTAGCCAGTTTTTGAAGGCAGTCACTGCTCATTACAGCCAAGCCTCAAACATGGCTCAGTGCTTTTACAGCTTCGCAGGGCGTTATGAGTTAATTGGGGCATAACTATGTGACCGACTTATAGCAAAGCTTGATCTAAGGCTTAAAAATAACACTGTAGTGTGCTTTCAACCACTGAAGCAGTAATGCATGTGCTGATACAGCCACAGTTTGATCAAATGAAACGACAGTATCTAGCTTGCAGTTGTTCCCTGCTTCAAAGCCGAGCAGAGAAAAATCCAGCGCCAACTCTGATTGACAGTTTTCATTTTTTTAATGATCAGAGAGGGGAGAGTATGAGCTGGAATCACTGCACAAGGTTTCATCTGCTGAATAAAAAACCACAGACATCACATTAAAACACAGAAAGACTTCCTGCTGTCATTGGTAAATCAGAGTCTGGGATTAAACCCTCAATGTTGGGGAGAAAAGGGACGTGCTAGACACTCGTGGTGAAGAGGTGAACTGGTCGCTTGACCAGTTGGTCAGTGTTCCTTCCTTAACCTGTGATCTGGGTAAGGTCAAGGTCACTGACAGAAATAGCCGAAAGGAGTTTGTTCTGTGGGGCAGCTGGGCTTTGATTAATTTACGTCCACATAAATCAATGTGATGCACTCATCCTGCATTGTGTTGTAGCCAACTGTTGGTCACCAGTGATTGCATAAGTGTGGTCTCTGATTGTAACTTTACTGCTAGTTGTAGTTTCAGCCATCTGTAAACACCTCAGAGCAGAGCCCTCTTTTTCAATTCAGTTTTCAGAAAATGTATATTGCAAAGTAAAGGCCCCACAATAATAAAGATAAAACAATCAGATGCCCTGTATGAGCAAGCGCTTTGGCAACAGTGGTAAGGAAAAACTCCCTTTAACCTCCTAAGACCCAAAATCTTTCATGGCATGATTTAGTTTCTCTTTGCCGTTTGGGCTGATTGGGACCTGATGAATGTGAAAACTAAGAATTATCTGATTTTTTTTTTTTTTAATATATACCTGATTTTTGTTTCAGAGAAAAATGAGATCCACATATGAGGACATTCGTTTTAAATCTCGATGGAACAGTGGCAGTATAATGTCCTCGTAAGTGGATGTCAGGCGCTTGTAGAGCAAAATTTGGTATTTTGGTCGAGACAACCCAAAATGTGTCGTCCACACATATGGACACCAGGTCCTAGGAGGTTAAATGGGAAGAAACCTCCAGTAAAACCAGGCATTGGACAGTCTTGTTTCCAAAGGAGCTGTTGAGGTGGTGTTGTCTCCTATGACAATTATAGAGCTCTCTATCCAACAGTGATATCTAGTTGGCACCACTCCATCTACTGAACTAGCTTGGGCTCCTTTCCTACCAAAGATGGGAAGTTCCAGACTCCTCGGACCAGTCTACACATCGGAAGTAGGTTCTATCAAGCCTTTTTTTTTTTGCCTTTGGCTGCCTGTCTGGTTATAAAGCAAAGTGGGTCCCCTATTGGTTGGTGGATCCATGGGCTAAGGCTTGACCCAGAAGTTCCCCTTCCAGGTTTGGCTCCAAAAAGGTACCTGGGGCCCCTTTTCCAGCTGCTCAATCATTTCAGTAACGTCTCAAAAAGCTTAGTCTATCCTCTCGCTGGGATCAGTTTGCCTCAGGTAAGATCTGCTGATTACTCTTTATAAATGTATTTAATAATTACAAGTCTTTTAATTCAGAGTTTTATTTTAGCAAATTTTCACCACAGTAACGTTACTCCATGCAATACTTTACAAAAGAAAAAAGGGGTATAAGAAGCATTTTGTGTCTCCTGTCACATTTTCAGCGTTTACAGTTTGTTTGTTTGTTTTTTTTATTAAACCAATACTAAAAAAAGAAGACAACTTATAGTATCACCAAATACCAAATCTGCTCTTTTACCTGAACAGCTTTGGTGACATCTTATCCCCCCCCGCCCCGCCCCCCCAAAACAGTCCAAACATATCGCAGAATAACCAACTGTTCAATGAAAGGGTAGTTTTCCATTTTCGCACCATGCAACTAGAAAAACTGTTTAGAATTTTTTTTAGTAGTTATTTGATAATATTAGCAGATAATCTTTGACAGACCATAAAAAGTGTGCATTTAGATTACTTCAAAATAATGGGGGTAGGCTAAAGTTGACTACTGTACAGCTTGTTGGGAATCATGAGAAAACATGGGGGAAAAAAACAAAAACAAAAAAAACAAACAAAAACAAAACCTTAAATATTCTATGAGCGGTCACAACATCATGGCCACTTTAAGGTAATTTTGTAGAAACACATTAAAAGCTTCTAAAATTAAAACCAAAAGAATTGGACGAACAGAAAAACAGCTACGGCATAATGTCCAAGCTTTCTTTGTACTGTTTAAACAAGGCGGTACTTTAATGTAATACCACTTTGAACCACAAAGTGATGCAGTAAGCCAGTGTAGCATCCTGCTAACACGAGCTATTTCAATGTTATTTAAGCTAGTCTTAGCTCATTTGTGTTGGGGGGGGGGGGACTCGAGACAAGAAAATTTTTGATTTGAAGGAGTCTTTCAGCAAAATACAAAATAATAATAATTTAAAAAAAAAAAACAGAAATAGAATGCAAAAACATTCACCACACTGCCACCTTGTGGTGAACGTTTTCATTGGCCTGGAAAATCCACCTGCTTCTACAATTCTTCTTTTTGTTGTAGCTGAAAATTAATTTTTTTATTTCTCATAGGGGAAAAAAAAAAGAAAAAAAAAAAAGAACAAAACAATCTTCAGCTCTGTGGTCCCACTTGATAAAATAAATACTAAATAAATTTATGTGACATAAATAAATAAATTAACTTCAAATAAAAAACGCTTTACATGAACAAATCTACCAAATGTGAACATAACTAGCACGTTAAACACAAAGTCACGGTCTCGTTACACACAAACCATGTTCGTCGTCTTCTTCAGTTTCTCTTTTCTTTCTTTATTTTTTTAACCTATTGCTTGTGGATTATGTTTGCTTTTCTTTGTTTTCCTGTCCTCAGCTTTTCTTGGTTTTTTTTTTTTTTTTAATCCTGTAACTGAAACCACACACAGGAAGCTACAGCTGTGTGAGTGTCGCGGGTCATTTCCTCAGAGTTCATCTTCATCAGAAATGAGCAAATCCACGACAAAGCTACAACATACGTCAGACTGTCGTTCGTTTCCCGATGCCAAACATCGCTCGCCGCACCTCTTTCTCCCGCTCGGAGAAATCTTTTTCGTCAGCACACACGCGTGAGCAGGTAGCACGAAGGCAGCGCTGCGCCGTCTCTACACGCAGATCTCAATGGGCGTGGTCACCAGGATGCGCCCTCTTTCGTTGTTCTCTCTGTTGACTCGCTCGTAGCTGCCGGTGGAGGACGGCGAGCTGTTGGTGGACATGGAGGAGTACTGGGTGTCCATCATGATCCCTCCCTTTGCCGCCACGCAGGCAGGCGACAGGCTCTGTTGCTTCAGTCTGTCCACGAGTACGTCCTCTTCTGATGACGATGAGCTGATGTCCAGAGGAGGCGCGCTACTCGCCAAAGCCCCGCTGCTGCCATTACAGTTCCCGTTCTCGGTATCCAGCATCCAGCACTGGTTGAAGTAACTGAAGACTTCTTTGACAGAGCAGCGGCGATCCTGCTCGATGGAAAGGAGCCTACGAAACATTCGCAAGGCTTCATCGGTGAAGCGGCGCCACTGCGACGGCACGGCGGCGGTCCGACGGCGTTGCCAGCGGACAAACTCCTCGTAGAAGGCATCATTGGGCATGGCCTTCTCCCAGGGGAAGTTTCCTGTCAGCATGCAGAAGAGCAGCACCCCGAATGCCCACACGTCTGTGCTGTAATCCACGCAGAACCCCTCATGTCGGGAAGTGTCGCACAGCTCCGGTGCCGTGTACGGGATGGTTCCGCTCACGCGCTTCACTGGTGATCCGGCGCGTCGTGTCATGCCGAAGTCTGACAGCTTAACCTTTCTGCACTCTCGGTCAAAAATGAGGACGTTCTCGGGTTTGATGTCACGATGCACCAGCTTCTTGCAGTGCAGGTAGTCAAGAGCAATGGCTACCTGGTGCACGCAGCGCTTCGCCACCGCCTCAGGAAGTCCCACCTGAACAGAGAACAAGAGGAGTAGGAGAAGGTCGTGTACATGAAACTGAAGTTTAGGTCCATATAAATGGGACAAAGTTCAGAGGATCTGAATCTTGCTTTAACAAACCTCATACTTACCACTTTCTTACTGGCGCCATGCATCCTGAGAAGCTGCCCACATTGTGTTTTGGGAACTGAACATTACATAACTCATAGAAAAACATGAAACCAGTTGTAGATGACACAATAAAGGTGGTGCTTGCGTTTCCTTTTCCCCTCAAGATAACATCTGCACTTCCTGCGATCTACTATATTAGCAGTAGGTCACGTTAGATTAAATCCCCATTAACTGTGGTAAAAGCTCTTTAACACAGTTTTAGATATAATCTCCCTTTATACAAACACATCTATGTAAATGCTCATCATAGTGACCTTTTACACTGGGCTCATGTTTGGCCAGTGTAAACAGGAAGCAGAGTGCTGGCTGCTGACGACAAGAACACTCATTTCGAGGCAAAACGTGACGTCACGGCATCTACATCTTTTACACCATTTCCCGGGACACAATAGACCAGCATAAAGTACAGACGGGCCAGTTTTTACCATCAGTTTTCAATACAAAACAGATATTCTGGACATAAATTCATACTGATGGATTCACTGGATTCTGTTTGCAGGGTGTAAGGTTCGTTAACTACAGACGGGAATTTACAGAATGTCTTTTTAAGGTCGTCTCATTTAGGTCTTGGCACTATAAAAACCTCTTTAGCAAACACATAAAATATTTCTCTCTGACGGCCTTTTATTTTAATAATGCTTTACATTTTAGTCTGTGAATTTTCGTGTTTTGGCACAAAAAGAGGACCCCGAGCGCTGTCGGGACTGAATGCCAATGTGTAATTTGCAGCATGTATGCAGCTGGGGCTTTTCAGTTTCAAGGAGGATTAAGGGATAATCATCTGGATTATTTGAATAAACCTACATCAAATATAGAAACCATCCATCCACTCAGATTTCTTATCCAGGTCTGGATCGTGTCGGCAGCAGTCGGCCACCCCTGCTGTGCTTCTCACTCTTCCAGGGGAATATTGAGGTGTTCTCAATACAACTTGGGTCTGCCCGGCATCTCCTCCCAGTCGGACATGTCTGAAACGCCTGACCTGGCTCCTTAGGATTTGGAGCAGCTTATTTGTTAAACTACAGGAATGGCTAAGCTCTCACCTGTGGAGGGATGATGTCAAACAGATCTCCCGCCTGCGCGTACTCCTGAGCAAAGATGTAGTAGTCGTCGGTTTCGAAGGCGATCCCGTACATGTTGATGATGAACGGGCAGGGCGACAGGTAGAGGGAGATGCTGTACTCTCTCAGGAAGCTCTTCAGCTTGGTGGTCTTTTTCTTCAGAAACTTTAGCGCCATTTTCGTGCCTGAAAACGAGGACAGGACCGGTTACATAACCTCCAGTCTCACTCCTCCTTTCTTGTTCTTTTGCACCCCATTAAAGTGTTTAGGGATTTATTTCACAGCTGTCTAATTGCTTCCAAGAAACTTAATTAAAACAATTTGATGAATAATTAAAATCTCGACAGAGTCAAATCCTGATGATTTATGCTTTAAGTATTTAAAATCCTCTGCTGCAGTAGTTATATTTGCACTGTGTGAGCAGGATGACGCTGCTTTCATGTTTAAAGTTTTGCAGAAAGCGTCGTTTACAGATGGAAATGTAATGTAAAACTTGCACGACAGCACGTTGTCTTCAGCCGCCTCACCTCCGCTCAGTGGCCGAGAACAAGAGAAGCACCGAGGGGACATGAATTCCCAGGACTAATCTGATAATCTGAACGCTGAGGGGAAAACCCCCCAGACAATAACCTGGACGGCTGCCATGTCTGCTTATAATTTCCCCTCCAACAGGCAGCGTGTCAGCAGAGACTTCTCCAATACCACCGGATCAGCTCTCCTAAAGTGCTTTGTGCTTCTTACAGCATCCAGCCACTTTAGAAAGGTCGAGGGGGATTTTCTGTTAGTCGGTGACACGGTTTAAAAAGAAATAAATTAAAAGGTATTCTTGGTAGCAACACTTTGTGCCACCACAGACTGTACAGAAAAGATCAACAGAATCTAACCACAGTTCGTGAGATTGTCATGATCCATGAAACAGCTATTTGAGAAAATGTTCATTCTCTCAAAGGTCTTTCCATCATATCTAAAATAATTTAAAGAGTCATATTTACAAAGATGTCCACTGGAGGTCTTTCACAAGCACCGTCCATCCTTTTACTCTGCCAACCTATCCTGATGCATTTGAAGGAAGTAAATGAATTGATAAGAACTCAAACAGCAGTTAAATATGATAAAGTGCTAGCTTAAACATAAAAATGTGTTCTTGTTTGCAGTGTATTATTTCATTACTTTGATAAGAGAAAATGTTACTAGACTTTAAAAAAAAAAAACCCTTTTTATTTCACTTTAAATGGGTTTGCAGATGTTTAATTGCAGTGAACACCAAACCCAATAACCAGCAGGTTGTCTAGTAACATTACTACAGGACTGAAGTATAATAAATGCAGCTTCCTGGCTGTGCAGCGCCAACATGTCTGATTTGCACCGATTCCAACAACAGCAGGTCGTCTGCAGGAATTTCATCATGTTTAGTTGCTTTGTAAAAGATCCTGATGGCTAAGCTGCAAAAATAAACAACATCTGTTCAGGGAGACTCGGCTGATTCCTGTTGAGCTACGACTGAGAGTTTTAGAGCAGAAACTAAATATAACCTATATTTAGGGCGAAATAAATCTACCCCACTGAACAATCGAGTCCCTGAACAAAACATCAAAGATGTTGGGGTTGTTTTCCTCTGAAACCGTGACTTACTTACAGTTTTACATAACAACAAACTCATCATCAGGTAAATATACTGCTCATGTAAATATAAACCTATTGTTTTGGCAACTGGCGATTTAAAAAACAGATGTTCTATAACCTAATCTAAGTTTCTAGTTTGTCACTATCACACTGAAATATACCTTCTCATTTTGAATCTCTGCTTACATACTTTACTATTCAATCTATGTAAGTGAGTCAGTCCAATATAGCTAGCACATTTTTGAAAATAAATATTATAATAATACATAGAAAATAATGTTAATAGAATTTGCCATATTATTCAAATCTCAAACCACTGATAGAAAAACATTTTTTAAGACTTTATTAGACTATTATGTCTAATGTTATTTAACTGTGATTAAAATTATAAGTAAATAATTCATAACTGGCATCAGTTACACATTTCCAGATACATCCAGTTCAAAATAATCCTTATTTATTTTATACTTGTGCAGCCATCACTTCATCCTTTCACTGAAACCAACCACTTCTACTCTGATTGGCCGTGTTACCGTATTTTTATCTCATTTGACTTTAACTGCTCAAAGTTTGATCTAAAAAAATAAAATAAAATAAAGAACAAAAAAAGAATAAATGAATAAAATTTTTAACGATCCACTTCGGTAAACTGTCAGAACTTTGCTATTGTGATAAGATTAAATTAACAAGCTTTGACATATCACAGATTCATTTACACCATCAGTACTTATACATACGAAATACAGAAAAATAAAAACAATGATTGACATACTCAAATTTCAAATTCATCAAAAAGGATGACAAAGAGAAACAGACATTTGAATTGAATTAATAAGATATTGTGAAAACAACCTTTTAAGGTTTTAATTGAGTTTTAACTTCGAAATACAAAATGCATTTCAGACTGCATGTGACTGCTTAAAATGTCGCTAAAGGGATAAAAAAAACTCGCAAGTTCTACACATGTCGCAGAAACATCTGGGGATGAAACACTTGAGTTTGTTCATTTAAAAAAAAGAAAGTAAAAAGGTTAAATGTTATACCTTCAGTCCATCCATTTCCACAGGTAGCCTGATTTTCTGCTCCACACTGAAGGTCAGATAATTTAAGCTACACTTATTAACGGCTCTGGGAAGAAGCTGGCGGTTCACTACCAAATTATGAAACCAAAAGGTATATAACATTTTTTATAAATCCATTAACGGCACACCTCAAATGGCTTGAAAAGGTCACCATTTGTCACTCCAAGAGTCTGCTGCTACTTGAAATAGGCAGTGAAGCAGAGGCTTTGTGACTCCATAAAAAAAAAGACTATTAAGAGGCTGAGAACAGATGGGCAACAATTTGGATTTTAATGTGAAAAGGTTAAACAGATTTTCAGTCAGTTAAGTGGTGAATTGAGGCAGTTTGGATCTCGACCTGGGCTAAAAATCCCTGCAAGAAAGCGACCTCCAGTACCTCCAATTTGGCTTTTTTGAAAGTAAACACTTCAGTCGTGAGCAGAAGTACTTTACCTTCACAAACACGCCGTCATCTGACTCGAGAGCTGCTTTCATATTAGACTGTGTTATTACTCTGAGTCACAAAACAGGGCCACAAATGAGGACAACATCTCATTTCCTGCAAGTGCAACCCTGCAGATCTGCTTATTTTGTGGGCAAATGAATTTCTCAGAAAATCTCCTCTCCCCAGAAGAAGCGATGGATCTGAATTTCAAAAAGAAAACTGTCTTCATGGGCTTTACCTTCTGGTTCATTTTTCCTCTTATGCAAGATGAGGATGAAACAGATGTGAAAAAAAAAAGGAGGAAATTTACTTACATGGAAAAAAGATCATAGCCATCTTTCTGGCTAAAAACAACCATCATGGCATTTATTAGCTACAGCTAGCTAGCCAATGAAACTAATGATAATTTATTTAATTGACACTACATCATGAAGTTAATGCTAATGCAGATCCCAAACTAAAAAGCCATTTGAATTAGGAAATTCAAATATATTCCATTTACTGTTTTGTTATTTTTATTTATTGAAAAGCTTTTGGTATTTTTGTTCAATAAAATTTAGACAAAAATACCAAGAAGTTAATAAATGCAAGTACAACTGACTATTAACCCCAAGAGCAAGAAAACAAACAAAAACAAACAAAAACCTTTACATTATTAATTTGTCTTAAAAATTATTGTAAATGGATTTGTTTTAAAATGACACTGAGTTACTTGATCACTACAGGCAGCTGCCCAGAGTACCAACATGGGTACACCATTTAAAAGCTTTTCCTTGTGCTCTATGCAATTTGTATTTTGGAAAACAAAATAAATAAAAATTCAGATACTTTGCCATTTAGAGTCTGTTGACAGGAACCCCCCCCCCCCCAACAACCTGTTCTTCCATATTTCACTGTTACTACCAATATGGTCGTGTTTTATGGTAAGAATGCAAAAATTTACTTAATATATAAAAAAAAAAAAAACAGAAACATTTATTAGTCGAAATTATATTTAAAGTGATTTCTTTAAAATTTATGGCCACCAGGATTTTATGTTTGTCTTGTTTGAAATGTGGTAAACTTGCATCAACCAGTTGTTTATTTTGGTTTGTTCTGTAGATATTAATACAATTTTTTGTTCTTTACAGTAGCAGCCACAGTTAATACCTCTGATTTTGTGGATGACCAGGTCCACCTTTCCATAGGTGCCCTTTCCCAGCTCACGGATGATCTCATAGTACTTGTTGATGTCCAGTTTTTCCAGATTCTGTGCAGCAATCAGCTGGAGCTCCTCCAGGATGTCGATGGAGGCACGGGAGCCATGAGGCAAGGAGTTCATATTGGTTAAAGGGACGGGGCAAGGGGGGCCGAGGGCTGGTCTGGAGATGGATTTTCCTGGAGAGCAGGAAGGAAGACGAGGTTTACTGTGAGGGAACTTATCCACCCATGGCTGCATTCCTAAACTATACACCACTGCTTTGCAAAGCATATCTTGTACTGCATGTGTGTACTGTACTGGTATCAAAGGGAAAGTGAAAACGCTTTGAGTCCAGGCCAGTGAACCGTTATGTAATCTTTACACTGTGTTCTTACTTTGAGAAAATATAGTTTCTAAGATCACAGCTCCTCATAGCAATAAAGAGCATAATCGAAGAACAAAAGGTGGGAATTTTTCTATCAAAGCCCATTTAATATATGCAGATGCAGACAGAGGTTCGTTATTCACACAGCTCAGTTACCTTCAAAGTCTAAACAGAAACTAAAATTGGCACAAATAATGCATCAGACACAAATTCACGTTGTATTCAGTATACAAAAGACACAAAATGATGCAAGTTTGGTAAATGAAGGTAAATTAGCATCCTTGCAAGATTAAAATGTTTATATAGATGATATAGATGTCTCTCCTTCCTGTTAAAAGGTAGTTCTTAGTTGCCAAGTGTTTGTTTAAAAAAAAATGATCTAATTATCTGGTTCTCTAATAATATTTTAGGACATTTGCTTTAGATTATAAAGGGTTTTAACTCTTACATAACTAGCTTTGTATAGATAATACTGATAATGGAAAAAGCACCACGTGTCATTACTACAGCCACAAGGTTAAAACAGAAAATCTCCCTGCACCGAAGTTCTGTTTCTACTTTATTCTATTTGTGTTAAATAAAACTAGAACTTCAGTCGCCGAGCAGCAAACTTTTTTGTTAACCTTGTGCAAAGACATCCAAGTTGAATAGCTTTGGGTGAGATAGGCGATATAACCCCGGCACAACGTCTTGATGCTGACTGATGAAAGAAAATGAAGAAAATTAATTGAACGAGTCCATCCCTGAGAGCAGAGAAGTGTTACTATTTGTAGGGCTGATCCTCTGCAGCTGATTAACGATCTTTCCACATTAACGAACGTCTAATTCCGAACTGACGTGTTTCTTCTCCGTCACGCCTGCTGCCATTCACTCAGCCAATCTGTCTCGCCTTCCGGCTCCTTCTGCTGCCGAGGGGAACCAAGCAACACTTCAGATCTCTGGATGAATGCGGAGACTTCACAGCCCTGATGGCCCAGCAGAATTGCACCATGTCTCATTAACAGGGATGAGAAAGTGTTGAAGGAGACGGGATGCTAGCCACATCCTGTGTTTCGGGTCCATCTGTCCCCACTTGGCTCCCATCTACAGTGTGAGTGTGCACGATGGGGAAATGTGTACGAGAAACTCAAGTAACGCGTGTGAAAACAATGAACCCAAACAACAACAGAGTATGGTCCGCTTGGAAAAAACACAGTGAGAGTAAAACTGTGATTTGAGTAAATAAAAGCCTATTAATGCAGATTTACTTTACTGAAACAAATGCAGCACGTGAACCGGGACGTTTATTTTTTTTTAATGTCACTGATCTCAGCTTCAGTGTTTGCAGTGTACTCAAGCTGGATTAAACAACAGCCTTTATTAACCCAACACTTCCTGCTGCTTCACAGGGTGGTTTTTATTGTGGAAAAAAACAAACAAACAAAAAACAAAAAAAAACAAAAACAAAAAACCACAACAACAACCCACAGGAAAAAATGTTTTTCTGAGAATTTAATGTCATATTTTTTTTTCTGTTCATTTTTGAAAGACGCCGACTTGTCTGCAACTGCTCACCAAGTGGTAGTGAAACTGTAAAAACAGACCATTTACCTTCAAAGTAAAAGTCATCCTGTGAGCATGACTCAAAAGGCGCAACTTACTTTGAAAGTTGAGCCTTTGAAGGTCTCCGGTTTGCACTGACCGCTCAGCGTAAACGTTGAGTGTTTGTAGGTGAGTCGGGTTCTTCCACGTTCCACCGAGTTGTTTGTTACATGAATAGAACTTTTCATGTAACGTGTCTCGTTTCTTCAGCTTTCAATTGTCCAATCATATAAACGACACCGAACAAGAGTTGAGAACAGAACACGATTTTTGGCAAGTTTTTCCATGGGCTCAACCCACATACTCAACTCTGCTGCTCAACCCATGACTGTGGGTTGAGCAGCAGCTGTGGGTACATATGCGGCACCGTTCAAGGGGAAATAAACAGGCTTTCCAACTGTATGAAATTTATTATCAAACAGTATTGTTACAGCAACATTTTACTTTTGGTGTGAATTTAGTCTCATAGCCTACTTACATCTTACACAACTATGTTTTATGTCTTTGCCTCCAAATCTCAGTAATGCATCAATCTGTTACACACAGAAAAACTCAAACTGACATCAGTGATGAATATCTTGAATTTTTAAGCTAACAGTATAAGTCTGGCTGTGCTTTGAACAAAATGTAGTATTTAACTGTGCTTGTTGTTTCTTCAGAACCTCTGTTACTGCTAAATAAAGCAGGACTGGCATGTTCAAAACTGAAACCCTGACATGCTGAAAACACTGCGTTAAAAAACAGTGAAAGGAAGCCGTGAGCTCGGCTGTGTTGGAGTGACAGCGGAGGATGGAAATGGCCCTCGAAATAAACAGTATGTGCTGAGCATTAAAGTACGACAAGCTGATAAAAATGAGGACTCAGCTGAACCCAAAGGAGCCAACTGGCTGTCTATCACCGGTCCTCTCAGCATCCCTCTGACAAGGTCAATAAAGCACAGAAAGGATGAGACAGCCTGAGAGTGTTTAGAGCTGCAAACAGACACACTCGGGCATCTCAATTTTACATGCTAGATACGTAGGTAGATTTTTAATTAAAATTCGAGCCCTTTTCAAAATAATGGCCGTTTTCTTGCACAGTCTTTCTGCTCAGCCAGCAGTACAGTTCACAGGGTCAGAGCGAGGGCCCAGTAAATGAACACGAGACCAGATGCACAAAGAGAACGAAGCATCTCACCTCTGCTTTCAGGATGATCAAATAATGCCAGGAGGAGCACTTTGCGCCTCCCTTCTTTGTTCGTGTGTCAAACACATTTTCACAGCACAAAGAGACACTGCAGAGACCTTTTGTTAAAGGACAGTAAATGTTTTTTCCACACACCTGTTCTGTTTCAGACTTTCATTTGGAGCATTAAAGGAGCCCAGAAAACCATTGTTATTACTGACACTGCTGCTATTATGTGAAACCAAATCATTCTTTTAAATAACAAGTACTCCATGTACAAGCTTGCATCAGACAAAAGAACCAAAACAACAAAAACCCACCACAGTAATCTCCTAATTTTTGGGAAAACTGCTCTTATCTATGCTTTATACTGTTAGTTTTTGTCCTTTTCTGGACTTTGTCTTGACTTTAGATTACTGGACTCTATTATCCATAATCCTCCATTATACTGTTAGCTAGTACTGCTCATGGGAGCAATACTAGCAATAAACATTAAAGTCACCTCCTTTGTATTTTCACTAAAAATTAGCCCACTAAAATTTAAGAAGAAAAAAAAATCATGTTAATTAAATCATGTACTTGATTTCTGGGCTCAATGATTCATTAATTCAGGTCTGCTGATTTCCTAGAAACTTTGTGAGAATTTAGAAAACTAAAACCTGGCAACAACAAGTCGAATGATGTCACCAAATGACCAAATATGAATGCTGGTCTTCTACAAAAGACGCATTTTGTTGTCAGATCAAGCAGAGAACTCACCATCCTTTTACTTTCTATCGTTACGTTTACCTAACCATAGCAACTTTGACATATATGCATTAATTATGTTTCACCCTCGGTGTCTTCCTGCTATCCGGGCGTGAACACTTCCTCACGTGCTCTCACACTGAAGTCCTATCAAACAGCCCGGAGATGAAAGGAGTCACAACCACCGCTAATTAGGTGTAACGTTTTTTAGCTGCAGCTCCCGGCGCTCCCGCTAAGTCTAAGGGGTAACTGCTCCCCCAAGGGCATCAAGGAGCCATGTCTGCCTCTGATGAGCGGCGCGAGACCGCCTTCCCATCATTCTTTCAGTCGGTAAACAAAGCCCGGCTGGAATTCAACCAGTCTGCTTTACGTCTGTTATGCCCTGATAAGGTTACCTGTCTTTTGCGCCGCTTGGCAGGTGGGTGCAGTCCAACGGTGAGAGCGCCTGTTGATGGAAAGCTGGAGTGGCACAGAGTCAGAAAGCTGTGAGTTTTAATGACCTTTGATTTTCCTGCAGCAACAGCAGCAGCAAGGTGGCACAGCTGCCATGGCTACAGCCTGACGATGCTTTGTGTTTCTAGCGGTTCCCTGCAGAACTCGAGCTTCTCTTGGACTGCCAAAATGTCACACTCTTGTTTCTAATAATGTCTCGTTCACAGTAAAACAAACCGACTACATTTATTGAAGGGTCTGGTTTCAATGCTGGGAATGCTGGAGCTTGTAGAGAGTGCCAGAGTTTTAACTGGGACACATGGTTGATGTTTGAGTCCATAGGTACATTTAGTTTGCATAGGGACAGATTTAAAGCTGAAATTTCTTCTTCGTTTTAGGATTTGTTCCTGAACTCAAAGATCCACAAAACCTGAGCCAAAGACAAAGTCAGAAGCTTCCTTCTGTGTTTTCTAAGGTGTAATCTAAAGAGTAATCCGAGGAGACCACTGATCACTTACAAGAAGAATAGTATTGCCGCTGTGACGATGAGTAAACCTGACAAACTCGACAGAAGTGCTGAGTAATGGTCTCCCGGTGCCGCAGGAAAAACAGCCTCTGCCACCTCGTGTGTGTTCAGGCCAGCATCGACTTGCAAAACATCGGCACCCAATTAATCATTTGTAATGTGAAATCAATGCGTCACCAGGCTGAAAAAATATTTATGAACAAAGGCTGCCATCTTACTCTATGCCTTCCTCCCGACAAAAATCTTTCATACCTCAGAGAGTTTCCAAAAACAAGAGGGGAAAAAAAAATGACCTATTCAGGGATGATTTGGACATAAAAGACAAAAGAAGAACTGATGTCTGCTTCGTGAACGTCTGGTGAAACAGCAGCATCATGACTTTCTCCAGATTTCTCCAGCTATTGATGGGCTGGAATGAAATTTGGTGCACATATCCAAGATGTCTGTAGGATGAATCCTAACGCCTTTGCTGAGCTGCTGACTGTTCACATAAGGTTAACATTTGTGCTCAAACACACTAAACGAACAGGCCAAACACTTGAAAAGACCCCTGAGCTTTAGATGACCTCCTTCACAGTCTGAAGAATCTTTTATGTCTTATACATTTAAAGATTTCAAGGTATTTACTAACAATTATAACATAAACCACCACAGTGGTTTTCTTTTTGTACCCAGTACACTCAAAAGAGCAAGAACATTTTTTTGAAAGCGCACCGCTACACATATCTACAGTTATTAACCTTTAGGACCTCTTAGGTTTTTGCTTTACTTTGAGCTCCACTAGTACAATTTATATGTTTATCTGAGCAGAGATTCGTTTTTATAAGTCTGCAACGTTCAATGTAATTCAGTTTTCTTTATCTAGCACCAAATAACAACAACAGTTGCCTCAAGGTGCTAAATATTGTAAGGTAAAGACCAGAGGCGTAATTTCCAGGGGGGGTTATGACCCCCCCCCCCCCCCCCCAATTATCCGACTCAACCAAAATAACCCCCCCAATAAAATTATGAATTATCTTGCATATATAGGCTGTTGATTTTCTTTACTCATTTCAGGTATTACCAGCAAAATAGTTGCATGTTTAATCATTTGGGAATTTAGCTAGATTTGTTTATTTATTTAGACAGACATCTTGACCCCCCCCCCAATGTTCAACACAAAGTTACGCCGATGGTAAAGACCCTAGAATAACACAGAGAAACCCCAACAATCAGACTAAGCCCTATGAGACAAGGACTTTGGCGAAAGTGACAAGGACAAACTCCCTTTTAACAGGAAGAAACGTCTGGCAGAACCAGGAACAGGGAGGGGCGGCCATCTGCCACGGTCGGTTGGAGGTGAGGTGTCATTGAGTGCCAAAAACTGTCAGGACTATCGATGTCCACCTTGTGCTCCCCCTGTGGTGCTGAAATTTATGTCACTCCAACACAAGTGGATAAATACCTGTTGGTTACTCCTCCAACTCTGAAGTTGAGAACATAAAACAAGAACTTTTGGTGATAATTTCTCAGTTTTGTAAGACTTTCTCCAAATGTTATCGTTCACTATTACTCAGGGCCTTTGAACTGCACTACTATAGTAAATGTAATAAATGAATAAATAAAGATTTGTCTTATTCTTCTAAACTTCGTTGTACAAACTATTCCGTTTTTGGAAGTTTGAATAATTCTAATCTATTGAAGAAAAAGCCTGCAGTTCTATTAAGACTCACATCAGCCCCATGTGCACGTTATATCAATAAATGTTAGCATGCTAACATGCTAAATAAAGCAGTTACAAGTACAGAACATAAACCCACTTAGCGCAGTGGGTATGTTACAGGTTTGATGTTAGCCTTCATCTCTAAAATACTCTTTGCCTAAGTGGAGCATTAAAGTGTATGGGATTTATGCTAGAGGGGGATTTTAATATTTCCTGCTACAGTCAGTGACTTTAATCCTATCTGGAGAGCATGTGAAGGATTCTGACTGCTGTCAAAGTAACAATTCATAAAATAATCCCAATCTAAATCCCACCATGAGTTTTTAAAAAGTGGATTAGAACATGGAAGAAGAAAAAGATCTGATGGAAGCACCAATGAGCAGGTCTATTTAGCCAATAATATGGTGACAGGAAGAAATTAAATCTGTTGTTAAATTAAAGAAGAGCAATACCATCATGTAACTTATTAATATGTCGCAGCAGATGGTTTGTTACTCACAACCATCTGGTGGAATTAATCTTGGAATCTTATTGGGGGAAAAAAAGGTAGACATTTAAAAAAAAATATATTAAGAAACAAGAAAAAAAAATACTTTGGAAAAATACTTGATCTGATTGTTTGTTAGCCTATGACAAACAAATAACCACAACTAAGTGATAAAGTAAAGTCTCGCTGAATTTTTTAAAAAGCTTTCAGTTAACTTTTCGTTCAGTAACGAGATATCCTCCACTTCCGATATAACTGATGCTACAGAGGCCTATAATAAAGTTGGATGACTGGTTGGTTAATTAGTGATTGGCGAAGCCCATCCCTGGTGGATTCTTTGGTGATGACTTGGTAACAGTCTCAACAGCACACCAGAGGCTGCCTCCATCTGACGCCAGGCGTTCTCTTTTCAAAGATTTCTAAATAGGTTTAGAGGTGTATTTTCTTTATTTTGGTTGTTTCTGATGAATATCCATATCTCTCACATTGTTTTGCCAGTTCTCTATGAGAATTTAGCAATGGCAGACTTCTAATCGCTAACTAGTGTGACTACACTGAAAGTGCCCAGTTCTAAAGTCCTTGACATATCTTTCAGGCAGCGTGAACACCCAAGTTTGTCAATGTGATAACTCGGGACCCAGATCATGCAGGATTTCAACATTCATACCGTAGATGCAGCTACTAAAAGGTCAATTTCTTTTTAAACATCACCACAGATTTTCACATTTATACGATAGGTGCATCTACTAGGAGGTTGAGGAATAGCATGTGTCAGTATTTTTATAGTTTTATTCTTTGTTTGGAGAGAGATCAAGCACAAAAACAAAAATACCAAATTATCTGCTTTTTAAGGTGTCAAAGCTCTTATTATGTGTTCTGAGTAAAGCTTTACAAGCCTTTTTAATGGAGGACCTTGTTCCACTTTAAAGACAAAAAAATAGAAGACAATCTGAAGACAAACTCAAGTTCTCAAAACGAAATGTTTGGTATTTACCAGCACAAGCAGAGAGCATGAACCCTGACAGAATGACTGATAATAACCTCGGTCTTGCAATGTTCAGAATCCAGGACCAGACGAAACACGTGGGATTTGAGATGCGACAGTCTGGCAGCTTAACTGTCTGAGCTAATGTACTTAAAATAGGCATAAAAAGCTTTCCATAAAGAGAATAATGGCTTCACTTAAGGAGAAGGTGATTAATAATGTGCCATTTTGAAAAACAACAACAACAGTTTAGTTTTTCTGCCACTGCCTATAGCTATTTCACAGTGACCAAAGTATGTTTGGGGTGACCAAAAAATTTATTTTTAAAAATACATTTTAGGCCGTCTCCTTGAGCCTTTTCTCAACAGACAGAATAACTAAAGTCTTTACAGTGATCAATAACGCAAGCAATCATTAGCAGCAGCCTTGGGCTTTTCTTGTGTTTACCGTATATTTTATTAATGCTACAAAAAAGCTTCAGTTTGAGCTCTAATGGGCTGAAATGTCTTCTGGTTGCTGTTGGTCATCAGTCATTGTCTGTCAAGCTGAGTCCACTGAACTCTGTGAACCGACAGGTCCAATCAATCAACTAAAAGAAAACAGCCAATCAGTGTAAGAAAATGGTGACTTTTTGCCATTACTGATGACCCTTCCTCTCAGTTCACAACCTGTAAGCTTTTTATTGCCATAAATTGACTATTTTAGGAACAAATGCCATACATTTGATGGTTCACGCTAAGCATGTCGACTTGCTTCTGTCAGGTATGACTGTAAACGGAGTAATCTGGGAGTTTGGGCTTTTGGTAACAAAAGATAAACATGAATTATTGCTGTGAGACACTGTGAATGTCACAGCTTTTAAAAATCTCAATTCTTCTTTTTAGAGCAGAAGAATGACAGTTTCATTATCACCTATTCCACCCAGAGAAGATCTCACCAGGGCAGATGATGAACAACACTTCATAAAAACATTTTTAACGCGACAATAACTGATTATTTAAATAAGGAAGTGATTGTCAGGTTATCTGCAGCTCAAACAAAAATACCCATCACAACGTGTCAAGATTTCCTCTAACACAAATCTAGGAACAAATTTCATTTGTAAAAAGACATTTTTGCCATCTGACTCTATATTGAAGATATAAAGAATAACATGATACATAAATTTTTTGAATACATAAGCACAGCAAACGAGCCCTGTGGGCATGGCAAAAACCGTGTGTACAGTGGGTTCTTGCTACTATATAGATACCGTTCACGGTAATATCGATACAATGTTAGGCAATGATAAGAAAATCAAATATCACGATAGAATATGGGTAAAACGCGCATGCGCAGTGCCTTTGTTTTCATGCGCACATGGCAGAAAGAGCATGGCGGCGACGGAGAATGAGAAGGGCGAAAGTGGATCGTTGAATGAAACGGATGATCCAGAATTTGTTTGTAAAAATGTTGCAACTTCAGTCGAACTGGTTTGGCTTTTGTCCGTCAGATACACACCAAAGCACATTTTTTGGTAGAGCATGCTAGCGGGCCGCCGTTATTACCGAACCGATTTAATTTGGTACGCGGCGCTTAAAAATCTGTCAAAAAAATGTTTCAGTACGACTTTGCTAAGCTACGAAGCCGCACAGCTTGATGGATTGTCGGAGCATTACAGCTACTGTAGCCTCGTGGAGTGATACGTACTGTGCTTCAACATAATGTTACCGTATTGTGTGTGTATAAGCTCTTTTAAGTTTAAAGTTGTGGAGTCTCACATGCATTATATCGTCAGTTATATAGTTATCGCAAATTTTCAAATATATATCGTGATAAATGTTTTTGGCCATATTGCCCTGCCCTAATACAGATTATAATTACTGAAAAGATGACCAACCACTTACATAACTAATAAATGACACTGCTTCTAAAAATGTCAACTTATCACCTGGTTTCAGTTTCTCTAATCTGAGGATTTACTACATTTCTTTTGTTGTATATAAAATCCTGAAATAATCATTTCAGCTTTTAGATTTTTGGCTTTTGGTTATGACAAAAGGAATAATATAAAGACCCACACCTGACAGCTATGAGCTAAAACCACACACTATTTATAAAAGACAGATGTAACCACTGTGGTTATCACTAATTGGGTTCTGGACTCTGCATTTTGCTCTTTGCTCGTTGACATTAGAACATGGATGATTTTGGACATTTACGTGGGGTCTGTGGGGATTGACTCACTTTTAGAGAAGCCTCAAGTGGTTGCTAGTGAAACTGCAGATTTTCTTGCCTCTTGGCTAAAACTCCAAACAGCACTGATCATCTCATAACAATTGCACATGTCCAGGTCTGCTACATTTTACACAACGAGTAAAGAGTCATTTGGAAGACGAGTACCTACTGACTGAAAGATGTACAAACCACATCCTCGGCACCTTCAGACATCAGTAAAGACCAGATGTCTACTTCAGTGATGCCACAAAAAGTATGGGTGAGATCAGTTTGAAATCATACAGAAATATTACTAAAGCTAAAGAGTTTTCATCCTCCCTCGGACTTATCCCTTTATCAGCCCTGGAAAGTGCTGACTCTTCCCCTCTCTGTGCTGGTTGTTGTTGGCCTTTCAGCTCCATCCTCAGTCATTCAGCTCACCGCCACTGATCTAATGTTAACGTGTGAACTGTTGTTCTTTAAATCTGCTCACTGAGAAGCAACAAAACCGGAGAGATTACTTCTGCCCCGTGAGCAGCTCGTCCCTCTGGAAATGTTTGCAGAAGTCAGACTGCATCACGCCAGCCGTCACGGCGCTGGAGTTCAGCGTCCTCTTGTGCGGCGGCCTCCGGCGAGGCTCGGCCGTCCGCTCCCACGGCGCTCACGGAGCTGTGCAGCACATCAAAGCAGCCGGCTTTAACCGGCTCGACCTACATCGCCTGCGAACACTGAGGCTTTGTCCCTGCGCGCTCAGCAGCGCATCACTGGGCGCTCTCCTTTACTGCCAAAGCATTTCGGCTGCTGCGATCCCCACGCAACAGAAGGCAGCGGTACACTCTTTGTCTGATTTAATCTCACATTCTCTAACCGTCTTCCTCCTGCCTGCCGAGGAGATGTGCATGGTTTTATTTTCACGTCTCCTCTGCAGGGCTGAACTAACAAATATTTCTGTGAAATAAAATATTATGGGCTGTGTGGTGCAGGCCATCCAGGAAGTTTATGCTGCAGCTTCTGTGAAAAGAAAATCTAGTGTTTTATTCACCATCTGTGTCTGAATGCTAGTGCTCAGGTTTATGTTTGTAGTTTGCTATGAAAGCTCACCAGGTTTAGCTGATGTATGCACTCTGCACTCTTATCTCAATATTCTGGCTCCAAATAAGTGTGAAGTCCAAAAATCTATGGCAGTGACTACATCCATGTTTTAAAGTCCTTGTTGTAACAACACAAACACTCAAAGCTCATTCACGTGGGGCTACTTTGTCAATGAAACCTTAAATAGTTTTATCAATACCCATAAGAGGTTTAATAACGCCCTGAATAAGGGTGTTGGTTGTGTTTGTGTTTGTCTGTACAAACATACAAACAAAACCAGAAAGAAGAAATCCTGTCATCTGAGAAGCTAAAAGCGACATGAAAGAAGCAGCTTGTAGCCCATGAGTGGATGAAGGTGTGGAACTGGCACTCAAGAACTCCTGCGCTCTGGACTTCAGGTTCCACAGGGGGCTTTCATCGTGCTTCGGACAGAAGAAGCTGAGACAAAAGAGACAATTTTAGGGATTCGATTGTCGCAAAATTCCTTTCTGCGACAGCACCACGAATCACCGCCACTTCCATTTCAATCATCTCCAAGTGCCAGCCAGCCGCTTCAGTGTTTCGTTTGCAAAAGGTGAGGGAGCGTGTCCTGTAAACCTTTAAGCGACCAATCAGCTTGAGTTAGCAGCACGCTAGCGTTTTACAGGTAAAATCAGCGTCACCAAAAGTGTCCCTTTGTTTATATTTGGACATATGATTGAGGCTATGCTTGTGAAAGTAGGCGTAAATTATTTTTTAAGCAGTTTGGCGTCTCGTGTTGAGCTGCAGCCAATTATATATCCACTACTAGTAACAAGACGTGGCTATTAATCCCACAAAGTTTCAGATTCCTCTAAACTCGATGGATTTATGGGAGCCAGAGCGAGGCGATGAAGGAGCCCTCAGCAGGGAGGATGCAGACAAAAAATAAACTTTGCACGAAAATACCGATAAGCATCAGCATCAAAGTCAACACACTGGTGAACCTTTGTCATCTGAGATGCTGAATTCTTAGGGTTTAGCAAGCCTGTCCAATTTTTGCATGAAAAAAAAAATCTAAAATGTCAGAACCAGAACCACGTCTGATGATTAATCACCTTCCATTAACACCATAAATCCCCATGTCTGTATCCCTGATGCAGATCTGGAGTCAGTAACACTGTTTACAGACACTCAGACATAAAAACTGCAGCACAAAGAGATCAACTATGGATGTGATCTGCAGACACAAAGCGTGCATGCATTATATCCATGACAGCGTGCAGCACATGAGCATGTCTGTGGCGAGAAATCTGCTCTGTAAATGTAGAGGGAGGAAAGTCAATACCAGAGATTGTAGCTCTGAGACAATAGCTTCACAGCAGCTCTATTGTTCTGCTCAGGTTGGGTGAACTTTGTTTTAGATTTACAGCTGTATATTTAGAATACATTGTTTTCAGAGTGCAAAGCCCAATATAGTGCCCGTGCATAGACACACAACAGCCGTGGAGTGTTGTGCTTTTGCCTCAGAGCAGTGAGGCATCACTTTCAAGCTGAATCTGAGCTTTAAATGCTTGAAAAGACACACCGAGCAGCGTTTCGTAAGCTGTTAACTGGTTTTACTGGGAGAAAAACGAAATCTTCTCCTACCGTTGACAAAGTGCTGGAAGCTGTCAGTCCATTCAGACAACGTTCGGATCCTTCAGCGACTCAGGAGACCGGCTGGGAGTGAAGGCTCTGCGGGGACCGGCTGCTGTCTGTCACCGTGCATCCGCCGTGGTCTGTCTCCCGAGCCCCTCTCTATTGTCTCCGCACTCGGCCGGCGGCCCCGCCCACCGCCTCTGACCTCCAATCAGAGCACAGAGCGTCAGTGACGCCTTCCCGGATTGCAGGAATTTACACGTTAGACCGAATTAAAATTCAGATGTAAAACTGTCAACAGTAGTGGTTTACAATACTGCAAATTTTTGTATAAATCGCCGATACCATTATCAATACGTTTAACCTATAAAGGCACTTTTTACAGACCACTAAATCAGTGAGATTTGTATTTTCCATAATAATTAGTTAATAGAATAAAACAACATTTCAGCTTTTCATCTATTTTGAAACTGTTTTTTTGGAGACCTGGAATGTGCCTGTCTCTAAAACACTTGGGTCAACTTCTGTTAATGAAATGTGCTATAGGCTATAAATAAAATACATATGGTGGGTAGCACAAAAAAGTTCAGACATTTTATAGTGCATGTTTAAGCTATATTTTTTTAAATGTAATTTTAAAATATTTTTAAAACTAAAAAATATATATTTATTGCAATTTTGTGTGCTACATACTGAACTTTTAGCATAAAAACAAACTATCCATCCTATTGTCAGTCATCCAGGTCATTGTAGTTTGAGGAGAAAGGCATCTGGACCTCTTTAAGTTTCTTGAAGACATTTCACCTCTTGTCCAAGAAGCTTCTTCAGTTCCGGGAGAAATTGGTGGAGAGTCCCAGATTTTTAAGCGGAGTGGCCCTAATCATGAAAATGCACAGAAAATAAGATCAGACACTAACTAGGGAGAATCAGAAGGACAAACGGAACAATGTTGTCATCCCTTATGTAGTGGTTTATCAGAGAAACTCAGGAGAGTCTTCTTCAAACACGACATCCCAGTCTACTTCAGACCCAGCCACACAATCAGACAAAAACTGGTTCATCCCCAATACAAAACTCGCAAAAACAAACTTAACAACGTAGTGTATGCTGTACAGGGTAGTGAGGAGTGCTCAGGCTTCTACATTAGAGAGTCCAAACAGCCACTTAGAAGAGCCACCTCGACACGACAAGGCTCAGCTGTATATCTGCATCTGAAGGACAAAGGTCACTCTTTCGAGGATGCCACTGTTCACAGAAAGAAGCCATTTATGTCCACTGTGAACGACCATCTTTGAACAGAGGGGGCGGTTTACGACACCAACTGTCTGTATCTATAATCCAGTTTTGAGATTTGATCTTAGTAAGTCACATAATAGGGTGGGGCTAGGTCTCACAATGGGTTCACCTGAAACCTTGGCTGGTTGTGACCCACACCCGTTTTCACACCTTGGCTCGTGTGGTTAGGTAGTGGAACAATAGGGGGTCCACAATCCTCTTAGGGACACTCCCAAAAGGATTTAAAAATCTGGTAGCTCAGCTACCAGCAAAGACTCCACACAGAAGTCTAAATCAAGCTGCAAACGCAACTACTAATTATGTTTCCACCAGAGGGCGCTATAGCCGCGGCACGTAATACATCAGTGTTAGCTACAAAAATGAGCTGAGATGAATACTTATTTAAAAAAATCGAATTTAGACGCTCAAAAATTGGCTTCCAGTTTATCCCACGTCCATGAATGCAGCACGAAAGGAAAGCAGAGCAGGCGTTAGCACGGAGAAACGTGCAGCTGTGGCTCAGATGCAGTTTGAAATTAATGAGGGTTAGGGTTAGGGTTATGAATAGGTGTGAGTATCGGCTTGTGCTTTTATTACCTCCTTCAGACAGAAAAAGGTTAAAGAAAACAGCCTGTCGAGAAGATATCAACGAGACTTAAGTGTGCTTTTAAAAAAGTAATGACTCGTTGATGGTGTTTAGATGTTTTATTTCTGCAGTGGGAAATGTAAGTGAATGATCATGGAAATTTTTCTTTCGTTTGTTGTGGTAAAGGCTGTAAAAACAGCTACTCTTGACCTGATCAGGCTCTCTGTGGGCTACAGTCAGCTGTTAGTGCAGGGTAATTGGAGGATTTAAAAAATATTCAAAATGCAAAAAAACCCCTAAACTGGCGTTTTAAAATCCAAAATCAATCACCAGAGAACGATGCTGTCTATTAGGAGTCAGTAATATTCATCACAGTCCTTTGTATGATGTTGTGAAGTGTGTTAAAGGAAGACCACAGCTTTGCAAATGTAATCACACGTGTATAAGAAAAACGTGACAGTAAAAAAGCAAATTACTCCAGGGTGAATTAAGGCCTAGTTAATCACTAAATGACATGTACTTAAATTAACACAACAGGAGAAAATGTGGCTTCCATGTGCTCTTTGATTCAAAGGTTTATGTCTTTAAAGCCAAATTTGAAGATCACATTCAAAATCAACCAAAGAAGCTGGTCTCAAAAAGTGATTCAAGGTGAAATCACAGGCTAAACTCACTAAACATGATTATATTATAAAACTGTTTGGTTAGAAGATGAGGCTGGTATCAAAATCTTTATATGCTACACGGTAATGTGTTTTGACCACCTACCCTACCTACCATACATGATGACATAATGCACTTTTTGAAGTTGTCTCCAATCAATTATGGAAAAACCAATGTTTGTTGTTGTTCCTCTACATCATGGACATTATTGAAACCATGGTAACATTCACACATACACAGGACTTTATTAAAAGTGAGATTGTTTGTTAAAAATATCCCGATTCAAATAAAAATGCAAAGAAAAAAACTAACTGTGAGGAAATGTTGGACAACCAAATGCCAACAAACAACAACAGCACACAGTCTGACATAAAAATGAAAATAATGGTCAACACGTTGACGTTGGGAGACAAAATCTCAGATTTAAACACTGAGTTAAACACTGGCATAAGCTGTGGTAAAAGCACAGTTTTCATACAATCAAAATGCTGTTTACGTGTGTACAAAATGCATTTAAATCTACATTTACCAAAATACCCATGTATGTGTGGACATGATATATCCCATGATACTGTTCAAAATTTGTCTGCTGATAAAGAGACACAATCTGACGCAAGAATCTTTTTTTTAAGTTGGAGTAAAAACTGATCATCAGAGCTTAAATGTATTTTTTAGCCTTGTAAAGGTCACGTGGATTTCTTTTCTTGATACAAAGTGCGATAAAAAGCACCAAATTTCAACCCACCCTGTGTACTTTGAGGGCGTGTAACTCAGAAATGAGTCCTGGAACGAAGGTAAAATCTTTGCATGACATCATTGAATCGAAGCTGCAGTTCTGAGGCAGTCGGGTGGGAGGGACTGATTGATTTTTGGAGTGACCCTCAAAACATCAGGAAACTATAATTATTCGTCAATGTCAGACGTCTCCATTTGGACACAAAAGAAAGCTGTAAGAGCATCACCACGACCGCTCTCGCCTGCGACGGCACGCTCGCTGGGTGAGATGAAGTCAGACGATAATTTTAATTCACGGCCTCCTGACTCATCGGCTGTGTCACCGCAGCAGATTGCTATTCTGCAGGCAGAGGGAATAGTGTCTGGGGGGGAGACGGGTGACTCGAAAGCCAGGGAGAAGCAAAAACAGTGTTGATGGAAAAGAACATTGATTTTTTTTTTCCTTTTCTTTTGCACTGTGCTGTCACTGCTGAGATAATCCCAGAGCTGATTATTCAACCGTCAACATGTCAGTGCTGTGTATCCAACAGCTTCTCTTAGCAGCCCATGTCGTAAATTTACCCCTCACTTTTTAAATCTTGCTATATGAGAAAAACTAGCTGCTCTCCTCGCTCCCTGGGATGGGAACGGTTGTAAAAGCTGACAAGCTGACGATGCTTTAAATCAGATGACAAATCCCTGAAGACGAGGATGGGAAGAGGAGAGGAAATTTCTCCATGGACCGCTGTGACCTCGCAGTAAGTAATCTCAGAAGTGTGAAGGTGTGAGGACATGTTCAAAGACAGGGTCCATTACACCATTAAAGATATAGTACAGCATTTCAGGAGCTACTTTTCCATCACAAAGTGGATCCTTATGCTGTTTTTTATTGTAAAAATGGTGGATTCCCATTAAACATGGCCAGATTTTTAAATAATGAGGGCAGCATATGCACATGTAATCTCTGTGAGTGGAAAGCTCAGGCTTCAAATAGCTCTAAACACTCGGTTTCTAACAGTTTATTCTACTTGGTGCTCTCTGTGAGGTCATAAAGAGAGGTTAATCTGAATATGGTTTCATGCACAGAAGCCCCACCCACCTGCTGTTTAAACCTAAGAAATTTGTCTTAAAGGGGGAGGAGCAACAGCTTGGGGCTGCACCAAGGTCCCATAAGATGAATACAGATTATTTTGAACTTTGACTTAACCAAAGGTACTCCAGTGTAGTACGGGAATAAATATATAAGAGCTGGAAAAGTGCTGAGTGATGCTAACCCTTACTCAAACTCTGTTTAATTTAAGTTTCAAGAAAATATTCTCTAATGTCTTGGCAATTTCAGAGCTAAAAGCGACCCAGCCTAAAAAATTATTTACATTTTTCCTCAAACAATGCTTTTCTGCAAAGTAAAGGGTGAACAGGTAGGGTTATTTGTCATTACTGACAAATACTTCAAGTCTTTAACCTGCCAGCTCTGCAGCATGAAGTCCACGTGATGTCCGACTGAGCCCACATGTCATTGTCTGGTGCATTCAGAGTGAGCGAGTGGGCGTCCTGTGTCCTACCTCCTCCACGCTCCAGCAGCAGCCACACTGAATCCAAACAGTCTTTCCAATACCGACAACATGAACAGTCTTAATACCATATCATCGTAATATAACATCTTTGTTTGCTACAGCCCGGATAAATATTAATTCTCTCATTTACTGGCAGCATCGTTAAAAACAGGTACAAGGCAGGATCATGAAGAGCAAACAGAGGATAAAATGAAATCCTACTCCTACTAATTCACATTTAATTCTGAGTTGGACTCTTCTATAACAGCGTCTGCACGAATTCAAGCGTATCCCTGTAAAACCGATTCGTGTTTCTCATCTCACTGCAGTTACAAAAATAGTATAAAAACAGAAATCACACCAATAAGTAGGAAACAACACACAGCCCAGGAGCCCGGTTTTAAGATTACATTGCTCTTTTATGATTTACACTGGAAGAAATTACTTACAGCTTGTAGAGCTTAGAGCTTTTGACAGAGGAACTTTATTATTTTTGATAAAGGGTAAAAAGATATAAAACAACCGGTCATAAATATCCAACATGCACATGAAGAGCCAAATAGAAAAAAATGGCTTATTTGGTCCATTTCCTGACTGCTATAACATTTTTAACAACAAGACCAATTTTTGGTGTTTTAAAATTTCAGTATTACACTATAAATATTTTTGAGACATGAAATATGAACAGATTTCTCCAACTCTTAATTTATTAGTATTTTTTTAATTATTATTATTATTTTTTTTTTTGAGGTGAGGAAGCCATTGACTGGGTGGTTGAGTGGTTGTTGTTTGTTGTTGGCAGGTTATCCAGGTTCCACACCAGAAATTAAGCTTTTAAGAGGTTTAATTGTGAGTCTGCTTCTGGTGGTGTCAAACAGACAACACTTTAAGTACTGCCGACCTACAAAGCAAGGTCCGAGGGAACTTCTCGTAACGGTGGTGCTAATTATTGGGGAATTGATTGGTCAGTAGGTGGTGATTTCTTATCTCAAACACTCTAAAGGAAGATTAATGGGTTAGCGAGACATACTGAGCTAAAGGTTGGATGGTTGGAATCTTTCTACCTGTCTAGATTATATGGCACCTTAAACACCTTTATAATTTAATTTATAGTATGTTTCAGGTGCTACACAGATTCTCTGCTGTAGAGATACATTTTATGCATGATACAATTTGCCACCACATGAGTTTGCATGCAGTAAATTTACAGCAGTGCAAACTCATGTGAATTTGCATGTACTCAGTTAAGGATGCAGAAAATAGATGCGTATATTTTTATGTTTGGTCCTAAAATCTGAAACATAGATTATAAAACTGGTCCCTCTATATAACACGGATGATTGGTCAGTCAATGCATCTGTACTTTGGTTAGGTCTCCGTAGCCCAGTAAGAAGTGAACTCCCTCCATAAGACAGAAAATCCAGGACTAAACCTGATGCTCAGCCCCAAATCCTGCTTCATAGCGCAGGCGTCCGAGTGTTAAAGCGTTTCAGTTCCATTAAAAGGTGCGTTAATCAACTGGGACACTGCTGTTTGGATTTCAAGTCAAAAATGAAACATTTCTCTGGTATAAGACATGTTAGAAGGTTCTGTTCTTGGTTTCCAGCTTTCACGCTGTCCCCTTGTCATCCTGAAGGTGATCCGTCCCTTTCATTTGGACTGTAGCTGCTTTAAAGCTCCTGCTGGCTGACAGTGAAGCCCAAACTGTTCTGGAGGGCACTCAGGAGCAGCTCTGGGCACGCTGAGGTGATTTTCCTGCAGGAGGTCTAAGAGCAGATAATTAGCTTGCTGTTGGCTCATTATCGCAGCGGCGTGTTTGACTACGTTGTTTGATCAATTCTCCCTGGGCAGGAATAATGAGATCCCAGAGCTGGGAGGAAGTTGCTGCTCCACATTGCATGCAGCAGAAACAAACATGCCATCTGTCAGCAGGTGAATCAAACCTGAGCACCGTGGATTACATTTGCATGCAGAAAAACAGCATTCATTTATCCCAGAGGGATTTGTGCCTCACGTTTGACCTCACCCGAACTGCTCTGTCTACTGCTGGGTAAAAATAAAAATCCTCTAAACACTGGGATTCCTTCAGTAAAGGTTACGGTAGCAATCTCCCAGAATGCTACGCAGCACCCTGAATCCCCTGTGGGCTGACGTCCAGCAGTTTTAATCTCACCAGGAGTCAGACGCAGGAGTCGCTCGCCGGCCTGTCTGTTCGAGCTTCTCCTCAGATAACCAGACTCAATTTCTCAGTCCGATGGCAATCTGTGTGAGTGCGGCAGGCCGAGGCAAAGATCAGGTGGAAGATTGCTGCTGTTGTGTAATTACTGGAAATGCTGCGTTTGCATAAATTAGCTATAATGCTGCAGAAGTGATTTGTTTTTGGGAGGATGTGAAGACTGATTACAGAAAATTGCTATAAAACTTCAGCTTTGTGTGTGGTAATTACTCACCGCATTTCTAAAGACCTATTAATAAATCCCATGTTAACTACAGCCATCATGGGAATGTGAAGAAACAACATTTATGTGCAAAACATGCGTGCACAGAGCTCTCTATTTTGATTTCTTAGTTTTTTGCATATTAGCCATATTTCAGACCATCAGATAGTTTTAGTATTACACAAACATAGCCCGAGTAAATACAAAATACAGTCTTTAAATGATGATTTTATGTATTAAGGGGAAAAAGCTATCCAAACCTACCTGACCCTGTGTGAAAAGTAATTGCCACCTAAAGCTAACACTGCCACCCTTGGCAGTAAGAACTGCAATCAAGTGTTTGCGATAACTGGCCTACTGTAAAATGATTTTAATTCGGCTTCATTGGAGGGTTTTGAGTATAAATCATTCTAAATCATTTCAGGTGGATTTAAGTCCAGACTTTCACTAGGCCACTCCACAGCCTTTTGTTTTTTAGCCATTCAGAGGTGGGCTGGCTGGTGTGTCTTGCATGCCCAATCACTGAATCTCAGAAAGTTGATTCTGTTCATCTGGACTTTCTGGAGTTTTCAGTAGAAGAAATATTTCCTCACTCAGCCAGGTGACTTTCTCAGTCTCAGCTGCCTGCACGTCTCCCAAACCTTGAATAGCAACCGAAACTAGCATTTAATGTCATATCTGACTAACAATGAGGAATAAGCTCAGTTTCATAATTGTTAATATGTAAGTTTTCATCACAACTCAAACACTGACAACAATGAACAGAATCAAATATCCCAAGTGCCGTCGGTCTTTAGTTAACAAAGCGTTCATGGTTTCATCAGTTATGGGAAGTCGCCCAGATCCTAAAGCAGCAAACCAGCCCCAGACTATCATCCCACCACCACCATGTTTGACTGTTGATATGATGCTCTTTCATGAAATGCCGGTGTAACTGGAGTCCAAACTTCCAAAAAATGTCAGCTTTTGTTTGTCAGCCCACAGAGTGTTTTCCAAAAGTCTTGAGGATCATCCAGATGTTTTTTGGCAAAAGAAAAACAAACCTTTGTGTTCTTTTTGGTCAGCAGTGGTTTCCTCCTTTGAACTCTCCCATGGATGTCATTTTTGCCCAGTTTCTTTCTTACTGTTGAATCATGAACTCTGAACCTTAACTGAGCCAAGTGAGACCTGCAGGTTTTTAGATGTTCTGTTACTGGACTCTTGCAGTGATTTTGGGAGGACGACCTCTCCTGGAAATCATCATTTAAAAACTGCCTTTTGTATTCAGGAAGGTTATCTTTGTCTAACATTCAAATTTTCTGAGGATCTGAAACATTAAAATGTGACAAATATGCAAAAAATAAGAAGTGAGGACTGTGGTTACGACAAATTGTCTGACCAAGTGTTTGCAAAGTGTTCCTTCTCTGTAGCTCTTCAATTAGACACAGTTTTCAGATACTAATCCACAGATTATTCTTTTTTAAATCCCCAGCTCTGACTTTCATATTCAGAACATCCTCGCTAACATGTTACAAACATCGTGGGATAATGGAACAAAAAGCTGGAGAGAACTCTCCATCCTTCATCCCCTCCCTGCCTCCCGTTGTTGCACATGTGCAGAGGACAGAAGTAAGAGCAGGTGAAGGGTGGTGGGATGTGCCACACCGAACATCTGCCATGTGCTCTTTTCACCAGCGCAGACAGCAGCGCCCCCACCACACAGGCTAAAACACACCAGCGAATGATAGCAGCTCGTGCAGCAGACACAACACGGCGTGGACACGTGTGCTGAAGGAAGATAAACTGCACTCTGACACCGCTCTCGCTTGGAGTTAATTTCTCTCTCGCTCTTCTTCCCGAGCGGCTCCTTGATGACATCTCTGCGTAGAGGGAGAATATTTATTTTCATCGCCTCCCCATCCTCCGAGGCTCTCCTGCCGCTGCCTCCGTCCTAAACCGTCCTGTTAATTGAAGTGGTTTATGATAATCATTAAATTCGCAAAGAACAACAACATAAATATTCTAGCTTGTTCTCGTGTTAACAATCCAGAGAGGAGGAGGATTAAAATGATTAAAATCCTCTTGGCTGAAACACACCGCAGCATCCTGAGGCTATAAAGAGTATCAGGCGCTGCACTCGTGGATTGAAGTAAATCTGCATTAAATGATTTGCCGGGATGTTCACACACAAGTCCAGCTATATGGATTGGCATTTTATTTTTCCCATTTTAATTAACCTTTCAAAATCCACCTTACAGGATGCTCCACATTAAAACAAACACTAGAAACCAAAAAAGTATGGCAGTTTTTTAAATACAGTAATTGGAAGGTTATTACAGTAAAAAGTAAATTAAAAGTGAGGTAAAAATGCAAAACTGTATTTTAACTTAAAGTGTCTGAGGCTGTGCCTGTAAATGAGTCAGCCCTGTTGGACATTAGAAAGAATGTAGGATTAAGCCATTTAATGTCATCACTTTAAATAATTTACAGTCTATTGTTAAGCTCAATATTTCCATTTCTGATCTCTACTGTAATAGCTTTGAATAAAGCCAAATTCTGGCTTCATAGTTCATTTAAATCGATTGGTTTCCTGGCAGCGTCCTGCCGTGTCACACAGTTTATGACAAAATTTGAGAAAAAGCTGTTTTCTCTGTGAAGCACATCACATGGCTGAAAGGCTAATACCTGCTTTTCTTCATGAGTATAATTCAGCATGTCCTTTTTTAAGTGCTTGTATATAATTAACGAATGTGTGTGCACGAACATGCTCGTGTTATTTTCCTCTCAAACACGCAGAATCTCATAAGTTTGGTCAGGCGTGCAGAACAGGATATTCAGGGTGTTCACAGCAGCGGGGATGGCAGCTCCTCCTGACCCTGCAGCTCACTGCTCAGAATATTAACACCGTCTGATTATCAGCAGACTGCAGAGACAGAGCGATTCAGCGTCACGCGCTGTGGTAAACAACTCTGCTTTATGTCACGCTTCTCTCCGTTTGGTTTGAACAGTAAAAGCTTCATGTAAGTGGATAAAACGGGTTTGTTCATTCGAATAGAAAAGGCCACAAGTTCATTTAGCATTAACTGTTTTCATCTGTTTGATTTTAGGATTTGAAAGCACTAATAACTAATACACTATACTGCCAAAAGTGTTCAGTCACCCATCCACCCATCAGTGGATTCAGGTGCTCCAATCACATCATAGCCACAGGCATAATCTAGCACCTTCAGACGGCTTCTACAAAGAACAGGTCGCTCCCAGCTCAGTGAATTCCAGCGTGTTACTACCAAATATTCCACAGTCAGCTGTTAGCAGTGTTGGGCAAGTACTTTGAAAAAGTAATTAATTATAGTTACTAGTTACTTCTTCAAAAAAGTAACTGAGTTAGTAACTGAGTTACAGGATTTTAAAAGTAATTAATTACTTGAAAAGTAACTATTGCGTTACTTTAAAGAAAAATGTTTAACCCTCTGGGGTCCAGGGTATAATTGGCCGTTTTTAACCACTTTTGATTTTACTTCTACTTTTTACCTTTAAAAACGATTTACTTTGCCTTGTTTGGTATCATTCTTTTCAGCACAACCTCAGGTGTCTGAATTTACAGTTATGTTTTCATTTTGACATACTGTATTAACACAATTGATCTAAAATCAGGGAAAAAACATAAAATCCAATTAGAAAAAGTTATATTTTTTACTGTAACAACCACAAACATGTTTATTAAGTCATATTTCATAACCTTAAATGCAAATATAAATTGTCAATTTTAAAATCATATGCACAAGTTTTGCAAACAACAAAGTTATTTGCAGCCATTTACCTTTTACTCTTTTTTTATAACCATTTCAAACTATTTACAGAACAATCAGCTGTTCTTCAATAAGATGCCGCACAAATTATTTGTGCCACTCCAAAAAAATAATTTCTGTCCACTATAAAGGAGAACATCACAGCCTGATACCTGCAGGTGTGACAGCAGCAGGTGTGTCACTCCTGTTTCTACCTGGAGACAGCAGTCGCCTTATTGTTCTGACACACAACACAAAACTATCCACAACACTACACGCTAACTACACAAGACAACACATTAACTACACACTCCAAACACGCTAAACGTCACAAATCTCTCACATCTCAAAACTCGCTCTCTCTCTCTCTCTCGCTGTCACTCTAAAAACTTCCCCCTCTTCCTAAACAACCAAATGTCATGTTGCCATATCAGTTTTTGATTGGTTGACATGATGCATTTTTCCACCAAAACGAACGGGCTGCTTTTTGTTTTGTTTTGTTTATTTTTTTGTCATAAGCAGAGAGTGCTCGCTGCGCTGTCCTTAGACAGCAAACGTGGCGAAATTATTCAGGACAAACACGCATATATATATTGTTTATCATGACTCTGCTTTTACGTTGCCTATTAGCACATTAAATTGTTTTGCCCCCTTAGCTCCAGGAGTTGTGCCAAAAAGTGATCGTCAAGCAACCTTCAGATTAAGCTCAAGAACAGTGTGTGGAGAGCTTCATGGTGTGGGTTTCCATGGCCAAACAGCTGGCCATGGTGTGGGGTTGTTTCCAGGAGTTGGGGTCAGTGAAAAAACTCTTACTGTAATGCTTCAGCATACCAGGACATTTTGGACACTTTCATTCTCCCAGTTTTGTGGGAATAGTTTGGGGGATGATGCAACTTATACACCTGTGGTCATAGAAGTGTTTAAAACAGCTGAATTCACGGGTGAGTAAATACTTTTGGCAACATAGTTCATCTCTACCAGTGAGCTGGAGCTGAAGAAGCCCCTTGGATAAGAGGTAAAACGACCTCACAGACTTAAAGAAGTCCAGTTGTTTTCTGTTTTCAAGCTTTAAAGACGACCGCGAACGACTACGACTGAGAACCTAGAAGAAAAACTAGAACCAGATTGTTTTAGCCATTTAGCTCCATTCACTCCTACTCATTGGAAACTATCTTGTGAGCATTTCTGGTTGAAATGATTTGATTTTCTGCACAATGGGGTTAACAGAAAGTGGAAAGACTCTTCTAGATATGTTCTGGCTTGGCTCTGACTGTGGTCTCTTCATCTTAAAAAGGATTTCTGACTGGTTTATAAACCAGTTATAAATAACCAGCCCTGTTCCTATGAGAGCAGGTCACAAGAAGGCTTTATGGTTGATATTTTTCTCTGTTATGATGATATAACAACTACTGATGGACTGTATGTGTTTCAGAGTTTGCTGATTTATCACACTTTAATATTTTGGTGTTATTCAAAGCAGTTTGGAGTTTACTGAACTATTCTCAGTGGCTCCGTTTATCTATGAGAGTCCTGAGAGTTTTTTATGGTTATAGCAGGAGCTTTTCATTAAGTGCAGCAAGCAATATTATGACATAATTTTCTGCAGCTTATAAAAGCTAGAGAGCTTCAGACCTTGTTGTTACAAATTCCTACATTATTCCACAATTTTGTTACATTTAATGGGTGAAATTTAAGTGGCTTTGGTCTGAGTAAGAGCTAACTACAAGCAGCTCTGTTTCTCTCTTTCAACCATGACCTTGGAAACAGATTTACATTTCTAAAAAGGACGGCTCCAGGTCCATTCATCCTCACGGTCAAATTAAAGACATATTTGTGTGGATGAGACAAACCTGGCACAGTCTCCCCTGCTGAATGAACATGCATTCAGATAGAAAATCAAATCCAACCATCAAGAATACCTTGAAAGTTTCCCGTAGGAGACAAAAAGTACAAACGTCCGAGGTGAGCTGAAGTCCAGATGATGGCCACCAGCTTTATTCAAAGACTGATAAATAATAAGAGGAGCTTTGTGCTGTAGGCGGTGAGTCACAATGCAGTTTTATGAAGTGAAAGGCCACTCACATTATTTCAAAAATAAGAGAGTACAGCAGCTCGAAAACTAATCTGTGGTCTAGTCTGGTGCTGTAACGGGGAAATGAGTCAGATTTCTAGAAATGTTACAAGCAGAGAAATACAGATGGTTGGATTTTAATAAAATATGTTGTTTTTAATGAGGTTTAAGGACTGAATATTCTGGTAAGATTCACAACAGACTGAACATAAACAGGTCTGATGTTCACAGTAAGTTAAAAGCACATCTGGTTTTTGAGCGTCTTGTTTTTTATGTGTCTTACAGACATCATGGAGGTTATATAACATTGCTGCTTACAATACATACATGCATACAAATGAACCCCAACTAGTGGAGCCTGCTTCGTTTTCATGCAGATGTCACTTTCACACTCAGACATCAGGATTCAACACATAGCTACTTTCATTTAGCATTGTTTGCTAATTCGCCTGATTTTGTTTGTTATTATTAAGCCAAAAATACTCCAACGTGCTGTTTTGTTTGAGCAGAGAGCAGACTGTTGAGTTCATTACATTACACTCAGAGGTGAACATTACCTTTTTACCAGGGCCAAGAATTCAGTCAGTGTGGTGTTTAATTAGTTCTCTTCCTTTGCAGAGCCCATTATAATTAATCAGCCTGTAGTACCCCTGCTGGTTTTCTTCTTCTTTTTTAAACCCTAAATAGGGCATCCAGCTATAATGATTTCTGTCAGATGGTGTGTGTCCTGCTGCATTCAGACATTAACGTAATTGACATGTGCTCCTGTCCTTTGACTCTGGAGAACCTGGAGCTGCATGTGAAGGTCAGTCTCCTGGGACTATAAGAAAACCATATATAAAATATTAATATATAATAAACTTAAATGTTCTTTGTTGCTGTTTCTGTTGAGCTGTCATGGTGGAGGATTTCCTTCAGGACTGCAAATGCACAGGGTCAGTGCAGGTGAGGGAGTGAGTGGGAAGCTCTATTACTTGGCCTTGGTTTAGCCTCATGGATGACATGTTGTTATAGAGATTCCTGTCCTAATTGCCTCCATCCCTGAGGACACTCCAGGTGGAGGAGGGTGAGAGTCAGTCAGCGACAAACATAAGAATAAACAGGGTGAGATTTAAAATCTCCTGAGAGAGGATGTAAGGCTCCAGGAGAGGAGGGAGTGGATGGACAGAAAAATACAATTATTAGATTACCAATCTAATTAGATTATTAGATAACATACATACACAACCTTTTTAAATGTACAATGGTCAGTGTATGCATCCACTGAGAAAAGTGGTCAGGCCACAAGTTAACAAAACAAATGAAAAACCTAAATTTAAACATAAACAATAAACTACATATTTTTATTTTATTTTGAAATGAATCAATCTTACCATTTTTACATAAAAGAATGAAAATAAAATATTTTCTTCTTCCTTTTGTTGAACATTTAAATAACCGCAAAGATGAGTTTTCAGCCCTTTGCATGGTTTATTTTTTCTTCTGTAAATTTAAATTACCTTCACTGTTTATCTATGAATATATCTGAAATAACTGAACATGAAAATGAAAATTAATTCACGTATGTTTGCAGGCTCATTGTGCCTTTTAAATAAACACTTCTTTTATTTATAGCTACACTTCCACAAGGCAGTGAGGTGAGGTCATAGTGCTCCTCAGCTGTTAGCCTCACAGTTTGACATTTATCCATCTTCAGCTGCAGAATCAAAGCAGTGGATTAAAAGCTGCCGTCGGCCTCTTTCTTCATATTCTTATTTATTTATATCCACTGGGAGGTAAGCAATGCATTAATGTTTTTGTTTTTTTTATGTGTATGTGTTAGCCCCCGTAGGGAAATTACTCCTCTGCATTTAACCCATTCACCCAGTGGGCAGCCACCAATGCAGCGCCCAGGGAGCAGTGTGTAGGGACGGAAACTTGCTCAGGGGTACCTCAAGGTAGCCGCTCAGTGGAGTCGAACCCCCGACCTTCCAATCATGGGGTAATCACTCTACCTACTGAGCTATCCCTGCCCATTAACCTTTACTTTGAAGCAACTTCTAAGGAATGTTTTCATAATCACCTTTTCAAGAGTTTGGTTGTCCCAAGATCGAGGGTCAATCTCCATTTTTTCTTTTTTAAAGCCAACCTCAGGCTAACCTATTCTGGATACAACTAAAATAATAGAAATGACCATGATGATAAATGCAGAATGGGCCAGAAGAAATACTTTAAGAGAAACTGGTTTGTGGTTGGCCATCACTTATTCTTCTGCAGCATCCTGGTTAGTGTGGACGTGAAATTCCCCATTAGATTTATAAGGTGCGCACACCAGTCTGTTTTATTCTTACCACTGTGAATATCATATCAGGGCATTCTGAACCAACTGACTTGTGCAATCTTCAGCACACCAAATTTCTGTATATGAGAAAAGAGTTTACCTCCAGGTGAAGCAGAGAAAGTGATGACAGCTTTTGGAAGAGAGAAGTGTGCATCTGCACAATTCTGTCCGAGGAAACCAGAAATAGCACAGCTCTCAAAAATGTTTCCACTGGAGTGAGGATGGTTAATACCATGCAAAAAAATGCACATATAGTTTACAGTAAGATATGAAATACAGTAACATGTTAAAACCTTCATGTTTCCATTTAGTATTTAGCTTTCCTTAGGTGTGCCATCATTTTTTAAAATTGAAATTCTGAGTATTTTGTGGCTTATTTTGTTTCCGAAAACTAAACAATCAAAATGCAATAAAATAAGCTGATAGTACCATTACTAGTGCTACAGATTCATTTTGACAGCATGTGTTGTGTTTTCTTGGGCCCAGTAGTAACTAAAAGCCTGTAGAGAACTTCCACTTATGTAAATGCCCCCCCCCCTTCCTTTGCTGATTTTTAAGTAAAGTGACTTTGATGTACGTCAGATGGGTTCTTTTGTTTGTCCACACTTCACCTCAACAACACTTTTATAAAATTGATCTTGCTGAGTTTTTGGTATAATCTAGTGTGGTTCCCCAGCTGCACCAAAGCCGATCAGCAAGCACTCCAGCGGGTGGTGAAAGAAGCTGGCAGAATTATTGGAACAAGTCTGCCAGAGATCAGCAATATCTTCCCCACTCGCTGTCTGAGGAGGGTGCACAGTATCCTGCGGGACCAACATCACCCTGCGCGCCACCTTTTCCATCTGCTGCCCTCAGGGAGAAGGTAACCATATCCAACTTCTTAATAGCAATGAACTGGTCTGCATTGGTGCATCATATCTTTATTCTCTTCCCCCTCCTGCCCCCCCTCTTTCTTAAATAGATAACTATCATATCTGATATATCTCACAGTACAATAATATTGAATGGGTTGCATTGTTGCACTTTGTCATGTTTCTCAGGTCTTTGTCTGAATTTCTACGAACACTACTTGTCATGTTCTCATGTTATTGCTAAGGATTGTCTTATTGCATTGGAGTCACACTGGGTTAAATATGTACACTTGGGTTTTAAGGGGTATTTATTATTTTCTTCTTTTTTTTTTTGGGTTGTATGGAAGCCCCAAACGCAATTTCATTGTTCTTGACAATGACAATAAATAAATACTAAATCTTGCTAACAAAAAATAAATAAATAATAATAATAATCAAGTAACATTAAATTGCTTATCTGCTAGAAAACTAAATGGAAACAAGCAGCAAGCCCTGCTCCTGCACCTACATCTGTAAACTTCAGCTCCTTAACCAAGTCAGTCAGAGAATATTATTTTCTGTGGTGCCTGGGACATGATTGGTTGCAGATAAATTACTCTCTCTTTATCCACTCGATGTGTTTAAAAGACGAGGCCATTGTTCAGTGAAGGAGATGCTTGGACCTATAAATACAGGGCTGTCACATCATCACTTAACAAGCACATTGTAACCTTTGTGTTTTTGTTTCCACCATGAAAACATGGATAGGGCAGAAGACAGAATACAGCCAGAGGATTTTGTTTTTCCCCCCCAAACGCAGGTGTTGCCTCCTGGTGGCCATTAGAAAGAATGCAGCTTTAGGAATTCACTTTTCAGACCACCAACCATTTCCATCTTCAATGTACAGTCTATCAGCTGGAAATAAGTAACAGGGAATGTCACAGGATAGATTTGACAGGAATCAACTTTGTAATAAGAAAAGTGAAAAAATTCTCCCCTCATAATGAGTTCAGATTTAATCTTGGACATAAAATGTTTTATTTAAAAGGTTAAAAAAAAAAAAAAGTGTGTGTAGGGCATACATCCATGTGTTAAAACATGAGCAGACATTCATCATTATTCTGCTCGTTTGTAGATAAAACGCTGTACTGACTCACTCCTCTGGTTGAAGGCTGATGTGCAGCATATTATCTAAAAGCCTGCTTTTCATTAAGGTTTAGAAACTCTTAATCGAGGGCAGGTGCACCTGCAGGCCGAGTCCGAGTGTAAGCAGGTGTAGTAAAAGCATCAGGGGTGGATTTCCTCACAGTGGTCTCGTGGCATTTACAGGAAACAGTCCAATAATTCCTTTCAGCTTCCCTTTCCACCAAAAAGGATCAGACATATCCAGCACCTCAATGACGTCTCCTGCGTTGAAACCAAGCTCGTCGTCTTGTATAGCAGGGAAGTCGCACATCGCCATCACTTGAAAACAAGACTTAGTCTGTGGGAGGAAAAACAAACACTGATCAATACCCGACAGACAACTTCTTGATGAGGCTTGCACAGTTTAGGCTGGATGAGGTCATCCCGATCAGCCCTCCTGTGCTGCATCTACACTTCGATGGTGTTCCACATGTTTAAAGTTGTAATGTTTGCTGGTGTGATCACCTTATCAAAAATATCTAATTAATCAAAAGGCAAGCTAACAGAGTTTGAAAGTGCACGGACTCTCTCGTCCTCTCAGGTTAATTCCATAAAGTGAATTGACTTGACAGCTGCAACGCTGGAATATTTGAATAAGCGAGATGTGATATGCTGGCACCATTTTAACTTTTCACTGCGCAAACAAAACAACCAACATGTGACACCACCCTGTTAAGTGAAAGGAGTGAGAGAGATGCCTGAAACTTGTATCTGTGAGTCTTCCCTCAGTTACTGGCTGGTTGGTCACATTAGACGGTGGTCCCTCCCTGAACGTGCATTTGCTGGATGTCACTTCCTATCTAAAGGGAATTCTTCCATCCTGCAAGTGCTCCTCATAGGGTATCGACTGGTCTTTACCTTAAAATGTAAAGCACCTTGAGACAACTGATGTTCTTGGACTATTTAATTGAAACTGACTGAAGCAGCATGCCTCGTAACTTGCTTGTTGTCATAAACTGCTCTTTAAATCTGAGGTTTTCAATAAAAGCAATCATGTCTCACTGGCTGATCATCGGAGGGGCCGCCTTGGTCCAGGCTCCCATTGACGTTGAGGTAGATTATCCTGCTTTTGGAGATTGAGTTGGTTTTGTAGAAGTCCACCAGTTTGTTCAGAGAGGTGAATTTTTCGCTCCACAGGAAGTAATGACCTCTCTTGTCCCTCAGCAATCTGTAATGCATCATGCCCTGCTCATACCTGAGAACAGATTTAAGAGTCAGAATAACTTTATTATAAATCACTCACACCAAGTTTATTATACTTAACGTTATTTCAAACCTAGTTTCAGTTAAGTAACAGAAACGCGAATAAAAATGATGCTAGTAAAATGCTAAGAGGAAAAGAACACAGGGAATGGCTCATTGGGCTTGGGCGAATGGTTGACATTTGACTACATAAACCTCTTTAGAACAACTGAAACAAACAAATGTCTTTGAACTGAAAATAAAAAATTGAGAATTTATGAACTTTAAGTCTGTCTCACAACATTAAAAACACATTTCAAAATTATACATCCTTATTAGAAAGTTCTGGCTGGACACTGAATGGAAGTAGTTAAAGTCAATTTTTGTGTGTGCAGACTGCAACAGACGTGAGATTTTTGCCAGTTTATCAAAGTTAATCACCATATTATATGAACCAGATTGCACACAACGGCCAATTTGACCCCATTCAATTGCAGACTAATAGCAGACTGACTCAGTTTTATTTCCATTTTAACACCGTCTTGATGTATCAGAAATGAATTTGAAGATGGAAACTGCGAGTGGCAGTTCATAGCAAACAGAATCATTTTCTTTTTTACCACCATTTTCCCCAGTGTGACCTTATCATAAACGCCTTATGAACTGTATTTATTTCTCCCTTTTAAGGCAATAAAAAGGTCTAAATGATCAGGTACAATGTAATGTGTGTAATACTTAGTTGGGAGACACACTTGACTCACTTGACAGAAATGCAGAAGTTTCCGGGGCTGGTCCGACACCCTCGGATCACAAACTCTCCCACGTGTTTGTTCATCAGGAATTCCACTGCATCTCCACGAGTGGCATCCTCCCGAAACCATCTGCAGAAACAGGTCCTGTGCTCATGACTATCTGATGCAAACATGCAAGTACACACACCTACCAGCCAGTGTTGTAAAAGCAAAACTATCCTGCCTTTGGGCCTTTCCTGTACGATTTTAACATCTAAATTTGGGCTTTTTAAGACCTTAAATGAACTTCTAAGCTCAAAAGTGTGAAAATGTTGAGACTTTTCAGGTACATTCGTGTTACTGAAGGAAAATGTGCAGCTGACTTTAGGGCATCTTCTTCATTCCTGCTTTGTAGTCATTTTAAATGGTTTGCACACAGAATGAAAAGGATTTCTGCTTTTGCAGCGGATTATTGTTCATCTGTTTCTTACCTTGGAAAATGAATGTCAAGGAAGTTACGTGGCACAAGCCCCTCCTGTCCATTCATCTCTGCTTTACACCAGATGTTGTCATAACGTATAATCTGTCCAGATGCGAAAAGATAAAACTTCATACAGGAGTATCAGATTTCTTACTTATATTGGACTGCATCACATTTTAACCTCCCATCCATCAACCCACATATTGAGACAACATCCCAGACAGTTTTTAAATTTAACACAGTCGGACATCTGTGGGAGTGACGTCCGATTGCTGTGATGAAAGCAGGGAAAGCGGTTATTATTATCGGTTGCAATAAAGGGGAAATTGTGAGTCACAAGCTAAGCAGAACAGAACATGATGAAAAATAACAGGAAAAGAAACAAAACCACAGTTTAAACTGAGAAGCTGGGACAGACTGGAGGTAACCTGTAGAAATGAAAGTCACCTGAACTCTTTATTGGCCAGCAGGTGGCGATTGCCATGGTTTCAAACATGCAACATACATCGACTGTATATAAAAGATGGGAGGAATGCCGAGTTAGAATTTAATGCCTCTTTTCCACTAGCACCTACTCACCTCAACTTGGCGTTTGGTCATTTTCCATTACAGTTAAATTACCACCTCTGTGTTGGTGGTGTTGTTATAGCAACCCGGCCCAAAATTCCCATGACATCATGTGACACGAACAACATAGTAACTGAGGGAATGCGTACCATGTGATGGTGTACCTGTTGATTGTGTGCAGCCATTTTCATTGCCGGGTTTCAAAAGTATGGATGGATATCAGGATGGATGGATGGGGTTTCAAAAGTCGTGAATGAGGCGCTCTCATGGCTAATCCAGTGATGTCACTCTCTGACCAATCAGTGGCATGCAGTTTGCTGACAGCACATTTTCAGCTCAACTCACCTCACTTGGAACCCTGGCTGAGTAGGTATTTTATTAATAAATAAAAAAAAAAAAAAAAAGGAATACTACCAGCTGATGGAAACCCCTAAAAAATGAGTCGTACATACTGACCAGTGGTTGTTCTTAGTCACTGGGTGGAATTGGTCACAAAGAGGTATAGAGCTCTTCACTGAGTTGCTTTGGTTGTTGTAGTAACCCACAGGTTGGCACCTCGATTGCAACTTACCTACAAATACTCACCAACTACTCATGAAGCAGCTGTGAAACTGGTAAAGGAGAGAGTTTGCCTTCAAAGTAAAAGCTGCGCCTGTTAAATGGGTTGCTTGTAGTGCTGAGGCACAACCTTTACTATGAAGACAAGCACAACAGCACTAATGAAAACTGTGTACAGCTGAGTAAAGTTACGCACTGACCTTGACTATGTCGCCCTGTTTGAAGCCCAGCTCATCATCTGTTACTGCATTAAAGTCAAACTTTCCTTTGGCTTCCATTGGGAGGGGCTCAAGCGTCTGAAAGGTTTAGAAGACTGCGAACAGAACAAGCGGCTCAATCAGAGAAAGGTCTCCAGTAAATAGTCCTCGATAAAAGTCTCAACCCAGCTGCATTTCTTTATATTGTCTTCAAAGCACTCAGACTTTCTTATAACTTTTAAAGCGGTCTTGAGCAATAGGTTCTTCAGGCTTTCTGAAGGTTTTTCAAAATTTGTCTTTTGACATTGGCTGCTTTTACACTCACTTCCAGTCTTTTCTTTTACCAGTTTCAAAGGAAAGTTTTGTTTGCTAAGCCACTTAATGCTAACCCTATGAATCATTCAAGTATAAAAAGCCTCCTAACTCAAGAGGTTAGCCAGTGTTGTGTCTACAACTAACAGAAAACCTAGCAAGGAACCAATTTTAAATTACATCTTTAGGAACTTTGTTACCAGCCACCCGTCTGAAAAGCACAATTTGTTCCCATTTCTTTTGCTGATCTATTAACACAGTTTGACAGGCATACACATCCCCCAACCGGTTGAGGCAGATCGCTGCTCTTCCATGAGCCTGGCTCTGCCAGAGGTTTCTTCCCATTTTAATTTCTCATTGCCACATAGTGCTTAGAGTCATTTAATTGTTGGCTTTTGTCTCGCAATTCTTTGAATTGAACAAGCGATTCCTAAAAGCATATCTCAGCATTATGTGCAGTGTGGCCACTTTGATCCACTTTATAATACCAGCTGGGATCAGCATGACAGTGATCCCAAACACACCACCAATGTGGTAAAAGCACACTCTGATAGAGGAACACAAACTCAGTCATGGATCGGCCTCCACAGACGTCAACATCATTGACAGAGACCAGAAGAAAAGGCAGAAACACCCAAAGAAGAGCTTTGAATGTCCTTCAAGAAGCCCGGAGAACTACACATGAAAAAGAAATTACCAGAAGGCGGCCCAACAGAGTTCAGGCCGTGCTGAAGAACAATGGTGGTCAAACCAAATATTGACTTCCAAACTCATTAAAATGTATAAACCGGTTTTGTTTTATATACTGTATGTTCACATATGTTTCCACCCATTTCCCATCAATCCATGTCTGGGAGACCTGCTGTAAATAATTAAGATATTTGAATGGAAAAATGTAAATGAACATCACTGATTAGAGGATGGCATGGTGGTCAGCACAAGGTAGACAAGTTTGTTATTAGAGGAAAATCTCCAATGAAAACCTCAAAAAACAAACAAATTTAAAAAACATATTTAAATTCAGTAATTTGCAGAGTTGTAAAATGCTCTTCATACTCCTGCGTCAATCGCTGCACGTCTTAAACTTTTCCAGCTGTTGCTGCTTTTTCATTAAGGTTTAGAGGTTAAATGGGGGCTAAATATTTGTAGATTAAACCATTAACCCAAACCAGTGGGCAGATTGATTTGAACCCAAGAACATGAGTGGACAAACTTAGTTGGGAGCTTAAAATAGAGGTGACAGAAAAATACCATAGCGCAAACAGTCCGCATGAAGAATCAGTTAAACAAACAAAAGTCACTGACTGTCATGGCGGCAGCCACACATGGTCACCTACCTGCACAGGTTTATTTCATTTGCAGCCACTCAAAGTCAAACTTTTACCATCATGCTTTTAACCTGTTTAGATGACGCACACGCTTTCAGCCTGCAGGGTTACACAGAAATTATTACATTCTTTGTTTCTGTGAGTTACCAGTGATCTGTGAGGTCATGGTAGGGATAAAGACCTTTGCAGGTGGCATGAAAGGGCGTGGCTGCTTCTTCTTCTCCTCCTCCTCTTCCTTTTGGCAGTTAGGTGTATTACTACCACCTGCTTGTGGGGAGTGCAGGTGCAAGGATGTGACCTGTAGTATATGTATAAGGAAGGCTTCAGGATCAGTTAAGTAGGTTTCTTATGTTTGTTTGGTAACATTGTGTTTCATATAACTGAACCACATCCCCCTTTTATTCATTTACTTCATTTTTTGTTTGCTTTTCATTTTTAGCTGCTGTAATGAAAGAATTTCACAACCTTCAGATGAAAAAAAGGATATTTTTTGTTCATTGTTCATTGAACATCAGGCTGTAAACCCACATCTGACCTCTGAAGATGCTGCTGTGATAAAATTATGCTTCGTATTACATTATGGACAATTTCATAGCAAAAAACAAAAAAAGTCATAAATAACATCTGTCTATTGTAAAGTGACTATTTGGACTATTCACCCACAGCCCAAGTCTCACAGCTCAGCAGCCTCAGACTGAATTTAGATGTTTTTTCTGAAGCTTCTGTTTAAATAATGTTGAAAGGACCCGAATGAAGAAAAACAGGAAGTACAGAGCAGGGTAAGTTTTGTTGACCAATCATTTTTGTTAAAACAAATTTTTGTTTTTTGCTGACGAAAACAAGAAGATAACTAAAAAAATGTTCTGACACTTCAGTCAGCAAATAAGAATGAGATGAAAATATTTTGTAGGGTGAGATCCAATTAGAGCTAATTAAGTGGTATAGAAAGGCGATTTGGAAGTAATCCAATCAGGAGTAAGCTCCTTGTGCAGTAAGGTTAGAAACTGTATAACTAGCTTCCTGTTTCTCATAAATAGACACGTGGACATATTTTGCATTTAATGTTGTGCAAGATGTTTTCAGGGGAAGCCTCCCAAGTACAGACGTATACACAAATACCTTTAGATGTAGTTGACGAAATCTAAAAGCATTTCGATGTCTAGATGATTGAAACTAAATAATAAATGGCCTGTATTTGTATAGTGCTTTACTACTCCCTAAGGACCCCAAAGCGCTTTACACACTCAGTCATCCACCCACTCACACATTGGTGATGGCAGCTACATTGCAGCCACAGCCACCCTGGGGCGCACTGACAGAGGCGAGGCTGCCGGACACTGGCGCCACCGGGCCCTCTGACCACCACCAGGAGGCAACAGGTGAAGCGTCTTGCCCAAGGACACAACGACCGAGACTGTCCAAGCTGGGGCTCGAACCGGCAACCTTCCGATTACAAGGCAAACTCCCAGCTGTTGAGCCACGATCGCCACCATGAAACTAAATGTTGAGTTAAAGACTGAAATCGAAACTGTTTAATTCAACATTAGTTTAGAAGCTCCAGTCAAATCTGAGAAAACTTCAGTTTTACAACTTCAACCCAAAATAACTGAACTGCTTTTGTTCCTCCCCTACTCTGCTTACTCACTTGTAGAATATTACAGTTTCAGATTTCCTTTTTAGTAGCACATTGCCCTAACGTCTAAGTGTTTTAGACTCCTTTAGAGGAAAAGATAACCCGAGTGTTGCAAATGGCACTGACAGGCAAACGTCTTGGAAGCAACTACCAAAGCATTACTTTTAGGTTTAGACTGTCACGACAGCTCACCAAGAACGCAAAACTACACTAGTGGTGGGGCTGCACATTAGCCTTACATATGTGCACTCAGCTTGGACTTCCAGCCTCATTGTGTACAGTGGAAATTTATGCACTCATGCACCATATTAAAACCCTTTTGAGTTGCAGCTTGAGGCAGTTTAGTTTGCCAAGTTCACTACAACTATCTGTTTAAAGTGAATGCAGTTCTTCATCATTGAAGGTTCTCAGAGAGCCCAAGATCCCCCTATTAAAGAAGAGCAGCAGAAATCTGACAAAGCAAACACTGGTGGGAGGAGACCAGTTAAGTAGGTTTAAGTTTCAACAGGTAACAGACCGAACTCTGACATGTAATTGAGCCACAAGTTGAGCTGGACTGATTTGCGATCTTTGTTTTAGAACCAGCCACCTTAGTAAACTCCAGGACTCAAGCAGATTAGTGGTGTAAAATTATTTATTAGTCAAAACAGACAGTCCATTCCATCAGCAACATGGCCACAAATGATTCCACAAGCTTTGAGACAGGTCTGGCATTTCTAGCATGGTCTCTTTCTGGAGCCATCAAAGCAGTTTTAAAGCCGCTGGTATCTCAGTTACATGCAAAGTGTCTTGTAGCAGCAGAGTAACAAACCAACCATGGAGGAATCTGGAGTTCCTCATGCCAGCCGAGGAGGGGTGTGGAGAGCCAAATCCTAAGGATCTGGTTAAGTGCCTAAATCCTAACCAAAGAGGAATAAGAGCCTAATCCTAATCAAAGAGGACTCGGTAAGTGCCTTTGTTCAATAAAGGAAGAGTCTAGACTAACTCAACCTAGAGCGATATGTAGTGCTAAAAAAATACAATTTCCTAACCAAAGAGGAATAAGAGCCTAATCCTAACCTAAGAGGACTCGGTAAGTGCCTGAAACCAACCACAGAGTAGTTGGAGAGTATTAAGTGCTAAACTTAGAGCTCCAAACCTCGTCTCCTGGCTGAGGAAGGTACCTCAAGTTACCGATACCAGAAAAACCTTGTATGTAACACGCGATCATCTGATAGAACGCCATGACGGCACCCTGAATGATAACATGCGGTTCCTGTGTGGGAGGCTCAGGAAGCGTCCATCTCTGCTCCTTTGTAGATAGAAGCTGCACTGACCCAGTTGCCTGGGGAAGTCTGAAATGCAGTGCAGACAATAGCCATTTGAGAGCCAGTGGACCTGGAGTTGTATGCGCAGGTCTTGTGAAAGCATCACCGGGGCTTTGTCCTGCTTTAAGCCACCTTGATGTGCTAGTCCATCGCCTGCACCATGGACGCCATCTGTGGGAAGAAACAAGTGTGATGTATCAAACCAGGATCTGTTAAACCATTGAGGCTTCAGTTTTTAAACTCACTTGACAAATGCAGAAGTTTCCAGTGAAGTTCCAGCATCCTCAGAGCAAACTCTCCCATGTTTGGTCTTCAGGAGCTCCTCTGCAGCGCTGCAACTGCTGTTCTGTGAACCACCTGAACACAATCACAAGCCTCAGCCTTTAACAAACCAGTTTACAGCCAGTACATTTCTACTTGATAATCAGCATTTAGCCTCTTACGCTGGAGTTGGCATTTCACTGTAGTAGAAATCTTTCTCGTCTCTTCGTCCATTTTACACCAACCGTCTTCAGGGCTTGGAGTCTGCAGAGAAGCACAAAGAGTCAGAGATACAACAGCAGCGAGTCCCCAATTTATACACTGATATTCAGTGCCTCACCCTTTTTGAAGCTGAGCTCATCATTTACAGTGTAAAACCATGTCCCCCTCTGATTTTATCTGCGAGCCAATCAAGCATCAGAAAGGTTAAAGACGGCGACGAGAAGAGGTGCCATCAGGGAGGGAATCCTCCATGAAGTGCTTCACCTGCAGGGATAAAAGAGTCAGATATGACTGTTCATAACTTAGCCAGAAAACTATATTTTACAGGTATAGCCACACATGCCCACGAGAACAGATTAGGCCCAACACGTCATCTACCCACACAGACGCACTTCATTTGCAATCAGACACTTAAGCAGTTAGAAAATTTGACTTTTAGTGAGCCCACCTCCCAAAAACTACATTTACAGAGTCAAACAAACAACTCAATTTTTTTTTAAAACTTACCACCACGTTTGCAGAAGTGGCTGGAGGTGCAGACTCTCCCAAATGACACAAAGGGAACACCTGTGAGCTGCCTGAGACCCCTTAAATCCTGAAGCCACCTTATTGGGTCAAACCATGTGCTGCATGTCATGGGGGTGATTTGGGGTTTGGTTGGCGTCATTGTCTATTTAGTCATGAGCTTTATTTTAGTGTATTTGCCACTTGTGTGTTACTTGGTCTAGCCAAACAATTATAAAGCAGGTGTGCTGATTACAAACACGACCTTTTCCATACCAGCTGGTGGCGCTAATGCACCATTTTGTTATTTGCCAGTCGCCAACAAAAATAATTTCTTACGTCCACTTTGTAAACTTATAAATATCGATGTAAAGTATTATAAAATTACCTCACAAGAGCAGATATCCCACTTTTGATATATTTTTCCTACAATTTAACCAGTGAAGTGGATAGGAGAAAAAAAAAAGAAACCAGTCATTTACTGAGCATTGCTCCAGATAGCAAGGGGCGTTTGATCCAAACTGGACCCAAATCTGCAGTTTTCTATGGGTCTCATAGTGTTGACTGACATCATGTACTCAGGATGAGTCTGCCTTCCTCAGCACAGGTGCATAAATCACACTGACAATGTGAAAAACTCACAAAAACTCACAAATCAAATGTGATACAGGGTTATGAGCTGTAAGCATATATCTGATGGTTTTGGAAATGTTTGGGTAGAGAATGGGACGTATGACCTGTACTTCTATTTCGAATCACTTCTACATATCCAAATCTGGCTGTTTAGTAAAAGCTGCTCTCAGTGACCAGTCTGCAGCCTTTTTTGTCCTTTTTGGTTAACTCAGTGTGCCGAGTGCTGTTTTCTGGCACCAAACTAGAGGATTTTGTGTTATTTAAGGTGAAACTCTGCACACGTCGCCCTCTCTGTGCCACGTCAGCCTGCCATCATGTGCGTTTGCCAAGGCCAGCTTTGATATTTTCCTCCAGTGAAGTTCAGCAGAAACAGAAACTTAGATGTTTATTAATTTATCTGCTTGATTAGTGGACTGATCACCGCTCTGCGGGAGCTGCTGCACTTCAAGCCTCAGGAAACAAACAGCTAATCCATCTCTGTAAGTGAAATTTAGTTATACTGAATTTGTGAGGCAAGAAAAATACTGCCATTAGTCTCACTGTCAGGAATAATTCAGCCTTTTATTGTGGTCCTGCTGCTCAGCTGCTGCTGGCACTAATTCATGCCCGAGCATAATGGACTCATGAAATACACCGGATGCTTCCAGAGACAGCAAACAACAGGAACGCATTTCCATCAATTTACATTACTGGCAAAAAGGGTCAAAGACGGTCTGACATGAGGTTTTAATTTACCTGCAGATTATTCTGGGTACAAGATAAAAGAAACGGGGATGACATGACTCGAGGAGACTCTATCAGAGGCAAAGCTGAGATGGTTTAGTGGATATATGGGAAAAAGAGAAGAAGGAGCTGCCAGGCTGCTGGAAATGAGAAAGACCTCAGAGAAGACTTATGGAAGGAGTTAAGGAGGACATGCAGAGGATTGGTGTGACAGAGGATGATGCTGGGATAGGGTGAGATGGAAGTGACCCCTAAGGATTCAAGGGTTTTTATTATGATTGCCGCACATCCGGCACTTAAACCTCGGTGAAGACCAACAATAACACACATCAGGAACAACATAAATATGAAAACAAGAACAATACAATACATCAACACAATATTTACAGTGTAGTATAAAAAATGAACAATTACAATTATAAATAAGAAATATGAGCATCTGAAAAGAGGAGATTTGTAGATGTTTTCAAGCAGAATCCTCCAAATCTGAAAAATGAAGCCAAAAACTGCGGTTCCTCTAATGGCCACTGGAGGCAGACTCCTAAGCCGAATGCATTTCCTTATTTTTTTTACTCTTTAATTTTATAAAAAGAGGTACTGAATACAGAATAAAGCTCTTTAAATGACAGTGTACAAAATAAACAGATCATAACAGATGCAAACATGACATTAAAAAAAAAAGATGCGCGAGTTACAGTGACATTAAATAAAGACATTAAAAACAATGCCCATTTTAAAGCTTTATTTCTATGCAAAGAGCAGCTTGTAGCCACATGTTGTGTTTCCCTCATGAAAACTTGCATTTACTGATGTGGAATTTCACAAGGAGTAAAATCAAATTAATGAGGTCAGTCTCTTTAGTCTTTCTCGCTAAAGGCAGTGCAACCAAATAAGATGCTTTTATGGAAAATTGCACTGGTACCTGTGTTGCCCGTTTTAGGCTTTTATTTAAGCCAAACTAATGATCATAAAAAGTTGTGGAGCTATTTCTGCACACTAGTACAAGGACACAAATGAGGAAACTCAGGATCCACATTTAAATTCAGTTAAAATTCACATACGTGTCCTTAAGCACTAAAAGAACATGATATCAATACAGAGGAATCATGCGTGACAATGAAAAAGACCCAGAAACAGCCACGCAAACAAACCACATGTTGTAAAATGAGGTGGTAGAGAAGACTTGGGATAAGGAGCGTGGTTGTGTTGGATATAGGAAGTCTGGGGGATGACATCAGCAAGCATTGGCCAGCTCAAAAGTCCAGCCACGGACGGACAGGAAGACGACCGCACCGTCAGACCGAAGGGGAATACAAACGAGTCTCAGAGGAGACAACAACACAGCACTTACATTCAATAAGGATGGATTTTATTCAGATATTTTTGGTGTTATGATTATGAGTTATGATTGTTTTCATGCTCACATGTTAAATGTAGTCCAGTTAAAACCATTTTCAGACCATTGTTTAAGAATTTAAACTGACAGTTTCAGCTAGTATGAAGATCTAAACCCTTGTGGCTTCAATTCATGAAATTCAGTTTCATCTAATCAGCGTGGAGATGACTTCATTTGAATCTTTAATTAATCCATCAAGGAGAAGAAGGAAAAGAAAACTGTGTCACAGCATGAAATTATTATTAATAACAGGCAAAAATGAGCAGAAAAGAAGGAAGCAGAGTTATGTAAAAATATGCAAGCAATAATTTCATAATATGTTGAGTAAGAGTGTATTACATAAAAAAAGTAGGCTAATAGATTAAAGCGTCATTAGGATGAAAAAACAAGAGCAAAGCAGGAGAAGAAGTTTCGTAAAAGTGTTACTGTTAATGTGAAACAGATGATATGATGTCAGATGTCATGAAAATGAATAAACATGCACACATATGTAAAGATAACTGTCTGCAGATCAGCACACAGTGTAAGAGCACACCTGTTCTCTGTGTCCTCTGACATCATCGCCCCTCCATCACCTTCACCTTGCACGGTTTGCAGCACGTGGACCTGCCGTCACTCCCCGCAGCTCTTTTCTAAATACGTCACCTCTCTGCCGGCACAAACCTCGGCTCTTTTGCTGAATCAGACACTTGGCCAGATCCGGATGAGACATGTGGAGGAGAGCTGCCATCCATCATCTGGATCTCAGTGATCCTGAGATCCAGATGATGGATGGCAGCTGTGGTGGATCTACAGGTCGCAGAATACGGCACAGCCAGGTGACTACAGCTAAGGGAGCGTAACGGTGTGAAGTTATTGTTATTGATATGTTTACAGCTTATGTTGTCACATTGAAATGACTCTGTGTAAATTTTATTTATTCATTTTTATACATATTTTTCTCCTTTCTATCATTACTTTTACTCTTTCGTACTTTATGAGGAGAGACTTTTTTTATGCAAGAAAACTACATCAGCGATGGATAAACTCAAACCTCCGATGCAGAAAGTTTATTTTAAATGTATTAAAACATTATTTATTAAGGCATTAGGGCTGGCTGGCCAAACTGACTGAGGCTGTGCTTCGGAGAGTCTTTCAGAGGTAACAGCTGATCAGGGCAGAGAAGTGAGGATGTGAAGCTGAGTGGGTGGAGGTTAGAGGAGGCCTTATAATTTAAATCTTTGCATCTATTTTAAACTTCCCCATTAATCCATGATGTGCAACTTCCTCAGTGAGTTTCCAGTGAATGATCAGGAAGCTCAGATGAGAGTTTTGTGCGTCCTCGTCAAACATGACGCCCTGACAGAGATAGAATCACAGAAGAAAGTAGAACACAAACCTCTCCAACGAGACCTGCAGAGAGTGCTTTAACAAAGCGATGTGGACATTTAAAAAAAGCTGAGGAGCTGTGACTCATTTCTAACATTTCCACTGATGTTTCTCTGCTGCTGGTTCTGAATATTCATGATCAAACTTCTTATACAACAAAAACAGAGCTGCTTCTAGTCTGAGCGGCCGAGATATCACATCGTCTACAAGAAATAATTCAGCACCTCAAGTCCTCCGCTCTCAATCTACTTATACTATTACTGCGTTTAACGACGTTTTACTCTGTAATTTTACAAGTAAAGTTTTATGTTTGATCAGTTTTAAAATACAAACTTTAAAGTACAGTTTTCAGTAAATTACTGACATACTGACACCAGCAACCATAATTTTTTGTCAGATATTCTTGTAATTCTTTAAAGCGGTCTTGAGCAATAATTCTCCAAAGTTTTGGAGGGTGAGGATGGGCCACCAGCCAATCACAGGGCCAGTAAGTCCACGCCATCTGACTATTTTCAGAGGAATGTTTTTTTTTGTTTTGTTTAAGCCACTTAACTGTATCTGTAGACACTTTGTTTCAGCCTGTCACAGAAACACATCCTTTGTTCCCAATTTCTTAGTTGAATCTATGAAAAATGCCAAATATAACACAGTTTGACAGACATAAAATAGTATTTCTGCTCCAACAGCCAAAAACTTGGCATATCGCAGCATTTGTCTGGGCAAACTGGACAAGTGAAGGACAAAAGAAGAAAAAGTATCAGGCCGAAAAAAAACTATCTACAGTAGATGGAAAGTATCTGAAAGTCATGTCCACAAGAGACTGGGAAAACTCCTGCAAGGGGCCTGAGAGATGCACCCGACCCTTCAGCTGGTCCAGCTACTGTTCACTGAAGCTTCATCACAAATACTCTCAGTGAAAGGGCAGCTGTCAAAGAGCCCTTTTGAATGAGGGGTGAAGGCTGAGGTTAACTGAATTACAAGAGAACGTGATTACAAATCAACTAGGGGAAGTATTCCTGCAGACTGCTTACAGAAATAAAGTTCAGACGGTGTTTAAAGAATAAAGGCGGTCATATCAAATATTGACAAACTCTTCTTTGCTTTATATGCTGTATCTCCACGTATGCTTGCACCTGTTTCTCATTATAAAAACATCATTGGCAGCTCAAGACTTTTGCACAGCACCGTGTTTCATATTTGTATTTATGTCTTTTCCACCACTGCTAATAGGAGTGAAAATGCAGATTGACTGAAATATCACAAAACACTTGTTCACTAAACAGGAAATAAATGTTCAATAGTGTCTAAGAAAATCTGTATATTATATAAACTCCTCAAATATTATGGTTCGTAGATACTTTACTGAAAATCTCCTGATGTTTCTGCATTTATTTAATAACTTTACATTCACATTAAAACAAATAATTTGTATTTAATGTGTCATTAAAAGTTCTGGTTTCATTGGTGAAATTTAAAAAGTAGAATAAAAGATGAAAACTAAACATTTTCGTTACAGAAATGAAAACTGTCACAGATTATTACCGACACCTAGTGGACAAAGAAGAGACAGCAGGACCTTCATCCACTGCTTTTACTTCTCACTTTAGCTAAACTGAACAAAACCAACCACAGCCTGCTGTCAATCCTCTGAGAGGGAACAAAAAGACTTTCTTTTGTACTGGAGCAGCCAGCCATGCCTGAAACTGGTCAGCATGGAAACCAGTAAACAAAGTGACAAACAGGAAGAAGCTCTGATCACTGACTAGCTGTGAGTCACATTCAGGGTAAGTCTGTTTCCTCTCTGATGTTGAACTGATAAAAATGATTGGGGGGGGATATTTATCAGCGAGTGAGAAAAACAAGCAGTATTTATTTGTCTTTGTAGCGCTGGTTACAGATGAAAAGCCATTAAACAAAGAAGAAAAACGACCATAGGGCAGAATAAAGACACAAACATGCGGATTTAGAAAATGTTAGCCTAAAAACCACGTCCATCAGGTGATTTTACAAGTTTGCACCTTAAAGGAACAGTCCTACATGTTTAGTGCCTTAATATAACCGAAGGAAAGATGAACATAAATTTGTGTCATGGAGTTTAGACAGTAACAGTGACACAGGTCTGGTATTTCATTTCCAGTCTCTCTGGCAAAATTACTTAAAATGCAAATTAATCCACACAGGCGCAAAAGTTTGGACCCATCCCTTTCACAACACTGATGCGTAAGACAGACGTCACAGTTTTAGCTAAAATAAAATGATAATTAACCTTGAAATCCAGAAGAAAAAGCACAAATATGTACATTTGATTGCATGGGAAGCTTCAGAAACCTTTCGAAACTGTTACTGTAACTCTTTTTTACTGTGTCAGGTGATTCACACAGTTTAACCTTAACACATGAACTCTTTAGTGCCTTAGAAATATTGAAAATTAATTAACTTTATGGGTTATATAAAAGTATTTATTCAACTGTTAAAAAGTGATGTATTTATTGTAAAATTAAACTTGTTTTTGTAGTGACTGTTCTTGTGGGTTTTAATAAATTACACAAATAATTATCATATAAATAAATGGTTATTTAACCTGTCAATGTCAGAAGTAACCTGGTTCCAGGTCTTACTGAGCTCAGCAGAGGGCGCTATAGGCTCACGTATACTTCATAGTCACTCAGCGCATCAGGTTTTTTATGGTGCCAAACACTACAGGCTGCACACAAACACTCCTGCGGTGTATTTCCAGCAGTGACCGTGAGTTTAAGCTAAAATAAAGTGAGTAAAATCAGTTTTCGAGAGAGGATTTTGAGGCTCGCAGGATCTCAGCAGGAGTCCAAACTGCAGATTTGATCTTTGTGTTCGACATAAGCGGGATTACTCTCTCCTCAGGTCGTACAGCGCTTACAGGTCACAGCTCTCTGACATGTTCATGTAAACAGTTTTATCATTAACTGGCAGCTTTTTTACTCAATACTCAAACTTTGTAGTTATTTATATTAAATTGAGTTTCATAAAAATGTTCTGTATCTGCTGGGAATTATTTTGATTTTATTTTAAATAAACCTTTGCAATGGTTGTTTTTTTCCCTCTATTTTTGAGAGCAGTTAAATAATTAAACTATAAAAGTACTTCAAATTCATCCTGCAAGAGCACTTACATGATTAGAGTTACTGCAGTAAAAAGTTACTCTTCCACTGTGACTGTGCCTTCCAAAGGGTCACAAGATAAACCAGAGAGGTCTCCAGGTGATTAATGTTAGTTGACATGCACACATTTATATTCAGTGTTCAGACATTTCATTTAGATTTTATTTTGAAAAAGTATTTACATAAATTTTATGTCTGGAACAAACTGTGATTTAACATTTTGAGGCCAAACAATATAAAGGATGAACGATACGCTTTGTTCTTTAACATGATGGGTTTTGGCCCAAACTGCATAAAGGGGACAAACGTCTTCGGTTCAGTCTAACAGGTCGACCCACTGTGGTTCTCATTTCCCACAGTGGTCTTTGGTGAAACTAAATTCATCAGGTATCAGTCCATAATGAAAAATCCTCTGAGTCCTGCACAGCAGACGGAGCTCTGCAACATCACAATTCGACTGTCATATAATTTTATATTGTTTATTCTTAGTATCGGATCTGTTTCATCCATCCATTTTCAATTGGCAATTCATTACAGGACCGATTTTATACTAGCATAACCAGAGCATTATCATTCCCAAAGTGGCTTTGTGGCTTTCTATTCCAGCCCTAACCTTGATCATAATCTTAATGCATTTATAGATTCATGCAAACCCGCTCTCGTGCCTCCGAATGTGTAACATACCGATGATTTGTCACTGTCGTCGGTATGTTACGTGTTGGGATGAGGACCTGTTGACATAACGTACTGAAATATGTGGCTATATGTAAGTGGTTGTGCAGCAGAGCCGACACACAGCTTTGCACTGTCATCTACATATTGGAGCTGTTTACTGTCACTAGGGGGAAGTGTCACGAACTGTGGAACAACTATTCTATACACCGCTCGTGCTGTTGTTTGTCAGTTAGCCAACACCATCAGGGAAAAGAGGGCATACCATATAAAGATGTTCTGTTATGCCGAGAACATTAGAAATGTTTTCAGCTTTTACATTTTCAGTTTTCAACAGAAACAAATCCCACCTATGCACAGCTCCGTCACCGTGAAGTTACACAGTGGTGGGTTGTTGTTTTTTTTCTGTGGAGGACTGAACATGTCTGGTAAAGTTGCATAACCAAAATATGTTGTTCAGGTGCAAATTTACTTCAGGATTTTCTGTCTCACAGGCGGCTGTGAGTCAGATTCTCCCCGTTGACTTTAATACTGTAAACAGCTGCAGCCTTGCAGGGAATAACTTCATTGACCTACAGACCAATCATGACCTGATGTTAACTGATAGAACTGTTCTTATACAGATCCTAACGGTCAGGTGTTATTCACAGATTTCAGGTTTACACAGCACTGGGGTTGGGTCAGGAAGTAAAGCTAAAACTCTGCCAAATCAAACATCCAGAGCTCCCCGATGGTGGTGCTTTGGAGCATAAATCCTGGGCTGCACCTGGGGGCAGATAAAGCTCTTAAAGCTTAAAGCTATTAAAGTCAAAATGCAATGTTTGTTCAAAGAGTGAAGAATAAACATTAAGACAGAAGCTCGGTTTGTGTCTGATTAAACCTTCTGCGTTTCGATTTTTGATAGTTTCATGTCAGCTGCTTTGAGCGTTTTGCCCATAGCGTCATCACTGCTGCTACCCGGGGCTGCGTTAATACATAACTTTGTGCAGAAGTGAATGAATGTGTTCCTGAATTTGTCTTAATGACAGCCCTAACATACCAAGAGCGCACCAGAGACGCTGGTTGAACCTGAAATGCACTTTGAAGCAATCCAAGGCATAAATATGAATGAGACCAGCAGGATTTTTATGGGACGGGAGATCAAAGACTCAACATGTGTCACATTTTCCTCAAAGGAAGCTGTGAAAAAACAGAAAATAAAATAAGCTCTTCATTCACAGTGTTTCATGTTGACCCTCGGAGGGATTTCAGTATATTAACATAACATAAAAAAGATGGTGCAGACTTATCAGGCAGAGTCGTATCATCAGCGTACGAACTGTATCACCACCTATTTTTTATCAGAGGAGAGGAGGAGCTCGTTAACTTGTTTCACAGGGGGATTCAGGGGCATCTATAAGTATGAAACAAGTTCACGTCCACTATGTTTAATCAAAATCTCAAGATAGGACTAAAGAGTCGGGAAACTACCGAGATCGTTTTGTTCTAAACCTCAGCAAACTGTGAGGGAAAACTAAACTTAAAAGTTAAAAAGTACACAAGAAAAGTTGAACCCCAGTTTCCTGGATAAAAATCATGTGGATTATGTCTCCTACAAACAAAACAAAACATTTGAAGAAAGATAACTTTATCTGTCCTTCACCACATCTTTTACAAAACCTTTAGAAGACGTTTAAATGTGGATCTTTTTTACAAAAGAAGTGGAAGCTCCAGGATGGTGGCAGTGGGTCGTGGATCAGGCTTGTTCTGGTGGATTGGATTAGGGCAGCACTAATGGAGGGGGAGGCTGCTGCTGTTGGGGAGCGTCATTGGCACTGGGGGTGTGATTGGTCTAGAACACGGCAGAAGACTGGTTTCTAACATGATGTGGAGCGTTGTTCACTTCAGTACTGTTGTGGTCTTTTTGATGTATGTTACAAGACTCACACTCTTTTCCTCCAAATAACGAGTACCAGGACTTGACTCCATGGAGTGAATATATCAACACTTTCAGTAAGTGTGTAATTTCAGCTTAATAACAAACTGGTCACACTGAGATCTTCCTGGCTGTCCAGGTCATACACCTTCATCTCCAGACAGGATTTTCTGTCTGTACCTGAAAGAGGGGCTCGATATCTGGATTCAGGAGGTCCCAGCCCTGTGACTGGCACTGACCGGTACTGGGAGTGAGGAAGCTGGAGACAGCAGACTGGTCACCGTAGCTTTGTTTCCTGCCTTCATTGTTTGAGATGAGCAGGAAGGATGAGCCATCACGAAACCATCTTGGCTATCCTTTTTATTCTGTCACTCTGCTGCTGTGATGTGTGATGTGGGGTTGAGCAGGATTAACCATTTATCAGGCTTTCTGCAGAGCATTAAGCTTTTTGGGGCGTGTTTCCAGTCACTGATGAGCTCATTTGGACTCTGTGTCATCATGTTTGGGTTTGTTTGTCACGGGGAAAGGCTGAAAGAATACCAGTGACGTAAGCTGTCGTCCCTGGAAAGAATGGAAATTTAAAAATATAAATTCAGAAACTGACCTGAATTCGGATCAGGTAAAAACAAAAAACTGCTGAAACTGTTGGCAAAGAGAGACAGAATACAACAGTACAATAGCATAAAGAACTGAAGGTAAGTAGAAAAACAATGCACAACATCCTCATAGCTTCTGACAGGTTTTTATAAGAAGTCGTAGAAGTAAAGTTTTTTCTCTGAACGTCATAAATAACTAACAGGAACACCGGGATTTTCCGTCACTAATAATTCACCAGAAGTGGATTCTTTCATGCTCACACTTCAGGGATGATGAAAGAGTAACATCTGTGAATGTAAAGAATCAGGTTTTGCCAGCCTGTTTGTTGCCCTGCATGCCGTATTTGTTACTTTATGTTTTCATAATCATCCTCAGTTAGAAACAAACTGTTCTTCCAATTTTGTTTCTTATAGAATCCATAGCATTCTTAAAAGTTCTCAAGTCCACCTTAAATTACGTCGTAGACCTTTATTATACTGATACTTTGAACTGTCCAACATCTGCTCTTTCACAGTGGCATCGACAGGAAACACCGAGCTGAGCTCAGAGAGCAGCTTTCTTCATATAACCACAGCATGAAGAAGAAAAAGCAGCAGCGCGTCAGACGCACCAAAAATCAGCATAAAAAGTTAAAAAATGTAAGAAAACTTCCAACATCACAAAGTTTCACTCTCAAACAGAACATCCAAGATAAAGAAGAAACTGACAGACCTGGGCATCAGTTCCCTCATCTGCAAATGGTTACTGGACTTCCTGACCAACCGCCCCCAACATGTCCGGCTGGATAACCGCTGCTCATCTACCATCACAATGAACACCGGTGTACCACAAGGCTGTGTGATGAGCCCTTTCCTCTACTCCCTCTTCACCCACGACTGCAGACCTGCTGATGGTTCCAACACCATCATTAAGTTTGCAGATGACACCACGGTGATTGGCCTCATCAGTGACAACGATGAGGCCGCCTACAGGGAGGAGGTGGATCGTCTGGCTGAGTGGTGCGACACAAACAACCTGCTGCTTAACACCGAGAAGACCAAGGAGCTCATCGTGGACTACAGGAGGAATGCTGACCCACATCCACCCATCCACATTAAGGGGACGGCTGTGGAGCGTGTGAGCAGCTTCAAGTTCCTGGGAGTCCACATCTCCGAGGATCTCACCTGGACGACCAACTGCTCCAAGCTGGTCAAGAAGGCTCACCAGCGCCTCTTCTTCTTGAGGACTCTGAGGAAGAACCACCTGTCCTCAGACATCCTGGTGAACTTCTATCGTTGCACCATCGAGAGCATCCTGACCAACTGTATAACAGTCTGGTACGGGAACTGCTCTGCCTCGGACCGGAAGGCGTTGCAGAGGGTCGTGAAAACTGCCCAGCGCATCGCCGGAGCACCACTTCCTGCCATAAAAGACATCTACAGGAAGCGGTGTCTGAAAAGGGCTGGGAAAATCAGTCACCCATCACATGGACTCTTCACCCTCCTGCCCTCTGGGAGGCGCTACAGGAGCCTCCGGACTAAGACCACCAGGTACCGGAACAGCTTCTTCCCCACAGCTGTCAGACTCCTGAACTCTGCCTCCTGACATCTGACCCACGTTAACTCATGGACTGAACATACACACACACACAATGGACAACTGTACCCTCAAACACAATAATAACATGGACTGAACCACCACTCACAACCACTAGCACTTTATATAGCCTCTGTAGAAACTATCTACACCCTCACTTATCTTAACTGCACTACTGTATAGCTCTGTGTAAATAATCATTCTGTACATTCGATAATCTTTAATCCTACAACTGTTTACAACTTGCATAGTTCCCATTTCTGTATAGCTGTATATCTCAGATTTCTGTAAAGTTATTTATTTCATATTCTGTATAGTTTTTCATATTTATATCCTGTTCATAGCTTGTACTCACTACAGCCTGTACATACTTAGTTATAGAATATTCACAACATACTTCATACCGTGTACATTATAACATACCATAATAGACCCATTTCTGTAATATACTTACATATCTATACTATTGCTAATATATATTGTAATATACCTATATCACTAAAGCACTTCTGGATGGATGCAAACTGCATTTCGTTGCCCTGTACCTGTGCATGTGCAATGACAATAAAGTTGAATTCTATTCTATTCTATTCTAAACAGAAGGCTATGAAAAATGTGTCTGAAGATGCACGATTACTCTGAATGATACGTGAGTCGTGTGTTTCTGGGAAAAAGATGAAGCTCTAGGAAGTACGGTGTTAACCGCCCCTGGTTTGTTGGGTGTAAACAGATTTGCTTGTGACTCTTAACACTTTGAGAAAGTGGCTGTTGGGGTGGATGGTGGGTCTGTAAAGCCTGCAAGTGTCACATTACAGCGAGTTTAAAATCGAGATGGTGGTCTGTTTGGTTAAATGTGGGGCAGTTTGATCGACTTCAGGAAATAAGGTGGTCTTGGCTGAATGTAAATTAAATTGCTTCTCACGTGAATTTTTTTTTTCTCGATTAAACCAAAGGACAGTCTTCTTCCTCAAACATAACCAAACACTACCAGGAGCAAACCATGTCTGGGAAACTGAGTCTTTAAGAGTCAGACTTACAAAAAAGCTCAGATTAAAAAACACTAAAGAGAAAAAAGCTGCAAACACGCTGAAATCTTCACATATTTATTGATAGGCCCAAATAAATGGGTGAAATTGTGGAAGTTCTACCTCTTTTAGCGCTGCAAATAAACATGTTGCACACATGCATTCTTCACACAGATTTTTCTCATTTAATTTTTTATTATTTATGTTTACATTGTGTCTCATCTCTAAAGTTTATGGTTGTACTGATTTTACTGTAACGTGGTATTTCTTGTGGTTAAAGATTTCCGTGAACGCAAACAAGCGGGAGTCTGAGAGCTTCCCGGACGAGTTGATCGGGTGGTTTTCTGATCATCAGCAGGAGTTCGATCAGCTGTTCATCTGCGGTGACGAAGACAGAAGTGAATCAGTCAGCCTGAAGGACTTTGAGCTGGGTAATCCATCACCCCTGACCTGAATAATCCGAGATTTTCTTTGCCAGGATGGGAGAAGGCTCTCTCGCTTCTTTGAGTGACACATAAAGATAATCGCAGAAGAGAAGGAGATATGTGAGTCAGTACTAAATGCCACAGTGTCATTGTGCTGAAGTATTTATGGAGGGTACTGTGAATCAGGCTCTTGGTAATGTCAGCGGAGCCTCATTTCCTCCTCACAGATAAGAGTAGCTGGCTCTGGGAAACAAAACCAGGACAATGTTCCTTTTGTCAGTCTGACTTCAGACACACTGAGTAAACTTCCAGAGAGATTACGGCGCAGACCTGCAGCATAACACCGCAGCTATGACTCTGACTGGGAAGACCTACAGCACAGAATCACTGCTGTAGGTCTTAATAATCAATAAATTACTTTTACAGCACATCCAATGTGATCATTTATAGCTTCATTTCCAGGTTTATAGATCATACACGATTCACAGAGAGACCTCAGGTTATCTCATCTTCTGAACAAAACTGTCTCTGCGTCTTTAACACGTCTCCATAAAAGCGTTTTTTTTATTGGCCAGCATCTGGAAGCTTTGTGAGGGGCACTCGTGAGCTGCAGGAGAAAAGAGGGAATCACATTTTAACCATTAAGACATTTTCATGTCCTAAAGATAATTACTCACATGTGGGCAAAATATGGCTTGCGCACCACATGATCCTGGCCTTTGAAGCCCTAAAAGGAAAACTAAACAACCATCTAAATCTCGGTGCAGATGAGTAAAGGCTGTGCTGTTATTATTAAACTGGATTTCAGAGGAGGGCGTTCCACTTACACGTGCACGCTCTCTATGTTTTTACTGTGCTGCAGGTTTGATGAGTTTGGGTGTCCCCTGTCAGCAGTTTCAGCTCCACATGCTGACTCAGCAGCTGAAGACCTTCAATGACACGATTAGTTATGAAGATTTGATGAAACAAATACAGTCTCTGAGGTGAAACAAACTTATTTCTCTATCAGTATTTGATTATCTTTCCTTTTATAGGTTTATGAGTTTACTTGATTTTATTTCCCACAGTGACAGTGCAGAGCTCCACGCTCAGATACCAGGGCACTTCATAAAAAGACAAGAACCAGTGGAGACAGAAAATGTAAAACATCAGCAGAGACTGCAAAACACTGAAGCCCAGAGGTATTGAGCTCATTATGTGTTATATTTTATGAACAGAACATTCATTCTATAAAGATAAAAATAAAGGTGAACGCAGTTTTGCAAATAAAAGAATCAGTGCCGCGTTTTACAAATACACAAACATAGATGTGACAGATGTGGCTCTGGTATTTCATGAGTTTGTATGATTTGAAAAATATCAGTTTTATTTTTGTAAAGTTTTCTCAAGTGTATTTTTTTGGCAAAATTAGCTGATTTTAGCAATTGGAAAATTTTCAAATAAAAAAATTAATTAATGTAACCTTGTTTTCCTGTTTGTGTAATTTCTTGAAGTTCAATATTTTTTAAAGAGTTAAATATTTTATTATTTTCATAAATTTTACTATTTATAAGTTATGTACAATTTTATTATTTGTTTTTATTTTTTATTATCTGTTCATATTGCCTTATATTTACCAAAATAAATATAAATATTTAGTGGAATATGTGGAAAAAATTATATTTTGATTGTAAATCATCAATTAAAATTTAACTTGATTTTATTACCTAGAAAATGATTTAGAAAAAAAGATTTACAATTTTAAAATTTGCATACAGTGCAGACATGAAGCCACAAAATCCCTCTGACTTGTTTTTAGAGTAAGTGGGAGGAGCAGCAGCTGGTTTTAAAATATCATAAAGCCAGACAGACATCAGACATGTCCTGGAGAAAAGCAGTTTCGACAGTTTCTGTGGCTGCACTGGGACAAACTGGGCAGCTCCTGGGAAACACAATCAGGCTGTGTTGACATTCATTCCAAACCTCCATGAGTGAGGTTAACCAGGCTGAGTTATTCCTGACCCTCAGCTGTAAATCACACTGTGACTCTGCTCCTGTAACTCAGACGCCCAAAATGACAACATTGGGACACAAGCAGCCTCAACAGCTCTGAAAACAAAGGACTCGGGGCGACCTTTAGCTGGCCCGCTGACAGGTGCCGTTGCCTTTTTCTGACCTGGCTGCTGTGATTGTTTTCCTGTGCCACAGAAGGATGTTTTAGCAGTAAATCACACACATAACATAATGTGCACAGCCCGAGTTGAATTGAATTCACTTTTTTCCCCCTCTTTTGCTGTACTGGTTTGATAAAATTAGACTTAGAGTCAAAAACATTACATTTCACAAGCTGATGTTATTTAAACCCACTGATTGCTTGATTACATTAGCAAACAGCATGCCGTGTCTGGAAAGTCTCCAGGGGTTTAGGCCTGGAGTTTGTTTCTCGGACGTGTGGTTAAGATGCTGAAACAAACATGTTTTTGCAGTATTTTCATTATTTGCATTTAGCCTTGATGCGTTCTGTCTGATGTTAACAAAAGCTAGAGATGAATAATTTCTGTTTATCTGATTTAACACGGAAAACACATCGAATGGTTAAAATGACATATTTTAATGTTTCATGAAAAACATTGGCTCTTTTCGAAACACACCTTAAAAAACACTGGGATGGGGGCAGTATAAAGGCTGGAAAACTAAGTTATGCTAAAAAGAAAGAATGGGAGAAACATTTTGTACCTAATCAGGTTAACTGGCAACAGGTCACAAATGGCAAATGTAAGTGCTGTGCTCTAAATTATTCCCTAATTTACTATAATGATGACGACCATTCAGACATTAAACTAGTGATTCAGACCAGAAATTCATCAGGACGCTGTAAATCAAATGACAAGATTCTCACATTATTCTTAATACCACGGCAGTCCCCCCCTGCTGGTTAATTAGAAACAGTGTTGGGGAGTAACGGAATACATGTATTTAAAATACAAAATATGAGTAACTGTATTCCGTTACAGTTACCATTTAAAAAGGTGGCATTCCGAATACAGTTACTTTGTTGAAATAAATGGATTACACGGCGGTCTTTTCCTGTTTTATATGTTAGGCTGTCCCCTCTAATGCCTGTGTCTCAATCTCTTGGCCCATGTCAGCTCTAACTGCAGCCTGCAATGACGTGAAGAAATTGTTTTAAAAATTATTGTTCAAAAAATTATTTAATATGAAGGCAATAGGCAGAGTGTTACAGGCATAGCCCTAAAGAATGCAGCCTCATGGGCAGTGTAGTCCAGTTGTAAGTAAGATATTAAGACTCGACTGTACACCGTGTTCGTGTTTTCCTCCAAAATAATAAGTTCCGTTGGAGCAGCCTTTCAACGCCTCTCTCTGTCTCTCGCTAGCAAAGTTGACCCAGACAACAAAGTAAAGCTAGTTTTCAGCTATGAGCCCGCAGAACCCAACATATTAGTCAGAGGTCCCTTTACTACGATTTGGAGCCGCGGACCTGTTTTATATAAGCGCAGAATAGTTTTCTCTACGAGATGCCTGCAAAAAGTGCAGCCTTACCTAATGTCCACCTACTGTTACTCATTTATATTAAGATTTAAAAATCTAGTTGGTGTTGGTACGCGGAGTATCCTTCAGTAATAGTAATAAATCACACAGCAATAGTACATTCATGTAGTTGTAAAAAGCATGATAATATATTAAGTAATCTGAATACTTTACTCTCATCTGGACTTTCAAATCCACTTAACCAACCTTTGAGCCATCTTCTGTATATATTCAATTCAATTCAATAAAACTTTATTGATCCCGAAGGTTGACCCTGAAGGAAATTGTTTTTGTTTTTTCTTTTCAATTCAATAAAAAATATATAGTGTAGTCACATAGTTTTATAGAGTCTAAACTCAAAACTAAATTTTCATTTTCTTTAAACCGCCAGGTTCATCCGTCTGAGTGTCCGACTGATACCTTTCACCTCGGCCACAGCGCACCCTGGAAACTTTGAGGTTGTTTTATCGAGCAACCGCACAGTTTTTGGTCTGATGAGTGTGATCGAGGACCGAGCTGGGATCCAGACCTCGAGCCTGGAGGTTTTCAGTAGCAGAGTGCCAACAGAAGAGGCCCGCCTGCCCCTGGAGAGCACGCTGGAGGAGTGCGGCTTCAAAGGAGGGCCAGAGGAGAGTCCTCCAGAGGCCACCGTGTATTATGACTACAGACTGCCATTTATAGACTGTCCCATCCTCAACTACGACCACTACATTAGGTCGAATCAGGACTCTGCATCGAGTCTGTGAATTACAAAGCTGTTTTGAGGTACCTGCACCTACTGCAGACACCAGTTTTGTTATACACCTGAGTTTCAATATAACAACAACAAAGGTGACTTCGAACAGCACCCAATGTCACACATAGTTGAGGTCAGAAGTAAACACACCCTAATCATACACATGAATGTTGTGTTCTTTCTGGGCTTTCAGGGATCCTCTTTTTCCTGGATGGAATAATTGCTCAACAGACATCTTCAATGACTTTAATGAAACAAAAATTTGGTGCACATGTTTAATATGGATTTTCCTAATCCACACAGGCTCAAATATACAGCATACACTCACTTAAATCTTTAAATACGTGGGTGCTGAGTTTTCTATAATATATTATCCTGACAAGTCCAAAGGCTATTAACTTCTCATTGGGGTCATGATTGACTTCAGCTGGTAGTTCCTCTTTGCCAGGATAAAAATGATTTCTTTGACAACATTCATTGGATTGACAAATACTCAGAACAATGGGAAAGTCAAGGAGCTCAGAGAAGATCTAAGGGGAATTGTAGATTTACCTAAGAACAAGGTCTGTGAATGAGTCATCACTTTACCAAGGTCTGGAATAAGAAAACTTGTTAGGATGTTCAGGAACAACCAAGGAACCAGGACTCAAGACACTGCTGTAAAACCAGCTTTACATAGTGAAAGCAAGTTTTACATCACCATGGACTGAGAGTGTGCTCACCAAGAAAGAAGACCCTGCTCTAAAATCCAGAAAAACCCTTTAAGCTTGAAATTTGCAGCTGCAAATGCAATGACAGGCCTTTAAACCTAAGAACACTGTCCCAACTGTCAAGCATGGCGGTGGTAGCGTTACGCTCTGGGGCTGTTTCGCTGCCAGTTGTAATCATACAAGAGATATCAACAACAGCTAGACAGTTTAAACTTGGACACAGTTGGAATCCACGAAGACAACGATCCCAAACCAAAGCCCCGACCTCATCCCTATTGAAACTGTGTGGACTATGTTTAAAAATCAGGTCTGCAACAGCAAACCAACCAATTTATATCATCTCTGTCAGTTCTGCCACGTAGACACATATCCACCCAGAAGTGTGACAGGTTGTTAATGGCAACCAGAACGGGTATATATATTTGAACCTGCGTGGATTAGAGAAAATCCCAAATTAATTCAAACTCATTAACCAAGTTCTTGTATTTGTTTTAGTCATTAAAGATGTATGCTGTGCAGCCATTTCTCCCTTTAAAGAACACCTTGAAGAAATCATTAAAAGCCCCAAATTACCACAACATTAATGCCCCTGATGACCTCAGTGACAGCTAGCTGGATAACCACCCCCATGTTGGCAGTTACTAATGTAAATATTAGCTTTACAGCTTTACTGGTGGATACAACAGTACTGTTTTATTAAACACAATTTAGTACCATGAATCAAGTAATTTGGTAAGTCGGCCAACCAGTTTTAAAAGATGTTTTCTGCTGCTCGTAAAATATAAAAATATGCAGGTATGTCTTCAGTATCCCTTTTTTGTTTGCTAGTGTTAACAAACATGGCGATAGATGCCTCATGACCTCACTCAGGTCTTCCCATTTTATTATTGAAAAGAACTGAACTCCGCACAAACTAAATTAAGAAATAAAAATTAAGACAAAGCATAAATGAAAGCTAATGAGCGCCTCGAGTGAGACCTCAGCAACATTTAAAGGAGGATTTATGTAAGAAAGCTGCAGGGAGCGCCTCACTCAGCTCCTCGCGGTCAGCTCATGCTTTAATTACACTCTCGGGGATGCAGTTTAAGCCGGCATGTGCAAATCTTCACACCAGGTCAGAGTGGCGCTTTTCCCTGCAGGGCCTCGTTGGCTGAACGCTGCCATGCTGGAATCAGTGGAAAGTGCCTGGCTGGTGGAAACCGCAGAGTCGCTATAAACAGTGGCCACCAAAGCGTGCCATGCAGCTACCACACCCCACAGCTTCCCTCCTCCTCCTACTGCTGCTGCTGCTGCTCCACCCAGCCCAGCTTTTACATCCCAGCTTCACCCCCAAAGCCGCCTCCTCCTGTTTACTAACACAGGCCCGATTTAAGGAAACAGACCGTAAAATGAGGCAGGTTTTCCAAGTCAAAATAATATTTATTCCACAGGCTCAAAAATACTGCGCAGTATAAATATTACAAAACAGATGAAAAACACAGACAGACGTCAGGTGATCGAGCTCTGCGGCAGTTTTTTTTAATACATCAGAAGATGTTTTATGCTTTCATTTATTAAACCAGCTGAACACGTTAATGCTGAGCAGAACAAAGTTGGGTTTATGTTTCCTATAATAAACTGAGTTCTTCCAGAGGAGTTTGGAGAAGTTCTGGAATTTAAATGTCTCATTTTTATTTTTGGCCTTATTTATTTGAGCTCTGCGGTTTGGAGGGAAACTAAACTGTAATTAGAGCCACATTAATGAGGCAATTAACCCAATACCTCATAAAATGTGTACTGTCATGTTCCCAAAAGCTTTTCAACTTTTAAGTTGCTTTCTCACATGAAGTTTAGTGCTTTTACTTTTTTTCCATGTTTAACACAGCAGGAAGAAATCTGCTTCAAACTACCAGGAATACTCTGCATGGTTTAGGCCACAATCCGACATCTATGGTGCCAAAATCCCAATAAACTATCCCAGTAAGAAGCTGGGACAAACAGGGCGTTTGTGTAGGAAAATGTGTGAGGCTAATCTGCTGAATGGTCTCAATGAGTTAATGGTGTGTTGACCTAAAAAAATAAGACAACATGAACCATGTTTGGTATTTAACATTAAAGTAGCTGCGTTTCTCTTTTCTTTGTGCTAATTTCCTTCATATTTTCAAGGCTGGACTTAGTGTGGGTGCCTCAGACACCTCCCCTTCTGCAGAGCTTTCTTCTGAAAAACTGATCCTATCGAAATGTGGGTCATGCATCAGTAAGTGGAATAGGTGTACGACGTCACCCTGACCTCTGTGTAGCCAGGCTACAGATGGCTCTGTATCATGTAAACAGCTTTTCATTTAAGTAAACAAAAGAAAATATTCTTTAGGTTTGGACTCATGAAGTTTTTTTTATTGTTTTATAGAAAGATCAATGAAGCAAATAACCTGTAGAATAATTGATAATAAAGAGGCTTCACTGTGGTTATGATTACCAATAACTTATTTTTCTGTTTCTCTGGATTGCAGCAAAACGTCCAAGCAGCGGTTCTCAAACGTTTTCTCTTGACATGCCTCACAAAGATTCACAACCTACATATTTTTATCAGTTAATACAAAATAAAAAAGTAGCTCTAAAAATTAATCAAGTTTTTTTAATTGGTTGTCCACAGCTTAACAAACAAGGGTTGTACCATCTTGTACAGCAAAAAGATAAAGAAAATAAGCTGTGGAGTAACTGATAAATATAACCTGCAGTGCTAGTTGTGATCCTCTGACTTCGTCTTAATTTAACTTCTTAACTTCCTGGTGAACCACTTTGGCTTAGTCTAAACCAGAAGAAGTTACCGATCTCTCCGTATATGCCCAACAGGTCAAAGATGCAACGTAACTATACCCTAAAAAAGATCCTCATGGTTAATCCCAACTCCAGCCACTTGGTTTTTGTGCCTAAACCTAACCTGCAATTTAACTTGAAGCTGACCCAGCAGTTTTTTTTCCTAACCCTGGCCACTTGTTTTATGTGTCTGACCCTAACTGCCTTTGGTTTGAGGATATCTGGTGCAGTTTCTCATTTTACCCTGATGTGGATCTCCTCCATGTCATCCGCTTCCTCTGGACCTACTTTCAAGGCTTCTTGTTTTCTTTAACGAAGCTCTAAACAGCTCAAATCACTTAAAGTCAGTGGACTGACACGGGAAGAGTCAACAAGATATTTGAATTTTACTAAACCTCACTCAGCACGGTATTTCAGAAAGCCTTTACCCCAGTAAAATTTTCCCATTCTTCTGGAGGATCCTGAGGCGTCATCAGGCCTGAAGAAATAGATCATCTCTTCAAGGAACTCTTAGTCTACTCCACAATCTTCTTCCCAGTTGGGTTTACCTGGAAAACCTCCAAAGGATGGCCTCAAGGAGGCCTGATCGAATGTTTGCACCACCACAGCTACTTATGACATAAAGTAGTGGCTCTACTTTGAGCCCCTCACCACATGTTTCAGACTGAGCCAACCTAAGGAGGAAGTGCATTTCTTCTTCTGAGGGGTCACTACCCACAACTCGTAGACATAAATGAGGGTTGGAAAATGGCTGGTCAATCAAAAATGTCATCTTCAGAGTCAGTCTTCTCTTAACCATGATGCTTCCTACACATCATGCTGATCCACTTTCCTATAATCCGTAACATTAAAGCTTCCTCGCAATAACTCTCCCTGAATCGTATGTGTTTGACATAGTTTGAGAACCGCTGCTTTAAAGCACGAGTTAGTGTTTAACCTGGAAACATAATCTGCTCGGGGGAAAATCTGCCTGCAAGTTAAAGAAACCAAACACACCTTTACCTGCTTTTTTATGTGTGTGTTTGTGTGTGTGGAAAAATGAGTAACACGCTACAAGTGCTAATTAGATTTTACTTTTAAACGACTGATAATATTTTCTGGTGTTACAGCAGCAGACTGATGATGAATCTATAGAAGGAAGAACCTGAAACAGCAGAAAACTGAGGGTTAATGTTCAGTCGTTCCTGCGATGAAACAAACGCTGCAACACAAAGACAATTTTCCTTGTTTTGGAAACTTATGTGGATCTGAGACATGCCCACAGGCAGGTACTTCTCTCTAACAAAGTAAACAACTGGGTAACATATTTTGGTTTTGGAGTGTAACATATAAAGCTTCACAGTTTTTTTAAATAGATAGAATTTAAAAATGAATTTGGAAATAGTTCCAGTTGAAGCCAGACGTGAGGGATCACGGAGCGGCTTGGCGGCGCTCTTCGGGGGCTGGTTTACTCCCCCTTTCACCGTTTTTGAGTTTGTTTTTAGAAGCTGGTAAAGAAAAAAAGAGCTTTTAAAACTTGTCTTCCCCCTCTGCCTGCCAGCAAAGCGCCTACAGTCTGAGTTCAGTTTGATTGTCTCCATCCCACAATGAGTCACAAACAAAAAGGAGGAAGTTCGTGTTCCTTTGGTTGGGGGGGGAATCCATCCTGTGAGAAATACTGACTTTGGGATGAAGCTCACGCCCTCCGGTATTCCCAAATTGCACTTTATCGTCCACTAACGCTCTTCCTTCAGCAAGTTGCCAAAGTGGAGGCTTTGATGCCTGCTTTGGAGTCCATGTTGGCAACCAGAAGTTTAAGTGTGTCTCCGGATGAGCGAATCAGTTCCCGCCCACTGAAACGAACACACAATAAGTTGGAAGTCAGTTGTTGAGCCTTTCGCTTTACCATGATACCATAATGACGTGTTTTAGATTTCTGCTACTTTCTATTTAAAATGTTTATATTTAGAGTCGAAAGATTAAAAATACAAACAGTGCTGCGATTTCCATGATACCTCACATTAATCTGTGAACTGTTTTCTTAGATGTCTTAAGTTTTCTTTATATGATTTTCTTTTTTGTGCTTTTTATACTTTACTTACATGGTATATGTTTTATTAAGCACAGTTTATCATGTGTTTTGCTGTTGTTAAAGCTTTGGTAACAACAACGGCCTACATGACCTGTGCTGTACCTCAATATGGCTCCACTTCCATGATATGTGCTACTACTTAGATCAACCTTTAAAAACTTTGCACTGCTAATCAATTGTACGTTGACGACATCCAAATAGACTTACATCAGACACCGACTCCTCCTGTCCTTAACTATTGCTAGCTAGCTTTCTTTGCTCGGTCTCTCATGTGTTTATGTTGGACTGAGTTTTTGCAAACATCACAATTGCAATTGATATGCCATCTGTACTTTTACACTCACATGCTATATTCCATCCCGACCAGGCTGACACCGTTCACGGCCAGGATTCGATCGCCCGTTCTGAGTTTCTGACATTTGGCGGCCGGGGACTCGGGAACGACTGACTTCACATAAATGCCGCTCATTCTCAGCGGTGTTTTCTACATGAAGACATAAAAACATGACAAAAAAATGTGATAACTTGGAGCATTGAAGGGATTACAACATTTTTATAATTAAGTTATAATTTAAATCTATATGCCCCTCATATTTGCTAAATATTTTTTCATCCCTGGTGGGAGTAGAATTTTGCCATGATGCTGTAAACACATTAGAGAGGTGGTTAGAAAATTTGTTGATTGAAAGTTTGCTGTAAAAGAGGAGTGACACACTGCAGAAGCTCTGCAGTAAAGCAGAAAAAGATATTTAAGCTCCCAAGAGGAGGATTTGTATTTTTATTACACAGCTTAAAAGATGTCTGTCAGAATCAACAGATTAAAAAAATGACATAAAAAGAAAATGGAAGAAAATCAAGCAAATATTGCGGTGTAGGTGGAACTTGTTACATGTTGGTGTTTTCTGATCATTCTGCCAAACAATTGTTTAACTACGTATTTCGGGATAAGCATAAGGAAGCAAACACATCAGATTCAGTTCATTGTAAGAGTTTTATTGTGTTGTAGCACCTTATTTGTCACAGTGTCATTACAGTGTTAAGCACTGATCTGTAGAGTCTGGACTGCAGGAACATTTAGTGATTAAATGAGAGCTTTCAGCCTTCCAGCAGTTTGCAGTCTGAACTAATTAGCGTCCGATCTCATCAGTTAAACTCACTTCCTCCTGCCTACTACTTTATTTACAAACAGTGATTGTGAATACGTACCGTCCCATCTACGAGTGCCAGCCCGAGACCGTGAGGCCCTTTGTGGAGCTCCACCGCAAACACTTCCTCTCTGTCTTCTTCTTCCTCTGCTGCTGCTTCCTCGTTTCCCGTCTTCCTCCCAACACTTCCACTGGCTAAACAAACACAGACAAACACATCAGATCAAAGAGGTGTCCAGGAGTTGATTCCCACACTGTTCTCCAATAAGTCTGGTGGGTGGAGCTTCTGCATGTACATCACAGACTGAATCTATTTTCAGTCTTTTTCACGCTGCTATAAAAGATGGACGTAGCCACAGTGACGTCAGCCAATGATGCGTGGCCAGAGCGTTAGCTGTTAGGGAAGCTAACAAGCGTTTCACATGACATAATCTGAGGCCTCAAGTGAGCATTAGAGGAACTGCAGATTTTCACATCATTTTATTTTATTTTTGTCCTGAAGTTGCCGCTTGGGGTCGTCCTGTCAAAACACCATCGACAGCAGCCTTCCCCCTCCCCAAAAATAAACCCTGATCCCCCCCCCCCCCCCCCCCCCTCCTCCCCCACTGTCTGCCCCCCACGCAGGACCTGCCCCGAACAATACCGCTGCCGATTAAGATTCCACGCACCAACCCAGCTGTAAATTCCCATGACGGATCCGCCGCTGCTTTCCTTCCCTGACATCACCTCCCCTCTGTCATCAAACCTTCACCAATCATCACGCGTACCTGAAACCTCAGAGCTAGATGCAGGCGAGCGCAGGACGAATATAAAAACTCTATTTACATAACTTACAGCATGATGCTCAAACGCTTCATTTTATTCATTTGCTTCATTTTAAAAAACAAAACACTGACAACATCATTATTATTATTATCATTATTATTATTATTATTATTATTATTATTATTATTATTATTATTATAAGGACAAAACAGAAGAAAACAAAGTTCTTTTTTTGTTTTTTTGCCAATATTCTTAAAGAAAACTTTTAAAAATAGCTTTCCTTGCAGAATGTGTCTCAGTTCTTATGAAGTTATATTCATGCCACATAAAGTTTTCATGTGATTTTGGAGGTTTTAGAAGCTAAACAACTGAAAAAAATAGCTGTTGGTTGTTATCACATGAACTTGGGTAACCTTAACTTTAACTGTCTAGGAAGGGACAAATTTATCACTTCTCATAATGATTTATTTAATACTTGATGAAAATACTGAAGCGTTCAAATTCCCCTGCAATTAGACTGAACAACAATGGGCTTTTATCATAAAACTGTAAAGAGAAAAGAAAACTAAAGCTTTTCCTCTTTACTTTGGTCTTAGTTTAATTTACAGTTAAACGTTGCAGATTTTAAAATCATATAGGAATGTGCCAATTATTTTCCTTGGAAACAATTTTATCGTTAGTTCATAAAGGCTAAATAAAAATACCAACACCCCCCCCCCACACACACATAAGTGCTTATCTGTAATGGAAGAAGGAGAAGCAGGAAATTATTCAAACAGTGGAAGAAATGAACATTTAACATTTAATGGATCCACCTTTATATAAAAGTATAAACGGTGCAGATTAAACTGAGGGATTTCCTGCCCTTAAGTAGAGAGAAGGTGCCAGATGGCTCAGGTCCAGTGTAATCCTCAAAGCTTCTCAGCAAATTACTTTTGTTAAAAGCGTTAAGAGGGAAAACACAAAGCAACAAGTGACCAATGAGAGTAAAGACGTCTGATTAAGATCAACCAAATCCTGCTTCTGTTGGAGCGCTGAGGCCCACCGGGGCATCTGTCAGCGAGCGCCTTAGCACAGGTGATGAAAAGCGTTCCTGCAGGTTCAGATGTGAGGGATCGTTGGAGCAGATCCTCCTTCCTGAATCCACTACAGCACTTTTAACCATTACAGCCTCTGTTTTATATGCATGTTGTGTCTTTGGTGTGTATTTGGTAAATGTCTTGAGGAAATTTTTCTACCTACTTTGGGACTAAAAACACATCTTAGAGCTGAAGGCAACAAGCAGCTCCAGTGGCTGTGGCTCAAGAGGTGGCGCGAGTCCCCAACTAACAGAAACCCAAATTTCCCCTGAAGGCTCCACCACAGTGTGAGTGTGCGTCATGCCGTGTTGTCCGTCTTTATATACAGTCTCTGGATGTCGTTATTTTTCACAGTTGGGTCGAAAAATGTTTGAAACTTGGGAATTGACTCATTATTTTCTCAGCGACTCCCTCTCACTCCTACAGATGACCTCATGACGGAGGCGTCCATAAACAATAGGGGTGGGAGAGGAAGCTCTCTTTCCTCTGCACAGTGAACCCACCCTGAGCAGCCTTCCACTTGAAATTCCTGACCTCCAGAGTCAGTAAAAGAAGAAGAGGAGGAGGGCGAAGCCACCTTTATGTGGACAAATATGCAGCCGGCCCACAGGGTCAGGCTGCTAAATACTCCCCTAAAGACTTAAAGGGGGTTTGAGAAGGAGACAAAGGTGGGAGTCACCCTGTGTGTCATCTGAATTAAAACGTGCTGCGTGCCAATGAAGCCAAGAAAGAACTACAAAAATGTGGTCAGGTTGTTGGCATGTGCACCAACTAAGGGGGCTCAATCTTTGTTTTAGTGACTGCTGAACATGTTCTACGCTCACTGACAACCAAAAAACCCACTAAAGCATCTGAGAAGCCAGAAAAACATAAGCTGAGCTCTGAAAATGATTTGCAGTACTGATTAACGCTCATATATTTTCATCAATGGCTTCAGGCCCTCGTATCCCACATGGAAGTTGTTGTGTTCTTGAAACATCTTTACAGCAGAAACAAAATATAAATAACTTTTATGACAGTAACTTCATACCAAACCTATGGAAGGTGAATGTTTGTTAAAGCCTGATGTTCAGGGTTCAAAGAGTAGATAAATAGATATTTAGAGCTTTGTTTGGGTTTGTATTTACTTGAGATTCAGACTGATACTTCTTTCCTGATTTGTAGCACACTCTTACCTTTCTTTAGTTGGCGGGTGCCCTCCTGCAGGTCAGCCTCCAGCTCAGCCAGCTCCATCCCCTGTGGGGTGTTGGGTGGCGTGAGCAGGCAGGATGGGTCCAGCGCCAGGCTCTTGTGGTAGCCCATGTCGGCCTGTCCTGGGAGGGTGTTCTGCAGCTCCAGGCTCTTCAGCTTCTGGGCCAGGACGGCCTCACAGCTGCTCAGGTCACCGGGAGGGACTCGGGCCTGAGCTGGTTCCGCAGATGTAAGAGAATCTGGGTCTACCGGGTCGGAGACCGCCTGTTCGGCGGGATCCTGGGCGACTCTGACCGAGGCCGAGGTCGCAGACTGGCTGTCTGTAGTCGTCTCATTGACAGGCTGAGTTTGGGCAAAGTAAAATTAATCAACAGAAGACGCGGAAACATCAAAGTGTCTCATTTACTGCTGTCTCGTTATGGCGGCGCAGAGAGCTCGTTACCTGCTCCTCCGCTTCGGGTTCGGCTCGGGTTTCACTGCGAGGAAGCTGGCTGATGAAGTCCTGCAGACGTGCGAGCTGTTCAAACAGCGCCGGCTCCACGATGGGTTTGCCTAGCTCCAGGTGAAACGTGCTGCTGGGCAGGATGAGCGGCGGGTGGTTGTCGAAGCTCTCCAGGATGTTGGCTGCGCAAATGAAGAAGAGGAGAAGGGAAAGTCCAATCACCATCCATCAAAAACAACCTGAACTTCATTACAACTCTAATAAAATTTGATCCTGCATGTTTATGTGGAGCTGCTGGGTTTGGTTTAACGTTGATTAAAAGCAGTACATACACTACAGGCTGTTAAGAAAGGCTTTGATCACGGGTCACCAGACTGATACCAATTCTTTGTAATCAAGGAGACCAGTAAATTATGTTTTTAATTGTGACGTGCAACCAATCAGTAGCTCTGCAGGCAGCATGTTGCACTAAACCAGAATGGTGACTGTAGAGAGGGCATCAGAGCTGAATCAGGGGCGATCCCCTAGTCACCATCGTTCGCTGCCTACACGGAAAATCTGAAGTCACCACAAATAAAAAGAAATGCAGCTTCATTAAAGCGCAAACTTCTAATACGTCAGCCAAACTGGTGAAAGGTGGTTCTCACAAACAGCTGTAGCTCAGAAGGAGACGTGCCGGCTGAAACATTTTTTTATGGTTACAGCGATAAAAGGGTTGTTTTATCTTCACTTAGTTAAATATTTTGTATCCTTCGCATGATGAATACCTCTCAACAAAATCACTTTGATGGAATCTGGTTAATCTGAAGTTGGAGGTGAAAAAGGTTAGAGTGAGGTGGTGGTGGTGGCTGCGAGTTAACTGTGATTGGTGGAAACAGGCTGACAGGCCAGGATTACTCTCCACCGTACGCCCACATTAATCCTGCCAATGTTCATTTTTTTTCTCAGTTTCAGCTCGTTAAGCGGAGTCTTGCTCCCCCGATGAAGAAGCTTCACTCCAGCAGCTCTGAGTTAGAGTGTAAATCTTTTAACTCTGAAGTTTGCTCGACTTTCTGGAATAGTTTTGTTATCAGTTCATTTGCAAAACTAACAAGATATAATTAACAATTCATTTTTTGAAATAATAATCTTTATATTGATTATTGATTATTATATTGATTTATATTGATTGACATCTGAAATCCATGTTTTTTTTACATTTATATTTTAACTTTGATTTTTGTTGAGATTGACAGCTTTGGGCCTCCGTAAATGTTACACCTCTACACCTCGACCTCTAAATAAATATGCACAAAACCATGAAAGGAGACGCGCTCACAGCTGCACAGGATAAATACCTGACAATATAGTGAGTATAACAATAAACAGGCGTCGTCAGCTGATGTTTCAGGAATTTCAAGATTGCTTCTCAGCTGCTGAGGAGAGTCTCTTCTTCTCTTTTTGTTTTTTAATCACATTATTAAACCTGCTGCCTGCCCTGTTATTTATAATGACATATTCCTCAGTCAAAATTGTCTGACAACAAGTTTGAGCATGCAAAGCTGCACAACAGGTCGTTCTGATTCCTCCTGAGTGAGGAGTCTGATTACTGCAGTTTGCTGTAAACAAGGTCGTCTTGTAGGGAGGACAAAACTGAAAATGTTTCTAGTAACAAAACAACACTTGCAGTATGAAGAACTTCACAAAAACTGCATTAAAATGCACTTTGTCAGCTCTTTGTCACAGCCTTTTAATTATGAAATCCAAGCAAAAGTAACGGGAACTGTTGATGACAGGAGAATGTATTAGGCAGTTGCATTTATTATTCATTCCCAATAAAAGTTATTACAAAAAAGGCATCACAGTTAGCCAAAACCCAATGTGATGTTTTTACATTTGTAAATATGAAACATTCAAATATTTGCATACATATTAGGGGCATTAGAAAAATATATTTTTTTGTGCTAATTTGCTTAATCAGAAAATGTTGGTTTATTTTTCTGATTGGCAGCAGCTGAAGAACAGCAGCTCGTTCATACCTGCCACGAGTCAATTAACAACATTCTTCTCAAAGGTGCTAAACGCTCTCAATTACAGACGAGGTTTGGCTCTTTGAAGTTTGAGATGAGTCCAAACTCATCGTTTTTCAGCCTGCAGGGTTACTTTAGTGATGGGCCGTGCTTTAGCCCTAAAACAGAAGGTTTTCCTAAACCTGACTAAGATGTTTTTAAGGCCCGAAAAAACCAAAACATAAAGGTCTGACTAGGCCACTGCTAACCCTCCAACCTCATAATGTGACCTTTGCAGGCCTCTAAAATTGATCATTTAGAATCTGTGCATTAAGTTAATCCTTAGAACGATTTTAACTGGAAACTGCTCGTTAAATCGACTGTTATTAACTATACTGGGGCCCAAATGCTCCAAGTGTCTGTTCCAAAAAAAAACAAACAATCTCTGAGTAGCACTGAGATTTAAAAACACTTCAAATTCTTTCAGTTACAATAAATCGATCAGTGTGGCTGTCCTCTCAGGTGTTACAATAAAATAGAGAGAATTTATGGGGCTATGACTCATGTTAGTAGTAAGAAGAAAAACTTGACATGACTTTGAAAGCATTAATATAACTTTGGATGTAGCAGCAGCGAGGTTTGGAGGGTCGCTGAGGTCAGACGGGTTGACTTACAGTGCTGTGCTTCCTAAAGAAATATGGTTAGGCTCTTAAACACATTAGCAGAGGGAAGATTTATGAGAATTGGAGGATAGAATGAAGGTTAACTTGTTCTCAGGAAAAGTGCATGTAGAGACTCAAACACCATAATATGGCAGGAAGAAGACACTGAGAAGGACCAAACTTGAGCTAAGAAAACATCTGCGATGATCCGTCCACAACAGCAATTCTTTCTGAAGCATTCAAATATTTGGTGTTTGGGACACTGTGAGCCCGTGGGCTGTAGTTACACAGAGAACTAAAAACGTGCTGCACACGAACAGAGCTGGTAAAAAGCCGGACAGGCTAAAAATGACCACAGACGGGACACAAGGCTGCTACGTCATCATTCAGTAAGTCTGTTCTTTACCCGTTCTGAAGGCGTCCTCTGCATCACCCAGTGACGGGCTCCATCCGGGGGGGCAGGCCTTCCCAGAGTTGTACTCCCTCAACATGTGGTGAAGCTGGGCGGGTTTCAGAGCAGAGAACTCGGTCCTGAGAGAAACCCAGGATGCCTGGAAGGACATAAAACGACAAAGAAAAGACAAAAACATCAATAAACACGAGGCAAAGCTCCTCTGAAGCTCTTCATGGGTTAAAATATGGGTTCATAAAAGAATTTCCCTGATGCTTTAGTTTTAAGTAGGAGTCATAAAAGCTCCTTATTGGACTGTATTTTTCCCATCATGCTTCCATATGAGCAACTCTCTCATTTACATGCAAAGTATTCTAAACTAACTAGATAACATGCAAACAGGAAGCTGTGGTAACACGGCCTCATGGGAAAAATGTGTCCACAGTAGCACTTAAAGTTTCAGTTTTTCTTGTGTTTACTCTCCAGTGAGAGGTGCGCGCTAAGTTTCACTAATCAACTCGTCCTGCGTGTTCTGTGCAGCGTGAGAACTGTAAACTCGCCTTTATCTCCACACTCTTAGCGGGAAAGTCCACATCGTGAAACATGGTGATCGCCTCACAGCTGCAGCCACTCAAGCACACTTAAGACAATATTTGATATTTGATCTTTTGATGAGTGCAGCAGTATAAGGATACAGGTGAGTCACCTGGTTGTGTTATTGAACCTACGGAGTCCAAAAGGATCAAAATTAAATACTTAAAAAAAACATTATCCTTATAAACATTAGTTTAGTTTGTCTTTGTCTTCTTTGTACGATGAGCAGAATCCCAGAAGGAGATGTGCTTGTTCAGCTGCACAGGCCTTAACGACAGACAGACGCTGATAATGAGTGTTTTTCCGAAACATCGGGTGATGTCATCCTGCCAGCTGATCTGAGCTGAGCGTCTGCTGAAGGTAGCTCGAGGACACGGAAACAGGCGAGTCGCCTGGCTGCGTCATAGTGTGTTTGAAGTCCAAAATGATGCAAAATTAACAAAAACATAACCAAATCATACTCAATCATCTTTGTCCTTTTTTATTTTATTATATCCTTTTTGTTTTGTTAGTATGATGACATGTTATGACATCACTCTGCCTGCTGATGTTCCTGAAACACAGAGGATTCCTTCTGCTGGAAGTAGCTTGAGGATATGGAAACAGGTGATTCACTGCATACTATTCATGCATCTGTTACAGGACAAACTTTACAAACATGACACCTTTCATTCGGCCTGCTCCCACTTGAACTACTGAAGGTAAAGACAGTGCTCAGACTTGCTGGGGCCAACAGAAGCTGGAAGCTGCTCGGCCACAAAGACGCCACGCTGAGCCGAGGAGAAGAAGATGAACTTTAAGTTCCGCTTACAAACAACCCAAACTTTAAAAATGTCTCATTTTTAAAGATGTCTGAGATTTAATGTCCCCCTAAAATAAGGCCCTCCAGATGCCATGTTCTCTGGCACAACAAGCGACACCACTTCCCACATCTGGTAATTTACAGCTGTGCCAGCGAGCCACTTCAGCTCTTAGCAGCTCCAGATGGAAAAGCAGAAATCTTCAGAGGGTGTGCCGTTTAGCGGCAGCCACCAAGCGACCTCATGCCAGGGGGGAGGGGCGGCGAGAAGCAGCAACTCCGAGGCAGAAAAGACAAAACGCTGCGCCCGTCAGATGAGTCATGGGTGGTGCTGCGCGTCATGCAGTAAAAACAGGTGTCAGCCTCGCAGTGTGAAACCAGAGTTATGGTTCAATAGTCAGTAAATGTTTCCGTTTTTTAAACTGGGTATATGAAACACAGAGAGTGTACATCATGTTCTTTAATAATCAATAAGTGTGCTGTAGATGAAAGACTTCTTGAGGTTATGCACTGGTAAAAATAATGGTTGTTTTATATGACTGAGGTTATTTAAAGACAAACCATGTGACCTCAGACTGACACAAGAAGGCCTAAATATAAACTCCTTACCCGCCCACCCCTCAGTCAGGGCCAGCTTAAACTGCCCTCGTGTCCTTAAGTAACGTTAACTAACTGAATGACCTTCTAGGTGCTTTGTACCTGGGGAACTTTGCAGGTCCGTTTCCCTTCAGTGGCTCAGTGTTTAATAACATACTAAGTGAGAGCTCAGCTTCCTTCTTAGAGTAAACAGGATCTGAACAGGTAGCTATGTGAACAGCCTGCTTAAGGACGGACTAAAGTGGCGAGCTACCGCAGCACCACACAGGCTGAAGTGTAGACACAAATATGAGCAGGTTGTTCTCCGATTGTCTGTCAGCCTTTAAGATGATTTTTCTCCGCTCTGTGTTTGAACAGCTCCTTAAACGAGGCCTTAACCTGATAATTTCTGAAGTGTTAGTCCGAGCAAACAGGATATCCTCATCACAGCCAAGTGAAGTCAGCCACACCTTCACTGGCAGTGTGACATCAGGGTTTAAAACATTTTAGTGTGTTTACTCTGTTTCCTCATACTGCAGCTGTTCTCAAGGGGACAATAACCACAAAGCAAGAGCGTGCTTCCACAGACAGCACTGGCCTCGGCTCTGCGGCAGTGCTGTCAAACATGTGGCCCGGGGGCCAGAACAGGCCTGACAGTGCGTCTGATTCAGCCCGCTGTATGTTTTCTTTTTTCTTTTAATATGATGTCGGTTATTTTGTGGTAAAACAGAAATCCTTTCTTCTTCTTTCATTTTTTCTGTTGCTTCTTCCCTTTCAATGCTCATTTTCTTCATTTTTCGTTCCGTCTTTATTTTTCTAATTTATCTATTTTCTTTCTTTTTTACTCTTCTCTCTTTTGTTCTTTCATTTCTTTCTCTCCTTCATTTCATTTTCCTTTTGTTCCTTTCTTTGTGTCTTTCCTTTATTCTTGTATTTCCTCTGTTCCTTCGCTTGCTTTTCGTTGTTTTTCTCCTCCCCCTTTTATCCTTCTTTCCTTTGTGTGCCCCTTCCCTTTCCTCCTTCTCTTCTCATAACTGGTTTTTACTCGTCCAGTTTAAGATCAAACTGGTCTGTAAGGGGACCACAATCTAAAATGACTGACACGCTGCTCTGCGGTGTTACTGGTCACCATAATGTTTGACAGAAGGAGCCAAGAGTTTGGAAAATGTAATTGAGCTTTAGATTTCCCCAAAAATGGAAAGTTTTAAATGAGCCAGAAACATTTAACTCGTACACATTAGAGGAAATACTCGGGCTGGCGTAAACGTGACTCTGCCGCTCGGCTACACCCGCCTGCGGTAAGACAAACAGGAAAGGAAAAGAGGATGTCCTCTGACCTGCAGCAGGGTTTCTTTGGGTGTGGCCAGCAGATTGACAGCAGCAGAGAGCTTCTGGAAAAACTCTGTGGCCAGATCACCCAGACCGATGCTCTGGATCCAGTCCATCAGCAGGTCCAGGTTGGCCCGGATCTGCACGCCTCGGGACCACTGATAGAACCCAGCGACAGATCCTGAACAACAACAGAGAGAGGACATGAATGATATTTAAGTTTATTTGCACGTCAGCTTTCATTAGAAGTTAAAGAAAGAGAAGCATAAACATTCTCATACATATAAAAGAGCAAAATAAGACAAAATATGAGAAAACAATAAGAAGACAGACTACAAAGAAACTCACAGTTAATATTATATTATGTGCATTAAATGAGAAATAACAGATCTTACCTCTCTCCATGAGGGTGTTGAAGAGCGATGCATTGATGAAGAAGAACAGGTAGGCGCAGAGCTGTAACGCGATGTCTGGATGCACCTGGAAGGCCGTCAGCAGCTTCAGCGCCTCCTTCAGGACCTCCAGGATGCTCTCAAGACCATCGGGCACTCGCAGCTGACCGCTCTCTGAGAAAGGGTTCCCATCCAGCAGGCCAGACAGGGCTGAATACATGCTCTGTGGAGGGGGTAGGAGACATCATGAACTACTGACATGAACTCCCTTTGTTATGCTGTGACTCAAGAAACAACTGAAAGCATGTAATGGCACATTAGGGCCCTCTGAAGGTAAAAACAGTAAAAATAGTGAATTTACAAAAAAGGGCAAATTTAAATACGCAGAAAAACTTGTGTATTTTTTTCTAAAAGGCTAATTTATAAGTAATTACACAAAGAGAGGTGCAACACAAATCACGTGTAAGGTGTGCAGGACATCATAATAAGACAGGAAGGCATTCACAGAGTGAACAGGAAGCCCTGCAGAAAAGCCCGAGGCTCACGGCACAAAGGGCAGCTGTAGAGACATGAATAGCCCAATGCTGCAGTTACACCACAGTTTGACTTATTTCAGACACACATGCGAGTATTTTAAGGGCCCTTTTCTTTCCTGATAAACTAAAGTCTTTTTCACACCGTTTTTGGCTCTCCTAGAATAAAGTCTGTTTTTTCTGCTAATTTGCTCAAAGAATAAACTTAAAGCATAATTTCACGGTTATACTTGCATCTCATTTTGTTCTTGGTGCTTCTATATGTCTCACTGAACAAGAGCACCTGTTGAATTGTTGATCGGAGCCTCTTTTTTTTAAACTTGTAAATCTGTGCCGTGCCCAGAAAAGCTAACTAAACACTCAAAAATGATTCATACAACATAATCTGTTTATAACAGTTTCATTCTCCCACAGATTTAATGACTGTATGGTAGTGCTATATTTGCAGCATTCATAACCCAAACATGACCCTCCCTGCTGTTTGTGTGGAAAACGTGGGCATTTTTCTGATCTCCTAGAAAGTGAACTCGATGCTGAAAATCTGAGGCTGCATGGCAGCAAGTTTGTATTTACTTTGAGCTCAAAAATCCACCTGCAGCTTGAAGGAAGCAGACTCTACACTGACAGATTTACAGTGTAGATAAATAAACCTGCAAGCTTTTCGTACTGAATACTACCTCGCCGTCAGCTCTTATCACTCCTCGTGCTGCTGCTTAGACAATTCTGCCATTGTTTCACACGCATGACATCAACCGCTGCCTCATCAAACACACCAACACACTCACACAACATGACTAAGATAATGAGCTCAGACACGCTGACAGAGGCCGTAACCCTGCATGCCTGAGGCAACAGGTCAGCTGATAGTTTACAGTGAAACACAGCAGACCTGCAGGTGTTGAGCTGGGCTGATGGTTTAAAATTACTTTCTGTGCACATAGACGCCTTTTTTCTGCTTCTTTAACACATTTTTTCCACAGTTTTATTTACAGTGTAGTCACAAATAGCTTTAGCAGGGAGAAAAAGAAGAACTGAAGAGTCATACTTCACAAGAAATTAACAAAAAGACCCTTTTTGACTCCTCCTCCCTTCCTTTTTGTCTTTTGGGTGTTTCTCATATGACAACTTGTCTTCCTCTGCAGGAAACAGACTCATAGCCGCTAATCCTCCCTTTCTCCAACAGAAAAACAGTCAAGTGAAACATGTATAAGTAATACATGTCAAGACAATTCAGAGTACATTATATTCTCAGTAAAGGTGGAGCTGAGTGAATACAGAGCCTCAAAAGTGATAAATTAATGTCTGACAAACAAAACACTTTATAAGACTAAAAACATACAATAAGAGAATTATATTTTCAGAAAGTCATTCGAAAAATCTTTGAGTAAACAAAACAGGACAGGCTGTTCCTGCTTCCTTCCTCAGAAGTTGCAGGGTTGTGGCGGTGGTGCAGTTTCTACTCATAAAAATCCTCAACATCCCAGACTGGTTTCAGATTTGTAAAAATATGCTGTCTGGCATTTTATCTCTAAGAAGGCAATGATTAAAGTTAAAAACAACTGAAATTCCAACCCCTCCCCCCTTTTTAAAATCTCTAACATTAACATATGAGTTGTAGTGTCGTATGCTCAGATTTAAGGTGGATTATCTTTCTCTGTCAGTCTTCCACTGCTAAATTCTTCACATTTAATGTTTTCTAAAATAAAGCTCAAACACCCAATCCAATGAACCTTAATCCACCATCATTTTGGAGTGGACAAGAGCTTTAAATGTTTGTGCTTTAATGTTGACTGGATTTGGTGTAAACCAGACAGCCTTAGAGTGCCACTTCAGCCTGGGAAAGTCACATAAAATCAGCCTAGGAGTGTCTCATCAGGCTGTAAAACTACAAACCCGACTGCTGTCAAATCCAAATCCAGACACAAGATGATTCCCAACATTCACAAGTCTAAATCAAAGAGTGTGCCCAGAGGTTTTAAGGGTTTAGAATAAATTATCTTCCTAACATCTGTCAGTTACTCACGTTTCCCTTTACAGTATCTTGTGGTGTTCCTCAGGGCTCTATTTAAGGGCCATGTTTTTTTTATCCATCCATTTTATTCTTTTTAACCCTTTCAAGCATAGTGGTCACTACAGTGTACAGCTATTCAAAGGCTGTTTTCTTGTATTTGATGATATACTTGCACATAAACACAACGCAGAGTGAATATTATTTGTGCGTTTGTCAAATTCATAAGTCAAAACATATGTTGTCCACCTAAGTGTACATGTATAAAACGCTCTGAAAAGTACATATTAAAAAAAAAAAGAGTTCAAAACTCTGTTTTTCATGCCTGAAGATGAATAAAAATACTTAAGAAAAAAATCCTGATTGAGGTTGTCATAATTCATGCATGAAAGGGTTATGGTCACGGGGATGCTGGAGCCAGCTGTCACAGGGATGACACAGACACAGTCAGCCCATTACCCTCACATTGACACCTTCTGGCGATTTAGAGCCGCCAATTAACCGAAGATGCAAGTCTTTGGACTGTGAGAGAAAGAGAGTACCTGGAGTGAACTCATGGGAAGAACATGCAAACTCCACACAGGAAGGCTTCAAACCATGCTCTCTAGCTATGAGGTCACACTGCTAACCACCGTATCCCCGTGAAATAACAACATAGAATTCATGCCTGAGACTATAAAGACCTAAAAAAACTGTTTGTAATAGATGCATGTGGAGATGTTGTTAAAGTCTGTTGGTTATCACATCTTAATCTGAAGTTGAATCTTACAGTTACAGCTGCATATTTTTAACTTGGGCGGATGCAGATTTACCACTTTTGGCTTTGCATCATTGGGCGTCTTTGCACAGCAATTGCCAGATATGTTCTGGTCAGTCCTGCTGATTATGAACATGAAAATGTGTTTTTCATTTTGTTTGCTGCATTTTTCTCGACGTTTAATTTTGCTTTTCAAAATATTCTGTCATGTAACTCGAAAGCTGGAGAACATTTTCACATTGTGGGTCTGCTTTTGTTAATCAACAAACCAAAGTGACCCAGAGAGAGAAGACTGTGTTTATGTTGCACTCAGTGGAAAACAGTGTATTTAAGACATTTAAAACATTTTAAAGACCAGCAGACACCATCTAATTATCTTTTTGACAAAAACAGCGACAAGCTGGTTTGCTTTTAATTGTTCAATTTTATGTCAGATATTCTCCATCCACCATCAGCTGTGTCCTGGCTAAAGAGCCACATTTACACTAATTATGTTTTCATTTAGTCTGCAAAATAATAATTCCGCTGTTCATTTTTGTTTGTGTTTAAATCCTCTATAAACCACACTAAAACACACCTGCTGTTCTTTAAAGCGTTTTGCAATGTAGCTTCAACATTAAAGAAAATGCTCACATTGCAGTTCTGGTTTATGTTATTTAACAAACCAGTGTAGCCTCGAGGGAGAGGACTGTGTGTGTGTTTATGTCGTGGTCAGTGGAAAAGACACTCGCTCAGTATCTCACAGGCCTTTCCTGCCTGAGAGTTTGTGTTTCCATTCTGTTATTGTGTTTTCTGTCTGGACAACGCTCAATGAAAACAGAATACGCTGTTTGCACTAGACTTCCTGGTTCATGTGTGACCAACACTGAGATTAGAGAGGCCAAAGGAGATGTGATGTAATTTTTATGTGAGCTCTTTATGTTATCAAGCCAACCTTTGTTAGGTAGTAGACGGTCTGCTGGAAGGTGAACATGATGACTTCCTCCAAGACTGTCATGGCTTCCTCGCAGGCTGTCCGAGTGGATGATATCTCAGAGTCAAGCAGACCTGTAGAGACATACAAATAAGTCTTAACAGCACACACACAAACACAGACAGCGGTGAGAAGGATGAATGCCCACCTTCATCCTCCTGGTCCAGCCTCCATGGCAGCAGCTGTGGGACTTCATGCTGGATGAAGTGCAGCAGTTCGATGGAGTTAGCCATCCACAGCACCAGCGGCTGCAGGCCCGGGATCAGCTCCTTCATACTGAGCAGCTGCAGCTGCTCCGACTGCTCGTCGCCAGAGCTCCTGATATAAAACAACCAGTGGGAGATTAGATCTGAAGCAAGCCTGAGAAGACACTGTGAGCTGTCTATAAACAGAAAAAGGTTGTTACAAAGACCCAAGTGTCCGTTCAACAAATGTGATATTTATTGTATTTTATTGAACTACTTTAACTTTTATGTTCTTGTGTTTAATGAAATTTTTAATTTACTGGTTTTCTGGATAAATAAACTCCATCTTATCCTATCCATTCACTCTTAACTTCCCCGTTAAGGTTTAACATTTAACTGATTAGTACTTTGATAACCAGTCACGTGTTGTTTTGGGAGGTTTGAGTTTACTAAACAATTAAATGTGGGATGTTTTAAAAATCAAGCAATTACTATTAATTCTGCAGATTAACTGATATTTAAACTTACTATACGTATGTTTTGCCTCCAACATGACAGCCATGCTAGTCAGTAGTCTTTGGTTATCTAGTATAAAAAGTGGTCTCCATGTCTGCTTGCTTCAAACCATTTACAGTTAACTTCCTTTTTAATTTCTGCAAATCAGCAAAATACTGTGCGTGGTTAAGCACAGTTAAACACAAGTTCCTGCTCCACTTCAAGAAGCCGCGTTTTGTCTTTTCCCAATAAAATGAGTCAAAGTTTCTGATTTGTGATGGACTAATTAGTTAACTGACTGAAAGCAAATGTAGGAGGTGTTTTTATGGGTTTGTTATGACTCGCTGTGTTTTCTACTGCTACACAGCTGTTCGCTCTACATGTCATGTAGGTCATATGATCCTTTGGATTCCTCCCTTTTATCGAAGCCCACACAATGACCTCTGACTCAGAATCTGTTGACCTTTGATAGCTTTTCTCTTGCTGAGACAGACAGTTTTTAATTCTCATGATTATTCGTGATCACAACACAAACTTAGCTTTTTGTGCACAACCTAAAATTAAAATAACTTAACCCTTTTCTAGAGGATCATGTTAGTTTCATTCAGAAAGTATAAGAGGACATATATCTTGTACTCACATTTCTGGCTGGATTGCTGCAAGTTCCTTTGTCTTCTCCTAAGGGGGACAAAACACAGATAAGACATTATTTCATGGCTGCTTTAAGTTTACTAATGGGATGTAATGGGATGGAAAGCTGCTGTCAGGATATCCGAACATAAAGCAGTGTCAGTTTTGCTACTGAAAAGCATGGATACAGGCATTTTTGGCCTTATTGCACATGCAATAGGAGTGGATGACCATTTAAATGAGTCATACAGATGTGATTTGATAATGTTTGTTGCACACAATTTACTGTAAATTGTACTAAATTTTATTCCCCAAAAAGTATGTTTTATTTTCCGCGTGATGCAGCTGTGACAGGAATGTTGATTTCTTTGGAAAGCCAGGGGAAGTTGTTATCAGAATGAGTGCGTAATTATTGTAGATGGAAGGCTCAAAGCTGTGAGCAGTGCCTGGGCATTTGGTTCTGTCCTGCAGCTCTTCATTCAGTCCTCAGTGTGAATGTTTAGAGTCAAATCTCACATATTTCAGGTCCTTAAAACTGAACCTAACAGAGCAGAGATCAACTGAACCTGATAAAGAGCGTTACTTACAAAGTATAAAGGCAACCAAATTACTTTTTCTAGTATTTAGTGACAATTTCTAAACAAAAATTGCTCCATAATGGAAACTGCAGAGCGCACAATAGCATCTGTGTGATTTTTCTCAGCGGTGCACACATACACAGAGCTCTGCGACATCAAAAATGGACTTTAAAACTTCTTCTAAATCTTCTTTCTAGTATCAGAGCTGTTAGATTTTTAACCTTAACCTTTTTAACCTTATTATCACTCTCACATTTGAAAACCCTAACCCCAAGCAAAAAAAGAAAAAAGAAAAAAACTGACTGGAAACCCAACTGCCAAATAATGCTTTGGTCATTAGATTTAACGTGCTGCCGAGTTTTTGTCCTTACCCATGTAATGAGCTGGATCTGATTGGACAGCTGAAGCAGCAGCTGTCTGAAATGCGTCAGCTCAAATGTGGAGGCTGAGTGCTGGATGCAGAGACTCAGCAGGAAAGCCGGTGTCAGCTTCGGTTCATTCCCACTGGGGTCCAACATGTCCAGGATCTGTTGTAGGACTCTTTCCTCCTGGTCGAGTTCATAGCTCAGCGAAGCCTCAGTGCCCTCCAGGTCTCTCCAACGAGGAGGTAAAGGCTTCCTCTGGAGCTTTTTCCTAGCCACCAAGGAGCCGCATGAAAAACAAGAGGTCTTTGAGTCAGAGTTTGGGCAGAGTCTGGTCATCCAAGGAGGCGTGTGGAGTGATCCTGGTTTGCTTGTAGGATCCTTAAACATGAACAAGTAGTGTTTCCCCAAGCCAACCAAATCTCCTGGATTCAGTTCAACCTCCTCTTTAAGGAGTAAACCATTTCGGGTCACGGGAGCTCCATGAAGGGGCTTCAGCATCGTCAGCGCCTTTCTGTGCTCTCCTCCTGTGGAAGTTTGGCTGTTAGAGTCCAGTCGTCTGACACAGCAGTGCTGTGGTAACACATCTGGAGCAAACAGGAGGATGTCCACCTTCAGCCTCTCCTCATCTTCTCCAGTGTGATGCTCCCTGCAGCAGCCAAAGATGGTGGTGGTCCCACTCATGAGATAGATGACAAAATCCTGCAAAAAAAAAAGAAAAAAAAAAGAAGAAGACATTTGTATCAAATGTTTCGCACAATAAATTCAGCTGCAAATCTGGCAGATCAACTGCTTCGGTTTCCATTGTAATATCCCCCGTTTACGCTGGTACGCGCCCCCAATTCCTCCTGGTGTGATCTTTGGTAAGCTCTAACTGAAGACCTTGGCAATATTTAACTGTGAAGCCATATAAGTTAGGTTACAACTTCTATGACACAAGAAGTTGTAACTCAAATATACTTTATCCAATCTGGCATAAACTTTTCATTTAATCTGCCAGTACTGACTAAAATGTGATAAGCACAATCCAACATTCATGACTTTGTCACTGTGGGTTCCGATCAAGCCATAGGAGTAGTGGGTGTTCTCTAATGCCACCTATTGGGCACAGGAAGTGATTTGTAACTCGTTTGTGGAACTGCCAAAAAGAGTCCAACAGTTTTAGCTCTTCCTTAAATCACACCTGTACACAGAAAACTGATGGTGGATGGAAAGCAGTAAAAAGACTCTTATTCTCTGTTTATCTGCACAGGTTTTGGCTGTGATTACAGTAACGAGCGCAGCTCTTTGCGAGTGAAATGCTCTCGCTGTTGGACTCTGTACCACCAGCGAAGACTTCCTGCTGTGTCTTCCATGACAGCAACAACACAAGCTTTCATTTTGCAGCCTTAATTCTTCCTCTAATGCAATTCTATTCTTCAAGCAAACATTCATTCAAAGTAGCAGTCAGCGGGAAGCCTGGGATTGATTTCCTTGTGTAACACTTTGGAAATAAACCAGGAGTGTGCGTGCAAGCAGCAGTAGGATCATCTGGTAAAAGTACAACTTGAACTGGCAGAGCAAGGCAGGACAGGAATGGAAGGGCTTATGAGCGAGACGGTGAGGACCAGGAGCTCAGGGTCACCACGTTAAGACTCTTAGTCAGGCGATGATAGCCTATCATCTCTGCTGCCTAAAGCCAAGCAGCCTCAGCGTGAAGGCAGGGCTACAACAGCATTCATATGAGAGGGTGTTATTGCTTTGTTACTTTTAAGATATAAAGGCTATTTATAGACAAAATGATTAATAACTGGGATGCATTGCTGTAATGGGTAATGGTATCAACCAATATTCCACCAGTCAAACAATATTCCACCATCAACCAATATTCCACCAGTCAAACATATGCTGACTCCACCATCCTGACTGAAACACACTCAAGCTTGCTTAAAAACGCAGCTCATTCAATAACAATAAAAAGTTAATGGGCATCGCGCCACCGCAGAAGTTGCGGCTCAGCATCAAAACTCTCTCTCCAATGAAATAAATGCCAAGGAAAGCCAAATTCAGTTTTGTTTCTTTGGTCTCCAACAACACAGTTTCAAAAAACAACGCAAAAATCAGCTTTCAGTTCCTGTTGCACGACTGCTGGTCCGCCACAGACCCGCCTCGTTCCTTTGCTTTGGCTTTGGGTCGACCCATTGTTGCAGAGTAAGATTAGGTCGGCTGCAGCTCTCAGTGTGCTGCCGTGCTCCCAGCATCCTGCTCAGTCAGCAATCCCCAGCAGCGGGGATAAAAACACTGCGAGAAAGAGCTTCCTGTTCCTGGGAATGGGCTAAAGCCACAGCGTGCTCTCTGGTTTACTGTGCAAAAGAGATTTTTAAACAGGCGATGTTGACAAGGACAGATTTTGGAAGTAAGGACAGTTTGAAACAGAGGTCAGGTACACTGGTATGTTGATTACAGCACAGCAGTGTTTACATGCTACAGTTTATCCTTCTAATCAGGACTGCCTCTTTGTTCTGCCAAAGATCCTAAGCAGGTTTCCTTCTGACAGAAGGTTGAGCACTCTGTTCTTCATCCTTTCATTGACACATGATGACACAGGGCTCACCCTGAGCCCGAACAGGATCACCTGGTCCTAACACACCTGTGTAGCAGTGATTCCGCCCTGTCTGACTCTCTGACTGAGGGATTTTCTCCTTGCGTTACATAACAAGCTCAGTTCGCCACTATATGTTTCTCTTCCTCTTGTCTCTTTTAAGCTTGTTTGCTTACACGCTCACAGGACACACTCAAGGGCAATAACAGGTCTTCACAGAACCAGGTTTATTATACTTAACTAAAACTTTACAATAAAAATCAACCTCAAGTCTTTAAAATGTCAAAGAAGGAGTCCAGAAACTGCCTGCAAATCTGCTTGATTATAAGTTTTCAATCATCTGTAGGTCAGCTTTAAACTGTGGATACTATTATTGGCAATAACTTGGTTAAATGTGACCAGGCTGAAAACAGCACTGAAAGAGAACAACAGCACCCACCTGTAGCTGATATTACAGCAGCACATCGTTCTCTTCATTTCCAGATCCATATTTTTGTTGTTTGACTATACCAGAGCAGTTTTGCATGAGTGGCAGGTAAAATAAATAAACAAATAAAATCCTTATTTCTCTCACACGGGGTTTCGTGCAGGCCCCTCAGTTCAACCTCAATCCAAAACAAGCTGTTTTAGCTTCTCCAACTTTAGACTAACTTTCATGTGATTTGCTACCACTCACAAATAAGCAAGTGGGTGGGACTTCTTTCCCTGAGTTGACCAAATTAGGCTTATCCTCTATGTGACATCATACACAGCCCAGGGTAGGAAAAAAAGTAACTGAAACTGAGTGTTTAGAGCAGGCTGAAGTCTGAGCTTACAGGGATAACTGTTTCCTACAATGACCTCATTATCTGAAACTTTGGAGTTCAGAAAGGTCTCATCTGCTTAAGGTAATTATAGTTATATACAGATACCTTAAGTTGGTCTGCCACTCACCTGTCTGTGGCTGTAGCCCTGCAGCAGGAGGAAATAAGGGAAGTCAAAGGGTGGGTGGATGGAGTACTGGGTTGTGTTATCATCGCTGCTCTCCGTCTCTTCCTTTTCCATGCCAAGACGCAGCACTTCCTTGTCGGCCTCAGCCTCGGGATCCTCTCTGAGCGCACTCTGTTGGGCCTTGCTAGCCTCCTTGCCCATCGCGGACAAATCCATCTCGCTGAGGCTCCTCCAGATGCCGAGTCCATCTGTGTCCTCCCCACTGCTGTCCACAAACAGGGAGGTCACTCTGGAGCGGGTCTTCTGCAGCTTACGAGCCTGGGCATTGATCCCTGGGTGGACAAGAAGATGCTATGTCATCGAGTGTGTTGACACCTGAGTATGTTTCACGACTCATTTTGGACTTTTAAAAAGTCTTTATCTTCTTACTATAAAAAGCTTCCAAAGTTTGGTGCAGTAATTAATTCACTCTATGCTGATGATGCTAGACTCTATCCGCTTGTTAGTCTCTTAGAAAAAAATGATCTAAAATAAAATCCACAGAGCTCAAGGACGTCTTAGTTTATCAGATCTTCATTACCTAGAAACATCCGGCAGCTCTTCTTCTTGTGGTATACTTAATCTCAATTAATCAATCTCAGGTGCGCTGCAGTGATATTTCTAACTGACAGATTCAAGGCAGAATTGCACAGGGTTATGGTCAAAGATGACTTTTGTGATTATTACAAATTAGTAGTAGTTCACAGGTAATACTAGCCCGACTACAGCTTATGTTACTTAGGTTTTTGTATAATTTAGTTCATAACATCTACTTAATTATATAAACAACAATAAAGAACATCATATAGATCAAACTAAATATACTAAAATAGAGATACATAAAGTGTTTGATGCTCCAGTTGCCTCGTGTCACTTAATTAAAAAATAACTAATTCAAATTCAGAAATAAACCATTTAAAATTAAATCAGGACAAACACAGCAGAAGACTGGACTTCTCAAATTTGTGTGGCCTCTATTAATAATGTCAGCTTTAGACAAACTTTGAATCGGCGCCAGGAAAAACAGAAGAACTACCTCTCGTGTTTTTAAAGTTATCTTTACGATAAACAGAAATCCTCCCAAAATTACTCCGGTCATCCGAGCTGACTCCAGCATAACACTTTTCTGCTCTGGCTTCAGTTCAAATGCAACATAACTACAGGAAAAAGGGGGGAAATGTGCAGGGAAGGTGAGATGTGACCACCTCTATCAGATACCAGCAGCCGCTCTGTCGGCCTGACGTAACACAAACACTATTCAGCTCGTTGGGAGCCATTAAGCGAGGTGGAATGTCCACAGGGTCCGGCTTCACACCCGGTGCTCCACTGCCCTTATCAGCTGTGGAAATGGGTGTTTTCCACATTGTTCAGCACTGCTGTGACAGGCTGGGCTTGATGCCTAAAAACCCGGCGGAGGTAAAAGGCAGCTTTCCCCCGGTCAGAGAGGAGGAAGGGGAGGGTAGATCACAGAGCTATGAGAACCAATGCAGAGCTGCACAGATATAGAACTCTAAACGCCAATATTTGAATGTGACTTAGATAAGTCTTTTATGTATTAAACCATTTTTGTAGTCACCCAATACTCTCATGTGTCACCAACAGCTTCTCAACTGCTTTCTCTGTGAATCACCCTGCATGAATTTTTCCATGAAAACTGAAAGCAAAGCAACACTAACTAATGCTAGCTTAGAAATGGAGTCTATTAATCACCAACAAATTACCAGCTCATAGAACAACACAGAATCTAACAAAAACTCTGCATACAGGGAAAAAATATCTGTCTTTAATTTTTGTCTTTGTTAATTTGGTCTACCCTATAATGAAACCTGTGACTGCCTGTGTTTATACTAAACTTCTGAAATCTTAAAATCTGACAAATACCAACCAGTTTCCTGACAGCTAAAACAAACTAGGAAAAAACCCCTAAACATTCTTAAACTAATAAATGAGAAAACTCAATCTGAAAATGAAACTGGAACGCTAAAAACTAATAAACACTGTAGACTAAACACTGTACCTTTTTTAAAATGTACAATCAGCTCAAAAACCGTAATTTTAAAAAAATGAAGAAAACCTTCAGTAGAAATCAAATTATAATTAAGGTTATCTGTAATTTAAGCTTCGCGCTATCAGACCAATCCTGATTAAAAAGCCGTCAGAGTGTCGGTCCAGAGCTGAAAGGGACCACAACAAACGTGAGCCAAAGTCAACAGGACCGCTCAGCCCCCAGAGCGCAGGAAGTCAGTTCTGACAGAAAGAAAAACACAGCAGCTATAGGCCTGGTGGGAAGAGCTGCGTTGTGCCTTGATGCTTTGCGAGGACCTTATGGACCCTTGAATTAAAGCAAAGAGCAGGGCAGCTTTTGTTTCCTCCTGACCTCTGCTGCATGACTGTTTGAACCAGTGATAAGAGGCACAATGAAACCCAGCAATAAGAAACATCTAAGGCTCCCAAGGCTAAGGCTCAGTGATTGATAACCCCAGTGGGAGGATGTTAGGGTCACGGTGCAGGTGTTAGGCACCATGCATACCTGCTGTGATCGTGTCCCTGTCCTTTAAACTTTGCTCTTCCACGCTCGCCCGCAGCTGGATCTCAAAACGCCTGGAGAAGCCATCCTTCGGCTTCCACAGCGACTGCAGCATCAGGGGCCTCTCGCTGTCACCCACAACCCTAAAGCACTCTCTCTTCCACTGGTTATCAGCCCCCGTCTGGCCAATAACGTCGCACAGCACGTAGTTGTTGGGGTCTTCTTTTTCCAGACAGTACCTGAAGAGAAAAAAACAGAGAAATGAAGCATTAGCAATAAGTCTGGAAGTTGTTTTTCACACTGAAGCAGTCGTAAATGTTTCTGATTTCTAAGTTTCCCCTTTTTGTCCTCAACATCGGCTCAGAATCCAGACATACTTAATTTACAATTAGATCAAATAGACAAAAGCAGTAAATTCTCACATGTTAAAATCTAGTTTGACCTAAAAGTAGCACTACTTCACTTTTACTTTGTTTCTTTTAGGAATAAATCTTATTGCAAGGACTCAACAACATGTTTTAGGACCAAGAGAAAACCTCTTGCCTTTCCAAGGCCTGCTTCACCAGCTCCTTTGCACTGGACTGAGTGGTAGCCAGCACACTCTTGTAGTTGGTCCCCTGGCAGATGTCACTGCCAAAGATCTTCAGGATACCAGGAATGGACATTTGGCTGGATAGCTCAGCCGGGTCGTCCACAACCTGGAGGTCTCCAGACAAGCTCCCGCCACTACCACTCGCCACCTGGACATGCCGTCCACCGTCTCTCAGGTTGGGGCTTTGGTTGAACACAGTGGAAAACCTGTTGTTGTGGCGGCGGATTTTGCTCTTGGCTGGCTGCCGGACGCCAACGCTCTCAGCAGAGCGGACAGTGCTGTTCGAGTTGTTGGACCTGATTGGAGTGAGAGGACAGAACACTAAAAGATCCTGCACACGAACCATGATCTGTCTAAAGTTCTCCACTTCAGACCCAAATTTAGAACTGAAACAAACCAGGATTTTGTTTTTACAGTTATCTAAACTCATCAGCTAATTGTTTGGTCTCTGTGAACCTATTTAAACCTTTACATAAGTCATTATGTTACCTTAATCAATAGACAACTATGTTATTCTCATTTATAGCATTTCTATTGAAAAAAAAGCAGAAATACAGTCATAAAATCTAACTGAAAAGAAAACATGGGCCAAAATACTGCTAACATATAAAAAGTCATTACTAAGGCTGTGTAATTGCTCCTTTAATTAATATAGTTGCAATTAAAGCTATAACTTCGTTTTTTTCCTCATTATAGGTCTCCTACCTAAGACCAGATATAACTCATTTATCCTTTAGTACAACAGCTCAAAATAAAGTTAAACGCAACGTAAATGAAATTAAATGTTAACTTATTAACAATATTTTCCCCATAGTCTTAATTTCTAATATTATCATCATTACAAGCATTAATCATGCACATCTTTATATTCATCTCAACATCAAATGACTTAATTTCTTGGTGCACTGGTATAAAATGCAGATATAGCAATATAAATTATGTCTTAATGTGCAAAGTTATAACTGGAGCTGGCTAATGCGTATACTTAAAACGATTACATCTTCTAAAACTAATGCTGCTGCGATTATAAACCTTTATGTTTCTACTGGAGGTAGAAAACAGGGCAGTTCTTGTTTCCCACCGTTGCCAATAGCATTTATCATAGGTTGGAGTTACTCTCCAGTATTCTACACTGTAAGATTACTGCTGTAGTAAATTGGCGATATGTAAATAAAACTAATTAAAATAGATTCGATTAAAGCATGTAGAGACTTACTGGACAGATCCATTGCTGGGTTTCCTTCCCAGTTTGGCCAGGCGCCTTTTGGGAGAGCGGATGAGTAAACCCACGGGAAAGTTCAGGGTTTGTTTATTTACGTGGCTGCTTCTCTCCTCCGAAATCATTATTTTAACGTTTTTTCAGCTTCTACATAAACATGGTGAACATGGCTTTATTCACAACTAGTTTTCAGCGAGCGTAGTCTACTATTTCGACTCCCAGAAAATCAGGAAAAAGTGTGTAAGTACTCCAACAGTGTATCGGCATCCATGAGAGTTCACATTCCCACATATGCTGAAGGAGAACCAACTTCAAGCTGCTAAAATCGGACCGCTGGAGGGTAAAATCCAAACTGGAGTCGACGTTAAGGAGGAAATACAAAAAAACAGACGCTTACGTTGCTTTTTATCCGTTTCTGAGCTGTAAAACGAGTGAAATCAAAGCCAGGTCCATGATAAGAAAGCCGTTAACTCCGTCCGGAATTCTGAAGCGGACTGAATGAAACTACCTGCTGCTGCACGAGCCACTACAGCAACACGTCACCGCGGCGTCACGGTAAGGAGCGAGGGGGCGGAGCTAATCACAGCAACACGGGCATACACAACTGTCCTTCCTACTTTGTGAGGACCTGCGGGCACGTAAAGCGGAGTCTCACTTCTTTTAGTCTAATTAGTTAGCTAGTCTTTAGTCTCATCATACTACTTGCATAATACTATTAACCTGCCATTAACGTAAGCACTAAAACCACGACTAAACCTTTAATAAACACGCGCCTGAAAGTGAAAAACAGAAACGTTTTAATGTCCTCAATAGCTTGGTTTTAAATCAGGATCGGTCCCCACAAATGTATAGAGACAGGTATACACATGAACACACGTTACTTTATATCTATGAGAATCTCATATGCAAATAGGAGTGCCCTTTCATATATTTTTTAAAAATGTAATAGCAATATTTAAAAAAACAAAACATTATTTTTGGTTTCTTGTTTTACTGGGTCCAACAAACAGATTAGTGAAACAAGGTGATATAACTAAGTTATATAACTAAGTTCATTTAAAAAAGAAACCTTAAATTAACTTTGGAGACTTTTTGGCAACGTTAAGGAGTAAATAATTAAATAAGGAATATTATTGAAAAATAGATGTTTTAATTGAAATGAGGGAACAATAGTAATATAGCAAAGATTCTCTAAAGAGTACAGGATATAAGGTTATTTAAGCACTATGAATTCTAATTTGTGAGAAAGAATAGAGTTTCACCTGCCTTTTAAACCTGTAATTGTAAATGCTGTTATTTTTAAATGTAAATTATAGGTTTGTGTGTCCTAGAAATATTTAAAAATGATACCTATGAAATTGCTAAATCTGAAGCGTCACTCTTTCAATTGTGGCCAATTTATGTACAAAGAGCATCATCTAGTGGCAGGAAATTGCCTTGCAGCTACATCAGGACTTACTAAATAAAAAGGCTTCACTTCATCTCATTCCCATCTTTAACCTTTATTAAATACTGCTATGGTTCATTTAAACTGTTTGTAAAGACATTATTGTTGTTTTAAGTAGATTTAAGAGTATTTATATTAGTGCAGTGATTGCCACCAAAGGTTCTGTGTTCAATTTCTGCAAGAGTTCATCAATGAATCAATAAATTAAAGGTGCAGCAGCTGCTTTGGTGGCTGATAATCCATGTTTACATTCGTTTTTGTTTATGGGTGTATTTTCAAATACTTTAGATGATTAGTTACAGCAGAATACCTCCATGTAAATACACATACTTGAGAGAATGCGATTGTCCAGGCTCAGCCTTAAAGACAGGAGGAGGCACCTACTACTGATGTATGAGACTGAAAAATGTGGTATTGACCTGATACCAAGTAAATACACAGCAATGAACTCATAATAGCAGTTTATGTAGGGGAGAGCAGCATGTCATGATTTATGAAGAAAATGCATCAGCAGTGTGCTTAATCTGAGCTGGTCATTTGTTAGCAGACAAGTGACAATCACAGATACAGTCTGTATCTGAGTTAGTTAAACATAAGAAGGTAGATCCAAAGAGAACAAACCTCTCAAAAGCATTTCTTCTTATGTGTAGGACAAACCTGCATGGGGACTCAGAGGTAGGAGGCACCAAGTCAAAATGACTTTCAGAGAGTCCTTCATGTTACTGGATGCATATATATTCACATTATACAGCTACATAAGAGTTCCAGTACATTTTTCATTTGAATGGATCTTGTCACCCAAAGGCCAAAATTTTAATGCATTATCAATTTTCCTTATGAATTGAATTTAGTCCTGCAAATATTTACTCATTTTACATTTAACTGTGTAAAACAAGCACCTTTTCAGAAATGCTGAGATGATGGAGGGACATGCTGGAGGATATACATACAAATGGGTGTGAACCCACTGATGCCAACTATGCAACAATTAGTTTTTCTGTGCTTTATGGTGTAATTAGCCAGTACAGCAATATTTTACAATACACACCAGTCACCCCTCATCTGGGCTCTCCTCAGCTCTTTCCGGGAGAGTGGCACGGTTGCCCCTCTGTTGGTCTCTTGTGCTCTGAAGGAACCTTTTAAATAAAAGCGCGCTCAGGCACACAGGTGTACACACGGGTGCTCACAGACACAAACTACACCCTTTTTTTGCTCCTACCTCAAAGCACACTGTGCGCTGTCAATCCTACGTGCTGCACAATAATATTCAATTTCTAGTATTTACTGTTATATTCACATAAATGGTAAATTCTTCTGGTTCTTATATAGCGCTTTTCTACTCTTCTGAGCACTCAAAGCGCTTTACACAACTTGTGCAAGCACATTTTTCTAAGTGCTTTCTAAGTAACACACACATTCATACTCCGATGGATGCATCGGAGAGCAATTTGGGGTTAGTATCTTGCCCAAGGATATTTGGCACGCAGACTAGGGGAAGCCAGAAATTGAACCACCAACCTTCCGATCAGTAGATGACCTGCTCTACCACCTGAGCTACACCCCATAGATCATCTCTCTGTTTTGCTTGTTTTCTCTTTTTTCTTTCTCAACAGGTGATCCAGGTGATTGATATGTATATATATATATTTTATCTGTTTGTTTTGTTGGTTTTTGTTTTTTGCCCTTTATCACCGTTCCTCTTCCCTGCTGTTTTTCTTTCCCTACCTCTCTTTCTTTCTCCCTTTTCTTTCCCCAAGTCATGTCTGTCCCGTGTAAGTGAAAATAAAATAAAATAAACAATAAAAGCAAAGGTGAATCAAATAGACCAATATGGCAAGGCCGGGATGGTCCATTTGATAAAGTAAATCCGTTGGGCATCTTTCTTTGCCTTTAGACAATAATTCTGATGGCAAATGAACCAAACAGGACAGGCAAAAAAAAACCCAACAAAAAACAAACAAAAAAACAATACACACCAGTACTGTATCATGCATATGCTGTATATGGTGCAGTAAGCGGTACAGTGGAATGGACATTTGTTCCATAACTACTTGTTCTCTGTGGTAATTCTCCACAGCGACAGGATGAGGTCATTTGGGCATTTGGCCAGGATCTCTCCAGGGCAGCACCTAGGTGATGCATTTTGGACATGCCCCACTGTGAGGAGGCCCCACAAGAGACCCATACATAATATACATGTCTGCTGCCAATAAAAACATGCATCAAGTCGTGTCATCCTCACTTCAACCTGTTATTCACATACTGCACCTACATAAAGAATATATTTGCACTGTAGATAATAAAAGCTAGAAAAACACATTATTAGTAATCATTAATTATAGTTCATCTATTTTTTAACACCTTTTCATGACAGATGAGTTTTTCTTTTTTTTATTGTCACTGATGCTTCTGGTGAGAATATCTCATAAACAACATGAGGCAGGTTCAATATAACCAAAACCCCAGACTCGCAGTAAACATCATGCCAGTGTTATAAGATACAGCATCCACAGCAGTGTAAAGTTAAGAAAAGTTTCTTCATAGTTCAGCTATGCCAGCTTCTAGCTTTGCTTAACAGAGTGTAGAACAAACCTGATGACATGAACTCCCAGAAAACTTAAACATCAGCCAAACACATCCAAGCATTGAGGGGTGTGAGCAAAAAAACAAAAAACAAAACAAAGCTGACTGATCCCAAGAACAGCTGGTTATTACAATAAACCCAGGAGTTATTTCTCAGAATCTTTTACTATATTATTGGTTTATTTTGAGCAGCATGAAGGTTAACAAATTGAGAATGTTTTTCCTGAAGCAAAGTGATCATTACAGTCTCAATTGTTTGAGTTTGTACGGAGATTTCTCCCCAACGCCTGCTGATCACAATTATTGACAGTCTGATATAATAAGTTGCTTTATTTGGAAATGTGCAGGGCTCGTCTCTGTCATTGTCTGACAGAATTGCACCATCAAGATGTGGTAATTCCCAAATTGGCCAGCAGGTGTCACTGTGGAGATGGGGTTCAGATTGTTTCGAAGCCTCGATATTATTGCGGCACAAATGGTTTGAATTCTTCAGTGTTTTATGAAGCCTCGTTTGGCCCATCACTATTTACAAGGTCTTTGGAACAGAAAGGTAACAAATCCAGAGTGCCAATCCCACATGAACAGGAACAGAATCTCCTCCACTGTCTCACACACAGAAACGCCAGGCTTCAAGGCAACAACAGAAAGCAGACTTACTGATCAGAGATGGTCTTTCTGGTTTTGAAGTGAACTGCAGCACTTTTCTTTGGGAATGGCTGCACTACAATGACTTTACGCTCAGTTCAGTTTTGTTGGCATAATCAGAGAATGATAGGTATGCACCACTGACTCATGTGATGACTAAAACACCTGCATGGTATGCACCTTACCGATTGTTTCTGTCATGGAGACTTCAGGCTTTCCTTTCAGTTTATGTTAGGTTTTCTTTCTAATTCTCTAGAAATCTTATGTTTTCAACATTGTGCCCCTGTACTGTTCCTCATTTCTGTTTTACTTCTAGTTGATTGTGGTCAGATTGTATTGTCATTGCAGAGTTTATAATTGGCCTTCCCTGCTTGGGCTCATTGTGACTCTTTAGTCAGTTCTGTTTACTTCTTGTTATTTTATAATCCAGATAATGTTAAGAGTTATTTAAAGTTATATCCTTGTCTTTTTATGTATTTAAGACCAGCCTCCTCTAGTGTTTCCTTGTATGTCATTGTCATATCTGTTTGGTGGTTTGTTTACTTTCTGTTTTATCTGAAAGTCCCTTGTGTGTGTTTACACAGGCCTGCCCTGCCTGTCAGTCATTGTTTCAGTATCTGTTTGTGTGCTCTCGTGTTCTCCTCGTGATCCTTTTTGAAAGTTTTCTTATTTTTTATGTGTGTTGTGGATTACTCCTCGACTTTAATAAAAGGTTAGTTTTTTGTTATTTCTGCATAACTATGAAAACTGCATTTGGGTCCTAACGTTCACTCCATGACAGTTTGCTTTGGAGGAAGTCGTTTCAATGCAATGTGATGACAGTATGTGAACTTTAGTTAACTATATTAAACTAAAATGTTGTTAGGTTGAATTCAATTCATGAAAATAAATTCTAAATATTCTTTTATTGTACAGCAATTCAAAACTAGTTACAAGTTCAGAGACAACACTTATTATCAAATTGAACTTCAGCTGCCTATTGTGTTTTATGACTGCATATTGATGCTTACCATGTTGACAAAATCTGCCCATAGACAGTCAAGTCTGACAAGATTTCACAGTTTCTGTAACACATGTGGGAACATAGACACACACAAACACACATACAAAGTTGAAATCATAGCAGTAATATTGCTGATATCCAAATATCCAGATATTAAAAAAAAGGTTAAATCTGAGAGGTGAATGGTAAATGGTAAATGGTAAATGGCCTGTATTTATATAGCGCTTTACTAGTCCCTAAGGACCCCAAAGCGCTTTACATATCCAGTCATCCACCCATTCACACACACATTCACACACTGGTGATGGCAAGCTACATTGTAGCCACAGCCACCCTGGGGCGCACTGACAGAGGCGCACTGAAACAAAAACGGCAGAGATTTGGTGATCATTGTTTGCTTTTCACTATTAATCTGTTGTTTCTGTAACATTAAATATGACATTTGAGCTGCTTTGAATACTTTGAGAGTAGCCTCTCCTTGTGAAGACAGAAGTGTGTGTTGTTTATATGTGTTTTTGTATTTTAAAGGTGAAACTAAGTACTAAGAACACCCTGTTTGACAGGTTGATTGTGGTATGTTAGCACTTTAGGTGTTACTAATCACTCTGAATCTCTTTCCTGGAGCCTTCAAAATATATGCAGGTGTTTTAAAACACCTTTAAAACGCTCCAATATTTATTGGATCAAAATTGTGATGCCTAAGTTATCCAGTGGCTTTGAAAAAACCTGAAGAAAAGTTACATCAGGAAACACAGCTTGTTTGGGAATAGCATGTTATGACTTGCTTTGGTGAATTTTGCAAAAATGTGTGAATATTTTTCCTGTTCATATCAATGTCAGAGTGCTCAAACACAGGTCACTTTGGAGCTCCACCACCTCTCCGGCATACTTATTATAGAAACGTCATTCGAAGGTTATGAATTATGGGAGTGGCTGTAGCTCAGGTCACCTTCTAATCAGAATGTTGAAAGTTCAATCCCCATCTGCTTCTGTCTGCATGCCAAATCTCCTTGGGCATGATACTAACCCCAAGTTTGTCTTCAGTTCATCCATCGGAGTATGAATGCATGTGAACGTTAGACAGAAAGCACTTACATAGAAAGGTAGAAGTGTGCAGAGTGCTTTGAGTGGTCAGAGTAGAACAAAACTACATAAGAACCAGTCCATTTACCATTTTAATTCAATTCAGTTCATCCATTCTGAAGCAAGGTTAACACAGAGAAACAAACCCCACTAATTTCATGTCTGTGGAATACTGGGAGAAAACCTATCCAAAAATGTGGAGAACATGCAAACTCCACACAGAAAGGCCCCGACTTACAGGACTTAAAGAATCTGTTGCTAACATCATGGTGTCAGATGCCACAGCACACCTTCAGGGGTCTATTCTATTCTATTCCTCAATGGGTTAGGGCTGTTTTGTTAGCAAAATAGGGACCAACACAATATTAGGTAGGTGACTTTCTCTGACTTTGAGATTGTGGAGAACTTGGAGGACTTCCTACAAGTTGAAGGAAAAACACATGCTGGGCTGGGATATCTTTGCTGTACTAATTACATATGTTTAAATCTGACTTAAGAATGATCTGGATCCAACTCCTTCTCTAACAGGAGATATCAATTCTTCTAGCTGCACTTACAGCCCTGATGGAAAAGGGGGAGCGTGAAGACGCCAAGATGTCCAAGAAGATGCCTACTTCCCCATTTGACAGTAGTTCAGATGATGGTAAATATGCTAAGATACAACACTGTGAAAACCTTCATATGCAAATGAAACTGCATGCTAAGTAACATGTTTATGGAGCATAAAATTGGCAAAATTTGCAATGGCAAAATATTTTCATCTTCAAAAGTAACTTTTCTGTGACGTAAGAAAATGAAATGACAGCAAACAAACTCATGAAAACATTTGTAAGTGTTGTTTTTTTTTTTTGTTTCTTTTGAGCTTCCAATCAGGTTCCATCAAATAGCCAAGACTATTTCAACAACAGACCTCCACAGCCAACAAGTAACCCTTACAGGCTGTACCCCAACAGACCATCAGAGACAACAAGTAACCCTTACAGGCTGTACCACAACAGACTTCCACAGACAACAAGTTACGAGTACAGCCAGTTCAACAATCAGCAGGTCCAGAGCAGCAGTGCCTCCACAGATGATCCGAATCATGTCCGGTTCATAAACCACCTTCAGTTCAACAGCAGACCCCAACAAACAACAAGTAATGATTACAGACAGTATCACACAGTCCACACAGACTTGGCCGCCTCCACAGACCTAGTGCGCAATCTCCAACTGTCCAGAATGTGTGGCTGTGTGGCTTGCCACATCTTCTACTGTAACACTGTAGTGAGGCACAACGCTCTCAGAGGCCAGGAAGGCGGTGTCATAACACTAGAGGTGGGCATAGAGAATAGAGGCGATAGGCGGAGCAACAGCTTTAGATACTTCACCAACAGACGCGTTAATCATTATCTAATGGTGATCCTAATCATTAATTTTAATATTGTGCTTTTAGTAATGTCACTCTTATTTCATGGCAGGATATAAATTACTCTATGAACAAACTGCCACCAGCATTAGATAAAAATGTGCAAAACTGGAGATGCCAGTTAACAGAGAAAAACAGAAATGGAGGCAGCATCTAAAGACATCAAGCACCAAAAGGAAAACAAATGATTTAAGTCTGAAGCTTTTTTTCCTGTTTCACATTTCTACTATTATTGCAGTGGGACAGTATAAATACAATAGTGTGGAACAAATAACTCTAATAGGGACTAATTCAGAAAACTGGTGACTTCTTCATTTTACTTGCAAAAATTACTGATGTGCAATTTTGATTTGCCATCTTCTGTTTTCTTGAACTGGTCATTTGAAGGATTTCACATTTAAAGCAAATCTGCACTGGCTGTTTCTTTAATATACAGTCAGTGGGTTAATGCAGGCACTTTCTGTAATCACTCTGTGCAAGTCTTACCTTAAACTCCACCAGGGGGCAGCATTTCACCAGTGCTAAATATTTTTTCTTAACCTTTGATTTTTATTTTCAGCCGTACTTCCATGTCCTCAAGAGGCTTCGGCTTTTGACTGTAATTAAGAAGGTTAATGACAGGTCTGGTTGACTCACTGCACCATCTTGTGGCACAAATTGGTTAATACATGAAAGCGGAACCCAGGCCTGTTTTCAACCATGTACACCGATATTTTGGGCACAAAGTTCTGGCAGTTCTTGAGAGCTTCAGTTCATTTTGGAAGTAATTTACCAAACCTTTAAATGAAAAAAGAAAAGCACACAGCTGCACTAATGTGCGTTCCCAACAAGTTTAAACAGTTTTAAAACATGTAAATGCTAAACATGTTCACACTGAGAGTTAATAACAGTCGGCCACTGCATGCACCTGTGGCATTTCTAAACAAACCCAAGTTTAATGTCTGTCTCTGTGTCTACACACACACACACACACACACACACACAACTGTGTATTTATCTTGTGGTATTGAGTAACAGGGCAAGAGGCGGATGTGATCCACCTGCAGCTGCTGTGCACAGCGAGCGGTTTGGAGATTCAGGTCAGACTTGCGTTTTTACACCTTCCTGCGATCTGTGAGCTCTGACACGCCAAGAGCAGCTCGGCACACATGCATTCAGTCTGTTTTCTCATTTATTTTGCATGAGGCTGGCCAGACAGAGTCCCTCAGTGAGGAACTCCTGTCATGCTACAGGAAGAAGCTGTTTGATTTCTAACCACCTTTCCTCCGTCTCTGGCTGAATATTACAGAGATGTCTGCTTGTGTCGGTGATGACAGATGACTAATGCCAGTGTTGGCTTTACAGCGAGATTTTAATTGCGACTCTTCTGTGTAGCTCAGCATAGGATTAATCATCTTACTGCCTCAAAATCTCTTTATTTTTATACTTATTTATATTCTGTATGATTGTTTTTGCTTCTCTGTTAAAGCACTGGATAAACTCTGTTTTTCTTTTTTAAAAAGGTCGCACTATAGAAATAAAGTTATTATTATTAATGAGATGGCACTGAAATGTCAGTTAAAAGAATAGAAATAGAGTTATATGTTTCACATGGCAACAATGACAGAATAATAAAGTGCATTTTACTTTCATTCTGGGTCAGTTTTAAACCTGAAATGAGGAAAATGAAGGAAACCTGACCGAGGCTTTAACACTGCAGGTAAACCAGTGGTTCAAACCAGGTGGAAAACTGGAACAATCTGGAACGAGTCCTACAAATATTCACACAAAAGATCAAACTCTTTAGTAGATTGTTTTTACTTAGGGATTTCCTTGTTCGGCCAAGAAGAAGACCGCCATGTTTGTGGTCTGCAACCGGATTACATTCAAGACATAGAGAAGAAGTCACTCGTGCTTTTGTCTATTCTTTTTGGACATGAATGGACCTTCCTTACTAAATGCACATGATGCACTTTGAGTAATATGATATAACTGTTTCTCTGTGTTATTTATCTATAACCCGAGTAATGCAATAATATTGTCTGAACTGTGTAAAGTACAATAAAATGGTCTGATTTGGTTTTACTTTGCAGATGATGCAAAACACACAGAAAGTAAGTGAACACAAAACAAACGTGTGCCGAATCAACTAAATGACACAATCTGAAAGAAAAAAAAGATCAAAAACTTATAATGCAAAATTAAACACAGACCAGGTTCAAGGCTTTTTAATTTCTGTGCATGCCAAATTTTAGAAAAGCACAAAATCCAGATTTTTAAGCACAACATAAAAACATAAAGAGGATAAAAAATGACATGCATCATTTCTACTTTGCTGTGTTTGACACTTTTCTCCATGCAGTTAATTAAAACGTTAAAATAAATACACTATTTTCTGTTGTATCAACATTAACACACACACTCCATTGAGGTAATAGTCACTGATTGGTGGAGAAGCATCAGCGCTGCCATGAATTATAAAAACAATCTAATACATAACAAAAGAACAGAACAGGGATGTAAAATGCATAAGAATCCACTTTTCTCTTTGCTTTTTCTGAGTAATAAAAATGTATCTTCACCATTTACTGTTTAGAAAGCATCTAAATAAGAAGACAAGCAGTTATCAAGATAACAGGATTTGATCTTTATCTAATGCACATAATGTGACTGTTTTAAGACTACAGAGGAAAATGAAAGAGAAGCGAGTCTCGTGTCGCTTAGTGCTTTTTAAAGCATATTTCAGTTTCTTATGTAAATGTGTAGTTTCATTGATTGATCACATCCTGTGTTCATCTGCAGTCATTCAAAAATATGAATAACTATGTTGATAAAAATGTTTGAAAAAATGACTCTATTAAACTGTCTTATAAGTTTTTTTTACAGATCAAATGAGTGATGAGAATATTTAGAGGTGATGGCATGTGATGTGTGCACAACCAAACATCCTCTTATGCAAGTTTCATGCATGTAAAGCGAGAGTGCATGTAAGATTTCTCTCTCCAGAACAGACTGTACAGCCATGTGTGTGCTGCATGCTTGAGAACAATCTATACAGGAAAGCAAGTTTAATAAAACTTTATACAGCACCAATTCACAACCACAGTGACCTTAAAGCACTTTAAACTGGAAGGTACACACCTCACAATATTAGAGAGAAACCCCAGTCTCAGTGTTCAGATGGTCTCCTGTGAGATCAGGCAATGGCGGGGAGGAAAAACTTTTAACAGGAAGTGACCTCCTCAGGGAGAGGTAGCCACAATCCAGTCTGAGCCTGGAGCAGCATGATTATGGGTTGGTTCAGAGTGCCTGATCCAGAGCTTACTATTAGCTTTGTAGTAAAGGAAAGTAATGGTAAAGCTAATAGACTTTTACTGCAGAGGAGTGCATGTGTGGCTGCTGGAGTACATTTGACGACTAATTAAGAATTCTCGTTTAAATTCAATTCCTCATCCTTCTGAAAATGATATGTGCTCACAGGATTTCAGACTACATGCTACTGGTCCCAGCTGTGGACACATTAGCCTCAGTCTTCTTGTAGGAAAATGATCTGTAAGCATCAAGCAAGTTTTTAAATTGTGGACCGTTGATTCTGTAAATGAATAATAATAATAAATACTACTACTACTAGTACCGCTTATAATAAAAAAAATAATAATACTGCTAATTTAGCCCACATTTGAGAAATTATTTTGGTATGCGAGTTGTTGTAATAATAAAAGTAAATAATATAACAATTTTAAAAAAATAGTCATAATAACGCTGTTCTAATTTTTTTTTTTATTAAAACCTGATTATGTGTTTTTTGTGGTATTAAATATTGTTGATTTAATTTATCTAATGTAGCATTTCAGTGTAGATGTAGGATCTTGTGATTTCTGGGTTCCTAAAGATCAGGGAGCCTGTTTTTTAATGAATACACATCAGTCCTAAAAGAGCTGCAGATTATCTGTGTTTTTAGATTGTTAGATTTTAGATAAACTACTACCATGTTGAAAATAAGCAGAACGCAATGTAAAATTTTCCCCATCTTCATTTCTTATGACCATTCTGGTATCTTCACAAATGTTGCAGCAGCATCCTGCTCACAGTCGCTCCTGCTTTGATGAACGCATCTGCGTTTCTTATTTCTTCATTTCTTCATGTGCTCTGGCAGGTTTTCAGTCTTTTGGGTCTCTGCAAGTTGATTTAAATAGGACTGTACATTAGTGTAGTTCTTTGAAGATTTATTTATTCAGCAGGTAGATTTGCAAAGTACATTTATCATCTGAATATTCTTGAGTGTGTTATACCTGCAGGACATTGAATAAGATATTAGCATATATCATTTGTATGACTGTTATGTGGTATTTTAAGTGCAAAACGTGATGCTGAACTGAAATTAAAACTGTATTTTTTTAATGTTTTATTCCAAAATATGTGAAAAATCACTTAATAACATAGTCAAGACATCACTAACATGGTAACCACAGGCACAGTTATCCACCCACTTGCTGTTATTTGTGACTGGCAGCCAATCGGAAGAAAGACAGCTTAAAGAGGGGAGGATCATTTTGAGTTGTGAATCATGCAGAGTTACTGTAGAAAACAAAGGTTGGAGGTCCATTTTGATTTCTAGTGTTTTCTGTGTCTGCTTATGTAGAAGAGCCGCGCAGCCAGTTTGTTCAAAAATTTAAATATTTTAGTGTAAGTGACAAATAATGCTGCCTGCTGAGTGGTTGACTGCACTAATAACTTAGTCCAATTTCTTTTCCAGTTATGCTCACTTCTACCTTTAAAAACTAACATGGCAACAGTCAAGACATTGACGCTGAGTCTTTAAAATGTAAAGTCCAGAAGCCAGTGGATGACAGGTCTTTGGTTTAAACCCTAAATGTCAGCTCAGCATCTTTCTGGGGATCATGTGATGGCGCAGCATTTATAGAGAAGTTTCACTCTCATTGTAAACTCATAGATATTTAGTTTCTGTTCCCGACCATTCCCTTTATCCAATTTTCAAACTTTGAAAAAAAAAAAAGTATGATGAAGAAATTATCAAACCAGTGAGTCATGTCCAGATTTCAGGTTAAGTAATTTAATTTAATTGGGTTGCTAAAAACTAGGGTTCACTTAAGATGCTTGCATATTAGAAGAGATTCATCACAAGATATTTGGCCACTTGGCGAAATAACCGCTGGTGAGACAAAGTGGGTTTGACCTGAGATAGATTTTTCTGTATTTGCAGTTGAGTGACTGAAGTGACTCTCAGTGAGAGTGAAGAGTACCTGTGATTGACGTATAACCTGGTAGTAAATACATTAAAGGGTTACCTTGGCAACTGGAGCCTTCTTTAAAATGCAAATGTGTGGTATGTTTCATAAGTTTGTGTAGTTTATGTAGGTGCTCAAAAAACATAAATGCATACAAACTTTTAAAATAAATAAATAATTGATCCAAATCTTAATGATGCCAAGATTTTCACTGGGAATTTGTGACAGAAGAATAACAGCAAGAGTGAAAGGGAAGGTTTAGAAGAGTTGAAGATGTTAATATTTTCAGTGGGAATGATCAGAAATTAGAACATCAGAGGGACAGCTCAGGTCGGACAGTTTGGAGGCAACTTTGGAGGTTTGGACATGTACACAGGAGGGTAGCGGATATCCTGGATTTTTAAGCTGGAGCTGTTAGACAGGAGGGAAAAGAGAAGACAACAGAGAAGATTCACTGATGTAATTCAATTCAATTTTATTGATACAGTGCCAAATCACAACAGCAGTCGCCTCAAGACTCTTTATATTGTAAATTAAACCCTACAATAATACATACAGAGAAAACCCCAATAATCATATGAGCCCCCTATTAGCAAGCACTTTGGCGAAAGTGGAAGGAAAAAGTCCGTTTTAACAGGAAGAAACCTCCGGCAGAACCAGGCTCAGGGAGGGCGGGGCCATCTGCTGCGACTGGCTGGGGTGAGAGAAGGAAAACGGGGACGTGGTGAAGGAGGCAGATGATCTGCTGTGATAACTACTAAATACTACTACTACTACTAATAATAATAATAGTAACAATAGCTCATTGGTTTAATGTTGGGCTCTAATAAATAATAAAAAACCACACAGAGAGAAGACACGGCGGAACCCGTGGCTTTTATTTTGATAAGGTGGACTGAAGTTGGAGGGAAGGCGTCGCTCTTGGTGCAGCTGCAGCAGCAGAGCGAAGACCGCAGACTGCAGACGAACGCTGAGCGTGTTTATCTTCCGTCCTCAGTCGACTTCATTCACTCTACTGACCCGTCGGGGAAACTTCATTCAGCACAGAAACAGGACTTTAATAAGATTTTTCCTGCATTTAATAAAAGTTTAAAATATGCTGCTGCGCTCAAACTGCGCAGGGAGAAGCGGGCAGGCTTAGAATAAACTCGTCTAAAGTTTGAGTCGACTCCAGAGGGGAGGAAAGGTAAGCCGAACCACAATAAATATCAGAAATATTCAAAGAAAAAGCTGTTTGTTAAAAAGACTCAGGTCAGCTCCTACTCACTGCGCTTCCTCTTTTTCTCAGTTTCTCACTTCTCCATCTCTCATGTTAGTCGCTGAAAAGCAAAATGTGTCTCTTTTAATTTAATATAGATAGATAGATTCCCGCAAATAAAACCCAACAGCTCGTTCTTTCAGCCTTTTAAATTCAGTTGAATTCATTAATTAAGGCTGAACTCCACTTGAGGCTCTGACATCTTCTGGTTATTCGTCAGTGCCAGTAAACTCATGGCAGATCTTCACGCCTGAAGTAAGAATTTCTCGCATTTTCTGCCTGTTTCTCAGATCTATTTGAATCGGATTGTTTGTTCCCCATTTTGCATGCTTAGAGTACCCCCAGCTTTGGGGAAGTGGTTATAAAAGCTATTGTTGGTGAGAAAAAGAGAGGGCCTGCGTGTACTTAGTTCATAACTGACATTAATTCATCAGACTTGTGAACAGCTGCTTCTGTGGCTGCAGTTGGGTCAGACCTCATGTTAGAGGCCTGTTCCATCTCCTCTAATCGAGCTGTGGTGGTCACATCCTCCTCTGCAAACACTGCATGAAGCCTGTGTTGAAAGAATGAGCATCAGGAGCCACTTTCTATTTGACAAATAGACTAAAAGTGGAATAAATTCTGTTTCTTCAATTGTGGAATGTGAATCCAACAGAACATCCAGATGAAAAATGAAAGGAACAGTTGTTAATTCAGTTATATATGCTGCTATATATAATAATTTTATTTTATTATATTTTATTATATTTTCTTCTACTGTACCATGCTGCTGAGTGACTGCTGCTCGTCAAACACATTTCATTGCAATGTTGACCCTGTGCTAACTTGCATATGACAAATAAAACTGAAACTGAACTGCTTTTTACTATTGGGTCATAAAAGTGGCGTCAGGTGTATTAGGCTTTTAAGAAAGCTATTAAAATTCTCATTTTTTAAGTATTAGTTGCTAATTCATCAAAGGAAAACACAGAGGCCCTTTGAAAAGTTAAAAACGGTTAAACAACAAACGTATGAAGCGTTGACAAATGAGAACATTTATAGAGAAGTTGTAATGTAATCACAGTGTTTACAGCTAATTAAACTTCCATAAACTTGATGATGTTTTTTTCCAAATCATTGATCCACCAATCCAACCTTATCCTGTTCCCATTCTGACAATCATACCTCAACTTTGGGTGTCTGCTGATGACAGTTACCATCTGATAGCAGGGTTACATTAATGAGCTGTAGTCCTCACTGGAAACGGGGCTAATATAAAACCGATTTTAGCTCAGTGTGAGTGCTTAGTGAATTTAAATGGTTTTAAATGGTCATGCTAGTTTGGCCTGTCCTTGCTCTCAGTGCCGCTGCGAGAGCACACGGAGTGGAGCAGACAGAGATAACTAAGGTGAAATCATGTCAATCTAGTTATTTTACTGGAAGTGCAATAAAAGTTTCCCAGCGAGCGAAAAATAGTGACTCAGGTCTTTTGTGGTTACGTTTGCGTGTTTGGCAAACATACAAAAAAGGCGGCGTCACGAGCGTGAAGCACCTTGTTACCTGTTAGCTTCCTCAGAGCTTTGTTATGACGTATGATCCAGTTTACCCAGTCAGTACTGGATTAGTATCAAAGCTGCATCCCCAATTTAGACAGGCCTGAGGTGCCACTTTGGAGTGGGAAATTTCACATTTACATTTTATTTATTTTCTAATTTATTTTGAATTTTACTCACGAGCTTCAGATAAACAGATACTGCGCCAAGTGGAAACTAAAATTCAAGCGGTTCAGCTAAAGAGTTTAATCTAAATACGTATATGAATTTTGATGTAAAACATTCATTTATTTAATATAAAAAGCAAAAGAAAGTGACACAAAACAGCTTTTTTGATGTTTTTTTTAGTTTTGGCTCCTAAAAATGATGAAAAAAAAGACTAAAAGCGAGCTTAAATGAACAACTGCTTATACATCTGATGCATCCTGTTACAGGGATCATATTCCTGGGTTAGCTAATAATGCTTCTACACTAGATTTAGTGAACGATTTTAATATTGTTGTGTCTGGTTTTACTTGGAATTTTCCCATTCTGCAGTCCTCTTTGCTTTAACTACCAGTAACGATTGTGCGCTGTGTGCTCTTTCTCTACATGTCTACATATTGAACTCCTTAATATCCACTGGTGCAAATGTTGGGTTAACAAATTCATGTTTTACATTTTGACCCCTTTGAAACACTGATCATGATGTGCGACAGTTTTAAAAATGCGTAAATTGTACTTTAGTGGCATTTTCTGTAAGTAAAAAGGATTTCTGAGCAGCATGTAATTTCTCCCAAGTCGTTTTTATTTACGGGGCACACAACAAGCAATGCTGAGGAAAACCATTATAAATATGAATCAATCTCCCACGTACCTTAAAGGTCCGAAAGTCGTGTTGACCCAACATCTACGCCTGATAAGCTTAAAGCAGCAAATTTCTGCCCTAAAATTTTAGATTATAAAAATGATTTTGTTTGTTTTCCTCGTCACTGAAGATGATTGTGATGACAGTACCCATCAGGATACCTGACAGATCAAAAGCCAGTGATATATTTACCATCCCAGCAAAGTTAAAGCTTTACTTTTTGAAACTTTTGATTCAGAGAAAGATGTCAGTGACTTCTGCACTGCTGGTGAAATCTAAGAAGTTTCAGAGCACCGGTGTGAACTCTTGCATTTGCAAGGGTCGCTGCACAGAGGCAGTTTATGATGCAGGTGCATCAACATGAGAAAGACGCTTCTGAAAGTTGCAGTTGGTTGCTAGTACCACTGAACAAATGCGTGCAGCCTTCTGTTTGCTTTTAGTACTTGGTGGATATGCTGAAAAGGACACTAATTAAGTTCTAAACTAATTCAGGTCAGCAATCGAGTGTTATTTTTAAGCACAACATGCTGGGATTTATCCAGTTTAAGCCTCAGATATGGAAACATTTAATGCTTGTGGCAGCTGGAGGTACTGAGTTTGAGGCTCTGAAATGCTTATTTTTTCCCTCTTTAGCACTAAATAATGTGATTTTTTGGCAAAACATGGCATTTGAAACATTTTTAGGTAGGGCTGGGCGATATGACCCAAAATTCATATCTCGATATTTTTTAGCTGGATGGCGATATAAGATATATATCTCGATATTTTTTTTTTAAAGCCATAAAGTAAGAACAAAAGGGGAGTTCTTAGTCAAAGCTGTGTCCCAGATGTCACACAGGCACTTTTATTAACATAGAGCAGATGTACATAAAATTTACTCAAAAATAAATTATGAGCATTTATTAAATAATAATGCTTCATAAATAAAAGAAAACAATGTTGTTTTTGTGCATAACAAAAAGCTCACAAATGTGCAGTCAAAATGTAAAGTAAAAGACGCTGAGCACAATAACAAAGACAGATTTCACAGCTGCTCTGTTCCCAACTTGTACTGCGTGACTGACAGCCTGGAGTTTGTAATCCGCTTCGCAACCACGTCTCTTAACAGGTGCCATTTATAGTCCTTATACACAGTAAGGTAATATTACGTTGAAGCACAGTACGTATCACTCCGCGAGGCTCAGCCGTAATGCTCCGACAATCCATCAAGCGGTGCAGCTCCGTAGCTGACCAAAGTCGTACTAAAACATTTTTGACAGATTGCTGAGCGCCGTGTTCCACATAAAATCGGTTCGCGGCCATCAAGCACAACCAGAATTCATACATAAGGCGTGCTGTCAACTTTTGAGAAAATGAAAGGATTTTAGTCCGTGCAGCACCTCTGGGCTGCATGGCGTTAGCGTGGTTAGCTCGTTAGCGTGGTTAGCTAGCTAACACGTTGACGCCGTCCAGCCCCACGCACGGGGCGATGCGCAGTAACTCATTAACGGAGATTTGCCGTGTCCGTCTTGTCGCTTCCTGCAGGTGAAGCGATGGGGGAGGAGGGGGAGTTGTGTTCAGTGAAGGAGAGGCGAGGCCGAAAGTGGACGAAAGAGAGGCAAACTTGCGGCTCCACAAGTATAATTATAACGTAACATAGACTATATCGATATAAAGGATATGGTCACATCTTATATCTCGTATAAAAATATATCGATATTTTTTAAAAACTCGATATATCGCCCAGCTCTATTTTTAGGCCACATAAATTCAGACTAATTGAGAAAATAATCCCCAGATGAATCAGTCTCGTAAACCATGACCAAACTGGATACAGCAGAGACGACAACTTTGATGGTCTAAATAAAAGAGTACAGAAATGCTTTTAAGGCATATTTGAAACTGTACTAGCAAACTCTAACCACAAAGCCCTGGCTGCATACTGGTCAGTGTTTCAGCTGTGCAGCACATAACAAGGGGGTTTCCTGAAGCTGCAGCCTGCTTTAAAAACAGCTTGAATTGCACCTGTTATTTCTTTTTAATGGACAGTTAGTTTGATTAACTAAAATGAGCCTTCATTAACTTTAATCTTAACTCACCTGGTTTATTCTGTTTAAAAATCCTTTTAACCATTCGTATTAAAAAGATTTTTTTATTTTTTTGTCCAAAATCAGCACGTCAGGTTCATTAAAGCAGCCCACAGTGCCACACCGTCGGTGTTGTTCCGAATATTTCATTAAAACAAAAAATCTGTTTAAGTAGGCAGTATCAAGCTTGTATTTGCAGCAGGAACTACAGAGCAGCAGAGGTACAGTGTTTATATTTATGTGTCCACTTTTTGCTGTTTTTTTAGCCACTTTAAATATTTACCCAATACCAATAATAAAAGAGAAATCTTTCAACTTCAGTCTAAGGAGCTTGGAAAGAAAGTGAGTGGACTTGGTTAAGTTGAAGATGTTTCACCGCTCGTCTGATCTGTGGCTGTGATCAGCTGTCAATCCAAAGGTTTCAACTATTTGTCTGCGAGTTTTACCCCATCGCAACTCTTTACTTATTACTGAAAGAAGAGTTTTTCAACTGGTAATTCACAATTTTTAGCAGTTTCAGCTGACAACCTTTGGTTACTGTTGTGTAATCTAAACCCGCACTGATACTGAATACACAATGAGATAGAATAGATTTTAGTTTACTGTTTGCACATTACTGCTTATTCATTACATAGTTTGAATGATTGTGTTGTAGCTACCATTGCAAGATTTAATCTGTTGTTTTTATCCAAATCTTTCAAGGATTGGTCCATAACCTTAAGCTCATCATTTCAGGTCTAAATCTGTGACTTTTTGTTGATGGATGTCAGCTGTTTACCCATATCCTTAAAGGACTTCAGCTTATGTTTCATAGCTTTTAGTTAACCATTTCAATCATTAAAATGGGATTTGCAGTTTTTACTGCTATCCTCGCAGTTATTTGTCTTTTTCAGTTGGCATTTAAGCAGCAAGGCTTGCAAAGATGACTTGTGAGTTGTGACGTAATAAGCTGAGGCTTTTAATCTAAAACAATTCAGATATTTTATAAAAAAGAAATCAATAACAGGGTCTTTAAAATGATGAAAACTAAACAAGGCATTAACTGAACTAACAGACCTGATACAACAACACATGAGAAGAAGTTTAGGGTACTTTTCCATCACTTGCAACTCTTCCTCTTATCTCCTCCCAAGGGTATGAGAGAGAGGAAGAAGTGCGAGAACAGACGAGCCGAAGCTGCCAACTGAGAAATCCTTTGACTTTCAGCTAGTGACACCTTTAATGTTGCTTGTGACATAAATTAATTCCACAAAACTTGTTTTCTTTTCGGATCAAGTAAACCTACAAATAAAATAATACACCGGTACCAGTTCTCTTTTTTTCTGCACTCTTGTTGATTTCAATCATCATTTGCCATTTTTTAAAATCTGGGTTATTAGTGCATTCGTTTTATCTGTTGCTATGATTAATTATGCTGTTTCTTTTCTCATACTGTCGTTATCTGATCCACATTATCAAGACTGTGTGACGCATGCGATTCATGTGAAAAATAATCAAAAATTAATGCGGCTTTGTGTGACATCACAGCACTTTGTAGCTCAACAAATGTTTTACTGTTACTTTTTCAGTTACGTCGTAACGGTTTGCATATTCTGTTACGTGCATACATCACTGAGAAATGTGTCACGTGACTCCTCAGCTACCACCCAAGTACAGGACCCCCGCCTCCCTTGTTTCACAATTTCCATGTCTAACCGTTATGTGTTGTGTAATAAAACTATTATAATATGACGCTGTGCGCTGTGCTCTGCGATACGACTAATTAAATATTCAATATTTTAACTGTTAATCTGTGATTTATATTTAGCTGTTAATTTGTCATTTTTAATGCAACACAATTCAACTGTTAATCCATGACTTTAACCAAATGTTTGTATAGTGTCCTTGGATTTTTGAAAGGTGCTATACGAATCTGTTATTATCCTTCTTATTACCATCCTGTGTTTTGAATTAACTGATGAATCTGTCTGATTAATTCAGCAGTTAATCCCTGATTTTTACTGGGATGCTTTAGCTGTTCCATGACGTTCTGTTGAGTAAATCAACTGCTAATCCGGGATTTTGATATGGCTAATTAAGATGTTAAGCCCTGTTTAGTTTTTGTCTAATTCATATATTAATCACAACTTTTAGGTAAATAATTCAGCTTTTAGTCCTGGATTGTTATCTGACTATTTTGGCTGTTAATCCTTGACTTCAAAATAACTAATTCAGCATTTAATCCAACAATTGTACTTTTTTTAAATTCCTTACTTTAGCTACACTTTTTCGTCACTTTTAGCTGACTACTTAACATGTTAATTCCTGTTTTTTATCAGCCAAATGTAGTTGGCAGTCTTTGGCTTTCATTGGATTACTTTAGCTGTTAATCCAAGGATTTACAATGATTAATCTAGTAAACTTTAAACTGTTTATTCACTGTTTTAGCTACACCTTTTTGTGTGTTGCTTCAGGTTACCTAGCTCCTATATATTGGCTTTTACATACTTCCCTGGCACCTGCAAAAGTACCGCTGGCCTGGGATAACTAGTCTAATTAACAGGAACTAAAGTTTTTTACATCTGAATTTGAGTCAGGTTTCAGACATCTGTTCATTATTAAAGATAAAAACCATTATAAGGGTTAAAGTTAATTTTAAGTCTGTGTGTGGTTTAACAGGTGGCATTTGTTTGCTAGGTTAATATCAGCATCGGGTGTTATGCAGCTCTGTGTCTCTTGTCAGAACTGTGTAAGGTTGCAAAGTGCTCTACAGCTGCAACGATAGAGCCAGCTTTTTCACGAAAGCTTACCACATCCTTCACTTTGTAACCACAAACAAGTGAAGGTTTTATTCACGTTGGTGGGAAAATAAAATAACCAGCTGTGATGATAACTGCTGTCATGGGATTCAGATCCTTAACATTAGATCCACGTTTTAGAGCTCCTTCGTTGGAGAATTGCATTTTCTCGAATACTGCGTCGACCCCTGTCTTCTCATCCTTTCTGTATACGTTTAAATAAACTGCAGGGAATGGAGAAGTGGCGTCTGTGTCTCTCCATAATGTAAAAATGGACGACAAATGAAGTTTTCCAGTTCCTGTTTACTCCTTGCATGTCATTCCCTTGTCCTTCCTTTCCATGTCCTATAAATTACGAGCTGTGTATAAGTATACCAGAGCCCAAGATGGTGATTTCAAATGTCTCATAAGAAATATTGAGTTCATTAGCACAAAAGGCTAAAAATACCTCAGCACTACAAGACTGAATGGTTGGTTCCAGGCAGAGGGTGCACACTGAAACCTATTAGAAAATAAAATACGTATCATTAGAGTTTCTGTTGTAGTCCAAACATAAGTATATGGTGATGGAAGCATAATAACTAACATTTACATTTACAACAGCTTGAGCTCTTGTGGCTTCCGACAGACACAAACCACACTATCAGTTTAAATAAAATGCTGTTGTCTGGTTTGCATGTTCAAGTTTCACTGCTGTCAGCTGTATTTTTACAACCTGTAAATCATAACTTGTGTTGGTGTTTGTCTTCATCCCTGCAGAAAAAGCCCTTTGCCACTTCTCCTTCACGTTCTTCTAAACCTCCCTGAAACTTCTCAATGGAAGCCTCAGGAAAGTATGACTTTATCGCAACAGAGGACGAGGAGCTCAGCTTCAGAAAGGGTGATTTACTAAAGGTCAGTATATGATTAGATAATGAAGGCATGTTTTCCATTTCCTCCAGCTTGACACGTTTTGTTTTTGCTTTTGAACAGATTATAAACGTTGAAGGTGATTGGTGTAAGGCGGAGATGAATGGACGGGAAGGATTTGTACCACATAACTACATCGATTTCCAGATTCCGGGGTAAGAGAGGGACCTACAGCCTTGAACTACAAACAGATATCTTTTGAAAATCCAATGGATGTGTAAAAATCATTTCTTTGTGGGGGTCTTGAACTGAGGCGTGAGCTGCAAATTGACTCACGATGCCAATGCTTTTACCCTTTGAGTGGAAAATCTTCAGTGTGTGCGCACTGACACGAAACAACAGAGGCGGAGCGAGGGGCCTGGTGGACAAGAAGTGAAAATACGGTTAAAATCAGTGTCGAGAAACACAAATTAATTCAGTTAAGTTTCATAATTTTTGCGCAAACTGCTGTGAGAGCTTGTGGTAGGGTTAGACTTGGGTTCACATCAACTCTTGTACGAAATGTTTGGCTTAACCCAGGGAAATTTATTCTTACAGGATAGTTTAGGCCAAACGGCGTGTAAAAGACTGCTGTAGCTCAGGTGGTAGAGCAGGTCATCGGAAGGTTGGTGGTTCAATTCCTGGCTTCCCCTAGTCTGCATGCCAAATATCCTTGGGCAAGATACTAACCCCAAATTGCTCTCCGATGCATCCATCGGAGTATGAATGTGTGTGAATGTTAGCTATGAAGCACTTAGAAAAATGTGCTTGTGCGAATGGGTGAATGCACAAGTTGTGTAAAGCGCTTTGAGTGCTCAGATGAGTAGAAAAGCGCTATATAAGAACCAGTCCATTTACCATTTGAAAGGTTTTGTTGTTTGTGAAACAATGGCTGATTGGCTAAAACAGAGCATAACTCTAACTCGGGCAAACATAAAAAAGCAGCAGTATAAACAAACCAAAAGATTTAGGCAATTTTAGCTTTTTTATTGTTGTGAGTGAGACATTGAGCCTCAGTGGGATTACAGGTATGAATAAAGGGTAAATAAAAACGACTAAAGCAACATTGGTTCATTCTTGGTTTTAAACTTTTGTAACGATTCCTGGCCGCTTTGTGCACGAGTGTGAGTGACTTAATTTAGATAACCAGCAGCATTGTGGCCTCTGTGTGCAGGTGGTTTAAGGAGGACGCCAGTCGCAGTGCTGCAGAGGACATACTCAAGTCCAAAACTGTCGGGGAGTTTCTGATCCGAGGGTGCCAAACCTCCCTGGGGGATTTCTCCATTTCTGTCAAGTGAGTAAAGCAATGGGAAGTCTTAAAGTTTGGCTCACAGCTATATTTATGCTGAAGCTAAATGCGTACTTTAGCGTGCCTACGTGCTGATGTTCAGCATGTTTAACTATGCTTAGTCAACATCTGGTTTGACAGTTAAAGGGGAAGTAAATTATAGAATATTACCGAGTCACTTATTCTGTTTGTTCAGCTCTTTGACAGCATGCTAGGCATATTAGTACGTCAGCGTCTTCAACCAGCATCAAACTGGATATCCATTCTTTTAGTTCATAAAACAGTAAAGAAATATTTTTACATTTGTTTCGCATATAGACCAGACGGGGCTAGATCCAGATCCAGAACCAAATGGTGTTGTTTTTCAAGAACTCATCACATAACCTGATGTTTTAGCTTCTTTTTCTTTAAAAATGTAAACTGAACGTCTTTGAATTTGGATAAAATGAGACAATCGAAAACATCACTTTGGATTTCTGATTACCTTTCTGCTCTTCTTTGACATTTACTTGATTTTTAATGATTAATTCAAGAAAAAATTACTAGTTGCACCATGTAATGTGTTATAAAAATTGTGCTATAAAAACCAATCACAAAGTTTTTCATTTGGCTCAGCGGTGAAAGTCTGCTGGTGTCTCGTATTGACCGGTTTTATGTGTCATGTAAATGAAGGGAAGATGCTAAAGTTTCGTTTATGTTATGTTTCTACCAAGCGGCTGGCTCCAAGTGAGAGTCAATCTCCCAATACTGTTAAATGATAACTTAACAGCACACCTTCTAAATATGGTCTAAGAAACTAACATTGTAAAAACCGTAACTCAAAATAATATGTCCAGAAACCTGTGGGTGATGATGCTGTCTATTTTATTAATAGTTTATGGTTTCAAGCTAAACTTCCAGCTCTGTGTGCTGTTTGAGTGTCACGTGAATGGACAGTGGTAGAGACCAGTTTCACTCTCATTCAAAAATGCCGAATCTTGGGTTTCAGTTGAAACCAAACTTCCTTTTTCCAACTTTGGTAACTAATAAACACCAAGATTTTGCAATGGATGGCACCAGCCACAACACCGAGGGTTTGTTTGACCACACTGTCATTAAAAACAGATGCGTATTCACTGTGTAAAGAAGATTTATATAGGGACTTGCAAATACTTCGGATCTTAAAGTGTTACAGCGACCTATCCCACAACCCCCACTGCTCCTGGTAACCATTTTGGTTTGAACCATAACCGGCTATACACTTTCAAAACTGTCTCTTTGGTCCAACTACAGTTCCCATGAAACAGGCCAATCGGATTAATATAAAAGTACGTTATATCTGCATTATTTCTCCCAGCCAGCAGAGGGAGACTCGTCTGTTTGCGAAAAGACGAGCTAATGAAAAAAATAACCATACTTGTCACTTGAACTGTAACTCCAGTGAACATGGTTCATGGTCTCAGTTGCTAGTTTCAGGTCTTATTTAATACTTAAGTCTTATTTCAATACAGTATGAGGTTAATTTTGTAGCTTAACCTCATAAATCAGAATAACACACACAAATAAAACAGAGTATCCTTTAGAGCTGTGCTTTATGTGCATCCAACATAGACATAGCACCACAAGTGTCAAAATGAAATAAATACATAAACAAACAGTTAATTAAAAGTGTAATTAATTAATTGTGGATTTATTTAGTCAAAATCCTATTCACTGTGGTTAATATGGTACTGCATGCTGTGCTGCATGCATTTATTTATCTTTAACTGCAGCACCAAAGTCAGTGGGCGGGACTAAAGCTGCTCTAGTCAAAGCCTTGCTTTGCTTTTGGTCAGTGTTTGTTTCATACTAAGTATAAAGAGTTTGAGTTTTCATACTTGCTCGTTCCTGCGTGACAAGTACAGTCAGGACTGGAGGACAGCTCAGAGTGAGACGGCAGGTTGATAACATCTGACACTTGGCGACACTTGTGCACAGCTTCACTGAGTACTTTACCGCCTTTTTACGCCTCAGCCATATAAGCCTGATGGCGTATTGTCGTCACCCTGCTGGGTGGGCGGGTAGCCAGCTAGGCGACATGGACACCAGAGTTTGTGAATGCGATAACTGGAGATTAAAGCGACTGATACCATCGGTGTATCTACTGAAAACCTGAGTTCGAATCTCAGTGACCTCGACCTCAAGGTGAGAGGTCAGAGGGGAGTTTTCCGAAAATGTAAACACAGTTGATATTTGGATTAAGAATTAATTTAATTAATTTAATTAATTCATTATGTATTTAAAACATTTTTTATTTACAGTTTTAATGAAATAATATTTTGGTGATGTATTTACTTATTTCATTTTGGCACTTTTGAGGCTGCACAGTTATTCATGTGAGGCTGCTGTATAGTTTTTCCAGCATAAAATGACACACAAAATCTATGTACTTCATTTATGTCAGGGGTGAGGAACTCCAGGCCTCGAGGGCCGGTGTCCTGCAGGTTTTAGACGCATCTTTGATTCAACACAGCTAATTTTAAATAGCTAAGCTACCTCCTCAACAGGTCTTGAAGTTCTCCAGAGGCCTGATAAGTAACTAATCATCTGATAAAGGTGTGTTGACCCAGGGTGAGATCTAAAACCTGCAGGACACTGGCACTTGATGCCTGCAGTTGGACACCCCTGGTCTGTGCACTCCGTAGACCAAAAAAAACAGTCAAGAAAATCATCAAATTGACATTTAGATTGTTTGAATTATTTTAATGTGCTTGTGCTTAAGAAAATAATTAGGTTGTTTTTAAACTGGAAGTGTGATAACATCTACTAAAAGATCAGTTAGAGTTCCCTAATATTTTGGCGTTGCAGTGTCACGCCCTCTGAGCTCTTTCCTCCTTCGCTGGAGGTTCTTATTTTTTTTCACCAAAGGCAGCTGCAGAATAAACAAGCGAGGCAGAGGTGAAGTCAGTTTATCCTCTCGTGTCCGCTGTCTGTCAGACCACCAGCGCAGATGATTCCTTTTAGCGCTCTGATTACAGGATCCGCCGGGACAGTTTGAAAGACTGTCGTGCCGTATGTTATTTATAACACCCGTGCAAAATATCTCCAGTCCTAAATGGTTTCAAGACTCGTGTATTTTAATTTTTCAGTAACCAGTAACAGGTGCTGTCTTTTAGTATGTCCATGGGTTTTTAATGTTGTGGTCAGAGGTTTACGTACACTCGTGCTCGGGCATCAATGTCTTGGTGATTTGGGGCTTTTAATGATTTCTTTGAACTGTTCGTTTTCCAGGTTGGAATAACTGTACCGGAAACATCTTTATTAACTGTAATAAATGTGATTTGGGTGCACAAGTTTAAGTTTATTGTTGATTTTCTCCAATCCACACAGACTCAAAAGTATACTTACAGGGACATTCAGCCACACTAATGTTTGGTTTAATCTCATTTAGCAAGTTGCACCTCGACCAGACTCTTTTCGTAGCTTCTGGCATAATTATTTCTGGATATTCGACCATTGTTCTTCGAAGAACTGAAAGAGTTTCTTCAAATTTGTTCCAAAACCAGTTTAAATGTGTGTCTGGGATCATTGTTCTCTTGGAGCACTCAATCTTGCCCACGTTTTAACTGTATAGTAGTTAAGTTCATTATTACATCCATGTTGTGCAATGTACCATTGGCATTAAATTAGCACCAGAGCATGATGCTAACACCACCGTGCCTCAGCTTTAGTCATCCAAACATAATTTGGAAAGAAACTGAAGTTTAGGGGACTTCAGCTGTAGATCTCTGTATGACCTCTGTATAGTTGGGTGGTAGTTTTACACTATAAATTGGCTGCTTCCTGGGTGTTGGCTGAATTTTTGTTGTCATTTGCTCGAAGCAACACATCACAAGCACTGTACATACAGTACCGTATGATTCATAGTGGTGAAAACTCTGGTCACACTTTAAATAAATAATATCCACACTTCAAGTGCTCTTAGGCCTGTTATGTGCCTTGAGTAGATTTACTTTTTTTACACTATATAAATTGACCCAGTTATGTGCTGAGGGAGTTTTTGTTTGATGTTGTAGTTTTGTGCATCGACCAGCAGAGGACAATCCAGATAAGGAGAGAGGAACCAGTGGGATGAAGGAAACAGGGAGTCGTCTGTTATGTAGATGTTCTTGCGCACTCCCTTTAGAAAAGAATGAGAAGCAGAAAAAAACCTCAAGAAATTAAACAAATTTCAACTCCTTCTTTCAGGGCACTGTTTTATAAGAGCTTCTGACCAGGATTAGTACATCAAGGTTTTCTCTCTATAATAAAGGGCCACGAAAGACTCTGTTTACTCAATTTTATTTCAGTTAACATCATTTACACAATCACACATTTGTTTCAATTTGGAAGTCTGATATGATCAAGGAGAGACCTTTCAGCCTTTGTCTCTAATCCAGTTTTAAGACCTGATTTACTTCAGTTTGGTCTTTGCTGCATATAAATCTGGACAGAAGTAGATGTGATGGATGCGATTCGTCAAATTAGTGTAAAAGTATAGCCAGACTGAAGCTGTATGAGGGGCGAAAAACTGATGTTTTAATGGATTGGCTTTATATAGCGCTTTTCAAGGCACTCAAAGCGCTTTACAAAGCGGTTAGTTCTGACCCTGAAATGTTATCCACATAGTGTTGTGTAATTAAAAATGACCTTTTGTTATTTAGTAGTTATTTAGTCTGTGGGCCATGGATAGTAAAGATGTAATCTTTATCTCTTCTCCTCAGACATGAGAATGACGTCCAGCACTTCAGAGTGATGAGGGACAACAAAGGCCAGTACTTCCTGTGGCAGGAGAAGTTCACCTCCCTCAACAAGCTGGTGGAGTTCTACAAAACCAACACCATCTCTAAAAGCAGGGTGATTTACCTCAACGATGGCAGCCTCAACGACAGCAAAGGGTTCCCCTCCCCATCCCAGCCGGTAACGCCTCGAGCATATCTACAGAAATCAAAACCTGATTATAAATTTTACATTTTGCAGCAAACATACAGTAATGTGTCACACAGAGATAATGGGATAAATGATGTGACAGTTTCTGTGGTATTGCAGAAGGTCAAACCACATTTCAGGTGTCAGGCAAAAAGATGACGTGTTAAATTTCAGTGTAATGAGAATTTTTTTTCTAGTCATACTGAGAACATTTTTAACAAAGACTATTTGAAGCCAGCTCTGCAAAATCAGGGAAAATTAGTCTTTAATAGACTGAAAACATGACTGATAACTGATAAAACCGATAACCCATGATGATGATCTAAATGCCAAACACTCCAACGATGACATTTTCCAAAAGAACATTTTTACATGTTGATTGCAGAGAAGCTTTTGAACTCTTCTATTAAACCTCTTGACCTTTAGAAGAACTCCTGGTGAAGTCCTGGTGCAAGATGGGCAACGATAACCTAGCATGCTTTTGTTTTTCGATGGTAGGATAAGTTGGAAAAGCCTAAAAACGAAACTGTGCAGACAGAGCTCTACACACATGGGTCCCCAACTGGCTTCAAATCATAGACTGTGTATAAAACATGATGACACATGAAGGTTACAGAGCTGACATTTAGAAATCTCAGCGTTAGTGTGCTGGATGCGGTCATGCTCGTTTTTTGGAGCCAGAGGTTTCTATATTTGGACATATGAGTTTGTTATGCTAGCAAATTGGACTCAGAGGTACCTGCTAATTGTGTTAAGGCTAATAAAATATGAGCTAATTGTGCTAAGGCAAATAAAATATGAGAATTTCTCTTGTCCTAACTGAGCCTCACATTATTTCCTGTAGAAATGTTCCAAAAGGCAACGACACCATACTGTAGCTCGGCAGCTATAGCTAATTTTAAACACTAACTACCTTTGAATGCACAGTTGGTATCATGGAGAAACTATCCACAAAGACCAAAACTGTTTTATTGACCACTCTGTAAAATGTTTATTTCTTCTAAAGCTGGACTTGTTGACATGGGACTCTATGGGGACCCACATTTGGGGGCAGCCTTAACTGGCCATTAGAGGAATTGCAGTTTTGATGCACAGACTTCATAGTTGCGCTCTAGAATTTGCTGCTTTGGTTCAAGCCTCTTTCTTAACCACTTAAGCCACTGTGTTAGGTGTGAAACTGAGACTGAATCAGAGATATAAATGTGCTCAGTTTCACAATGCCTCCCTCCCTATTATTAATAGAGGTCTGTTAATGTTGAAGAGATGCTGTAAAAGTGAGGCACCTGAATGTGAACGAACATGCGAGGAGGATTATCTGAAGCCACTGAAAAAAGCAGAATGATCACTTTATCACTAAAGCTAAGCTGTAGGAAAGCTGTAATGTTTTAAGCCTGTTCAGGCAGAGAGCGAGCAGGAAATACATGAAAATAATAGAGTATGTTTTTAGTTTATGATTAACTGATAAAAAGCAGAACTGTGACCAGTTGCCCCCCTTGACTGATCATGTAAAAGAGTGTGAAGAGGAAATGAAAGCTAAGAAGGTGGTTTAATGTGAGCACATCAAAGTGATGGAGGGAAACTGTAAAAATCCTGAGAAACTAAAAGCGCCACGCAAACGTCTACGTGTCTTATTCGAGTCTTTGAATTCTGCGTCTTTCTGTTGGTAGAGGTTTTTTTTTTATAAATACGAAAATATGTGGACATACACATTTCCGAGTCCTGGGTTGGACGCCGTCAAACATTTCGCTGCATGTTGACATGATAGCATCACACAGCTGCTGCACATTTGTCAGCTGTGCATCCATGATGCAAATCTTTAGTTCCATCACATCCCAAAGGTGCTCGATTAGACTTTGAGATGATTTGAGCTTTAGCGCGTTACCCTGCAGGAAGCAGCCATCAGAAGACGGGTAGGCTGTGGTCACAAAGGGATGGACAGGGTCAGCAAAATACTCAAGAGGACTGTGGTGTTTAAACGATGCTCAGTTGGTACCAAGGGGCCCAAAAGTGTGCCATAAAAATCATCATCACCACCAGCCTGAACCCTTGATACGAGGCAGGATGGATCCATGCTTTCAGGTTTGACCCTACCATCAGGATATTGCAGCAGAAATCAGAACTCATTCGACCGGGCACAGTTTCAAATGTCAAATGTTGGTGAGCCCATGTAAATCGTAGCCTTAGTTTCGTGTTTTTGGCTGACAGCAGCGGCGTGCAGTGATGTGGTCTTCTGCAGCTAAATCCCAACTGTTTCAAGGTTTGCAGTGTTTTGCATTCAGAGATGCTTTTCTGCATAAATTTGTTATGAGTGGTGATTTTAATTGCTGTTGTCTTTCTGTCAGCTTGAATCAGTCTGGTCATTCCTCTCTGACCTCTGACATCAACAAACTATATTCTGATGCTCTGTTTGAACCTCAGCAGGTTGTCTACATGCACTTGTTGCCATGTGATTGGCTCATTAGATATTTGTGTTATAAAGCAGTTAAGGAAGTTTATCTAATAAAGAATGATACATTTTGGACAAAAATTACGCATTACACATACAACAACAGTTGCCCTGATGCAAGTGTTGTTGTGATTTGGTGCCAAATAAATAAAAGTGAATTGAATTGAACTGAAAGGGAAACCAAAAAATGTTAGCTGGATGTTAGTTTAACCTTTGGTAATAAGTTCTTCATTGATCACCCACTCACGTCTACACTGAAAGCTCAGTAATGTTGGGTCCTACGATGAAGGAAACCGATGAGATCAATAAATTTTGGGATACTTTTGAGAATGTAATGCACTTGTTTGTGTTTTACTTTGAAAACAATCACATTTGAAAGCAGCTCATGGTAAAACTGGGCGTTCTGGTTGTAAGAACTTGTTAATTTGTATTTATGATGTTCCATGAAGGTATAAAGATGCACTTTTCTGCTTCAGTCTATTTTAGGAGCTTAAACGCAGACCCATATTACATTACCTGCGGTTGTTCTTGTTTTGAAGTCTCTTTCACTGTAAAAATCAATCATGCATAAGATGAAAAAAGTTAGATTTCTGAACATAAATAGAAATAAAAACTGCATCTTATCTTCTTCCTGTCGGCTTCCTTCCTGCAGGTGAAGAGGGGGAGTTTGCCTGAGCAACGTACAACACCAGCTTTCAATACGGCTCCACGCCGATCTTCAGACCAGAGTACCAGCTCGATGGTATGAGCTACAGCTTTTCTTCCTCTCAGCTCTGAAGTCTCTGATAGCAAATAATGTGCAAAGGTTTTAGCCACAAAGATAACAATAGGTTCAGAACTTTAAACCAAGTGCAGGAAACAGAAAAGCAAAATCTAATTTGCCTTTAAAGAGTCGAGACCAAGCTATTTTAGGCGGGGGTGGTCGTAACGTTTCGGCTCATTGTTCTGTGTTGTACAATAAGCAAAAGCAGGAATGTAACGTGTGTGTTGCTCTCTGCTTTAAGGGCAGAAGACCCGAGCTGGAGGCGCGAGCGCATACGATCGGCCACACAGGAAGAAACAGTCCTTCTACTTCGGCTCAGCCTCTGAGACGCACCTCTGAAACCTTGCCTCTGCCTCAGGTCAGCCCCGCCACGCTTTGATGCTTACTGGCTGTGGTAAACACAGGAAACTGTAGACCAGCTAACATCATGTTGATACACTGCGTTCAGCCGGGTGACATCAGCGTTTATTCTAAACTTCCAATAAGACAACATGAAACGAACTAGATCACAGCTTTAAGATTTTAATAAAAATAATGACTGCTAGGAACACATATCTCAGTACTCGGAATAAATGGTGACAAATATAAACAGTTGTGTGAAAAACTGAGCTTGCAGAGCCATCTTTAGCAGCAGCGACTTGAATTGTTGTTTTCGGTATAACTTTATCGGTCTCTCACATCGCTGCGGAGAAAATTAAGCCCACTCGTCTTTACAGAGTTGCTTCAGTTCATTGAGGTTTGCGGGCATTGATTTATGCACAGCTTCTCCTGTAAGGTTGCACCACATTTCAGTCAGGGGGAGGTCTGGACTTTGACTTTGACTGGGCCGTTGCAGCACCTCGGTTCTTCTCTTTCAGCTATTCACACAGCCGTGTCATTGCGTGACTCAGTTTGAGCCAAGCTTTAGCTATCAGGCAGCATCACATTTGACTTGAGGATACTTCAGAGGAGATGTTTGTGCCGATAACGTGTTTGGTTTTGTGCATCATGGTCAAACATCTCCACTTTAGCCTTATCTGTACAATGGATGTCTTGTTGTTTGTTCAAATATAACTTTGCAAACTTAAGCCATGGTGCCATGAAAAGTCTTTCTTCTGGCATCCCTTCCAAACAATCCACACTTGTTCAGTCTTTTTCTAATTGTGCTGTTGTGAACTTTGACCTTTAATATGCTAATTGATACATGTAAAGTCTAAGATGTAGCCTCTTGGGCTCTTAGCTGTTTCTCTGAGCACTGCTGACCTCGGGGGGAAGTCCGTGCACGCACCTGCATATTTCAGACCAGCAGCCAAAATCTCTGCTTTCTTTGAAGTGTTGTGCTTCGCCAATGATCAGTAAATCAGGAGCGTTTGATTAGCCGCTCCTGGCAGCCACTTACCCCCTTAAATCCTGTGCAGTCGTTGTGAATGTACTCTGCTTTGTCCTGAGAAAATGTTCTTTTTCAGAACTGCCTTTACACAGAAGTGAAAAACACGTTTAAGCTCTATTAAAAACTGCAGTCAAATCAATTTACACCCACTCAAAGTGTCGCAGTCTGAAGCCACACTTTGCTTATTTTTGAATAACAAACTTTGAGTATCGGTATCAGGATATATCATAGTTTCAATAAACTGCACTGTCTGAGATGTAGAGGAACAGAAACAGAAGTATTTGGCAGTCTGGATGTTTGATCTGTTTTCTGGTAATTCAGTGGAAAATGTTTTTAAAAAGTGCATTTTGGGTAAACTTTAAAGGCTCATGTCACTGTATGGGATGTGTGGCTGCTAAAGACAAGTTACAGAATATGACTTTTTAGCTAATGTTAAAATGCAGAAGTCACAAAAAGCAGTCCAGTAAAGGACTCTCACAGCTACAGCTGTGTCTGTCAGGTATTGATCACTGTTTGGTTTCCATCTGCAGAGACCATCCACGCTGCAGGTGAGGGCACTCTACAAATTCACCGCAGAGGAAGACGACGAGCTCGAATTTTCCGCCGGCGACATCATCGACGTGCTGGATAACTCCGATGCGTCGTGGTGGAAAGGCAGGCTGAGAGGATCGACTGGGCTGTTTCCCGCAAACTACACAGAGCAGCTGTAAGGAAACGCCACAGGCGATGATTTTAAAACGCCTGCGTGCGTTCAGACTCGATCTGCGGCTGCGTCAGCTCTTGATGGGTTTCTGAACGTGAACCAGCAGGCTTCTGTATGTGCTGCGTGTCAGCCTCCTACCAGAGGACTGAGGCAGTGCAGCTTTATTTACAAAGGAGCAGAGACACCTGCAGGAACTTCCTACAGCTCCCACATGTTCACCTGGCACACAGGAAATGCTGCAAATGATGCTTGAGGATGTTGTTTGTATCATGACGTGTCAGTAAGCATGTTGTCTGAATGCTTGCTGGCCAGGCTGCTGATGAATGGACTGTCTGCTCACTTTTGACACATTTTTATCAAAAAATGTTATTGACTTTTTAAATAAACTTTTTTTTATCACCACCTTCATGTTTAAATGATGCTCACTCATAACGAGGGCTTTCTGTGGGGTTTTTATCTTATCACATTTTACCTGTGATATTCCTGATATTCATTTGGGTATTTCTATCGTTTTAAAGGTGAGGTTTTATTTATTTTATGTAAAATTTAATGTTTTATTCTTGGAGTTGGTCTCTGCATGATTCACAAATCAAAATAATCTTTATTTTTTATCTCTTACTGGGCTTTGGTGCAGCTACCAGCCCTGAAATGAGCCATTTTAACTCCTCCCCCTTTAAAGATACATTTTTGTATTTTTTGTATTGTATTAAACTCTCACCACTAGTGGGCAGTGTTTTACTAGAAAGTTTTTAATGAATCACATTTAACCAACATTAATAACGTCACATATCGTTTTAGAGTCGTAGTAAAAATTATAAAAATGATTTGCACATCCATTTAAACTAGGCCGTGTAAGACCCAAGTGTAACGTCAATACAAAATAAATAAAATGCCGTTGTTAAGAATAATATAAAAAAAACTAAAAATGTGAAAGTTAACAGAACAAAACTGAGGTTCAGAATATTAAAGATGCAGTAAAACCTATAATTACATTTATAAGGCCCTGCTGTATAACCGAGTCTTTAACGATAAAAAGAAGAAAAGACTTTTAATGATGTGGTTAAAAAGCCATGAAGCACTAATCGAGCGAACAATATTCCTTGTGAATCACATATCTACAAAAAGCTAACATAGCAAACATAAACTGTTGCTGCATTTTTTTATCGTTAATTTCCCAGACTCTGTGCTGGCCGCGACAAAAGTCGCTTCCCGAGTCCTTCAGCTGTGGTTTAAATAGCTGTTCTACAACGTCTTCCTCTCCGTCAGTATTTCCTCTTCCTCTTATGGCTGACTGGATGCTACAATCACCCACTGTACCTCTTGTGGTTCAAATTTGCAAATGCACTGTTTACAGTTTGAGCACACATTCACACCAGCGCTTTTTTCACACATTTACACAGTTCGAAATGCAGACAGCCCTACAATATTTAACTTTAGTCGATTTGTCTTCAGCACAGTACAAACACGATATGGAAATCATGACCGAGGTTGTTTCTTTAAATTTTTTTGGCTGTTTTAATTAATTTCGAAAGCTTTAAATGTCTTTTAAACACAGGAAGTTACATTCAGTTGCTTTTAAGGCTTCACTTTAAGCTAACTTTCTTCTGATTGGTTGTCTCTCGCAAACAAGTGGGTTTGCAAGCAGGTGGGTGGGGCTTTGGTGCTCACAGCCAGAGATGAAAAAGTTCATATTCACAAGGTTAATGTGAACATGAACCAATGGAAGACAAAACCTGACAGAAAATAATAGAAATCATGGCAGATGTACTTGAATTATTGTCCACCTGCTTAACGTTAACCAAAACTCCAGAAGTACACTCATATGGAAAAGATATATATAAATCTTATAAAGTTTTTATCTGTCTTGTATGAAACTTGTATGAAAAGCATACAAGAGTGAAAACACATATAAGATCCCTTGAAAAATTATATAATGAAACTTGAATGTTTTGTATACTTACTAAAAAAAAAATATGAAAGTAATGAGAAAGTGGCCACTTTCATGAGTAAATCATATGTTTTTACTATTTCTTTTCCATATGGGCAGTTAAGGAGAGTTGCCCTTCAAAATAAAATCCCTATTAAAGACAAAGAAATTGCACTCGTTTTACTTTTTTGATGCAAGGAACAAAGAACTCATTTAAAACTTCCCCACTGACTTTGAGACTTCTGGAATTAAAAAAAAAGACACTTATATACTTTATTTTTTCTTACAAAAATTTATGTGTGTATAACAAGCAGGTAGTTGTGGTGGTTGAAGGTGATCCTGTCAGTAGCTTGTTGTACAGCTATGGCACCTGGAAGTGGAGATGAAAACAGCCCAACTCAATACAAATAAACCCAATATCACATTTCTGACAACATAACTTAATAAAAAAAAATGAAAATTTGCTCATAGACCATAACATAGAAAAAAGTAAAATACTCAATAAATCCAAACATCTGTCTTTGATGTAAGAGAAAGTTCACTGTCTGATATCCATTTGTTATCCAGAGTCACTCAAAGCTTTTTCTCTAAAGAAAGCTCACTGAAGAGTAGCAGGACAGCATCTATTTATAGCTGCAGAAAACAACCCCCATGTCTTGTGGAATGACATCAGTGACAGTTTTATCTGAACCATCAGATGAAGGGATTTTTGAGCAGGGTACCAACGACACTTTTTAGTTTGCAGAGAGCACCGCTAATGTAACATGCATCCATTTCTGTATCAGAAACTTTCACACAGGCTCTGCGTCTCGTTAAGATCCGGTGCTCTCTTACTTTAGGCCAGGGATGAGAAGCGATGTTTGGTTTCTAGGTGACTAAGATAACATGTGTGGAAACAGGAAGCTTTTGCAGTAATATCTCCAGACAGTTTTTTTTTCTTTAGGTGCTTTTGTGTACCAGCATGGTGGCATCGTGGTTAGCACTGTTGCCTTACAACAAGAAGGTCCTGAGTTTGACTCCACCGTCTGTGAAGTTTCCATGTTTGTCGTGTTTGCGTCAGTTCTCGTCGGGTGCTCCTGCTTCCTCCCACAGTCCAAAGACACACAGTTAGTGAGGTTAGGTTAAGTGGTAACTCTGAATTTCCCATAAGTGTGAATGGTTGTGTGTCTCTTTATGTTAGACTGGTGACCTGTTCAGGGTGTACCATGTCTGTCACCCTGTGGCAGCTGTGATAGGCTCCAGCTCCTCTGCAAACCTGATAATGATAAGTGGACGTGAATAGATGTTTTTGTTTTTTCCCCCTCATCACTACTAATCAGGGCCTGGTGATGTGTTCTGATATAGAACATTTAAGATTTAATTCCTTACTTTTTGTGCAAAATCCCAAAACACACCATTTGGGAACCTTTGCTTCGGAGTTATTATAGTTTTGTATTTTCTAATTACTTTTTATTTTTATTCTATTTTGACTTTTTGCTTTCAGTTCAGTTTAGTTTCTGTTGGTTTCCAGATTGGATTTTTTTTTTGTTTATGTTCAGTTTAGATTGTTTGAACATGTTTAGGTTTATTTATTTATTTATTTTAAATTTTCACTCTTAGTTTTAGTCTTTTTGATTGTTATTGAATGGAGGGAATATGTCATTAGCAATATTTAGGAAAACCAGTACAGAAAGTACAATAACAAGACAGTAATAAAATGTTAAATGTAATAGAAATTTTTACCAAACTGAAAAATATATAAACTTTTTATTCTTGGTTTTGCTGTCCTGTCCGGCACTGCCGCAATCAGAATTCTTGTCTGAAGGCCAAGAAAGGTCGACTTCATAGTCATAGTTTATTAGATTTTTATCAGAACGCACAGGACCGAACAGAATAAGGAAAGAGAAGTTGGGGAGAGAACAGAAGGAGAGGGAGAGAAAAATAGAGAAGAGGGATAAAGAAAGAAATAAAAGACTGAAAATCTGCTTCAACACCTGCTTAAAAAAACAAAAAACAAAACGAAAACAACACAGCAAGGAAACCATAGCAACAACCAACACAACCACGAGTAACAGTAAATAATAAATATTAAATGTTACCGAGCAGCACATGGTATTAATGATGCATGATATGTTTCGAGGCAGCAGCTGACCAAGATAGTGAGTGTCTGTGAGTACTTGTTTGCAAACCTGTGTGTGTGAGTGCGCTTGTATTCATAAGGTTTCTCCATGTAAGTGTTTGATAGTGGGTGTAGGGAGCCACAGCCCTGCCCCCCAGGACATGAAGCAGGCATGGAGGAGACCCGGGTCCCTGACATCTACAGGCCCCCTCAGAGCACGAAATCCCAAGGAGGACCACCGCAGGGGCGATCACGCCACCCACCTGGAAAAGGAGGAGAGCTCCGGACGATGGTCACCCAGAAGCCACGGTGGGCAGCAGTGACGACGAGCCTGCAGGCTCCACAAGCAGCCGGCTAAGCCAAGGCAGACTGAGCCCTGGACCCAGAGACCCGAGAGCCCCCACACCCTGCAAGGGGCCCGATAGAGCCAGGGGGGCCAGGCCCCGCCAAGCAGCAGAGCCAGAGTGAGCCAGTGCACACCCGAGCACACAGCCCTGGACAACGAGAACTTTTTTCAAAAGTCTAGTTTTTATTTTTATTTTAGTTACATAAGATGCTTTTCTGCATTTAGTTTTAATTTGAAGTATTTTTTAGTTGGGATGCAAAACATAAGACTCCAAACAGACCTGCTGGAAACCTTCGTACATAGATTTTGAACTTTTAGCTGCATTGTCATAAATTTTGCAGCTTTTCCTACTGATAAAGACTCCTCCCGCATTACCATTTATACTACACCAAAGTAGTCAAGTAATAGATAAAACAATGAAATTGTCACAGATTAGTAGGCAGAGGACTCACTCGCAGGACTCTGAAGTTTAGAGAGAGGGTGAGGGTTTATTTGAAATGTGACACCAAGTGAGAATATATACATATATACAGTGGAACAGATAACACGGGGCTCCAGGGAGTAGGGCGGGGTCCGAAGGGAAGGTCCAAGACGGGGGTACACACACGCTCTTCTTCCACTCGATCCGTAACTCAAAAATGTCCACACTAAGAAGCTCACGCTCACTCACACACATCCACAGAAATCCAGACGGCAGGGAAGACGGGCAGGGAGTCTAGAAGGCCTGTACACAGAGGGAAAAACAAAGTCAGGAGGAAACTCTAGGGGATCAAAGGAACATTTTCATAGGTTACACTACACTGACACTTGGTAATGTGACGATCCAGCGAGGAAGCAGCCTCTCTTGCCATCTTAAGTAGTCTGCCAGGATCAGTGTGAATGAGCCACAGGTGTGTGTTCAGGGTGGGTTCAGAGGCGGGGAACCAAGGTTCAGTTCCGCCCTGGTGGGAGAGGTTAAGACAAACAATACACACACCACGACCTCTCCAGATCTTGAGAACCATGACAGAAATGACATAAAAGTTCCTGTTTTCCACTATCAACTAAAATCTCTGTTTTTATTATGCTGTGTCTACAGTTAAAAATATTTCTGTGAATTAAAAAAAACTTGTTTTAATGTTTTATAAATACAGAACCATCTGGGCAATGAGCCACTGTTGAAACTGCATTTCTAGTTCTCATATTAGGTCAAGTAAGGGATTAAATGAGTAGTTAAACTTCTTTACAATAATGCTTAAGAGCAAAGTAGTGTGTATATGGCCGATAACATAAAATAAGTTTGACATCTCTGGTTAACTACAATAACGTTCCTCTACTCTGAAGGATCCACCACTGACAAACTTCCGTTGTTGCCTTTTGAAAGTTGTACTCTGAAAGTTTACAGGCCGGATGTTCTTTAATAACGTACCTGTTGGCTCCGCCCCCTTGCTACCTGTCAGCACAGGTATTGCGATTCTTGGGAAGCAGCAACAGCAGCAGCGGAATCAGCAGCGGTGGCGCACTGAGGGGGAAGTTATTTTTAAATCTTTGGGCCATGGCGGAGTCTCAGCTGGTGTGCATGGATGATGAGCACGTTAACGAGAAGGTCCCGGAGTCCAAGCCAGAGTTTTACTACAGTGAGGAGCAGCGTGCGGCCCTGGAGCAGCTGCTGAGGAATGGGGACGGAGCCTTCAAGATGCGCCTCCAGGAGGACAACACCAAAGACTTCCTATGCGCCCGGGAGGTCAAAGTTATCCGCAAAACTTTCCACGAGTACGACACAGACAGCGACTCCGAGTCCGGGGAGCACGACAAGTCCAAGGGCTCCTCCAGCGCGGACTCCGGGGTCCACTCCACCTACTGGCCCCAGATGTCCGACACAGAGGTCCCGACTCTGGACATCGGTTGGCCCGGCAGCAGCGGCGTCTACAAGGGGGTGACCCGGGTGTCCGTGTACACCCACCCCCCCAAAGAGCAGGGACCGCACATCAAGGCGGTGGTGAGGAGGCTCATCCAGGAGTCACACAAGGTAACAGAAAAGAAGAGAAACCCTGCATATCCACCCTGTTTACAGCATCTAAACCAAACTCAAATTTACGCACAAGTGTTTTAAAGTTTTTCTTTAATTATTCACATTTTTCTATAATAACCCACCAAATTTGGGACACCCTGACTTATAGGAACTTCAGTCCTTTTATTTGTTAACCTGAAGCGATAAAAACAGTCAGGGCTGCAGGTGAGTGTTCGCTTAGTCTGTGATGTAGTGCTTATGAAGCCAGAAAACAGTGAGAAGTATTCAGTTTTGTCCTGATTTAACTTCAAATCCACAGAGATTCAAATTCTACAGGCATGAAATAGTGAAACTTTAAATAAGAAGAAACCTCTGAGCTTTCCTGCCGAGCACTTTGCTTCTTACATGACTTGCCTCTAAAAGTGCTGATACAAAAATGTGACTGCATGCATCAAACAATAAAACAGGTGGAATAAAACACCTGCAGATTCAGATTTAGGAAAGTTTACGAGTCAGCTCCTGCACCTAAACCAAACAAAGGAAACTCCTTTCTTATATATGGAGCAATTAAAGGAGAAGTCCCTGACCTACTTCTAACAAAGAAGGAGAATAACGCTGTAATACTAACAGCGATTGGCTGCAGACGCTCACCTGACCACGAAAGTGACAAAGAACCCCCCCCCCCCCAGACTGAGCCGGTTACAGTCAGTCCTCATGTTTCCTGTCTTGCCGAATTCATCATCATAAATGTCAGTTTGAGTTAAAGCTTCAGCTTTTTAGGATTTATTTTGAGTGCAAAGGACAGGTAGAGTGACAGGGACGGCCTGTTAAAAACAAAATAATATCAATAATATCAAAAGTTTTGATAATTGATCTTTTTAGGGTAAAAAATACTTTTAAACAATTTAAAATGTCCATATAAAAAAGGGGTTCGCTGCCTGAATTGTTCCAAGAATAATTTTTGGACTGAGTTTGTTTTCACCCCGCTGAGTCGTGTAGCACTTCCTTCCTCCAGATTCATCCTGTCACGCAGTAATTGGATGATTAATTTGATAATGAGAGTAAGTTTTCTCACTTTTAATATATAAGAGTTATGGAAAAACAAAACAAAACAAAACAGGAGAATATTCACTATTAACAATAATAATCTTTAGTTTCAGGCCTGCTTGAATAAAGATTATTCAAAGATTTCTTCAATAATTCAATCTGTACCTTAGTCGTCCATACTGTCATGTATGCATATAACTCACATTGTGGCATATATATGTACACTTTGTACATGTACATACATTTTGCAGGTTTACATCTTGATAACTGCACCGTCTTAACAGTTTAATGAGTCGCCACAGAGCAGAAGCTGCAGGCGGGTTTCAAGTTTTTCACATTTGTCGTAACTCAAAGAGCTTTTTGTCATTTTTCAGCTGTAAGTCAAAGTGAAAATAAAAGATACACATCTGACTTTTTACCTGGAATTTCCATCGTCACGGCGCAGCGCTCTACTCCGGTGCTCCGAGTTTCAGCTTGCAGCGTAAAAGGGAATGATTGATTTATTCAGGGTTTCTTTGGGAACGTCATAGTGGGAAAAGCTGCTGCTGTTTTCTTTTCAAACAGAAACTCAGTTGGGTTTATTTCTTCATATATTCCCTCTGATATTCTCTGATACTTCTCGTGGGATATCTGTACTTTTACATAAAGTAGTTGTACTTTTGAGGTGTCTTGTGGCCTTCAAGTATAGGACTTAAATTGGTTTATTTCAGACAGAGGATGAGCTGAAGGGATGTACTGAGGTCTAGCATAAGATAAAAACGGATCATTTTGACCTGTGCTACTTAATTAGTGACCAGTAATAAAAACATCGAACTGGAAATGTTGTGTAGTATGTCACTTTTAAATACTTTTTAATAAACCGAGAGGCTAATAAGAAGAAAAGGTTCTGGAGGCCCGAGTAAGTCCACTGCTGTGTTTGAGGTTATTTTAATGAGTGGTTCTCAGATTTTGGCTAAAGGTTGTTCTGTTGTCAATGTTGCCCTGAAAGAGACGTCGTTGTGTTTCTATCTCGTTGGGTCCCTGCAGACAGGGTGGTTATGACTAAAACATGATCACCTGATCACCCATCGCTGTCTTTATGAAGAGAACTACTGACATTAATGCACTCCCGAGGTGCTCCAAGGTTTTTCCTGGCTTTATCTGGTGTTTAGGTTCCTATTCCACATGTCGATGAGATTCTTTTGAGTTTTCTCTCGTGAGTTATCAGAAAACAGATCAAACAATCGGGGTACCAGGGGTTGATTTATTAAAGTTTTCTGTTAAAAATGTAATTCATCCCATGATACTAATGCTAAAAGCTGATTATGGGAAACATAAAAAATTCAAATTCAAATTCAAATTTTATTTGTCACACACACACAACCATACACAGTATGACATGGGGGTGAAATGCTTGTAGCTGTACAATGCCCGACCATTAAATGACAGAAGAAAAGTTTTACAATATTTACAATTTACTACAAAAATTTACAAATTAACTTAGGAATTTACAGTAAAGAATGTGCAAATAGCAGAAGAGATTATAAAGATAAGGATTATAAATTATAGGAATTATAGAATTATAGGAAATGTGTGGTGGTGCGTGTGGTGACGTGTGTGAGAGTCCAGTCTTATAGTGACGTGTTTGGGAGAGTCCAGTCCTACACCTGGTTCAGGCCCCGAATAGCCTGGGGGAAGAAGCTCCTCCTCATTCTCTCTGTTTTGGCCTTAAGGGAGCGGAAGCGCTTCCCAGACCTCAACAGTGAGAAGAGTCCATTGTTGGGATGGGAGAGGTCCATCATAATCTTTCTAGCTTTGGACTTGCACCGCTTGGTGTAGATGGACAGCAGGTCAGGGAGCTCTGATTGAATGATGCGTTCTGCCGAGCGCACCACCCTTTGCAGATCTCGTCTGTCCTGCTTGGTGCTGTTCCCAAACCAGGTGCAGATGTTTGACGTCAGGACGCTCTCGATGGTGCAGGAGTAGAAGTTCTTGAGCACCTTCAGTGGCAGATGGAAGTCTCTAAGTCTTCTGAGGAAGAAGAGACGCTGACGGGCTTTCTTAACCAGGGTGTTGATGTGACAGGACCATGACAGGTCCTGAGTGATGTGGACACCCAGGTATCGGAAACTGTCCACTCTCTCCACTGGCGTGCCACTGATGATGAGGGGTTTGTAATTCCTCGCCTGCTTTGTAGTGAAGTCCACGATCGGCTCCTTAGTCTTGCTGATGTTTAGGAGGAGGTTATTCTCCTGGCACCAGGTCTCCAGGTTCCTAATCTCCTCCAGGTAGGCCGTCTCGATGTTGTCGGAGATCAGGCCCACAACAGCAGTGTCGTCAGCAAACTTGACAATGGAGGTGGATAAATAAGATAAAGATAAATAAATAATAATTAAAGATAAAATAAATATTTTTGGAACATTGTGATGCAGTTGGTGTTTCTAAAATTGATTTAGTTGGAAGTTTTAACAGAGATTAAATGTTTTTTTCAGCCTTGAAAATCTCATTGATTGAAGTTATGAAGGTTCAAAAATGCTCAAATGGAAAAACTAATGAGAACTGTAAAAGTGGCAAAATTCCGCCTACTTCTGTGAGAGGCTGTAACACTGACAAATTCCATATTCTGAAGGCCGCACTTTTTTAATGGTTTCATTAAGTTACTGAAGTTAAGGAATCGGACGGAAACTTTTCTCAGATCTGTTTGATTTTAACCAGCACACTCACTGCGCCAGTGTATCCTCACATCCTTTTTCTCAAAATGTAATGACCAGCAAACTGCACACGGCGTGTTTGAGGGGCATCTGCAAGTTGTAGCGCTGCAGTAGCGTTGTTGTAACGCTTGTTCAGAGAATTTTCTAGTAAGGTAGAAGGAGGTGAGGGTTAACGAAGCCAGCGTGGGTAAATAAAATGATAAAAGCTAAATGAATGGGAGAGTCCTGTGCAAGTTTTAACAAGCTGAGTCATTAAAACGCAGAAGGGAAAAGCTGAGCGGCTGAGTGGCAGCCTCCCCCAAGATCCTGCAGACCAGGTTAAGGTTGGCATTTAACAAGCTGCTCTTTTTAAAAAAAAAAAAAAAACTTTTCTCCTCGCCCACTTGGAGTTTTGCACGACTCCGTCTGATTGGCTCAAATCCCAGGTGCGAAAATCATAGCTAATGAGGAGAATCGCTCACTTGCGATCGGTTTTGACAGGCAGCACCAGAGGCTGTATTTTACGGAAGCGTAGAGCTGCCACCCAGGCAAAAGAAAAATACAAGTGTATCACGTTATAAGGTGAAAGGTTTATTGTTCTAACAAGATACTTTTCCTGTTTGTACAATATACTTTTCACGTTTGAACAACATAATATCACGTTATTACAATATACATAATTATCACGTTCGTACAATATAATATTTATATTGTACGAACGTGATCCTATATTGTACGAACGTGATAATTATGTATATTGTAATAACGTGATATTATGTTGTTCAAACGTGAAAAGTATATTGTACAAACATGATAGTATATTGTACAAACAGGAAAAGTATCTTGTTAGAACAATAAACCTTTCACCTTATAACGTGATACACTTGTATTTTTCTTTTGCCTGGGTGGCAGCTCTACGCTTCCGTAGTATTTGCTGGGTGGAAAGACGAATAAAGATGTGCAGAACTCATCATATTTGAATAGTTAATAATCCACTTTATTATCCATCTACAGCAGTCTGCTCAGCGCCGTGTCAGCTTAATGAATCAGGCACAGATTGCTCCCCTTCAGGTAAAATAACTCATCCCCTCCTAAAAGCCTGACAGATACTTGAAAGAGTCCTTGTGCAGTTTAAGTGGTGCACGCACGCACACGTTAATCCTGGATGCATAACATTACTCTACAGGAGATCATTATCACAATCCAAGAGAAGAGCTGAGATGTACATATGAAAGAGCCGAGGTGACAGTTACCGGTTGAACTGCATTCAAGAGAAAAAGCAGAAAATGTCGCCTGAAAGGGAAAGAAAACAACGAGTTCTTCGATTCAGGTGATGTCATGCGTATTTTCATGCACATGAAGAAGGTGCTCTTCACCAGAATCCCATCAGGAGAAGTCATTTACACAAGGTGTTGTCCATTCACGTCACAGGGCTCAAGTGTTTGATCCAATTTGCCACAGTGGAAGGTTTTCCATTATATCACACGTGATGATAGATACCAGAGAAAACAAGCTGAAGCCCAGCCATGAACAAAGACTGGCAGCAGCACTCGCCAACAAACACACAGAGCTCTCCAGGTGTTTCCAGGTCGTTAAAAGTAACAATAAAAATATTACATTGATCTTTGCTCATGTCTAAAGTGTCACTTCAGCTACTAAATAAACTGTGTGTAAATTCTTTTTTTTAGATGTCTGTACATGATAAAACATGAACATGGCTTTCGGGGCTGAAAAACTGATGCTAAATCGGATCAGAGTGACTGTGAGGTGTGTTTTTTAACTGTGGGCATTTGAAAAGATCTCGCTTAAATATAAATATGTCAGCTGTGGACATCACTTTATCCCAGTTCTCAATTCAATTCAATTTCTTTATTGTCCCACAAGTGGAAATTAGTTTAGCAGCAGGATAAAAATAAACAGAACAATAATATAAAATAATAATGACAATAATAGTAATAGAAAGTCCAAGGACGTTTATTTGCCGGGACGCCTACTAGGAGTAACTGTTGGAGCTATGAACTGTTTCTGTTGTATTTCAGGCTTCTTACAGAACAAAATAACTGTTTGCATCAGAAGTTAGTGAGGCTGGTCTCTGCTTATGCAGCTACACCTGAAAAAAAAAACTCTGGAAACTGTTCTAATGGTTGTTAAACCACTTCTCTATGGGGGGAACTGTTGTGTTTTTCCTTATTTCCTGTAATATACACAGGTACTATGCTCCAGGTGGACCCTGAGTGCCAAGGCCTCTAAACACTGTTTCAGTTGTTCTTACTGATGATGGTTGTGTGTTACAGAGAAGTCCCACCCACCTGCTGTTCAAACCTTATGTTTATGAGCCAATCAAGACAAAGTTTGCTTAATGGAGGAGGGGCTAAACCGGAAACAGTTTATGTCAGGCAGAGGGGCAACTCGGGGTCTGCACCAAAGGCTGGTATAAGACAAATAAGAGTTATTTTGAACTGTGAGTCATGTAAATACTTCTCTGCTGCTGACAGGTGCCTTTAATTAATTTTTAAAGCCCTCATTGAAAGCACAATGCTATTGGCAAATCTCTGTACCCACCTAAAAGGAGTGGTTGATTTAAAAACTCAAATTTCACAACAGCGCCATCGTAAACCTGCTGTTTGTGGACAAACAGCCCAAACCTCTTTTAGGTGAACTTGTAAACCACTACAACTGAAGTGGATCTAATCTGCTCACTTCCAGCTCCATATTTTTACTCTTGGAGTCTAAAAGAGTAGCTTTACATAAGTCACGTTTCAAAATAATCCTTCTTTCTCTTGTGCTTGGCCTCGTTTCACCCTCTGTTGAAAATGAACTTCTACATACACTTATTTTATTACTTTAAAATAAGTGTATGTTATCAGGTTTATCAGCCAGAGCTCGTGGAAGGTCAATGTAATAAAACAGTCTTGGCAGGTGGAATAACCGTTAGCCATACCAAATGGGCGTGTATGAAAATAACGCTTCAATTTCCAGAAAACCTTGAAATAGTTCAGATTAAGCATTTTCTGGATAGATGTTTTTTCCAACATAAAATGCATCGTAAGCAGTTTGGATGAGAATTTGATGACAGGAGCTTCACTGAGTCATGCCTGGTTTACTGTGTTATTCAAACTCGTGTCTTCCTGGAGAACTAGTTTCAGTTTGCTGGATGAGTCCCAAACAAACTGTAATAAGGAAATGGGGAAAAAAAGAGTCACATGGTCTTTTGAAACTGCTCTTAAGGGTACAAAAACCAGGAGAGGCTATAAAACATCTCAGTACAAACAGCAGTCTTATTGGTCTAATAAATCCAGTACATAATTAAACTGTATGCTGTAAAGTGTTATAAATGCATCTGTTAGAGATGTAGCTGCTGATTTCTTGCTCAGATTAGCGGTGCTGTGAGTCGTAGCCGTTGCTGGCATTTGTCCAAACTGTCTTTGCTAAAACTTTTAATCGCCTAGAAAAACAAGTTATGCAGAAGTGTGAACTGCTGCCGTGGTGGAAGGTTGCGTGTTTAAACTTCATATCACAAGACTAATGACAGGTTAGCGCCCTGGTGCCTTTGTTCGGACTGGCAGTGGGAGTGGTGGAAACATTCAGATGTTGTTTTAATGTTTAAATGGTGCATCCCGCAGCCGGATTTAAAAGTAAATACACAGGAATCGTGACTTTTCCCCATCAGGCTGGTCTGAGGTGTTTTACAGGAAAAAAACAGAAGTGGTTTCAGCTTTTATTTCCTTACTGAATTACCTGTGCACTTGCCATTCACTTTATTAGATTCAAGAAGGTGCTGGAAACATGGGTTTTGGTCCATGGTGAGAGCACGAGAAGCATCATAGAGTTAGTGCAGATTTGTCTGCTGCACGCCCATGATATGAATCTCCCGTTCCACCACGTGCCGAAGCTGCTCTACTCTGGTGACTGTGGAGGGCAGTGAATTCACTGTCATGTTCAAGAAACCAGTCTGAGATGATTTGGTGCTTTGTGTCATATGAAGATGGGTACACTGTGGTCATAAAGGGATGGACACGGTCAGCAATAAAACTGAGTGCTGAACAGTTACTAAGACAGTCAAGAAAATATCTCCCACACCATGACATCACCGTCAGCACCCTAAATGCTGGTACAAGGCAGGATGGATAAGTGCTTTCATGTCATTAAAGCCAAATTGTGACCCTACCCTCTGAATGCCACAGCATAAATGTAGTTTGTTGCCCAAGACACTTTAAATTTGTGTGATGAAGTGATCAATGAGGACATAAAGTTTAGACTTGGTGTATCCGTGGATGCTTCCTCTGTAACTTCAGGGTTCAGAACTCAGACTTATATCTAAATCATAGGTATGCTGCAACCACACACTTGTGCTGTAACCTGACGTGCATCTTTCTAGAGAGGAAAATACTCGTTGCATTGTTGCAGTGAGTGCAGTCATTTCCTTCAACTCATTTCTGGTTACTCCTTCTTGTGCTGCTATTTTTCAAACTGACTGGAAGGGAACTGAGCAGCTCGGATAGAGAAACTCAACCACCAACGGGTATTTTAGCATCGCAAGCATAATGTGCACAAGTATAAATGCTGGCAATGGTTTCGGCCTGTTGCACAGCCTACAGCCTAGATTCTGTGTAGATTTAAAGCCAAATATAAATTAGCTCGGTCATGCTGTGACCGCAATGATACTATTAAATCCAGAGGCTTAGCTGAGCTTATCTTCAGTCATAGTGAAAAATAAATGTGTCATATCACACATTCTAATATATCTGCTGATTGACTGATACATAAATGAAGAAACAATGAAAATGACTGATTTGTTTTGTCTGTTAAAGTTGGTAACAAGGTGTCTTCTATAAGGATCCCTCCTTTCTAATCATTCATTATTGCTGACTTCGCCTTTATGTGTGTGTCTGGTATGAAATTCTTTTGTCTGTTTAACAAACAAAAATGAAACTTACATTTCTGTTCCCATGACTAAAGGCACAAAAAGATGGGTTTTGGTTTTTTTACTTAGTCCCAACGTCTTTCGGGTTTTATTTCATATATTTTCTGTTATTATGTACACGACTGCGGTGACATAACCGTGACGTCTGCTCTTTATTGATCTGTCAGTTAGAGTGGGTGTAAGTGTGTATAGATAGACTGCATTTTTACATGACTCATTTCATGAGTTTACATTTTTTAAATATCTTTAAAGTTCACACCAAGGCTACCAAATTAATTTCAGATGTGTGGGATGAAAAAGCAAAAGTAAAAGAGAAATAGTTTTGCTGATGGGGCTGGACCTGGAGTTGAACTGCCAACCTGACTGCTCACAACCATCCTCATAGCCTCTGTAGCTCCATGCAAAATGTACTTAAGTTTAACAGTAAGCAAATGAACTGGTATAAATGGAAGTCAGGACCACCTTATGAACTGTTAAACAACTTTAAACTAGCTTTGAAATAAAAATTTCAACCAGCTTGCGGTGAGCACACATGGTGCGAACATTAGGGGATGCCCTCAGTCACATGCTATCTGCTTTAAATGGCACTAAAACTTTGAGAGCCTCAATCCAATGAGTCTCAATATTTTGTGAATTATTTATTATATTTGAATAATATTCACATACTTGTGTATTGTGTATGCTTGCTGTTAAAGTCTTCTTCTTTTGTTCAGCAATTGTTGTTTCCAAATTAAAAAAAAAATATGACTGCTCAAATAACTGAAAAAGAGCACAAGTGTTAATGGATATGCACGAGTAACGTGAGATGGCTCCTCTCTCGTCTGTTTCTCGCAGGTAGTGGCCATCGTCATGGACCTCCTCACGGACCTGCAGATTCTCCAGGACCTGCTGGATGCTTCGTCACGGCGTGGCGTGGCAGTTTACGTTGTGCTGGAGGCCAGGGGAGTGCCCCACTTTCTGGATATGTGCTCTCGGCTGCAGATTAACGCGATGCATCTGCGGGTGAGCAAACAGAGCGCTGCAGAGAGAGGAGGTTCTCTAACACAGTAAACAAAGAGGAAATGAACATGGGAAAACAGCTCAGTAGGTCACTGCTGAGTCCTGGAACAATGCCGATGACGGCTGGAATTATCCCAGATTAAAACTTATTCTGAATCATAGGCCAGGCTTTCTGGGAAATCGCTGACAAGTTAATTACCTCAAAGGTTTGATCTAGTTAAAACATGAACCAGGAAAACTTGGCAATACACTTACCGAACCAACTACAAAAACCTTACATTTTCCCACTTAACCCTAAGGGTAGTTTTATGTTTGATTTCTCATAACTGCCTTTGCAGCAGTGCATTGGAAGTTACAGGAATTTCGTTTGTGAAACCTGCCAATTTACTGCTCAGAAAAGTATCCAGCATTGAATGGATGGAGTAGTTTTTAATGGGACTTTTAAAGAATTGATACAGCTTAACATAAAACATAAACAGTAGACGGTTAGCTAAAATTTTGAGTAAATGGTTGAAATAGTTTTTAAAAAGGGATAAAATTAACAAATTAAATAGTTAAGTCAGCAAAATAGTCAATGATTAAGGATGAAAAAACGCATTTTATATAAGTAACTGAAATAGATTGCAAAGATTTGCACGAACTGTTACACTAGTTAGCTAAAAGTAGCGGATGTAGCGGTTAGCTAAAATTTTAAGTAAATGATTGAAATAGGTTAAAAATAGGATTAAAGTAACTGATTAAATTGTTCAGTCATAAAAAAAGTCAAAGATTGAGGCTGAAAAAGTATTATCTAAGTAACTAAAACAGATCATTAAAGGTTTCGCAAGAACAGTTTAACTAGTTAGCTAAAAGTAGCAGACGTAGTGGTTAGGAAACTGATAAACAGCAGGAAATCAATAAAATGTGAGGAAATGGACTTGTTGGAGCACTTGTGTGAAAGTATGTGTGAAAAGAAAAAGAAGTATTTTCCTTCCAGTGTAAAACAGGGAGGGTCAAATTAATAATTTTTGAGGAATTACTGGAAAATCGACTGCTGAGCAGACGCTAGCACGAGCTAACATGTAATTGCTGCTTCTTGTGGTGCAGAACCTGAGAAGTGACATTAGGTGCTGATTTAGATTAAGCGCAAATAGTGAGTCATCTGTCATCCTATCTTCACCGTGTCATAATACCCAGTCTTATCTGTTGTATACAGAGTTTTTCAGCTCCAGTCTGGTTTAACCGGAGTGGTGGAATGGCTGGCCATTGTGGTATCAGTTTATAAGGCTGTGAAAGACCCTTTCAGAGTGCCGGGCTCTGTTACTGTTACTAGTGACAAGGGAACATTCATAGATCCTGAGAACAGATCCAAGGACAGTAACTTGACGCTCTCACCCCACGCCAGGGTTGACACCACAGGAGAGCCTCCTCCCAGTTTGTCTACTCAGCATTTACGTCCTTTTCTTTTCCTGCTTCCCTCTAAGTAAACAGAGGTGGCTGAAGTGTTTGGGTTTTAGCCTTTACTTATTATGAAAGCTGACTTTATGTTTCTGGGTGTGCCTGCAGAAATTTGACTTGGCATCTCTGTAAATCAGCCAGTCATCCTTGAAAAAGCCACGGATGCCCGATAGCTGGGGTCCGTTTACTCAGGCTTACCTGTGTGACATTTTTGACACAGGTAAGCCAGTGTGTAATTCAACAGGTGTTTCTTTTACAGAATCTACGTGTGCGGATGCTAAAAGGTGCAGGGCTGGCCCTGTCCTTTGGAAAACTGCCAGGCTCCCTGTGCTCCAAATACATGCTGGTGGATGGAGAGAAGGTCATGTTTGGGTCTTACAGGTAAATATCAAACCAGTGTTTCTTTTTGTGGTCAGGTGCATTCAAAGGAAGCAGAAAAGGTTGATAAAGCAACCTGTTTCAATTTATTATTTTATGTAAGATTTTATAGCACCCAGAAGAAGAAAAATGTAAATAAAAACAGAATACAATAAGTTGCAAGTCCCATAAACACATTTTATTCATAACACAACACAGAAAACTGAGACATTTCATGAAAAATATGCACTTATTTTGAATTCAGTGGCAGCAAAATGTCTCAAAAAGTAATGGAGCAACAAAAGGCTGGACAAGTGGTACTTAGAAAATAGCTGGAGGAATGTTTTGCAAGTATTTGTGTTAATTGGGAGCAGGTCAATAACATGATTGGGTCTAAAAACATCTTAGAGAAGATGTTTGAGGTAAAAATGGGCAGAGGTTCACTAATTTTCATTAAACTGCATCTGCAAATTGTGTAAAATTGAGAAAACCTATGTCTCGTCATCTAGAGTACACAATCTTCCAAAGATTCAGAGAATATGGAGAAATCTCTGTGTGCAAGTGACAAGGCTGAAAATCAGCACTGCATTAAAAGCTTTCAGAAATCACTGTCTGTGAACACAATTAACTGTGCCATCCACAAATGGAGGTTAAAGCTCCATCATGCAAAGACGTCCTGTCTTCTCTGTCTTTATCTTCATATCTCATGCCTTTGTGCCTATTGAACTGGCAGCTTGCACATCTGGAAAATCTACCGGCACACCTACATTTGCTACTGAAAGGTGCATATAGTCTACAGATCAACATATGCTCCGATCCAGACAATGCTTTTTCAGCTAAACTGCAGAGTTTCTATTAGAATAGCACAGAATAGATGCAGTATGTGAACTGACCAGCCAGCAGTCCGGGAGCACCATGAAACTAAAAATACGACAAAGAAGACAGAGGACTGTTGAACAGCTCGAGTCCTATATCAGACCAGAATGGGAGAACATTTCTCTTCTACAAGTCCAGCAGCTGCTCTCCTCAGTTGTTTACAGAGTGTTGTTAAAAGCAGAGAGGACGCTACACAGTGGGAAACACGGCCCTGTCCCAACTCTTTTGAGACACGTTGCTGCCATCAAATTCAATATGAGCCAAGATTTTTCTTTAAATGGTTTAAATATTTGATACTTTCTGTGTTTTATTTTGAATAAAATATAGGATTATGAGATTGCATTCTGTTGTTATTTACTATTTACACAGCGTCCCAACTTTTTAGGAACTGTGGTTGTACAAAAATTAAATTATACTATATACAGCAAGGTGTTTGTTTTCTGATGTCTCTATATGCTGTAAGGAATGGGATGAATTTAAATATTCACACTAACAGATAAATCATGTAATTAAGGTATGCTCTCGTTGGGAAATGGAAAATCCTTCAAAATAAAAGTCCAGCTTAGCGTGCCGAGTCCAGTTGTATCTTGTTTTTGGTCAAAACTTTGAACCGCTTGACCTCCTATATTCGACTCCATGTTACGGTGACATGTTCAGAGTCACAATTGAGACTCATTTGGACAGTTTCACTTTTACACATAATACAGTGTCCCTCTGACACAGTTTCACTCCAAAGCAGATTAACTGATCCTGATATGGTTATTAAATAACCATTATTTGTGCTTCATTTGATTGACTATTTGTATCTTTTGTGTAAACCCAACATAATGAGAGCAGCTTGTTTGTGACTGTTAGGTGTGAGACATTTTCTCTAAAAGCAGCCGGCACAAAAGGAACTCCATTAAACCTCCAAATAACTCCTTACACACTCTGAAGCTTATTAATCTTGTAAAATGACTAAAGTGCTTTTTAAACACACTCTTCTTATCTGCTGTTGGTTCAGTGTGGGAAAAGATAAATGTATTGTTGTAGGTCCGCTTTTTGGTAAATGTCGTTGGTGACCGAGCCGGACGTTTATGACCTGGGAGATTATTATAAGGGAATCATACCGCTTTCTCCTGAGTGCTTTAAAATGATTAAGTAGTTTCAGAGAAACCATTAAAACAATAAAAAAACTTACACTAGGTGAAAGTATGACATTTAAATGAAATCCTACACCAGGCAGTGATGCGGGTGAATTAATTATCCAGCTTTTAAAGATTTCTACAGTTGATTAAGTTAATTTTTTTTGTTTTATTTTTTGGTTGCAATATCCACAAATTAAAGGCATTTAGCCTCTGTCTGTACTCAATGTACCTCTCTTATCTTCCTCACTCATTTTTAATTGTAGTAATACATTGCTTTGTTTTATTCTGTTCCTTTCTATTCTGCAACCTTTTTCCAGTATTGCAAATGGTACCGCTGCCAGATCCACACAAAAAAGGGCTTTCTCTCCTTATCCTTCACATTAAAAGCCCTTGGCATATACAGTGCATGACTGCTGTAGTAAGCTGAAGCATTTTACAGCACATTCTGGGATCAAAATAAAACCTTATTTATTAGTTTAATAGTTCAATTAAGTTTTTTTCATACAGTGTCAAATCACAACAACATTAAACCAAGTAAATGAACGATTAAAGATTTGAAACAAACAAACAAATAGATAAATTTTATCGCTGCTGAGGATAAAAAGAATTCTGCAGAGGTGAACATATGTAACCCAGAAGGGGGGAGATCATATAACAATCAGTGCACGTCTAAATACAGTTAACGGCATAAAAAACATCGAGCCTACGTTTCCGTATAGTAGTCATATCAGTATGAACAGTGAATATAAATGTCAGGTATCAATATAAACAGTAATTTTAATGCAAATCTACAAAGAAAAAGATTCCTTTTAACCTGCAGCAATGATAGGAAGTACACGCATTTTTGCACGTGTTGAATAAATCAAGTTTCTGGTGCAGATTGGGCTATGACAAAAGCTAACATTTATCTTTTTAAAAATCTAAATCCAGGACATTAAATCGAATGTTAGTGATGGCCGCACTGGGAAATGGAGATCACATTAAGAGCCAGACACATGCAGTGCACTGATATGCTTTAAATGAACTGAAACATAAAAATCTATTGTTGTTGCACATCCCAGAAAGACTTCTTAGATACAGTTTAGTCTACATAAAGGCAAAATAATGTCATTTGTTCAGTTTTAGATGTTGTGTTGCCATAACTACATACATGCTGATAAAACAGCTGCAACCATTAGTGCAAAGTTCAGAATTGCAAAAGAGCTCGATTTCACCTCTGAGCTCCGAGTTTGACAGGATCCACACAGCTGTATTCTCGTTGTTAAATCGCTGTTCTGAAAGCTGCAAACAAACAAAATGAGTCTGAATGCACGTCATCTGACCACATCAGTGATGAGGCGAATCTTCCTTCACTGACTAAAGACAAAACTGGAGGGACCGATTTGTGGCAGGTGAAATGAGCACAGTCATGTCCTGACTCATGCGTGATGCCTCATTATGAATGCAAGTTTAAATAGAAAAGTTACAGGCTGCAGCTATGTGGTCAACACCGAGGGCTCAAAAGTGATTCTACAGAGGCAGCCGTATTGAGTCGGCATTTTTATACATCTTTAATTTTCACCAAATTTAATGCATGCATCTCAAACAATGTAGCGCCACCAAAGGGTCAAAGTTGGCGCTGTGTTCATGGAGGAACCATGTGCAAGGTTTGCCTCAACAAGTTCCCATCGATCGTCTTATAACCTGACTTTGTGCTGCCACTATCCACCAATTTTGCAGTCTCACAAAATATGGCACCAACGGTAAGATCTAAAGTGTATCTAGTGTTTGTTGGATAACTGCATCCATAGCTTGAGGCATCAGTTTACAGCTCCATGAGATGCCTTGTTGTGGAGATGTGGCCCTGTTGCTATAAAAAAAAAGTAACTTAATTTGCATGAAATTTGTTCTGTGGTCTCATTTGGTGATGCTGATGTTAGCCTTAAAAAACTAATCAGTGAAAAGAAGCGTGAAAACTTACGGCCGACACATGGAAACACCCCTGACATAACCGCCATATTGGATTTCATCAAATGGTCACAAATTTCTTCCAGTCTTAACCAAAATTTACACAGTTTACATTTTTACATCTGAAAGACCCAAAAATGGTGATGTAGCTGTTACAAAGGAAGCAAGGACATGGGATAGGTCATACTGAAGCACTGTGAGGCAACTGTTGTTGTGATTTGGAGCTATTTAAATAAAATTGAATTGAAGTGAATCTCAGCAGCTTGTGATGAATGGTTACTGAACCTGCTGACTAGACTTGGAAGCACTTCTTGTTGCCCTAAAAAGCCCAGTTTGACCTCTGAGTTTGTTGGATTTAGCCAAAACCTGCTAAATAGGAGAGTGTGTGTATATGTATATATTCTTTAAATGGCCTTAAATAATAAAATTCAAGCAGTTGTGTCTCCCGGTGTTTTATCTCATATTTTTTGTCCACTTTAAATCACCGCTTTGGTTTACGCTCCTGTTTTTTTTTCTGCAGCTTCACTTGGAGTTCGTCCCGGCTGGACAGGAACATGATCACGGTGATGTCGGGACACACTGTGGACTTCTTTGATAACGACTTCCGAGAGCTGTACGCAGTGTCTGAGCAGGTGGACCTGTACAGAGAGTTCAACATCACTAAGCCGCCTCTTCCTACACCAGTCATGAAGCCAAAGATGCAGCACATCCGGCCTCTGCCCGTCACTACATCTCGCTTTCAGGTATCGGTTGGGGACTCCAGGCAGATTGACCTGAAAGTTCCTGCGCATAAGTACCACAATCCCAAGTACTCGCTGGTTTTCGGGAACAGTTTGGGTCTGACGGGTTCGCTACAGGACTTGTCGACTCAGAGGGACTCGCTAGTAGGTGGGTTGAACCAGAGGAACGGTCTGCAGAACGGCTTTCTCAATGCAAACAAGGAAAAGTTGGACCGAGCCTCCCCACAGAGTCCGGGTTCACCTACAGAGGAGGATGGAAAAGGAGGTCAGAAGAACCAGGCAGACGGACCCAAAAAGCGCAGCTCCTTCAGGCATTTCTTGAAAGGCAGAGGAGCCAATCACAGTACAGACACTATCGAGGAAGGCGTGGTCACTCCTCAGAGCCCCTCCCCCACTATCACAGCAGACTGTAAAGTCTCAGTGGCCAACAGGGTTGCGGGAAATGAATCCGACGACTCGTTTCAGTTCATTGAGAAACCAGGACCACTGAAAACCAAAATCAAGAAGCCGTCGAAGTTCATTCAGAGGAGCGTGTCTATGCAGACCATCAGCACGGCAGACGAAGACGGTGCGTCATCACAGATCTTTTATTTTATAATTCAGTGGTCCGAGTGAGCAACAAGGCAAATATTTCCTGAATGCTTTGTCTATAAAATGTTTAAAAAGTAGAGTTACAAACTAACATGTAAACTTTTTGAAAGTCCAGGATTTTCTGTCTGATACACTCACATTAAAGCCTCTATCATCAAATCAACTCATTTCTGGTCCACGTTAAATGGCAAGTAGCTGAAACGATGCTCTTTAGTTTCAAATTAAATTTCCGGTGGTGTTAAATATTTAGATTTTGAATCTAGATCTAGATGTACATGACACTAGAACATCGTAAAAGTTTTTACCCTTTTAATTTCAAACCTTTTTTGTTTGTTTGAAACATTTTGGAAAATATCTTTTGCCGAGTGTTTGCAAAGCACTTTATCTTACTAGGAGATTCAAAATTGCAGTGTCAGAAGAAGAGAACATTTGAACCTTTCTGAATCCTTAGCATTTTTAAAGACATTCCAGGGACCTGCAGGAGCCCTGTGATGTCTGTCGATAATATTAATGTTTTTCGTTTCATCATGGTCAAGAATCAGTTATTGTGTGACCGCAGTTTGTGATTGTGAATTAAATTGAAGGATTTTTTTCCCCTTTTATTTACCAACAGGGTTCAAAAGTCGCCGCCGGCATCAGAAGAGGAACTGCATCCAATCATGAGAAAAAACATGAGGATATTCGGACACTTTAGGGTCTGGTTGTTAAACCTGCTGCAGCGGGTGAGTCTCTGTATCGCCTCACTGCAACCAGCTGACGTTTCTTCACGAAAAATGAGTGCAGTTTGTCCCTCTGGACACGTATGCTGCTTCAGGCTGAGCTGAAGGTCAACACTAGAGACACGCTGCAGCTGAACTCCCTCGAGACGTTTTCGGCCAAAGTGCTCATGGGAGATTTTATTGCCACTATTAAATGTATTTTCTACACTTTTTTGGTATTAAGTTATTTTACAACTAAAGTGTTTTCATGTTTTACACTCGTGAACCTAAAGACTGAGAGAGCAGCCGATGACTGATCCAGGTGACATAGATGGATTACATAACACCTCTTAGGTATTCTGGTCTCCATGGGGACAGGAAAAGTGATCAGACGTGGTGTTGTACCCGAGTGTAACCTTACTGAGGACCCTTGGCAACAGTGTTTATGGGAGTGTGTTGTACAGACTGTGAATAATGTATGAGGAACTGTGCGTCTGCACTTTGGGATTTTGTTTTGATACGTAGGTGAAACAGGTCGGAGAATAAAATGTGAATCCTTGAGAACCACTTGAGACACAAATCATCTGAACTGTTGCAGAAATGGAATAAAAACAAAAGGGAAAAAAAAGTGTTTGTGTGATTTGGTGTCAGTTAAAGAGCAGCATGCAGACAGATAGCCTGTTATTTTCAGAAATGTAAACCAGGGGAGATCGCTTTTTGAGCCCTGAGATTTGATGAAGATCAACAGCGAATATTCAAAGCTTTGCCTGACTGCACAGCAGGAGGTGGGGGTCAGGTCTTATGCTGCTTACAAAGTTAGAAGGAACATGATGTCTCCTGGTGAACTATAGCTGAGTGCTGCTTCGTGGTGAGGGGTACAGATGGGGAGGGGTGCCTCTTTCTGACCTTAAGCAAGTTCCTATAGATTTTCAGTTTGGTGCTTATTTAAAAAAAAAAAAAAAAGTCAATAACTCTCAGCCAATAACTGAGGCTTAGACTATGAAGCAGGTTCAACATAAAAAGTCAGGCCTTCTTTGCATTTAATTGCCCAACTTAACATAAAACTCAAGTCAGATTTAAGAGAAATCACACTGGTTAGCAGCTTGAACTCTTTCTGTATCAGGCTCTGACAGTAAAGGAGCATTTAAAATGCATCATTTGACTCTTCCTCCATACAATCTGGGTCGATTGCGCACCGCCTACTTCGGTCAGAGATATTATCAGATAGAGTAAGCTAGAAAAGTAATCCACTCTGATGTTAAAAACAAGTCAAGAGTTGGTGATGCTGCAGAAAATTGTAACTTTTTGTCTCCATGAGTGGACGTACATATTTGTTTCACCACTTAATGCTGCAGGTGATTTAAACTGTCTAGAAAACTGGATACATTTAAGTATCAGTCCATTCATGTCTGACAGTCGTAGAGGCCAATGACAGAGACCTACAAATTAGTTTGTGGTCAGATCACAGAGAAATTAATCAGATTTTATCTACTCTGCATACAGACTGATTAATTTTCTAATGTCTGATCTATTAGCCATAATTCCAGCAGTGGAAAATGGAATTTGGGTACACTAGGACCAACCATCTTCTAAATATGTGGTGCTTTTTGCACTGGTGTAACTTTGCTGCACACTGCTTTGTTTCTCTCCAGTAGTTAATTACTCCAGTTAGAGATTGTAGTGGAGAAAATCAGTGAAAATGTTGAGCTACAGAAGAGTTTAAACCAAAGCCCTGAACATAATTTGCTCAGGACCAGGTTCTGAGTTTAGCATTAGTTACCATGATGATGTAAGGGTAAGACTGCAGTCGCCTTCATCACAGTGAAAACCCGTTGTATCTCGCTAACCCCCAAAAGTTGATTCTGTTCATCTGGACGTAGCGTTTTCAGTGGGAGAAACATTTCGTCACTCATGCAAGTGCCTTCTTCAGTCTCAGCTGACTGCAGGTTTCCCCAACCTTAGAAACAGTGCATTTAAATAATGACTGAAACCAGCCCACTGAAGGAACAAAGCTTCCTTTGAACAAAGGCTGTGAGGTCAGTTTCTTCATCATAATTATGCAAAGTCTCATGACCATTGATCAACAATATATGTCACTAACCTATTTGGGGAGGGTTAGGTGAATTTAAAGGTGCTTATTATAAATTTCTGTGTTTAAATAAAGCGATTAACTAGCTCTAACAAAATCAAAAATCAAACGTGTCTGTATTGTATATAAGAGATATCAACTGAAGCCAAATTAGGGCTGGGTTGTACTTTTCTGTAATACCTTTCTGTACCACAGGATGGTGCTGCGAGTCATGTGACCTGTTTTAGCTAGACACATTCTTATTTATGGCTTTTTGAGGACTGCTTGCTGCTTGCCCCCCAGTACTGCAAGGGGTATACTAAAACTTTTAAGTTTTATGATGTTTTAATTACAACATGCTAACATCAGCCAGCTTTTACAACAACATGACTTTGAGGCATTACATATTAAAATGGTGTATTTTATTAATTTTCCCTGTATGATTAGAGCAGAATTGGCTTCTGCAAGCTGTAAAAACTTGAGATTTTAAGATATTTATGTAGTGTGTAATTTTTAAAACTTTATGGCATCACTATACTATAAGATAAGATAAGATAAGATAACCTTTATTAGTCCCACACGTGGGAAATTTGTTTTGTCACAGCAGGAAGTGGACAGTGCAAAAGTTATGAGGCAAAAATTAGAATACATATATAATAGGGCATCATATTGAAAAAACAAAAAGTGTGTTGTACAGCTCCTGCCATGCCCTTTCATTTGATATATTAGTCGATGCGGTTTATTGAAAAAAGAAAAATTCATCGTCAACTTTGACCTTGGGCGCCAACAGTCAAGCTCAAGGTCAAATGCGTAGCCATTTTGCACACCCCACGGCCTAGCATATTGGTGTGAAGTTTGAACACGATTAAAAATAAATTGTGGGCAACATAAAAGAGCTCTTATTGTTACCTACAATCACACAAAATTTAAAAATGATATCTTGAAAGCTGCTAACAAACAGAACTGATCATACAGTTGTCAATTGAATATTGCGTCTGCACTTTGGGATTTTCCCCCCTTCGGGGAAATAATAATTCTACTTCCTACTTAGGTTACAACCTCAGTAACCACTTTCCTGATGACCTCATGTGCTCCGCTTCTAGTTTAAAGGCTTATTGGATGACAGATGAAGGTTACTTTAGAAGTTTTGGTTCCTTTTAAGGTCAACAAGAAAAGAAAATCATGCTGCAAGTTCTTATAAATGTACACTGTCCTCAGTTTCACCTCTCATTTGTGACATCCTGTTTTGAAAATGCCAAGATGTTGCTTGTGATAATGCTCAGCTCAAAACTTTCACAGAAAAACTTCACTAACCGATAGATGCTGCGGTGGCTGTGTTGGTGTTTTTTTTACTGTCCAAACAGTCAGAATTCACGCAGTATTTAAGTCACTCACCTGACTGGAGTCACTCCCCATAACAGTGAAGAGGCGCTGACATCCTGATATTTAGGATGAAGTCGTTTATGTAAAAACAAAACAACCGCTCCTGGCTTCAACTCCTTTATAGTCACTACAAAGCAAAACCTCCCAAACCCAGTATCACAGCAAAACATGTAACAGCCATACCAGTCCACCAAGGTTTTGCCGTGATATTGGGTTGAACATCTTTATCGGTTGTGTAAGTTGTATAAAGCACTTTTAGTGCTTCGAGTCCATTTATCATACACATCAATTGAAGCTGTACATCAGGGTGTTGAATGCAGCCCAAGGGGACATGACTGCTCAGTTGATAAGTTCAAGTCATACTGAAAAAAACATTAAGTTACTTTTGCAAATTGTGGTTGCTCTAAGAGTCAGAAAGTGCAATTATCTTGGGTATTTCCTCGGCGAACTATTTTTTAATCACAAGTTGTTAGCAGTTGCGTGTGCAGTTTCACACCCTCGTTCATCACACCTGTTTTAAAACACAGATGGTAACTGTGAAAACATTCAGTTCGAAGCTTCAAAATGGCACAAATCAACCACAACTCAGTGGGAGACATTCTTTTATACTAGTCTGTACTGGTAGCCAAGTAGATTACAATGGTTTTAATGGTCCAGACCCCTTGAGATGGCGAACAGAGGAGAATTTGACACCTCTGCTCTAAACACTGAGCTCAGTGTTGACTTGCTCGTGCACGTCTCATAGGGGACTGATATTGCCCATATTTAAATACTGTAAGTGTAATTAGCCACACGTGAAATATGGATGTTAGCAGTAAAGTTTCTCGATTTAATAATTAATTCTGCAGCCTCCAAACCGGCTGAAACAAGCAAACAAACAAAAAAGATCAAGTTCACGTTAGTTTATTTGTACCTGTGGATAGACTGGATCGTCCACACAGGAGCCCTCCATCCTCACATGCATGGCATAAGCAGGTAAGCCTAATACAACGTAGTGATAATAATAGTAACACATGAAAGCTGTTTACTCATGCGAGTGATGGTTCCAGGAACCTGCTTTCATGCCGTGCTCTTCTGCACTTTGTGACTGTAAACCTGCATCCTGAAGAAAGAAAGAGAGTGAAACTCACTGTGTGAAGGGTGTAACAGTGAAAACATCTGCCTGCTGTGCAAGGATGCTGGGTTCAGCTGTGGCTCACCAATCAGCCTGTGAGACCGTTTTGTAATTTGATTGAGTGAGTTTCTTACAGATAAGAATCCAAACCAAGACTCTAAAGTAGAAGGCATGGCACTTTGAAAGTGGAAATAAGTAAGTTTGCTTCAAAGTAACTGTTTCCAAATAGTGCACACATCTCACCGTCTGACCGAATCGGGACACATCTGTCCGCCCCCTTCAAACAGCGGAGCAGTGAGCGTGCTTTTAGGTGGAGTGATCATTTTGCAATAACCACGAGTCAACATGTGACTGTTTACTATGCTGACTAATATGGGTTTGGTATGTGTCATTTTATGAGTGGCAGATAAGGTGGTATAAACATAAACCATATCAGGCTACTGTGAGAGAAATATTCATGAAATTGACAAAGAAAACTACAGAGTTATTTCGACTTCATTCTTTGAGTTTGAGCTGTGTAGGTTCACATACTTTTGAGGGGAGATAGGTTTAAATTTTTCAGCTATTATTTTCTGTGAGAAGTCAATTAAACACAAAGGTTAGATGATGCAAAGTTGCATAAAGAAACACGTTTCTTTGGCACAAAGAAATGAGCCAATACGCTGTAGGTTTGAATAAAGCTGTGAGAAGATATATATATATATATATTTTTTTTCTCTCTTGCATGTTTGCTCCCAGGAAACCACAACTCTATCGCAACATCAGACATGCTGCATCTTCACAGGAAAAGCCTCCACACATCACATATCATGTTAATCTGATAATAACAGGAGCGAAAATAACAAGATAACATATGATGATATGATGTCGTACCTCGCACAGTAATCATCACAGTAATAATCTGGTTAACATATCCAGCGAGTCACTGTTGGGGTTAATAATTCAGCATGAGCTTCCTGATCAAAAGAAAGGGTGTGGAGTGGTAAAGTAGCGCCATCTACTGGAAAAAGAACTGCACAATTTTAATATACGATATACTTTAATACATGAAAAGTAGTTTGATTACCACACAAGTATAAAGTCATTAAATTATACAAAAAATGATCTAAAACATGCTGTACAAAGATCTATAACTTAAAATTCATTTGAATATACAATAACAAAAAAAATCATATTTTCATTTACAAAACAGCTGGAACAGGTTTACAAAAGTGCTAAATGCATTTTTACACAAGCTAAAGTGTGACTATAGCACATCAGGGTCAAGAAACAAGTACGAGTGCTTTTTAACTGTTTGATACACATTTAAAATAACCTGTACATTTTATTTGCTACATTGGTCTGTAAAATCATCTACTTTAAATATTCTAATATGAACAAATAAATATATGTAACTTCAAATAGTCTGCAGCCACGGGGAGACTAAGAGTTTACAAGTACACATACAGAAACATCTGTGCCATTGTATTTGGGTTGTTGCTTCATTTCTGTGGTTAATTTTTGTAAAAATTTCTTTAGGTTCACAAAAAAAGTTCTGTTTCCTTTTCAGTTCGCATTATTCTGTTAAAATGACAGCATTCTTTCATTTTTTATTTGGTTGCATTTATTCTCTCGTTTTAGATGCTCACAGACGAATCCTGCTGCTGTCTGATGCTGCAGATTTGTAATTAATGCAAAAGAAAGACTTCTATAAATAGCTGCAAGCCACAAACCTAATTCAGATCCCGATAACTGTGTCAAACCTTGACCTTGAGTCTCATTTGTTTGGACAATGCTGTTTTCATTGGAAACCTTTCTAGATTTAATCTGATTCAGTAAAAAGGACTAGATGTTACAGTCCCTGATAAGGGAGGTTTAGAGATTAGGGATCTAATCTAGTTTATCATTTTAAAATTTGGGACACATCGTCAGTAGTGGACCTTGGATTCATCGGGTTTAATCCAAGTTAAACTGGGAACTAATGAATCAAGAAAGGCTCTCTACAGTGTTTATAGACCTGTTCTGATCCTGAATACGTTTTCCGATTTTTTCCAGTGTACAATAAAAAGGATATTTTACTTTTATAATCATTTTTGGCTGCACACAAATGTCTAAAGTCTAAATTAAATTCTGACAGTTTTCAAAAGTTGTGGCGTTCTTCTGTTATCTCAGTCCTTTGATGTTAGGTGGTCATAAAACTCAGTCAGACCAGTGTTAAGCCGATCTTTCTGTTTCTTATATTCCAATAAAAGTTTTTTTTTCCTCCTGCAAGTATTGAAGTTCAATCATGCAAACATTATTGAAAACCAGTACTTGTGCTCTCTCTGTTATCTCAGCCAGTGGCTGCATGCACAAGGACACCATGATGGGAGATACTTTCAAAAGAAATCGAGTTTTCAATCTCAAATTCAATCTCTGAATTCACTTCATCAGTAGATCCAGCTGTGGTCCTAAACCAAACTCATGAAGTTTCTGTGCTGAGATTTGACAACTACCTGTTTTTCTCTAGGTATCCAATTTAGGAATCTAGCTGTAGTCTTAAAAACAGTGACCCTACAAGACCTCTAGTCTCTGCAAATGCTGGTTTATGACACATTGACATCAGATGTGAAAAGGTGCCAGACGTTGGTCTTTTGTAAGTATTTTTTAAAAAGGAACTGAAGATGAAGTAAAGGCACATGTAATTCCAACCTTATTCATGCATGCATTGAATCTGTAACATAAATGCTACCAGGTCTGACCGAGCAAATGCCATCTCAGCTTTCACAACAAAGTGACCACAGTGAACATTTATTCAATAAGCTGACAAGTTCAGATGCTTTCATATTAACAGAAAAGTGTGCATGTCTAAAAGGCGTGCATCAATTTATATTTTGATACTTTGTTGGCATTTTGTGTCTCAGTGAAGTCAATATGTTTCACTTCAAAAACATTTTGTTTCTTTTTGAAGTTGTTTTCTGTCTCTTTGCAGTTGTTTTGTGTCTCTTTCTAGTCATTTTATGTCTTGCTCAAGTCTATCTGTGTTTTTTTGTGTGAAGCTGTTTAATCTTTGTGGTCATTTTCTGTGTCTAAAGTCGTTTTATGTCCCTGAAGTCTCCTTTTGTGTCTTTGTTATGTCTCTTTGAGTTCGTTTTCTGTCTCTTTGTAGTTGTTTTATGGCTCTCTGGAGTCGTTTGAGTCTTTTTGTGGTCATTGTATGTCTTCTGGGTTAGACTTTCATGATTATTATAGCTTTGCAGCAGATGTTTGTCCGTCAGACTTGTCGCCCCTGAAGTCGGAGCAGCAGTGCATTCATTTTGCAGAAGTAATGTGAAAACCACGGTTCACTTTTCTCCTTTTTACACTACAATTATCACATCCCAATTTGCGCAGTTCTTTGAAATACAGAGCAATGACGTTTTGGTTGTATCTTTCGTGAGCAGTCATTAAAATGAAACATGATTCATCAGTCAAACTCATCCATGATCCCTGATGGTGCTGTGTCAGTCCTTTGAGGAAGTGTTGCTGATGATCTTTCTTTTGCGTAGTGTCACCAAGTCATAGAAAGGGTCCTTGGTGATGCTCGCCCTGAGAAACAACATTTAACAGATTTAGTTTGAAAATCAAGACCTTCGAGTAACAGTAGAAGTAGCAGTTTTAAGCATTTTTTTCAGTTTTGAGAACCTTGGTGAGTGGAAATCACTAAAGAATGACTGTAAAATGACTTTATTGAACTCTTTGTAGGCCTTTCTTAATGCATGATCTTAAGAACACTGAGATGGACATTTTCAGATATTCAATCTTGATGATGACTGTAATCACTCTAACTTAGCATTAACCCTTAATCACTTGAATCTAAATATTTACAGCTTTCCCACCAGCCTCTATTCTACTTCTAATGTCCAATAAAAATGTTAGCGTGATACATTTTGATAATGATCCCATGTTGTGGCCGTGTAACTAACCAAATGGTAGCTCATGTAATGAATACCCTCGTCGTCCCTCACTGACTACCCACTAACAAGCACAGGGACTGATGTTTTGTCAAGGCCAGAGAAATTTACACTGGGAGTCCTTTAGCATCAGTGCTGTCAAGTGATTTCTGGGTACAAGCGTCTCCTGCATTGAATGCTTTTGTGTTTTTAATGTCTTGCAGTTTCCAGCCAACAACAGGGATGTCAAACATAAGTCCAGGGGGCCAAAATCAGCCCAGCAAAGACTAAAATCTGGCCTGCTGGACGGTTTTGCAAAATATGAAAAAGGGCACATGTTTTTTTAAAAAAAACAAACAAAAAAAACTGAATTTTTTCATTAATCGACAAAAAACTTTATATTTTATAAAAACAGAACAGTCTGAGCAGTGAGCTACCAGAAATTTTTATGTAATTTTACATTTTTATCATGTAGAAAAACTGAGCTGTGCTGTTGAAATTGAACATTTATTGATCTTGTATTAAGATATCTCAGAGATTAAATGTGTACTTAAATGTCTTTACACTGACAGTGTTTCACTTCACTTAAGATCAAAGTGGGCTGTATGTGGTTGACATCCTTGTTATACATTATTATTAGCACTACTGTGTGAAGCATGTCACCCACCCACTTTTAAAATAATGACCTGACATTATGCTTGACAGGTTGAGATGCTAAGTGGGTGTATAAAAGCCTGCTTTGGAGTGGCTTTCTTCATTTCTGTGCCTGCTTCTAAGTTCAGGTCCTTCCACTTCTCTAGCCTGTGGAGTGCCACAGGGTTCTATTCTGGGGCCCTTACTATTTCTGTTATAGTCACTCCTTCTAAGTTACAGATTACGCGTAGGTGCTTAGACTATTAAAAGTCAGATGGATGACAATTTTCTCTAACTAAATGAGGACAAAAGTTGTCTTGCTTGTGCTCTGGCAGATTTGTGTCTAAGATAAAGAAAACTCTAGGTCCCCTTCCCACTTTTGCTGAATCTTTAGTAGGATGTCTTTTGATTCAGACATCACTTTGGATGCTCATGTTACATATCTAAGTACTCTAAGTATTCACACCATTGCTAATTCAGTTGCATGGGCTCCCCATTAACTTCATAGTCCACTTTAAGACTCTGGTTTAGACTTTTAGAGCTCTGAATAGGTGAGCACAAGCATCACAACATCAGTGAACTTTTACATACATATGTCCCTAGCAGGCCCCATTAGGTCTGGTGTCTATATAGCACCAAAGGCTGAAAATTAAAGAAAATGGAGCTTTTGCATCAGTTACCTCCAGACTCTTGAAGTCTCTCCCACTGAGCCTGAAAAAGCACCTTAAACTCATCTTTTTGACCTTTCATTTAGGCAACCTTTTGTCTTTGTCTTTTTGCATTTTCTTATGGAGCACTTTGTCATATTTCTATAGAAATGTATAATAGAAATGTATTTTTACTAACTAAACTCATGGTGTAGGCTATAGTGCACACCATGTGAAACCAAGCCTGATTTCAGTATGGCCATTAAGCTTGGGATCAGCACTTTTTCAAAGTGAGTAATTCAAACCACGCAGCATCACTCATGACTAACATCCCTCAACATAAATCTTAAATTGAGACAATGACATCAGACTTGAAAGGCCTCTTGGGATCATATATGGCATCATATGAATATAACAGGGGATCTGGAGGTGGCAGAGAACTAAAGTCACCAGAAAACTGAAAGAGGATGTAAAACACAGACTCTTTCCTTCCTATGCAGATTTTGTCACTGTTTCAAACCCATTTGCATTAAGCATCTAATTTTGCCATAGCTGGTGGTTCAAGGTGTCTATGAAAAGCACACTCTGTGCATATCTGTCAGAAACAATAACAATTTGTTACTTTGTAGCTTTGACAAAACAGCCTGTGAGGTAGAAAGTTTAGTTATATTTATTCTAACACGCAAGAGTCTTTAAAACTCCCAGCGCAATTTAAATTAATTAGCTAACACTTTATTATTTTATTAAACCATTGGTTATCTACAGATAACACGATTTCTTTGCTCTGTATGGTTACCAGGCAATGAGTGCATTATAAAACTGCAGGTTTAGATTTGAGATGACATGTAGGTCATATAAGTTTGATCACTGTTGCTTGTTTGAACTCTTCCTGATCATGTGCTTCACATTAAGCCTCGATAAACATGAGTCACTGACACACGTGGCCGCCCACGTGTCCTCTGCAACATCAGTTGCTCTCACCTGATTGCATCTATCCAGTCGTCCCGTTCCTCTGCGCTGGCTGCACTGAGCTTATACGACTGGTGTTTACCCTGGACCACTCTGCCTTTGTTCTCCGTCTTGCAGGCCTTGATCTTTTGTCCTTTAGGATTATATAACTCCAGGCAGAACTGTTTAAACACACATGCAGACCCACATGTAGCACCGTTACTGTGTGCATATGCCTTTTGTTTATTTCAATAATCTTCTGATAGCCTCCTGACCCCATTTAGCAACTGCTGTATGATTCATTGAGGGCTGGGGTGGCAAATAATATGTGTGTGGAAACTCAGCAGTCATACAATGTGATGCAGAAAGTGAATGATGCTCTACCGGTTTGCTTGAGTCTTGTAGTGCCCTGACACACAGGTTCTCCAGAGGAATAATCCCAATTGGATCTTTATCCTGCAGGATGAGAGTGAAGATGTTTGACATGGCCATCGTTTTATTGTCATCATGTCTGACTTATGTAGCGGCAGAAAAAAAAAAAAACGTACTGTTGTGTATTCAAAGTAGTACAAGCAGCTGTCTGTCAAAATGAACCACCTTCTCTTCCAGGTTTTAACTCGACCACCTGCAATGAAGCAAACAAGACATTAGAAACACGAGCAAAGAGAAGCTCTGACGTCCTGTCTTGGAGTCCGGGTTTATGGTGTGGTGTTAGTTTCTTCATCTCACCTATTTTAAGGAGCCAACCCTCGCGGTCTGGATTAAAAAACGTCAGTGTGAGGTCATTCCCATCATCCTCTGGGATTTTGAACGGCTCACTACGGATGCTTGTGTACAGTTTCTGAAAATAATTTGAAAGTGCACAGAAACATCGAATAAGCATTTTTAAAATTCTGATTTGCGTAATTTAGTGCAGTGTACACAAGAAATCATGTTGAAACACAGATGTGACATTTTTACTAAAGGTTAACAGATTAGCATCAAAGGAACCTAACGTATATCAGCATATCAATAGGGAAAAAAACACAAGACAATGAAACAACGAAAAAAATCCCTGAATCTATAGATAACCATCAAGAAATAACCCCAAATGTGGGTCTTTTCCTGATTCCTAAACATCCAGATAAACTCATATAAAATCACCAGGTTATTTTAGCCTGATCAATACCAACATTTTTAGATATTTTTACATGACAGTGATTTTTTTAAATAACATTACTTCATGTTGGGATACATGGTTAGGTCTATTAAATAAGTAAAAAGAACAGTATCTTAGTATTTAAAGAAAACTCAAGTACTCTGGAAGGACTAGCTTTCTTCAACCTATAATGTACTGCGTTTTTCAACCATTCACTCACTGCTTTTATTATCTATTTAATAAAATTATATACTAATTATTTGTAATTAACTATTCAAGTAACTAATTTCAACCAGTAATCTGCAACGTTTAGCTAACAGCTTTGCTCTGTTAGCTAATGACTTCAACTGTTAGCTAACATTTAACTACTAGCCATATTTTGTCGCTAATTTTATTTAGTCATGTTATTAGCCAAGCATTTTACCTGCTTAAATATTACAGTATGCTTGAACAAATCCAGTGTTAGCTTAACTTTAGCTGTTTTTCCAAAACTAACATTAAATTAGCACATTAGTTAAACTGATGGTGATACTTAATCATGTTATTAACTAAATAACACTGCTAATAACTGTTCCAAGTTTTTATCTGCTATTCTGTCATAAATGTAGTTTATTTATACTTTTAGCATTTCAACTGGTCATAATTTAAAGTATGTTAATTGAGTGTGGTTTCTTCTTAGTATACACAAAATTAGCAAACAAATTGCTGCTGTTAATTTTAAATGATTTCTGAAGTATATTATTAATTTTAGCTAGCTATTTCAAGTGCTATCTTTTCTTTTAACAAACAGTTAGTCTGTCTCTTTAACCAATATATCAACCATTAATTTGCGTCATTACTTTACTTTCAAATTATCTACTGCCTAGCCACTTTTAGGCAACTATTACATTTTCTGTTCAAACTTGCTTCCAGTCAGTGCTGAAAATAACATAAACTTTACCCCGAGGTAACACTGTAACACGAAGGGTGATTTAAGGTATAACTGCATTTCACTGCGCAAGAATGATGTACTACTGGGGAAACCCATCAGAGATTATTGGTGTCACTAAAGAAGTAAGGGTAAGCTGCGTAAGGAGATGAAAGAAATGCCCTGCAGTCAGTTGACCACCCTGACCAAGGAGCATTGCAGTACTTCTGCAATACATTTAAAGGATATTAGAGTAAACTATAATGCTGTCACCAATCAGCGCCTTGGTTTTTCTATCACCTAACTGTACAAGCAGGGCCTGACAAAGCCATGAAATAATGAAGCCAGCTGACCGTGAGCAGCTCAGTGGGCAGGTCCTCGCCGTTGTTGATGCCTCTGTTCATGGAAACAAATCGCTGCAGAGTGGGTTTGTCTTTCACGTTGGGGTTGTGGAGACTTGTGTTGAGCATGATGATGGCGAAAGAGAGGATGTAGCAGGTGTCTGTAACAGAAAACCACAGTTTAGCTTTCTTCATCACCTTCTTGAGTGTACGCAGCTGACAGCTGCTTAGGCCAAAAAAATTTTTATTGGATAATCTGTTAACTTTAATCAGGGAGGCCTGAGACGTTTCTCTGGCTTTGGGTTTATTTTTCAGAAAGAAAAGCAGATTTTTCTTAGCAGGTGATGAGTCTTGTATAGAATTTTGTAATTACAGAAGCAAAAATGTGTGTTTTAATTGGAGTGTGTGGGAAAATGAATCAGCCTCTTTGTGCTTGTACCTGTGGATTGGAAGACCCCGGGGTTACAGCCACAGTAGCGAGCTGCAAACGCCTCCATCATCCTGTCAATCTTTTGAGCTTCTCCTGGGAGACGAAAGCTCCACAGAAACTGCCTGCAAAGGTGGAAGAAAAAGAAAAACAACACACACGGGCTGGTAAGAAGGAGGAGGGTTTCATAATAAGGACGAAAGCAAGACTAAAGGTAAAACTGCTGCAACACTCCAAGCTTCCTTTCACAAACCTCAGTGCTTGCACCAGATTCAGGTCTGAGAACTCATGCAGACCAACAAACGCTTTCAGTATCTTCAGGTGCATTTCCTCCCTGTGTGACAACCAAAACAATGAAAGATAATTGAATAATGAAAACCACAACCCTCAAAATGAGGCTCAAATATAGAATACACATTTACCGTCAGAGCACACTGGTTTCACAACATACATGAAAGTCACGAAGTCATGTGAATAAGAACATTTTCAAACTAAGTACACCTTTTCCAGGCATTTCTAATGAATTACACTTGATAAGCTGATAATAAACTATAAAAGCAGTATGCTAGTCTGGAGCATTCAGGTTTGTGTTCCTACAATGCTACAATCCTCCTATCAGGGAACATCTTGTAAGGTCAGGTACAATGATCAAAGAAATACAAAAAGGCAGGTTAAAGGTTAAAGTTCATGACAAGTATGGCTTGTTTGGAAGGGGTGCCTGGAAAAAGCATCTTCTCTGTAAAAAGGACGTGGCAGCGTCATTTAGATTTGCAAAGTTGGATTGGAATAAACCACAAGACATGACCGAATAATGCACATTATTAGCATATTAGCACAAACACCTAATAGCAACTGTCGGCACAGTAGAGGAGGGGTGATGATTTGGGGACCTTGCAGTCTTTAAATGTATCCTCTGTAAACCAAATTATTCTATTATTAGTCCCTCGTCTAAGCTTCGTCCCAAACTGGGTCAACAGGACAATGATACCAAACACAGCAGCAAATCAGGACAGAATGGCTGAAAAACAAAAGAATCAAGGTGTCGCAATGGCCCAGCAAAAGCCCACAGCTCAACCTGGCTGAAATGCTGTGGTGAGACTTTAAAGGAGCTTTGCGTAAACGAATGCTGCGAATTTCAATGAATTGAAACAACTGTGTAAAGAAGAGTGGGCTGCGTTTCTCTCACGCTGATGTGAGAGAACGATAAATTCATACAGAAAGTGATCTGATAAACAATTGGTTTTACAAAATACTGAATCATGCTGTGCACTTTTTCAGTTTTTCAGACGTTGCTTCTGCATTTTGGTTCAGTATTTGTTAAATAAACAATGACACTGTGCAATGTGTCTCATGCTGTTGTTCATCTGAGGTTGTATTTATTTCATTTTAAGATATGCAAAGGACCATCTCTTGTTATGTAAAATCTTAAAGAGGAGTTTTTGACAAATGGTTCCAACCTTTGGAAAAAGGTTGTCTGTCTACAGAGTGCACTACAATACAAAAATGTCAAATTTTGGGCAAACAAATGTTTTCACACATCACTGGAAAATATTTAATGGAACATTGAAACCATCAAAACAGCTCCCCCCCCCTGATGATACCCTCCAACCCCCTAACACTACAGCCCACAAAAAAACCCAAACAAAAAAACACTCCATTGTGAGAGGTGGATATATGGTTTTATGTTTAGTGTGCAAACTGAAACCAATCATGTATGTGGGTGGAAAACTGGTGAAAAGTGAATCTTGGTGGCTTTTTAACGTACCTACATAAATTGGTCTAAAGTAACCTGCTGCAGTTTCTCATTAAATTGCTTAGTAAGTTCAGCACACACGTTAATGTTTTTTTAGTTAAATCTCACAACTTTAAAGAAGGAGCAGGGAAACTTATACTAATACTCCACCTTTCTCCCAAGAAGTTTCCTATGGCGGTCTTATTGAGCCCCTCCTCTTTGTAAAGAAACTCTGCCACAGACTCTGCCCGCCATTCGAGAAGGCCATTTTCAACCAGGTACTGGACACCCTGAAGCAAGGGGGGAAATGGAAAGTCAGACATGTAAGAAATGAATTTGAAAACTAGGAGGACAAATTTTTAATCAGTGAATTAAATGTCTGTGGTGTGTTTTCATCGAGAAGGCAAATTAAGCGACAGGAAGCTTCGTGTTAAGTTTTGGCCACAGCTTTTAGTTCTTCTTGTCAGTGCTGCTAATTCTAACCTAGTCGTATCACACTTTAAAAAAGTTTTCTTCTTCTCCTTTTAAGTCACGGTCGCCACCAAGCACCAGCACACAAGATGTGAAGGGTTGAATGAATACCGCATGTTGTTATTGCTGCATCTCAAAAAGGTACTTAGAGACAGTTCTTCAAAATATGACTCTTAATTCTGAGTGCATACTCCTGCTAACCAAATCAATTCCACTTAGCACCCTTAACCCCAAGAAGACTATAAGCGTGTTATCCACCCACTTGTCTGCAGGCCTGAGCCCGCTCTGCACTCAGGCCTGCAGACACTCAGCTTTGAGCTGAAGACCCAGAAAGGAAGGAAGCAAAAAAAAAGAAAAAGAAAAAGATGGAGGTCGCAGTGGTGAAGTGGCGTCTCTGCCCCACTTCAGGGAACAGGATGTGGTTTTTCTCGCTTTTGCTCGTGTTGTGCGTCTGTGCCTGTGCACTGGTTGCACTTCTGAGCATCACATACACATCTCTCAACTCGACATCCGCTGTGTGTGGAGATATCTGTCACCGTGTTGCTGTTGACCTTCTGATACAGAGATGTTGAAGTGAGTGAAAGTAGAATTAAAACTTTTACTGTGACTAACAAAGTTTCCTTTAATCTCTTGAAATAAACAACACTGTGCATGTCAGAAGTAAATATAAAAGTATGCACTAAGAAATAGCACCATTTATGTATAATCTACAGGTATACAGCTCATGAGCAGTGACCCTACAGGTGTTGGCTCCTCCCCTTATCCTACTGGATAATGCTTGTGCCACCCACAATGGTTGGGTTACTGGATGAGGCACTGATATGCTGCTAAAGATTAAAGTTTAAAAATGCTGAAAAATAGAAACTATTATGTTAACAAACCTAGTCAAGGCTTAGGCACAAAGACAAACCTGTACATGAAGCCCAAGATGTGCCTTTAGTTCCTCTAATGGCCACTTGAAGGTGGCTTCAAATCAGTCCCCACAGACTCTCGTGTTAAAATACTGACCTTTTCAAGAAAAATGATTGTTTGTCCGTGTGGATAGCTTCCCCTTCATATACCCTTGGTACTTGTCTTTATTTTAAGACATAAATTAGGCGTTTTAATGTAAAGTTATTGGAGTCAAAGGTTAAAATAACTACTTGGTTACAGTTGCAGGACCTTCATTATAATTCTTACATGACATCATGATAAAAGTGACATCAATATCTGAGGCTACTTTAACAGAAACAGCACTGACACCCTTTTACTACAATTTAGTTTGTAAAAGAAACACTGAGGATGACTTAAAACAGAAATATAGCATATACCGATGTTTGGTTGACCCATCCATCTGTCTGGACCTCCACCCTAAACAGACTTTCTTGCTCTGATGTTTTTTGCAGTCATGTGACCACTGACCATGTGATGTTAAGGGTTAGTTGGTGAAAACCTCCTTGCAACTGGTTTGGTCTGACTAGTGGATTGCTAATTAAATGTTCACAGATGTTTATTTTCAGCTCGTGTCGCACTCGTGTCACACTTTTTCAAGTTTTATTTCTGCTCAGTGAGTAGTTAGTGCGTGCTTCAGACTGGTATCTCCCATATAAACTACAGGCGACTACATAAATCCATCTATAGCAACACCTAGCTTCTTTGTTTGCTCCTGTCACTGTCACTGGAAGATATGGAGTTTTTAAAAAAGTCTTACAAAGGATTGTCTTACTTTGTAGATTAAATTAAAAATCTTTCCTTAATGTATGAAAATGTGTACACACAAATATGATATCAACTCACTTTTTTGGAGTCCATGTTAAATTTCTTTTTCCCACGTAGGAATTTCCTGTTCCTCGCAACATTTTTACTGCAACAGAAGACAAAAAATGTTGTAATGTTATAAATCATAAAGTTTTGTAGCTCATTTTGTTGTTTATTTTGAACTGAGAGCTGTGTTTGTCTGTTTTTTCGTGTTGAATATGAGGAGCAGATTGCTGGATTAATGTTTGGTTTCCTTTACTTCAGCAGTTTTTGATTTACTAAACATAAATAATACATATATTGGTATAAAAGACAATGAAAAGTTAACTTTGTGACTGATCAATGTTCAAGTTAAAATAAATCATTTTTTCTGTGAATTCATTTATCACACTCCAAACTACTTTCCGATAACGAGCGCTTTGTGATAAGTGGTCGGTGTTTTTGTGGCGTGCGTGCAGCAGTACTCAGAAACTGAGGTTGCGATGCCAGTAATGCAGCTATGTGTAAATGTAGTGTCACACTAGACTATTATCGCCTCATAAGTGCAACAGCAAAAAGCAGAAACTCCAAATAAGGACTCCCCATAGTGTCAAAAGACATTTTTCTCTCCAAATTTCTGTGACTGTAAGCGTGCTCATTAACTTTGTTTTATTACAGCTGGTGCTTCAGTTCGTGCCGGATCACAGTGTCTCCTCCAAAACACATTGTCTCTAATTACCAGCCTCCAAAGATGACTAAAAACTTTTGAAACATTTAGCAAAATAATGGGTAAAAGGTTAAAATAAAGGGTAGCACAGATGTGAAGTACCTGAATTAAACTGTGTGGATTTGTTTTAAAAGGAAAGCAGTAAAAATTGCTCTTTGTGGAACTATTTATGGAGAAAGTGATTGCAAGTGTCAAGTGAAAAGGCTTGACAAGCAAATTAAACAGAGGGCCCCTGCCCCTCCTGACTGCTCAAGGCCACCACCAGCATATAGGTTATAAAATACCTCTCCGTCTGTGATATTAAAGGCATATACACGTTCATTTTGGTCCAGTATTATTAGTGAGTCCCAATGTGTGGACCACAGCCCCCTGTAGGGTGGTTTAGGTACTGCATATGAGTCGGGAAAGGTTGTTTTAATCACTGTAAAAAAATTCTAATTAAATATTTCCAACAAAAAGCAAAAATAAAAATGAAACCATTTTATATCGTGTAAACGATGGACGTAGCTACACCAGCCAACAGTTTGCGAAATCTCTTTATGAAGTCGCAATTTGAGCTTTTGGGTTTCTTGAACTACTAGCTAGCTAAAACAAGAGCTGAATCTGATGATAAAACTGTGCTTTTTTTTGGCTAATAACTCATCAATCACAAATAAATACAAGATGACCTGAAATTATCAACTAATGAGCTCATCAGGAAAATATTCCCTGGGAGAAAAGGAGCTGAGAGCAGTTTTCCAATGGAAAATCCTTGTGTGAGATTGAAAAACTAATGGTTGTCAGCTGGTTGCCAGCTAGTTGTATTGTGGTTATATTCTTAGTTAAAAGCAAAGGGTTTCCCTGATGTGACAAAAGTATCACTTAGAGATGCAACTAAATGTTTGGGCCACAGAATATTTACAGATTACATAGTGGGCTTTGGGATTCTAAATATGGGAATGGTTGGTCTGAAAAGTGGCATCCTGGTCTAATTGGTGGTAAACCTAACACTAACAACCTAAAACAGTTAATCCGATTTGTTTATCAGGCTTGTGCAGTGCATCATCACACTGAAATGCCCCTGCTTCTGACTTGGTCAAATGCAAATCTGAGTAAAGGTGGCTGTGCGACTGAGCATTACGTGTGGTGTAGGAGACTAAGCTGAATCAAAGTGTCGCTTAAACAAGAGGAAGAAGCCATGCTGACTCAGAGAATAGCTGCTATAAGAATGCTTGTCCTCATACTCACTTCTGCTCCTTCAGTTCAGGGCTGTGGATTTTAGGCATGACGTGATTGATCTCCAATCTGAGTTTCTGCAAGAAAGAAGGCAGTGACGTTAGAGAAAGACCAAGGTTTGGTGTTACATCACAGATACTCGCAGACTCAATGATTCATGGTCAGTTTGTCGGCTATTATAAAGCAGCCTTCAAATCCTTCATATCTCAATTAAATGTTATGTACGAATGGCCTTTTGTGCGCTGTGAAAAACTCTGCCGAGGCTGCTAGGAGTGGGTGCATACAGCAGAATAACGAGGCATTTTAATGAAAGACCTTAGAGGAAAATATTCACCGCAGTACCTGAATGTCATCCAGCAGCTCAAACTCATGCGCCTCACCCTGCCTCCTCGCTTCTGGTGGGAGTTTGATTGGAGCTGTTGGGTGACAGAAAGCATCAGTTACACTTCAGGATGGGGATAAATACACTTGATAATGCATTAATTAGCCATGCAACTCTGTGGACTGTCTTGACAACCCCCCCCCCGCGCTCATTTTCACACACATTCATATATCACACCTTCACCCTTCACAGGTTAAAGAAGTGGTCAATCAACACGCTTAAAATAGCTGCTTTTCTTCCTCTTTTGAACAAGAAGGGTTACTTTGAGTGCAGTGCAGCCACTAAAGCAGAATTTAAGTCCAAGTAATTTTTTTTATAACATTGTAAAAAAGTTCAGTTTCCTTCCTAGGCAAAGACATTATTGTGCATCGAAAGTAATATGAAAATAGCATGATATTCAAAGCAGCAGTTGTAAGCAGTTTGAGTTCTAAACTAAACCACACAAATAGTCAACACAAACATCATCAAAACCACTTTTAGTTTTAAAGAAGCGGCAGCTTATGACAACGATTGAAAGTAAAAGATTAATAGGCATACCTTTTCCCCAGAGGAAGCTGTCTTTTCTGCGTATGGCCATGTTGTTGATGGTGCAGAGCGACTGACGGCTGCACAGGAAACAAACTCAGTCAGAGTGAAAAGAGGGCCGGCACTGCCATTCGGAGACACAGCAGCGACACTGGAGGCGCTCCAGAGCTCAGCCAACAGCACCGCTTACAACTCGTCTGATGATGTGAAACATGGTAAAATGCCCATTGAGCAACAGACAGCTCATTCATGACCTTATCGCTATTACACGTTATTACACAAACACTGCAGCTGTGACCACTAAAGATAATGTCATAACATCAACAGGATGAAATCAGGCATTTTTAATTTAAAACAATGGCGATTTTTCTGAGGTGGTGGAGAAGACATTCAAATGCACTGCTTTCACAGAAGCACTCCAGTTTATGAATATTGGATCAGCAGCTAATGCTTAAGCTATTAAAATATTTGTTTATTCAAAAATGACTGAGGAATGCTGATAAAAACGCATAAATGACTTAAATCTGAGGAACTCAAATTGCTGACAGGAACGATGTAGGCTGAAGCTTTCGCTTAAAACACCCACACTTCATACAGAGGATATTGTAAATATGTATTCTGCACTGCAACACTTTTACAACTAAAGTTAACAAAAAAGAAAGAAAAAATGAAAAATGAAACGGCCTTCACAGAAGCACACTGTGTTAGAAATAAAAAAATGAAAGCCAGCTGCAACATGGACGTTACTAATGTGTCCTAATCATGAGGGTTTTTTTCTGTTTTCATTTGGATGTGCGCGAGTGTCCTGGAAAAGCTTTAAAGCCTTCACATGAGTTATGAAGTGCACCAATAGCACAACACGCCACTAGCAACGCCAGACAGTGTAAATGTGAATGAAAATATGTTGCCTGGTTCATAATAGTGCAACAAAGGTTCTGTGTATTATACTGTTATATGTATATGCAAAGTGGTTATATATACACACACACACACATAACATATAACGTACTGTAGCCTCACAGTAAGATGGTTTTGGGTTTGAGTCATGCAGACATGCACTTACTGAGGTTACATGTGGGCTAATCGGAGAGTCTCAGTTGGCTGTAAGTTTGAATATGAGTGTAAATGGTTGCCTGTTTCTTTGTGTTAGCCCTGTGACAGACTGGTGAGGGTGTACGCTGCCTCTCGTGCTAAGACAGGCTCCAGCCTCCACCCTTAATTGGATAAGCAGAAGAAAATGAATGCACATATACATAAAAGTATAAGAATAACTATTGCACGTTAGATTTCTCTGTTGTAAAGCTTCGTTTTGACTACATGGAGCAGTCCAGTCATTTGTAGCGCTGGTGGTTTGGGGGCATGTTTAGTGATTCGCTGCAGATCTTGTGGAAAGAGAAGACCCAATGATCATCACTGTCGTCACCACGCGCTGCAGGGACTTCCAGTTAACCGTCCCGACATCACAGATATGCACAGGGTAGGTCATTTCTTCTCTATCAGCACAAAAAGAGCAGATGCTGCTGTGACAAGGACAGGATATGTGTTATCTGTACGACAGCCTCCACTGTGGTGTTGTTGACAACATGTAGTGTGCAGCTATGCTGGCTTCGGATTTCAACGATGATCTCTTTGGTTTAGTTGACATTCTGTTCCAAGTTGTTATCAATGCACCACTCCACCAGTGCAAGGACTTGCTCAGTTTTTCCAAACCCTTTATGTTCAAGAAAAATATAAAGTAAGTAAGAGGATTACCCATCCGTTAAGTGGAGAGAACGCACGCAGACATGAGAAGAACATGAAAAAGGGCCAAAGCCAGGACTCAAAACAGGAACCTTCTTAGGCAGCAGTGCTAACCACTGCCCACCATATCTGGAAATTGTAGCAGTTAAAGATGCAAAATCTAAGACTGATATTTAAAAAAAAAAAACTGTTAATGACAATCAGAAATTTTCAGCACAATGTGAAGTGAAATGGTGTGATGTTACATCAAAGAGGTCTGTGTCAGGAAAGTTGTTCAGGGAGAGAAAACACACAGGGAGGTACTGCAAAGTGAGCATAATGGGTATCCACGTATGTGAAACACGCTGTCTAACCTTGTTAGATCTCCATGGTAACCTGTACTGAACCCATAACCCGACGTTGTTTGACTATGAGCCTTTCTGGTAATGCCCCAAAAACCTTTAAAAAAGGTTAATTTATTTTAATTTCATGCCTAATAAGGTGCTACACGTGCAAAATATTTGCGTCACAGGAACCTAAAAGGGAAAATGTTTTTACAGGAGAGGGAGAGAAAATGTACTTTCCTCTGCCGCCACATCACAGCAGTGAGATGAAGCATCAGCTACGTTTTCATCTGCATGAAGGCAACACTTGAAAAGAGCAGACTTCTTTCATTTTTAAATATGAGGCCCCACCTAGTGGGATGTCACGTTTCTAAACACCAGAGATTGTTGCTATATTTCAGTGTGTCAGTACTTTTGGACTCCTTCAGCCTCGACAGCAACAAGTTTTCTATTTTTAAAGAAAGACTGACATAAGTCCTAAAAAGTTTATAAATGTTCAGTTCTTCAAAAAAGAAATTCTGATTCAGCAGAAAAAGGAGGAAGCAGAAAGAGACAGGCACTTTAAGCAGCTGATATGTTGCTTCTTTTATTTCCTTCAACCATACGGTGTATGGAGTGTATGGCTGTGGTAATAAAGGACAATTTTACACAGTCTTCAAGCTGTTGGACAACAGTGGAGCTCTGTGGACACTTCGGATAAATAAAAAACAGTGATAAAGATATTACGAGGCAGAAGATATGCTACACAGTAAATTTAATTAATCTATTTCATTATGAAAAGTAATACTTTTGGAGGATATACAGTAAATAAGTTGAATTTTTCATTCAACCGCTGACGGGAAGGTCTAAAAAGTTAATGTTTCAGTAATTTTGTTTCAGGACGTCAACTGTTTCTCTGAGGATTCTTTTTTATTAGAGGAGTGAGATTAAGACATGAGAAGAGGAAGGACAGATCTACAAGAATCTGCAAACTGAGTAAACTGAGAAAGGGGGAAGTTACCAAAATAACTGAGAAGAAACAAGGGAACTAAACCAAAGAAACAAGGAAACAAAGACAGACAAGGAGAAATTGGGTGACCCTGGGAAATAATTATAAAAAGATGTTATCAATAAAACTCCACACTAACACTAATAAAGATGACCTTCATGCTTTAGACTGCTTTAAACACTGCGCTTCTCCTCCTGGATCGGACATACTGTTGTGGGGTGTCAAACGTATTATAGTTCCTGGGCCACCTGCAGTCTGATTTAACCAAGAAGCTCTAGGCTGTAAAACTGCTGAATAATAAATGATAACATTTTCCCCCTTTTTAAGTGTAAATAAGTACTTTCTGAGAACTTTTGCATGCAATGATTCATGAGCAGAAGATAGCTGAGGTCAAATAAATGTAATTTTAACAATATGTGTCACTTTTTCCACTTTTCCACTCTACTGTCATTACGAAAGAGATGCTTCTGTCATAACCAGAAACCAAGCACCTCAGTGCAGCTCCCTGACTTGTAGGAAAAATACAGTGAAAAGGCTTAAAAACGATGTCGACATAGTCATACACTACAGAAGTATACAGTATGTCATCAGACCTCCAGCTCCTTCGCTCCATGACCTCAATAAACACGTTCTTACCAGTTTATGTCTTATTTAACACATTTCCTAAATTAAGGTCCTCATTAGAGTCAATAAAGACTCAGTGCCAAAAGATTCTTAGTCACCAAACACCAAGATGATGATGGTAAAACACAGTCCATTTCTAAAAGGTCTTATTGAAGGGAGAGGATGAACTGAGGGGCAGCACTAAGGTCCAGCATAAGATTCATGTGAATTAATTTAAGCTGTGACTCATGAGAAGCAACTTTATTCCAGGAGTCCAGATGCAATTGAGGCCCATAGGTCAACTTTAATGTGGAACAAATGGCAAAATCTGCAAATAGACAAAAACAAGTCATCGAGTGTACGGAGGTGGATTTTTCTGTGCAATAAATCAGATATATCTTAGACCTCGTGAGTCAGGATCATTGTCTTTTTATAACCTTTTGCTCTGTGATTCACTTACTGGGACTCTTCATAGTTCCTCTTTGTTTTCCTCCACAATAAACTCTTGATTGAAAAGACAAACTATCCAGTTTTTAGAGCCACATTTGCTGTCAACAGAATATTCCCTCACAAAGCACTTTATCAGGACCAGTAGTCAGCCAGTCATTTGGCAGGGCACAACATAAAACCTTCCTTCAGTTAACATGATTCTGGCAGGACTGCTGGCAGCAGATAGGCTGGTTTGCGAGAGTTCGGTCAGAAAGATGGATGAGCAGCAGTTGTTTGGATGGACACTCTTTGCTGATGCCAGAGTTCAGAGGTGTTCAGCCCCCTTCCTTCAGAGAAAAACAGAAAAAACAAATGTGAGCCTGCAGTGGGCACAGGCTCACCTTCTAGTGTTAAAGTTTGGTATTAGCAGCATGAATGCACAGCCTGTAATGGGACTGACCCAAAGCTGCAGTTCCTCTAATAGCCACTTGAGGCTGCTGCCAAATGTTAAACCCCACAGACATTAAATTTCGAGGCATACTGAGAAAAAGGAGTCAATTTTATAAATGTTGGTCATTCTAAGTTTCAAAAATGAGGATCATTTAGATTATGCTCATTGGCTTTCACAGTCAGATCAACCCCTCTCTCCTCACATCAAGTTTCAACACAAAGATGATGATGGCAAAAATCCTCGGGGCTTCAAACACCAATGGATGATGTCATGATGGCGACATTCATATTATCTTTTTCATCTGCCTCTTAAGTCTGACATCATCAGCCGTCATTGAGAGTTTAAAACTGTCTAAATTCCTTCATTTGTAATAAAATGATCAGTGTGGCTGCTCTACCAGGTGTATCAATAAAGTTTAACATCCAGGAGTCCATGAACAGAAGTTAGCATTTAGTTAGCTTCCAGTTCCCATCTAAATATGATATACTATGAGGGATTTCTGAAAGCCTAAAATATACAGCTCTGCTATCACTTTGGATAAAATGAAGAAGGAAAATTAAGCAGCAAGGATGTTTGTAGGGTTACTGAAGTTGGGCCAGCTGGCATATAATGGTACGCTGCGTGTTGGCTAGCTAAAGAGCTATGGTTAGGATATTAAAAACACTTTTGCAGAGTGAAGCTGGAGGATTCATTTATTTTTTTTCCAATCAATTAAATATGAGAGCCCCAGATGGGTAGCGACGAATGCAATCACACGAAAGGAAAAACATGGTGAAAACAGACCAAACTTCATCAGGACAGCATCTGAGATAATCCATCCAAAATACGAGGTTAGTCATTTATATATTGCTGCATGATTTGGATTACTCATTATAAAAACCTCCTGATCTTCAGCTTCATGTACTCATTCAAGTCTTTGTTAGCCTCAGAGTGATGCTTTTCTGACCTGTTCAAATATTTGGTGTCTGGCAAACTGTGTTTTAAAAACAAAGCTTTAAAATGTGCTGCAGATGAATGGCAGTAATAAAAACTGAGAGAGGCCAACAGTGATCACTGACTGTTTTTAAGGGCTTGTTCAGATTGAATAGAACAAAATACAAAATATTAAAACACGTTAAAATGACAACAGCCTTAATAAACATAGTGTAATTTGGACCCGGAAGCAGGGTTTATATGTCATCCCTTAACAACCGAATGGTGGCTTTTATATGGAATTTTTTTATATGAAACAAAAGACTAAAAAAGTAACAAAACAAAAAAAGCCCAAACAGAAGACAGCCAAAATTTGTGAAAAGGTGCTGCAATGCAGAAGAGAATTCAGAGTACAGGAGACAATCTGTCAAGAACTTGGAAGTACATACACTAGATTTCAGCGTATATGCTGAGTAAAAAATTTGCTTAAACGGAAACAAAGGGAGGAAGTGCAACTACCGGCGATGAAAAGGAAATGATTACTTTTTTATGCCTGCAGGTTGGCATACAACCTGTGCTGTGTAAAGTCTGCTGCTGGTGGTGTAATGGTGTGGAAAGTTTCCATAGCACACTGAATGTTGTTTTCAGTGTTGTTATTGACGATTTGAGTCCATTTACGGCCACAGTTTGCCATCTTTCAGTGGCTATTTCCAGTATCAAAATACACAGAATTGTCTCTTTCCTGGTCACCAGCTCTGAAACCAATTACAAAAGTCCCTTTGGGATGTGCTGGATTCACATCATAACAGTGCAGCTAACAAACCTGCAGAAATAATGTGAATCTCAAATAAACATTTCCCACATCTTGTCCAGACCAAGAAATTAGGTTGTTTTGACAGCCAAGAGAGGTTCAGTGCATTAGTATTAGTACAGCGTTCCTAATGAAGTCCTCACTGAGTGTATTACTGCTGTTAAAGAAGCACTTCAGTTGTTAAGCATACTGACTATTCATTTATGAATGTGTCATAAAATATAAAACAAACCCTGATTTCATTATTTAATGCCTCTCTATGGTTCAATTGAAGCTGCGCATGCAAACATTGTTAATCATAAAGGAGATAGTATACACAAACAGGGAAGGTTTGGTTGAGAATATTACTTTAAGTTAGCGTGTCACTGTGCTGCTGCAGGAAATACTGACAGAATGTGACTCTGTGTTACCAAAAAACTAATTCGGCACAGACATGAATAGGCCAGATAAGTCTCTCAGATGGGTTGTTCTGAGCTGACCCTTGTCAAATTAGATCTGTTGCCACCAATGCCAATCAACTGGAGTATTTATTACGAGATAAGGTAATCTGCCTGCTGCAGACTTTTCTGACTGCATCGCTTTGACTCGCTGTAACGGCTTTCATCATTGTAGTCTGTCCATTATGAAGAATCCATTGTTCCCACTGCTCCATTCATAGGAGAATAGTTTGTTGCAAGGCAAACCACAAAATGGATTTAACGGGGTGCTGGATATTTGTGCGGCGGTCCAAGATGTTCTTCGGCCTTGGATTTTTGTTTCTTACTGAAAAGTCACTCTGAGAGCTGTGAATAAAAAAGGACCGCAAAAAGATACAAAACAATCACAAGTGGCATAAAACATAGACACAAAATAACAGATGAGACCAAATAGGATGCAATAGGGACACCAAACAATCACAAAAGAGATGTAAAATAATCAAAAAGAGACTTAAAAGCAAAAAAAAGAGAAAGTAGCCACAGAGCCTCTAAACAACCCAAAGATATACAAAAGAACTACAAACAGAAAAAAGATACAAATTAACCACAAAGGGACACCAAACAACCAAAAATATCACAAAACAATCTTAAAGAGAAACAAATTAACCACAAGGAGACACCCAACGGAAAATAAGAGATCCAAAACCCCCACAGAGACGTGAAAGAACTACAGACACAAAATAATCCAATTTAATTTTATTTCGATAGTGCCACATCAAAGCAATCGCTGGTGGTGTGCAATACTCTAAGATTTGGTATTGATCCGATACCGAGTAAATACAAGGCCGATTATTGCCGATACGGATACTTTTTAGTAATTAACATAGATGCATCACCATTGCTAAATGTGAATGGGTTTTCATGACCTTTAAGTGTTTGGGGGGATTTTTCCTTTAAGTTATTAATGAGTTAAAACCCAGGACAGGAATACTATAATGAGTAAGTCTGTAGCACATCTAGTTGTAGTTTAAATATAATAATCATACTGTATCTGTTTCATGGTTAACACAAAGGGGTAATTACATTCAATCAAATCTGAGCCATATTATAATTGGAATGTTTGCTTTAATTCAATTATATCAAGGTCTCAATGTAATTTATACTTTTTTAGTTGATTAAAATAAGAATTAGCCTGCTGGACTTTAAAAATTACAGCAATGCTGAAGATAACTAAAATATTACTGTTACCACCATCATATTTCTGGATACTCTCTGCCATGCTGCGCTGCTGGGCAGCCTGGCTAGCTGAACATGCTTGCTTCTTTGTCTAGCGCTGCTGAGACACGTGACATGACCAAACTGTGGCTGCTCTGCGCTGTGACACTTGAAAGCAGCGGCACTTACACAGGCAGCCAGGTTGCCCCTTTGCAGCAGTGCATGCAGAAACTAAAGTATCAATCTCATTACACATGGATTGGATCGACCCGCCCACCACCAGCAATCGCCTCAGGCACTTTATATTGTAAGGTGATGACCCAGTTCTACAACAATAGACCTAAAATAGCTAATTAGAATTACAAAGGAGATACAAAGAAACCCAATTAGAGAGACTTAAAATAACCAAAAAGAGGTACCAAACACTCACAAAAAGACACACTTAAAACATCTGTAAAGAGGCACTAAATAAAACCCTACACATAAACTGAGCACAAAGAAGCCACAGCATGCATTTAAGGGAAATTAATCACAAAGTTTAGATAAACTAAGTTTATGGAAGAGTTTAAAATCTAAAATTACCCAGCTCTTCACTAGTCTGATGATTCAGTCTAATGTCACATTACCCCCCTCTGTGTCCTCCTGCCACTTTTGGCATAAATGCAAAACCATATACAGTACAGATTGGTTCAGAAACATTTGTGCAGAAACAGTTTTCTTCTTTTTATATTTGCAATCAAGATGTAACCGAAGGGTTTATTTGGTTTTAATACAAGATATGCAACAATCTCTTTCAACTGACTATCTCATCTGGCTACCTTTGTAGTGGAAGATTTAATATCATTTATTATCCAGTGTTTACACAGACAGATAACTGCATGGGAAAAGTGGGCACATGCCCAGGGCATTAAGGTTTTATTATTGTATAGCATACAATGTTTATTTAAAAGGTATTAGTTAGTAGCATGATTACTGTTAGTCTGGTGGGAGAAAGGCAAACTAAGAGAAAAGTCAGAGCATAAACTGTCAGCAGATGTGTCAGAGTGCCTGGATGCTAATGCTGCTAGAATGAGTTCACAGGATGACTGCAACATTAGGATGAGTGATGTTTGTGGTGCAGCAGTGCTCACACTACCAAACCAACTGTCTAAAGTTAAGAATTTTCTCTGGCCCCTGTTGAAGGCTACTGAGGAAAATAGCTTTTTTTCTTATGATTTAGGATGTTAAAAATCAACTGAATTGAATCTGAAGCGGGACTTTAACAACTGTATTTTTCTCTCAAGAACCTCACAGAAAGTTAGTCCTTAGCAGGGGCAGTTCCAGATGTTTTACATGGGTTGCCTAGAAAGGGAGCCAAGAACAAGATATCTATATTATAAATATTTTATTATATTAAATAGTTTAAAATCGGAGCAACATCTAATGTAGAAAAACTGTAAAAAACACGCACATAATTTCATGGACATGAAGCTTTGAGTGTTAATACAGATTTGTTACATGAAAAGTTGACCTACACACAGCAGAAGACCACGCCAGGTGGAACACCTGTGATCTAAGAACTGGAAACTGAGGCTGCAGTTCACACAGGCTCTCCAAATTGGACAATAAAATATTGGAAAAACGTCCCCTGGTATCATGAGTCTTGATATCTGGATGGATCAGATATTTTGGCCACTTAGTAACAAATTTAGATCGTTTAAAAGTCACAGCATACCTAAATATTGTTGCTGACCATGTAAATCCCGTTAACCTTCTTCTGATGGCTGCTCTTGGGAGGATAAGGTGTCCCAAAGCTCAGACTGTTTTAAAATGGCTTCTTCAACATGGCAGGGAGTTCACTGTACTCAAGTGGTCTCCACAGTCACCAGATCACGATTCAACAGGGCACGGAACAATTGACAGAAAAAGTGTGGAGTTTATACCAGTTTTTAAATTGTGTTGATCGGCCACGTAAAACCAGAGTTATGATAAAAATATCTGCAATGTTTGGTTTTCTTCCTGAATACTGTCGTTGTTTATATTTACTGCAGGAAGAAACAGTAAAAACTGCGTTTTATAAGAAAAACACTGGAAAGCCTGTGAGCAAAAACACAATCAAAAAACCCCAGCCTTTCCTATTCGTCGAAAAATGTACCATGTCGACCAATCAAAAAATGATATGGCAACATGGCATTTATTGTTTAGGAAGGTGGAAGTTTTAGGAGTGACGGCGGTGTTTTGAGATGTGAGAGATTTGCGACGTTTAGCGCAAATCTTGTGTAGTTAGTGTGTAGTGTAGTCAGTAGTTTTGTTGTGTGTGTCAGAACAATGAGGCAACTACTGAATGTTACAGGTGTTACAGGAGTGATACATCTCCTGTTGTCAGGCCTGCAGGTATCAGGCTGTTGTTCTCCTTTATCTCATAGTGGACAGAAATAATTTTTTGGAGTGGCACAAATAATTTGTGTGGCATCAGATTCGATGCAGAACAGCTGATTGTTCTGTAAATAGTTTGAAATGTTTGTTTAAAAAATGCCTTGGCTGCATTTTTAGGTAAACAGCTGCAAAAAACTTCGTTGTTCGCATAACTCAGTTACTTTTTTGAAGAAGTAACTATATAATTAACTGCCCAACATTGGTCATTATTTACTGTATTTTGCAGACAGAGTTACAGGACTCTCTCCCAGACCACAGACTCATACTCATAATACAAATCAGAGCTTTAGTTAAAAGAAGAAAGTTTTGTTTTCAAAATTGGAGTTCAAGTTACTTTTTACTTCCAATAGTGTTAACATGCTACACAGGTCATGAACAAGATTTGTTTTTTTAATTTTCATTGTAAGTGGGCTAAAGCAGTTAATTAAAAGTAGTCAAACATAAATGCTGTAATTTGATTATTTTAATAAACCATGTAACTTGGATGGATTCGATGCTGGCGTGACCACAGTGCACACGTCTGCTGTTGCTCACAGTGGTCCAAGAGACCGCTCAGGGAATTTGTGCGTTCACTCAGACACATGAAAAATTAGAGGGAACATTGGAACTGAGGTATATGTAACCTATGATACCTAAACAGATTAGATCAGAACTGTAACTCAGTAAACCTTATGAGTAAAAGTACTCAGTTACATGCTTTCCATTGTTGGACACTATAAGATTAACTCTATCCTCATGGCTTCAGTTGGGGATGAGGGGGGTCATGTGCCCAGTGCTCAGGAAGAACAGTGCTCACTGCACTTTCATTCAGATTAAAGTGTGTGTTTGACTCCTAAAGATGTTTATGTTGTGTTGCACATGGCAGGTACAGAAAGCAACAGAAGAGCAGTAATCTAACAAGATGTCAAAAAAAGCGAATGCAACAAACACAAACTCAAAGTAATGTGGCTGAAGTTGTAAGCTGCCTCGTGCTATGAATGTACGTTTTTCTAATGGAGTCATTTGGCAGAGACGTAGACAGACACTTACATCGATCAGTATGCGGCTCCAGTCTCTATGAGCCTTGATTCAGTCAAAGCAAAAATAATTGCCTCCAAAGTGGGCTCCAGCAGCTGCGGTGGCGACGGTCTGAAACAGCAGCAGCGAGTCATGAGGACGAAGCGGTTTGAACCTGCTGCATAAAGCGCAGGTGCGACAGAAGAGAGGCAAAATTGTCCTTGATATTGGTAATTATTGAGGTGCCATCCATCCCATTTTGTTCCATTTAGAATCTCCTCGCCTGCATAAACAAGTGTACTCAGTGTTTTGATTTGGTCATTAAGTCCCAACAACAGGCCCTCATGCCAAAGCAGACACGCTTCCACATGTGAAACTTTGATTTCCAACACTCCTCTTTAGCCTCTCGCTGTGTTTGACTAAGTTGCCACGGTAACCACATATCTATAATGCAAATGCCGCCTTGTCAGATCCGTGAGCTTTAGGTAAGGAAAGCAGATCTATTTACAGCAGCGGTGTGTAGGCATAATGCACTATAACAGTGTTGGAAAGTCACATAAAATGTAGCAGCTAAGTATCTCTGCTGGATACTCACATTATGTTATATAACAAACATTTGATACAGTAAACAGTGTACTTATGACATCATCGTTAAATGAAACAATCGAACTGCAAAAAGTCAACAGAAAAAACAAACAGTTATTTGAAATGGACTGGCGTGCAAAACGTGTTCCGATTCATTTTTAATCCGAGCAGCAAACCCAGAGCTGAAAAATAACGTCAGTGAAAATCTGCAGTTCCTCTAATGACCATGAAATAGTGTTAAAAAGCTCAACTTTACAGCAGAAATAATCATGTTTACAGCATGCAACAATATACAGCTCTATACAGGGTGAATTCCTGTATTACTAATCCATTTGGATACCAGTAAAGTAATTTAACAGCTTTACCAGCTAAACTGAATCACTGAACTACACCTTGTCTGTCCAAAACTATAACACATGTATATACAAGATGTTTAATAGGTGGTATGGCTATCTCCCATCTACACATGACATATCAGAAATGCAGAAAGACCTACACTTCTCTGCCAGTGCGTAGGTGGGCTTTGTTCTGCTCAAACAGAACCAACAAATATCAGCAAACACACAAAACTGTTTTTTGTGACTTTTGTGACCATGCAAACACTGCACTACACAGTTTAGTGCAGGCTACACTAATGTTATTGTAGGATCTTTACCTTACAATATAAAATGCCCTGAGGCTGTTTATGTTTTGAATTATGTTTGAGCAGAACAAAGCCCACCTGCACACTGCCGGGGTGCCGCAAGACTGACACAAGTACCACACGGCACTTTCATGGACATCCTGGGTTGCAGCAACAACTTGGACATGCATGCCATGCCAGCATCCAGCAGGCGGTGTAGTCCAGCCTCAGTCACCTTGAGTCAGTTGCACTACAGTGGCACTAATGACGTTGATATTGTGTGGACCCTTTTTGTGTCACATGACCAATGGCTGGAGAATGGAGTGCACCAAACTGATTCTGAGGTGCAAAAGTTCATTTATGCTCAGTAAACAAATTACCAACTTGAGTGACATCCCGTTCTTAATCCACAGGATTTAATGTGATCTTGGTCCACCCTTTGGACCTATAACAGCTTCAATTCTTCTGGGAAGGCTTCCCGCAAGGTTAAGGAGTGACTTTATGGGACGTTTTGAACATTCGACACTGATGTTAGACGAGAAGTCCTAGTTCATAGTCTCCACTCTAAATGATCCCAAAGGTATCCATGGGGTTGAGGTCAGTTCTTCCACTGCAAACTTGCTCATCTATTATGGACCTCGCTTTGTGGAAGGTGCCCAGCTATGTTGGAACAGGAAGGGGCCATCGCCAAACTGTTCCCACAAAGTTGGGAGTATGAAGTTGTCCAAAACGTTCCTTTGGACAATTCCTGAAATCCTGAACTCCTTAAAAACAACCCCACACCACCAAACTTTACACTTAACACACTGCACTCAGAGAAGTACTGTTCTCCTGCAAACTGCAAAAACCAGACTCACCCATCATATTGTCAGACAGAGAATCAGAATCAGAATCAGAATGGGGTTTATTGCCAATGTTGAGCAGGTTTACAACATTAGGAAATTGCTGCGGTGCTTCAGTGCAAACATGCTGTCATAAATAGCACTTAAATAGACATGGAAAAAAATAAAAGTAGGGATAAGAATTAAAAGTGCTACGTGGAAAGATATGTGCATGAGATATACATGAGATATATACATGAGAATAAGAATTAAGAGTGCTATGTTGAAAGATATATACATGAGTGCAGGTGGTGATCAGTGCCAAACATAGAATGATGCAGTGACACAGCGTAGGGTCATGTGTTAGTGGTGGGAACAGTCATATGGTTATTGTTCATGTGTCCAACAGCAGAGGGGAAGAAACTGTTCTTATGGCGAGAGGTTCTGGTGCGAATGGACCGGAGCCTCCTGCCTGAGGGGAGCAGGTCAAACAGACTGTGTCCAGGGTGAGAAGGGTCAGCTGAGATCCGAGCTGCACGCCCCAGTGTCCTGGAGGTGTACAGGTCCTGCAAAGATGGGAGTCTGCAGCCAATCACCTTCTCAGCAGAGCGCACAACACGCTGCAGTCTCTGTTTGTCCCTGATAGTGGCTCCAGCGTACCACACAGTGATGGAGGAGGTGAGGATGGACTCGATGATTGCAGTGTAGAACTGCATCATCGTCCGTGTTGGCAGGTTGAATTTCTTCAGCTGCCTCAGGAAGTACAACCTCTGCTGGGCTTTCTTGATGACGGAGGTGATGGTGGGCTCCCACTTCAGGTCCTGGGTGATGGTGGTACCCAGGAAGCGGAATGAGTCCACAGAGGTGATGGGGGTGTCAGTCAGGATGATGGGGGGGAGTGGGGCTGTGTGCTTCCTGAAGTCCACAATAATCTCCACTGTCTTCTGGGCATTCAGCACCAGGTTGTTGTGGCTGCACCAGGACACCAGACGTTCAACCTCCCTCCTGTAGGCAGACTCGTCCCCGTCCGAGATGAGTCCAATAACGGTGGTGTCATCTGCAAACTTGATTAGCTTGACAGACTGGTGGGTGGAGGTGCAGCAGTTGGTGTACAGGGAGAAGAGCAGAGGAGAAAGAACACAGCCCTGAGGGGAGCCGGTGCTGATGGTCCGGGAGTCCGAGACATTCTTTCCCAGCCTCACATGCTGCTTCCTGTCCGTCAGGAAGTCAGTGATCCACCGGCAGATGGGATCAGGCACATTCATCTGGGAAAGCTTGTCTCGGAGATGGTCTGGAAGGATGGTGTTGAAGGCAGAGCTGAAGTCCACAAACAGGATCCTGGCGTAGGTTCCTGGGGAGTCCAGATGCTGCAGGATGAAGTGTAGGGCCATGTTGATGGCGTCGTCTACAGACCTGTTGGCTCTATATGCAAACTGCAGGGGGTCCAGGAGGGGGGCCGTGAGGGTCCTGAGATGGGAGAGAACTAGGCGCTCAAAAGACTTCATGACCACAGATGTCAGAGCCACGGGTCTGTAGTCATTTAGTCCAGTGATCCTAGGTTTCTTGGGGACAGGGATTATGGTGGAGGACTTGAAGCAGGCAGGCACATGACATGCCTGCAGTGAGGAGTTGAAAATGCCAGAAAACACTGGTTCATCCTGATTCATCACTCCAGAGAACACGTCTGCACTGCTCTGGAGTCCAGTGATGGTGTGCTTTATTCGCTGCATCCAACACTTTGCATATTGCATTGTTAGGGTTAGGGTTGCATTAAAAATGTGATGAAATTCCTTAAACCTGCTTTCTAATGGCCAGCAGGGGGCGACCCCTTCGGTAGCAAAAAGTTCAGCTGTAAAGATGTTTGAGAAAATTAGCCCATTTCTCACTTAGAGATGTAGTCTCTTTAATATTATCACTACAATTGATTTATGACTTCAACTTTTATGATTTGTGTTAGCTCCTTGGAAAACAGAGTGATTAGTACTACAGCAAATAAATCAAATCAAATCAAATCACTTTTATTGTCACATCACATGTGCAGGTACATTGGTACAGTACATGTGAGTGAAATTCTTGTGTGCGAGCTTCACAAGCAACAGAGTTGTGCAAATATTAGGATATTTATAGTGTATTTGTTCTCACAGAAGCTTCATAATCATGAAGTTTGGCTTCATAATTTTGCACTTAATAGATTTCAGGCAATACGCAACTCAGAGAGATACAAGTGAATAATAATTAATTTAATTACATTAATTAAATCCCAGAAAACGTGCAGACATACTGAAAAGGAAAGAAAAGAACAGTAAGAATTCAGCACGTGGCAGCAAAATCACCCGATGTAAAAAGTAAATTTCTGTTTATGTTCTTAAATAATCCTTTTTTACCGGTACCACTTTACTGTACTCAGACTTTAAAAAAAGATGTTTTAAATAGAGCCATCACACAGACAGAGAAACCTGTTCATTACTTTATTACCAATTAACTGTGCAGAAGGTCACGTTACCTTTCAAATTGCATTTTAAAATACTCAAAATGACACCACAGCTAATCAAGAGGGCATGCCTGTGGGTATCTCTTGTTTCATTTTAAGGGCTTTGCAGCAGTAGCACAAGGTCTTCTGGACGACTGAATACTGAATATTGAGGAGTTTTGATATTAGAGACAGTTCATATGTCTACACACTGGATACACACAGAGGTTAAACTTGATTTGGCAGGTGGGTTAACCCTAAGATGAGGCGTAGCAGTGCATCATGAAGAAAATAATTACATAGATATAAGTCACATAATTTGCTTTGTGAGCTCCAGCAGATTTTCCTTTGTGAACAGCTGACCTGTGCTCCTACTGCAATATTCACTAAGTTAACTCAGTTAACTCAAAAAGATATAAGCAGGTGTTATGTGAGCAGATTTCTAACCTGCAGACATTATGAAGCTAGTATAAAAAGCAGACTTCAGTGAGTGAATCTAATCAGCTTCATCACCTAAAATATAAATTGATATCTGCCGCCCGTGATATAACCTAGTAACAGCACCCTAGATGTAACCAGTCCAATATAGTGCATCAATATAAGTGTTATCACAGTAAATTGGTTAAATTAAAAGCAGTTTGATTGATTAGCACCAATTCAAAACATAAACAGCCTCAGGGCATTTTATATTGTAAGGTAAAGATCCTACAATAACATTAGTGTAGCCTGCACTAAACTGTGTAGTGCAGTGTTTGCATGCTCACAAAAGTCACAAAAAACAGTTTTGTGTGTTTGCTGATATTTGTTGGTTTGATTAAAAAGTTGCATTTGAAATTGGCTGCTGCTTAAAAATGTTTAATCTTTGTACCTCTATGCTTATATACTACTGTATGACCACAGCTCTACGTTTGTGCCATGAAGGCATCACTGCGATGAGAAGGAAAAAGGCTGTGCTGAGAGTTTAAGAGGGCTGTGGGATATCATTTTTTTTTTAAAAATTATCAAGCAAGTATATAAATGTTACCAGAAGCAATGCCCTGCTGCAGCACAGGAAAAATTACTCTCATTTAATAATTATGTGCATTAACCAGCCTATCAGATTTAATTACTCAGTAATTGAAGGTGCTGTTCTGGCCCACAGATGCAAACATTAAATTTTTTACATTTATTTTTGACTGGATTTTATTGTTCAGAAAAATCGCCTAGTTTGCTATTTCTGTTTGTTTGTTAGAGTTACTGGATCTGAATCCATTATAGTTTTGAGGGATTACTGAACAATGCAAGCTTGGGCACAACAAAGTTTTTAGCCTTGCTGGCTAGTCTAAAGTAAGAAAACCCTTAGAAAATAGCCAAAGCTAAGCGCGGTTAAATGGATGATGTTAGGGTTGCAAACATAATTTGAGATTAGTTTGCCGAGTGTGGCTGACGTTAGGAGGCTAGCATCCACATCCGCTTAATTCACACCTTGTTCATTTCTAACGTCTTGCCACAAAGAGAGAAAGGTGCTGCTCTGGCTAGTGGTGGGTGGCGTCATAACATCTTAGAACCAAAAGGGAAAACTGTTTTATCAAACAAGAATAAGGTGTTAAGGTGTTCCTGCCTCTTTACATTCAGCTGCAAGCCACTCCAGTGCAAGTGCGAGTTTCTTGTGTTTTTTTTCATTTAGTATTATGTCAGTCTATTTTTGTTATTGTGTGTTATAGTGACTTGGTTATTCAGTTTAGCTTTTGTTTATTAGATTCCCTGTTGTGTCTTTGCCGTCTGTGTCTCTGTGTTTATTTAATTGTGTGAGTTCTCGTGCCGTGTTTCTCCTCGTGTTTTATTCCATCATGTTCACCTATGTTCCCCAGCTCGTCATGTTCTCTCTCCCCGTCCAGTCTGCGTCTCTGTGTACTTCCTGTTTTACTTTGATAGTCTCCCATCAGTGTACGCCAGGTTGTGTTTGCTCTTCCCCTGTCTTGTTATGACTCGTGTCAGCTGTGTTCGCCGTGTGCTCCCACGTCTCCCTCAGTTCCGTGTTGCATTTTTCTTAGTATTCAGGTGTGAATGCAAACTTGAAAACCAGCATAAAGAGAGTTCAGAGTGATCACCACAGTGATTGTAGAAACATGAACAGATAGAAACAGAGGCTGCAGCCTGACTGCTCATCAATTTGTTTTCTGTTTAAGGTCAGGGTCTGGTCTGCTGGGCTCGGCATTCATCAGTCTGGGTCCTTAGCTAGCTCAGCATTAGCATGGATTAGCATGCTTGCAAAGAGCTCAAGTTGTCTTGGCAGCTTAAGTCAGTTGTTCCTGTTCTGGATGCACTTTACCATCACGTTCTAGTCTGTTATGCAATAATTATAAAAGTAATGTCCAAATCCAACTGTAGACTGCTAATAATTTTCTCCTCTGACAAACTGAAATCAGCTGATTGTAGCGCAAGTGCAAATGTTACCAGTAAGCGAGGTCAATAGTGAAGCAGACTAACAATTCCAAGGAACTAGACTACTGGGAACCAGCTCTCTACAAGAACCAGTTCTTAATTCCCATCTCTAGACATGACAACGGAGTGTGGAGGGAATGATAGCACTATCATATAATGATATGTACTTACTGTGGTGCATCTCCAGCTGCCTTAAAGTAGTATCAGAGGTTAGGGACCGTGACCTGCTTGCCATTTAAAAAGCATTCTTATGGCTCCCCTCGCTGACATTTAAGTCAAAATATTATTTCTTCTTCACAGAGCAGTTTCTCTTCTTTTGATCAAAAATGTGGTCATTTAGTGTTCAAGGTCAGCTGAGAAACAATCCATCACCTTTGTGACAAATCCATCCATCATCAAAAGCAGCGTGATGACTCACTGCCTTTTATTCACCGGCTTCTTAAAAGATGATGAGCCACATGTAAATGCTTTTTTAACTTACATTCACTGACTGAAGGCTTCGCTGTACGTGGACAGAAATAATCTTTTGTCCTCTCTTGTTTTCATCGACTCCTCCTCATAATAGCTATTCATCTGCTCCTCTGTTAGAGGCTAAAAAACACTCATTTCCAGAGGGAAAGCTGAATGCCCCCAAACAACTCCTCAATTATGTCTGTGCTGAATCATTTACTTTAATTTGTGCAGCGTTTTCTATTTCTTTCACAGATAGCAAACCAGGTCAAGATGATTGTGGATGTTTCAAAACCAAACTGTCGCTCTTGTGGGCTTGTTGGTTTTTTTGTCCTTGAAAGAAGGTCCTAGAGTATCGGTGCTGTTGTTGCTGCATCTTAAATGTGAATTTTTTTTCTCAGTTAAACAACAACTGATTGTTGACTGATTTTTTATGCATTCAGGTTTATTATTCCCTTTGTCTCCATTAAGGTATGAATCACCACTTGACCACGACCATAAATATATTTCTTTGATCTCTGAACAGTCACAACGGTTTAACATCTGTGACCTTTACCGTTAGCAGATTGAGTAAAAAACATCACAAGAAACACACACAGGGGAGTTTACCTGAACTTGAAAGGGTTCCCCGTTCATTTTAAACATAAAGGTCAATACACAGACTTTAAAAACAGTTATAAAGTTTTAACCACTTTTCTGATTAGCTCAAATTGTTCCCCATCCACTAATTTGATGTTTATTTTATTTAGAAGACACTTTTAGCTCAGCATGTATTTCCAGTCATGTGAATTTGTCTGATTTGGAGTGTACATCCCTGCAAGTTCATGGTTTTTAGAGACAGAGGCAGAAAAGCAAAGATGCAAAAACATCCATGCATAAATAAGCACCAGAAGCATTTGAATACAAAAAAAGATATACACATATAAAAAGTCACAGAAAAACACAAACAAATTAACAAAATTACAGAAACACAGAAATTTAGTTTAAAGAGTTAAACAGCTTTAGCTGAGTGATGCTATTTTGACCAGAGCCAAAATCTGCAGTTCCTCTAACGGCCACGTTAGCCTGACTCCAAAAGGGAGTCTCTCAAAGACTCAACAGGCACAAATTTACAACAATACATACTACATAATTAATCTTATTTATATTCTGGGACAAACAGTTTTGGCCTCTATAGATAGTTTCACCTCTCATAACAACTCTGACCTTTTCAAATCTCTGTGTGAGCTGCTGGAGCCTTCTGGAGCATTTTAATGGATTATTGGACTAATACTATGTCTGGTGGTGAATTACAAACCATAACAGAGGGTGTGCTTGAATTTTAGAGAGTGGAAACGAGAGAGATGGGACCCAAATGCAGACACGGTGTAGCAGGATGATGTTAAACTGAAAGCAAGCCTTTTTTTTGGGTGGCTGTACAAAAAACTCTTCAAAGTAACCAACGAAGGGATGAACTGAAAACACTAACAAAACCTAAACTTGGTGGAACACAGTTAAGAGTAATCAGACAAGAGGAGACAATGGGGAAGCTAAACTAAAAACACTGAACACAGGATGTGACACTTTCCAAAGTAAAACAGGAAATACACGAATGTGGAGACAAGGATGACAAGAAGGAACACAAAGGAGGCACAGGAACGCCTAAACACTAGAAATAATTAACAAATAAGCAGAAACCGGACCAGTTTAAAACATACCTTTACTTTGCAAAGGTGATCTGCATCAGGTAATATATTGCTGCTGCAGATTTTTAAGGTTGAGGTCAGTATAAATATCTTCTATTCTCTTTAAACTCCAGCATAATATTCTAAAAATGTATATGTTTTTACTGTAAATGTCCTGAGTGCCATATATTTCTAAAACAACTCATACAGGAAAGCAGGCCTACCGCTGGCTTTTACAAAATTAAAATATTTTGATAGCAAACAAATCAAAATTGAATTTGAAAAACTACAAATTCTGTACGGAAACTAGTTTTTTTTTTTTTAAATCACACTGAGGTTTTATTTTTTTTCTCCATCTATATAAGTGAAAAATCATTGATTAATGAAGCTTTAAAATACAGCATATAAATCTGCTCAATGTAAAGTTAATGTGGAAAATTACCTTTCGTGTAAAAGATTAGAAACAACCATGATTATGGGTAAGGCTGTGGCAGGTCAGTCATGGTCCGGGGGAGTGCATTCCAGCGTGCAGTCCACACCTGTTGGCAATTAAGCTACTTAAGACTAGCGCCCGCAACTACTCTTCGCCAGATCTTCAGCTAACCTCTGTTATTGTATGTCATCACAGTTCTTGTGATATCATTCTAGTGATATTCTCTGTTCACCGAGTGTTTCTTTGCTTGCAGTCATCCATCCGATCTCCATGCTCTAACTCTGACAGTACTCACTTTCATTTGGTTTAACGGAAGAGCTCATGCTCACTTCTCCTACCTGCCTGCCTCCCTGCCACAGTTACTGAATACCACGGATCATCACTGGCTGGAACCATCACCGTCGCACTCGCCCCACTTACCCCACTTACCCCTCTCATGCCATTCCTCCACCTGCAATAAGTAAGACAGTACTTGTCCATGTTTGCTCTGCACTGGAACATCTTCTGAACTCTGTCTCCTCTCGTTACAGTGACTCAAAGACTCCTGGTTTCGTTCCCCGGCCTGACTCCTCTTTTCCCCCCGCCACAGATTTCATGTGTATATAGTTTCCTAGTACTCCACGTTTATTGTACAGTTCACGTTTGCTACTCTACTTCTTAGAATCTCACGTATGTTTCATAGCTCACGTAGCATCATAGCTGACAGTTCATAGTCACGTCATAGTTGTAATTTTCTGTTTTTAAATAAAGTCTTGTAATCACGTTTACCAGTGCCTCCGTTTGTATCTGCAATTGAGTCCGTTTACCTGGTTTGGCCTTCAGCCGTGACACTGTCATAGCAAGAAAAACACTTTGTAAATGGTGTGCTGGTATGTATGAGCAAGGAATGAGGAAGAAGAGCTAGTGCTTACATGTTGAGGTGAGGAGTGGGCAAGGACCTGGTCATGAACTGGCCCACAGTTGTCTCCCCACCAGTGGCAGTGTTGTTAATTTTAAAATGGCACTGGATGAGATCATGGACTGAATCATAGCTTGTGCTGGTAGAAAGTGCAGTTTTGATGAACATCTATGCGATGCACATAAACACAAATATATGTATAAATAAAGAAACCAGAGGTCAACACTGGAGCATGTGAGAGGGTAACTTAGCTTAAGCCCTGTTGGTACAAACAGCCTCTGTACATTACCTCTGTGCTCTCACATGGTGGTGTTTCTGTAATAAAGTGGCGAACACTCCCAGAGTCTTAATGGGAAACCATCACTGAATGGAAGATTGGAGGGCAGCCACAGAGTTCATCAGGTTCAAACAATAAACACACACTAGTATTAGTATTTGTATGTATGTGTATAGTACAAATTATTCATGTATACAATTTTATTGATTTCTGTATTTTAAGCATCTATCTATCTATCTGTGACCCGTGGTAGGTACCTATTTAAAATAGGACAGAGCCGTAGGCGCACAGTCAGTTTAAAAGAGTTTAATTTTTTAATACAAAATAAAAGAAACAGTGTAACAGCGGCACCTCAAACCAATTAAAAACGTTACCTTATTAAAGACGATAAAACTGTGCGATTGCCCGTGAGACGGGACAAGCGCTGCGGGGAACCGTTTAAAAACAAATCGACATAGCACACAGGTTAAACATGGACGGCAACTCACACATGACCCCAAATGGGTAAAACACTATAGAAAAAAAGTCAAATCTTCAGTGCCGTCTTCACTCGGGCCCACCGCTGTGCATGCAAAAGCGGGGAGACAAAAAAAGGATTTGTTTTCCCTGCAGCGCCTTCACCGTCTGCGACTATATATATATATATATATATATATATATATATATATATATATATATATATATATATATATATATATATATATATATATATATATATATATATATATATATATAAATAAAGGGGTTAAAATACTAAAAGGATCAATATCTGTGGTGCCTACTGATACAGAAAAAGTAAAACCAAAAACCAAAACCATCGACAGCCGCAGCAGTCAGTCTGTCGGCTTACACCAGTTTAAAACAAATTAAAACACACTGATGTGTCGGGTCCTTTGCCCGCAGCCAGAAATCCACCTGGCAAAGCAGCAGCTCGGTACTCTGTGAATAAAAGACAGGAGATCACTAGCTGGACAATAAAACACAGGAATATTCCTCCACTGAATTGGTTTTGTTACCTGTCCACAAGTTCGTGTCACACCCTAATAAATGTGGGTCAGTGGCGATGAAGTCCACTATACCGTTCTCACGGGAGCAATGTTTCCCACCTACAAGGGTGCAAATAACTGTAAACCTCTGCCAACAGCCAGAGCTCAAGTGGTACATTTTTGTGTAACCTACCGTTCTAACAGAAGTTTAGGGGAAGGACGCGTATCAGACTTTCATAGTTAAGAAACACCAACTTGCCCAACTCGGACCAAGCACTCGCAGCTTCAGGTTTGCAAAGGAATACCCAATTGCCCACACCTGCGCTTATGAAAGGAGCGAAGACCCCCCATTCTCCCCCCTGGTTTTTGCATTGGCGACCCGACAATGAAACCTTAAAGCCACGGTCTATAAAAAGCTGTAACTGAATGTACACTAGGTGGCCTGGCTTCAGCTGATTGGGGCAGATGGTGTGGATTGGAATGGTGGCCAGCTGTTGAGCGTGTCGTTCTTCTAACTGTACCACTTTCAGCTAATGGAGTGGGGACACTACACTGTGGAGTCAGGGTACCAGGATTAGTCCTTCTGGACTGCGGCCTCATTACTATAGCCAGGTCCTCTGGGAGTTGTTGGGGACAAGGTGCAGAATCAGTTTGTACACTTTGGGGGTCACCTCTTGGGGACTCCCTTCGTTGCCACACATAAAAGTCTCCCTCATTCTCAGACGGGGGTAACCGGTCAGGTGAACTTCTAGGGTTAGCAGTTTGCTGGAGCTCTGCCCTTATTTTCTCACAGATATCAGCAGGGATCGGCTTGATAAATTGTCTATTAACCTGTCTTTTCTGTTCTGGATCATTGAGTGGGGCCACTGTATACACAGGACCAGCATCAGCAGGGGCACGGACAATACAATACGGTGTAACGCCCCAAAAATCTTGGATTTTATTCCGTCCCCGAATGCTATGATCTCTCAAATACACTAACTGATGCAATGGCAAGGGGTCAGAAGCTGGGGCAGGTTGACGATCTGCACACAGCGTCGCTGCTGCTTTGGTGCGGTTACTCACACCTTTATAAGCTACATCTAGACGTTTCTGATGCTCTTGGACCCAAGTGTGTACCGGGCCGTGGGTGGGTTCCTCCACTCTGCCTAACAGGAAGTCAACTGGGAGCTGGGGCTCTTGGCCAAACATAAGAAAATAGGGTGACTCACCCGTAGTTTGATGGATTGTGGTATTGTAAGAAAAGGTGAGCTGCTGTAAATACATGGGCCAATGACGCTTTTGCTCAGGGGGCAGGGTTCTCAACAGATCATGCAGAGTCCGATTAAAACGCTCACACTGGCCATTACCTTGTGGGTGGTAAGGAGTGGTGCGAGTCTTTTCCACACCATATAACTGGCATAGCTGCTGAACTAATGCTCCTTCAAAACTCCTCCCCTGATCGGAGTGGATCCTAGAGGGAACACCAAAGCGATAAAACCACTCATAAACCAAAACACTGGCCACAGTAGTTGCCTTTTGATCCTTAGTAGAAATGGCCTGAGTGAACTTTGAAAACACATCAGTAAGAATCAATACATTTTCACGGCCATCAACGGAGGGTTCAAGGCATGTGAAATCAATTGCCAGAATCTGATTGGGCCTCGCAGCCATGAGGTGACCCATGGTTGTTTTAGGTTTGGGATAAACTGCTTTAGCCTGCGCACAACGTTCACATTGCTGACAGTAATCCTGAACCTCCTTAGACATACCTGGCCAATAACACCTCTTGCGTATCAAGTCTGCAGTCCTGTCAGTTCCCTGATGACCATGGTCATTATGCAAGCCATGTAAAACCTCATTCTTGAGACTCTGAGGGACCACTAATTGGCACACTGGTTCCCCCCCATCTGGCTGAAAGATCTGCCGATAAAGGACGCCCTCCTTTTCTACCAGTTTCCTCCACTGGCGCAACATTTCCAGCACTGCTGCTGGCAAATCTCTTCTCTCCTGGCGAGTAGGGCCAGTTCCTCTGCGCCAAAACTTCAAAAAACCACTAATCGTGGGGTCCTCCCTCTGCAAAGTAGCAAGGTCTGCAAGTGAATGAGAGGGTAAAACCGAAATCATAGATTGGATTACTTGCTGGGGTGGTAAAACTGTTTGCACTAAAGAGTCTGGAAGGGAAGTACCAGGAAGCAGTGTTTCTAAAGACACAGTTTGATCGGATGGCTGACACTGTCGAGACAAAGCATCTGCATTGCCATTTGTACGACCCGGACGATACTTAATTGAAAAATCAAAAGAAGAGAGCTGAGCCGCCCAACGCTGTTCCAAAGCTCCAAGCTTTGCTGTAGTCAGATGGCTCAAGGGGTTGTTGTCTGTATAGACAACACACCTGTTACCCAGCAAATATTCTCTGAATTTTTCAGTCATAGCCCATTTCAAGGCTAGGAATTCAAGTTTCATGGAGCTGTAATTGGACATGTTACGTTCCGTGGGCTTTAGCCCTCGACTAGCATAAGCTATAGGACGCACCTTGCCATCAGCTTGCTGTTGTGAAAGCACTGCCCCCAGACCCCAGTGGCTGGCATCAACCTCCAAGATAAAAGGTTGTGAAAAATTAGCATAAGCCAATACGGGGGAATGCACCAACCGAGCTTTCAACTCTTGAAAGCTATTTTCACACTGCTCGGTCCAGACTTCCTGCAATGCACGCTTGGAGGGGCGTTTGTGCTTAGTCCCAGCCAGTTCGGCCACCAGCTGGTGGAGCGGAGCAGCTAGGGATGCAAAACCTGGAACAAAGCGGCGATAGTAACTAGCAAACCCTAAGAATGATCTCAATTCAGCAACAGAGCTAGGAGTTTGCCAATTAGACACCGCAGATATTTTGTCTGGGTCCGTGGCTACCTCGTCCTTGGAGATCACATGCCCAAGGTACTTTACCTCTGTCTGCAGAAAACAGCATTTTTCCAACTTGGCCTTCAAGTTTTGTACCCGCAAGGTCTCCAGTACTGCTCCTAGGCGCTGAATATGCTCATCTACTGTGGTAGAGAAGACAATCACATCATCCAAGTACAACAACAAAGACTGGTGATTCTGGGAACCAAACATTCGCTCCATCAATCTCTGAAAGGTGCTTGGTGCATTACAGAGGCCAAACGGCATGCGGTTGAACTCAAATAACCCAAAAGGAGTACAGAAAGCAGTTTTCTTTTTGTCTGGCTCAGCAACAGGGACCTGATTGTAGCCACTAGCCAAGTCCAAGGTAGAGAACCAACATGCACCTGACAACACATCCAAGGACTCCTCAATTCGGGGCAAGGGAAAAGCATCCTTCCTAGTCCTTGAGTTCAGCAGACGGTAATCCACACAAAGCCTAATACTGGAGTCCTTCTTTCGTACTACCACGATTGGGGATGCAAAAGGGCTACAACTTTCTCTGATCACCTGACTCTCCAACAGGTGTTGAATATGGGCCTTAACGCTCTCATACTCTGAAGGTGGAATCCGTCGATACCGCTGGCGGACCGGAGTCTCATCTAAAAGTGGGATCTCATGAGTCATTAAATTGGTACACCCTAAGTCACCATCATGTGAAGAAAAAACAGATTGGTAGTCACGCAAAAGGGCCCTTACCCTGTCCTGATCCTGTACAGTGAGGGCTGAGAGATCAATTGCATTAATTGCAGTTTTCAGAGGGTTGGATTCCACACTCTGGGTTGCCATGGTAACACGTTTTTCCTCTCCCAAATCTTCCAAGAGCCTGGTCGAGCCATCCGATTGGCTGACAATTTCAACTTGGCACAAGGTGCCAAGCTGACTGCGAGGTGGCAAAATGGCCTCAGTTAATCCCACATTGGTAACTGGAATAAATGCAGTGCCACTGACCACCTGGACCAAAGCTGGAGAAGAAAGGAGACCATGAGGCAAACCGGCATCTAATGGTTCGAAAAGCGCTGTTCCAGTGTGTGCTGAAGGGACTTTCCGACATGTAGTTGGTACAAACTTCATTGTGCCTGCGGGGATGCAAATTTTTCTCCTACCCTTAACTCTCACTGGGCCACTAACTTGTGCTTCAGGCTGTAGCTGCGCTGTATGGCAACGCTGCAAAGCCTGCTGCCAAGGATCCTCCTGCACTAAAGGAAGGTCAAAAAGAGCAGAGCCATGTTCCAAAAACAGCTCCCTATAGCACTCACGGATCACATTCATGCCGAGTACTCCACATATTTCTGAGTTGGGGCTGGGCTCCAAAGGATCTCTAACAACTAACACACCACGTTTCGGTATTTGCCTCCCTAACACTTGGCAATCAAGCTCCAGGTAGCCAACATAGGGAATATCTAGCCCATTAGCTGCCCGTAACCGCAGCCAATGGCATGCTTTCAGTTTCTCTGGACCCCAGTTCTTAAAATGTTTGGCAAAAAAACTCTCCGTGATGGTAGTGACCATGGATCCAGTGTCTAATAAACAGGAGACATCTACCCCTCCCATATTAATGGTAACCTTTGGACAGGAGCCTACCAACTTGGGTGGGGGACCAGACATTTGAGCATTACAACTGTTGGAGCCAGTTATGTCCCCATCTGATATGTGGCTCAGCATAACAGAGGGTGCTAGTTTTCCGCCTGCATGGAAAACGTACCCTGCCCAGATGAGCTCCTGCTAGGGGCTGTAGATTCAAAGGCTACTACCCTCTCATTATCACAGTCTTTAGCAAAATGGCCAGGCTTCTGACACCGTCTGCAAATAACCTGCCTTCCTCTCTGCGTGAACCTAGACTTACTTGATGTATGGGCAACTCTCAACTCATGTGTAAGCTGATCAATCTGGGCCTGCTGCCGTTTTAACATTTCCTTAACCTCTGCTAATTCTGACCCAATAGTATCCCTTGGCCCCTTTGTTTGTCCTGTATGCTGAATGCTGTAGACTGCTGGGACAGAATAAGTCCTGAACCGGCCGGGTTCTACTCCTACTCTGCCTTCCCGCTCCCACCTGAGGCCTTCATCTCTTAAAGTATGGAGGTCATAATCTGGATGTTCGCGAACAATCCTTTTAAGCTCGCGGCTCAAATTTCCATCCCGGACACCCTCTACAAACTGATCAGAAAGCAGTCTAGCAGCCTCAGGAATTCGCCTCTCTGGACAACTTTGGATCATTTTGTCCATGAGAGAAAACAATGCATGTGAGAATTCCCTCAGTGACTCTCCTTCTTGCTGCCTTCTTGCATAAAAAGCTTCCTTAACAGCAATAAAGGACATGGGGCAACCATACTGGCTAAGGAGAATATCAAAAATGCGGTCTGGATCTTCTCTTACTTGCTGGGACCTATATTTTATTTCCTCACGAGCATCACCAGTCAAATGATCATAGATATAATGGGCTCTATCAATACAAAATAAAAGAAACAGTGTAACAGCGGCACCTCAAACCAATTAAAAACGTTACCTTATTAAAGACGATAAAACTGTGCGATTGCCCGTGAGACGGGACAAGCGCTGCGGGGAACCGTTTAAAAACAAATCGACATAGCACACAGGTTAAACATGGACGGCAACTCACACATGACCCCAAATGGGTAAAACACTATAGAAAAAAAGTCAAATCTTCAGTGCCGTCTTCACTCGGGCCCACCGCTGTGCATGCAAAAGCGGGGAGACAAAAAAAGGATTTGTTTTCCCTGCAGCGCCTTCACCGTCTGCGACAATATATATATATATATATATAAATATATATAAATAAAGGGGTTAAAATACTAAAAGGATCAATATCTGTGGTGCCTACTGATACAGAAAAAGTAAAACCAAAAACCAAAACCATCGACAGCCGCAGCAGTCAGTCTGTCGGCTTACACCAGTTTAAAACAAATTAAAACACACTGATGTGTCGGGTCCTTTGCCCGCAGCCAGAAATCCACCTGGCAAAGCAGCAGCTCGGTACTCTGTGAATAAAAGACAGGAGATCACTAGCTGGACAATAAAACACAGGAATATTCCTCCACTGAATTGGTTTTGTTACCTGTCCACAAGTTCGTGTCACACCCTAATAAATGTGGGTCAGTGGCGATGAAGTCCACTATACCGTTCTCACGGGAGCAATGTTTCCCACCTACAAGGGTGCAAATAACTGTAAACCTCTGCCAACAGCCAGAGCTCAAGTGGTACATTTTTGTGTAACCTACCGTTCTAACAGAAGTTTAGGGGAAGGACGCGTATCAGACTTTCATAGTTAAGAAACACCAACTTGCCCAACTCGGACCAAGCACTCGCAGCTTCAGGTTTGCAAAGGAATACCCAATTGCCCACACCTGCGCTTATGAAAGGAGCGAAGACCAGCTCCGCCCACCAGGGGCGGTCCCAAATCTCCAGGTCTCACCTGTCACATATCTATCTATCTATCTATCTATCTATCTATCTATCTATCTCAAAGGCTATTGAACATTCTGAGATAAATGCATTTCTCTCCTCTGTAATGTGAAGGTATTATTGCTTCAAGCATAAAGGACCCTTTAGTGTGCTGAGCCACTATCAAAGTGCTGCAGTCTCTGAGAGGCTATACAACCTTTATACTGCGTGAACATACATGGAGTGCGATGTGAGCTCCTCTTAGGGGAATTCTTGTCCTCCGAACACTTTAGAGGCATTGTCTTTGCAGAGATTGCAGGTTTTTGGTGCCATGCACATTTATTCAAGCAGTAAAAACAGAAACTTTGAAGTTAAGATAAATAAAACCAGATACTGATTCTAGGATGAGATTTATTAGTGTTTCTATTACAAATGCTCACAAAGGTTTTGTTTGTTGGATTTATTTTTAGCTTTCTGTCAGTTTTTCCTCCACATGATTACACCCTTCCTTCTATGGTAGTGCTGCTGCATGACAAGCAGAATAACAACAATCCCTACAGAAATGATATACAGACCATGCAGATAATCAAACTGCAGAAACTGATGGGAATAATCAAAAAATACATCTTATCATACACAGTATGAGACAAGTGGACAATAAAGATGCTTCAAGGGAAGGATTTGAGAATATATTGTGCACACTGTTGTGTGTACTGCCATGTATTTCACAGAAACATGTTGACAGCAGGTAGGAATCTTTATCCAATGAAACACTATCATGAAACAACAAAACTAAAAACAAAAGGGAACAACTTTTGAGTACCTAAAGCCAGCCTCAAGTGGCCATTAGAGAAATTCCACTTTGGCATTTATGCATTTTCTTAATTTTTCAGTTGTTTTTGCTTAATTTTGGAGTGCTGAATGCATTAATAAAAGTGCTACAGGTAGGCTGCAGGGTATACAAAATAGAGAAAATGAGGAAACAATGAAACTCCAAAATAATGGAACAAGAGACATAGGCAGGAACTCAAACAGAGGACACAGGAAGGTGAACAGAAGATCTGACAAAAACAAAAAGCAAAGGAGAGACACAGGTGTCTTTATGGCACGGCAGAACAAAGGCAAAAACAGAAAGTCAGTAACATTCACCTAGAGATCGGTTCGCAATCACCTTGTGACCACTGGTTGCTAAGTGGGCGCCAGGTGGTGGTGAGTGTTTGCTGACCATCATTAAGTGAAGATAGTTGCAAAGAAGATGACAACCTTTTTGTGATGACTTTGATCTATTGCAGATTGCATTGAAGATACAGACTCGTCTTTAATAAGCACTCAGCAAATACTCGCCAAATGATAGTGAAACTTGGAGAAATAGATTGCTGAAAATATGGAGGACCTGAGACCAGTCGGTGAAACCTGTTAACCACCAGCCTTTTGCAACATGCTGGTTGCAGCAGTAAGTCACAACTTTTACCTTAAAGTCTCAATTTCTGGTTTATGGTGCACTCTTCACAGTTAACAGTTGATGAGAGTTTGCAGACAAGTTTGAGTCTTCCTCACAAACAAAGGGCAACCATAATATTCTGATAGAAACTGATTTTGTGACCAACTTCCTCTAGCGACTAGTGGTTCGCAGGAGTTCACTGACTGGTGTCTAGACCTGGGCTTCAGCATTTGATTTAACAGTGACTGTCAAGACCCTCCAGCACCCACTCATAACTGGTTGGAGATTACTTATGTCTCTGTGACTGGGCCTTAAGAGAAAATCCAACTCTGAAACAAAGAACAAATAATCAAAAGAAAAAGAAAGAAATAACACGGAGAAACATGAAGACAGACAGGGAACTACAAAGAGCAGGGAGAAAAAGAGGAATCAGAATCAGGAATTATTTAACTTTACATGTACGTAAGAGCTCGTTTTTGGCTAAAACTGGATGTAATTATTGCACAGCACTGGCTGTAAAATAGGGGTCTGCAGCTTTTAGTGTGCAGCTCATTTAGCGTGGTCTCTAAAGCAAATATGACTTTTAAAAGATATGTTACGAGAGCGTTTCAATTATGTACATGTGTTAACTCATTTTCACAGAGTCTGTGAGGACATGCTCATATTAAAAATGTGGGTATAGAAGTCTCAGAGCTCTAAATGATCAGATAAAAAAGACTCATGAATAGATGTGGAAGTATACTCCAAGATTCAATTAAGAGATGCAGAGTTCCTGCACTTTACTTAATCTTACTCTCCTCTGTTGACATTTTGAAACCCGGTGAGACTTGAGACGAGCAGAGAGCCTGTCCAAAGAAAAATGAACTTGAAGACAGGGATTAAAGGAAACTAAGAAGTGGGTCTGTGAAGGTTACAGCCTGAAAAGAGAGCCACTTATCTAATCGGAGTAGCAGCTGGTTCCTGTCAACATGGATAAAAGGAGCACGGAAACAGCTTTACTTTTTCATTAAGAGTGATAAGCGTCCAGCGTAAGCAGCCGTCACACCTGAATACACAAACACACAAGAAGCGGCTCTGATTTTATTCCCATGTGTGGAGACGAGGTGATTTGTAATATGGCTGACAGAGTGATAGAAATAGATTATCTTGGTTTAAAAAGATAATTCTACAGATGGGCCACATAGGGTGGTGTACTGATTTGTTAGGAAACATTTCCCAAAAGTTACAGATTTAACAAAAATAGCCCTGAAATCTGATAAAGCCTCCAGCCGGCTTAAGAAGCTCTAGTGAGGCAGAGATGCATGTTGTGGTTGTGCTTTGAATCACAGACATGGATAGCTTTCACACCTTCAGCTATTTAGGATTCAAAATGGAGCAGCTGCTTGTGGCATGATGGCAAAACCTGCACTGCAAACTGACAGATGTTGATTTGTACAGCACACGCCGATCCTTAATTCTTTTTATTTTCCTAGGAAAATGAGATATGGGTTCAGCAATTACATCTGCAAACATACATGGAAATGAGGTATTTAAGGTAAAAACAGAGTTTGTACAATTCTGCCTCTTAGGAAAGCTTTCTTGTAATTTCTTTAAGTAATGATCAGGAATAGTTCTCAGGGCCTCTTGAAGGACCTTCAAAGCTCTTCTTTAAATGTCAGCTGCCTTTTGCTTTGTTCTCTGTCAAGCTGATCCCACACTGGTTCAATCATGTTAAATCTCTGGGGAAGCCAATTTATGACCATTAGAGTTCCATTTCAGGTACGCTTTTGCCAAAATGACTGTTGTTCCCAAACAGACACATTCCAGATTGTACTGATTGTACTGTACTGTAAGATCCCACTGGATGAAATGCAGCAGAGTTTAGCCCTGCCACATATTTAACTTGTCCAGTTTTCTGCAATTTTACTAATAGCTCTTTGGTGCAAAAATCCTATCTCATGCCTATCAAACTGTGTTAAATTTACCATTTTTTCATCGGTTCAACCAAAGAAATTAGAAGAAATGTTATTTTTTCTGACAGGCTTCAAGTAAAAATGTTCCTAAAGATGTGATTTAATATGGATTTTTTGGTAAGTTGTCTGTTATGTGTAGACACAAGACTGGTTTGTCTCTTGAGTTAGATGCATTTTTTTTAAAATGCTAGAATGACTCATAGGTCAGTGTTATGTGGCTGAAAAAAAAAAATTCCTATGAAAATTGTCAGATAAGGACCGGGCTGAAAATCAGTGAAAAAGAAAAGAGAAAAGAAAAAGCTCTGAAAGACCTTCAGAAACTCTGTAGAGTGATTGCTCAAGACCACTTAAAAATGATGAGAAAGTCTGGCTCCGTGAAAGAAAATGATAAAGAAATGAGGGGTGGCTCAAGACTTTTGCACACTACCTTATGGTGGTGTACCCAAATCCTCTCTTAAAGACAAAGAAACATTTATCATAATATGGCCGCAGCCTTTCACCGTTTACCACAAACATTAATGCTGGTATGATTACAGAGGCACCACTGAGAGTTAAGAATGGTTTGGACTGAGCCGTTAATGAAACTGTAATGTTGTGAAGCTGTGCATATGAGTAGCACAACTAAAGCTTGCAAGAGATAAAGCTACTTAAGCCTTATTATAGAGAAAAGAAACTGCTGAGGCAATTTTTATTAGGGTTTACTGGCAGGAGTAAAGACTAGATTTCATGGAGTCATTGATTCCAAAGGATTTTCATCCAAATATTGAAAACAAACGTCATTTTTAAAATTGTGTTAGTTTGTCCAGTTTCATTTATGTCTCTGAAATTGGTTAGCTATATATAAAAAAAATCTTTAATTGCTAAAAAAAGAGTTAATGCACATGTGGATGGTTTAATTTGAAAGCTACTGTGGAGGTTCATCGAAGCAAACTACAAAAAAAACAGTCACTGTCCAAACACTTACGGACCTAATTGTGTGTTTGCAGCAGATGTCACACTCCCATAATATGAGCGAAGATTTTAATTATTTGTTTTTTCAGTTATACATATCTAGAGTGTGGAACCATCTGTTTTCATAATGATTCTTAAAGCTTTCCAAGTAATGAAGATGTTTTATAATCACAGTCTGTCTAGTGAAACACTTTAGATTGAACGGTTTGGAGGAATTAAACATCTGTGGGAGGTGTAGTTGGTTCCTCATCTACAGCTTGCTTGAGGGTTAAACAATATGAACAGCAGATTATGATGCAAACTAGCAGTTGCCAGCCTGATAAAACATTTTGTACTTTGGTGAGATTGGGTCTCAGTCACTCTGGCCTAGAGACCTCCTGGCAACCTGTGGTTGAAAAGGGGAAAATAAGGTTTTCTCAACAGGTTGGTGAACGGTTGCTGGGGTCTACTGGCAGTTGCAAGATAAAATTGGTTGGGTATACAGTGCAGCACCGACAACATTCTTGTGACTGCTTTGGTCAGATTACTGCAGCCACTTGTCTGCAACCCACTGCCAACTACTCACTGAGCAGTGATGCAAATCGAAAAAGGACATGCTCACCTTCAAAACAAAAGTTGTACCTTTTGTGTTGGTTTCGGTGCTGAAGCCCAATGTTTACTTTGGAGGTCAAAACTCTCAGTTTTAGGTTTTTGTTACACTTTTTCAAGTTTCACTACTACTCGATGAACATTAAGCAAGTGTTTGCAGGCAGGTTTCTTTCATACTAACTGTGGATGACTGTGGCAATCTCCTAACAACCAAAGCAACAACAAGGAGGCATCCTCTTTGGGGGTGTTGAAATTCATAGGCTGTATCCTCCTGAGGCCGCATTTGTAGGCCGATTACGTCACAGCGATGCGACGAAGGCTGTCCAAATTCGTAGACTCCTCCAAATGCATCAGACAAATGTGTCATCCTTTTCCCCAGATTTGAAGGACGGGTCGGGTGTATCCTTCGTGGCCCACCATATCCCAGAATTCATAGTGTGGCCCAGCCAATTCCAGTTTCCAACAATGGCGGAAGCTAGTTAGTTTTAATATTACTCTTATTACTTTTTCTGGGTCACAAAATAAACGTTTAACATATTTTCAGGCTAGAATGTAGCTGTGTACACTTCAAATATCTGCTCGGTTTATCAAGACATCACATATTTGCAAAAGTGCTCCGATGTTTTCGGAGATGTCTGTTACCCACCAGCTCAACAGATAGCCGGGGTGAGAACAGTGAACTGACATCATTTTCAAACCCCCCCGCGGTCTTGCCAACCAGTTGGGGAATAAACATTTTTCCCTAAGAGCCAATGGTTGCCAAGGGTTCTCCAGCCAGTCTCTAGGCATGTGTGTAACGGGAGTCTTAGATGCTATCATCAAAACAGGAGAAACGTGCAGAGTCAAAAATGACCACGGCCGCTGAGGTCATCTACTAGGTCCAGTCTGCACATAACTGAGTAGACTTGTAAAAAGCTTCACCACATTAAAATTGTTTGCAGTGAATATTTATGCTAAAATGTTCACCCTTACTAGGTTTAATAGATTTGAACAACGTAATTATGCAGCAAAGTCTTTATCAGGCTTAGACTTAACATATTAAACTTCATTTAGTAACAAATGCAGTCCAGCCCTGAAGCTTATTTTTCATTCATTTGTTCCTTTTCTTCCCAAACATTATCCAAAATAGAAATGGAAATGTGTGATGTTTGAATAAGAAAATTGAACACAATGAAAAGACAGTGCTTATGATAAAGTGCACTGATTTCTGAGGGAAACTAGGCTGCAGTTGGTTTGTGAATATATCTTTTTTTTAATTGTTATAAACCCATTAAATGGATAAATGGGAAATGACGAGTAAAATGAATGTCCTTCTGTTTAAAAAACATGATCTATTCATCCCTGTGTCCATTATTCTTCTTTTGGACGAAAAGAGTAAAAATTTTAACAAAATTTAATTTAAATTTGCTTTTCTTTTTCTTCCCTTTTCTCTTTGCCTGAAAGCTGAAAGAATATGTTAGTCAGTGAATGGCAGTTACATCACTGGAGTGTTTATTCAGAGACAACAATTTGGATGTCAAATCAGCCCTTTTCTTCTGTGGTCACAGAAGGTGGAGGTCAGGGATGAAGCTGCCAGGGGTTTAGTGTGTTGTTCCAGTTCACCTCAGCTGAAGAACACTTCGCTGTACTTTCCGCTCAGTTGCTGAAGTACATCGTTTGATTTAAGTCTCTTTTTTCCTATTTGTCTTGTTTTCAATCGAGGCTTTATGATTGACAGCCTGAGGTTCTTTGTACAAGTGCAATCTTTCCATTATTCAGCACACACAGGATTGATTCTCCCTCTTACAGAGGTTTCTGTAATGCTTATTGATGAAACTGCACTGGTTTTCTGTATTTATTTAAATATCTTTTTGTGTGTAGTTGCTTAACAAGTGCTAAGTGCTATTTGGTGGTTGCAATGCAACCCAACTTTTCAGGGTGTGTCTTTTGAACCAGGATGGAGGCAGTTCTTTTGATGCCCAGGTATGACTGTATGGGCGACTCCAGTTCGACTCCAGTTCAACCAATCAGACTTTCATTGTCTTACTTTCATAAAAAGAAATCTGCAATAGTCCTGGATATGGATGCTGCCACCGTGACATCACCCTGACCATGACCATGACCGAATTTCCCAGAGGAACCCACCCGAGGGATTAATAAAGTTTTATCTTATCTTATCTTAAGTTTGCTGTCTCCCTAGTACGAAACTTCATGTTTTAGCTTTTTGGCCACTGCCATGTATTTATGGAGCCTATTAATTAATGAAAGACCAAGACAGACTTTTAATTCATTTGAAAGCCTGATGCTTAGCCTCGTCCACCCCAGCTGTGAAACTCAGAAACCAGTCTTACTTGTTATCATCTATCGTCCACCTGGGCCTTACACAGAGTTTCTGTCTGATTTCTCAGACTTTATATCTAATTTAGTGCTCAGCTCAGATAAAATAATTATTGTGGGTGATTTTAACATCCATGTAGATGCTAAAAGTGACAGCCTCAACACGGCATTTAATCTGTTATTAGACTCAATTGGCTTCTCTCAAAATGTAAAAGAACCCACCCACCACTTTAATCACACTCTAGATCTTGTTTTAACATATGGCATAGAAACTGAACATTTAACAGTGTTTCCTGAAAACCCTCTCCTGTCTGATCATTTCCTGATAACATTTACATTTACAATAATTGATTACACAGCGGTGGAGAGTAGACTTTATCAAAGTAGATGTCTTTCTTAAAGCATTGTAACTAAGTTTAAGAATATAATCCACCCACTGTTATCATCTTCAATGCCCTGTACCAACATAGAGCAGAGCGGCTATCTGAACGCTACTCCAACAGAGGTCGATCATCTTGTTAATAATTTCACCTCCTCACTGCGTACGACTCTGGATACTGTAGCTCCTGTGAAAACTAAGGTCTCTAATCAGAAGTACCTGACTCCGTGGTATAATTCTCAAACACGTAGCCTAAAGCAGATGACTCGTAATCTGGAGAGGAAATGGCGTGTCACAAATTTAGAGGATCATCATTTAGCCTGGAGAAATAGTTTGCTGCTTTATAAGAAAGCCCTCCGCAAAGCCAGAACATCTTACTATTCGTCACTGATTGAAGAAAATAAGAACAACCCCAGGTTTCTCTTCAGCACTGTAGCCAGGCTGACAAAAAGTCAGAGCTCTTGTGAGCCAACCATCCCTTTAACGTTAACTAGTAATGACTTCATGAACTTCTTCACAAATAAAATTTTTATCATTAGAGAAAAAATTACCAGTAATCATCCCACAGATGTAATATTATCTACAGCTACTCTTAGTACCATTGATGTTAAGTTAGACTCTTTTTCTCTAATTGATCTTTCTGAGTTAACTTCAATAATTACTTCATCCAAACCATCAACGTGTCTTTTAGACCCCATTCCTACAAAACTGCTCAAAGAAGTCCTGCCATTAATTAATTCTTCGATCTTAAATATGATCAACCTATCTCTAATGATCGGCTATGTACCACAGGCCTTCAAGCTGGCTGTAGTTAAACCTTTACTCAAAAAGCATCTCTAGACCCAGCAGTCTTAGCTAATTATAGGCCAATCTCCAACCTCCCTTTCATATCAAAAATCCTTGAAAGAGTAGTTGTCAAACAGCTAACAGATCATCTGCAGAGGAATGGTTTATTTGAAGAGCTTCAGTCAGGTTTCAGAGCTCATCACAGCACAGAAACAGCTTTAGTGAAGGTTACAAATGATCTTCTTATGGCCTGTGACAGTGGACTCATCTCTGTGCTTGTCCTGCTAGACCTTAGTGCAGCGTTCGATACTGTCGACCATAATATCCTATTAGAGCGATTAGAACATGCTGTAGGTATTACAGGTACTGCACTGCAGTGGTTTGTATCATATCTATCTAATAGACTCCAGTTTGTGCATGTAAATGGAGAGTCCTCTTCACACACTGAGGTCAATTATGGAGTTCCACAGGGTTCAGTGCTAGGACCAATTCTGTTTACATTATACATGCTTCCCTTAGGCAGCATCATTAGAAGACATATCATACAGTGGGGCAAAAAAGTATTTAGTCAGCCACCGATTGTGCAAGTTCCCCCACCTAAAATGATGACAGAGGTCAGTAATTTGCACCAGAGGTACACTTCAACTGTGAGAGACAGAATGTGAAAATAAAATCCATGAATCCACATGGTAGGATTTGTAAAGAATTTATTCGTAAATCAGGGTGGAAAATAAGTATTTGGTCAATAACAAAAATACAACTCAATACTTTGTAACATAACCTTTGTTGGCAATAACAGAGGTCAAACGTTTACGATAGGTCTTTACCAGGTTTGCACACACAGTAGCTGGTATTTTGGCCCATTCCTCCATGCAGATCTTCTCGAGAGCAGTGATGTTTTGGGGCTGTCGCCGAGCAACACGGACTTTCAACTCCCGCCACAGATTTTCTATGGGGTTGAGGTCTGGAGACTGGCTAGGCCACTCCAGGACTTTCAAATGCTTCTTACGGAGCCATTCCTTTTGGATCATTGTCATGTTGGAAGACCCAGCCTCGTTTCATCTTCAAAGTTCTCACTGATGGAAGGAGGTTTTGGCTCAAAATCTCACGATACATGGCCCCATTCATTCTGTCCTTAACACGGATCAGTCGTCCTGTCCCCTTGGCAGAAAAACAGCCCCATAGCATGATGTTTCCACCCCCATGCTTCACAGTAGGTATGGTGTTCTTGGGATGCAACTCAGTATTCTTCTTCCTCCAAACACGACGAGTTGAGTTTATACCAAAAAGTTCTACTTTGGTTTCATCTGACCACATGACATTCTCCCAATCCTCTGCTGTATCATCCATGTGCTCTCTGGCAAACTTCAGACGGGCCTGGACATGCACTGGCTTCAGCAGCGGAACACGTCTGGCACTGCGGGATTTGATTCCCTGCCGTTGTAGTGTGTTACTGATGGTGACCTTTGTTACTTTGGTCCCAGCTCTCTGCAGGTCATTCACCAGGTCCCCCCGTGTGGTTCTGGGATCTTTGCTCACCGTTCTCATGATCATTTTGACCCCACGGGATGAGATCTTGCGTGGAGCCCCAGATCGAGGGAAATTATCAGTGGTCTTGTATGTCTTCCATTTTCTGATGATTGCTCCCACAGTTGATTTTTTCACACCAAGCTGCTTGCCTATTGTAGATTCACTCTTCCCAGTCTGGTGCAGGTCTACAATACTTTTCCTGGTGTCCTTCGAAAGCTCTTTGGTCTTGGCCATGGCGGAGTTTGGAGTCTGACTGTTTGAGGCTGTGGACAGGTGTCTTTTATACAGATGATGAGTTCAAACAGGTGCCATTCATACAGGTAACGAGTGGGGGACAGAAACGCTTCTTACAGAAGACGTTACAGGTCTGTGAGAGCCAGAGATTTTCCTTGTTTGAGGTGACCAAATACTTATTTTCCACCCTAATTTACGAATAAATTCTTTACAAATCCTACCATGTGAATTCATGGATTTTTTTTTCACATTCTGTCTCTCACAGTTGAAGTGTACCTCTAGTGCAAATTACTGACCTCTGTCATCATTTTAGGTGGGGGAACTTGCACAATCGGTGGCTGACTAAATACTTTTTTGCCCCACTGTAAATGTTCACTGCTATGCAGATGACACCCAGCTCTATCTGTCCATGAAGCCAGATAACACACACCAATTAGTTAAACTGCAGGAATGTCTTAAAGACATAAAGACCTGGATGGCCGCTAACTTTCTGCTTCTTAATTCAGATAAAACTGAGGTTATTGTACTCGGCCCTGAAAATCTTAGAAATATGGTATCTAACCAGATTCTTACTCTGGATGGCATTACCTTGGCCTCCAGTAACACTGTGAGGAACCTTGGAGTCATTTTTGACCAGGACATGTCATTCAACGCACATATTAAACAAATATGTAAGACTGCTTTCTTCCATTTGCGCAACATCTCTAAAATTAGAAATATCCTGTCTCAGAGTGACGCTGAAAAACTAGTTCATGCATTTATTACTTCCAGGCTAGACGACTGTAATTCATTATTATCAGGATGTCCAAAAATCTCACAGAAAAGCCTTCAGCTAATCCAAAATGCTGCAGCAAGAGTCCTGACAGGGACTAGAAAGAGAGAGCAGATTTCTCCTGTTTTGGCTTCCCTTCATTGGCTTCCTGTTAAATACAGAATTGAATTCAAAATCCTGCTCCTCACATACAAGGTCTTAAATAATCAGGCCCTATCTTATCTTAATGACCTTGTAGTACCATATCACCCTATTAGAGCACTTCGCTCTCGCTCTGCAGGCCTACTTGTTGTTCCTAGAGTATTTAAAAGTAGAATGGGAGGCAGAGCCTTCAGTTTTCAGGCCCCTCTTCTGTGGAACCAGCTTCCAGTTTGGATTCAGGAGACAGACACTATCTCTACTTTCAAGATTAGGCTTCAAACTTTCCTTTTTGCTAAAGCATATAGTTAGGGCTGGACCAGGTGACCCTGAATCCTCCCTTAGTTATGCTGCAATAGACATAGGCTGCCGGGGGATTCCCATGATGCATTGAGTTTTTCCTTTCCAGTCACCTTTCTCACTCACTATGTATTAACAGACCTCTCTGCATTGAATCATATCTGTTATTAACCTCTGTCTCTCTTCCACAGCATGTCTTTTATCCTGTCTTCCTTCTCTCACCCCAACCGGTCGCAGCAGATGGCCGCCCCTCCCTGAGCCTGGTTCTGCCGGAGGTTTCTTCCTGTTAAAAGGGAGTTTTTCCTTCCCACTGTCGCCAAAGTGCTGCTCATAGGGGGTCATATGATTGTTGGGTTTTTCTCTGTATCTATGAAGCGCCTTGAGGCGACTTATGTTGTGATTTGGCGCTATATAAATAAAATTGAATTGAATTGAATTGAATTGAAGTGACCATATTTAAAGGTTGGCGTGCTCAGTTATGAGCCAAGGGTTGGAAAGCTGCATTAATACAATGCTCAGATACAGACATCTGCTAAATAACTGACTAATTTCACTGACCAGAACTACAGCTCAGACTTCTTGGATGGGGATGGATGGATGGATGAAGTCCAGTTAAAAAAAGCTGAAGCTACAGCTGCGTCTGCAGGACTCTCCTCCAAGTGGCCACTAGAGGAACTGCAGTGGCTTCATGTTTTAGCCCTGCGGTTTCTTCTTGGCAAGAACAAGTCAGCTTTTTCTTGTTCTTTTAACAATTTCAACCTAACAATGTAACAGGCACTGGTGGGTGGAGCCCAGTCTAATTACTTATTGTCTTGTCTGCTCTCAGAGTGGATTATCAGTCCTTTATCAATCCTCTACAGCCACACCAGCCATCTCCAAGTTCTCCTTCACTACATCCATCTGTGGCCTTCCCGTTTCTCCTGCCTTCCAGCTCCAAAACTGTTGCAGTTTTATTCAAACCACTGATGTGTGAAGTCATTTTTGATAAGAAAGCATACTGTAACAGTGAAGTTGTTAATAAATATTTTTCCTTCATATAATTAAACAGGGAAAAGTCTTTTTTCTGAACTAAGTTCCTGCAATAACCTACAGGAGGGCAGTGATGTGTGAAACTATTTCTGGTGACACTACACTGCCCAAGTTGCATGCTTTTGTAGCTTTTTTTTGTGTTGTTCTTTGTAGATGGCCCTTGAACGCTCATTTCATAGCACATCTTTTCAATTACAACTTTTTCCTAAAGGTGTCCAGCTCATACTCTTCATGAAAATGGTGATTTAGCAAAACGTTTAAAAACATACATGGAAATACGGTTTGAAGACCTTTGTTCAGCATCTTGAATACTCTGTACAGTAACTAGTCTTCATGAAGAGTTCTTCAGTTAGATAGTTTGTAGCCACTTCTTCTTTTGTCTTCCACCTGTACAGTTTGCTCAGATTTTTTAAGAGCACACTGCAAATCACGCAAATAAGGCAGATTTTTAGAAAATAGCTCTTTGGGAACCATCACGGTGGTGTAGATTTTATGCCTGTCAAACTGTGTTTTTTATTTTTTGTAGATTGAACTAAAGAAAGTGAAACAAATTATGTGGGGTTTTTTTGACAGATGCTAGTAACAAAGTGCTGAAGATACAATTTAAAACTGGTTCTTGTTGTCTGCTGTTAGTTATTTATAGTTGTCTGTTATGTGTAGACCCAACACTGCTTCAGCCCTTAAGCTGGGTGTCTTTTTTATAGTTGAATGATTCATAGATCAGTGTTAAATGGCTTAAAAAATGGACTGAACATGAGTGAAAAAGCAGACAATTGTCATGGTCCTCTGTCTGTTTCTGTCTCTCCACCTCAACCTCTCTGCCACATTCTTGTGCTATCCTGCTTTGTGTGGTTATGTGTGTGTGTGTATCTGGGTGTGCTGGTTTTTTGCAGTGGTGGCAATCAGTGGATATTTCTGCCCTTTTGGTTCCACACACCTTCTGGCAATCACACACCTGCCTGTGATCACCTTGTCAAGAGCCACTACTTAAGGCAGTGTGTGAGCTTCTGTCTGCGCTGTATCAATGAATGACTACAGTCATTGTAACCTCAGCTCTGGTGTTAGTTTATGTTTCCTGTGAAGAGACTTGTTGTGTCTCATGTGTAGAGAAACCTGTGGAGCGGAGGTGTGGAGAGAGTGGTGAGCAAATAGTTAATACTGAGCGAGCTGTAGTGGAGAACAGCCTTCTGGAGTAAAATCACTGGCACCTGGGAGTCGGGATCAAACATGACTGTGGAATCGAGGTTTTCGGATTGTTGTTGCACATTTTTCACTTTAAATAAATTCACTGTTATTCGAGGAGTCCTGCATTTGAGGCCTGCTTTGCCTCGCAGCCAACCTGACACCACAGTCCAAAGAAAAACTTTAAAAGATCTTCAGAAATCCTGGAGAACTATTCAAGCCCCAACACCTACTAAAAAATATTACAAGAAATCACCATTGGTGAATGCAGGCAAAACACAAGCTGCCTTGGCATTATCTCTCCTTGGAAGAAAATAAAAAGAAATGAGCGGTGACTTTTGCACAGTGCTGTATATTAAAGCCAAAACCTCATAAACGGGTTACCAGGTTGCTCTGGCAGATAGATTGAAATTGTATTTAGTGTGTTAATCGTGTATGGAGCCACAGGTCAGTGTATTATTAGTGCCAGGTCTAGTCTCAAACCCAGATTAAATAGGGACGGATCTGTCAGGAAGGCCATCCGGCTGAAATCAAATGTGCAGAACATCAGGTATGAGATTTCTATACTGGATCAGGGGATACCAGGATAACAACGACTGCTACTGGTGCCATTAATCAGCAGGCTGAGTACTACTACTGAAATTGTGCTACTGCTGGGTAAAGACACAGGAAGAGGAGAGTTATGGATGCAGTGAGAGAGGAGATGCAGAGGGTTGGTGTGACAGAAGAGAAAGCAAAGGATTCAGTGAGATGGAAGCAGATGAGTCACTGTCATGAACCTTAACAGGAGCATCTGAAAGAAGAAGAAGAAAAAGAAGATTGTGTATTTAGACTGTGCTTCAGAAACGATCTGGCAACGTGGGTAAAATTAAACACCCAACTTACAAATTTGGCAGCTGGGAAATGGTGCTGAAGTTTGAACAATTCTACAAACAGCAGTTTGCATATCACAACCAACATGCCACACAATTTTAAAGTTGTGAAGTTTTTGTAAGAACCAAGCAGTTCTGTCACCTTTTGTGTTCAGTGCCTCGGGCCTTGAGTATTAACATATCACAAGTGACGTGTCTCAAGATGTTTGGTATGGAAGCAGTTTTATAACAGCAGGTGGTTCCACGTATGGCTTTGATTCCAGCGTCTGCCAGTAGCAGCAGCTTCACAAAGGCCAAGTGGATGTGCAGCCTCCTCCCTCATCAAAACCAGAGAAAAGATCAGTGGCAGGCAGAGTGCAGTCCACACTCTGGCAGACGTGCTTTATTCAGAGACAGTGTGCATGCCCCAAAAGTCGAGTTTTATTCACCAGAATTTTCTTTGACTACAGCCCTACAGAGCAGGGAGGTAAACAATGAACTGAAGCTCATTATAAAAGCAACAGCAGATTCAGCAGATAATCCCCTGCAGGTTTATCAAGACAAGAGGGAAGTACTGTACGGTCCTTGAGTAAATGTAGCTTGCACCACTAAGAAGCAGTGAACCTTTAACATTTCTCCTGTCTTTGTTTACTAATTCGTACTAAACACTGAAAAAGAGCCACACTCATTAAACAGCTAAAAGGCAGAGAGCAGGGATCTCATTAAGAAGATCCTGTTTTTGTTACGCGCTCGCCCACACCTCATCATCACATCTGACTCATCAGAGTCTTCGCAGGACTGTCCAACAAACGGTTAAAAGCTAAAAGTTAAGGATCACGCTTTAAGGTGGATGCCCTCTGAGCACTAGGCGGCTGCTTTCGTTCACCCACGTGCAATCGACAATCCTTCTATTTTTATGCATGTGAATTTAATTAGACAAACATTACATCAGGTAATGAGCTCAAGCTGGAAGCAGGGTCAGACATCCCCTTTAAACAAAGACATCCAGAAGATGTTTTAATTTGACAGTTTCATTGACTTTGTGGAGCTGTTTTTGTTTTCCTTTAGGGATCAGGTTTGCCATTTACAGTCTGTGCTATTTGTAATGATAAAGCAGGCAGGAAAGACGTGGGCAGTGTCCGTGACCTTTTTGATGCTGTAGGAGTCTGGTCCCTGAGGCGCTGTGCGGCTTGCACTCTTCACATGGATGGTAAACTACATCAGATAAAGAGAATGTAATACCAAAGCTATAGGACTGTTATGTATTGTGCCCAGACTGAGCGACTAAAAGGATAACCTTGGTTTTCTTCCCAGGCAGAGCCAGTTGACAGCTCTTTTGCTGAGACCTAATCTGAACCATGGGAAATATGAATAGTAAAATCCAATAATAGACCTTCTACAAAAGGCTGGCGACAGCAAACACGTGAATATTAGTGCTGCAGCACTTCTGTTTGTATCCTTCACAAACATTTTTATATCGGTTTCCTCTTTTTGTGTTTTTTTATTTCTCTTTTTCCTGGAAGAATCTAAACTTGACAGCAAACTTTCCTGTTGTTCTCTTTTGTTATTGTTAGATTGTGATACAGATACTTCGGAGGTGGGGTGCCCCCGGCCTCTCGGCCTGGGGCTCGGTCACAGCTGGCTGCCGGCGGAGCTCGCGGGCGCGTCACTGCAACTCCCCCTGGCTTCTGCTCCGCGGCTGCTGAGTGAGCCCTCATCTGGGACTCTCCTCAGCTCTTTCCGGGACAGTGGCGCAGCTGCCCCTCTGTTGGTCTTCCTTGGTCTCTTGTGTTCTGGGGGCCTCTGGATGTCTGGAGTTTTGATCTCCTCCACACCTGCTTCACGCCCTGGAGGACGGGGCTGTGGCCCCCCCACACTCCCTAGCAGATTATTACATGAAGGAACCTTTTAAAAAAACAAAAAACAAGCGCGTCCATGCTCACAGGTGTACACACGGGTGATCACACCCACAAACTACACCCTTTTTGGCTCCTACCTCAAAGCACACTGTGTTCTGTTGATCTTATGTGCTGCACAATAATGTTTAATATTTAGTATTTACTGTCATATTCCCATATATCATTGTGATGTTGTTTATTCTATTACTCTTGTTCTCTTCTGCTTGCTTTCTTTTTTCTTTCTCAGCAGGTGATCCAGGTGATTGATATATGCATTTTTTTTCTCTGCCCGTTCTGTTGGTTTTTGTTTTTTGCCCTTCTCCCCCGTCCCTCTTCTCAGCTGTTTCTCTTTCCCTCTTTCTTTCTCCCCTTCTTTCCCCCAGTCAAGTCTGTCCCGTATTCAGTAAGTGAAAATAAAATAAACAATAAAAGGTGAATCAAATGGACCATTACGGCAAGGCTGGGATGGTCAGTTTGGTAAAGTAAATCCGTTGGGCATCTTTCTTTGCCTTTAGACAACAATTCTGATGGCAAAAGAGCCAAACGGGACAGGCAAAAAAAAAAAAAAAAAAAAAAAAAGATTGTGATACAGATACAATTTCTCATTTCAGTTTGTGAATCTGACTCAAAATGTCCAATTTTGGCCTACGTCTTTCGCAAATCCAACATCAAAGTAATTAAGTAATAGAAAAACAATAAATGACTGAAAATTACCTTAGAAATGTTGTGGGATTTTTTTTTTTGGTTCAATAAAAGTTTAAGTTGACAAAAACATTTTGCTTTATAATTGCAAGAGAATCAGGTCACTGAGCTACCAGAACTTTTTCTTCAAATTTACATATTTATTTCTTACAATTTAAGCCCAAAGAGCCGTGCTGACAGATACTACAGTGTCTCTTTTTCATGCGGGAAAAAGGAATTGCACTTCTTTTTCTTATATTAAAATATCTTAGGCACTAAATGTGTAGTTAAACTTTACACTGACAGAAATACGTGTTTCCCTGGCCATGCTTTTAGGCGACAGTTGTTGTGATTTGGTGCTATAAAATAAAATGGAATTGGACTAAATTGGTCCGGCCCACTTAAGATCAGTAGGTTGTATGTGGCCCACAATGTAAAATCAGTTTGACATCTCTGCCCTAGGAAAACATCTGACCTGATTTTGAACTCAAGTTCATACAAAATGACAAAAGTTATACTTAAGCTATGTGCAGTATAACGGAGCCCCGGGCACCTGTGAGTTTAAAACCTTTTTTGGGGTGCTCAAGCATCCCGAAATTTCATCCTAGCACCCCTAAAAATTGCTATAGTAACAGCAGTAATAATAATGTATTTTGGTATTATCTGACTTACTGGAGTCTCTACTGAGATGGTGCAGCTTAGAATGAAAACAGGTTTAAATGTCCAGTGTTCTTGATGTCACAGTGTTAGGATGCACACACACACACACGGGCGCTGGATGCTTCAACGCTAAGGCTTGTCATCAATAAATAAGACTTGCCGCTCGGGACAGAAAGGAGAGGAAAAAGTAATTTCATGTCACAAACTTTAGAAAGTGAAAATTATTCAGTTAATGCCCGGGTCATTGCAGTACTTAAAAAGTGTCTGGTTGTGTGTATTTGTTCTCTAAATAAAGGCTAAACTGCTAGAGATTGTGAGCTTTCTGTGTCACAGTCTTCTGGCATATCACTCACTGCCAGCCAAGAAGCTGATGTCCTTACTTTAGTCTGTTAAAGTTTCCTATTCTTGTCAAATTGGGCTTCATTATTTATTTAGAGTACATTTATGGATAATGAACTCAAGCGAAGAAAGGAAAGATGCTGTTTTGAAAATTACATTTTTTCATATGTTACCTCTTAACTGACCGCCAGTCGTAGCAGCCCAATATTCAATTCCAGTATGACTAATTGATATGGATGGAGAGGGAAATCGACAGGGAGAGCAAGAGAGGGAGAGCTGTCTGAAGACAGCAAAAGCAGACAGCACAAAGAAACAGGTAAGAGTGGGCGTGTGGCCAAAGTCAACACCACTGTTATAAGACCATAAGACAGCTTCTGTTTTGCCTGCATTCACCAATGGTGAGTTCACATAACTAAGCAGTATGCTACATTGTAATCAAATGTGGAGTCTCCCTAACCTGATTTTATAATATCTTATGTCTCTTTATTTACTGATAGTGAAGTTAAATGGAAAACAATGATTGTTTAGCCAGAAAAAAGATTGATTTGTGTGCTTTTCAGTGGAATTGGAGTGTTTAATCCTACATTAATTGCTTGGTTTGTTGGTGGACGGCTTCTGTGTGACTGAAACAATGTTGAGGATGTTTCTACTTCGATCTGCTTTGCTAAAAATAGTTCTTCAACTTGCTTTAGAAAATTCTGATAAACATGACTAAACCTTTGCCTCAGGTTTGATAACTGAAGGGTCCACTCCAAAGCAACTGGATTAAATTCTGATCTGCAATTATTCTTCCAAATTATTTTTAGACACTCCAATCAGCCATCCGACTAAGTAGGTTGCTTTTAAAAGAAGCACTGTAACGTGAATCTAATTAAAATGACATTTGGAGAGTTATGAAGGGTTAACGATGTTTACTAGGAGCTTACACCATCATTCACTCATTCTTAAAACCTATTTTGTGGTATAAAACTCACAATACTAAAAGCAATTTATTATGTTTCATCAATTATAGATTGGAGTGCACGACATAAATGACGTTATCACTGGGAGCTGAGCCCTACTAAGGGTTTTATCCTAAAATCGCCCCTGGCTCCAAGACTAAGCTCAAGCTGCAGTGTAGATATACTCTTGACGTGTGACCTTATTATGGTGAGCCAGTCCCAGGATATACGAGGGTATTGTCGACCACTGTTATCTGCATGAAACGCACCAAACCACGTTGACATCTGGTAGACCTATTCAGTGCCTTTATGTCTTCAAGTGGTCCAGAAAAGAGTGACCAGTAGTTAGACCCTCTCTCTACCTTTGTGTGTAACTTTGAAGATGAAACAAATCAGGTAACATCTTCACTTTTATGCACTTGAGCTCATTTTAAATGTTTTGCAATCTGTTTAATCTGCAGTGATTTATCATATTCTCCAAAGTCATGTTTGTAGTGTGGCTGCTCTGCAAGGAACACTAAAACACGGCTGTTTTTGAGCTCAGAGAATCACAGCTGAAGTTAAAGGCAGGGTGTGACATGGTTAAATGTAAATATCTGCAGGGGAGCTGAAAATATTAATGAAAAGTAAAGGTATTAGCAAAAGAACAGGTTAAACTTACACATTTAGTCAAGTAGGTAATCTAAAACTGCTGGAGACTCCACCAATTCTACACGCCTGTTTTATTAAACTAGATCTAGGAGATCATCATCATGGATTACTTTGCTAACATGCTAAAGCAGTTATTAACAACTTTTTCACTATATACTCTAAATCTACCCCACATGGTCAGCGTGGGTAGTAAAAGGAAACCTATCTGTTAATGATGCTAATTTACAGAAGTTTGTTTAGTCGCTAACCCTAGCCTACCACAGAAAGCAAAGATGTAACTGATCTCAGATCATTGAAAGCAGAGCTAGCTACAGCTTGTCTGCAGCACGCTTGTCTCTAATAAGTTTCCCGTCAAGGACCAAAGCTTCATCCACAATGTGCAAACAAGAGATAAAGCCACTGGCCTCTCAGCTTCACAAGCTGATGCAGGCGTGCCATCAGAGTGGATCCTGCTTTTACAGACAACAGCCAGCAGCAACCACGAGATGGAAGTAATTTAAAGGAAAGATGCAAACAGGCCAGAAGCTTTATGACAAATTATTATTTTCAATGAAATGAGAGAGATAATTTTAACTTTGGTTTTAATTAATGTCTATTTTTAGATTTCAATGGACAAGCACTGCTTGCCTTGCTTACCCTGATTGGACGGCACGGCCTGAAAATATGAGGCAAAGTGAGCGTGAGCTACAGTAATAAAGTTGTAAAAACAAACAACTAAAGCACAATATAAAAATATGAATGGGAATATATTTGAAGAGTGATCAGTGACACTTGATTGCTGTTACTTTAATCTATGCTGGCTACATAATTGTTCATGTAACAGTTCATGCTCCATCTGAAAGCTTAATTATTTCCATTAAATTAAATATTTTCGGACTGGCTGCTCTTTTCCCATCAGGTAAACGGGGCTTCCTGAATGACCATATTAAGCGCTCTTCCTGACAACACAGAGACCCAAGGGTAGAAAAAACTGTGAATCCCAATTGTTTAGAACACTATAAAATTAGAGTTTTGGCATTCTTCATGCTGAACTCATTATATGAAACTTTCTCCACGTTTCAGATGAGCATACATATGTCACAAAAAACAGTATTTTTGTAACTTTGCTGGTAAAAAATTAAGAAAACTTGACATTCACCGAAGAAGACTGATCTTCCTGAACAGACAGACCAAGATTTCAAAATACCCATTATGTGGATAAACTGACCACATATTTAAAATCCAAATGGGTAACTACTCATCTAAATATCCATCCTGTTGTAATAAATAAAACATGTCTCTGATGTTTGGCCGATCACTTCCCTTAAGTGTGTTTTTAGTGTATTTTTTTTGTTATGTTCTGCAGATATTTTGCCCTTTTCTCTGTGTTTTTATACACACTCTATAATACTTTCAGTATTGGGTGGCCCACATTCTTGTGGAGGTTTCACTTTTCTTTCACAGTCTGCTTTCACCGCAGAGGACACACATATATTGTATGTGAAATGTGGAATGAATCTTCATCTGGTTGGCCGTGCATGTGCACTCACACAGACTCACGCGCTGTTGCGGCAGCAGATGGGCTCATCATCCTTGTTGTCATGGGTGTTTTAACGAGAGTGAAGGCATCCTTTTGTAGCCTTGGAGGGAGAGAAACACTTTATTTCAGAGAACCGCCTGTTTGTGAAAGCACAGAAGAAGTGATTATAGGGAGTCTGGAAAAAGCTGCACTGGCGGTCTGTTGATCGGTTGCACCATTCAATCCATACATCTAAAAGGAAAATGTTGATGACAAATCTGGTGTATGAGATCTGTGGTGCCAACAAAGCAGCACCAGCACACAGGCCGTAAAACGGACACATGCTCACAATAAAACTATATTAAAAGGTGTCTTTCTTATTTATCCGCAGGTCTAAAAATTATTTTACCCACATTGTCACCAATCGTGTGAACATTTGATGCACATACGACAGCTTTATTGTTTTTCTATTGCTTATTAAGTAAGAAATGTAATAAAATAAAACCCTGCAATGAAAGACAGACAATAGAAAACACATTATATGACAAACATATTAGATGGCAATTTGAAACTGATGTATTTTTATACCCAACCTCATGGCAGCTGTCAAATAAGTACTATTTCACATGGATCCACTTCAAGTCCAAATTATCACCGGCCTTAGTATGTGGGAGGATTTTGTGGAAGAGGAGTGCTAAAATTTCCCCAAATTTAATAATGTAGCTCTGAAGCCTTTGAAGATAAAAACATATTTAATTCCTTCTTATTACTTTTATCTTCAGCTTTTTGGGGGCTGGGAGCTCATTTAACTTCCAATTTCTGTACCTAACACTCCATTAGCAATAAAGAATTGCAGAGAATGGTGTAATGATGAAGCTAAGAGCAAGAAACTCTCATAAAAGAGGACTGAAGAGAATATCTCTGGTCTGAAATCAAGAAACAAGATACAAGTTACAAGATATATCATTAATACTTCAAGAGCATCTTGGCATGTCCTAAACTAAATCATATATTTAGGATTTGCGAGATCTCGCAAAAGTCCGTCTTAATTTTTTTTTCTCCCATGTCCCCTGCGGGGCTCCGTATGAACGAGACGTTGACAGATCATTTTTTTCTTCTTTCTATCGGGTTTGTTTTTCTTTACTCGAAGAGATCAAATTATTGGTGGGGACAATTCAATAATCGCTGAATATTGTTGGGGACATGTCCCTTCCGTCCATGCCAAATCTATGCCCTTGCTGGGATCTGCTGGAGCCACTCTTGGGGGTCACTGCACTGAGTGCTCAGATTACCACTGGGACCACTGTTACCTTCATCCTCCACATCTTCCCGAGCTCTTCTCTGAGCCCTCGGTACTTCTCCAGCTTCTCGTGTTTCTTCTTTCTGATGTTGCTGTCATTCCATATTGCTACATCTGTCACTACAGCTGTCTTCTTCTGCTTGTCCACCACCACTATGTTCGATTAGTTAGCCATCACCATTTTGTCTGTCTGTATCTGGAAGTCCCACAGGATCTTAGCTAGGCCACTCAGCACAGATGTTTCTGTATACTATGCCGGCCAGTTGGTTATAACGTCCCATGTATACCCTGTCTGCTAGCATCTTGCAACCTCCTGTTATGTGCTGAAATGTGTCAGGGACATAGCCTGCACCTGAAGATATAAATTACTAACAGATAGGTGTGTTGTTAATGGTTTAAATAAAAATGTAAATCATATAGTTCAGTTTGGTCTCATTGCCATGGTGGCAAAGAATACTGTTTAATCATCAGCGCTGTCCATCCAAACTCATCCCTCTTCACTGTGAACTGTTCATTTTGTGAAGGGCCTTTTTGTAACCCAAACCACTATATTTGCCTAAATCTAACCAAGCAAAAAACCAGTGACTCAACACGTAGAATTCAAATCAAGTAACAAAAGGTCCAAACAGGAAGTAAACCATGGTCTCCTGGCTAACAGTTATCCCTCCAGTCTTCTGATGTGGACTTTCTAGGTCTCTAAAATTGATTTGTTATTTTTTTGGCATCTATCATTGCCACAGCTGGTCCGTCAAGGAACCGATTCCCACAACGCGCCTTGTGGTGTAATTGTGAAATGCAGGGAGAAGGTGACAGAATAGCATTACATGACATAGACATCCAATAACAAATTTCTATAATTTATATCAAACATTACAAACTGAAAGTCTTGCTGGCAAAAAGCCCATTTTCTTTCTTTCTTTCTTTTAGACAAAGCCAGCTTCTGATTGAAACCTGACATTTTGGGGATAAACCACAGAGGACAGCAAAGAAGCACTGTCATCAAACGCAAAAAGCGATTCTTCTTCTTCATAAAGCATTTTCAGCAGTGACAAAAATGCACAGAGAAAGAGGCGTTTATTTCTTTTCTCTCCTTTGCGGCATCGTTATGACTCTTGCAGCTGCAGTATAGTCAACACTCGACAGATTTTCCATTCCCTGTGTGATCTGAAATGAGAAGCTGAGTTGAGAGATTGGCCCTTTGAAACGTTTGTTGCAGAGAACATGCTCGTGTAGCTGAATAGACCTGGAAAAACAGGTTACTTCACTTCATGGAAACTAGATCTTACAGACAGACTTGTCCCAGAGTTTATGTGCATTTGCTGGTAAATGAAAAACTCGATACATGGCTGAGCAGTTTTCCAGGGAAGATGTGCATCGGGAAAAGCAAAGACAAGATGCCTTATCTGTCCATTGATGCTTGACCACTAAAAAAGGACAATGTGACTAACATGAAAAGCATGAAATTGTGCCTTTTCCTGACATATACAGACATGCACACACACCAAAAACATATATTTTTGTGCGTTGGCTGTACATTATGATAAACCTACCAGGCATATGATATTAATATGTGCAGCATAGTGTTTGCATCACAGTGATTCTGTATCAAAACAGGCCTGAGCTCCGCCAGAATCACTACAGCTCATTAAGTGTGATTAAAATCTAACATCTCACTGTCTGTAATTTTAAAGGATCGGCATTTGAATTTAGGCAGATCAATTAGCAGAAACAGGATACAGGATTCATAATTATGTTTTCATTTGTATAGGGTCACCTGTGATTATGAATAGCTGGTTTCTGTCAGACTGGAATGAGCCCTGCATGTCTACAAAGTGAGCAGATCATCTTTCAGTCTGCAGTGCTGCTCCACCATGTTTCTGACTCTGAGGGTGCTCAACCTCTAACTTTGTACTTAATTTTGTCACCTTGTGACAAATTTCCATCTCCCTGTGTGTATTTTTTTGACCTATTTTCAGACATTTTGTGTTTATTTTCCATCTCTCTCGTAGTTTTGTATCACTTTGTAGTCATTTTAAATCTCTTAGATGTTAGCAGTCTCTTTTAAAATATTGTATTTGTGGCTATTGTGAGTCTATTTTTTATTTGCATTCCATCTGTTTTTACTTCTTCGTGTTTGCTTTACCTCTGTTTATATATATTTTTGCTTTCAGTATGTTTTACTGGTTTATCTGAATGTTTTTGATAGCTTAACAGTCATTGCATCACCCTTAACCACATGGACTGTTTCTCTGTATGCAGTCAAAGCCTGCGTAAATGGGATTGGTTAATTGTGCATAATCATATTCAGATATCTGTTAGTAGAGATTTCATCTTATCACTAAAGGTGCAATAATTTCTCTCACACACTGATTCATCTCTGCTTCCACAAGGACAGAAACCGCCAAGCTTTCATACCTCATGCAGTAAATCTTCACAGTGCAAAATCTGTGTCTTCCAGAGAAAATCTGTCCTCTTATGGCAACAGCGCCTTTCTGAACCCTCACAGCACATTTGTATTTCACTGAACTGTGAGTGTTCTACTTATTATTAAGCTGTTTTGTTATGTTCTTACCTTAGTTTTTAGTTGCTGTCACAAAGAAAGTATCAGCTTTTGAAGTGAATAATGTTGTGCTCTTGTTTTACTTATTTTGGGGTGAGGTTTGCTTTTTGTAGTTTTCGTATTTTTTTGTTGATCTTCTGTCAGTTTTTGTAGATTTTTTTTGGGTGATTTTTCAGTACTTGTAGCTGGTTTGTGTGTCTGTTTGGTTGACTTTTGTTTCTGATTTAAAAAAACAACAACTTTACATTGGAACGAAAAAAGGACAAACATAAGGACGAGATGTGATGACAAAACAGTAACAAGAAAAATGTATAAACATTGAAGTGTGTGTGTGTGTTTTGAATATTTTTGTGTTGAATGTGTGAGAAAATGCTGTGAAACTGTTAATTCTGTCCAAAACCAACTGTCATGGCGAGCGGAGTGAGCCGTGTGGAGATGATAAATGGTAAAGCGCATTTGTATAGCGCTTTACTCAGTCCCTAATGACCCCAAAGCGCTTTACACTACATTCAGTCATACATTCACACACTGGCAACGGCAAGCTACATTGTAGCCACAGCTGCCCTGGGGCGCACTGACAGAGGCGAGGCTGCCGGACACTGGCGCCACCGGGCCCTCTGACCACCACCAGTATGGCAAACGTGGGGTTAGTATCATGCCCAAGGATATTTGGCATGCAGCCAGGAGGCAACCGGGGATTGAACCACCGATCTTCTGATTAGTGGCTGACCTGCTCTGCCACCTGAGCTACAGCCACCCATGATAAAGGAGGATCCAATTGCAGGCACTTGTAAAGTTGTGAAAGTGGTTTATTGAATACACAGCACAGGGAAAAAATGGCAAACTAAACTATACTAAACTACAGAGCACGAACCTGAACGAGAACAAGCAGAGGAGAATGAAGCTGGACAGCAGGGAGAACACACAGGTGCGACATGGTGGATACACAGACAGACCAGCAACTACAATAACAGAAGACACGACTTAAATACACACAAAGAAACACAGGGAGATTACACACAGGTGGTGGACACAGCTGGGAGCAATTAACGAGACGAGACAAGAGGTAAAACTGAACACATTCACAAGAGACGCAGACCTTCACAATAAAACAGGAAACAAGACCTCACTACACAAAGACGCAGACTTGACACTGAGAGACAGACTGAATATAACACATGGAACCTAAATGCTAAACATGAGACACAAATCCTGAAACACATATAAACAGAAACATGGAACTCTAATAATAATAATCTATCATCATCATAATCATCACCACCACCACCAGTATACAGGAATAATCCATTATTCAAAGCCAAAACATAACAACTCCAAAATGCTGGGTCGAACCGCAACTGTACATCACGATGGGTTTAAATCAACCAATCAAGGTAAAAGTGATGTGCAGACTTTCAGCTTTAGATCAAAAGGTTGACTGACCAGCAGTTTTGTGGCCAGGTGAGACCTGTGAGGGAGGCCATTATTAGAAGTAACCTATCACAGAGACAGCAAAAATCTTCAGGAGTGGCCAAATCAACAATCTGGTACATTTAGAAAAGAGCCTTAAAGACCACAGAAGACAATTTAAATTGATGATGACAGAATTATTTCCATGGTTAAGAAAAACAGCATGACAGCATCCAATCAAGTCAAGAACACTTGAGGGAGTCGGGGTGTCATTGTCAAAGTCTTCAATGAAGAAAAACCTTTAATGGAAATAACAGAGATCAGGGTGAAAACCACTACTTACACTCAAGTCCAGAAGGGTCGGGTTAGACTTTACTAGAAAACATCTAATCCAAGATTTGATTAGACTGTACCAGGCATAAAGAGAACTAATGTGGGAAGCAGCTCATGATCTGCATGAACTGTTAATCATGGTGGAGGCAATGTTACGATATGGCCATGTACGGCTGCCAGATGAACTACACCACTAACGTTTACTGACTGCTGATAAAAGAAATGCAATAAACTCTGACGTGTACTCTCTGCTTGGATTCATCCAAATTCTGCAAAACATCATAGTGTAAATGGATAATGACCCAAACCACACTGCAAAAGCAATCCTGGAGTTTCGTAAGGCAAAGAATTTGGATATTCTTCAGCAGCCAAGTCAGTCACCTGATCTGAACCCAGCAGAGCAGCTCTTCACTTCATAAATGCAAATCTAAACACAGAAACATCCACAAACAAGCAGCAACTGAAGGTGGCTGTAGTAAAGGCCTGACAGAGCATTTCAAGTCCATGGATTCCACACTTCAGGCAATTAGTGACCGCAAAGGATTTCCATACAAGTATTAAGGACACTCCTCATTATAAAATTATATTAGTTTGTCTAATTCATTTTAAGAACCTGTATAAACATTGCTGCAATTCCTGAAGAGTTAATATTGTGGTTTTATGAAGCCCCTTGAACTAAAGTGGAAAGTCTGCACTTCATTTACATATGGGTTGTTGGAGTTAAAAGCTTTTATGCTGTACAAAAGTAAACGACAAATGTCTTTGTCCAACCAATTCTGAACCCAACTGAAGGCTATTTATCATTTTGTTAGATTCTGATTAGGGGTGGGTTTAAAAAATCGATTCATCGATTAAAATCGATTCTAACTGGAATAAAACGATATCGATTCATTAAATCCGGAAATCGATTTTTTTTTATACATATGTAGTTTGCCGCGTATGAAACTTGCAAGCGGTTAACATGAGGAAGTCACGCGAGAGTTAAGTGACCTGGACGCATGAACCATCATGGCTACTCCCGGGAATGTGCCACCGAGCCTAAAGGCAGATGTCTGGCAACACTTTGGATTTAAGAACTGTGAAGACAGTGAAGAGCCGGACAAAAGCAAAGCCGTATGTAAGATGTGCAAAATGGAGGTAAAGCACTGTGGAAATACCACAAATCTCAGAAATCATTTAACGAGGCATCATCCAGATATCCCGCTAGCAAAAACGGCCGACACCAAGCAACGCTCACTCGAAAAGGCATTTGCAATGAAGTTGGCATCCACTTCTCCACGTGCCCAAAAAATAACCCAGTCTGTGGCAACTTTCATATGTAAAGATATACGTCCGTACAGCGTTGTTGAAAATGATGGCTTCCAAAACCTCATTAATACGCTAGAACCACGCTATGTTTTACCATCACGCAAACATTTGAGTGAAGTGGTAATCCCAAACATGTATGAAAAAGTGAAACACGATGTTACAGCCTCACTCAAGTCAGCAGAGAGAGTCGCTATAACCTGTGACAGCTGGACATCCAGAGCAACAGATAACTACCTGACTATCACCTCACACCATATCGACCAGGAGTGGAGACTCGTGTCTCATGTCTTACAGACAAGAACCACCGAAGCAAGCCACACAGCAGCTAATTTATCTGAAATTATGTTCAAAGCAATCGAAGAATGGGAGCTTACAAACAAAAATCCAGTCATCGTAACTGACAATGCTGCAAATATGGTGCGAGCTGTAGAAATAACGGGCTGGTTGCACATTGGTTGTTTTGCCCACACACTCAATTTAGCTTCACAAGCAGGACTGAAAGTTCCAGCTGTTGCTCAGCTGCTTGGCCGAGTGAGACGCATAGCATCCTTTTTTCATCGCAGCACTGTTGCAAGTCGCAAGCTTAAAGAGAAGCAAAAGATACTGAATCTACCTGCCCATAAGCTGGTGACTGATGGGGTGACCAGATGGAACAGCACATTGGAGATGCTGGAACGCTTCCTAGAGCAACAACCAGCAATCTCTGCAGCTCTACTCTCACCTGAAGTGAGGAGAAGTGACAGTAATCTCTGTAGTCTTACAGAGGCTGACATAACTGATGGAGAAGATATAGTGAAAGCTTTGAAGCCGCTGAAAGCAGCCACACTGGTTATGTCTGAAGAAAAGTCCCCGACCCTTTCCATCATTGCACCTCTGCATGCACAGCTGCTGGAGAAGATGATCAGTGTCTCTCATGACTCCTCACTGATTAAAGACCTCAAGACTGCTGTATACGACAACTTGAAGTCAAGGTATGTTTATGAATTGTGTGTATATGTCATGAATGAGTGTAACTGTATGGATGCATGTATTACATGAAAATTCTTATTATAGTGAAAAAATCTATATATTATAAAAATGTTAGTTAAGCCCTCTTGTCTAGTAATAGGCCTTTTGATTTTATATCTATCTATCTATCTATAGATGTTTATATATAAATTATGGAAACAAAGTCGTATATTAATGTTTCTGATCTTGCATGAGTGTATGTAACCATGCACATGTATATCCAACATAATAAACTGAGTTAAATGTGCAAAATCTCTTTTCAAGATATGTGGCCCTAAAGGACAAGCTCTACATTGCATCAGCATTAGATCCTCGCTTTAAGGCCCTGCCATTCTTGTCCAAAGAGACCTGTAACAACACATTCTCTCAGTTGGTGTTGGAAGCAGCAGGTTTGGAGAACGTGGACACAGCTATTGTGAGTTACAGAAACAAAAACAAAAAATTATTGGTTTTTTTGCACTACTCGAGTTAGAATATAAATAGTAATTTCTTTATTAATTAAGTTTTCATTTTTCTACAGCGACAGTCTGATGGTGACACATCTGAGGAAACTGTCCCTGACATCTCTCTTGGTGGTGTTGATGAAGTGGATTATGCCCCTCCAATTAAGAGGTCAAAGGACTCTGCATTAATTTTTCTCCTTGGGCCAGCCTACTCAACAAAAACCACAGCACCACAGAAAACACCAACTCAGAAGGCAAAGGAAGAAGTGAATCGATACAGGGACGTTGAGCCTGTTGCACTTTCTGAGGATCCTTTGATCTGGTGGAGGGACCATGAAAGGGAGTATCCTCTCTTGGCTCTACAAGCAAAGCAGTATCTTTCCATACCTGGGACCAGTGTTCCTTCTGAACGAGTGTTTTCAACTGCTGGTGACATTGTTACCGCACAAAGGAGCTGCCTGACTCCACAACATGTAGACCAGCTTCTCTTCTTGCAGAAAAACCTTACAGTCTCAAAGAAGTGAGAGGGTAGTTATAAATAAGGCTAAATTGCATTAGTTTCACAGAGGTTTTACAATACTGTTCAATATGTTTTCATTTTTTGAAGTATTTTAAAAGGCAGTTTTTCATTTTCTGATCGGTCAGTTTCTGTCAGTTCACTTGTACATGCTGTGTTATACTGTGTGTCTCCAAAACACAATAGTGGATTTCAGAAAAGCTGTGTGAGACACTAACAGCAAAACTATTTCTCTGAGGTTTTACTGATGTTTACAAAAGATGTGTTCTATTTGCACTGGATCCCTGATCCACTTGAAATGTATGTATGAAAAAATATATATACTAATGTTAATTAAAAATTACATTATTTAACTGCTTTAGTATCTGTTCTTAATTTTGAAATTTATGTAATTCATTCACAAGGCTTAGAGGGTTCTTTTGACAGTACATATACAAGGTGAATTATCATAATTTTATATATATTATGGTTCATATAATAATATTTCGGACTGATTCAAAATCGAATCGAATCGAATCGAATTGAATCGAATCGTGGATCGAATCGATTCGGGACCTTGTGAATCGGAATCGAATCGATTCTAGAAATCAGTGACGATTCCCAGCCCTAATTCTGATGTTCATTCCTCTGGATTTTTGTAATTTTAATCTTTTTACTCTTTTTGATTTTGATTTCTTAAATCCGCTTTTCTGTTTTTCATCATTCTGTATAGTTTTGTGTTGTACTTGTCATTTCTTATGGCTTTTTCCTGCCTTCTTTTATGTTCTTTGTGATATTTTGGGGGATGATAAGACATATCTCCCGTTATGTCATCTTTTCTGTAAGGTCCTCAATTTTCAGAGTGCAGGCTGACTGTTATTTAGAGTAGAGGGAGGTACTTATATGCCCGACTGGCAGCTTTCTAGCTAAAGTGTTTAATTTAAAGTATCATAGACCACACCTGCTCTTTTTAATGGTTCTTTAGGCTTTGAAATGATACCTGCGCTACTACAGTCACATTCACAGAGTGTGCACACACGGGAACGACACACACACGCACACACCAAAGGATTTTAACACCTCCTATTTGACTGTGTGCGGCAGAGCTGTTACCTAGTTACAAGCTAGAGACCGTGCGACCTGCGCTGTTCATAATGTTGCGGTGGGGACTCTGAGTGCATCAGTCTGTCCGGAGCAGACGGAGGGAGAAGTGAGAAGGAGGCGGACGGAGGAGCGCAGCGGGCTGCTTCTCTGCTGGAGATGCCACTGGAACTCATCCCGACGGAGGCAAAGTGCAGCGGCTCTTCTCGCGTTGTTTCACCGATAAATCCAGCAAAGCCCCGGTAAAAGTCTGGTCCTGAAGGTGCGGAGAAGTCTCAGCTTTAAGGTAAGTTTGGGTATCTGTTGTAAACCTGACCGGTTCATACTAATGGATGTTTGCTGTGAATGAGTGCGGACAGCTGATGATGATCTGTTAGCTCACCTGTACATTCAGATGATTTATGGTTAACGAGAGTTTTCCGTTAAATGCTTTTAAATAACCCTTACAGACATGTTTAGGAAGTTCTGAATGAATTAAAATTAAAGGCACAAATTCTTCACACAACAAACTGCACGCTTTTTAATATTTAGACCATTTTTTCACTGCAATAAATGCCAAATCAGCAACTTTAAAGATTCTACTACAGTCGGAAACCTTTCAGCTACAGCAGCCATGGGCAGATTGTGAGACAAAAGCACCCCCTCCGTACACACATGTAAAAGGTACCCACCCCACTGAGAAGGCTGACCCCCCCCTCCCCAGACTGAATGAGTCACGGAATGATTGTGAAGGCTGTGGCCATTTTCTTCTTCCTCTGCTGGTTTTAGTTTTCTTTGGATTGTGTGTCTCTTTTAGAAATTTTTGCATCTCTTTAATTGTATTTTTGAGCTGTTTGTGAGTTATTTTTGCCTTCTTTGATGATTCTATAATGATTTTTTGTGGTATTTCTAGTCACATGCTTGTGGTCAGTTTTTGTTTGTGTGGTTCTTATTTTGTTTTTAGTGTTTTTGTTAATCTTTTTTAAAATTAATTTTGGTGATGCTTTTAGTAGTTTTATTTGTTTTTGTGGCCAGTTTCTTTGATCCTGCAGTTGTTAATTCTTTTAGTCTCTTTCTGTGCTCTCTCTGATAGTTTTATTTTTTTCTGTAGTTTAGGTCATTAGTTTTTTCCCCCCTGTGGTTTATTTTGTATTTTTAGCTATTCTGAGTTTTTGTGTGTAGTCTTTTTGTGCATCTTTGTGTCTTTTGTGCACTCGAAGGACTTTATGCAGTAAAGCTTCATTTAAACCTAATTTAAGCTTAGCCTACGCAGCTGGCTCTCACCACTGCCAACAGCATCCAGTGAAAAAGTCCTTTTTAAAAAAATGGTTTGATCAGGATGTATTTCAATATTGCAGGGGAGATGGAAGAACTACTTGTGAGCGATGTATTACTTCACAAATACCTTGCATATTTAAGCTTATTTGGTATCATGAAAAGAAAAAAAAGATTAAAATCTCTGTATCTTACAGCGATTCTTGTTTAAAAAGGGATTCTGTGCTTTTCTGAGGTAGTTCACATTCAGTGCAAACTGCTCCTCACTGTCAAATATAAGTGAGAGGCATCTATATTTGACAATGAAATGAGGCAGAAACATAATGAGTTACTTCTTTTAGGCACTAGTAGCATATTTAGTCCAAAATTCCCAATATTTTACATTTTCTGTTATGGTCTTATACTAAAGGTCATTTTCTACATCTAGTTTATCTCATTGAGAGTCCAGTCGTCACCTGTTGGGAGCATTTGGCTGCAGCCATTTCCATGCAATGGTCTTCTCTCCTGCAGGCAAATGCATTTTAATGAGCTACTCATTCTGTTTCCTGGGTTTATCCATGATTTTGCACAGGTACTGTGTAACAAAAGGGCAGTCGGCTTCTGAATCCTTCAGGCAGCTTTAGTGACTTCTTTCAAAGGCACTTTGTTAGGAAACGCAGATGAGATTCTCATAACAGCCGCATCTCTTTGCTTGCTCTGTACTCTCATTTACATACATATATTTTAGTCCTGCAGCTTGTGTGTATTTCTGATTAACCGGCCAGTTATTTATGCTTTTGTTCAGCTAAAAAATAGATTAAAAATACATTACAATATGCATTTCTATAGTTTAAGGGCAAACACAGATGTTTTTACTATAATGGAAGAACAAGGAAAACGAAAGCTAATATTGCATTTAAGAACTTTTTAGCATTTTTGGATAAAAAAAAATCAATAAAGAAAAGATTGTAACTACTTATCTACCCATCTAGTTATACTCACCATCATCTATGTTCCTGTGTGGTTACTGCTTTTAGAAGAACTCTACATAACACAATAACCAAACTCTAAATACAGTACATACTCTAAATAACTAAATACAGACCTTAGACCTTGATGTAAACAAGCAAAAAATATACAATTTCTCCTTTTTTAAAATCTTTACAATCCAGTCATTTTACTGTGTTTCACTCATTTTAGTAAATACAATTAACTGCTATTAAAAATTATTATAAACAAGCTTAACAAAAACACCCTGTTTCATTTTGTTTCAGCCACATTTTGGGATTTTAGACCTAAATATGGAGCTCTCATTTATGATACTGGTATCTTTGGTGAGATCATTATCAGAGCGGTATCTCAGTGAAGTGAAGTTTGAGTGTTTGACAAGACGTTTGGGAGAAAACACTTTCCTTTTTCTCTTGTAAAAAAAAAAAGGAAAAAGAAGTTCCCTACTGTGTTTATGACAGTCTGAGTGTGATTACCAGCCAACTTGATTTCCACCATTTATTGTGAAAGAGTAGAAAACGCATCACGTCTCCATCATGTGAAACCACTCAAGATGTAAAATGCTCGATCTTTTCCTGGTATTTGATTTTTTTCTTTTGCTTTGCATTTCAAATCTAAAGGAGTCAAACACTCATTTTATTGAAAATGTGATCCTTGAAGTTAATTGAGATGCATTTGCAAAATAATAGCAAACTGATGCCATCATCTGCCCACAAATGAGTCAAACACACACACACAGAGTCACCACAGGTGGGTAGCTAACAAGCACAATCCACAGCCTCATTTCAGGCAGAATTGCCTTTTAAGAGGAGAGTAAATTATCTCTGGTAACATTATGATATCTCACTACATTTAAACAGATTGTGGTGGGTTTTCTTTCCCCTTTCTTGTAGAGATGTACAGATAAAATATTTAACATTGCTGGTTTACTCCAGTCATGAAAAAAGGTTGGTTATGCACCTTTTAAATAAAAGTTCAGTCATGAAGAAATATAGTATATTTTTAATGAAATGAGCATATTTTAAAATAAACTCTTTACATAAGAAATTATAGTTGGACTGACTCTTCCAGGCCCCCTTCCACCTGCTCCCCACTCTCACTACAGGTCAACATGGCATCTGTCAGTCACTCTCCCCAGAGACTTCTGTCTGACCTCATCTGTCAACCTGTCCATCGCAACAAGAAGGGGCTCAGAGCTGATACTTGATGTTATCCCCCCCACCTTGAACCCATCTGTCACTCCTACCACCTACCTCACCGTTGTCTCTATGCATACATGTCCTTCACCACCCTCACATACTTCTCTGCCACTCCAGACTTCCTCATGCAGCACCACAGTTCCTCATTTGACACCTTATCATATACTTTCTCTGGATCCTCAAAAACACAATGAAGCTCCTTCCGAAATTCTCATAAGGAGAACCTCTCTCCTTCAACAACTCTTTCCCATATCCTCATGGTATAGCTCATCAGCTTTATTCCTCTGTAGTTACTACAGCTCTGCACTTCAACCCTGTTCTTAAACATCAGTACCATTACACTGATTGTTGTGGACTTTTTGATTTCAGTGGTTAAAAAGTCCACTGTCTTCTCTCCTAGACATCTCCATACGTTCACAGCTATGTCATCTGGACAATCCACCTTTCATTGGATGTATGTTCATCCACTCCAGCCCTCACGTCCTCCTTACTTATTGTTTGCACTTCCTGGTTCACTATCTTCATTCATCCTCCTCTGACTCTTATTCTCTACAATCAGCTCCTCAAAGTTCTCCACCTTGTCAGCACACTTTCTTCAGTTGTTAGTACATTTCCATCTCAATCCTTGATCATCCTAACCTACTGCACATCCTTTCCGGTTCGATGTGTCTGCCTAATGAATTGATTCAAGTCCTTTTCTCCTTCCTTAGTGTCCAGCTTAAATACAGTTTGGTTCATAAATATTTGGACAGAGGCCATTTTTTTCTAATTTTGGTTCTTTACATTACCAAAATTAATTTTAAATGAAAATTCTGGGTTTCTTCCTTTTTAATCCTCTGCCAGGCCTTTACTTCAGCGGCTTTCATTTGCTGTTTGTTTGTGGGCTTTTCTGTCTGAAGTTTTAGTCTTCAACAAGTGAAATGCATCCTCAATTGGGATCAGGTTTGAGTTGGCCGCTTCTTTGCTTTAATAAACTACTGGGTTGCTTTAGCTGTATGTTTTGGGTCATTGTTCATCTGTAGTATGAAACATGCCCAATCAGTTTGACTGCATCTAGCTGGATTTGAGCAGACATTGAATCTTTGAACAGTTCTGAAGTTATCCGGTTGCTTCTGTCCTGTGTCTCATCATCAATAAACACTAGTGTCTCTGTACCACTGGCAGCAATGTACTTCCAAACCATCACACTGCTCCGCCATGTTTCACTGATGATGTGGTGTGCTTTGGATCGTGAGCTGTTCCACACCTTCTCCAGACTTTTTGTTGCCATCATTCTGGTAGAGGTTGATCTTGGTTTCATCTTTCCAAAGAATGGTTTTCCAGAATTGTGCTGGCGTTTTTAGATTTTTAGAAGTCCAATCTAGCTTTTCTATTCTTGGGGCTTATGAGTGACTTGCAGCATGCAGTGAACCCTCCATATTTACATGCAGGCTTCTCTTTATGGTAGACTTGAATATTGATATACCTACACTACATCCTGGAGAGTGATGTTCACTTGGTTGGCCGTTGTGAAGGAGTTCATTATCATAGAAATGATTCTGCGATCATCCACCACTGTTGTCTTTTGTGGACTTCCAGGTCTTTTTGCATTCCTGAGTTCACCAGTGGTTTCTTTCTTTCTCAAGATGTACCAAACTGTAAATTTTGCCAATCCAACTATTGTAGCCTTTCTTGGATGGATTTTCTTTCTTTCTGTTATTTTCAGCTTAAAGATGACTTGTTTCATCCTGCATGGAGAGCTTTGACTGCATGTCGAGTGTTCACAGCAAAATCTTCCAAATGCAAGCACCACACCTGAAATCAAATCCAGGCCTTTTATCTGCATCATTGATAATGAGCCTGTAGTCTACCCATGTTCCTCCTTCTTGAGAGATCTGCTATGTTAGCTTAAACAAGTTAAATAGATTTGTCAACCAATCAGTAAAACACTCAGCTGATCATCAGTCTCTTAAATAAGCAAACAAACTGCACTTGATCAAAATTCAGGCTTTCATATTGCATCCTTCCAGTTAATCCATGTGACTGCAAATCGAAACACGAGTCCAAGTTTTTAAATTGCCTCGAAATTTATGTAAAGAAGTAAAAGTCTGGAAGCGGCTTTGATCATGTAGCTGAAAGATGCGAAAAACAAAATTTTTTTTTTTCCTTCAGCTTCTGAGATTGACATCTACCTCATATACAGGGCCAACACAAGAAAGAAAAAGGTCCCCAGAGCATACAGTAAAAGTAAAGCCAGAATTGGATCTCAGGCTGCGAGTTTATTAAGTTCGTCTGACTCCCCGAGCCCTTAGGAGAAGCCTTCATAACCCCTCTCTTAGGCTTCAGAAAGGCGGCGGCAGCAGCACCCTTAGGGTATCAGACTTCCTACTGAGTTCTAAGGAAAGGAGGTACAAATAAAGATGTTAAATATTCATGTTGAGCCACGAGTCCCTGATTTATTCAAGTAATGTTGATTTCGTTCTGAACATTGGCAGAAAAAGATTGCCAACACTTCTGATCCTCAGCTTTAAGCCCACACATGAACTTTATGAACAACATCACTTTTTTCCCCATATGTTGACCAACGCGTCCCACACAGTTGTATAAGGTCACACTTGTAGACAAAAAAAAAGAACAAAAAGAACAAAAAGAAGAAAAAAAACATGTTTTAGTGACATATGTAGTTGGTTTTACAGGGCCGATAAATCTTTTTTTTTTTTTTTTTTAAATAGCAGTAGTTATATTTTTAAGACTGTACATACTTTGTCTGTTCTTAAAATACACTGAAACTCTTTGAATGGCAGATCTACTTTGACAAAGTTTCAGAGCTGTGAGTAGTAATGGACTTTTTTCATATTTTATGGACAAGATTATTTTCAGTTTAAATTAAAAAATAACTGGAAGATTAAATAAAAAAATGGGATCGAATTGTCAGATTCATTCCCTCCCCAGACGGCCACTCACATCCTGGGCCATCTGACCTCAGGAAATCACATGATAGGGTGGGGCCAGGTTTCACAATGAGCTCACCCGAAACCCTGGCTGATTAGGACCCACACCTGCTTTCACACCTTGGCTCATGGGATTAGGTAGAGGATCATCAGGGGGTCCTTTGTCCCTCTTTGGGGGGGAAACTCCCACAGGGTTTAAATCTGAGACTCCCCACCAATTGGACCCTTAGAACTGAAGAAGCTTCTCGGATGAGACGTGAAACGTCTTCAAGCGACTAAAAGAAGTCCAGACGCTTTTCTTTCCAAGTTCCTTAGACTATGATGACCTGGATGACTGAGAACCTTCACAGACATTCATTCCCGATGTTTGCTGGATTTTGCCAGGGCAGGCAGCAGCAGAGGAATGCGAAAGGTGATTTCAGTTTTGGTGGTGGTCTCGGGAATTTGTCTCCGTGGATGATTTGGTCCTGTTGTCTTCATTAACCAATGACCTCTATTTCGCTCAGGGGCGTAATGGTGAGTGGAAAGGATGACAGAGTGTTTGGTGAGAAGTGGGTGGATCATTCCATGTTATTCCTGATTTAGACTTCTACGAAATCAACGTCGTAATTTACGATATAACCTTTTTTATGTTTTAAGAGTGTATGGTTATGTGGAAGGTTACTGTTAAGTAACCTTCCACATAACCATGGCTGTGTGCGGACAGGGATAGGACCCAAGGTGCAGACTCCAGAGACAAACTTAATCCAAAACAGCTTTAATGCTGAACGCAAACATAACATAACTGGAAAAAACTCAAAATAAACTAACACCGGTGGACTGGCAAAACACACAGCAAAATAAACGGTAGATCGCGACACTGACATAGAGAAACACAGGGCTTAAGTACACAGAGGGAGCAATCAGGGAATGGGTAACAGGAGGGAAACACAGCTGGGGCAAATCAGAACTGACGAGACAAAAGGAAGCGTAAACTGAACACACTGAGATAAGACAGAGACCTTCAAAGTAAAACAGGAAACACATAACACAGACTCACATGCAGGCACTACAGAGGGAACAGAGACGTGGGACCAGGGCAGACACAAACACTGACTGAACATGGGGATATAGGAACTAAGGATACACAGAGACGCGAACTAGACAAGGGGATACAGGTGATAGGGGAGACAGAGCAACTAAAGAAGACAGAGACATAAACCATAAGACAGAACTCAAAGAAACCAAAGACTAAAAAGTATAAATAATATAATAAACTCAAATACCCTGGGTCAACGACCCAGGCATCCTAACAGTTACAGCATAGTGTTAAAAGGATTTCCAGTTATGCTGTAAGTTACGATGTGGATTTCACACAGAAGTGTAAATCACGCTTTAAGCCTAGTATATGGTTACCACATTGGTTGTTGTGAACAGCAACAGAGATGTCCATTTATACAAGCAATTAAGGTGCACTGAACAGTCTTCTCCAGAATTGTCTGTGGTCTGTATTTGTATAGCGCTTTACTTGGTCCTTAGGACCCCAAAGCGCTTTACACTATACACAATCATCCACCCATTCACACATTGGTGATGGCAAGCTACAGTGTAGCCACAGCCACCCTGGGGCGCACTGACAGAGGCGAGGCTGCTGGACACTGGCGCCACCGGGCCCTCTGACCACCACCAGTAGGCATCGGGTGAAGTGTCTTGCCCAAGGACACAACGACCGAGACTGTCGGAGCTCGAACCGGCAACCTTCCGATTACAAGACGAACACCCAACTCTTGAGCCACGATCGCCCCATGATAGGCACTGGTATTGCAGGTCAGAAAAAAGAACTCAGGATCAGTGCTGGTTTACGATTAGAGGTCGTTAAAACAAGAAGCAGACTTATGGCTCACACCAATGTTAATGGGGGCAACAAGAAGCATGCGCCTAAACAGGCAGTCAGCAGTGCCTCAAACGGAGGAGTTCAAGGATCTTGGAGTCTTGTTCTTGAGTGGGGGGAGAGTGGGGACCGAGAAAGGGATCAGTGTAGTGTCTGCAGTGATGCAGATATTGTACAGGTCTTTTGCAGGGATTTGATTATGACAGCTGATCTGCATCCTTACACTCATCCATGGCAACGAAGAGTGGGTAGTGACTATGAGAAAATATCACAGAAACAAGCAGAGGATTGAGCATCCTCTGAATGGTGTCTGAGAAAATCAGAATCAGAATCATCGATAACTGTTTACCATATACATGAGGAGTTGACAGTATAGATATATCACCAGTATCAGTATCATTATCACTCTCAAAGGCTGAACCAGATGAGGGGGTTCAGGCCAGGGCATGAAGAGAGTGAGTTGGAAAGGTTGGTGGTCCCCTTGAATTGCTGGAGGTGGTGGCTGGGGGAGAGGGAGGTCTGGGCATGTTTACTAACAATAGCTCCACTGCACTCTTACCTGATACTGATAGAAAATGGATGGATGGCTTGATTGATCAATTATTGGATTGAGAATGTAAATACTATAATCAGCCTAACCAAAACTGCTAAATCCCCGATGTTCTAAAATGCGCCAGCTCTTCACCAAATCTTGGTATCTCAAAACAACGCTGACCTTTAAACAAAACAGAATATTTTCTTTATTTTTCAGCCCGAAGGTTCCTGCGTATTCTTCACCTTCCAGATGTTATTAGATTGAATGAGTCATTATGATTGCACAAAAACCACAGCATAGCCACAGAATCCCTGAAGACACTAAAGGCCCTACTAGTGCCTTCTCTGGTCTTAAGAGGAAACTGAACTGCTTTTGTAACTGTAATAAGGAACAATAAGAGAAAAAGCAAATACATATTTGCATGTAATTTCAGCCGGTATTGCTTTGTCTCTAAAGTTTGACATTTTACAAAAATATGCTTCCTTGCTCTCTTATTGAGACTCAGCGCTCCCTGAAGTGGTATCGATCTGTCTGTTTTTCCTCTGCAGATTCTCTGAAGGCCACATCACGCATTTTGAAAGAAAAGCGAGCCCTTTCAACAAAAGAAAAGCATTTGTGACACTTCTGATCTTCTGAAATGGTGCTCATGATGCTTCTATTGTGACACACTGTGTGAGATTGAATACTACAGTTGTGAAGTAAATGGACAGTGAAATGAAATGAACTGCCTCTACATGGCTTTGCTGTGTGGCTGCACAATTCAAATATAGTGTTACTTTGTGTCTAATGGGAATTTCTCTACAGCACTGCTATGGTAGAACCATAAAAGAATTGTGGAAATGTCTAAAACTGTTCTCATTTTTGACTAACTATTTAATGCCATCTTTAGTTATTTAGAAATATACATAATAAATGTTCTCCAGAAGTAAGATGCATAAAATTAAACTCACAGTTCAAACTGTGTTTATATACAAAAGCTTAGATGCTTTAGTGGTGTCAGAAATAAAGCTTTGTGTGTACGCATGGCCCTATTTTCTAAATCTCATTCACATTTACATGAGCATGTAATCTTTAAGTAGAGAGAGACAGCTTCATAAGAAAGGTGGACAGAAATGCTTTTCTGATGAAAACATCTTGTGGAATATTTAGCTGCCAATAACATTTTCCAGGTGCTGTGCAAGGTATGGCTGTTGAGTTTTAATACATATATATACCAAGTAAGATTTGATATTTAAGACACTTTGGAAGCAATCATAAATGTACCTGTAAAAAGTTTCCATAAGAAATGTAACCATAAGAAAAAGCCGGAACAAGATTGTCATATATTTAACAGGATGAAAAATGAATAACAAATAAAGGCCCTCCATTCAGACAAGTGCCTTTTAAATTTAATAGTTTCTTTTGGACTTCTTTCTTCAGAGTGACAATATGAAACATTTGTGTGTGTTTAAAGCAAATGACAAATGTTCCAAGTATATATCACAAGTTTAACCATCCATTTCAACTCCTTATCAGAGTCTGGTTCACAGGGGCAGCACTTTAAGCTAAAATGCCTTCATCTCTATCTCTAAGGCCCCCATCACCAGAGGTGATGACATCAAGGCATTTCCAAGTCAGCTGAGATACAAAATCTCTTCAGTATGTCTGGAGTCTAGAAACACTTCATATAGGAAGCTTAGCAGCAGCTCTACTCTGAGACACCTTGAATGACCAAACTGATGCTTATTTCTCCAGCTTGTATTCCTTTTCTTTTACCCACACGTCATGGGTGAGTGTAGGATTGGTGATTAACAATCAAATTAACAACTTTTCTTTCATGCTTCGGCCTCTCTGGTGACTAATCAAAAAATCCAAACAACTACTGTTGGTTGCAGTGCATTTCAAACTAACACATTTCTGTAATAATACTGCATCTTTCAGTTACTGCACTACATTCAGTAATTACGTTAGAGTTGCAACTATGTTGTTACTTGTGTTGCAAGTAACAACTTGCAACACAAGTAACAACATAGCTACACGATGGGTACAACTATGTACTTCTGGATGTCGTACAACTATACGATGGGTGGATAAAGAGGAGAAAAAACCTATCATCCATGCCTTTTTCTTCCTGCATACATGCGCTACAATCAGCTGACTCTGGTCCATGTGCAGGAAAGAGGAAAAAGATGGAGTGGTTTACAACTTTTCAGGAATGCCGATATGGACATTTTCTATAGGACAAAAGGGCAAGAGCATATTGGTAACGTGCAAACCACAAAGACCCCAGAGTGACGTTAAAGCCAAACAACAAATACATATTCCACATTGACTAAGGTTTATATTGTTGGTAACCATGTCCAGTGTTGGGAAGGTTACTTTTAAAATGTATTCCATTACAGAATACAGAATACATGCCCCAAAATGTATTCTGTAACGTATTCCGTTACGTTACTCAATGACAGTAACGTATTCTGAATACTTTGGATTACTTAATATATTATCATGCTTTTTACAACAACGTGAATGTACTATTGCTGTGTGATTTATTACTATTACTGAAGGTCCGCGACTCCGAGCTGTAGTAAAGGGACCTCTGACTAATACGGCGGGGTCCCTGTCGGCTCATAGCCGAAAAATAGCTTTACTTTGTTGTGTGGGTCAGCTTTTCTTGCGAGAGACAGAGAGAGACGTTGAAAGACTGCTCCAACGGAACTTATTGTTTTCGGAGGAAAACACGAACACGGTGTACAGTCGAGTCTTAATAGCTTACTTACAACTGGGCTCGTCAGGCACTCTTCTTGGCTGAAGTGGTTATTATTATATTTACATGCTTCCAGCTCCCGTTTTTCCTCGATGACAACTCCAACCTTTCCACTCCCCTTTTTCTCTCTCCCTCCTCGCGCTCACAGACCCATAATGTGTATGGCAGTCCATTCTCCCTGCAACACGGACTACACTGGCCATGATGCTACATTCTTTAGAGCTATGCTTGTAGCATTCTGCCTGTTAGCTTAGCACAACAACAACAACGAAAAGGCGCTCTCTCACCCAGGAAACACACAGTCGCAGAGAGAGAGAGCGTCGCCCTGTAAACATGGCAACCGTAGCGCTGCCGCCTGGAACAACAGAACGTAGCTGTCAAACAAAACCCAAACAGTCCTGACCCGCGACAAAATGAAACAGGAAAGTACCGCAGTGTAATCCATTTATTTCAACAAAGTAACTGTATTCTGAATACCACCTTTTTAAACGGTAACTGTAACGGAATACAGTTACTCATATTTTGTATTTTAAATACGTAACGGCGGTACATGTATTCCGTTACTCCCCAACACTGACCATGTCTCTTTTACACATTCATACAAGCACTTTTTCTATATTGAGTGCTTAATATGCACGCTTAGATGAATTTATAGGGAGCAACTTGGGTTTCATAGCTGGCTTGAACCACCAACTTTCTGATTCCTAGATTACCTGCCCTACCTGTTACAGCTACCCCACAATGCATTTAAGTTTATGTTATGGAGTAAAGTGAAAATGATTTAATGAGTAGTGTAACCAGTGAATGAGCCTAAATCAAAAAAAAGTGTGCATCTCTGTGATTCAAGCAGTTTCTTGCAAATCTGCACGAGAACACGTTAACGTTACCAGTGAAACCTGTGAAATGTCCAGTATCACAATATCCCATCAACTCTACCCTTAAATCTATTTGAAGTGGGAATACATGTTAAATGCAAAACTGTGGGAATAGTTTCTAACCCGAGAGTCATACATGACTCTGATGGGGGTGGTGGGTGTCGAATATCAGCCGCTGGAGATGAAGCTTTTTATAGACAGGGACGAACCTTGAACCTTTAGCTGCTGTGCTTTTAATGTGCTGTGCAAAGCTTTTGTAATGTTGCTATGGTTACCTCTTGATTAAGTTACCTTTCACATATATTAAAACTGTCATTCAACCCGATGACTCAAATTAGATCTACAGATATGTGATATTAAAGACTCTGTGTTTCTAAATACACCAACATTATGTTACAGGCTATAAAAACAGATATGGTAAATATCTTAATATAGCATCCAGCCTTTGATTATAATACAGTCTTTCTGCACTCTTCCCTACTGGGAAACTGATTGGTTCACTGCTTGGCAAGCTGCTCAAAGGTTCAGTCTTGGCTTTCAAGAGAAAAAAACAAAACAAAACAAAGCAAATACACTCTTTAAACATGTCTTTAACAGTGTCCCTGAGCTGCTGCTCAGACCTGAACCTTTCATGGCTTTGTGGACACTAGAAGGCTCCAGTAGACTAACTTTGAATAAGAGTTTTACACCTTGGCTCCTCATTCACAGACCTTCCATATGCACTTCAGATAAGCAATAGAAAAGTGTTCTTAAAGTAATTGGAGATTTCGTTATACAGCTTTAAACCGTAAACGGTCGGTTCTTCTGTTACCACCAACAATCAGACATGGAGCACTCAGTTGTTGTCAACATTTCAGAGCAGCCGCATGATTTAATTTCATTTTATATAAAGGCTGGTGAAAAGAAGTCACATGCTGAGGAATCAGAGGGAGACTGAAACACTGCAAGGTTGTTCTTTTTCTCCTTTCCTAATAACAGGATCAGTAATCATTACAACAGTAATATTTGTAAAAGTAGCTTCACTGATTACTTGAATGGCAAAAACTGAAGTGCTAATTTCTATGAAAAAGAAGTCTGCCAAACACTAATATGAACGCTGTGGCTCCACTCACCTGCTGTTTAGTTTAGTTTATTTGAGAAATTATATATAATGTTCATAAAGATTACATAGAAAATAAAGGTTTGTGAAAAAAACACCCCTGTAAATAACAATGGCTGACCCGTGCAGCAGCGGAAACAGATACTTTAAAATCTTTTAATTAATTAGAGACTTTTTAAAAAGTGAAATTAAACAGTGATGAATCAAATATTGATTATAGTGATGTAGGTAAAGTGATGGCCCTCTGGATGTAAGTGTGTTTTGGTTAAGGAAGGCATGAAAAAAGTGAAAACTGAAGTCTTAAAAATGTCTTGTGTAATATAAGTTAATCCTTACCACTGGGACCACTGTTACCTTCACCTTCCACATCTTCTCGAGCTCTTCTCTGAGCCCTCGGTACTTCTGCAGCTTCTCGTGTTCCTTCTTCCTGATGTTGCTGTTATTAGGAACCACTACATCTATCACTGGGGCCGTCTTCTTCTGTTTGTCCACCACCACTATGTCCGGTTGGTTAGCCACCACCAGTTTGTCCGTCTGTATCTGGAAGTCCCACAGGATCATAGCTCGGTCATTCTCCACCACCCTTTTTACCTCTGGACTTCCAGGCCATACTCGGCACAGGTGTTTCTGTATACTACTAACTATGGTTATGGCGTTCCATGTAAGCCCTGCCTGCTAGCATCTTGCACCCTTCTGTTATGTGCTTGATTGTCTCAGGGGCATCTTTACACAGCCTGCATCTGAGGTCTTGCCTGATGTGATAGACCCCAGCCTCTATGGATTTTGTGCTCAGAGCCTCTTCCTGGTGCCCGAGGGTGTGCGTCTGGTGGCCGGGCCTTAGTCCATGGGGCCCGGCCGGGCATAGCCCGAAAAGGGGACATGGGCCCATGCGCCCACAGGCCCACCACCCGCAGGAGGCGCCATAGGGGTCGGGTGCATTGTGTGCCGGGCGGCGGCCAGGAGCGGAGGCCCTGGTGGACTGATCCCTGGCTGCCAAGACTGGCAATTGGGACATGGACTGTCACCTACTGTCAGTGGCCAGCTCACACTGGAACGGTTCGCAGCCGAGTGTGAAGCAGCGGGAATGAGGATCAGAACCTCCAAAGCTGAGGCCATGGTTTTCAGCCGGAAAAGGGTGGAGTGCCCACTCCAGGTCGGGGATGAGTTCCTGCCCAAGTGGAGGAGTTCAAGTATCTCGGGGTCTTGTTCGCGAATGATGACGGATTGGTACTACGGCTGCAGTGATGCGGACGCTGCACCGGTCCGTCGTGGTGAAGAGGGAGCTGAGTGTAAAAGCGAAGCTCTCAATTTACCGGTCGATCCACGTCCCTACCCTCACCTATGGCCACGAGCTGTGGGTAGTGACCAAAAGAACGAGATCGCGGATACAAGCGGCGGAAATGAGTTTACTCTGAAGGGTGGCTGGTCTCTCCTCAGAGTAAATCATATCACAGAATATGATGAGCTTATGTTGAGGTGAACTGAAGAGGAGGAGTGGGACAGGTGCTGCCAGGGTGAGACAGACGTCTCTCACAGAGTCCTTTAGTGCTGCAGGCAGGCAAGGTGTTCAAAAAGCGCACGACTTCAGTTTTTTTATTTCAATATGATGAATTCTGCATTATTAAGTGATAAGAACAAGTAGTCTGATGTCCTGTAATCATGGTGATTTGAGATACAATAAATAAATAAATAAAATAAATAAGATAAGCTTTTGTACAAAGTATCGGATCAGTATCGTCGATACCACCCCGAATTTTACTTGGTATCAGATCGGAAAGGAAATCAGTGGTATCGCACATCACTACAGCAATGTAAATGAAACAAAGGGATAAACTTGGTTTAAAGGGAGACTGTAGACTGTTTTTCAGACTGTGCATGAGCTGAGAGGCAAAGCATGCAAAGAATCCACGTTCTGCTGGAAATGAGCAGAACAAATTCAGTTTAATAAGAGAACAGTGGGTAATGGCTTAAATTAAAGAAGACACTGTTGCCTCTGAAATTTTAAAAATACATTTCTTAATTATCTCAGTTATAAGTAGGACACTATCAGTCATATTTATTTAAAAACATTGGTTTGCTTCATATCTGTTTTTGTTTTAATTGTGAATATTCTAAAATATAAATGATGAAACCCTGTATATCCTGGTTTCCACACTTAATTCTGCAAGTGACAGTGTAAAGATACACTATACACTTGATGATACTGACTTATGGTCTTATATTTGCTCCTTAAACGTTACTAGAAGACCTTAAGAGCTGCATTGGCAGTATAGGCTTTAGTATAAGCTTGATTTTCCTGCAAACAAACTGTAGATGCAGGTGTCCCCGCCACATGACACTGCAGTAATTGCACATACCTGATACAATATTTTGTATCAGGTATGTGCAATTAGTATTAATTTTGTATCAGTCTCACATTTTGTGTATTAGAATTTCTAACTATAGTAGTCGAGGATAAACAACATAATTCATATTTCTGGCAAACAAAACTCAGAAATGATTTCTTGCTGTCATGTGGCTCTCACTCCACACAAATACAGATTTACTTAAAAGCATTCCCTTTCCCTGAGCTACACCTTTATGATTATTGATTTAGTTACACATATAAAATGATTCAACAACAGTTCCCAGGCGGCAGCTTCAGAGTTTAAATGTCAATGATTGATTAAGTTTCACGTGGTAGGTTAATCTATAACCATATTTGCTTGTTTTTTTTAAATGCTCTTAAATGCATTTTGAACTGCAGTAAGAGTAGAAGTATGATGTGTCATAGAAAGTAAAGTATAAGCGCATCTCATTGGCCTCTGCGTGAACACCTGGTGATCTGCACTGCTACTCACCTGTCAGGATAACAAAGCTCCTCCCTGAAATGCTCCGAACCTTTAAAGCTGTGCGGCTGTCGGAGACTCTGACCTTTGCGATGAATGCTCTGCTCAGCCCAGCAGGTGCAGCAGCGTTTGACAGCTAAGATGTTGGCATTTCCGCTCCCGCAGCGAGTTAAAACTGCCACTGCAGTGAGATACAAAAAGAAAAACCCAAACTCTCCCAACTGTGTTTACCTTACATTTTGCATTGAGATCACTGTGCTGCTGTTGTGCAATGTGAATATATTTAGTCATCTTGATCCCGTAGCAAAAGAAGTCATTCCCAGTGGTAAAGTGCAAGAAAACAATCTATTTTCGACATCTTTTTTTTAGAAATACCTTATTTATGACTGATCTTGAAGACAAGGAAATTCAAACCAAATGAGATCTGATTGAAATTTGACTTTGTGTGGGGAGCTTGATGTTGAGCCTGTGCGCCTTTGCATTAAAGGAGCCAGCTGAGATGGTCATGCTCATTAGGATTCCTTCTGAATGCCTTCCCTTTAGGGTAGACCCAGAGCTCACTGCAGAGATTATGCATCTCGTCTTGTCTCAGAATTAGAACGTCCTGGGACAAAGGATCTCTGGATGCTGTGCTTAACCCACTGCCATCATGATATTAGCAGAAGAAAATGGATGATTTTGCAAAGTGAGGCATTCACTTTGCCTCAAAGTGTAGACAAATGCATTATAAAATACTTACAGTCAAGTGCTTGACTACTATATGTAAGTAACAAAGCAACATGGGCAGTGGCCTCCTCATCATTGTGATATCAAATCATGATTGTTGCAAATATTAAGTCAGTAGTTTGCCTAGAAGAACCAGTTCAATGGAGAGTCAGTGGTACTGGGCAGAAATTACTCCACAGGCTGAGCTATCGGCTCCATGGTATCCCATGTTTGATGTCATTCATTCACCAAATAATAAATGTGCTGCAGCTTGGCGTTCCTCCCAGGAGATGCTGCGGAGCGCTCTTAAAAAACCAGAAAGTAATGCCACCCTGCCTTCATGCTGCACTCATCCTTTTTTCATTCTCATCCCTGTCTCACATTGTTGGATCAGTGAAGTTGCGACCCCAGTACTTAAGCATCTAGCTAGCTCTGCGGGGAGCAAGCAAGTTACTTCGTTTGAACTGACAGTCTTGCTAGCTGAAGTGAGTTAGGTGGAAAAAAGTTTGATAACTTCACTCTCAGAGAAAGACGTAAGGAAAATTCGATTTTTTTCAAAAGTAAGGACTGCTCAGCAAGACAGATCTTAAACTCATATGTAACATCCTCATTTGTAGATTTATTTACTTCAGAGAGTAGATTTGTTCAGGATGTGTGGACGCTTTGATTTCATTTTCTGGAAGGTACATTTCCGGAAGATCGGAATATTTAATCTTACAAAATTGTTGGAACTGTATAAAAAGGAAAAACTTCCTTTTAACAGGAAAAGAGTTCCAGTAGAACCGGGCTCAGGCAGGAGCGGCCATCTGTCGGGACCGGTTGGGGTGATCGGAGGAAGACAGGACGAAGACACACTGTAGAACAGAGCCAACAGCTGCAGACCTTTGCAGTCATGTGTCACCAGCACGACTCCAAAGACTGATCGGCCTTGTGATCCTTCCCTAAATCTAGACTAATAACTAAAGGTGACAGAGCCTTTGCAATCATAGTTCCCACTCTTTGGAGCTGTCTGGCCTCCAGTCTGTGATCAATGAGCTCAGTTGACTTTAAACTGGCATTCAGGTAACTTATTATTATTTGCCTTTTAAGGTTTTTATTTGATGTGAAGTACCTTGTGGGTACCTTTGTGTCTTGAAAACCACTAGATAAATAAATTTGCTTCATTCAGAAAAGCAGTTGGAAGAACATTATGATAGCTTGCAAACCGCATATATATTACAGAATACTACTGAGAAAATCAGTGTAAAGCAATAACCTTGCTTTACACTGAGTCTGCAACAGCACAGGTCAGCTGATCACGTCTGTTCACAAGCAATCTGTTGGAAGTTGTCCCCACCTGGAAAATCTCACTTTGATCGCTATCCCTATCCTGACTCATACCTCCACAACTGCAGCATTTTTAAATGAAGTCTTAATGATGAATGTGTGTGTGAATGGGTGAATGACTGAATGTAGTGTAAAGCGCTTTGGGGTCCTATGGACTAGAAAAGCGCTATACAAATGCAGGTCATTTACCATTTACCATTTACCATGAATGAATGAGCACGACATTCAGAAATGGGCTGTGTGAAATTCTAGGTTTACGATTATTGTGGACATGCCCACAACTGCAAACTCCACAGAGAAGAAAGATGGTTAGGAATACAAGCATAGAAAACAAGTTTAAGAGCAAAAAACTGACAGGGGCAGATGGAAAGAGAAGGCCGAGCTGCCAAAACTGTCACGTTCTTTAAAAAAACAACAGTGACGAGATGGCAGCATCAGTCTGTAGCAGCAGCAGAAGGCAAAGACAGTGTGCTTATGTACCTCCAGCATCTATCTGGAGATGGCAGAAGTGATTTACTAATAATTGACCTGCGCTTTTCTGGTTTTAATGCCTTTTGTATAGACGTGAAAAATGTTGTCAACACACGGATGTCCATGCAGTGTCAGCTTTGAGTTGTTCATCTGTTATTTTGTACTGTTACTAATTATACTGTCATCTGTTATCCATTATGATGCTCTGACATTAGAGTTAGTCAGCTAAAACCATACAGCCTGTTTCAAATATCAGCTCAGTTAGTCGTTTTCAGCTTCACCGTGGCTGGTTTTTTGAACAGTCTGAAATGATTTCTGTGACTGGGATTGAGAGATTGAGAAGCAGCTGATCACACAGGCCAGCCGGTGGCTAATCTGGCTTTAATCAGCACCTATCTCGAGAACCATTCATTTGATTTACTCTAGAGTTGGCATTTGCAGTCTTGTGGATTGGAGTGAATCCAGTGCCAATCACCTGTCGGCAACAAAGCATTTAGGCATGTGGACATGGTGAAGGCAATGTCCTGAAATTCAAACCTGAATGGGGAAGAAAAAAACTGTGTGATGCTATCACGTCAATATGGTGAAGAGGGGGTCTGACCTGGTAGTTGCAAGGTGTGCCTAATAAAGTGGTTGATGAGTGTATGTATAGTATACGCTTATGTGTACTTAGCAGTCTCACAACACCTTGACACAAGTGTGTGTCTTTCTATGCTTTTCAACTAAACCTCTCCTGAGAATGTGTTTATGTCTGCTTTCAACTGAAGAGCGGTTTCACGGCTACCACTGACAGTGTGTTACTGGCCTCGGTCTTTCATGCATATTTGAAAAATGCTTGAAGTCATTTGACTGAAAACACTAATTCGATGGTGGATGGTATTCAGGAGCGTGAGAGATCCAGAAGTCTGACTGACAAAAGTACAAATGGTTTGTTGAGTTGTGAGATTCAGATCAGAAGTGTATCAACACATTAGCAAATATCTATAGTAGTGAAGTATGTGTAAAAATCACAGCAGTGTGCACAGAAACAATGAGAAAAGCTAATGTGGGTGGGGAAATGCATTACTGATTTCAGAACCAAATTAAGTATTGAGAATTATTTTTCTGTTGTGAGAAAAACTCTAAATGCATTCTTACGTTTAACCTTCGCCAGGTACAAAAGTAACTAAACCATCCCTTAACCAAAAGCTATTTTTGAATTTAACCCTAAAAGAGGGATTTGAAGGGTGTGAGAAAGTAAGAGAAGGACAGAAAGTTCTTACTTTGATAAAACTGTATCTCTCTGGTGGTCTGAAAGTCAAAGTACTCACAGAGTCAAACAGAAACAGTCACTCGTGTTGTTTGAATGAGCGGTTCCTGAGAAGGCTGCAACCCACAATCACACCCACACTCTCAGCAAGCCTCTCTTTTCAGCTGTAACTGTATAACTTCCTGCATGTGATGCATTTAAGGAACTTCTGTAAATTCTATCTAACGAAACATCTCTGCAGTAGTGTGGGGGGCTCAGTGGGGAATGACACACAGCAGGAGCAAACAGAAGTGGGACAGACGTGAAAGTAATGACACACAAGTGAAAACAATCAATGCAATGCAGAAAGAAATGAACATGAAGGTACAAGCACTAAGACAAGACGGAGGAAAGATGGAGATGGAAACAGCGAGGAAAGTAAAAGTAGAAAAACAAGAAATAAAAGAAATAAAAGAAACTTCACCACTAAAAGTAAAAGTGAACCAAACTGGGAACCAACTAAAAAACAACTCTACAACCACGACAATGGCATAAGATAAACGAATTCACACCAGATAATTTATGTCTTTGTTAATATCAATCAGTTTTATCTGACTTTGGCTTAAAGAAAATACCAGCTTATGATCTCACATGGTGGTTAAAGCAAAAACGCTTAAGTTCCTCTGTGGATTATTAAAACCATCTGCCAGAGGTCGGCAGATCGACCCAAAACTACCGATAAGATCGATACCAACGCTGGTTTTGGTATCGACTCAATAATAATGTGATAGGGTTAATACCTCGTTTCTATCCTCAGTGTTCAGTGTGTAGACCACAAATAAATCTGATCAGCTGAAATAAATAATCTTTTGGGAAATGAAAAAATGTACCTCACACGTACTCTATGAAAAATGAAGCTTTTTCTGCATCTTACACAACAGAAGCTGACCCAAAGGGCTTTAGAGACAGTTCGTTTCAATTCAGTTTTATTTATGTAAATTGACTTGAAATCACAACAATAATTGCCTTATGACACTTTATATTGTAAGGTACAGACCCTACAGTCACACAAAGGCCGGTACATTTACATTCCAGGGCCCGTATCCCTAAAGATTCTGAGAATCCTCTCAGAGAGCTCCTAACTTAACCTAAAAATTCCTTGCCAGGAGTTTTAGCTTAGAAGTGATTCCAGAACATTTTCAGTGAACTCTGAGCAAGGAATGGTTGGGAAATCCTATCTTAGTGAGGAGGTGTGGTTGACCCCGTTGCTAGGTATGAGTCATCATTTCAAAAGCCGTGATTGGTTGATCCTACAAGTTTGATGGAAATGAGCTTTTGGTGATAATGAGCAAAGGATGTACCAGAGGTGGGACCAAGTCATTGTTTTGCAAGTCTCAAGTAAGTCTCAAGTCTTTATCCTCAAGTCTCAAGTCAAGTCTCAAGTAATGTCAGGCAAGTCAGAGTCGAGTCTCAAGTCACTGGTGTAAAAGTCCGAGTCAAGTCACAAGTCTGAAACTTTGAATTTCAAGTCCTTTCGAGTCTTTAAAAAAAACAATGTTGCAGTTATGCTAAATGTAAATATTAGACCATGTAATTTTAAAATCTGTGTTTTTCTCAACACATACAAAATAGTGAACTTAGAAAATATACACAAATTGTGAAATTGCACCTCTTTAAAATGCAGCTCAATTAAACCTAGCTCCAAGAATAATTTTCACCGACAGTTCTGAGATACGCTGCATGTTATTCTTGGATGCGGTTGTAGGACCAGCTTTAAAATCGCATGACAAAAATATCATACACATTAAAAAAAACTGCATCACCAACGTAGCCTGGAAAACATTTGCTAGTTAGATGAAGTCAGCTATCTCATCTTAGCATATTTATATGCATATTTATAATTATACGGTTCTTGGAGTGAGTGCATACACTCATGAAGTTTAGTAACTTCCGGTCACTGCAACAAGCCCAGGTACAGTTTACCGACGGATGGGTGCAGGACCTTGAAATGCACCGTGTAGAACGAAAGACCATCGTACGTATCATAAGTTTACCAGTCTCACAAATCGTCGTCATAAATACACATTCGTTAACCGTTTATTAATATAACCTTTGAGCTCAACGGTAATTAATTAGTAGTGGAAATAATTTCTGGTAGCATCACAGAAATGTAGCAGTGACAACAATATTGTATGCTGTAATCGTACTGGGCAATTAGTGATACAAAAAAAACCTGTTTTATCCTGTGAATAAAAGTATATGTTTTTGTCAATGTACCATAATAACAGAAGCGAAACGCAATATTGTGTCAGGACAATTCACTATTTATGCACAATAAACACAATAAATAAAGGAGCATAGCGCGACAATTTCTGTTCAGCGCCAGACTTGCTTGTAACCTATATCACTAATTATGTTAAGAAAAATGACGCATTAACTACAACAGCAGACTGACCTTTGTGGAAATGCTTGGAGCAGACTAACCTGTGAGCTGGAGTGTTCTGGGACGTTATATTTGGTCTTTGAATGGCTGCAATCCAGTCGCCTCTTTGTTACTTCGGAAACATGGCTCGAACAATTTCTCTTCAACGACGTAATCCGATAACAACCGATCTCTTTACCCGTCGGCTTCCCGTGGCTGTCATGCGACCGGCTATTGCAGTTAATAATACAACAGCTTCTTGACATTTTTGTGTTTCTTTTTATCGCTGTGTGACTGATTTTAATTGAAAGCCTGCGTGCGCTAGTACCGCTTGCCACGAGTTCCCAGAATCCTTTGCGGTTCTACCCGTGAATGACGTCACATTTTCAATCTCCATATAATATGCATGTTAAATTTTATATTTGGGGTAAAATATCAAGTCTTTTCAAGTAAACCGGTTCAAGTCCAATTCAAGTCCCAAGTCATTGGTGTAAAAGTCCAAGTCAAGTCACAAGTCTTAGAACATTTTTTCAAGTCAAGTCTAAAGTCATAAAATTAATGACTCGAGTCTGACTCGAGTCCAAGTCATGTGACTCGAGTCCACACCTCTGGGATGTACCCTCAAATCAATAAACATAATTATACACTCTAATCTTATGCTGACTGTAATTGTAAATAATATTTCACATTCAAGAAAATATCTGGAAAATGAATAGTAAGCTGTAGGGGTTATAGCCTAACATTAGAATCTAAAATATGTGAAAACTTAAACTCATTACACCCTGTTCAAATAATGATTTGTGTCTTATTTGCTCATATTAATATCCTAGCTGACATATTTTGTACTTTCACTCCCATATGGACCCTGTTGAAAACAAGATGGCCTATCTCAAGGGGCTGTCCTTAATGAAGTAGAAATCACAACGTTACAAGTCCAGTGTGGTCTTAACGAGGGTAACACGGCTCAGCTTTTAGCAATGTCTGTGATTGCAGACCCAAGTCATCACTGCTGCATTGTTGCATTTTCCCAGTTGCCAAATACCTCAGGGTTGTGATTACTTTCGTCTCCGGTGTAATAGTGTTGTGGCGTCGAGTTGGTGAAGTAATTGCATCTCTAAGGAGATCCACCACAAACATGATTCCTGCACGATCCAATCTGTAGCGTCTCAATAATTCCCTGTCATCCAGTGTTTGCAGGACATCTCTCCTGCCTCTTCTGTTGGCCATTTTGTGCAGCTGCTTAGGGGAACTCCTAAGCCACTAAAAGTCCTCTTCCCTGCTCTTAGCAGATCTCGCCTTAGGAGCCCTTTTAAGCGTTAGGAATCTTGAGGAATAGCTTTTATATTAACTGGGATTGTCGTGTCACTTTTAGGGGAAATTCTAAGAAAACGTCATGACTCTGAGAATTTTCTTAGAATTTGGCCGCTAGGAGCCACTTTTTGCACAAAGATTCTTTAGGGATACGGGCCCAGGTCTCCAAAAAAATGGCACCACAAATGCTACACTGTTTCTTCGGTCGATATCTCGATTGTGACAAAGTATTTCATAGACTTCACATGTTCTAAAAAAAACAAAACAAAACTCAAAGGCTTTGGTTAAACAGTGAACCACTCCATTGCTTGAATGATTTTCCAACAAAACCACAGCTCACAATAAAAACAACTACTTCCCATTCACAGTAATTGTACGTTGTGTGCCACTCACTTCCATGAAACCACAAATAGCAGTCGCACCTTCATGTCTGAGATAAGGCAGCTTTCACCTCCAGCAGCTCTGATAGCTGCAGGTTTGTTCAGCCACACAAAGGCACTTCTGCAACAAAAGCCACTTGTTCAAAGAATGTTTGAATAAACACACACTGGGGTGATTTTAAGACTGCTCAAGACATATTAAAGGGGTCGGTTACCTTTAATACCATTACATGTAAAATGTAACACTAAAACAGTGTGTTAGCTTGAACCATCAGAGCGTGTGCAGACCTTTTTGATGCAGAAACTCCTGAAGTCTGCATTTATTACAGTTATGTAAGTGCAGATGTAAAACTGCATGGATTCATATCTGGGTGAAATTTCATAGTATAAATGGTGGCCACGATGAGCCTGCCCTGTACATTTTTTGTTTTTGAGATATAGAAAAAAGGCAACTATACTTTCAGGATGACTCCATGGAGACTTTTAAAAAATCTAATAGGCATTTCTCCGTAGTGTCCTCAAGGAGATATAAACTTAATTTTAAATTTAACCCTAAAATCAAGTCTCTACTCAACTCCCCCTCTCACGGGGGAGTTGAGATTTCCCCCGACATTTAGAGATTTCATCAGAGATGGTCTAAAAATCAATCAAAGATTGCTGGACAGATTTTTTTATTCGATTTTTTAGTCGTTTTGATGAGCGGTTCTTGAAAAAGTTTTACCCTACAATCAGCCATTTCGCCCAATCAGACACACTCACATTCAGTCAGTCTATGCTCAAACCTGTCATCTTTTCAGGACAGCATCTTTTGTGATGCATTTAGGAGACATCTGTAAATTGTAGCCTTGTTTCCGCCACTGTATTGGATAAATAAATCTGTAAATCTGTCCGGAATGACTCAGCGAGACAACCAAAAATAAAGAAAAAATGAATGTGTCACCAATGATCACAAGCGATGAGTCCCTGATACATCTCTAACCATCATCTAGTCAAAGGCTGTTGACATCAAATGGCTTAAATATAGATCATATTTCATTTTAGTCAGGTGTGCTGTTTTTTCCAAGTATTTTTCTTTTGCTATGTGAAAGGTGAAGAATTGTAGTGACAGTAGAAAGCTGGTGAACAATAATCTAAAGAAAGCAAAAACTGATGTTTGGGTCACAGATTTGAAAACGTTCTCATTGATTAGATTAGAGACTAAATGGAATATTACAAATAAAATGCAGTTAACAGACAAGCGTCAAGATGTTATAGATGTAGACAGAGAGCTTGGTAAATTAATTCTGTGAGCCTCGTAAAAAATTAAAATAGGTGTTATGGATGCACGGCAGAGTTTATTTTAAGATGAAGCTGCTAATTGTGTAATATTTGAACTTTCCTGCGGATCATGAATATTTTCAGCAGTCGATGAAATGTTGTCAACTCACAGAGCCCAAATTGACATATTTAAATGGCTTGTTTTATCCAAAAAAAACAACTTTATTCAGTTTATCTTCACACATGACAAAGAAAGCAGAAAGTATTTGAGTTTTTTGGTTGAAAAAAGACCTGAATTTCTTGTGAAATACAAGCGATGGTATGCACACAATGCCATACATGTAATTCAACTGACAAACATGTTTAGCTGTTTAATAGTTTTTACATAAGACACGCAAATCAAGCTGCTCCATGAAGCCAAGACAAATTAACTGAAATTTAAATGAAATTTTTATGACCTGTTTAAATGACGCCTGTTTTTTTTGCACCAACAATCTGAAAAGAGGCACTAAAATTCACATTTATTGTCACAAGCCAGGCTTCCATAGAAAATTGAAATGAAGTTTCAGAAGAAATGTAAGCATTGGTCCTTGACTGTTATGTGAATGTTTAGAGGCGCATATCTTCCGATGCGGTTCTGGGTGGCCAATTTAAAACTATTCATTGCTAAGTCCAATATCAGAACCACTAACAGAACTAGATACGAGGCCAGTATTTGGTGCCCTGAATTATCTGAACTTCTGCTTGTAACAGCAGTTATGTGGCTTTCTTCCACAGACATGCAGTTAGTGGGTTTAGGTTAATTGCTGGTTCTAAATTGGCCATAGACGTGAGTGTGAATGGTTGTTTTCTCTCTGTTTGAGCCTTGCAATAAACTGGTGATCTGTGTCCCCGCCCTCTCAGTCTATAGCAGGCTCCTGCTCTCTTGTGAATTGGATAAGTGGAAGTGTTACACCCCGGCCTAGGCAACCGGGGTGCAACGCAGGAAAATAAAAATAAGGAAAATAAAAATAAGGAAAAAAAACACACGAGAAAAAAACTAATACGGGTTTCCACAAAAATCATCCCAAAACGAAAGTATCGACCACTATTTTCTTTAAAGCAAAATATGATATTTATTTACATCCCAACATAAGGCGCCAAACTATTTACAACGGGGGGGAAGAAGATCGCGACCATGACATACTGAAACACAAGGCTTAAATACATAGAAGGAGCAATCAGGGAATGGACCACAGGAGGGAAACACAGCTGGGGCAAATTAGAACTGACGAGACAGGGAAAACGTAAACTGAACACACTAAGATAACAACAGACCTTCAAAGTAAAGTAGGAAACACATAACAGTCACGCAAAAACAACACATTACCAACGCCAAATCGTAACATACCCGGAGGAGCACCTAGACACTCAAATCCACACACAATTACGGCCACAGTCGTAACACCCCCTTACCCAAGAATTAACATTAACCCCAAAATGTTTAATTCAAGGAGACAGTGCTCTAGACAGGGTGTCAGCCAATACGTTAACCTTCCCTTTCTTGTAGCTGATCTCCAAGTTAAAATCTTGCAACAACAATTCAATTCAATTCAATTCAATTTTATTTATATAGCGCCAAATCACAACAAAAGTCGCCTCAAGGCGCTTCATAGGTCGCCTCAAGGCGCTTCAAGGACCAACGCATAAGTCTTTGATTGGAGTTGCACATTTGGGAAAGGAACACCAGTGGGTTGTGACCGGTAAACACCTGCACAGGCAGCACGCTTGACCCAGCATAGACCTAACATACCCCCCACCCAAAAAAACAAACATTTAAAACATACAACCCCAACGAAAAATGAAAAGTTCCATGTCCAGCCCATACGGCACCGGCCACCGTCCCGCAGGCGACGCTGATGACTGGACGGGTCCTCCAGTGGAAACGGAAAACCGGAGCGGGCCCTCGGACACTCCAGCGAAGACGGATGAAGGCTGGAGCGGTCCCACGGACCCTCCAGCAGACGACGAAGGCTGGGGCGGTCCCTCGGATCCTCCAGCGAAGGTGGATGAAGGCTGGAGCGGTCCCACGGACCCTCCAGCAGACGACGAAGGCTGAGGCGGTCCCTCGGACCCCCCAGCGAAGGCAAATGAAGACTGAAGCGGTCCCACGGACCCTCCAGCGGAGGCAGATGAAACTGATGGAGGCTGGAGCGGTCCCCCTGACCCTCCAGCAGACGACGAAGGCTGAGGCGGTCCCTCGGACCCTCCAGCGAAGGCAAACGAAGACTGAAGCGGTGCCTCGGACCCTCCAGCGAAGGCAGACGAAGGCTGGAGCGGTGCCTCGGACCCTCCAGCGAAGACAAACGAAGACCGAGATCGCGACCATGACATACTGAAACACAAGGCTTAAATACATAGAAGGAGCAATCAGGGAATGGACCACAGGAGGGAAACACAGCTGGGGCAAATTAGAACTGACGAGACAGGGAAAACGTAAACTGAACACACTAAGATAACAACAGACCTTCAAAGTAAAGTAGGAAACACATAACAGTCACGCAAAAACAACACATTACCAACGCCAAATCGTAACATACCCGGAGGAGCACCTAGACACTCAAATCCACACACAATTACGGCCACAGTCGTAACAGGAAGAAAATGGGTAAATGAAGAATCAGGTTAAAAAATTAATCAGTGAAAAGACAAAGTTGTTGTTTTCCACTTCTGTGATGATCACAGTTATGGTGTCGATTGTACTTTGCACCTGAGAGTCCTGTAGGGTCCTCTTGGGCCCGAGTTATATAACGTTTGTCTGATTGTGAGGGGATCTGTGCAGATGTCCCTAGGTCTGCCAGCTTTTTGGGGAACTTGGACCTCACATTGCAATGCACCATCTATGCATTATCTATCTAAGTTGTTGTTATATATTCATGCAGGTTTGGCTATCCTGGTGACAAGTGAAACTGAAGTTGTTGCTTTCTCATTATTCATTCAAAGCACCGCACAGAAGAAATGCCAAATGATAGAAAGCCATTAGACACTAAATGAAGCTTTTCCTCAGTGACTTCAGTGAGAGTCGTCTCTGTTTACATCACAGTCATTATACTGAACTAAACTAAACAAATTAGAGCAGGTGCAAAAGATTTTTTTAAGTGAAATAAACAACAAAACTAGATAAAAAGGAAAAAAGAAACAAAGTAACTGAAACTATTTTGTGTGAAGACAGAATAAAACAAATATTTTGATATTAGTTCATTCCTGAACTTTTACTGTAACTAAGACAACAAACTGTCATCTTTTCCTAAATATAAACAAGCATTTTTTTTCTGCCTACTTATTTTGATGGAAAATACAAGTCCCACTAAGGTCCATTAAAATAATAATTTCACATTAACTTTTGGTTCCTCGTGGGACACCAAACCTTCTTTTCATCCGCTATGACCTCATTTTCCTTTGGACGTTTTTTCGCTCGTGCTCTGCAGTGATGGCTCTGGATCAACATTCATATGATGCTCTATGAGTATGTGGGCCAGATTAAGAGAAAAACAAATTAAATAATGGATGAAAACCCAGCAGAGCTCCACTTTCAAAAATATATCAGGGTTGTTGAAGGCTGATTTGAGCTGATTATGACCTCGGAATGATTTTGACAGTCTGACACAGACCGAGCTTTTAATTTCTGATTTATTTATTTAGCATGGAAAAAAGTTTTAGGACTACTGCAAAGTCTGAAGACTTCTTGAGTGACAGAAAAATCCTCACCCCTACAGTTCAACCAGGGATCACATTACCGTTAAAACGCCTCTGTGCTCCTTCTACACGATCAGGGTGCCAATTCTGGCAGCATCCTAAATCTCCTGCTGAGGTGCTTTGAAGAAACCAATTATAATTCTGTCTTTTGAATTCTTCTTGGATCTATTTAAACTTTTTTGTGATATGTGATCACTTTCCTATCTAAGTGCAAATGAGGTCACGTGCACTCTTCTTTATGCCTTTGTTCCTCAGGACAACATAAGTGCTGCAAAATAAAAGGCTCTTTGTTCCTTGTGGCTTTTGAATAGAGCTAATGGTTTAAATGGCACTAATTTATTTATTTTTTTAGAGAGTAATACCCATTTTGGTGACACAGAAAAATCAAAAAGTAAATGAATTGTTTTATATATTTGATATATATTGTTCAACTGCAGTCAGATCCCTGACACTCCCATACTGCCAGGTTTAGAAAAATCGATTAAAAATAACAACTTATCATAGATTGAACTGCTTCTCTTTGCGAGTTTAAATGAATTCAGATTAGTTTCCAAATGTATATAACTTCTATTCCTGAAGTATCTTTCTAGGTAAAAAAACAGACAGTTGTGGTGTTGGTAGGAGCGAGGCGAATGGCGGCACTAAAATGCCACAACAGTCACAGAGGAGGAGCGAAGCCAAATCCAGACGAACAGGAGGCAGAAGTAAAAGTCCAAAATCAAAGGCAGTGGAAACAAACAAGCCCGGCCAGACAGTAGCGGCCAGACTCCGCTTCACCTCCGCTGAACTGTGCGCTGTGTTTGTTGCATTTCTTCTGGCTGGAGCATTTTTAATGACATTATCTGAAAACTAATAGGGCTTGCTGTGTGGCCAGTTTGCAGTCCAAGAAGTTTGTGCTTGAGTTTTGATGAAATGATGAAATTCTAGTATTTTCTGAATTTTGTCCTAAACTCAATTTATCAGGCTGTGTGGGAGAGTAAAGGTGGTCATATCAAACAGACTTTCTGGCTCGTTAGAATTATTTTGGTCTCATATAACATGTTTGAACATTGTTTTAAAAAAACCCTCCACCTATTTCTTATTTTGGTTGCAAAGTATAAAGGGATGAGGGGAGGCTTAAGACTTTGGCACTGTACCATATGTACCAAAGTCAAATTAAAGAAGGGACGGTACAAGTAAAAATGGATAGATGGATGGCTCATTTAAAGACACAAAACTGGCCTGACAGTTAGACATATACTGGGTTACTTTTTATTAACTCTTTTTGTTTCTTTTTCTAAATAAATAACCAGTCAAAGACAAATCAGGACGGGAGTTATCCATTTGTGTAAACTCAGCAGAGTAAATAATCAGAAATTCTGGGAATATGAATCTGAAAGTGATGCAGCATTTCTAAAGTTTTTTGAGACGACCCGTCACTCCACGTGTCCCCTCTAGTGCTCATACCAAACCTGCCCCCATGCATGCCATTATTTTTGGTGTCAAAGCTGATAAGAAGAACAGTTACATGGTGATAACATCAGGACACTTAGCACTTTATATACTTTATACTATATTTGTTAACAAAACCAAATCAATTCTCTTTCCCAGGGAATAAATGAAAGAGCACTTATTTACAAAGCTTCTCAGTACTATGAAGTGTTTCTAGTGATAAAAGAAAATTCTAAGAAAATTGATAAGTGTTCAAGTGTTCCCTTCATTATGATGTTTTCTGAGAAATCCGGCTTAGAGTTGAGACATATCATGAAAAAGAATGATCTTCACAGAGCATTGAGCCCTTAGAAGAGCTCCTCAGGTGAAAAACTGTTAGGAGTGGAGAGGACTTTAAGAGGCTTAGGAGCATCTTAACGAGGGGAAGAAATGGAAGAAAGGCACTTCCCTATGACAAGTGGAAAACCTTAAAATCTGTTGGTTGTTGGTTATAGCTGCAGCCTCTAGTGATGGGATTTCCGGCTCTTTTTAGAGACCCGGCTCTTTCGGTTCGGCTCACTAAAAAGAGCCGGCTCTTTCGGCCCCGAACCGGCTCTTCAGGTTGTTTTGTTGCTTTAATTAATTTATTATTAACAATAATATAAAATTATGCACAAAAGGAATTACTAACATAAAAACAAGTGGTTTTATTTATATATGTTTATATATAAATATATGCGGTGGCCCCTAGAGACAAAACACGTACAAACTCCAAAACACATTTCTAGCATGAACTGAACTTCCAAAGCAGAGCTACTAGATCACTTAAATTACACAATTGAAAGCATGTGTGTATTGTTTGTGTATTTATACACAGGCACTCATATATATATTCAAATAATTTAAAAAAAAAAGTTCATTTACCTGTTATTACCACACACCAAATCCGGTCGTTGGTACTTGCTGGCTTGTGTAGCCACAAGATAACAAAGGCTCAACACTGCGCCCAGCATCCTGGAGCACTTCTGTTGTCTTTTGTACGTGTTTTGAGTTTTTATGTGCTTCTGAGTTTTTATATGCTTCTGAGTTTTTACATGCTTCGGAGTTTGTACGTGTTTTTACGTGTTTTGGAGTTTTTACGTGTTTTGGAGTTTGTACGTGTTTTTACGTGTTTTGGAGTTTGTACATGCTTCAGAGTTCGTACGTGATTTGAAGTTTGTATGTGCTTTGTCTCTAGGGGCCACCGTAAATATACTTTTATTTATTCACTCCACATAAAATGTAATACATAAATCATATAATACAAAAATCAACTATTCACATTTCAAGTTTTAACTATTTAAATTTTCAGCTTTTTCCTTTCACAAATTTAAAATGAAAAGAACACAAAACACTGCAAACCACAACACAATTAAATATAAATTATAATATGAAAACTAAAAGAACATGCATATTCTCTGTCATATGGACCTGCATGAATAAACTTTCTCAATCCTTTATCATCTGCAACCGAAAATAGTTGTGGATGATTACTATACCTTTCTAATGTTGTTGTCCCTGCCTCTCTTTCTCTCTCTCTGGCTCTGTTCCTGTGCTACTGAGTGTAACTACCGCCCCTCCCCCCTCTGCCCAGCGTAAAGCACAAGGCTCGCTTGCAGAGTGAAGCGGGAAAAAAGTGCGAGAGAGAGGCTGAGAGAAAGAAAAAGAAAAAAAAAAACCACGTGACGGCTCGCGATAAGGAGCCGGCTCGCGTCGTTCACGTCAAAGAGTCGGCTCTAAGAGCCATTTCGTTCGCGAACGACCCATCACTAGCAGCCTCAGCCGGTGGCACAGCAAAATGTGGAATTACCACGAAAAACGAATCTATATTTGTATACACCGGCACAAAACAAAAAGCACGACTGTAATCAGTTTATTTCAGTAATTAGTGCATCTTCAGCATGTATTGTGACAAAACTGGAGATGTGTCACCATGGCAACCAAGAAGCCAAAGCTTTAAAAAAATGGTAACATCTGCTGCAAAATATGATATTATCTTCAACCTAACCCTGTAGTTTAAATGATAACAGATAGTAATAATAACAGATGAATAATTGAAATTGAAGGTAAAATCCATCATGGTGTCTCTGGTGTGATAAGTAATTTGCTCCTCCACCAACTCCTCCAACTTACAGATGTGGCCTTTTTTTCTGCCGTTTAAAACTGAACATCATGAATGTTGTGTACACAGACACAGAAAAGTACACGTGAGAGAAGACAGATGAAAAATCATGTGCAAGAACACAAAAATGGTAGAAATATGCGTAGAAATGGGGATGAAGTGAGCATCATGTAAGAAAATCTCCACTTTGTGCAGGATTCGCGGTACTTCATTTGTCTCTGTTTGAACGCTGCAGGTTTGATGCTGCTGAGATGGGTTTTTGTGGTGCGTAACTGGATCCCCGACCTAACACCATATCACGCTCAGCAGGAATGAAAGCGATCACGACAAAGTTAAGTATGTAAATCCTGGAGAAATGCCACGGGGATGACTGGGATGTGTCTAACCACAGCAGTGATCACACAAACAATTACAGCTCTTTCACAGCATCCTGTTGTGATGCAGTTTACGTGATTTTTTTCACATCTAACAGACTCACGAAAAGCAGCAGTCGTCAGTGTTTAGCTGGTGTAATTTAAAAAGCAGGCCAATTGTCCCTGTTAATTATAAATTGATTAAACGCTATATATATATATATATATAATTACTGTCTATTCAAATGATGGTTGTGAAATCTGTTCTTTAGTCAAAGCTTCTGGTGACTCAGAAATATGCACAATGTCCTTTAGCATTTGTCCCATGATTCATATCTTAGCAGTGAGATTTGTAACTCGTCATATTAAAAAACGAACAGCAGCTGAAGGTAAACAAGTATTCTGTGATTTTATGTTTTTAGGTCTTCAGGTTATCTCACCCCTGTCCAGTTATTAAACATACTTCACTATTCCATGTTGTTGTTGTCAGTTGCTATCTTCATGTTGCTTCCTATAGTGAAGCTTTCTGTGTGTTTGCTCAGGTTTGCTCTTTGCTTCGTGTTCTTCTAGTTTACTTTGTGTACGACCTTTTCCAGGGTTTCTTTTGCCCTTTGCCAGCTCCTTGTTGAAGTCGCCTGCTTCGCTCACTGACCTCCTGCGTGCGACCTCAGCCTTTTCATTAATGATTTAGATTTTGTTGTTTTTGTTTTTTACTCTGCCTTCTTTTGTCCCGCGGTCGAGTCCTCCTCTCCTTCAGTGAATGAATAAAACAATGAAACTCTAACTTCAGTCCCCAGGTTCACATCTACACCAGTGCCATCCGAGCCTGATATCATATTTATTGAGGCACTACACAGTATTCATTCTCATTTAGAAAGGGTGGGATGGTTGAACATCCTAAGCCTAAGAACGAAAAATGTCTAACTATAAAGTCACCTAATGTATATGTAAAGTAAATTATGTATTTGTAATACACTTATAGTTAGCTGTTGTCTCATAATAGCCTAATATTGCTATTTGCCAGTCTAATCATTTAAAAATGAAGAAATTTAAAAAGGTATAAAAATATATACAGTATAATGTAACATTTTAAAATGAAGGAATTTCTGCATTGAATTTATATGGATCTTCTGTATTTATGAGCCAAAGACTGAATTTACCATTTAAAATTTATGGAAATGCCCATAAACAAAAAAAACCCAACATAATGATGTGAGAAAGTGATAAAGTCGTAACAGCTGGATCAAGCTGAGAAAAACGTCTCTGGTTTCTATAATGGCCTGAAATGTTTGAGGCATGGCACTTGATGAAGTCTTTCTCAAATAGCAGTGGACAGCTCAGATTCGCAGAATGTAAGGTGTTAAAGCTGGTTTCTGCAGAGCCCCTCTGATGGCATGGTCCACAATATAAATAAATTGTGGCCACAAAATACTACTTCGTGGGCACGAAATACTTTTTTGTGCCCACGAAATACTATTTTGAGGACACGAAATAGCTATAACGTGCGCACAAAATGCTAATTTGTGGGCACGAAACACTTGAGCGATAACCGTGATCCTTCCCAGGCCCTTCCAGTTGGTTGACAATAAAATCTATCCCAGCGTCCAGGTCGTACTTACGTCTGTAAAGCAACTGGGCTCTCAATATCCTGTTTAAATGTCTCTCCGTAATAATGGTTCCTTGCATTGCCAGGCTTTTCAAAAGGCATTTGTAGCTCATTCCCAGCCTAAAATAAAACTTAATCATACTGTCTCTGTACACGGTGTATAGGTTTAGCCTACTCTTATGCTTATGTCTCTTAGCAGCTGTCCAGGAATTGTATCAATATGATGTGCACACGTTATCTATTTCACCTTGAGGCGACTTTTGTTGCAATTTGGCACTGTATAAATAAAATTTAATTGAAATTGAAATTGAATTGAATTGAGTTGCCACAAATGCGTAATTCGTTGCCACGTTATACCCAATTTGTGCCCACAAATTAGCATTTCATGCGCACCTTTTACCTATTTCGAGCCTTCAAAATAGTATTTCGTGGGCACAAAAAAGTATTTTGTGGGCACGTTATACCCATTTCGTGCCCACAAAGTGGTACTTTGTGGGCAAAATTTATTTATTTTTTGGACCATGTCATCAGAGGGGCTCCGTAGGTTTCTGCGTGTGAATCTCGTCTTATTCAGGGAGCTTTTTAATCATTTTTTCACATGCATTGTCTTATACATTTTATTCGTATTTTTTACGTTTCTATTGAAGACATACTGCTTTGAGATTTTCACAGTGTCCGTCTGCCTGAATGTTTCCGGTCATAAATATCCTTTTTTTGCTTGTACTAGCTCCAAATTTTCATTAGACACAGCTGACTGAGAAACCAGCGTCTTTTCCCACACTTGTGTGTGATAGAGTTGTATAATTCCTCCCATTGTTTCAACTGAAAGATCTCTTGCTGCAATGCTTCCTTTCAATCAGCCAGGTGCAACAGCTCATTAAGGTCTGCAAACACTCAGACTGTTGTTTCATATTTAGGTTTGTGCATGTCTTTGTTTTAGAAATGCAAATTACAGGTGATTACATGTTTTTTCACCCAACACTGAGTGATTGGATATTTTTTTCCTTATACCTAAAAATACACCATTATGTTTTCTTGCTGAGGGACTGTTATTATGAAGTCTTACTCTTTCTAGAAAGACATTTGCTATCAACACGTTATGGACATACATGCAAATCCAAACCAGTTTAGCAATATTAAAACTGTGTATCTTTCTCATTGGATAATGATAATCTAATGACTGCAGCTGATTTGGTAAACATGTTGACAGCTAACGAGACAACAGGGACACATTTAAACATAACCAGAGGACATAATTGTATTTGTTTGTTGTTTGTTTTTTACAGTTTCTCTGTTATTTAATTGAAGAGCGATATGAGTTCAGGGCAGTACAAAACCACCATGTGCGCAGGCTTTTATCAGCAGTACAACATACCAGACCCAATTTGCTGGTATTTGTAATTTGTCCTTGTTCCTTGCAAAAGAAAAATGGTGTGTACTCTTTCTTCCTCTCTTTCAAACACTTCACCTCGAGAAGACAAAAAAACTCATTCTTCTTTTATTTGGTTCAGTTTGATTTACGACCCTGATCTCTGGGCTTTGTCTCCCCCCTGTTTCCATGGTGCCCAAATTTGGGGAATGTAATGTGAAATGTGCGTAATCACGAGGAACTGGAGATATTGAAAAATGATTAATGTGACAAAACCAAGAAACTACTCGGCCTCGCAAAGAGGTAAACAGTAGATTGGCTGCTTTTGTTTTCGTGTTTTGCACTTTGCATTTTTCCTCACGTGTCTTAAATTAAACTAAAGAGACTGAAATCCTTTTTTATTGAGTCTGCAGCTGCCGCCTTGGCACAACAATAAGCTTTCAGTCAGTTTGTTAGATGAACTCTTGGATACGCTCAGGGCTCTGCTGTTCACACATTAGATGTTCTGTAAGTTAAAAAAAGAAGAAGAAGAACAAAGCGATTTCGAGAAGGCTTTCTGTAAAATTCATCCTTTTATTCTGACACATTCTGACACTGAATACACTGAATAGGCTGTACTGCTGTGTACTTATTAAAGAGTTAACTTAAGGTCTTTGTAGGTGAGCTACGTCATCTCCATTAGTCTACAACATTGTGTTAAAAAATGTTACAGATATATTTGTTTAAATGGTGGGCCAGCTCAGTTGCACGATGGTTAGCACTGTTGCCTCACAGCAAGAAAGTCCTGAGTTCGATTCTGTGGAGTTTGCGTGTTCTCTCTGTGTGTGCGTGGGTTCCTCCCACATTCCGAAGACATGCACTTAGTGGGGTTAGGTTAATTGGTAACTCTAAATCCACATAGGTGTGAATGGTTGTCTTTCTCCATGTATTATAATGAATGGATTGTATTTATATAGCGCTTTTTGAGACCCTCAAAGCGCTTTACAATTCCACTATTCATTCACTCTCACATTCACACACCTTCCGATTACAAGACGAACTGCCAACTCTTGAGCCACGATTGTCATTAGCCCTGTAACAGACTGGTGCCCTGTCCAGGGTGTACCCTGCCTCTCGCCCTAAGACAGCTGGGTTCCAGCCCCCGCCCCCAACATTGAGCCTTACAAGGAGAAGTGGAAGAGAATGGATGGATGTTTCAATGGTTTAAAAATAGCTCATGTTTTGGACAAAAATTATCTAATTCAGGAAACAGCAAGCCAGGCCAGGAAATCATCCAGAATAATGATGTGTCTATTTTACACACAGACTGTGTAAAATAGATACAACATGACCAAATTCCAGTCTGCACACTCCAGTAGACACACTTTCCGGCATGTTTAGTGCTGTTTCAAGGCAACTAACCCTAAGTGGAAGTGGGCTAAAAAAGTCATTCAACACACAAAAATAGTTTCTGTGTGGTTATTTCAGAAAAAAATGGCTTTCATCGAAACTTATTAAACTTAAATTGCTTTTATTTTTGTAGTTATAATTCTAATAGTAAAAAAACAATAAAGTTCTGTGTCTGTCAATGACAGGCAAAGGCTGGAGCTGGTAAAAACGATCTTAGAAATTCTTCCCTTCATTCAAATTAACGAATGAGATGACGAGCTTTTTTGTTATCTTGAGCTAGAATGGAGGCATATGGAGATTCCCGTTATGATTGGCCACTAAATGCAGTTCAATCGAGAACTGGCATTGTGCAGTTGATGTTAAGTACTGCAGAACAGAGCATGAGTGTAGAGACCCTCGAAACTTTTGAAGCTCAGTAAGGTTGTTTTTCACAGGCTCTTCTGTATTTGTTATTCCCACTTATCAGTTATTTTAGAAGACGAAAAAGATTCTTAAGCCTTCTGTTTGTTGGTTTGTTACAGCTTAAAACAAAAGTTATTACTAAATACAGATGTTGTGTTAGTTTTTGCTGTGAGCGAGCTCTAATTTCTCTGATCAGGGTTTCTGCAGGTTTTTAGAAAGCCTTAATGTTTAAAAATCCTGTGATCTGAAGTTCAGGCGTAACATTAAGGCTGTCATTTGTTTTCAAGTTAAAGCCGTTATTATTCACCATACCATGTATGTGATGGCCAAACCCATAGCCACACTCTAAAGTCGGTAACTTGTGTATTTTCATTTCTTCATTTGAACACAATAACACACTTTAGTTTCCAATAACTTTATTAATTGGTTTGGATACATTTGTTCTATTTGTAAGCACGTACATTTAGTTTACTTAGGAATTCATACCAGTTCATTACTTTTATTTTTGACTAACCTTTGTTTCTTTTACTTTTTACCTGCCATGATCCCTGGGAGTTGCCAGACAAAAGGTGGTGGACAGAGTTTGAAATCATTAAATACAAAGAGGGATAATTGGACCACACCACCACTTCCTACTGAAGGGGAGAATGTGTATTTTCTTTAATTAAAAACAAAGTATTTGTACTTAATTCAGTATTTGAGTTTAGGGTTTAGTAGTTTTGATTTCCTTCTTTGGTGTTTAGTTTATTAACGAACCAGAATCTACTGCATTTTTGTTGTTTACAATTGTGTTTTGTTTAGTTACCCCTCATGTTCATAGTGGTCTGATCAGGCATTGTATGTACCCTTGTGTGTCATTTCATGTTTAGGTCAGTTATGTTTGTTTGGGCAGTCATTTGGTTTGTTGAGTTTTGTTTCTTTGACCTCTTTTATGAGCTGAACATTTATTACTTTTGTAAATATAATTTTTGGGGGGTTAAATAAATGGAAACCCTAGTTTTCTAATAATTCCTGTGACCATCACAATGTACCATAAACTGTATATAAAAAATGGATGTAGCTGAAAAGTGACACCAGTGCGGATGTACCTTAAATTGCTGTATTTATTTGCCACCAGGGGGCGATGTTTATGTTTACTATTGAAATTGTAGTGTTAAACTCTTTAGGACAACAGACCTTTTCTTGCTCTTGGACCTCAGTACAGCTATCCTAGTTTCAGGTCACTGAAAACAACAGAGTGCTTCAACTGTTAATAGATAAAGTCTTCTCAGTCTACAACTTGTACAACATTTTTGACAATATGTCATTTCAGTTTGGACAGCAGTGACCAATAAGCAGAGCAACACGACCTTCTCTAGCATGCCAGATACTCATTCTTTCTCACATGCTTCATTTAAAAATGAAAGAGATTGTGTGGGTGAGCGTAGCAGCTGTTATTTCCCTTCAGTGTTTGGTCAGCATGACAAAGTCTCACCCCCCTACGTCTTCCAGTCGACTCTCCTCCATGCGTGTTCCCAGTTCACATTAACTAGAGTGCTGCTGGGTTGCTAATGAAATCTCAATTATCTGCTTTTTCCACGTGTGAGAATATGCTGTGTTTAATTTACCTGCTTTATCAAAAGAACCAAATATAGATGGCATGGTGAAATCATGCTGCAAACAAGCATCTTTATCTACGGTATTTGCTGTGTGAGTCATTATCTCATATCCATTTCTATCCCATTTTCGTTATTTTATCTACAGCCTTTCTTTTTTGCAGCTCACCCTCTGAGAAACATCTCTGCTAACTCTTCATGTAACAGCCTAGCTTATTATGGCTAACAACACTTTTTGGGAGTGAAAAAGTGACTTGCAAAGCTTGATTTTATAAAATACCCTAACTCTTAATTTACAAATGCATTGTAATACTATATCTAATAATCTGTGCTCAGAATACAGACACTTCATCTTACCACAAGTTTTATAATTCCAGATAGATGTTTCCTAAATATGTTTTATTTCTCATTAGCAAAATTACAACATAACTACTATTTACATGTATTGGACAACTAAATTGGGAGACCTTTTGTCTCCTCCTAGTCAGCCTCCTAGTAGGTGCACATTTAAGTTTGAAAACCCAAGGTGATTTTCTGAAAGCTTGACTTCTTATCTTGACCTTGAGTTCAAGGTCACTGAGATTCAAAGTCGTCCAAGATGTTTAGTAGCTGCACCTATGGTATGAATTTCAAAATCCTACAACACCTCGTTCCCGAGTTATTCGCAAACTTGGGTGTCCACACTACCAACCCCGCCCACCCACCTTTTATGGCCGAGGGGTTAAACGTGTTGAACAGGAGCTTTGGGCCACAGCTGCCTTTGTGTACACAAAAGAAAAGCAAAAAACCTAAATGAAGAAGAGAAGCCACCACAGACTGTGGACATGTCAACACATACCACATTCACATTAAAGAAATTCACCATTTACAAGTTGAGACATAACGCTATAACATTAAGACAAGAAAAAGATGGGTTTAAACAGCTCTGCTGGAGTCGGGTCCCATGAGCATCAAGCAATCAATTGTTTCCATTGTTTTTACAACAATGGAAACCCCAATGAGTTTATTGGAAGACTGGATGGATTTTATTGCATCTGTGAAATCGAAAAGTCATTAAGTGAAAGGCCGGCTTTAGGTTATTAAACCTGCAAATAGCAAAAAATAATGTTTAGTGGCCTGAATGGCAACAAACTATTTGGTGACAGAACAGAAATATAGGAGTTATACCAAGAAAAACAAATACTGTCTTCATGTGGTTAATGTGTGTTTTACATGCAAAGAATCCCCAGTTTTAAACCAGGATGAGATGGGCATCTGAAGGTTTATGCCTCTAAGTCCAACCTTAGTACCTCGGCTTCATAAAATAAGGAAGTTGCTGAAAGTACAACTATAGCAGTATTTTAAAAAATCAGACCAAGCTTATAGTTAGAAAAAATAATATTATATATATATAAAATATTAAAAATGATATTCAGTACACACAAATAATAAATAGCTTGGGATACCTTGTGAGCATCATTTTCAATCAAATAGTAAATTCTTTAGTGTTACACTTATCTATTAACAAGCATACTGTTTTGTGTTTTAAAAAATTGTTGATGAAATTTCTTAAAATGACCCAGTAAATTTATACAAAGTTACAAATTGTATAGACTTTAACCACTTCAGCCATCATAGTACATCATGGTAAATATATATTCAGGTTAATATTTCTTATTATTGATGACTTCTTAGTCTGAGTGTGAAGAGCTTTAATATTAAAGTAAAAGTACTGTTACCCTTTGTCATGTCCTTGAAAAACAGTTTTTCCATTTCTTTTCATTGCTTTCTGAAAGAAACTTGAAAAATGTCAGCTATGAAGTTCAGTGACTTTATTTTATTTTTCTTTGCTTCAGCAGAACAGATGGGTGGGAGCTGAGATCACAAAGCAACATGGGTGACGCGTCGTATTCCGGCCTGGAGATGACGGCTGAGACGTGGGAGAACGGCAGCTTTGCGAGCCCCTCGCCGGGTCTCCCACTGTTTCCGCTCATGTTCAACGACAGCGATCTGAACGACACGCTGTTCAACTCCACCAACTCCACCGCCCCTGATGCCTTCTCGGGTCCCAGCGTAGCAGGGGTCCTCATCCCACTCATTTACATAATTGTTTGCATCATCGGCCTGGGCGGCAACACTTTAGTGATTCACATTGTTCTGCACTACTCAAAGATAGAGTCCGTGACAAACATCTATATTCTCAACCTGGCCATCGCCGACGAACTCTTCATGCTCGGCCTGCCTTTCCTGGCGGTGCAGAACACGCTCCAGTCATGGCCCTTCGGCTCCTTCATGTGCCGACTGGTCATGACTGTCGACTCCATCAACCAGTTCACCAGCATCTTCTGCCTGACCGTAATGAGCATCGATCGCTACCTCGCCGTGGTCCACCCCATTCGGTCTTCTAAGTGGCGGCGGCCTCAGGTGGCCAAAGTGGTGAATGGCACCGTGTGGGCGCTGTCATTCCTTGTTGTTCTGCCAGTGGTCATCTTTGCTAACATCCAGAAAGCAGGAGGCACCTGTAACATCGCCTGGCCCCAGCCGGCTAACATCTGGAGGGCTGCTTTCATCATTTACACCTCCACTGTTGGATTCTTCTGCCCTCTTCTCATCATCTGCCTCTGCTACCTGCTCATCGTCTTCAAGATCCGCAGCTCGGGGAAGAAAGTCCACGCCACCTCGACCAAGCGGAGAAAGTCAGAGCGGAAAGTGACACGCATGGTTGTGATTGTTGTTGCTGTGTTTGTTTTCTGCTGGTTACCTTTCTATGCCCTCAACATCATCAACTTATTGGTGGCCCTGCCACCAGAGTACCAGGGCCTTTACTACTTTGTCGTAGTGCTCGGTTATGCTAACAGCTGCGCCAACCCTATCGTCTACGGCTTCCTGTCAGACAACTTCAAGCGGGGTTTCCGGAAAGCCCTCTGCCGCTCCACGAGGAAGGTGGAGAACCACGAGCCCCTGGAGCACCAGCAGCAGGACGAGGGCAGGAGGGCGCTCATGCCCAGAGAGAGCCTGAGACGAGCAATCAGGGATGAAGAGGATGATGATGAAGAGGTGGTTTCAGAAATGACTGAGATATACAGAATTGCCCAGAATGGAAACAGCAGCTACCAGCTGCAGAGCTCGCAGCCGTTATTCTTAGAGAAAGGCGCAACGCCTGGAGTCACAGAGCTAGCCTCCCCAGATAGGCGGGATAACATGGGGGATGCGAAAGGGAAAGACGCCAACGGGGCCACCCTGACTGTCCCACTGCTTCTCAACGGAACCAAGGGTGGGAGCACTAAAACGCTACCAGAGGAAAACTTGGAACCAAGCGCATCATTGGAGATAAGTTACCTCTAGTGTAAAATATGAACTTTAAGTTTATGGGACCGATGTGGAGTGAGTACAATACAGGGTGGCCTGCTTCTAAGCCAAAAAAACCCCCCATAACAACCCATTAATGAACACTTGGGTGGGTCTTAACATTTTTTCATCAGTGTACACATTAAAAGCATGTTTATAATGTAAATTTTGTTTATATGCATGCCTGTATGTACAAATATGTGCCTTTAATTGGTTTGATCACCATTTTTTCTGCTCTTTTAAGCTGTTATATTCCATAATGTGAAAATCATTTGCTCAGGTTTGGCTGTATTTAAGCTTCAGTCGCCATCTAGATTGATGACATGGGTGTTGTTACTGCAACTATTATAAAACCAAATGCCTGCAGCTCCAGCTCCTAGAAATCCTAGTTTGTCTGTTAGTTTCATTTTGCTGCCGGGATCACACTTTGTGTTTTCTATAGAGAGTCAAACAGGTAAAGAGGTGGTCGGGGTGGATGAACAACATGCAAAAAAAATAATGTTTCTGATTGGGTTAGGACAAAAGCACTCATTTTCACACTCAGTGAATCCAGGAAAAAGTCAATGTATTACATATTTTTTGAATATGATTGTTTAATTTAACATAACCACCAGCTGCCAGCTCCTAAACATACTCAGCATCTCATTAATAGTGTCATATCTTATCTTTAAATACTTATTTAACCCCTTGGATGCATGGTGCACTGTTAAATTAATCCTTATACACTTTATACCGGGCTCTGTGCAAGGCATAGTTAAGGTTATGAGAACTGTGGATCTATGATATAAACTATCTATATACTATATAATTTGTGGAAAACTGTTTTCTCTTACTTACATTATTAGTATGTTATTATTTTCCAAGCCTGCTGCACTTTTTCAAATTCCAGGGACCCATTATGTTCATTTCCTTGCCTCATATTTTCATTCTTTGCTTCTACTAGAGTAACTTTACACAATTAGCAGTTGAGATGAATCCTTATTTAGCTTCCACTTCCCTCAGTTTATCCTCCATCTAAAACAAGTTTCTCTGTTCAAGACAATTTTTGATTGGCTGGCCCCGCACATACAGAAATTTTAAACTCATGACCAAATGTTTTGGCAGTGGCACACATTTTGTGTTTTGTACAGTTTTTACTTGGATTATTTTCAGCATAAGCATTCTTTGCTTCTTTTTTTTTTACTGGTGAATAATCAGTTCTGGCCCAAGTCCTGATTGATGGTAATCCATTTCTGTATTATCAGTGCTTCAAGTCGATCACCCTTTGTGGGCTTCAGGTTATCTGCTTGCTTTTAAAGGACTGATCATACGAAAAACATGCTCAAAGATCAGCTTCTTCCAATGGTCCAAGAGCAATGGGGTGATAATCTGTGCATTTTTCAGGATGATGGAGCACCACGTCAGAAATCAAAGCGATAACTAAGGTCAAATCAGCTTTTTGGATCAACGGCCAGGAATCTCCTCAAATCTATTTCTTAATCCCACCGAGATTTAATCTTAGAAATGTGCCATCATTCAGGATTTGGCTCAGAGGCTGATATCCACCACGCCACAAATAACGTTTGTATGAAAGACAAGATTTGTGCCTTTGCCAAAACTTCTGACCCCACTGTTAGAAGCTTTGGCCATATTAAGTAATAAACGTTAGATATAAAAGATGAGCATATCCACGCTCATGCTGTAGGAATTTTCTCGTAGAGCTTCCAGCCCTGCTTTCAGAAATCAAACACTTTAACAGTTTTAGATCCAGCATAATTACAAAATCTTATTATCCAGCTGCTTCCAGTGTGTCATCAGAGCAGCAGTTGTGCACGTAAAATAATTTGAAAAAGCCGCCTCATAAAACCAAAGTGCTTTATAATAACGGCTGGATTGATGTGACAGTCAAAGAGATATTAGAGAATCCATTAATCTGTCAGTGCTGAACCGATACCTGTGTGAAAGCCCTGAGGCTGCTGTCAGAATGAGAGTGCTTCTAATAACCGCTGACATACAGAAGTTGCTGTTCTAAAACATGCCAACAAAAAAGGAAAAGTTCATAGGAAAACCATTTTTTAAATTTTAATATTCTATATTTTTTTCATTAATTTCAGTGCCCCATTTAAACTCAGTATAATCTCTGATCTAATGAAGATCAAGCTGCTGCAGGCACTCGCAAACTCCATTAGCGTCATCCAGGTTTCCCTCGCTTGCATCATTTGTCCGTGTCGTAGTTCCTCACCGTGAAGATGTGAAGCGTGACGCAGGACCGAGTTCTTTCATCCAGAGCGTCTCGCGCGTTTCTGATGACGACACGCCGGCTCACACGAGTCAAACCGCAATCACACTGGAAAGCGGAAATGCTGTGAATTTTTCATGTAGTGTTCACCTTTATTTATATTCCTATAGATACAGATCATATATATATATAATTTTAAATTTAAAACTTAAAATGAGCAAACTGAAACAAATGAAACTTGTTTCTACCTGACACTCAGATTATAGAAGGAGAAAAAAAACCCTCCCATTTCTGATATATAATCATACTGAAGGCTTTTATACCCTTATTTGATTTACTTATGAAAGTGTCCACTTTCTCATTACTTTCATATATTGTTTTAGGAAGTATCCAATACATACAAGTTTCATTTATATAATTTTTCAGGGGATCTTATATCTGTTTTCACTCTTGTATGCTTTTCATACAAGTTTCACACAAGACAGATACAAACGTTATAAGATTTATATATATCTTTTCCATTAGCCTTATATGATTCACTATATGAGGCAAGCCAAATCTGATGCAAGTCTTTATAAGTTTTTTCGATTTCTTTTCCATATGGGTAGTGTCAGAGCAGTCTGTTGAGTGAAGGCAGGTATCCAATGATTTCAAGCCAAACGGTGAATGTAACAAATTCTCTTAAATTTCTTGTACCTGCTGCTCAGGTAGCGGGCCAAATGTTTACTCATTATTTTAATAAGACTTAAAACCACTGACAGACTGACCCAGCCTTAAAGTTGTTTCATTTTAAGCCTCAGAAATAAAAATTCAAGGTGCTGAAAAACACACATTCACTTTTCTCCTTATGCTGCAGAAAAGCTTGAATATTTAACCAGTGACCTTGAAATCAGTTTAAAATGCTTCATAAATTTTCTGCTGGATATTGTTATTCATATCTTTCAAGCTATTGTCTGCAAATAACATATTCAGATTTTATATAATATGCTTTTTTTTGCAACATAAGGGTTTTTAAGATAATATCAGATGTGGGTGGCTGATCGCAGCAGTTCCATCTATAGAAATACTACGTCCACAGTTCACACCGACACTGCTTTTTAACTGACAGGTTTACTTTTCCATGCATGGCAACATTTTCCCACAAGAAAGAGACAAAACTGTATTAATAAAGAAGAAATTAGGGAATATACTTTAAATTGATGTCTGTTCATTCAGTAAGGTTGCTTGACGTAGGGAAGTTGGTAAGGTTATAATCATAGGGTTGCAATTATTTCTGGTTTTAAAATACAGATTTTTGTGGTTCGCTTATTGCCCTACTATTAGAATTATTTGCTATGCACAGGTTGCTAAAATAATGTTATTACACCTGCATACAGACAAAGAAACCCATGTTATCTTTTAATTTAGCAAATTACATATTTCTTTGATGTCTAAATTTAACTAAAACAATACTTGTATCCTAGTTTTTCACATGTGGAAGACGAATTTACCCATAAAACTCCAGCACTCTCCCAACACATGCTGACTGCTCCACAAAACAGTTAAACCACACCAGAATCTTCAACATGCATATTTTAGTAATTTAGATATTTACTGTCTCGGGCCCTCGTATTGAAAATATGATCAAGCTAAGCGAAAAGAGAAAAGAAAACATCGCCCCTATACCTGGAAACATTTTTTTTTTGTCTCTAGCTGCCATTTTGACTTTTGATATTCAAGGCCAGACAAGTGGGACTCCACTATTTAGAACAGGGATATTAGACATACAGCCTGGGCCAGAACCAGGATGCCAAAGGTAATGTGTGGCCCAGTATAGACGACACGGTACTATTCAAGGAAACTGCAACTTTCTCCAGGGTAGAAGTCTAAACCATCACCAGATTTGCAGAGATGTTACAGAAAGTGTGCCAGCGGGTTTGATTTATGGCAAAGATATTAAAATTGCGCCAATTCTGCATCAGACATTCAGGCCTGTGGATATTTTTTTGTTTCTACGTAATGATTCTTATTTAGTTTTAAGATCAGAAGTTCAAGATTTAGAAGGTTTTTTGGTAACTAACATGCAGCACTAAAGATCAATACAGCTGTCAGACTGTGTGGAACTCTTTAAAAATAAAGTCAATGAAAGTGAAGACGAGCAAACACTGCCAGATAAAGCTGTCACGTCCCGGTCGCTTAGAACAGGTGCAAGGAGACGAGCTTTGAAGAACACTTGAACAGTTCTCAGTGAATATCAGGTAGCTTTTTTGTTCGGATTGCCCATCCCTATGTGCAGCGAGTGTTCTGTATTATTTTCTATTGCTATAAAAGAAATCAAGCTGCATTCAGTTTCCATGAAAACGTGTTTGCCGTAGCAGGAATGGTTCATAAGGACAATTTCTAAGAGACAGAGTTGCATGGCTTTTTATGTTACAGCATTCTTACTGATTCTATACAAATAATGTAGATAATTATCTGATTACATGGGTGTACTTTGAAATTAATCTGTGTCGCTGCTCAGATTGTGACCTTAGCGAAAGAGCTAATTTGTCTGTGTTGTTTCTTGAAAGCTGAACACTGAGCCATCATGCCGAGGCTCGCTGATTAATTATACACGTGCTGCCTGAGGTGTGTAGGCCAGGGTGGATCCAGAAATACTTGAGCAGTAGCCACAATACTGTTTTTATGGTCCTCATCAATTTCAGTACAGCTGTAATTAAACATATAATTCTGAAGGATCTGCGCCTTAATTAACCGTTATGATCTGTATAACTGCAACACTGAAAAAGATTTTAAAAAGTTAATAAGTTACTATTTTCTTATCTGAAGTTATGTCTTTGTGGTGTACTGAGCTGCTTCGGGAATGTGAGTTATCATGTAAAACAAACTTGGTCACACTGGCTTTGTGTTGGTGTGCATTCTTGGTAATTTTGTGTGTTTTAATTGTCATAAAGTAAAGCTATGTGCCAGACAGGCGTCCTTTCTTTATCAGACTCCGGTACATGTGAATGGACTCCTGTACACACTGTTTGCACTTTGGTGTGATTACACACAGACTTTTTTCACATAACTGTAAAAATGATTTTGTTCATTACTCACAAACAGTGTCAAGTTGCCTCTATTGAGCATACAAAGGTTTATTGGGGCTCATGGAAGAGGATCTCCATTAAACGCCAAATATTGCTTAGAATTTACTACTGACCTGCCTTTCTTCTTTTTCCTACCCTAAAAAAGTAGTAATTAAAGTGGATTTACTAAACACTACGCCCTCAGTTCACAACTGCTGGCAAAGCAATGGCGTAAAATTCTGCATGGAAAACACAGTTGTACAAACCCCGTCACAGAAGCACAGATCCATGCTACTCCACAGCACCTTGCATTTAAATGACAGCTCATTTATACTGAAAATGGAAATAGGTTTTGTTTACATGTAGTCATCATTTATTCATGAAACACGTTAAAACATTATGGCATAAGAACCCCAGAACGAACTTACTTTATACTTTAATCGTGGCACCAGTATCGGGGGAGTGATTATTCATAAAATGTATGGGTCTGTGCAAAAACCTTGAGCCACTGCTCATTTTACTTCCAAGGAGTCAGACTTGCTTGTAATTTTTAAAGTGCTCTTGAGCAATAGTTTCACACCTTCAGAAGTTCTTTCAATGTTTTTCTTTGGCTGCTTTTTCCACTTGTTTTCAGTTGGTTGTGAAACATCTGTCTCACTAAAAACACTGCATCCAGATAACCTGAATCACCTTTCTAACGTTTGCCTATATACGTGGATTGTTGAACATGCATCAGGATATTAGCTGAAACCGTACGATATACAGGTACTGTGTGCGGCATGTCCTTAAAAACTTAAGGAAACAGGACAAATGGAGGACCAAGGAAGAAGAAGCTAGTCTAAAAGATCTTCCCACCGTGTCTGGAAGTCATATAGATAATAAACAAATCTAAGTCTAAAGGTATAAAAACACTTTTTAAGTATATATGATATGTACATGTGAGATTATAATAAACATAAACATTATTATTTGTAGGGAAAACTGTACAGAATATTAGGAAATGAATATATAGAAATCCAGTATACATTCACCATTTGAGGCATGAAATTGCCATACATAAAGCTATTGCAGAACCTGGACCTGATGCTGCTTGTGGGCAGGAGGGGGGACGGCTGGTACATGGTGAATGTGGGCTGAGGCTTTGATGCAGTTATGGGCTCCGTTGAGACAGCGTCTGTGCACAGCATCCTCGATGGAAGAAGTCACAATGATCTTCTCTGCAGTCCTCACCACACTCTGCAGAGATTTCCTCTATCATGGCGTGCAGCTCACAAACCAGAGGGAGATGGCTGGTCAGGACACTGGTGGTGAGAACAGGAGGGGGAAAGGTGTGGTCTCCTCTTCCGGCACAGGAAGTGCAGTTGCTGAGCCCATTTAACCCGTAATAATGTATTAAGTGACCAGTCAAGACTATCGGTTATCTGCACCACTGAAACTTGATACTATTGACTTCCTCCTCTCCACTGTCAGTGATGAATGGGGAATGCCTGGGCTGGCTTGTGCTGAAGTCAATGCTCATCTCATCTGTCTTCTTAACATTTAAGATCAGATTGTTGACAGTGCATCAGTCCACCAATCACTTCACCTGCTCTTGATAGGACAGGTCCTTGTTTTCCCTAATGAGACCCACCCCTGTTTCATACTTGATGATATGATTAGAAGCGGATGCAGCGCTGCAGTCAAGGACTTAGGACATATCCTGAGGAGGGGAGCTGATGGAGAGGTAGATGCAGTTGGAGGGGGTGTTTCCATGTCTACCTTCTGTCTGACCTCAGTAAACACTTTCCTGATGAGTTCACGCTTTCATTCTCTAGTTTCAGTTCTTATTTTGTACAACTTATTCTCTCAATTACAGTAAAAAGGAGGTTAAAGTTGTCACTGTCCACCTGTCCTCACCTCTTGACTCACAACTTTCTATCTGAACCGATCTACCTCTACTATGTTCTTTATGTGCATATTTGTGTGAGTGTGCGTATGTATATGTGTGGTTAAATGTTTGCGCAGAAACTCCACCTGAATTCCTGCCTTCTGCCTCCACACACCTGAAACAATCACGCACCTGATCCTGAGGTCCTCGCTTGTTCCCACTACGTAAGGCAGTGGCAGATATTCAGTCTTCACTGGATCGTTACATAGCAACAGTTAGTGAAGCCCAGTGTTCTGGGAATCCATCCTACCTCACAAACCATCCTGACTAAACCGTCCTACCTTTATGAATATGAGCTAGAATCATACTCTGATGGGTAAAGTTAAATGGCAAACCGTCCTACCTACTTAAATTTATGCTGGAATTATTCTGTGACAGCAGAAATGTGCATAAACTACATGCGGTAGAACAGTTTGCCAAAGTAGGATGGTTTACCAGAACACTGGCACCTTCTTGTGTTATAGTACCTGTCAGAATGATTCTGTTGTCCTCCTCAATAACCCTACATTGGTGAACGTTGCAGAAACGGTAGATCTGAGGATATTCTTGCCTGTGCAAACTGGGACCAACACAGCTGCTGATCTTTTGTATAGACCATTATCTCACTGTAAATAAATGCACTGAACTTGGGTTAGGGTACCTACTAGGGCACCTCAACCACCTACTTGCCAGGTGCTTGAGTTCTACCTGGCTAATAATCTCTGACAAAACTACAGTATTCTTTATTGTGTAGCTGACAACTTGCTTACTTATTAGTTTCAATGTCAGATCTGCTCCTTGCTAATCACAGTCATCTTTAGCCCCTTTTCCATGGTACCAGGTACCAGGTACTTGTTTAGTACCTGCTCGGCTGGGGTTCCAAGCGATCCAAACAGGTATTAAAAGACACATACCTTTAGTACCTACTGCCAGTAGCATTACTTGATGAGTCATGAGAGTGTCTCATTCACGAAAATCAAAACCACCATTTTTGAAACTTGGCAACGAAAGAAATGACTACAAAAACCAGAGCCCAATCCATAATCGTCCCTCCACCAAACTTTACATGACAGCGTACCACGTAGTCTGCATGCGTACGTGCTTGAGTTTATACTCCTGGCCATGGAAGTGATTGATACACCAGAAGCCAAAGATTTAGGTGGTTGTGTGGACACGTGGTGCTCAAAAATTGAAGTAAAAAAATTATTTTATTTCAATTACAGTTCATATTTTCCACCAACTAAAAAAAACCTGCAGGTGATACAATAAATTTAATTGTCAGTAAATGTGATAACAACTCTGTATCTTTAATGGAAACCCAACGTCCCGTGGCTCATTCATGAATCTAAACATGCCTCACAGCATGTTTTATTTATCCAGCTGTAAATACAATGAAACAATGCTTCTGTTCAGTTTTATCGAGTTGCCGCTGCTTGCTGGTCTTCAGCCCACGCACAGCCTTCTGCAATGATCCTCAGAGGAGCATAAAACCGTCATTAAAGACACATTAAAACTGGGTTTGCTTGGCACATACTTTATATTGCCCGGCCCCTGTGGCTTGCAGTTTGATGAGAGTGGAGATTTGTTGTGGCCGAGCAGAGCTCTTGTTTACTACAGTTTGTTAGACTATAAATATAGTGTGACCCCCCCCCCTCCTCCAGCGGCGCTTACTGTACATGGAGAGGTGATAGTCAGTTGATGGGTCTGCTGGTGGCATCACTATGACTCACTCTGATTCTCTGCCTACAGGCTCTCACCCACGTATAATATGGACCAAGACTCAAGTTAACTCTAATAGGCGATTATTCACTTTTTTGGCAGGAGAAACTATGGAAACTCAGAGTGAACACTGTCATCAGCTCAAGAGGACAAGTACAACAAGGTCCCCACACGATCCTAATGAACACGTTATACAACTGCAGCTGATTCTGCAGCACATTTAAAATAACAGAAACATGTACAAACATGCAAGCATTTTAATCACTGAAGGCTTTTAAAACACAGCTAACACAAATGAGGGGGAGTCTTTATTTTCAGAAATCAACCTTTACCTGAAGTGTACAGACACATACTGCTGCTTCGGTGCATAGCAACAGTATGTGTCTCGTGTTATATTTCCTCTCGTCAGACTGTCTGACTCGACTCAAACCATCAGGGACAAATGAGTCTCACAGTTCTCTTGGATGCCGGTTAGAGCAGAGTTTCTATTTGTTGTCGTTTTGGGGTTTTTTTTCCTAGCAGTGCTGCTGCAGTTCCAGTGTTTGGATTTATGACTCAGTCAGTTATTCAGACGAAGAATCTAAACACATTTATTTGCACAACTACAGATTCCAGAGACAGATCCAAGTATTAGCAACACAGGTGTTTGTCCTCCCTGTTAAAAATCAGGAAAAACTGCTAACCCCCCTCCCCACCACCACCACTAATTTCAGTCACGTTATTAGTCTTTTCCATTTCAGTCATGGGTCTTTTATTTGCTAATCAGCTCTGTCCTGGCCATTATTTACAGTCGATGTCAACCATAAGAAATAGAAATAAATTAATCACAGAAAATAAATTAATTAAATGGAAAGAGCCAAATATTCTGTGGCCTTTGGCACCTACGCTTTTTACAGAAAGTAAATATACACTCACCAGCCAATTTATTAGGTACATCTATTCAACTCCTTGTTAAAGTAAATATCTAATCAACCTAAATACTTTTTGTCTTTCATTTGGAGGAAGTATTAAACTTGGTTACAAAAGTCCACAGCCTAATAAGTCAACTGTTCATGAAAGGGTGACACATGCATGGTTGTTTCCTTATAGAAGACTCAGAAGGTGTCAGACATGTCAGCTCATTAAACTCATCTCAGAAACAAAGCAAACAAAAGGGAGGACAGAAGAGTCTTATCTGTGTGTGTTGACTCAGAAAGCAATAAAGAATACATTATATTCCAGTAAATGTTGTGCTTCATGCTGGTGCCTGGTTTTTGTATTTTTCTTGCATAAATAAGGTTTCCACCACAAATTGATTTCTGAAAATGGCAGAAATTGATGCATCTAAAATAAATGAATTAGAAAAAAAGACAGAATCCAGGAAATGAATTTTCTGGGAAAGTAATCAGACCTTCCTGTCCAATGTGTCCCCTTATTTTTCAGTGTAACATACTGTGCAAATAAGTCTTCAGTTATGACCTTTAAATTTAGATTTGATGGTTTTATCGTCCAAGGTCTCGGATAAGATGTAGGTCTAGGTAGGTTTGTAAAGCTTTTGTATTGAACTCCTTATTTAAATGTTGCGTTCAAGAGACAAGAATTTAAAGTGTGATGCACCATTCCAGAGATTTTAAAGTGTTGTATCCTGAAGATGGACACTGATGAAAAAGAGGATGACCACATGACTTCTGTTTCAAATGATTACATGCATTTTTCCCAAGGATAAAGCAGCTGTGTGGAATGCTCGGCCTTGATCCTTTTTGAGAACCATCCCACAACTCAGCTGGTTTGACAACTGAATATAAAGCACTGTTAACATTTGGGGAAGTTTCAGTTTGGAAGAAAATCAGAGTGGGCAGCATCTGCAAAATGCAACACGTTGTGCAGTAATGTATTGAAATCTTGTAGCATCCACCAAGTCCCTCTGCTTAAGAAGGCAAATGTACAGCCTGAGCTAAAGGTACAACAGAACTTCACCACATCGAGGGGCCAATGGATGGGGCCATGTACTGCAAAATCATGGATGAGCTTCTCCTTCCAAAAGCCAGAATGATGAAGATGTGTCTCCCAGCATGACACTGAACCAAACAATACCACCAAGCCAACAAAGGAGTGGCCAAAGTCTCTAGACCTTAATCACAAATCTGTGAAGAGAGATGAAGCTTCGAATTGCCAAGCGGCAGCCAAGAAACCTCAAAGACTTAGGGAGTTTCTGTAAAGAGGAGAGCGACAACACGGCTCCTGATATGTGTGCAAACCCGGTGATCAGCTGTGCTTCCCCACAAGGGTTTCTCCACCAAGTACCTGGGGATCAAATACTTATTCCGATCAGTGACATGCAAATCAATTCATAACTTTTCTGTAAAGGGTTTTCTTCATGTTTTTTTCTAATACTTATTTCTCTGACTGTATGAATGAAAAAGTAATACAAACTAAGGAAAATCCACAGGTTTGTTTAGTTTATGTGTGTTGATGCTCTTATGCATTTTATGGTAGATATAAATCTAATAGTTCAGCTGCTGTAGCTAAGATTAGCGTAAGAATTGTAAACAGCAAACTTGGCTCTGTCTCAGCATCCTCAGCACCATGTGTTTCTCTCTGAGCTTTTCACTAAGTCTTCAACAGGCCCAGTCTCCCTGTAGCTCATTTGCAGTTCTCTGGTTTTTGAGGTTGTTTTCATGGTCATCTGGCATCCTTTGTTGGGCATTCTCCATATCTTTGTGATAATTTTGTGTCACTATGTAGTTGTTTGTTCTGCTGCATCTCTTTGTAGCCCTTTGATTATGCTCAGACTTCCCAGCTCGGGCCCTGGGCTTGTGCCCAGCATCTTCAGTAATCTCTCCATGCAGCTGGTGCTCTGCTTTTGAACACAAATGAAATGTGCCCCAAAGACAATATTAATGACTGTTACAAAGCAGTGTAAGAAGTGTATTAACGTTGAGGGATGGTTGGTTTAATGCAGTACTGGACTTTGAACCAAGCTATTTTCTCCCAGAAGAAATCGCAGCTATAAGATGAGCCTAGTTTTAATAGCCAGATAACAAAGGGTCCTTTTATATGATCTAACTTGTTTGGAGCAGCCATCTATCCCAAATTCTAAAATTACCCTTTGAAATGTTTCACAAAATGCACTTCAGTTTTTTCCCTTGCAAATTATGAGAAAGGAAATAAAGTATCGTGGATAGCAGTGCTTGATTGTCTTCCTCTCCACTGTACACTTTCATATGAAACTGTAGAATAGTGTTTGATGCAATGCTCTGGGTTTGTTACAGAAATGACAAATCAGCTTTAGATCATAACACTTGGAGTGTGAGTAAGTCTAATTCGATGAAAACAAATGTCTGTTTTCACTCAATTCAATTTAGTTTTATTTATAAATCGGTGCTTTACATTGTAAAGTAAAAACCCTACAATAATTCTTATTTATAACAAGTGAATGGCCACATCATCATCAGCTGATATCTGTTTAACAAACATCAGTGCTGACTATGTGCAGGAGTTCATTCCTGCTGCACATCATTGTTCACTGTGTTACAATGCATAACGTGTGTGTGAACAAAAATCATTTTCTAACAGAAACAAAGAGTAAAACAGTACAAATGTGTTACCTCAGGGTCGTGTTCAAACAGAATGAATAATTTTTAAAAACAAATGATCGGTCAGGTTGTGCATTTCCAAATTTTACATGTTGTTTTACTGTGAGAAAGAGATGTTATTGAAATTATCCCAGCCCGGCTTGGCAAACAGTGTTTATAGTTTGATCACTATGATCTCTACTAAAGACAAAGACGATGTGATTGGTTCTTTTTTTTTAGGCCAATCTGATTTTCCAATGATTTTCTGGTAGTTCTGAGCTCAGTGAATATCCTCACTTTTAGTCTTACAAACATCAAAGACCTCAGGACTGTGAAGACTTGTTTTAGTTAATGCGAGTTAACGTCATTTTACAAAAGCCTGTTGGAGGTTAAAATGGGCGGATCAAAGACTTGTTGTGTGATGCAGTTCAGGAAAAACAGAGAACAGCTGCACACTAAAACAGCCAAACGAGGAACTTCCCAATATTTCCTGTGTTTGCTACTTTGACTTCACTGTCTGGAAATATCTTTCAAAACCATGGCTGAAAAATGTAATTTATTAATCAGATCAATTTTTTGCACAGAGTATCTAGAACTTTTTAGGAAGCAAAAAAGCAAAAAAAAAAAACCTGACAAATTTGGACTTTGGCTGGGTTTTTGCAGAATAAAGGCCTTTTATTACTTTTTTTGAGTGTCTGGCTTTAGTTTGACTTTGAATAAAGGAGTCACAGGTCTCCTGCAGGCTAACATGTAATTGTCTTTTGCTGCCTATAATATTAAAAAATTATTTATAATTGTAAATGATTTTTGTGGAATTTTTAAGAAATGTCCAATAAATTAAAAAAATACAAATTTAGATAATAAAAAATAACTGCACAAAACTAGTGAAAGATATTTATGTTTCATTAGAAAGCTGCAGTTCAAAAAGAGTCATGCAAGTTGAATCATTCTTACTGAAAGCCAAATGATTACAAGGTTAAACATAAATACCAGTAAACAACAGTTTTAAAGGAGAATGAGTGTTAGCAGCCTGTTGCATAACAGAAGCAAACTTCAGCTTCCCTTTGTCTTCATTGTCTTTCCTTTTGTCCTCACCGTAATCACTTTGAGAGTGAACTGTGAAGTAATTTGTCCTTCAAATGCTCAGTGTCTTTTCAGCACATGTAGCACCAGCCCACTTTGAACCGCAGCCATGACGAAGACCCAATCACCAAAGCATTTAAGCTTCATATTGCCAGGATGGTGAAGCACCGGGTAGCATGGATGTTGCTCTCTGGGCTGATTCTGTCCTAAATCTAGTTCTTTGGTTTCAGCTATATTCCTTTTTTCAGACAAACATGCCCATTTTTGCATCAACTATCAATTTTATTGATTATTTACTACAAGCAGTGATCAGTTTTAAATGAGGCACATTTATTTTTAATTACTGCAAAAAAGTCTGCAGGTTCCATCATTTATTAACAGAAAATGTGCACGCTACACTAGAATGTGCTTTTTTGTGTTGCTGGATATCAAGTTTTGCTTTACACTAGGATACATGTCTTTGAATATTACTTTCATCATTATTTGTCCAAAATTATCATTAAAACTGAGAAACGTGTTTTAAAGACAATATGACATCACATATTTACTTGTTTTACAGATTTTAATTCATATATTTTACAAAAAATGCAGAGAAAGTCCATTTAAACATGAGTTGAGTTTACATGTTAGTATTTAGTGGTTAACACATGCCCACAGTGTTACACTTACATACTGTGCGGCTGATAGTATATCAGGGCTTAGGCGTGATGTCATAGTTTATGTTCACATTAAATGCGTAAAAGCTTGATAATTTATAGGGGATTATTGTAACTGATCTAAACACTATTATAGCGTATACAGTGACTCCCAGCAGACCTCCCTGCCTGCTTAAAGAGCATCTGTTTTTCAGCGTTATCTTGGAAAGAATCGAGGGAATAATGATTTCATTAAATATGAATCATTTCAGTATGATTCAGAGGTGTGAAAGGATGGGTGACATTTCTGCTGACATTTCTTTAATTTGATCCATAACAGGGGAAGGTTGGAAAACTGCAAAGTACTCCTTTAAGCCATCATACTCACACGTTTACACACATTAAAGTGTTTTATGTTTTAGGAAGATGAGGTTATCTTCAATTGGAAAGCAGCACCAGGTCCTGATTCTGAGAAAAAAGCTTCATATTTATAGAAACTGTTTTAAAAAGATCTTTCTATTTCCCCCTAATCCATTGTGTGAGGTGTGCTGCATGTGATTTCTGTGTCTTAAATATCAGATAAATGGTAAAAATGGTACGTTTTTAGACATCAAAGTCTTACATAAAGATGTTGAATAACCATAAATTCTGTGTAATGTTGAAAAAATATTACATTTGAGGATAGCTCAGACTTCAATGACATGCTTTTTCAAATGTGTAGTGCCTCGTGTACGTCTACAACCAAACAGCTTTTGTCTGTAACACAGTGGAAAATATAATGATAATAAATAATGGTTACACTTTTGTGTTGATATGAAATGTAACTGATTATAGACTCACTCTGGGATGAAAAATAGCGTTCAGCTAAGGCTAGCTGTCACGCTCAAAGTGAATATGCGAAACACAAAGAATCAGATTCTTCTGCTCACTGAAGCAACAGAATAACAAAATATTAGAATTTAACTCAGCACAGCTGAAGCACACTTTTCTGAGATGCTCTGTCCTGCACAGGGAGCCACATTATTATTGGAAATGCTCAGTGGAGAGTTCATGATCAGTGACTCCAAGCAGCAGAGGTGAGTCACCACACCTGCCAATCAAAGTAGGCCATGCCCCTAACTCCAGCATCCAGGTGGATGAGTTATAAAGAATCAGGATTTATGAAGAAGACAAAAACATAAATATGGTATAAAATGCCTTTTAATTCTGTAAAGTTTGGCATTTGTTTTAAATCCTGTCCTGTGTGACAGCTTTTCCAATCAGATTTGTGATGTGAATGCACGCTGGTGCCAAATACATTTTGCTTTCCCAAGAACAGCTATATAAAAATCTGCTCGTTTAGGTGTTTCTTTCTTTTATTTATTCATTTTTATTTATATTATTTCAGTTATTACATTATCTGTGGGATGATATGATGATGTCTAAGGCAGGACATTAGAAGATGTTTTTGTACTCTGTTTTCCAGTTGCTTGGTCCAAACCTGTAAAACGGGCTCGGCAAGACTTGTAGACGTTTTCAAAAAGAAAGTTAAAGATTTACTTTTTTGCTTTTAAATTTTCAGGATGTTTAGTTTTATAATTATCTTGTACCTCCTGCAGCTGTGAAGCAGCTTGGTGTGAGGTGGATGTCAGTATCAAGTGGAGCTGCTGCGCTGGCTCCTCTCACTGGGTCCAGCTTGATTTATTAATCAAGTGCTGGAGGTTGCAGCAGATCGTCATTACTATTGTGATGAACATTGTGCTGTTACCTGTTGTTTGCAATCATCTGCCTGTAATAATCCCGTCTCTCCTCGCCTCTCCTGGTTTCCTGCTCCCAGCTGTCTTGGAAATCTTTCCTCCTTCGGAAACACACTCGGCTGCTGCCTGTGGAGCAAACTTGCCCACTTCATCACTTGTTCTCTGTAACCTGTCAAAGAAAGGAATCACCTGCTCCCCAGCCTACCCACGCTCTGCCTGTTCCCCTTACTAACTTCTGATTTGCCTCCAGCCGCCCACGGACCCCCCTCCAGTCTCCTACAACACAAATAAGACTGACACAGTTTATCACTCAGCTCTGCAAACAATATTCCTCATCTGCAGCTCCGTTAGCTCCCTGTCTCACTCGGGGAGACCTCCTGTGTTTTGACACTTATGTTGCAGAACGTTGACACCTCCAGCCTGCTAGTTTTTCACTATTCATTCTTTACCAATAAATGTCTCAAACTTGCTACCTTGAAACAGCTAAATGGCAGTTTTCTTGAGAAAATGTTACTAGAATACATTCTTTTCTATCCATCCATCAATCATCTTGATGCATGCTCATCAATCATCCAGGTAAGTAGAAAAGTTGATTCTGTTCATCTGGACGTAGCGTTTTGTGGGAGAAACATTTCGTCACTCATCCAAATGACTTCTTCAGTCTCAGCTGACTGCAGGTTTCCCCAATCTTATAAACAGCACATTTGCATAATGACTGAAACCAGCCCACTGAAGGAACAATTGTGAATGGTACTCATGGCCAGTGATCAATGGTCCTTGACAGTGGGTTTTGATCAGTGGTTGTTGATCATTGGTCATGAGAATTTGCATAATTAAGATTAAGGAACTGACCACCCAGCCCATTGTTCCTTCAACATACATCAATCATCATCTTCGGGTCACGATGGCAGCAGGCTTAGCAAGGTTTCCCAGATATCCTTCTTTCCAGCAACGCTTTCCAGTTCCCCTTGAAGGATCCTGAGGCCTTCCACAGGCCATTCAACACATATCATCTCTCCTGGGTTCTCCTTCCAGTTGGTCGTGGCTGGAAAACCTCTTGGGAACATCCTCATCAAACGCCTGAGCCAATGAAGCGCGCTCCCTTTGACGGGAAGGACCAGCAACTCTTCTCTGAGCTCCCGCCAGATGTTTGACCTCCTCACCACAATCTTGTGCTTTCAGTCACTACCCAAAGCTCGTGAGCACAGGTGAGGGTTGCAACGTAGATCTAAAATTGAAAGCTTCGCCTTCCTCACGCTCCAGTTTCCCCATTCTTTTGTGAACAAAATCCAAAGAGTTTTGAACTCTCTTCCATGGTGTAACTTTTCCCTGACCTGTGTTTAATTTCTAATTGAAAAAACTGAGAAACAAGGATTTTTCATTAAACTGGAGCCAGTAAACTGTATATGTCTGGCACTTGATTTTCCCACGGTGGCCCTCAGTAAAACTGAGTCTGACACCTTTGGTTTAGAACAAAGTCGTGTGAAAGATGTTGCTGCTGCTGTAAAATTGCAAAGAAACACCAAGTCTGACAAAAATACACCTCTGCGTCAGACAGCGGCTGTCTTGTTCCTTTCCACCTAGCTAGCAAAACACCCTCTGTGTGAGGGTGTAAAAGATATTCTTTTTGGTTTACAGAAATAATTCATACATCCATCAAGATACATAATAAAATCACTTAGCACACACTGTGCTGACCATCTGTTGTCAGCGCCGCTCCAGAAATCCCGGAAGGACGACTGTGGGCAAGTTTGATATGACTCACCGCCCAGCTGCTGGGAGATAATCAACACACAAAACAAGGAAAATGGCAGAGTTCACTGTAGTGCTGTATCTGTTGTCTACACAGTGAGAATCTGTGGTTTTGTTCGAGCTCGACTACATGTCGGAGACGAGAATGCAGATGTGGAGAAAGACTTGCAGATATGCGAAGATGGCAGCATTATTCATCACCCGACTGATCCCTGAGCAGCAGGAAGGGCTGACGCTGCTGCAGGAGAATTCATTTTCTCTCTGCCAAATTGACAACAGTCGCGCACACAGAATCCTTTTTCTGTTTTAATCAGATTTCCTGACCTTTGCGCCACATGAGTAACATCTTAATTGGATTGGGGATTCGTTTAGAAGCCCCTCTCGAGGCCTCTGAGGTGATGTGCGTCTGATTTACATTTCTAAAGCACTTTTGACAGAACGTGTATGAGATTAAGCTCTAATTACTTGCATAAAGCAGCATTAAAAAGACAAGATGAAACACGGTGGACTGACAATAAATGGAACCTGTATGAATCTTGTATCTGCTGAGAAAACAAGGAGAGAGAAAAGAAAAAGAAACCTGTTTTCCTCTAAGGTGAACTTTGCTCCAGTTGCTCCAGTTGAGTCCATACAGTCCAACACTGTGAGCTACACCCTCACAGGCCATCTCAGAAATGGCAAAAAGAAGAGAAGACAAAACACAAAAAGGAAAGAAAACAACAACTTACACGTGGCAAGGTTCAGTAACCAGCACTTTATATGGAACGCAACAGCAGGACCTTGGATGAGGGACACTTTCTGCATTTTCTAACCCAATAACATGTCCAGGTGTTACTCATACAGATTAACAAATCCTCCAGGCCAGCCTTCAACACACAACACACACACACCTCTAGTTCTCAGCTGGCAAACAGTGTTGTTTTGCTGCAGGTTCACGTGCAGCTCCCCACAAATGTGACTGCACAGCGTGGTGATGCATACAGCTCCGGAGTAATCTGTAAACATGACATATTGATCTGCAGAATGATTTTGAATCCTCTGAATGATTTTTGTAATGTGGCTGTCTCCTGTTCTGTTGCTACAAAGCTCTGACGAGCGTCTCATCTCCTTTCTGACTTTCGGGAGTTTCAGTGGTAGTAACTGTTGGCTGACGTTAATCAGCTCCAGTTGTGCTTGTTTTTAGTTGTCGCTGGTTCAGTTCCACAAAGAACTTCAACAAATAGGCTGAGAAACACCATCACTCACAGCTGCTTCCAAAGGCTCCATTTATATTCAAACACAGGAGTTTAAATCAAGCCATAAAATTTTATTTAATCTGCAAACTGTCAGATAAGTGCAGTGCAATAAATGTGCATGCAGTGAAAAATAGCATAAAATGCAAATAAAAGAACCTCAAAACTGAGTTTGTTGTCCCAGTAACCAAACGCCATGACACCCTCAGGATGGATGGATGGATGAATGGATGGGTTTACCAGGATTCTGCTACTGACTGAACAAAAATTAAGATACCAAAAAATCACCATATAAAATTGACCATATGGAAATACTTTCCTATTTTAAATGGCTTAACAAAATTAATTAAATAATACTCATTCCATGCTTTTTAGAAAGTATAGGTATTTTAGGCTGTGAATATTGGATATAATTTGTAGTTTCAAATGTATTTCTACACATCAATGTAAGAAAACATAATATTTACCCCATTTACCTTGTTTTTTGATATTTTAACAACTGTTTAAATGTTTGATTTTGGAAATTGCGCCCGGAAGTGTAAATATATATTTTGGACGTTTGTGGAGACCGTGGGTGATCACAATGTAAAGTATTCACTGCCCTCCTGTGGTCAAAGTGGGAAATTGCAGCACTTTTTGACAAGAAAAGTTTTTAAATACTTGTTAAAAGCAAAACGTCTGAGTGATTATTGTTGCAATTATTGAAAAACACCACCACTGTTGACAAACCGCAGTATTTAAGGCTTTTTTGGAAACATTTTTTGATTGTGTCGTTGATCGCTAGCAGGAACACATGTAGTTGGTACCCTCTAGCGGTGACGTCCTGAACTGCAGCACACAACAGCTGTCAAGTTAGACGTGATAGCATAGCTTTACATCCGATGCGTTCTTTCAAAATAAAAGGACACGTAACTAACGCAAAGGGATTTAAAAAATCTCTTGAAAATTAGCCAATGAAACCCAAATAAAATTGGCTAAAAATGTAGTAATATGCAAAATTATATAACATCCAAAGATCTACAGTATATATGTATGAATGATTGTTGTATTTCTCTTTAACAATATTGAAAATTAAACTTCATAAGCATAGAATTTGAGAGTAACATTTCAAAAGGCCATTCAACCATTTATTTGCTCTTTGGCCTAATTAATTATTAAAATTACATACATTAACCTGTATTTTTTTTCATGTAATGTAAAAATAGCAGTTATCTTACTTTTTAGGGAACGCTCATTTCAGACGACGGTAAAAAACAAACAAACAACTGACGTACTACGTCGGCTGCTGCTGTAACACTGCAGGAAACACAGCGCTATACGGCCCTTCGCACTTCCTTTCATACCGGCGCTGTGTTGGGGCAGAGCAGCGTCAGAGAAACTGCCGGATTAAAAGACTCCATATACTGAAACAGAATTCACGGTAAGAGCAGAGAAAACACACACAGACGTGTGAAAAGCGCCTGTTTTTAGCAGCATTTTCAGTCAAACATCAGAGTTTTGTGTTTACGCGCGTGACGCGCTCCACCCGGTTAGCTTAGCATTGCTAGCATGACCACCTGGCGGTGCCTAGGGTTAGCGTTAGCCACAATGAGCTAACGGTGCAGAAAAAGCGTTTCAATGCTGCTCTATTTCTTTTAAATAATTACACTGGCTGATCTCAAGTTAGCAACTGTGCGTTTAGTCTTAGTATGTCTAGTTTTTAAGCAGCGATTATTACCAGTTGGCTACCGAAAGCCCGTAAAGAGCCCATTTATTCGTTTTTAATATCACAAATCTTAAACATCAAATCAAACGATAAAATAATGTCCTTGGACGTGCTTATGGTTGAAATCTTAGAATCGTGAATGTACCAGCAGTGAGCACCGATCATTACTTTATGTTACCAACTTTAATGCAGCATTACAGGATGATGAAATGATCCACGTCAGGTCTACTGCGCACTCAATCTGCTTTGGAGATTGTCTTGATTGGTCTTTGTTCATCGGTCTTAAAAGACACCGCGTTAGTAGGAGATGTTTTATTTTAGCCACAGAGCGGTTCTTTGTTGGTGGGAGCATGCCAGATGTTATCTTGAAGGGCTCAACACAATACCGGTTCCTTTACTCTGTTTTTTTTTTAACTGTACCACCTAAACCTTACAAAGAAATATTTGACCCAGCTGTGGCCTACATTTGCAGCTTCCTTTGGCCTATATTTAGGCTTGACTCAGGATAAGTATGATGAATGCAACCTCAGGTCCATCTGAAATGGCCCAGATGTCCCACTTGTGGGTCAATCAACATTTAAAACATTTAAATACTGTATTTGTGGCCTGTGGTTCATGTCTGTGGGGCATGCAGCATTTGCTGTGCTGTAACTGAGCCTTGAGTGTCAAAAGTAGACCAGATTTCTACAGGTCAAACTGCCCCACACTAAAATCATTTGGGGTGCATCCACACACATTCATTTTTGTTCAAAAGCCCTTCTGTTTTGCTTTATTGTAATTAAACAGCATTGTGGTATAGAAACCCCACGGCACCCTGCTGATTTAATTATAGAGTAACAGAGACACCCTCCACCCACGCTAATAGCTCAAAAGGTGTTTGTTACATGCTTAGGCAACAGCTTGTACCATAGGATCCCAAGTGGTGTACTGCAGGATCCTATGTTGATCATACAGCTGTAATGACTGATTCACGAGCTATGTAAGTACTTTTTAGGCACTCATGTACCAGAATTCTCTTTCTGTTTTTGTCAAAGGGATCCAAAATCTCTTTGTTGATAGATGGTGGGAAATACTACAGCATGACACATTAAAAGCATTTAATGATAAAAAAAACAAAAATTGAGAAGGGGCAAACCACAACTAAACATCAGTTAGATCCACCACCTAAAGAAAAGAGAAATGTGGGAAGAAACTATCCCAAAGACTTGCTTATATTGGCTAATTATGCAGGAGATAAATGAAATAAAAACTCAAACAAGGCAATTGTTGTAAAGAAAATAATTATTGCAATTCGGTTTTAACAATCAGTGGAAGCCAAAATTGTAACTAAAATGAAAATTTGTTTAACTGAAGAATCCTGTCACTGTTTTAATATGTTGTATTATAGCCATAAATCATGGAGTTGACTTTCAGGGGTCAGTGATGACTAGCCCACTGCGCAAGCTGATCAATGCCTGTTTCTTTTAGTGCATTGCTGAAGAAATCAGTGCTGCTCATTGCCTGAGACCCTGTATGTGTACCATCAGTCAGCTAGACCCAGAAGGTTTTTAATGTTTGGTCTCATAGGGTTTGTCGTCTTTTTCCGTTTCCCCTCTGTCTTCAGGCCATGGCGAAGTTCCACGCCCCTGTGATCCAGGACAACCCATCCGGCTGGGGTCCTTGTGCGGTCCCTGAGAAATTTAAAGACATGCCCTACCAGCCGTTCAGCAAAGGAGATCGTCTGGGAAAGGTTTGTTATCAGTTTTGCTCTGAAAAGAGGAAAAAGGTTTTCCAGGGTTTGTTTTTTTTACTGACTTTGTGTGTTTTGTGTTTGGTAGGTTGCAGACTGGACCGGAGCTACTTACCAAGACAAGAGATACACAAGTAAGTCACAGCTGTACATAGGGCTGTGCGACATGACCAAAATCTCATATCCCGATATAAGACATTTATCGTCCTGACAACGATATGAATCACAAAAATGTAACATTTTCTGTAAATTCGATGAATCTCGGGCAGTTCGACTTGGCGTGAAGTGTTTTCAGCTGGGCGTCCTTTACCTGGAGTCGAGTGTTTTAAACGATGCATGAAACTATACATTTTTACACATAGGTTGTAACGGCCGATGTTTTCTTTGTATTTATTACACGGCGTGCTGCGGGGAAAAGCCTGTTCTAACGTTTGAGTCTAAGGTTTATTTTTTTAGCACCTGGCGGCTCTTTTTGCTTCTCATCCATAAACTCTCTGCATACTATTTCACATGATTCAGTTTATTTTGAAAAGTCTCAACAGGATCTTGAGCTTTATTGTGAAAGGTTTACATGGAAAACAAACAAGCGGACAGCGGAGCCACGCAATGGTTTTACCGTTGTTGTTGCTAATGACAACTCATAAAAACAGGCGCTTGTCCGTCTGTAGTGTAGTTATATTAAATATAAGAGAAAGAGAGAACTTTAAGAAATTAATATAGCCACTACAGTGACCATCAAAACCATGAACAAATATTGCCGTAAACAGTTTATTTCACAACACCACGAAACAAACGATAGCGTGATAGGAAATGATAGACGTTTTTTTTATCATCATCCGATATATATCGCGATATCGAACAGCCCTAGCTGTACAAAATCTGCCTCTTTGGTACGTTTTATTTGGCAGATTTTCTTTGATTTTCTTATATCTAAAATAAAGTTTTTAGATGAAAATAGACTTGAATGTAGCTGGTTTTCAAGCGAATCTGTTACACCTAAATTATGTGGAAAAGATAATTTCTTGTGTTTCATTAGAATATCAGCAGGATTAGACCACAACATCTGTTTTATTTGTATGATATCACAGTTTCTTCTCTTTTATATTCTGATTTACTTTTCTGTTTGCACAAGCATTTCAAACATCATCAAAAAACCTTCAATTTATTTTGTGGTTTCTTGCTGATTTCTTAATTGTTTATGTTTATTTTGTCCTCAGATAAATATTCCTCTCAGTTTGGAGGCGGCAGTCAGTACGCCTACTTTCACGAGGAGGATGAGACGAGCTTCCAGCTGGTGGACACTGCCAAGACCCAGAAGACGGCTTACCAGAGGAACCGCATGAGGTTTGCTCAGGTACGACAGATCGTCGCAGAGTGGGTGATATTTAAATGTTTTTAATCTAACCTTTTAGGACTTTGGTAACAGTATGTTTTTGTTTTCACAGAGGAACCTGCGCAGGGACAAAGACCGCAGGAACATGACGCAGTTCAACATGCAAACGCTCCCGAAGAGCGCTAAGCAGAAAGAGAGGTGAGAGGAGAGCACATCTGAACGCTTTTGGTCACAGGCGGTGAAATCGTCACATCTTGAAGTTTGATCCCATGTTTTTGTCTTGTCAGAGAGCGAATGCGGCTGCAGAAGAAGTTCCAAAAGCAGTTTGGTGTCCGTCAGAAATGGGACCAAAAATCCCAGGTGTTTATTTACTGTTGAAATATAAATTCAATTTTTTGTGATGTAATAATGGGAAGGTTCATGTGTTTTTGCTTCAGGTTGTTTTGGATTTTTTCATTTTTATGATGTAAACAATTAATCGAGAAAATAACTGGAAGGTAAACTGATACTGGAAGTCCAGAAAGAATATTGTCCACAGCGTAAATTTGAGTTTCACACTCTGGCTGTTTCACAAATAAGCTTAAGAAGTAAATAAATCCCAGTGAGCCTGACCTCGTATCATTTAATATTGGCTAGTTTTGTAGTGCATCTCAGTCAAAGTAATGTCAGCATATGCTGCTTTAAATCTCAGCCCTTGCCAACAGTAAGAATTACATTTTTTTCTGGTATGATTGCTTTTGTGGCTCACATCATGTTTAAACCCATTTTTAAAGATAATGTGATCTCAAGGTTTTAAGACTCAAAGGTGTGTTTGTACTGTGGTGTTATTGACTTTGTTCTTGACATCCTTGTCTGTTCACGAAGGCGCAGCTGAAGCCCAGAGACTCCTCTGTGGAGGTTAGGAGTGACTGGGAGGTGAAGGAGGAGATGGACTTCCCCAGACTGATGAAGATGAGATACATGGAGGTGTCTGACCCCCTTGACATGTAGGTGAAGCTGAGCCACTGTTTGTAATAGATTATTATAGGGGGGAAATGCAGGTGATGATGAGGTTTCACTTCTCATTTCCTGCAGTGAGTGCTGTGGTGCTTTGGAGTACTACGATAAGGCCTTTGATCGAATCACCACCCGCAACGAGAAGCAGCTGAAGAGCATCAAAAGGATCTTCCACACTGTTACTACCACCGACGACCCCGTCATCCGCAAGGTAAAAAAATATGTTGCCTGAAAATGCATTGCTGTCTGAACCCTGTGTTTGGCAGCTTTCTTACATGATTATTTATTTCTTTCCTCCCTCCAGCTGGCTAAGACTCAGGGTAACGTGTTTGCCACTGATGCCATCTTGGCCACCTTGATGTGCTGCACGCGCTCAGTCAACTCCTGGGACATCATCGTGCAGAGAGTGGGCAACAAGCTGTTCTTCGACAAGAGAGATAACTCAGACTTTGGTGAGCGACCTGTAGTCACCAGCAGCTGGTTTCACTCTGATGTTTTACACTTAGTTTGCTCGGAAAAACAAGTTTGACTGTAAATAAAGCCTGAGAGAACAGCTCATGACCCAGGTGTTTTTCTGCAGAGAAGAAAATTTGAAGGATTGCAATGAGAATTTTTAAACCACTCTTTTATTTACCCCGCATTTTGTTTACTTGAATGTAACATATATTTACAACCCTGAAAGACGTTCTCATTGTGGGGAAAAAATGCCCCAAAACATTCACCAGTGAACATGACTGAGTTCTATCAGCCATACTGACGCTCTGATCTCCAACTGTTCCCCTCAGATCTGCTAACTGTGAGTGAGACTGCCAACGAGCCTCCCCAGGATGAGGGCAACTCCTTCAACTCTCCTCGCAACCTGGCCATGGAGGCCACGTACATTAACCACAACTTCAGCCAGCAGTGTTTACGCATGGTACGAAGTCACATGACTGGAAGCCCCAACGCCTTTCTGTGCTAAGCTAAGCTAGCCTTAAACAAAATTGGCTCATGAAAGTGAGTGGTCTTTGTTTTCTTTCTTGTAGGGTGGAGACCGTTACAAGTTTCCTAACTCAAACCCATTTGTGGAGGAGGATATGGACAAGAGTGAGGTGGCATCTGTGGCTTACCGGTATGTTCAGTAGCTTCAAACCAATTTGTAATTTCTCATCTTTCCAGCAGAACAAGAGGCTGTTGTAACTGCTGTAGTAAATATTCCTGGGTTTAATTCCTGATATTTTGTATTTGTGTTAAAGGTACCGTCACTGGAAGCTCGGAGAAGACATCGATCTGATCGTCCGCTGTGAGCACGATGGCGTGATGACTGGAGCCAGTGGAGAAGTGTCCTTCATTAACGTCAAGACTCTGAATGAGTGGGACTCCAGGGTAAGACAGGAAACGGGTTTAATGAAGTAGAGCTTAGTCAGTCAGGCTCATCTGTCTGTTAGTCGAGGAAATGGCCCGAAATAATTAAAGCCCTTGCTAGGTGCAGCGTCTTCATCTGCTCAGCTTAAAATGTATTCGATATATCTCCCTGACCGTTTTTACAAAAACTTAGAAAAATAAGGAAAGAAGGTGCTCTGGAGAAAACAAATAGGCCTAAATGGCAATTCCAAAAAAAACAGAAATGTGTTTTTTCTCAGTCTTTTTCACGTGCTTCTAAAAACTGCTGCATTCTGTACTTCACATGTTTGATCACTAGATGTCAGCAAAAGGAAGTAGGACTCCTTCTGTGCTTCTGAACCTATGGTCAGCTATGTGTGTGGGTTGAGTCTATTGTTGGAGACCAAGCTCTCATACAGACATAGGTCCTTCCAGATGTTTCACCTCACACAGAACAGAGTCTATGCTGTGTTAAAAATAACCATGGTTGTACCTCTCAGCTGCATCTGTCTGATGTGAATTTTCAGTGAGTAAAAATCAGAAGTGGTGACACATCTCCAGATTCAGACTCTGTGAAATATTGCTGTAATGAAGGCAGTTTTGTTATTCCAGATGCTTTTAAGGCATCCGCTACTAGAGCCACTCCTCTGTTCACAGGCAGTTAACCTCCTCCTTCAGCTAAGTATATGCTGTTCTGTTTGTAAGCTTTGGTGCGTCTGATTTGTCTTGTCCTGTAGTATTGTAATGGTGTGGACTGGCGTCAGAAGCTGGACTCTCAGAGAGGAGCCGTCTTGGCCACCGAGCTGAAGAATAACAGCTACAAACTGGCGCGCTGGACCTGCTGCGCCATGCTGGCTGGATCAGAGTACCTGAAACTGGGGTGAGGAGCGAGATTCCGATTCTGTGTGTTAAAGGAGAGGAGGCTAATTTAAATATTAAGATGCAGAAAAAGGTTTTTCACCAATCATTGATTGAGGAGCAATCCAGTTCCTTCTTGCAGTGCTCGTAGGCCAAGGCAGTAAGCTGGACTGACTGTCTCTGCATCACTCTGTGGTTTCTCCAGGTACGTTTCTCGGTACCACGTGAAAGACTCTGCTCGCCACGTCATCCTGGGCACCCAGCAGTTCAAACCCAATGAATTCGCCAGCCAGATCAACCTGAGCATGGAGAACGCCTGGGGAATCCTGCGCTGCGTCATCGACATCTGCCTCAAGCTGGACGAGGGCAAGTACCTGATCCTGAAGGACCCGAACAAGGTGAGCCGGCGCAGAGAGCAGAACTGAAAGGCAGCTGGGAGGTGTGTGAGCTCACAAGCTGATATTCTGTTTCTCATCTACAGCAAGTGATCCGTGTGTACAGCCTGCCTGATGGGACCTTCAGCTCTGATGAAGATGAGGAAGAGGAGGAGGATGAAGAAGACGAGGAGGAAGAAGGTATGGTTTAGCTCCTATTTTAAATAGAGGTTGAACTAAAGCTTGTGTGGGAAGCACAGGATGTTCCAGTTTAACATGTTGGTGCTGGTGTGAAAATGGTTTCTGTCACTGGTGTGTGTTAGCGGTGAATACAAGTGCAGGATTTCTTCAGGTACAAATGTTTCTTACACACAGGACAGCAGGGATGTGCCCGACCAGCTGACGGTGCTGCTGCCCTCATTGGTCAGGGCCACAAATGCCAGTCGATTAACTAATTCATATTTTTAAATGGATTGTAATGCATGCTACATTTGCACATTCAGTGTTTGGTGCTCAAATTTGAGTGTTTTGTCACTTTTAGCCCATTTTGGTGTAACCTTGTGGAGTAACATTATCACATCTGTACTGGACCAGACTGCATGCTTAGTTGTCAGAGAACAGATATAAACTCTGTAAAAATCCAAGAAACTGTTGGAATTTGATAAAATCACATTTTCTCTTAGTGTTTTGGTCTTTTTATAAAACTTAATTCTTAAGTCTGTTTCTGGGGTTGAGAAGGTCTTTTTCTCTCCAGTGGCTCCCTTATGCTGCATTAACAAGAAACATGGTGATTATGAAATGACCAGTGGCTATTTTATTTGACATATTCTTTTATTTATGATTGCTGTCATTGTTTTTGAACACTTTCTTTGGAACATCCAATCACATGAACCTCTGGGGTCACAAGAAGTTACTCAGAGTTAAAAAGGAAAAAAAAGAAAAAGTAGCCTGTAACCTCAAAGAAACATTTTGGGGTTTTTTTTAACAGCTCATCTTTCAAATGCTATAAATGAAATAATTCAATTCCACGGTGAAGAAATGCATTTGTCTGCACTTTTTTTTTTTTTTAATTATAAATTCCAAAGTTTGTGTGTCTTTGGTTTTTGAGTGTTCATTGTTCATAAATCAGATTCTTCTTGCACTTATGTTGAACCCTTTTCATTTCAGATGATGATAATTGAAGTGTGGAGTCAGCTTCAGTGACCAAAACAGCCTTGATCCTTCACTGAGAAACAAGTGAATTCCTTTTGACATTCAATAAAGGCAATAGCAGATTATACAACTACCTTTAATGTCTTGTGTTTTATTTCTTGTACTGAAGTTCAAAACATGTCATAAAGCATTTTATAGCTGAGCACAACGGACACAACACTGAGCTTGATAAACAAGGAGTGGATGTGACTGAAAACTGCTTGCTCATGGGCAGAGTAGTCAGAAGATGCTCGAATATAATCTGAAGCAAGTGACTGAACATAAACTCGGGAAATTGTTTGCAAGGGACAAGTCTGATGGTTGTTTGATTTTTTTCATAAAAGAAGAAAATGAATTTACTTAATATTTGAATAACAGTTACTATTACTTTTTTTACAACACTGATGGGATATTTTTGTCACCCTAATGAACGGACAGGTGGACAGTTTGTAAATGTGATAACTCGAGAATGAAGCCACACAGGATTTTCAAATTGATAACAGGTGTATCTACTAAAAGTGTTGGGTGAGTATAAATCTCAGTGGCCTCAGGACAGAGATGAAGTTTACTGAAAATCTTGTGAGTGTCTACTAGGAGGCCTGAGGTGTACAACATGCCACTGCCAGTATTTTTACTGGGAGACCCTGAAGAGCTGCTCTGCTTATTCCCAGATGAACTTTAAAGGCAAATCACCAAGTTTCTCCCGAAGGACTTGATCCACTCTTTCACTCTGTGCAACACTCAGTGTGTTCTTCCAGTCTCCAATCTGACCTGTAATGAAGACAAAAACACACCTGATACCCTGATATCACATTTGTCTGCACAGCAGCTGCAGGTCTGTTATGCTACCTTTACGCAGGAATTTTCCACTGAACAGCTCTGGTGGAAGGTGCTCATAGTTTGCTTTCGAGTCATTCTTCATGTTCTCAAACTTAGCTTTTTCCACAACTTGACTGATAGCAGCTTCAGTCAGGTCTTTCCCTAAGAAGTTGCAGATCTTCTTCACTGATCCTTTGAGGTCCTGAAATAAAAGCAAGAACGCAACAGAAAAAGAACCTTAAACTCTGCCAGTTTTGAGTGTTTCCTTAGGAACAACAGAAGTGTAAAGAAACATCTTACCAAAATCATTTCCTCGTAGGTCAGGAAGAGGATGTTGTACTGGTCTCTGTTTGAATACCACTCCCTGACATGGTCAAACCAGGATGATGCTAAAACTGTATAGTGGTATAATGCATCCAGTTATTTGGCATTGTCATTTTATTGAGTTCAGATACAACCCACATGTCACAGTCAGTTGTTACCTACAGCATGACTGCAGGCATGATCAATCCACCCTTTTGGTTCTGATGGACAAAACTCAAAAATAATTTAACACTTTCTATTATTAATCATGCTAATAATGCTGTATACACTGTAAAATCTAATTAGTTCCCAGAACTCAAAAAAATTAAGGAAACTCGTTGCCTCAAAAATAATGAGTAAAGCTTAGCTAAAAATGACTAAATTAGGACAGTTCTTTAAGTTACTTGAAGACGTTTCACCTCTCATCCGAGAAGCTTCTTCATCTGATCTCAGGAATCCGCATGATAAGGTGGGGCCAGGTTTCACAATGAACTCACCCGATACTCTGGCTGATTGGGACCCACACCCAGTTTCACACCTTGGGTCAGGCGATTAGAGGATCATCAGGGGGTCCTTTTGTCCCTCTGTGGGGGGATACTCCCACTAGGTTTATATCTGGGACTCTCCACCATTTGACCTTAGAACTGAAGAAGCTTCTCAGATGAGAGGTGAAACGTCTTCAAGTAACTTAAAGAAGTCCAGACGCTTTTCTTTGCAAGCTCCTTTGACTATAAAGCCATTTTTTTTTTTTTCTATATGGATGTGCTATTATCCCTTAGTCTGTGCACTTGGGTAAGTATGTCAAACAGTTCAGTTTGAAATAATCAATTTCAGTTCTTCCTGATCACATTGATATCTGTTATCATTTATCAGACCTGGACTCTTCTTGGTCATCATCATTAGGCAGATAGTGGAGATGAAGACACGTACTGTTTCCCATCAGGTACCACTCGAAAAACTGAGCAAAGCTCTGAGGGGTCTCAAGGTCTGCAAAGCTGTTGCTGAAGTGATAGTAAGACACCATGTTGTCCTTTGGATTCCTCATCAAATACACAATCTGACATAAAAACAAAACGAAAAAACAGAATCCATGCCACTTTCAAAATCACTCATTCTTTAACAATATCTTGAGTTTGAGCAGTTTAGTAATTTCTACTAGTTTTAAGAGTTGTTTTATATATAAAGTTATATATGAAGTTTTATATATACAGTTGTTTTATAAGCAAACTTGTTTTCATTGGCTGTATATCAAAGCTAGATGTTGTCACCATAAGGTGACCCATTGATATGGAAACCACATTTTGAAGCTTCATTTGAGCATTCTACTTGCTGCTATGTTTGTTTTTTCTACTCAGGAGTGTCTATGTTTCAAAAAGCTGTGTGCTATTTGTGCTATTAGTGCTATGTAACTGACTAAGAAAAAACATCTGAATTTCATATGAACAAATACTGCCTCTAATCCTTTAATGCCATTCCTTAACAGTAAAACTTCAATAAAATTTTGCTTTTCTTTAACAAATGTATCTATCATTTCATACAATTACTCATAAATACTGAGCAAATTATATTTTTAACCACTTAAAGAACTTTGTCATACTACATCTCTAAACCTGCTCTTTCTTCAGGCTGCTTGAGCGTCTATACAGCTCTGACCTTTCCCTTCTTGTCCATCAGTCCTGGAGGCATGAGAACCTGGGGGAGATGTGATGTGAAGAGCCGTGGAGAGGGGCGACGAGTGTATTCATCCCCTGTGTACTCCAGCCATGGCATCTTCTGTGAGTTGGTAAAATATTCATTCACATGCCCATCCAACTCATAGATTGAAGTGATGATCTGCTGAGCCCATATGGTGCCTTTTGAGGAAAAATGTATTGGATATCATATCTGACCAGTGGATCACTCTGGACAGAATAAAACTGCAAAATAATGGGATGCTACAGAGATTTCTCACTGACCTGATTTTGGATAAGACACGAGGAACACATCGCTGTCTCTTATTTCAAAACTGAAGAGAGTCTATGTACTCTGCAGTTGTGTAACTGGAGAGAAAGTTATAGTTCTTATACCGGCAGAGACGGTTACCGAGCTGCTCCATCTTAGTTCCGAATCACACAGGCGGATAAGGAGAGACACAGTTTATGTAGTTCTTCACCCCATGTGGCAATAGAGATTGAAAATGTGTCACATTTTCGATCTCTATTGCCACATGGGGTGAAGAACTACATAAACTGTGTCTCTCCTTATCCGCCTGTGTGATTCGGAACTAAGATGGAGCAGCTCGGTAACCGTCTCTGCCGGTATAAGAACTATAACTTTCTCTCCAGTTACACAACTGCAGAGTACATAGACTCTCTTCAGTTTTGAAATAAGAGACAGCGATGTGTTCCTCGTGTCTTATCCAAAATCAGGTCAGTGAGAAATCTCTGTAGCATCCCATTATTTTGCAGTTTTATTCTGTCCAGAGTGATCCACTGGTCAGATATGATATCCAATACATTTTTCCTCAAAAGGCACCATATGGGCTCAGCAGATCATCACTTCAATCTATGAGTTGGATGGGCATGTGAATGAATATTTTACCAACTCACAGAAGATGCCATGGCTGGAGTTCACATGGGGTGCATACACTCGTCGCCCCAAAATTATATTGATTTTGAACCATTAATAATTAAAGTTAAAGACAATGATAAGTATGAATACCAGTGTCTCATTTATTTTGAGTACTTTCTATGAGATATATTGAGTAGATTTAAATAATGCACCCTGTGTTTCAAATACAGAATTTTTTCTTTTAAATAAACTTGAACAAAAGAGCTCAGTTCAACTCAAACTGGTGTTGAAAATTTAAGCATTCTTTTCAGTATTTTCAACTCAAGATAACACGTTTGTGATTTTCAAAGATTTAATCAAGGTCATCTAACTTAGAATTATAATGATATTTACTAAGCCCCTGAATAATTTTTTAGGGTGTATGTAAATTTCTACAGAAGACGTATTTTCATAATACTGATGGTGCAATACAATTTATGTTAAGCTGTCGTTACTTTTGTACAAGGTGAAGTGTTTGCTATGTGCCAGGGAGCTGGGATATAACAACAACACCTCATCCATGCTTAGGCACTACAGAGCTTTGCATGAGAATAAGGGGAACACCGATTGTGGAGCAAGACCAGGTGAGCCATCAAATGCCATGATAATATAGCATGCAGTAATGTTACTAAATGATATAACAATACTATACAGCTGTTATAAGTTACGTGTGTGATATTTATATTTGTGCTTTGTCTTTATTGTCTTTCCTCAGGAGAACAATCTTCAATAGATGAAGACCTGGTTAGCATGGTGATTGAGGACTCCTAGCCATTTAGCATTGTGGAGGACAAAGGATTCAAAAGATTTGTTAAATCATTAAATCCGAGCTATGTTCTCCCCACTAAAAAGGCCATAAAAGCAGTGAAAATTTAGTTTTTACTGAATAAAATATGGGCAGGACTTACGCCTCAGTGTGTAGCTGTCCATACCTCAACATTACAAAAGCACAACCACTGTCCACACCCCAACCACACCTCACAGTAAATGATCATTTCCATTTTAAACCTTTCCAAATAATCATTTTCCATACTGCCAGTATAAATATACACAGTATACTGCCATCACTACAATATACATGTTTTACACACTCCTTTTGTTGTTGACATTTACAGGCTGTGTGCAAAAGGCCACGCTCTTCAAATTCATGCCAATATTTTTACGTCCAGTAGATGTCCTACTAGTGCAAATGAAGCTTCAAGAAGCTTTGTGCTGGGGTGAACCAATTTGATGAAAAGCTTCAGTGCTTCATGAAGCTTCATCTGCCCATCACTAGTTAACAATATGTAAGAAGAAAGTATATTCCCCACTATTGAGATTAAGGCCACGCCATGTGTCGCAAAGTAAATAATCGCTCAAATACTGTGTAACTATATTTGTGGGATTGCCAGTTATGCTGAGTTCCAGCTGTACTGAGCCTGTCTTTCTTTATTCAGTCCAAAGTTGAGGTCTCCCCCAACAATAAGTGAGCAATCTAGGTGATCAGAGGGTGCCAAAAAAACAAAAAACAAAAAATACCAAACTACACACAGAAGAATGAGGGGTCATCAATATTTGGGCGCCACACACACACACACACACACACACACACACACACACACACACAATAAAATGTGTTGTGTCAAGTCAAACATTAACTAAAATTCTACCCACACTCCCCCCAGTCCTGCCTACTCAGAATTTAGCCTGACCTAGCTTCTGGAGCATACCAGGCTCGAGGCCACATTAAAGGCAAATCATCAAGTGCCAAAGGCACCGAAAAGCCTACCCCCAACAGAATTCATCCCCACCCGGGTTTGCTCCAAAAATAACAAAGACAAAACAAAAAACGAGTGTCCGAAGGAAGAGCAAATGCTCAGCTAGACACTCCCCTGTGCTAGCTGGGGAGAGCAGCAGCAGCTAGTCAAACGACCCTCACACAACACACAAACACCTGTTCACACTTGTAATCAATTCAATTCCTTTCATTCATTCCAATCCCAGACGAGCCACCACTTTGTTACATCCCCAAATAAAAGCTAGGCGATGAGGGTGGGGGACAGTAACAGTTTGATTGATTGATTGATTGATTGGTAATTTATTTCAACATGTGAACAATATACAAGTACATTTAGAAAAGAAATGAGAGAAAAAAAATATACTATACAAATTACATACAAAAAAACATTCTGATTAATTTACATGTTGAAAGGGAGTGGGAAGAAGTATACACTTATTTAATCCCACCCCTGTCCCATAAATTATCAGTGAATATTTAGTCAGCTTCCTTACTGATATAATTTGTAATAAAAATAGTGAACAGATTTCTGATATACTATATACTATAATATCACATCATGAATTTTTTGTTTGTTTGTTTTTAAATAGAGACATTCACTTAATTTAAATATTTTCCTTTTCTTTATAGATCGAGAAGATCATATTTTTATAACTCTTTTTGAACAGTTTTATGTTTGGACATTGCTTTAATTCCATATTCAGTTTGTTCCATAGTTTCACTCCTTGAACAGAAACACAAAAGCCTTTTCTTGTAGTACGTACCTTCATTGTTTTGAAGTTACAAAAACCCCTTAAATTATAACTTCCTTCTTTCAAAAAAAACATACTCTGAATATTACCTGGCAGTTCTTTATTTTTTGCTTTGAATAGAATTTGTGCTGTTTGGAATTTCACTATATCGTCAATTTTCAATATTTCAGACTGCAAAAATAGTGGGTTTGTATGTTCCCTATAACCTGCATTGTGGATGATTCGAATTGCTTTCTTTTGAAGAGTAAAAAGTGAATGTAATGTGGTTTTATAGTTATTGCCCCAGACCTCTGCACAATAGCTTAAGTATGGTGAAACCAGTGAACAGTAGAGAATATGAAGTGATGTTCTGTCGAATACCTGTTTTGCCTTGTTTAGTACTGCAATGCTTCGTGATACTTTGGAATGAATATATCTTACGTGAGCTCTCCAGTTAAGTTTTTCATCTATTATTACCCCCAGAAATTTATTTTCACTGACTCTTTCAATATCAACACCATTTATTTGAATCTTTGCATTAGTATTTAAACTACTATTTCCAAATAACATAAGTTTAGATTTATTCAAATTTAATGATAATTTGTTTTTATCAAGCCAGAACTTCACTTTACTTATTTCATTAGTCATATCCTCCAATAAATTCTGCAGATCATCACCAGAGCAAAAAATGTTTGTATCGTCAGCAAAGAGAACCATTTTTAATACTTTGGACACTTTACAGATGTCGTTAATGTACAAGTTGAAGAATTTTGGACCCAAAACTGACCCTTGGGGTACACCACAAGCAATGTCCATACATAAGGAGCAACCACCATTTATTTTCACAAACTGCTTTCTGTCACTTAAATAACTCCGGACCCAATCTAAAACTACCCCTCTGACACCATAACGTTCCAGTTTTCTTATTAATATATCATGATCTATAGTGTCAAATGCCTTTGTCAAGTCTATGAATAACCCAGCCACATATTGCTTTTTGTCTATGGAATTTGTGATGTATTCTATTGAATCTAATAGTGCCGATGATGTTGATCTGCTTGATCTGAATCCGTACTGACTCTCAGTGAGTAGTTTATGTTTATCTATAAATTTTTCCAGTCTGTTTTTAAACAGTTTTTCAAGAACTTTTGAGAATTGAGGTAGTAAAGAGACAGGCCTGTAGTTTGTGAAATGGTGTTTGTTTCCAGATTTGTATAGAGGTATAACTTTTGCTATTTTCATTCTGTCTGGAAATCGACCAGTTTGAAATGATAAATTACAGATGTATGTAAATGGTTTTATAATAGCCTCAATGACTCTTTTAACCACTATCATATCAATATCATTACAATCCAAAGATTTGTGATTTTTACATTTTTTGACAATTTCAAGAACTTCATTTTCATCAACGGCTGTGAGAAACATAGAATATGGATTTCTGTCAATCTGTCAGGGTCCTGGGACTGGGCGACCCAGGATCCCTGGGCAGTCATGGACCTGCGTATTATTATTATGTATTTTTGGTGTCGTTTCTCCTTCTCTGTGCGTGTACATATGTGTGTTTCTCTGTGCTGTGTTAGTCTGTGTCCCACTCATATGTTTAGGCGAGGTATGGGTGTGTATGTCTGCGGGTGTGCCTGGAGGATGGAGCTCGGCCACCTGCAGGCCTGAGGGGTGTGGCCCTGCGGAGGGACTGGCCACACCCGAAGCCACACACCTGCCGCTGATCAGGGCTCGTCGGGGGAGCTACTTAGGAGAGTCTTGGAGCTCCCACCGACGCGGGATCATTGAGTTATCTTACCAAGTCAGTGTGTGTTAGCGTAGGTCTGTGCTGTGCGTATATGTGCTGGTTAGTGTTGACGGCTGCGTCTCTGGTTTCCCTACAGGAGGAGGAGTGGTCCGGAGAGGCAGCACGCACGGGGGTGCGGAAACACAACAGCGGGGAGCACGAGCACAGATATCGGAGGGAAGCACGCGCACGGGGTTCGAGGGAGCAACGGGGAGTTATTGTGTTTACAGCTTCCCACTGTAAATAAAGAGCACTGTTTGCATCGCAGAGTCTGCGTTTTGGGTCCTCCTTTCCCCACATCCCCACGGTCTGCCAGCCAGACCGTGACACAATCAGTGTATCGGGTTTTTCCTGTGCTTTCCCAGGATGAGTGATTGTTCTTGCTAAATTTGGTCCAGCAGTTACAAAGAATTCATTGAGACTATTTGCCACAACATCCATATTGTATTCTTCATGGTCATTACAAATGAAATACTTGGGATAGTTCTTTTGTCCAGTCCCACATTTTATAACACTGTTCAGGATTTCCCATAATCTTTTATTATTATTTCTATTTATATCTAATTGCTTCTTATAGTATTCCTTTTTACTAAATCTAAAGTATATTAACCTATTTTTATATCTTTTGTATCTGATTTCAGCATCTTTAGTTCTCGTTCTTAAGAACTCTCTGTATAGAGCATTTTTCTTTATACATGCATTTTGCAGACCTTTTGTTATCCATGGACAGTCCATATATTTCTGTTTCCTACTATATTGCTTTATTGGACAGTTGGTATTGTACAGTAATGTAAATATTCTAAGGAATTTATTATAAGCACTATTAACGTCCTGTTCCTGATATACTTCACCCCAGTTTTCCTTCAATAAATCTTTTTTAAATGCATTCATTCTTTCTTCTGTTCTTACTCGTCTGTACTCTTTTTTACTGTCCATTTTATTGATCTTGTAATTCCTATCATAGATTGTAAAAATCAGTTTGATCCGGGTGAAATGAAAAGAACGCCAGGCAGAGGTATGTCACACAAAACAAATCTTTATTATAATCAAATACCTCAATCACATAAATGGTAACAACAAAAAGAGACAGCACCGCTGCTTTAATGATAAATCAGACAGGTCAACCCAAAGAGATAGTGACCACTTCAACAAAGGAAAACAACAAGGCTTCAACAGAAAAAGACAGCAACGCTGCTATTAACAATAACCAGGCAGGCTAAACAAAATAATGGAGGCCGCCATTACTTAAGGGAAACCACCGCTCGGTTAAAAACTACTCACAAAGAGCCACGCACGGTGGGGCTGATCACACGCAGCAGGCCGTTTCCATACCTAAACCAGTATCACACACTGACCAGCACAGAGGAAATCCACCAGCAGCCTCTCCCACTCCCACTGCTCTTCTCCAGCTTATCACCTCTGAGGGTAATTGGTGGTAACGAGGGCAGATGAGCAGTAGGTGTGTCCTAAAGGAGAAGGCAGGGGCAGAGAGAGACAAGGGGAGGGGCAAGAAAGAAGGAGGAGAGGGAAAAGACAACACCACGCCCACACACTCCCACAGCCTCACAGGATGTAACAATAACTTTTTGTTAAGTATAGATAATTTGAGGATTAGAAATCTACCCTCTGTATCTATAAGTGTTTTAATTACTGTGAAATTAACAGTTTTATGTATTAAAATTGTGAATCCCCTTTGCCTAGAGTTATAGTGGGATGGGGACAGAATGAGAGGTCAAGCTGTAAAATTTCAAGCCAAAGGCTGGCCTGTTCCGCGTCCCAATTCTGTTAATCTATCCTTTTGCCGCTGTACTCATGTTTTTAGGTTGAAAAGAGTCCACCTGTATTGACACACTAAATATGTAATTAATATCATTTTATTACTTTTTTAAGACATTCAGTCTCTAATTTCTCTGCTTTCATGTTGCAACGTCACAAGCTCACAGTTTCCTGCTTCTTCCTTGCTGAAACACACACACAGCCACACACACTCAGCATCCTTTCAGCCTTTAAATCACTGTTAAATTGCAAAGTTCTTTTAAATACCTAAAATACTTATTTTATATTACAAATATATTATTATAATATTATATATATTATATTAGTCATTACAACAAACACAGGGATCCTTGACATACTCAACACAAAATCCTACACAATTTTGACAAATTTAACAAGCGTCCAATGCTAAGGTCCAACCTTTTTGTGATCAATTAACAAGTATCAGTTACAAACTGTGCCTGGCCCAATTTCTAAACACCCTATTTTAATTTTAAAAGCATCCAACGCCAGAGATCCAACCTTTGCTGCCCAAAAAAGTGCAGATACCGTTCCAAACGTCAAAGTGATCCAATCACTGGCTATTTTAGCCCAAGGCCCCAAATCTTGGCAGGTGCCACCTGGAGTAATTACCCACGCCGGAGGGTCTTTTTACACGTCTGTAAAAAGTGGGAGGTCTCCACCTCGAAGCTTATGCACTTCTTAGAAGTCAAACTTACGTCCTAGGATACTTTATAATAATTTGAAACAAAAACCAAAAGTCCACCAGAACTATTTGTCCGATGCAGGTCCAACCTTATGATCAATAGGGACTTAAACCCATAAAAATGACCAATTACCTAATATCCTAAACACACATAACTTCTTTTTCTCTTTTACCATGAAATACCATATCCCTTTTAACTCAGTACTGTCATTCTCCAAGTTTCATTATCATTGCTTCAAAGTTTTACTTTATTCTCAAGACTTTAGTTTTACCACTACTGAGTTAATTTAATAGTTAAGATCAGCAACTCAGCGAACAGATAATTTAGAATTCATCCAATATGCACAGATTTGCTTTTTCTCTGAACAGGTTTGTGCCTACCTTTTTAGACCGGTCTTCTGTTTGCCTCATATCAGATCCAACTTTCGGCCACATTTGTTCTCTCTGTTGCAAGGAGAACCGGGCGGAAACACCAAATATTAACCCCGATTCTTTTGTCGCCGTGATAGAACAGAGAAAACAGACTCATAGTGTGTTAAAACATTTATATTTCTTTTTATTCAATCATCTTCTGGAAGAGAGAGACCCCTGCACAGCCCAAAACGCCAGTTGCAGGATCTCTAATATTTGAAGCTCAACGTGTCTTATATGGTGTTATTTCGGTACTTTGCATGTCACAGTTTCAATACAAAAATTCCTTATATGGTACAAGTTCCTCTTTTCTGTCTGATTTATTAATATGCCTGTGCACTAAAACGTCCTGTGCAGCTTGCAATACTTTCCCCTTTCTGAGGTCTGTTGCCAGGGCAACCTGTCTAAACTTAGTCTCACTCTGTCTGTTCCCCATATTCTGCAAAAACATGCAGTTTCTGGTCGGCCTGTGACCTAGTCAAGTCTGGGCCTCTCATAAAACAATCTAACGAGCAGATACGCATTAAAAAATATCTCTCTATTTCTTAACACACTCCCATTACCATGGCAACCATCTCTTGCCCTCCGGTCAGTCCTGTATGAACAGTGTGCAGTAAAGGATAAAACAAATGTGTGATGGTAATTATGAAGTACAGTGGTCCTTCGCTATAATGTGGTTCACCTTTCGTGGCCTCGCTGTTTCGCAGATTTTTTTTTGTGTGCAATTTTACATGCTTTTTTTTTTTACAGCGCATTTTTACAGCGCATTGTCAATCAATCTCGTGCCGTGTCTCCTGTACAGTACAGAATGCGTTCAGCTTGTCAAATTGACATTAACATAAAAATCCCATCCTTTACAGAGGTGGGAACATCGGGTTCTCAACCAATAAACTTGTGCAAATCCACAAAAAGCAGCAAACATCAAAGCAGCAGCAGCACAGGTCAGCTGATCACAGCCTGTACACAAAGAAAATCTACCAGAGCTCACAACAGAAATTATGGCGAGTTGTGATTCTTTTTCACTGAGCCATCGATCTTATAGTTCCCCCATGAGCTAAAATCTCATTTGGCATTTTCAATTAAAATCAAGTGTCTGTTGATTATATTTACCCCACTATCACTCAAGTACAAACAGCACGATAACAGGTGGAGGAAGAAAAAAGTTTATGCTAGACAAACAAATAACTTTTTGCAGTTTTTATTATAGCAATAGATGTGGAACTACACTGTCCTCTTTGCAAGTGGTCCACTTAGCATGTTAGAAGCTAATTTGAAGCAAGTCATTTAAATCTTATCAAAAGTAAAGAAAGAAAAAAAAGGGGGAAAAAACAGAACAAAGTCAGTTCTTCAGGAAATCTTTCACTTTAATTTTCTTTGGATTAAATTGTGTTTGAGTTTTTAAAATTAAGATGTATTTAAACCTGAGATGGTACAAGAATAGCAGTGATTTAAAGGTTGAAAAGGAGAATGATTTCAAAAGATTACAAGCTGTTTTTGAGCGTTGGCTTTGTTTGCTTTGGAACGGTGCAGGTACACTGCGTAAGTGGGTAGAACATCCTTTGACATTTTTATGACAGGTTATTATGACATTTTCATTGTCATAATAACCTGTCAATGATTACTATCTCTTCAACCCACAGACTTATCTTCTAATAGCTCAATTTGGAGCAAAGGTTTTACGTTTTACGTAATGTAAGGAGTCAAATAACTGAGGTACCACTGTTTTAATTTATAAAGTAACAAACAAATATGCAGTATGTGAGATACTAAAAATATTTTACTGAAACAGAATGTGGGAAAAGTATAAAGCAACTTGAATTCTTTCATATGGATGTGCTATTATCCACTGGATAATAACTGGGTAAGTATGTCAAACACAGTTCAGTTTGAAATAATCAATTTAAGTTCTTACTGATCACATTGATATCTGTTATCATTTATCAGACCTGGACTCTTCTTCGTCATCATCATTAGGCAGATAGTGGAGATGAGGACACGTACTGTTTCCCGTCAGGTATCACTCAAAAAACTGATCGAAGCTCTGAGGAGTCTCAAGGTCTGCAGTGTTTTGCTGAAGTGATAGTTTTGAGAGTTGTTTTATATAAATGTATAAACAATTTGTTTTCATTGGCTGTATATAAAAGCTAGATGTTGTCACCATAAAGTGACCCATTTGAAGCTTTAAGCTGCCACTATGTGTATTGTTTGCATTCAGGAGTGTTCATGTTTCAAAAAGCTGTGTGCTAAGTTATCAACAATTTGATTGATATATGATGATAGTGCTATGTAACTGACTAAGAAGAAAATCTGAATTTTCATATGAACTTGTTACAAATACAAAGCTTCTAATCCTTGAATGCCTTTCCTTAACAATAAAACTTCAATAGAACTCTGCTTTTCGGCAACAAAGTTATCTTTTATTTCATACAATTAAACACAAAAATTATGAGCAAATAATTTTTTAACCACTTAAAGAACTTTGTCATACTATATCTCAAAACCAGCTCTTTCTTCAGGCTGGCTTGAGCGTCTATACAGCTCTGACCTTTCCCTTCTTGTCCATCAGTCCTGGAAACATTAGAGCCTGAGACAGATGTGATCTGAAGAGCTGTGGATGAGTGTATGCACCCCTGTGAACTCCAGCCATGGCATCTTCATGCGAGTTTATAGAATATTGATTCAGATGCCCGTCCAACTCATAGATAGAAGTGATGATCTGCTGAGCTCATATGGTGCCTTTTGAGGGAAGATTTTTGGGATATTATATGTAACCAGCAGATCAGTCTGGACAGAATAAAACTGCAAAATAATGGGATGCTGCAGAGATTTCTCACTGACTTGACTTTGTAAAAGATGCAAGACATTGCTGTTTCTTATTTCAAAACTCTGAAGAGAGTACTGGCCAGAAACGACGGCTATTCAGATTTAATTTAAGTCAGGTCAGATTTCTCACTGACCTGACTTTGGATAAGACACGAGGAACACATCTTTTATTTCAAAATTCTGAAAGAGTCTATGTGCTCGGGAGTTGTGTGACTGGCCAGGAAGTTGAAGTTATTATACCTGCACAGACGATCACTGATCAACTCGATCTTAGTTGTGAATCACACAAACAGATAAGGGGAAGAGACACAGTTTGTATTGTTCTTCACCCCATGTGAATGAATGAATGTGAATGTACATTCTTTTAGAGGTACTATAGTTAATGTTAAACTAAAGTGTTAAGCATTTATGTTTTACTTTTACTAGAAAATGTGTTCGTTTGACCTATGCTGTGCCCCGACTACTGCATTATAATGCTGCTGCTGGAAGATTGGCTTGACGATAGAAGGCTGTTCTCATTTAAAACCACAAATGGAGTGACATTAAAAGACTCTCAAAACCTGACATACCTGTGTTTGAAACATGAAATTTTATTCCAGACAGCTATATAAAGATGAATAATGTGGAGTTTAGTCCATCTTTGGATCAGTTTACTTGAATAAGAAGAGTTTCTCACAGATAAATCCAAATGTTACTCTTGGATCACGGATCAGAGCGTTGTTGTGTGAAAATCAAATTTACATTTTGCAGCCCTGATGTTGAGAAAATCTTCAGTAATGTTCAGAAAAAGAAGTCCCATTAAAGAAATAAGATTGTTATTTTTAATAGACTATTAGCTTACACTAACATGTGTTAACAAGCTGTATTTCACTTATTAATTAAATGATATTCAGTGGATGCCATTTACAGGTCTGAGGTTTGATTCTGTATAGGATTAAATAAAGGAAGAATGTCATGCTGAACCACACTTTAACCAAAATAACACTGCAATTGCACCATTTCTTTTTGTAATGTTTTGTTTGTTACCAAAGTAGGATCCTTTCCTTTTAATTCTTCAACACAAATGAATAAGATACTTCTGTCTTGGCTGCTGACTCATGGGAAGAGAAATCACTTGTAGGTTAAGGTCAGACTTTCTTCATGGCAAAAGTACATTTATTTCAAGAATTTTCTTCTATTTGAAGGTCAGGGCATACTGTCAAAAGTGATGTGATTAAAAAAAATCAATAGTTAATGACTATTCAGAAATTATGAGAATCCAAAGTGCCGTGTACTGGTTTCAGACATGTCAGATATGTTGACTGATTTACATTTTACTGTTGATTCCTGGAATCATGATCTACGTAACATGAATCAATCTTGGGTAAACAAACATTAATCATTTGTTGTTTTTTTGAAAATTAAAATAGCAGAAAAACACATTTTAAGGCTTTCCAATGAATGAAATCAATGCTTTTAAAACTCCTGGGAGACCCTGAAGAGCTGCTCTGCTTATTCCCAGATGAACTTTAAAGGCAAATCACCAAGTTTCTCCTGAAGGACTTGATCCACTCTTTCACTCTGTGCAACAGTCAGTGTGTTCTTCCAGTCTCCAATCTGACCTGTAATGAAGACAAAAACACAACACCTGATACACTGATATCACATTTTTCTGCACAGCAGCTGCAGGTCTGTTATGTTACCTTTGCGCAAGAATTTTCCACTGAACTGCTCTGGTGGAATGTGCTCATAGTTTGCTTTCGAGTCCTTCTTCATGTTCTCAAACTTAGCTTTTTCCACAACTTGACTGATGGTGGCTTCAGTCAAGTTTTTCCCTAAGAAGTTGCAGATCTTCTTCACTGATCCTTTCAGGTCCTGAAAGAAAAGCAGGAAGGCAAGAGAAAAAGAACCTTAAACTCAGCCAGATATTTTGTTTGAGTTTTTTAATGAACAACAAAAGTTTGAAGAAACATCTTACCAAAATCATTTCCTCGTAGGTCAGGAAGAGGATGTTGTACTGGTCTCTGTTTAAATACCACTCCCTGACATGGTCAAACCAGGATGACCCATAAACTGTATATTGGCATAATGCATCCAGTTATTTGGCGTTCTCATTTAATTGAGTTTACACACACACACACACACACGCACACACACACACAAAATGGTGCCTGTGCTAACATACTAGCACAGCACCACAAAGTCACCACTGTTGTCTCACACTGAAACCTTCAGGTCAAGTCTTTCAAACATGTAGAGCTGCGAGATGAATCACATGACAGAAAAGACAAAACATTTAGAGATATAGATTTCTTTAAACATTGATTGATCGCCGTTTTTGTCTGCGACTCTTGGTGCCATTGCGTGCCTTGGACCCGGTGGATTCCTGGTTGATTCCTGTTGTTGGGTCTTTCAAAAATGGTCCTGCAAATCTCTTTCCTCTACGACATTTACACTGGCACGGAGTTGACAAGAAAAACCTTCGACCGGTGGATCTGCTTGCTAATGCGTTGGAAGTTTTGGACCCAGTTCCTCTCAGGCTGGGTGTAATAAATACCAGGTCGGTGGCAAATAAGACCTTCATATTGAAGGATTTTTTTCTTTCTCGTGTTCTGGATTTGCTCTTCCTGACTGAAACCTGGATTTCTCCCGGTGAGTTGAGCGGTTTCATTGAACTAGTAGCTGCTGACTGTACCTTTTTTAATGTTCCGAGAGCTGCTGGCTTGCTGCTGTTTTTAAGGCTCACTTGGACTTGAAGCAGCTTTTCCCTTCGTCTCACTACACCAGTTTTGAACTCTGTTTATGTAAACTGGGCCACTCGCATTCGTTGTTATGTGCGATTGTTTATCGCCCCCCGAAATATAACAAGGTCTTCTTATCCGAGTTCTCAGAGTTTCTTGCTGACTGTGCCTCACGGTATGACCAGATCCTCCTGCTTGGTGATTTTAACATACACTTTTGCTGTCTGGGGAAGCCTCTGGCCAAGGACTTCCTTGCCTTAGTGAACTCTTTTAATTTTGTCCCATCTGTTAGTGGTGCCACTCAAGAACGTGGTCACCAGTGTTGGTCAAGTTACTTGAAAAAAGTAATCAGTAACTAATTACTGATTACTTCCCCAAAAAGTAATCCTGTTACTTTACTGATTACTTGTTTTCAAAAGTAATTAATTACTTAGTTACTTAGTTACTTTTTAAAAAACACGATTTACAACCTGAAGAGGTGATAAAGCGATAGATCTTTCAGACCAAATTTTACTTTTTCTGCATAATCCATCATACAAAATGTAATCAATGGAAAAGTCTCTTTTTTTAAAACTTGTTTTAACAGTTTTAATCTTTTAACTTTATGCATCAAGCAACAATTAAATTATATGCAGCATTCACTGACTGGAAGAAATTAGTTTAACATTTAAACCTATTTTCTGCACATTCCAGCACATAAAATAAAATATTTTTTGTGTTTACACTCACTCTTTCAAATAGATGCAAGTAAAACACAGCAGAAAATAAATAAAATCAAAGACTCAGCGGTCCTGTTGCTCTATTTTCACTTGTAAAGCAGGAGTGGGGTAGGCGGAGGTTTGCCCTGGTGCAGGTGTGCTGCAGCGGTCAGTGGAAGAATCCGCGAGTTTCTATGTGAATTTCCCATTACGTCGTTGCGCACTCGGTGCTTGTTTAGGGGTTTTTTTTCGCTGTAAAAAGAAGTTTTCTTCCCACGCACAATGGACGCTAATGTTTTTGTCACTTTTTATGGAAGTAGTCAGTACTTCCACGCTTTAAACGCTGCACGCTCATACTCTCTCCTGCACTCGATATATGATCCATTGTTGATCTGCATACAGCTGTTGTCACGAACGTCGCACTCGCTTGCATCATTGTCATGAGACATTCTCGCAAAAAAATCATGGTTTTAGTAACGCAGTGTTCCTACGGGAAAGTAACGGTAATCTAATTACCTTTTTTGCAATAGTAATCCCTTACTTTACTCGTTACTTGAAAAAAGTAATCAGATTACAGTAACACGTAACGCGTTACTACCCATCTCTGGTGGTCACACACTGGACTTAGTTTTATCTCATGGTTTATCTGTTTGCAATGTACGTGTTGAAGATGCAGTTTTCTCTGATCATATGCCTATCTTATTTGATATTGCTCCTGCTAATGCTTTTGCAAATCAGGCTCCATGTTATCGTGCCTTTGGCTCTGATTCTGCTGAGCGGTTTTCTATACTGTTTGAAACATTAATGTCTTATGCCCCTGACTTGCCCACTGCAGATGACCTACTTTTGTATTTTGACTTTGCTTGTAAATCTGTGCTTGATGTTGTTGCCCCTTTGAGACTAAGAAAATGTAAATCTAAGACTAGTTCATGGTTAACAGATCGTACCCGAGCTATTAGAAGACAATGTAGGAAATGTGAAAGACAGTGGAAAAAAGATAGATTGCATGTCTCCCTGGAAGCCCTAAAGATTAGTTGGAAAACTTATCAGAGGGCAGTTAAGGCCGATAAACACTCCTACTTTTCTCAACTTATTTTGGCCAACTCTCATAACCCTCGTGTTTTATACAATACTAGAAATTCTGTACTTAACTTGGAGGGTTATGACCTGTTGCCGTCCTCTGAGGCTATGTGCAATAAGTTTATTACCTGTTTTGTGGACAAGATTGCTAGCCTGAGGCCTCTGATCCCACCTATTGTTGATCCGGCCATGCATGCTCCTTGCTCAAGCCTATTCTCTGCTTTTGCACCGATTTCTCTGCGTGATTTAGAGGAGTTGGTGCTACATGCTAAGCCTTGTGGCTCCCCGAACAATGTTGTTACTCCCTGCTTTCTCCAAAAAGTATTTCCCATCATTGGACCTTATATCCTGAAAATTATCAATACTAGTCTGTTAACCGGTCAAGTTCCTAGTGGGTTTAAACATGCAGTCATACACCCGTTACTTAAGAAACCTGGCCTTGATAGTTCTATTATGTCAAATTTTAGACCTATCTCCAAGCTTCCCTTTTTAAGCAAGATCTTGGAGAGGATTGTACATACCCAGCTGTTGGATTATTTGAATGACTCGCAACTGTCTTCCAATCTGGTTTTAAGCCCTTTCACAGTACGGAGACAGCTCTTGTTAAAGTTATGAATGACATTCTTGTTGCTACTGATCGTGGTAAATATGCTGTGCTTGTGTTATTGGACATGACAGCTGCATTTGACACAGTGGACCATGACCTGCTGATCTCCCGCTTACACCACTGTGTGGGAATTTCTGATTTGGCATTATCATGGATAAAATCATAGCTTTCCAAAAGGAGTTTTTGTGTCAAGCTGGGGCTGGCCACTTCCTCTGTGGCCCCTCTGCTTTTGGGTGTGCCCCAGGGATCTATCCTTGGGCCATTATTTTTCTCGCTGTATTTACTCCCCCTTGGTGCGATTTTTCGTAAACACGGAGTGTCATTTCATTTGTATGCCGATGACTGTCAGCTTTATTTACCTTTTAGTCATTTGGATATCTCCCCATGTCAATCACTGCTTGACTGTCTCAGCGATATAAAATTATGGATGGCAAATAATTTTTCGAATTTTAATGGTCGCAAAACGGAAGCAATTTTATATGGCCCACATCGCTCCAGATTCTCCAGATGTTGATTTTGGTGATTTGACCTCTCATCTGAAAAGTTCAATCACTAATCTTGGTGTTAAACTTGATTCTGTGCTTACTTTTGAAGGTCATGTAAATGGGGTGGTAAAATCAGCTTTTTATCACTTCAGATGCCTGTCGAAGGTTAAGCCTTTCCTTTCCAAACCCAATTTGGAAACTCTTATTCATGCTTTTATCACCTCATGTCTGGACTATTGTAATTCCCTTTTAATAGGGGTCAGGTCGGGCACCTTGTCACGCCTGCAGTTAGTGCAAAATGCGGCGGCACGATTTTTAACCGGTAGTAGGAAATTCGATCACATCACTCCGGTTCTCGCTTCCTTGCATTGGCTTCCCATTGAATTTAGGGTTCGTTTTAAAGTCCTTTTATTGGTTTTTAAATCTTTAAATGGTCTGGCTCCTGTCTACTTATCTGACTTGCTGAAGCCACATGTTCCTCCTCGCTCGCTCCGTTCAGCTGAGCAGCTGTTGCTGTCGGTCCCTAAGTCGCGGCTGAAATACAGAGGAGACCGAGCATTTTCAATTGCGGCTCCGATGCTCTGGAATAACCTTCCCCTCCAAATTAGATAAGCGTCATCAGGAAAGAGACATTTCATCTTTAAGTCCAGATTGAAAACCTATTTTTATTCCCTGGCTTTTAACTCTGTAGGAAACTGACACCTTCTTATTTATTTTATTGTATGTAATGATTTTATGGTATGTTTAATTTGGTAGTTGTTTTGATCTGTGTTGTTCAGCATTTTGGTCTGCCTGGTGTGTTCTTAAAGTGTTATACAAATAAACAATGATGATGATGATGATAATAAACAGTTTTATTTGTTTCTGTCTGCTGTCTATGGTGCATGGCCCATGGTCATGATAATCTATCAATAATTCTTCCTCGACGATTCTCAAATATTTATGTGAATAAAGGTATGACAGGATTAGAGGATGAGAGTGTGGGGAGTGAGTTGGAGGGTGGGGTGGGCTGCTTTTAACCATGTAAAGCACTTTGTGCTACATTTTTTTTTGTATGAAAAGTGCTTTATAAATAAAGATTGATTGATTGATTGATTGATTGATTAGCGAATCAATTCAGTTCTATTTGTATAGTCACCTAAAGGCAAATGTTATTGCCATTTGAATGAAAAATAACCTTAGAGATCAAATGTGTCTACAAACAACTGAAAATGCAGTTAAGCCAAACAAGCCAAATAATTAGAATTTTTAACGCAAAATCTGTTACTAAAAGTAACTAATGAAGAAACAGTACATGTCAATTTATTAACATATGTCAACATGTTACTTCGTATATTTTTATACATACATATACACATACATGTATACGTGTAAATATATATATACATATATATATATATATATACAGTGGGGCAAAAAAGTATTTAGTCAGCCACCGATTGTGCAAGTTCCCCCACTTAAAATGATGACAGAGGTCAGTAATTTGCACCAGATGTACACTTCAACTGTGAGAGACAGAATGTGAAAAAAAAATCCATGAATCCACATGGTAGGATTTGTAATTTTGGGTGTTGGGTGTTGATGTCATTAGACCACACCCCTTCTCATTACAGAGATGCACATCACCTAATATGCTTAATCGGTAGTAGGCTTTCGAGCCTATACAGCTTGGAGTAAGACAACATGCATGAAGAGGATGATGTGGACAAAATACTCATTTGCCTAATAATTCTGCACTCCCTGTATATATATATATATATATATATATATATATATATATATATATATATATATATATATATATATATATATATATAACTAGTAGCTCAGTGTTCCAACATTCGAAAGAAGGGACTGCTCTCACAGCTAGAGATTGACGAGGTACAACACAAATGCTACGGCAAGGAGGAGTCAGGACGCCAGGTCAGGGGGGAGATATCATCACCCCTACCCGAGATTGGGTACATAGCCCCAAGTGTGATAGGAGAAGGATCGTTGAGTGCGAGAGGAACTGACCTGAAAAATAGGATCATGGCCAAACTTGAAACCTGGATCCCCCGTAGCCGGTTACCAAGATTACGTGAAGTACCCTCAGAAGGTCTGCTAGATGATGTTAATGCAGCACTACGGGCAATACCTACAACCACGATTACCGACACTAACAAGCTGATCTACAATACGGCAGCAGTGATCAGTGAGATGCTTGGCTACAAGTTGAACAGCCACAAGGGGCAGTACCCTCCATGGAGAAGGAGGCTAGAGGGCAAGATCAAAGTAGCACGGAGAGAGGTTAGCCAACTAACGGAGTTGCAGAAAGGTGCGACGAATAAGGTGCCTAAGAAATACAGCAAGCTGTCCATACCTGAGGCCTTGGAAACTGCCAAGCAAAGACTCACAGCCTTGGCCAGCCGCTTGAGGAGGTACACCAGAGAGATAGAAGGCAGGAGAATAAACCAGCTGTTCTCCACAGAACCAGCAAAGGTGTACTCTCAGTGGCAAGGGAACAATAAGAGAACAGCACCACCAAGGCTGGAGACGGAGCAATACTGGAAGAGCATATGGGAGAAGGATGCAACCCATAACGGCAATGCTCAGTGGCTAGAGGATCTGAGGGCAGACCACAGCGACCTCCCTGAACAGGGTCCAGTAACCATCACAGTGGCAGATATCCAAGAAAGGGTCTCCAGTATGAAGAGTTGGACAGCACCAGGGCCCGACATGGTTCACGCCTACTGGCTGAAGAAGCTAACTGCACTCCACGAGCGTCTGGCAGCACAAATGAACCAGCTGCTAGTTAACGAGAGACACCCGGAATGGCTAACTGAAGGCCGGACGGTCCTGATCCCCAAGGACCCCAAGAAGGGACCGGTCCCCTCCAACTACCGACCAATAACCTGCCTCAGTACTACATGGAAGCTCCTGTCAGGCATCATATCGGCTAAGATGAACAGGCACATGGGTCAATACATGAGCGGGACACAGAAAGGAATTGGCAAGAATACCAGAGGCGCAAAACACCAGCTACTGGTAGACAGAACAATCAGCCGAGACTGCAAGACCAGACTGACCAACCTGTGCACTGCCTGGATTGATTACAAGAAGGCCTATGACTCAATGCCCCATAGCTGGATACTGGAATGCCTAGAATTGTACAAGATCAATGGGACCCTAAGAGCCTTCATCAGGAACTCAATGGGGATGTGGCGTACAACACTAGAGGCCAACTCCAAGCCCATAGCACAAGTCACCATCAAGTGCGGGATCTACCAAGGAGATGCTCTGTCCCCACTGCTGTTCTGCATAGGCCTGAACCCCCTCAGTGAGATCATTAACAAGACTGGCTACGGATACCGACTACGGAACGGAGCAGTTGTCAGCCACCTCCTGTACATGGATGACATCAAGCTGTATGCCAAGAGTGAACGAGACATCGATTCACTGATCCACACTACCAGGCTATACAGCAATGACATTGGAATGTCGTTCGGACTGGAGAAGTGTAGTCGGATGGTAACAAAGAGAGGGAAGGTAGTCAGAACTGAGGGGATTGAACTACCAGAAGGCAACATTGCAGACATAGAGGACAGTTACAAGTACCTGGGGATCCCGCAGGCGAATGGGAACCATGAAGAGGCCGCTAGAAAAGCTGCAACCACCAAGTACCTGCAGAGGGTCAGGCAAGTCCTGAGGAGTCAGCTGAATGGTAAGAACAAGATCCGGGCCATCAACACGTACGCCCTGCCCGTGATCAGGTACCCTGCTGGGGTAATAGGCTGGCCAAAGGAGGAGATAGAAGCCACTGACATAAAGACAAGAAAGCTCCTTACCACGCATGGAGGGTTTCACCCCAAGTCCAGCACCCTGAGGCTGTAAGAAGGGGGCCGGGGACTGGTGAGTGTCAGCACCACAGTCCAGGATGAGACAACGAACATCCAAGAATACATTGGGAAGATGGCCCCAACTGACCGAGTGCTCAGTGAATACCTCAGGCAGCAGAAACCCAAGAAAGAGGAGGGAGACGAGGAACCAGCATGGAAGGACAGGCCCCTGCACGGTATGTACCACCGGCAGATAGAGGAGGTGGCTGATATCCAGAAATCCTACCAGTGGCTGGACAAAGCTGGACTGAAAGACAGCACAGAGGCACTAATCATGGCAGCACAAGAACAAGCTCTGAGCACAAGATCCATAGAGGCTGGGGTCTATCACACCAGGCAAGACCCCAGGTGCAGGCTGTGTAAAGATGCCCCAGAGACAATCCAGCACATAACAGCAGGGTGCAAGATGCTAGCAGGCAAGGCATACATGGAACGCCATAACCAAGTGGCCGGCATAGTGTACAGGAACATCTGTGCCGAGTATAACCTGGAAGTCCCGAGGTCAAAATGGGAGATGCCCCCAAGGGTGGTGGAGAATGACCGAGCTAAGATCCTGTGGGACTTCCAGATACAGACGGACAAAATGGTGGTGGCTAACCAACCGGACATAGTGGTGGTAGACAAACAGAAGAAGACGGCCGTAGTGATCGATGTAGCGGTTCCGAATGACAGCAATATCAGGAAGAAGGAACACGAGAAGCTGGAGAAATACCAAGGGCTCAGAGAAGAGCTCGAGAGGATGTGGAGGGTGAAGGTAACGGTGGTCCCCGTGGTAATCGGAGCACTAGGTGCGGTGACTCCCAAGATAGGCGAGTGGCTCCAACAGATCCCGGGAACAACATCGGAGATCTCTGTCCAGAAGAGCGCAGTCCTGGGAACAGCTAAGATACTGCGCAGGACCCTCAAGCTCCCAGGCCTCTGGTAGAGGACCCGAGCTTGAAGGATAAACCGCCTGCAGGGGCGTGCTGGGTGTTTTTTATATATATATATATTTATTTATTTATTTATTAGGGATGCAACGATCCACAAAATTCATGGTTCGGTTCGATACTTTGGTGTCACGGTTCGATATTTATTCCCTGGCTTTTAACTCTGTAGGAAACTGACACCTTCTTATTTATTTTATTGTATGTAATGATTTTATGGTATGTTTAATTTGGTAGTTGTTTTGATCTGTGTTGTTCAGCATTTTGGTCTGCCTGGTGTGTTCTTAAAGTGTTATACAAATAAACAATGATGATGATGATGATGATAATAAACAGTTTTATTTGTTTCTGTCTGCTGTCTATGGTGCATGGCCCATGGTCATGATAATCTATCAATAATTCTTCCTCGACGATTCTCAAATATTTATGTGAATAAAGGTATGACAGGATTAGAGGATGAGAGTGTGGGGAGTGAGTTGGAGGGTGGGGTGGGCTGCTTTTAACCATGTAAAGCACTTTGTGCTACATTTTTTTTTGTATGAAAAGTGCTTTATAAATAAAGATTGATTGATTGATTGATTGATTGATTAGCGAATCAATTCAGTTCTATTTGTATAGTCACCTAAAGGCAAATGTTATTGCCATTTGAATGAAAAATAACCTTAGAGATCAAATGTGTCTACAAACAACTGAAAATGCAGTTAAGCCAAACAAGCCAAATAATTAGAATTTTTAACGCAAAATCTGTTACTAAAAGTAACTAATGAAGAAACAGTACATGTCAATTTATTAACATATGTCAACATGTTACTTCGTATATTTTTATACATACATATACACATACATGTATACGTGTAAATATATATATACATATATATATATATATATATACAGTGGGGCAAAAAAGTATTTAGTCAGCCACCGATTGTGCAAGTTCCCCCACTTAAAATGATGACAGAGGTCAGTAATTTGCACCAGATGTACACTTCAACTGTGAGAGACAGAATGTGAAAAAAAAATCCATGAATCCACATGGTAGGATTTGTAATTTTGGGTGTTGGGTGTTGATGTCATTAGACCACACCCCTTCTCATTACAGAGATGCACATCACCTAATATGCTTAATCGGTAGTAGGCTTTCGAGCCTATACAGCTTGGAGTAAGACAACATGCATGAAGAGGATGATGTGGACAAAATACTCATTTGCCTAATAATTCTGCACTCCCTGTATATATATATATATATATATATATATATATATATATATATATATATATATATATATATATATATATATATATATATTTATTAGGGATGCAACGATCCACAAAATTCATGGTTTGGTTCGATACTTTGGTGTCACGGTTCGATATTTTTTCGATACATTTTTAATTTGTCATTTATTCAAATTATAAATATATATTTTAACTGAAAAGTACAGTTTTTAAATTTAACCCTAACCCTTGTGCGTGTTTTTTATTTTGACAGCGAATGCGCACCTGCGGACCACTTATGTGCAGCCCTGGTTATTTAGCTCGTCATATCGCAGCCACAGAAATGATTTTGATTTCCAAGCCACCCTCATAAAAGTTCTCTAGATCCACCCCTGGCCATGGGACAGTTTGACAGTATCTTTTGTGTGGTTTTAGACTTGGACAAGTTTCTAAAACACTAGATCAACAAAAACATCAGAACATACACTCTTTTGCCCATTAATCATGCCTACTTATGGGGCACCGTTTGTAAAGTGACGCATTTCGGGCAATTTGTCCAAAGTTTGTTGATTGCGTTAAAAATTTTAATTGCGTTAATCGTGATCGTTGACAGCCTTAGTTTGTTGGCGTGTTCGCCCAGGGCACCAAACAGGCTAGGACCACCCCTGCTGACATGCAACAATATTTTATTGAAATCAACAACCGGTCCTAGATATTGTACAATGTACTTTTTCCAGAATGTATATAAAAGATGCAGAAATGACTTTACATTATATGCCTGGTTAGGAATAATTAAATGGCCTATTTACTCCAACAGGTTTCTAAAGTCTGCAAGATCTGGTCACCTTGTAGTGCACAGTTAAGGAACTAAGAATGATATATATATGTATATATATATATATATATTAGGGGTGCAACGATACACAAAATTCACGGTTCGATATTTTTTCGATACAAAAAATGTTCATGCCTTTTTAATTTGTCATTTATTAAAATTATAAATATATATTTTAACTCAAAAGTACAGTTTTTAAATTTAACCCTAACCCTTGTGCGTGTTTTTTATTTTGACAGCAAATGCGCACCTGCGGACCACTTATGTGCACCCCTGGTTATTTAGCTCATCATATCGCAGCCACAGAAATTATTTTGTCCATGAAACCATAAAGCTGCACTTTCTCTTTGCCTTATAGTCTGATTTGTCATAACTTCTCTGTTTTGTGGTAAGCTTTTTTTTGGCTGTCACTTCTTCACCCTGACCTGTCTTATCCTGCTGCTTTTACACACACACTCACATAAGCTCAGCGATTCTCTGCGCGATCAACCTCTCATATGTTTAAGCTGCGGGAGATTTCACTTGTCATGTTTGCATAGTAAGCTAACGATTAATAAGACGATGTCAGAGGAATTGGTGCACAAATTATCATCACTCACAGATCAGTGCTGTCGCTCTCTATACACAGTTCGCACGATTGCAAAGTGAAAGCAAAAAAACAAGCGCAAATTCAAACGCGATTTCAATATGTCACATATTGACAGTGGCTCACCGATGCCAATGACATAATTACCCAGCTACATTTCTGAAAGAATGCAAAAGCATTGACATATATTTTTCCTTCCTACAATAGCCCGACGGGCAGGGCAGAGAAAGATTTTGGTAGCCCGACTGGAAAAATCGCTAGCCCCGGGACGTCGGGCTAGCGATTTTGCAAGCCCTGTATCTGATTGAGTAATCACTCATCTTTGGAAAAGAGAGTTTATTACAGAGAAATGTCTCTTTCCAAAATAAAAGCTATACTATCCGCTTCTCAGCAGCATATTAAACACATGAGGTCCCCATAAGGAGAATCATGTGCTAACGGCTGTCTAAATGACTCGGCTAAAGTTAGTAGCATGCTTGCTTGTTTTTGTCTGCTTCCACTTGTCTTTGCACTAGGATGATGTCGGCGTAAATGTGCAGTCATATTCGTTGTGTTCCCACTAGAGCTTTCAGGTTAATCTCGTTGAAATGACCTTAACACCACAACACAGCAAATCTCTGTTAACGAGCTACCCCTGATAGTCCCGTGCATGGGGCTAGACGGCCAACACGTTAACGAGCTAACTGCGCTAACACACTAGTTCCCACCCATGTAGTTGAGCATTGCATGGCACATCCAACATACTGTTTTACTTTAGTCCATGACGCGCTTTCCTTCAGGGTCATACGTCACATGAAAACCAAAATAATTCCAAATGCCAGATCTGAATGAGGGTGGGGGAGGTCTATGTTGCAAGGAGAGCTTAACTTCTGTCTTGCTAGCTTGCCCTGCACTATTCCTTCTGACTATGCTGTCTGTGTTGAGCGCTCAGTGAATCTGCGTTCGACTACTCCGCCTAGGCTGCACTGTCGAGCGCAGATCCACTGAGCGCTCAACACAGACAGCATCGTCAGAAGGAAAGTTGATAAAATAAATTACAAATGTTGTATTGTTCGATACATATGCGAACCGAACCGAAAGCACTGTATCAAACGGTTCAATATCGATACGAATATCGTTGCACCCCTAATATATATATATATATATATATATATATATATAGAGTAATATTTTAATTTGTGTTTATATATATATATATATATATATATATATATATATATATATATATATATATATATATATATATATACATACATACATACATACAAGTTAAAATATTACTTTATAGTAATCAGTAATTGATATACCATTATGGGGATTAAAGGTGAGGAAACTTACCGTTTCCTGTTATGTACCACTCAAAAAACTGGTCAAAACTCTCGGGAGTCTCCAGGTCTGCTAGAGCACTGCTGAAGTGATAAAAAGACACCATGTTGTCCTTTGGATTCCTCATCAAATACACGATCTGAAATATATTTTTAAAAAAATTTGAAAATTAAAAGTCTGTCACTTAAATGTAATAATTCACAAAAAAAAAACTAAATTGAAATCTTAAATCTTAATAAACATTTTTTTAAAAATGTAATAATTCACTATTTAATGTCATTAGTTTAAAAGAAAAGCAATTTAAAATTTAATGTTACAATTTGATTTCAGATAATATTTTTATAAATTCATTTTAAAGTCTGTATTTGAGCTTCCGTGAAGCCGAATGCTGACAACCTTCTAGCAGTTTTCTTGCCACCCGACATACGGTCCGCTACGTTGCTCAAGCAAGTTGGCACTTGGGATGCTAGTGTCACGGCTGGGGCAGCAGTTGTGTGGTGGAATGAATGAGGACCCAAGATGCAGATAGAAGTGGAGATGCAAGTGGAGATTTATTTACAGAGAGAAAACCAAGGTGAGGGCAGAACAGAACATAAACCTAAACTGGGAAAACTAACACAAAGGGAGGACATGAGGCGAGGGGAAGAGAGACACGGAGAAAACACCAAAAGAATGCAGAGTAACGCAGAAGCTTCACAGAGAAACACAGAGGACACGACGAGGAGCACAGGCAGACACATACTATAAATACACACACCAGGTAATCAGGAAATGGCACACAGGAGGGGACACAGCTGGAACTAATGGGCATAACGAGACACAGACGTACAAAGTAGAACAGGAAACACACAGACTGCTTTACAACACAAAACTCGGGGACCCGAGCAGAGCACAGAGGGAGACACAGGTTGGGATAATAAACATGACAACCAAACCCAAAGAACTAATACAAAATCAGAATAAACTAGAAAAAAATTATAATAATAAACTCAAAGCACTGGGTCACCGACCCAGAACCATGACAGCTAGATTCTCTTCCTCTATCTATCTCCTCTATCTGAAATCAAACAGAATCATTAAAAATAAAACAAATGCTAGTGCTAGCTTTTTGGACCTGGGACCATGTGTTTGTGTAGAAGTGTATGATTAAAAATGACCCTCATATTCCTCGATTTATGACCCCAGAGGATCATTGTTTTAATTCTTGCAGAACATAAAACAACATTTGTTTTGAAGATCAACCACTCTATTTTCATTTGCTAGGATTTCCTGGTTTCTAAAAGCTACCAGTAGTCAAAGTGCAAGCCTCAAAAACTGAACTTCAGTGACCAATAGGTAACATCACAAAAAATTAAATTAATCTTCACAAGTACAAATTTAATTTGCTTTATTTTTGCAACAATAAGTAATCAAATGCTTTTAACTTTCTCAAACTTCAAGACTGTCTCTTTCTTCAATAAGATTTCAACTTCTATAAAGTACTGACTTTTGGCTTCTTCTCCTTCACTCCTGGAGGCATGATGTGTACAGGGAGATGCGAGGCGAAGAGCCGTGGAGAGGGAAGAAGAGCGTATTCAGCTGTCTTGTACTCCAGCCACGGCATCCTCTCAATGTTGGTTGAATATTTAGTCTGATAGCTATGCATTTCGTGGATGGAAATCATGATCTGCTGAACCCATACAGTACCTGATGTGGGGAAAGACATTAGAGGTGATCAGTGGATCAGTCTGGCCAGCACAAAACAGCAAATACCAACAATGTGTGAAATTTTTCACCAACCTGACTTTGGATAAGTCACAAGGAAGACATCGCTGTCTTTTATTTCAAAGCTTTCAAGGGAGTCTAGGTACTCTGGAGTTGTAAGACTGGTCACAAAGTTGAAGTTCTTATGCCTGAACAGACGGTCACTGATCCCCTCCATACTAGTTCTAAATAAGACAGATATAAAAAAGAAATAGGGATGTAAAATCTGTGAATTGCTACCTTATCATGGTGGAGAGGTTTATGTGTCCCAGGGATCCCAGGGCCTATATTGTTGGGGGGCGTTTTGCCCCATGGTAGGGTCTCGCATGGCAAATTGATGCTGGGTGCAAGCCCAGACAAAGAGCAATTCAAAAACCTGTTTGAATGTGACTCTGAAATGAAGAAATGCAGTAAAATGTGTTACACTCAACACAAGCAGCACAGAAGAAAATGTTGATCCAATCAACAAATTTATTATTGTGAATGATGGACACTGAAAATGGTATTTGGATGGTTTTACAGTTGTTCAATATGGGAATAGTCTGGAGAAATAGAATTTCTCTCTCACACATCTCATGAAGGACTTCATGTCACCAATGAAACCAACTCTACTTGAAATAGAATATTTAGCTATGGCACAGACAAAACTCATAAGATTAAGTCAGCAAAAAGTACTATGAGGAAGAAATCATAGACCTGAAAAAAAAAATGTAACTGGTAAGAAAATCATTCAACAATCCTGCCAAAGAATTCTCATATTGCTGACCTGATCTTATAGCATATTCACCAAAAAGTCTTCACACATCCTCAGCCTTCCAGGCAAGAAGATTCCCAAAAAGTTGATTCTGTTCATCTGGATGTAGCATTTTCACATTTACATAATGACTGAAGCTTCAGTCATTATGTAAATGTACTGTTTAAAATAGGGCTGCTCGATTATGGCAAAAATGATAATCACGATTATTTTCACTGAAATTGAGATCTCGATTATTTGACGATATTTATTTAACCCTTTAAGACCTACCATAGAACCAAGTCCGCCAGAGCTTATATATATATATATATATATATATATATATATATTTTTTTTACATGTTGTAGTGCCAATTGTGGGAGCATTTCAAGTTGCTATACATCAATACAACTGTTATAGCCCATATTTTAATAATCTGTATGCATTAAGTCCATAGTAATTACATTAATTGCAAAAAAGTGCAATAAACTACAAAAAAATTGAAAATAGTTTTTGTTTTTTTTTTACATATATATTTCTACTTGGGGAAATTTAAGAGGCTTATCCCTCAAAACTTTAAATACAAAAAAGTTGTACAAAATAGTTTCCCACCACAGGAAATTTATTTTGAGTGTCTTCATAGTTTTATTTTGGAGATACAGCAATGATGCAAATTTGCAAAGAAAACAGCATGTGCATCAAAATAAACTATTTCCAGCATTGCAATTCGAGTTCTAAGCATTCCAGAAACTATTCATAAAAGTATAGAGTCAAACATGACTTATAAAAACACCAGTATAGGCTTTTAAGGCCTACAAGTAAAAAACTACATTTTCCGCGAAAATGACGTCACTTCCGGTTTTGGACAGGAAATGGCGGACATGCGACAGTTCGCGTTGACGTCTTGTTCAATGTGGGAAGTGTTACGAACAGCTGATCGGATCGCCAAAGCGTGTTTCTGGAATATTATGTTTTTGTTGCTGCAAGTGCCTTTTATGCAATTTTTACAAAGCTTTATGTGGAAGGAAACTGTGACCTAGGACAAGCTGATGGCATAAGATGTAAGTTCAACTCCTCTGGTTTCATATGCAAAACAAATTATTGCGCTAGCTTACGCGGTTCTATAATAATGACTTTAAAAAATAATATAAAATAGTGTGCAAATACTGATAACAATGCAAATGTTTGCAATATAAAAAAAATAAATGAAAAATGTAAACATCTATGTTTCGTGAACTTTGCAGTGTTGCTCTGTGGTGCAGTTACGACACCGTAGCAAAGTTTACACACTATGTCTACTTGATCCACGTTTGACTCCGCGAAGCCATAATGTTTCCACACCACTGAAGTTTTTTTTTACTTCTCTTTTCAACCAACGGCAGTCACTCTCCTCCAAATAACTTCTGCTTAGCTTTCCGAGCTTTCCTCGGGTCCTCTTAATTGTTGTGACACGTGTTCGAAATGCAGAGAGGTGCGCTCGATTTGCCACATGGAGCAGCGTCAGAGTAAAGCACGAGGGAGGGGCTAATAATCGGCTCAGTCATTTTTAATGATCGTTGAAAGCCCAGATCGTAATCGTGATTACAATTCGATTAATTGAGCAGCCCTAGTTTAAAAGCCATTCATCCACTGAACACATCCACACTATAAATGCTAATAAATAAACACTCATAATAGCAATTATCATAGCCACATTAGGAGCAATGTTAGACTTTTACCTGTGTAATTTACATTACAAGATTACATTGCATCTTGCAACCCTTAGTAATTGTATATGTTAATATGAATTACTGAAATAATTTACTCCAAATCCTCCTTGGCCACACCTCTGTTTACCGTTAATCTGAAATAATAAATAATCACTCCCATTGTAGCTTCCCATTGTAAACAACAAAGCATAGAAACAGTCTGATAATATATGCAAATAAATTCTCAAGACAGAATACTACAAAAAGAAATTCACAAAACAGATTTTTACTGAACCTGCATTACATTTAGAACCATTTTAATAGTAGAAAGGTAAGTGTTGTATTACCTGGATGTTTGCAGCAAGACCAATAGAGTGAATGTCCCGTACACCTCTTTTTATTGACATGTGTGTGCTCCGAGCCTCCACAATCTGTCACAACATTGCCACAGCATAATTTGCTGATAAGATAACATGGAGAGTCCAGAGTGCTGATTTCTTTCTTATGTTGGCATTCATTCAGAGAGTCACAGATCTCCACCTCTGGCTCTGAAGAACTGGGAGACCTCAGACTCAGAATAGTTATACAGGCACCTCTAGATTAGTTGATTGTACTTCATTAACTTTTCAAAATTAAATATGGTACACTGATTGGAGAGGGAGTTGGCAAGTTCTTACTTAGCTCAAGAAACTGTTTCAAATCTGCTTAATTAAAAACAGAAATTTTTTAATGGAAAGACAATGCATTGACTTCTCTGCCCAGTCTGGAAGGCAGCCATGCTGACATTGAATGAATGTCACACCCTGGCTCAAGAGTTATTACAAAAAAAAGGGAGAAAGACACCAAACAAAGATTTACGAATGTTTGTTTGAGTGACACCTGACTCCTTGTCCCAACCCTGATCTTCACACCAGCTTGTCAGCAGTCACCAGCTGTTCATTTCCTGTGATTACTCAGTTGCTAATTGTACTTACCTCTGTTAGTGTGCCCCAGCTCTCTCTGTGATTTCTCTAGTCTTCCATCATGTTCGCTGGTTTTCTTCTAACAACATACACACACACATATATATATATATATATATATATATATATATATATATATATATATATATATATATATATATATATATATATATATGGTGGAGGGTGAAGGTAACGGTGGTCCCCGTGGTAATCGGAGCACTAGGTGCGGTGACTCCCAAGCTAGGCGAGTGGCTCCAGCAGATCCCGGGAACAACATCGGAGATCTCTGTCCAGAAGAGCGCAGTCCTGGGAACAGCTAAGATACTGCGTAGGACCCTCAAGCAGTGTTGCCAACTTAGCGACTTTGTCGCTATATTTAGCGAGCTTTCAGACCCCTTAGCTAAAAAAGACGTGAAAGCGCGTATCGCTTTTACTCTCAACAAGCAGCGGGTGCTGTAACGCAGTCAGTTCTTTTACTCTTTTACTCTTATGCTGTTTTGTGGATCACAAGGTTTAAAACTACTTATAAACACACACACAAAGTAACTCCACCAGAGTGCCTATTTCGGGTCACTTTTGCCAGTCCAAGCCCGGGTAAAGGAGCAGGGTTGGAATTGTGACATTAAAAAAACCAATAATTGCTAAAAGAAATTTAATTTGTAGTTCTAAATAAACTCTAAATGTATTTAGGACGTTTTTTACTCACTTTATGTCCCTTCCACAATGTTATTTCTCTCTCCAACAACATAAGTTACAATTAGATTAGCATGACCAATTATGCAAATTAGGCGATGACGTCATTTAGTGACTTCTAGCGACTTTTAGGACAACCAATAGTGATTTTCCTTACTGAGGAGTTGGCAACACTGCCCTCAAGCTCCCAGGCCTCTGGTAGAGGACCCGAGCTTGAAAGATAAATCGCCCGCAGGGGCGTGCTGGGTGTTTTTTTTTTTTCTATACATATATACATGTGTGTGTGTATATATATATATATATATATATATATATATATATATATATATATATATATATATATATATATGCAACTAAGAGTGAGATATATATATGTATATATCTCACTCTTTGTTTTATATATATATATATGGACGATCTGATATCCTTGTGTTGGTGTTGTTCCCACATCATCATGATTAATGTTGTTCCAGGTTCAACATTGCAAGTGACCAATCACGCTCTTGTGACGTCATTCCTTTGCGTCTTCGAAATACCCGCCTTCGAGAATTTTTTCGAAATACAAGTGAAGAAGCGAGAAACCGCCGCCTGTCCGCCGAATTTGAAGTCAATTTAGGATACTTTTCTTTAATAAACGGTAAGCATTATACATATGTTCCTCACTTGGCTTGCTGTTTGTTTGCTAGTGATAGGCTACTTGACGACAGCATTAGCTAACCACTATTCTCTAGACCAGCGTTCCCCAACTTTTTGGGTGTTTCGTGGCCCGGGGGTTGGGTCAGGCAAAATTGCAGTAGCTTCCCTGATCATTTTACAAACATAAGTGAAGAGAATTTGAACTAAAAGGCCTAGACTAATGGTTGTGTGCTGAATCTATGAATCAAACTGGAAACATAATTAACTGGTCCATAGCTGTGAAACTTGACATGAGTTCTTGATTCTATGGAGATTAACAGTAATCCAGAAATTTACAAATTTGTCCTGGGACATCGTGTAAATGTTGTCCCTGGGACATCGTGTAAATGTTGTCCCTGGGACATCGTGTAGATGTTGTCCCTGGGACATCGTGTAGATGTTGTCCCTGGGACATCGTGTAAATGTTGTCCCAGGGACATCGTGTGATAGCTTGTAAATAATGGAATGAAAATTATTGATTGTTATTAACTTGTGAAAAATAAGTGTGACAAATCCACATGTTATGTTCTTACACCCTTACAGAAACTGTGACTCCTTCACAATGTCAGGTAAATGTCAACTCATGTTGAATAATCAACCAATCAAGCCTTTTATTATCACATGCAATGTTACACGTACAACTGCAATGGAAATTTCACTCCCTTCTGACCATACATATATTGCTTAAACATCACATTGGGAAGACAGGTCGGAAACAGTTAGGAAGGTCAGAAAACAATTTAATTAATAGATGAGGGGAGAGGAGGAGAAAAAAGAACTACAACCAGACAAAGCTCCTAGAAGACTGAAATGGATGATGGTTGCAGCATGCAAAAAGAAAATGATATCTGTTGACTACAGCATATGCTTTCTCACAGATTACCTTGTGGGAGTAGCTGGAGTAGCTCTATTCTATTTCAAGTTTGAAATCCCTGTTTGACCAGACAAACATTTCAGATGAGGTACCTCTTGACATAAAAATCCTTTTATGTTGTCATAAAACTAATGTTAAATTCTGCTTTAAATACACTTTATTGTACAATTTACTTAATGAATCGTGTTCCTTAGTTCTGTTTTTATTTATATGTATTTATTTATTTGTTTTATAAGGTAATAGATGGTCTAATCTATTTGCAGTGTGAGGTATGTTGAAAAGCTGGTTTGATCATAATGACATAGCATGTTTACATTTTTTTGTAATGTATTTGAAAACATAGGTGTATTTATGTTATTTTTATAGAATTTCCCTCACATTTATCCAATACCAAGCCAAATCACTGGAAAATTTTTGGATGGGTCCACAAGAGCACAAAGTGCATACTTTTTGAAGGTATGACTTGGACTGTGGTAACTATGTTCTTATCACAAAGGGTTTATAAGTTGACACTATAAACAAACAGCATTTTCCAAAATTGAAGCCTTGTCAGAAGAACCTGAAAAATACCTTTCTGAAACCTTTTCTGTGTAAAGACTTGCTCAAAAGCAATGCACACAGATTAAAACATTTCTTTCTTGGCCAACTGATAAAGAACACCAAAAATTGAGTGGTACGTGTTGAGTCTGTGGTCTTGATTTGTTTCGTACACACTATAGAACTTAATTAATGTAAACAAAAAATGACACTTTCTATATGTTTGTGTATCTGCAGAATTAATTACAAGTCTCACCTGACAAGCTTTCGCAGTTTTGCAGTGTCATTCTTGACAGAAAAACATACTTGTCACATTCTTTTTATTTCCAGAAAAACATCTTTCAGATGTATGAGAAATTGATTGGAGCCTGTCTGGAAAACGGCAGCCACTGGACCTTGTTTGTAAGTTGCACAGATTTTGCACTCTCTCTAGTGCATGATACTTTTCAGTGTCCCTCATTAGGAAAGCTCAAGGCACAAGCCTACCATATCCATCTTTTTACAAAACAGTTTTGTGACATACCCAAGAGGACCATAGTCTATATGAATTCATTTGGAGAGTCGGAGGCCAGAAAAAGTGCGGTGTTGAAAAACTGGAGGTAATTAATTAACATATTTAACATAACATATTTAATTTAATTGAAATCATTACCGAACGTGGTTATTGATTTCTCTATATGCTTTTTATTTGTAATAACTGCGATCTCTCAGCTCATTTGCTTCAGCAAGAGGCTGCACTGGAGAGTGGACTTTGTCACATGTGAGCCACCCACATCAACAGGATGGGAACTCATGTGGAGTGCATGTCATAATGGTACTGAAAACTATAGCTTTAATCTATATAAGTAATGTTTACATTTTTGCCTATTCAGTTTTTAAAGCCTTAGAGGCAGGATGGTAAAATCTAAATTTTTTTTGTAGATTGAACGATTTCAGCAGTAATGCTGAAAAAAAAAATCATTTCTTTGTTAACCTAATTTCTTTTGTTCTTTTTTTTTCTTCTTCGTCAATTATTAGTTTGCCCAATCTCTCATTGACGGTAAAACACAAGTGGAGGAGTACAACACTGAAATCCCAAAGCTCAGGTCCTGACTTTGCCACTACTTATTTTCCTCAATAGGTAAAGATAGAATTAGCCGCCTTCTTTTTCTCTAACATTGGAAAATGCAGTCAGGAAGTGCAGTCAGTGCTGGTGTGTGATTGCAGCCAAAGACCGGGTACACTATGACATGTCCTTAGCCATATAGATTGTTTATATAATGGACTTTGTTCATTTGTTTTTTGTTTGTTTATTTCTTCTTCTTTTTTTTTTTTAATTCACAGGTGCAGTGCCAGAAATGTGGTGCATACAAACACATGCGTTGTTCAAAGTCTGTTTGTGGCATCTGTATCTTCTGTGAGAGTAAGTCACAATATAACTAAACAATGTCCAAAAATGTTTAAAGTGAAAGATTTTTCGTAATTTTGCCTTTGCACACCAGGACTGTGTAATTAAAGTGGACATTTAAAGATCCAGTTTTTACACAAAACTATTTTAGACATAACTGTGTCGTAGTGTGGGGATTTCCCTTCACAATTAAATTGATATAGTGTTGTTTATATCATTCTTCTTTATGTAACAGCACAGTGCAGCACAGCAGAGGGAAAGGAGTTGTGCAGCATAGTAGGTGGCTATACAGGAGGAGCAATAGAAGTAGCCAGTGAAGAATGTCATCAGGGAAAGCATCAGGCAGCGAATGACAAAGGAAAAGTTCCTAAGGGAGAGAACATCTGCAGCAAATCGACAAGTAACAGTGAGATAGGAAGACTGACAGTCAGAGATGAAGGTACACAGACTGAAGACAAAGAAAAAGAAACAGAAGTATACGGCACAAGTCTGAGTACAGATAATGCTGCTGCTGCTGATGTTGACAGGATCGATGCAGATACAGAATTCCAAACTGATTCAGAAGGAACTAGTACAGTTTACAGAGTGCATGGTCGCTTATCTGTACCAAGCTCAAAAAAGAAAACCTACACAATAACAGAAGACGAGATCAAGTGCAGAATCAACGCAGAGAACACGTCAGTTCATGTTTTCAGAGGTTTGATTGGGGTAGGTATACATTTCGTGATTTTGATGTCACCTGAAATAAATCCGGGTTACTCGTATCAATAAAGTGACAATGTGGCTGGAAATTGTGCATTTGCTGCAACATATACACAATTACACCATGTAAACAAAAGCATTTAACTTTGTTTGTGCGTGTGTGTGTGTCTCTCTCTGCTCTTTTGGTGTTTGCACTTTTTCTTTTTTAGGGCCGTAAAGCCAAACTGCCCGCAATGATTCTTGACAGGCCTAAGAAGGCCAAAACTAAAGTAACAGTGTTTAGTGTTCTGAGTGAAGAGGAGGCTGGGGAGCTAGCCCTCAGGTTTGCCGGAAGATTGGCCTGCGATGTCACAAGAGACATGGTCTGTAAAGGCATCGACCATTCAAGTGCTGATATGACAAAGTAAGTTAGTAAAATAATATGAAAGTTGTATCTTTTTTTGTATTATTTGTCATTTCCCCGTATTTGGGTTATTGGTGTAACATTGTTAATCTTACTTTCGAATAACAGACAGACTCTTCTCAAAATCCAACACAACCTTAAACATGAACTGACTGATTCCTCAACCTTCAGTTTGCTGACACACACCTTTGGCCCTGCTGCACTGGACTCTGTCATTTTGTTCCTGTGTGAAAAACTTGATCTTGTCTCTTGAATAATGAAACCTTTTGTTTGTTCTGTAAATCAGAATCTTGAAAATTGTTCACTGTTGTTCTAAGTTTGTGTTAACTATTTGGCAAAAATGTTTGGTTCCTAATCCAAACAGGATAATGACTGTTCTAACACGTATCTTAAAAATGCTACAAAGAAAGAAAATTATCACATGTTTCAATATGAATGTAACTGTGTCACACTCGGTTTGTAGTAGCTTTCCTGTTTTATTTTGAGTTTTGGTATGTTTACACTGTTATTTTTATTTCCCGTGTGTTCGTCTTCCCTTATTAATTTTACTGTATTTAATTAGTCTGATTTAATAACTTATAATTATTAACTTTCCAGTGTGTGTGGATTATTGTTTGTTTGATTTCTGCCTGTCTTTTCTATTAAAGATTTGGACTTTTGGACTATTAGTGGACCTCGTAGGTTTTTATTCTGTGCAATTAGTAATTGACTGGGTTTAATTTAGTGGCCTGGAAAACAGGCCCTAGGGATCTGGTCATTTTAACCCCCTAAGACCCGAAATCTTCCATGGCATGCATTTTTAATTTCTCTTTGATATTTGGCCAGATTGGAACCCAGATTGGAAATCTCAAAGCACCACTTCAATGCCAAATTAAACATTTCAACTCACAAGTAGTTATATAAAATACTGCATACAGCCTATAGGAATAACTTTAACAACTGGAAAGGAAAGTTTTTTGCAGCCCATGCTGCAGCTATAGCATTAGATTCTGGCATGTTATAACTGTTTTGAAAAGGAATTATTTCAAAATTAATAGCTGTCAATGTATTATTTACCTCGGGAAGTTGGGAAATGCTCACAAACTATTCCAAGAAAAGTTTCCAGGGTTTTCTGACTTTCATTGCTGACAATAGCATAGGCCACAGGGACTCCATGCCCATGATCATCTCTTACAACAAGTGTGAATAAGGGAAATGAATACTGGTTAACGCAGTGCGTGGTGTCAACAAATACTAACTGTTTTGCATAGTTCTCCATGTTTGATTTCATTACAGGTGTCTGCAAAACAATTAGGTCTTGGTCAGATGTGTATGGTTGATAGAAGAGATGTTTTCCATTAAGTAAGGTATGTACACTTTGACTGTCTCCACAGTTAATGTCACGTGGTGTGACAAAATGCCCTCTGTTGTGAAGATCTCTGTGTCTGTTAAGGAAAATGTTATAAAACACTTCTTCAGTAAAGACTCAGAGAAGAGAAACACACAGAACTTCTTGCTAGCAAGGGCAGCCTCCAGACAGAGAGACTCGCCCTGAGCACTGCCCCTGTCTTTATTTTATACTTCTGTGTGTGTGTGTGTGTGTGTGTGTGTGTGTGTGTGTGTGTGTGTGTCCTGCTGATCAAAGGGTCATATAACATGAAGGCACAAAAGGTACATCCTTGGTCACAAAGAGGGCAGTCTCCCCCTCACCCTAAATAACATGGTGAGGAAGTCCAGCAGTTCATCTATATGTAAAGAAGCACTTAAACTAAAACAGACATAGCTACGTTAATCCTACCGTAAAACAATAAAACAAGGTACGAACTCTCATGCTCCCAGGACGTGGGGGTGCATTCCTGGAGTGCACACCAAGCCTGCAGCCTGTTAGAGATCACACACAATTGATTATATGCCTCTAAGTATACATGGTTGAATATTTCCTAATACAAATAACTACATGCAGTATTCTATCATATGCAAACTTATATCACTAAAAGATTATACTGACTACTAAATACAATTTTCCATTGACAGTGTCCATGTTCTTTGGCCCATTTATGACATTCGGTTAGTATGATGGCTGGCTTAGTTCCAAGGGAAAGCAGTTCCTCAATCTTCCTCCTCAAATCACTGGAAATATTGTTGAAATGTGCGTCTTTTGGGTCCGAAGGATCATGCCCATCATGCTTATCATATGTATGCTGCAGGATGACTGTGTGGTCTTTCCAACATTTGAGTACTTTAAATGAAACATAGGCCTTACAGCCCACTGCTCTGTAGCTGTTTCGACTTTTTTTTCCAGCTCTGATGCAGTTGAATTTGTAATAGTCTCTTTTCCTGTCTTTACCTGAGGCCACATTTAAACATTTATAATGTCCATGAAGGGTTAATGAGTTCAATTTTTCTAACACAACACTGAATGGGTCCTCCTGGCATTGTGACACATGCACACAAAGTTGTGTATCTTTTCCAGTTCTTTTTTTTTTCGTCATTCAGAACACTTCTTCTAATTATATCGTCCATTTCTGGTGGAAAAATAACAAAGGTTGAATTAGTCAATATTCATTAATTCATTTTAACTTGTTTTGGGGTTTTTTGCAATACAATGTGGTTATTAAATATAATCTTAAATATATACAGTGGGGCAAAAAAGTATTTAGTCAGCCACCGATTGTGCAAGTTCCCCCACTTAAAATGATGACAGAGGTCAGTAATTTGCACCAGAGGTACACTTCAACTGTGAGAGACAGAATGTGAAAAAAAAATCCATGAATTCACATGGTAGGATTTGTAAAGAATTTATTCGTAAATTAGGGTGGAAAATAAGTATTTGGTCACCTCAAACAAGGAAAATCTCTGGCTCTCACAGACCTGTAACGTCTTCTGTACGAAGCTTTTCTGTCCCCCACTCATTACCTGTATGAATGGCACCTGTTTGAACTCATCATCTGTATAAAAGACACCTGTCCACAGCCTCAAACAGTCAGACTCCAAACGCCGCCATGGCCAAGACCAAAGAGCTTTCGAAGGACACCAGGAAAAGTATTGTAGACCTGCACCAGACTGGGAAGAGTGAATCTACAATAGGCAAGCAGCTTGGTGTGAAAAAATCAACTGTGGGAGCAATCATCAGAAAATGGAAGACATACAAGACCACTGATAATCTCCCTCGATCTGGGGCTCCACGCAAGATCTCATCCCGTGGGGTCAAAATGATCATGAGAACGGTGAGCAAAGATCCCAGAACCACACGGGGGGACCTGGTGAATGACCTGCAGAGAGCTGGGACCAAAGTAACAAAGGTCACCATCAGTAACACACTACAACGGCAGGGAATCAAATCCCGCAGTGCCAGACGTGTTCCGCTGCTGAAGCCAGTGCATGTCCAGGCCCGTCTGAAGTTTGCCAGAGAGCACATGGATGATACAGCAGAGGATTGGGAGAATGTCATGTGGTCAGATGAAACCAAAGTAGAACTTTTTGGTATAAACTCAACTCGTCGTGTTTGGAGGAAGACGAATACTGAGTTGCATCCCAAGAAAACCATACCTACTGTGAAGCATGGGGGTGGAAACATCATGCTATGGGGCTGTTTTTCTGCCAAGGGGACAGGACGACTGATCCGTGTTAAGGACAGAATGAATGGGGCCATGTCTCGTGAGATTTTGAGCCAAAACCTCCTTCCATCAGTGAGAACTTTGAAGATGAAACGAGGCTGGGTCTTCCAACATGACAATGATCCAAAACACACCGCCCGGGCAACAAAGGAGTGGCTCCGTAAGAAGCATTTGAAAGTCCTGGAGTGGCCTAGCCAGTCTCCAGACCTCAACCCCATAGAAAATCTGTGGCGGGAGTTGAAAGTCCGTGTTGCTCGGCGACAGCCCCAAAACATCACTGCTCTCGAGAAGATCTGCATGGAGGAATGGGCCAAAATACCAGCTACTGTGTGTGCAAACCTGGTAAAGACCTATAGTAAACGTTTGACCTCTGTTATTGCCAACAAAGGTTATGTTACAAAGTATTGAGTTGTATTTTTGTTATTGACCAAATACTTATTTTCCACCCTGATTTACGAATAAATTCTTTACAAATCCTACCATGTGGATTCATGGATTTTTTTTTTCACATTCTGTCTCTCACAGTTGAAGTGTACCTCTGGTGCAAATTACTGACCTCTGTCATCATTTTAGGTGGGGGAACTTGCACAATCGGTGGCTGACTAAATACTTTTTTGCCCCACTGTATATATACAATATAAAACAAACAGGGACTAAAAGAAGCTAAACTTTCATATGGTATGTCTCTGGCAACTTTAACATGATGTCCCAGGGACAACATTTACATCATTGTGAAGTTTGCGGACGACACTACAGTGGTGGGTCTTATCACCAACGGTGATGAGACGGCTTACAGGGAGGAGGTCAGCGCCCTGACCCACTGGTGTCAAGACAACCATCTCACCCTCAACGTCGCAAAGACAAAGGAGTTGATAGTGGACTTCCGGAGGTGCAGAGAAGTACACACCCCCATCACCATCAACGGCGCTGCTGTGGAGAGAGTGAGCAGCTTCCGGTTCCTTGGAGTACATCTGGCTGAGGATCTTACGTGGTCAGTACACACAAACAAAACAGTGAAGAAGGCGCAGCAGCGCCTCTTCTTTCTCAGGAGACTGAAAAGATTCGGCATGAGCCCCCGCATCCTCAGGACCTTCTATCACTGTGCCATTGAGAGCATCCTCACTGGATGCATCACCACCTGGTATGGCAACAGCACCGCCTACAACCGCAAAGCTCTCCAGCGAGTAGTGCGGTGCTCTGAACGGATAATTGGAGGTGAGCTTCCCTCCCTCCAAGACATCTACAGGAAGCGCTGCCTGAGGAAAGCGGGGAGGATCATCAAGGACTCCAGTCACCCCAGCCATAAACTGTTCAGACTGCTTCCATCAGGAAGGAGGTTCTGCAGCATCCGGTCCCGTACCAGCAGACTGAGAGACAGCTTTTTCCATCAGGCCATCAGACTGCTGAACACGTCATAGACACCTCAGCTTCACTACTGGAACTTCAACATTATGCACTCCACACTGTATATAAATGCCACTTGTTTTGCACATATTCAACTCTGTATATTTTATATATTTTATTATTATTATTATTATTTTTTTTTTTTTTTTTTTTACTATTTAATTTGTAAAAATGTGTATACACACACACACACACACACACACACACACACACACACGTAGGAAAATATTTAGTATACACATCCAGAAATGCATACACTATTATATATTGTACATATATTTATTAGTTTCAGGTTGGCCATTCTTGTATTTTGCTCGTTTGTGCTGTTGTGTTTGCACATCTCTGTTGCTTGTGGGGCTCGCACACAAGAATTTCACTCGCATGTGCTGTGCCAGTGTGCCTGCACATGTGATGTGACAATAAAAAGTGATTTGATTTGATTTGATTTGATGTCCCTGGGACAACATTTACACGATGTCCCAGGACAAATTTGTAAATTTCTGGATGTTGAGATAAATCTCTCTCTGTTTTTGTCCGGCGTCTGGACTTTTCTTTTCTCACCACTGCTCGTCAGCAGGAATGAGTTTTAATTTCACTTGCTTGATTACCCATCTTATTTATGTATTTACTTATTTTTGTTTATTAAGTAATATATACACGATACAGCTGCTATCACCTTCGCTGGTATTAGAGACGAGAGTGGTTGCTCACACGCCCTTCTACTTTCGGACTATTTCCAAAAGCGGTGTGAACTTTACGAGACGGAACTCGACCGTTCTCTCAACTCACCAGCACGTCAGTGAATAGCAGTAAAAGAAAAACACAGTAGGAGCAGCTCAGTCTCTTATTGGACCGTGAAAATTCAGCTTGCTCCGTTAATTAAAACAATACACACACATTCACATTCACACCTATTCGCGCGATCGGAACCCTTATCATAAGGGGAGCTGCCAGTCTTTCTGTAGACGAGCTACTTATTCCCTAGACCCTGTCTAGACCCAGCTGGGGGAGCTACCCAGAGCTCCAAACCTAACCCACAGAAGTGGGGAGCTTCCAGTCGACGAGCTCCAAGCTACCAGCCGACGAGCTACTTTAAACCCACAGAGGTGGGGAGCTTCCAGTCGTGACGAGCTACTTTCGCTATTTTAAATTCCCTGAATTTAAAATACGCTTTTACGCAAGATTGTGTCAGTGTGTCTGTATCTACCTGGTCGGTGTCGCCGGGTCTGGTCCACCTCGATCGGGCCCCACCACCGTGGGTCGCTTTCTAAGACGTTGGCCAAGACCCGAATTTAACGCTCTTGGTCTTTTTCCACACACCTGGTGTGTGGGCTGTCGACAGGCGAACAACGTGGACTGGTCACGGAGATGGGACACGATGGAGGTGCTCCGGCTCCGAAGGACCAAGAAATGTTGGGGGAAAACTCTGTAAAAAACCCAGGAGAAATAAAGACACAATGAGACAAAGTTACTTTCTTTATCAAACGTGTACACGGGTGAGCTGCTAAGAACAACTCACACCATGCACAGTGGCTTGGTAATTTTTATAGGCACAGAGCACAGAGACAGTGAGAACAGGATAACAAATAATAAACAGATAAAATAAAACAACTCCATATATGGTGCTAGTCTCGTCAGCAGAGAGCTAGGGAAGATAAAACAATCTAAAACAATATGTCCCAGAAACAAGATGTGTTTGCTGGGAAAGTCTAAAAAGATAATTCTAAACTAATCTAACCATAGGCAGAGGGCAGACAAAAGGCATCTTTGTACATTTAAAAGAAGGTAAAGAAACATAGAATCATTTTTCCTGTAACATTCCCTCCTGTTTTAACTTATTTTAAATGTATACAACAATTGTCTATGAAGGTTATTTATTAAGTATCTTAAGCAATTTTTTAATTTTCAAAATGTCAGCATAGCAGAAATGGAAGTCATTTGGTCTAAAGAATAAAACAAAAGAAAATAATAAAAAGAAAAACATAGTAAATGAAAATCATAGTAAATGAAATAACAAGTGGAATAAACAAGAAAAAATAATAAAACTAAAACTACAAAAAATAAAGGATAAAAACCTTATATTTTAAAACGAAAACTACAAAAAATAAAAGGATGAAAACTAAAATGAAAACTTTGTATTTAAAAATGATGAAAACCTAATATGTAAAATGAAAACTTTAAAAAATACAAGGATGAAAACCTTATATTTAAAATGATGCAAACCTTAAATTGAAAACTTTATATGTAAAATGATGAAAACTTCATATTTAAAATGAAAACTTCAAAAAATAAAAGGATGAGAACTTTATATTTAAAATGAAAAACTTTATGTTTAAAACTGAAAACTTCAAAAAATAAAAGGATGAAAACCTGCATAACCTACTAATGTTTTAATCAGTGCGTGATCACTTGACAAGTCATTTTTAATCACCACGTCATTCATTAGCAGTTATTACAAGTTCTCCTCTAACAGAATTGCAACGGGATGTTGTTCTTCTTGAGGCACGGCAACATAAGCAGTCATTGTAGTTGTTATCATCTTTGAAATCATTACTCTTAGGCATGGCAACACACACAACACTAATATGAGCAGTGCTATCATGATGAGACCTAGAAGGAAAAACGGCTTTGCTACAGCAGCCAGCCATGAACCGCCGAACAGCCAGTCCAGCCAGTCTAGCCAGCCTTGTGCTGCAGCTGCTCCAGGTGTGTGGTCAGTGACATATTTTTGCAGAATGGACAAATTCTGCAAAGCTTCATAAATGTCTCCTCCAGCTTCATATCCATCAGGGATAAAAGTGCAACATGTTTCCCCGATCAGCTTGCAAACTCCTCCTTGTGATGCTGTTAGCAGGTCTAGTGTCAGTCTGTTCTGCAGCACCATCGTTCTGATGGCCTTCTGTTCTCCTGCTAAGGCGGTTCCCAGGGTCTTTGTCAAAGTTGATGCGTCGTAGCAGAGCATATCGGTTGATCTCCACATGATCCCGCACCTCGGCAGCTCCAATGCCGGGGATCAAGCTCTGTAAGAATTTCACTCCTCCTCAGATGCGAAACTCTGGTTCCTTTACTGCTTGGTGCCGTCCGTGCACATCCTGTCTGGTACTGAGTCTTTGTTTGTAGTGGCATCCGGTAGATAGGTGAGTAGGCAGCTCCCCCACTGCCCGCGATCCATTGTTCATCACACATACTGGCAGTTGCGCTGCGTTCAGCTTGTTCAGTAGAATTACATCAGGCAGTGGGTCTGAGACTTGGGTTCAGGTCAGTAGGTAGGTCTGTCCGGAACAGTTCACATTTGTGGGTGATGATGACCTCCAGGTTGCTTTTGCTGGGATGCTGTAGTTGGCCTTGGACCAAAGAGTACCGTAGCCTGGATGTGTTGCCAGGCCCAACAGACACCAACTGCGATCTTCAGGTATGCTGTACGGCCACAGGCCAGACGTCTGCGAGGATAGGGGCATATGGGTACATGCATAGCAGTCAGTTTTATTATTCCAGTGAGCTGTAGTGTTCATAAACTGCCACCAAAAGTTAGTGGCGTAGCCATGGGGAAACTTGGTGTACTGTCCTTTGTCATACAGTGTCTGCCTTTTCTTCATATTGCGTGACTTGTTGTCCCTCACGGAAGCAAAGGTGAGGAGCCCGGCCATGGTCAGGGCCGCTGCAGTTGTTAAGAGCCACCACCTCATGACGACGGGACACACCCTCCTGTCGCGAGTAGACCCCCCGGCCAGGAAAGCTGACCCCTCCACCGGGCGAGATCACAACAAGTGGGCAAGCCTGCCGTCAGCTGTGTTTAGATGGCTTCACTGACTCGCCTGCAGTGACTCTGATGGATCCAAGATGGTCGTTCCGCAATTTTGCAAGCGGTCGGTGTAGTGAGGAGGACTTGGTATGGCCCCTCCCACCTGGGTGTGCTCCAGTTTTTCCTTTGGAGCACTTTGATCAGAACCCAGTCACCGGGCTTTAGTCTGCAAGACACTGGAGAAACATCATCAGGTTGTTGATTATGTACAATGATCTCTTTGTTTTCTAACAGCTTAGACATCCATTCTGCTAATGTGTTTTCTCTGATTGCTTTGTCTATTGGTTGACTGGTGATGGGCAGTGGGAACGGCCTGCCATGAATGATTTCAAATGGAGTTAGTTTATGGGAGCCTTGCGTTAAGCGCATCCACATTTTCACTAAACCCAAACATTCAGGCCACGGCCTTCCTGTTTCTGCCATGCATTTCCTGAGCCTTTGTTTTATAGTGCCGTTAGTTCTCTCTACAAGGCCTGCGCTCTGAGGATGATACGCACAGTGGTGTTTTATGCTGAAACCGAGCGCTTCAGAGACCTTAGTGATGACATCATTTACAAAATGAGTGCCGTTGTCTGATCGTATCAAAGCTGGAATGCCATATGTGGGTATGAAGTGATTGCACAGGCATTTTGCTACTGAAATTGCATCTGCCTTTTTCACTGGATAGATTTCCGGCCACTTTGAGAACACATCTATAACCACTAGGGCGTATTTCGACCCTTGACATTCGCTTAGCTCAATAAAATCCATATGAATTGTGTGGAAAGGGTGAGGCGGAGTTGGAAAACGGCCTCTTTTTGGTCGCAGGTTACCCTGAGCATTATATTTTTGACACGTCATGCACGTTCTGACAAATTGTTTTGCTGAAGTTTCAAAATTTACAGTGTAGAAATGAGAGTTGACAATACAGGTCATTCCCCCCGATGACAAATGCGTACAGCCATGAGTCACTAATGCCGCCATCTTGTGGAGCGATTTTGGCAACACTGGCTTGCCATAACACATCATTAAATCGTTTGTCAGAACTGCACCGTGTTTTAGCCATTTTGCCTGCTCTGCTGTGCTTGCTGCTTTTTGTTCACTTTGCAACACATCCAGTGGAATCTGATGTGTGTTTACTGCCATCAATGTGATGTTTGTCTTTTGTGCCGCCTGTTTTGCTGCTCTGTCAGCAAAGTTATTGCCTGTAGCAATGAAAGAGGCGTTGTAAGAGGTTGGCATGCTGAACTGGTTTTCCGGTTGGTGTAATCATTCCTCTGGTTTTCCAGATTTTTTGCAAAATGATGCACAGCAGAGAAAACATACTGGCTGTCTATATAAATGGTTATTTGTTTATCTTTGTGTATTTCACATGCGCAAATCACAGCTGACAGCTCAGCGCTCTGTGCAGAATATGAAGAAGAAAGTGGTTTTGCTTCTATTATTTTACTATCTGTGGTTACTGCGTAACCTACACAATTTCGGCCTGTGCTGTAAGGTCAAATGCTGTTCTCCTAGCTTCCACACTTGCTGATCATAAGGTGGATCTGGGCCTGGAGTTTGTTTAAATCTCAGAATGTTGTGATACTCGGTCGGTTTCTGGAAAGTGGATGTGGCGGGTGTCATTTAGCATGCACTCAGGTGTAATACCAGAAAAGAATGGCATGACTGCTATCTTAAGTTTTGTCAGAGCGTCTCTACCTAGCAAATTTACTGGACACGACGGGTCATATATGCATTTAATAAAGCACCTGCGGCCACTTGCTGTATGTACTAGTTCTAAAGGGGCAGTTAATTGTTGTACAGTTGTGTGGCCTGAAGCTGACTTTACAACTAATTTGTCCTTTGAAAACTGTCAGTTTAAGTGGCTGCCTCAAAACTGTTTTGCATTATTTCTCTGTGGCCTACTCCTACAATCTCGTGTGAAGTGACCTTCCTCTCCACGGTTCTAGCAGGCGTTGTCTCTATGTTATCTGCTGTTTCTGCGTGGCTGTCTGCAGCCTTGGTGTTTGTGACTTTGCTCGCCTCTCTGTTCCTGATAGCCACCTGCGAATTAGTGTTTTAGTCTGTTGTCAACACGTCAGCCTTATTTCTAAGTTACAGAATGCTTCTTCTCCTTTTTTTTTTTTTTTTTTTTTTTTTGGTTTGGGAGAATAGATGCAACTCTACATTTTCACTTAAGGCATTTTTAGATAATTTCTAGTTCTTCAAACAATTCATGGATCTCACACATTTCAAACTTTCAAGTTAGGGTTGTTTCCCATTTATACAAATATATATATATTTAACTTTGCATTGCTCACAGCTCATAGCTCACAGCTCTAAACCTAGGCATTTTTCAATCATATGCCTAATCACTATGTGTCACTGTGATTCTCAAGTATTGTCACAAGTTCGTTTAAAGTCGTTTCCAAAACCAACAAAATAATCAAACAAAAACAAAAAACATAAACGTGTCAGGACACAAAAGAAAAAGAAAAATGCTGCCACCCGAACAAGGCAGAAGTCTGCATATGTTGGCTTTTAATAGCATGCAGCTTGTAACATGGTAGACTAATGTGCCTGTGTTAATTCAGCTCCATATTATTGTGTGAAGTTGCACTGGGTTGGGAGTGGTTTTGTGTGTGTCACATTTTTGGTGAGCCAATGGCTGGAATGGGGTTGGACTAATTAGAGGCAGGTGTACTTGATTGCACTGATACACTGGTCTACTTATAGCCCACACTACAAACACTGCTGTGTTGTTTTGTCTCTCTGTGCAGGTATGTAATGTGATGAAATCAGATATGTTTGGGATGGATGGGTTTTGCCCTATGAATTTTATATTAAGTGTGTCGTTTTGTCTCTCTGTGCAGGCCAGGGCCTATTATATGCCACAGCCTAAAGGCAGCAGAGTTGCAGAGGCTTGAGTGACCACTGACTATATGCTTGCAGGGTGGTGGGTCTCCAAGGACAACTTCTAACCCTGTTAAAGGCAACATGTGGAGTGCAACTTGGCTGTGTGGCATAGCTGGCTCTGGCCTTGGGACTGTGTGTTTTTATACAATTCTTAAGTGGGACACTGGATTGTTTTATCTTTTATCTCTTGATATATTTTTTGTCAATAAATTATCTTTTAGAATTTTATTGACTGTCATCTTTTTGCCCATGACTGAAACGGTTGGTCAGACCTAGAGTCTTTCTTTGGGTGTGTTACAGCAGCTTCTGCTCTAAAAGAAACAAATAAATAAAAAGAAAAGAAAATGTGTAACATGCTCATCAGCTTAGCAGTGTCTACATATTTAATTCAGCTTCTCAATCCTGTAGTTTTAGCTGTTGTCTACAGGGTTTTGCTTATTGGTTGTTATTATAGGTGTGCTCTATATCTCAGCAATGTGTCATTCTAGGATGATAGGTTTCAAGCTGGTCAAGTGCCTCTATGCACTTCATTAGTTTAGTTATTCTCTGTATTGTCTTCATCTCACATGTCATTACACTGAGTTTTAGCAAACCTTAAGCTTGATGCAGACTACTGCTTAACAATTATCCACCTCACATCATAACCGATTAAGGTGCCTCTTCATATTAATATTATGTCATTGTTAATATTATCCTCTTTGTCTTATATGACAGCAATAGCATATTATAATATTTTATCAGTGTGTACCACTATACTACTCCTGAGCCAATTTGTTAGTTAGGATCATCTTATTCAGCAAACAGATAATTTAGAATTCATCCAATCTGCGGTCACATTTGTTCTCTCTGTTGCATGGCGGACCAGGCAGTTCTATTATAATATATTATTTATATTTTATTTTGTATCCATCAAGGGCTTCAGATGACCTGCAGAATCATCCTTTTCCCAGGGTGGAGACAGTTACCTTTTCACACACTGTCCTTGGCTGAACAATGACACAGCCTTAATATACCTTATTTATTTTATTAAAATATTTTCGTGTGAATTATTTGCTTTATATTCATTTTATACATGCTGGGCATGGTCATCATGCCAACTGTGTTTCATTGTTAATATCACTTTACAGGTTGTTATCCTTGCTATTATTAATTTCAAATACTCTAAAGATAATTTCTACTGTAACTTTCCCTTTGTTCATCTTTATTTCGTACTTTTTATATTTATATCTACTCAGTGGGGTCTGTTTTCAACCCTTTTAAACTACTACAAAACTACTGTGATCTCTAGTTTTCACTTAATAAGGGATTATTATGTTCTTCCTGATATGGGTGTTGCTGCAGATGCGGCTGCAGGAGTGAGTGATGGTTTACTAAAAGGATTGTGGGGACTGCACAGTGTCTCGTCTTCTGGTTTTACTAAACTGGCAGTTGAGTTCTGTTCTTCTGACTGTTTATATTTTGTTTTCTTAAATCTCTCAGTTTACAGACACTGTTTTTGTCCGGCGTCTGGACTTTTCTTTTCTCACCACTGCTCGTCAGCAGGAATGAGTTTTAATTTCACTTGCTTGATTACCCATCTTATTTATGTATTTACTTATTTTTGTTTATTAAGTAATATATACACGATACAGCTGCTATCACCTTCGCTGGTATTAGAGACGAGAGTGGTTGCTCACACGCCCTTCTACTTTCGGACTATTTCCAAAAGCGGTGTGAACTTTACGAGACGGAACTCGACCATTCTCTCAACTCACCAGCACGTCAGTGAATAGCAGTAAAAGAAAAACACAGTAGGAGCAGCTCAGTCTCTTATTGGACCGTGAAAATTCAGCTTGCTCCGTTAATTAAAACAATACACACACACACATTCACATTCACACTTATTCGCGCGATCGGAACCCTTATCATAAGGGGAGCTGCCAGTCTTTCTGTAGACGAGCTACTTATTCCCTTGACCCAGCTGGGGGAGCTACCCAGAGCTCCAAACCTAACCCACAGAAGTGGGGAGCTTCCAGTCGACGAGCTCCAAGCTACCAGCCGACGAGCTACTTTAAACCCACAGAGGTGGGGAGCTTCCAGTCGCGACGAGCTACTTTCGCTATTTTAAATTCCCTGAATTTAAAATACGCTTTTACGCAAGATTGTGTCAGTGTGTCTGTATCTACCTGGTCGGTGTCGCCGGGTCTGGTCCACCTCGATCGGGCCCCACCACCGTGGGTCGCTTTCTAGAACATTGGCCAAGACTCGAATTTAACGCCCTTGGTCTTTGACCACACACCTAGTGTGTGGGCTGTCGACAGACGGACAACGTGGACTGGTCACGGAGATGGGACACGATGGAGGTGATCCGGCTGTCGAAGGACCAAGAAATGTCGGGGGAAAACTCTGTAAAAAACCCAGGAGAAATAAAGACACAATGAGACAAAGTTACTTTCTTTATCAAACGTGTACACGGGTGAGCTGCTAAGAACAACTCACACCATGCACAGTGGCTTGGTAATTTTTATAGGCACAGAGCACAGAGACAGTGAGAACAGGATAACAAATAATAAACAGATAAAATAAAACAACTCCATATATGGTGCTAGTCTCGTCAGCAGAGAGCTAGGGAAGATAAAACAATCTAAAACAATATGTCCCAGAAACAAGATGTGTTTGCTGGGAAAGTCTAAAAAGATAATTCTAAACTAATCTAACCACAGGCAGAGGGCAGACAAAAGGCATCTTTGTACATTTAAAAGAAGGTAAAGAAACATAGAATCATTTTTCCTGTAACACCCCCAAAAAGGTATGTACAAAACGAAGGAGAACAATGCCGGTCCGTACAAAGACAGACTTAATGAAAAGTCAAAGAAAAGATACGAGGAAAAAAAAAAAATCAAACCAGTGAAAGTGTTAGACCCTTACGAGCACACAGAGTGGACAAAATACGTTAGTGTGCTGCCCAACTTTCACCACGCTCATATTTATAATTATACGGTTCTTGGAGTGAGTGCACACACTCGTGAAGTTTAGTAACTTCAGGTCACTGCAACAAGCCCAGGTACTGTTTACCGACGGATGGGTACAGGACCTTGAAATGCACCGTGTAGAAAGTAAAGACCATCGTAAGTATCATAAGTTTACCAGTCTCACAAATCGTCTTCATAAATACACATTCGTTAACCGTTTATTAATAGGACCTTTGAGCTCAATGGTAATTAATTAGTAGAAATAATTTCTGGTACCCATCACAGAAATGTAGCAGTGACAATAATATTGTATGCTGTAATTGTACTGGGCAATTAGTGATACAAAAAAAACCTGTTTTATCCTGTGAATAAAAGTATGTTTTTGTCAGTGTACCATAATAACAGAAGCAAAACACAATATTGTGTCAGGACAATTCACTATTTATGCACAATAAATAAAGGAGCATAGCGCGACAATTTCTGTTCAGCGCCAGACTTGCTTGTAACCTATATCACCAATTATGTTAAGAAAAATGATGCATTAACTACAACAGCAGACTGACCTTTGTGTAAATGCTTGGAGCAGACTAACCTGTGAGCTGCAGTGTTCTGGGATGTTATCTTTGAATGGCTGCAATCCAGTCGCCTCTTTGTTACTTCGGAAACATGGCTCGAACAATTTCTCTTCAACGACGTAATCCGATAACAACCGATCTCTTTACCCGTCGGCTTTCCGTGGCTGTCATGCGACCAGCTATTGCAGTTAATAATACAACAGCTTCTTGACATTTTTGTGTTTCTTTTTATCACTGTGTAACTGAGTCCAATTGAAAGCCTGCGTGCGCTAACTCTTACCACGAGTTCCCAGTATTGTTTGCGGTTTTACCCCTGAATGACGTCACATTTTCAATCTCTATTGCCACATGGGGTGAAGAACTACATAAACTGTGTCTCTCCTTATCCGCCTGTGTGATTCGGAACTAAGATTGAGCAGCTCAGTAACCGTCTCTGCCGGTATAAGAACTATAACTTTCTCTCCAGTTACACAACTGCAGAGTACATAGACTCTCTTCAGAGTTTTGAAATAAGAGACAGCGATGTGTTCCTCGTGTCTTATCCAAAATCAGGTCAGTGAGAAATCTCTGTAGCATCCCATTATTTTGCAGTTTTATTCTGTCCAGAGTGATCCACTGGTCAGATATGATATCCAATACATTTTTCCTCAAAAGGCACCATATGGGCTCAGCAGATCATCACTTCAATCTATGAGTTGGATGGGCATGTGAATGAATATTTTACCAACTCACAGAAGATGCCATGGCTGGAGTTCACATGGGGTGCATACACTCGTCGCCCCAAAATTATATTGATTTTGAACCATTAATAATTAAAGTTAAAGACAATGATAAGTATGAATACCAGTGTCTCAGTTATTTTGAGTACTTTCTATGAGATATATTGAGTAGATTTAAATAATGCACCCTGTGTTTCAAATACAGAATTTTTTCTTTTAAATAAACTTGAACAAAAGAGCTCAGTTCAACTCAAACTGGTGTTGAAAATTTAAGCATTCTTTTCAGTATTTTCAACTCAAGATAACACGTTTGTGATTTTCAAAGATTTAATCAAGGTCATCTAACTTAGAATTATAATGATATTTACTAAGCCCCTGAATAATTTTTTAGGGTGTATGTAAATTTCTACAGAAGACGTATTTTCATAATACTGATGGTGCAATACAATTTATGTTAAGCTGTCGTTACTTTTGTACAAGGTGAAGTGTTTGCTATGTGCCAGGGAGCTGGGATATAACAACAACACCTCATCCATGCTTAGGCACTACAGAGCTTTGCATGAGAATAAGGGGAACACCGATTGTGGAGCAAGACCAGGTGAGCCATCAAATGCCATGATAATATAGCATGCAGTAATGTTACTAAATGATATAACAATACTATACAGCTGTTATAAGTTACGTGTGTGATATTTATATTTGTGCTTTGTCTTTATTGTCTTTCCTCAGGAGAACAATCTTCAATAGATGAAGACCTGGTTAGCATGGTGATTGAGGACTCCTAGCCATTTAGCATTGTGGAGGACAAAGGATTCAAAAGATTTGTTAAATCATTAAATCTGAGCTATGTTCTCCCCACTAAAAAGGCCATAAAAGCAGTGAAAATTTAGTTTTTACTGAATAAAATATGGGCAGGACTTACGCCTCAGTGTGTAGCTGTCCATACCTCAACGTTACAAAAGCACAACCACTGTCCACACCCCAACCACACCTCACAGTAAATGATCATTTCCATTTTAAACCTTTCCAAATAATCATTTTCCATACTGCCAGTATAAATATACACAGTATACTGCCATCACTACAATATACATGTTTTACACACTCCTTTTGTTGTTGACATTTACAGGCTGTGTGCAAAAGGCCACGCTCTTCAAATTCATGCCAATATTTTTACGTCCAGTAGATGTCCTACTAGTGCAAATGAAGCTTCAAGAAGCTTTGTGCTGGGGTGAACCAATTTGATGAAAAGCTTCAGTGCTTCATGAAGCTTCATCTGCCCATCACTAGTTAACAATATGTAAGAAGAAAGTATATTCCCCACTATTGAGATTAAGGCCACGCCATGTGTCGCAAAGTAAATAATCGCTCAAATACTGTGTAACTATATTTGTGGGATTGCCAGTTACGCTGAGTTCCAGCTGTACTGAGCCTGTCTTTCTTTATTCAGTCCAAAGTTGAGGTCTCCCCCAACAATAAGTGAGCAATCTAGGTGATCAGAGGGTGCCAAAAAAACAAAAAATACCAAACTACACACAGAAGAATGAGGGGTCATCAATATTTGGGCGCCCCACACACACACACACACACACACACACACACACACACTAAAATGTGTTGTGTCAAGTCAAACATTAACTAAAATTCTACCCACACTCCCCCCAGTCCTGCCTACTCAGAATTTAGCCTGACCTATAGCTTCTGGAGCATACCAGGCTCGAGGCCACATTAAAGGCAAATCATCAAGTGCCAAAGGCACCGAAAAGCCTACCCCCAACAGAATTCATCCCCACCCGGGTTTGCTCCAAAAATAACAAAGACAAAACAAAAAACGAGTGTCCGAAGGAAGAGCAAATGCTCAGCTAGACACTCCCCTGTGCTAGCTGGGGAGAGCAGCAGCAGCTAGTCAAACGACCCTCACACAACACACAAACACCTGTTCACACTTGTAATCAATTCAATTCCTTTCATTCATTCCAATCCCAGACGAGCCACCACTTTGTTACGTCCCCACATAAAAGCTAGGCGATGAGGGTGGGGGACAGTAACAGTTTGATCCGGGTGAAATGAAAAGAACGCCAGGCAGAGGTATGTCACACAAAACAAATCTTTATTATAATCAAATACCTCAATCACATAAATGGTAACAACAAAAAGAGACAGCACCGCTGCTTTAATGATAAATCAGACAGGTCAACCCAAAGAGATAGTGACCACTTCAACAAAGGAAAACAACAAGGCTTCAACAGAAAAAGACAGCAATGCTGCTATTAACAATAACCAGGCAGGCTAAACAAAATAATGGAGGCCGCCATTACTTAAGGGAAACCACCGCTCGGTTAAAAACTACTCACAAAGAGCCACACACGGTGGGGCTGATCACACGCAGCAGGCCGTTTCCATACCTAAACCAGTATCACACACTCACCGGCAGCCTCTCCCACCCCACCACACTGCTCTTCTCCAGCTTATCACCTCTGAGGGTAATTGGTGGTAACGAGGGCAGATGAGCAGTAGGTGTGTCCTAAAGGAGAAGGCAGGGGCAGAGAGAGACAAGGGGAGGGGCAAGAAAGAAGGAGGAGAGGGAAAAGACAACACCACGCCCACACACTCCCACAGCCTCACAGGATGTAACAATAACTTTTTGTTAAGTATAGATAATTTGAGGATTAGAAATCTACCCTCTGTATCTGTGACCTCTGTGTAGTGTCTTCTCTGGTCTGCATTCACAACAAAAAGGCAATGGTTAGAATGCTCTCTTTTTAATGTCGTGGGCAATCAGCACAAAATCTCGCAGGAATCCTCCATTATTCTGAGGATTACCCAGAATCCCTTGCCCTTTGTGAATATTGCAGGGTCACTTTTTCGACAGTAGGTGGCGCCAATGTCCCATTTAGCGGGATTTAACTTCAACTCTATTTAACTATGTTACACACACCCCCCTTAAATCCTGCTAAATTGGGGCATGACAACAGAAAAACAGAAACTTCCAATGCATAAAACATAACAGTGTGACCGTGGGAGCACAAGATAGTTCAAGTCAGTTAAAAAAACTTTCCATATGGAATAAGGCAAGCAAGAGAGCGGCCAATTCCCCTGCCAACCCAGATATGAAAGATGCCGTATACACCTCCCATGATGTGAACATTGCTCCACGCAGGTATTACCCAAAACGTTCTGAGTAACAGCACATTTGCAAAACGGCTAGTAATCTATCCTGAAAACATATTTCGCACAAATGAAAACAAGGAGTCAACTGTCGACACTGAATCATCAACCTGTTGTTCATTGATCTCACAAATGAGACGTGTTGGAGGTTTCACAGGTCTACCTGATCTAGTACAAAGAGGTGGTGGCTGTGTACGCACTACACGGTCCCCTGTACTCAGTCGTGTGTCAGTCACAAGCTCAGGGGAAAGGACATGTGGAGCATCTCCCGCCAGAAGCTGCGAGGAGGCACTCCGGGACACAACAGATTCAATAGAGGGGGCAGGGGAGGGCAACCGGGAAACCAACGGGTCACACCCAGCAGGCGGGGCCACAGTCGATTCTGCCTCAGAGGTTGGGACGCTGAAAGCCGCACCAAGAGAACAACCAGGTTGACCAACCGCAGAGTCCCTGTCACTTGCTTGGTCCATCTGCATGAGCCAGCGAACCGTCTTCGTCTCACCATCCTGCACATCACCTGGAAGTTCTGGTTCACCTTGTCCACTATCCGCAACCGAGGGGCAGGTTGACACTGGTATGCACTCGTTTCCTGCAGGAATGAAACTCACAGGAAGTAGTAGGTTTCGGTGAACAACTTTTTCCCTGAGAGTCACAGGGTCTCTGATGTGGTACACATTGATGTCAGGTTTCACAGACGCCACCTCAAAAACTGTGGATTCCCATTTGTCAGCGATCTTCCTCTTTCCTCTCTCACCACGATTAGCAAGCAAGACTCTGTCACCGACTGAGAGGGGCGCACCCTTAGCCTTGCGGTCATAATTCCTCGCCTGGCGAGCCTGGGCAATACGGCTGTTCTGCCTGGCAATGCGGGCAGCCTCAGACAGGTCACGCTTCAAATGGGCGACAAATTCACCGTGGTCAACAACGGCACCATCAGGGAGAACATGCTGGAAAACAACATCAACAGGCAGACGAGGAATTCTCCCAAATACGAGAAAAAAAGGTGCGAAACCTGTTGTTTCATGTTCAGTGCAATTGTAGCAGAACGTCAACATCTGAAGCATTTGCGGCCACCTGGCTTTGGATTGAGGGGGCAAAGCCCGTATCATATTTCCCAAGGTCCTGTTGTATCGCTCGACAATACCATTCCCCATTGGGTGGTAAGGAGTGGTGTGTGATTTCTGGATGCCAGCCATGTCCAGGAGCTCCTTAATGAGTTGACTCTCAAAGTTGGCTCCTTGATCAGAGTGTATACGTCTGGGAAAGCCGTACACACAGAAAAAGTCATTCCACAGGCGGCGAGCAACCTGCTTGGCAGACTGATTCTTACAAGGGAATGCATGCGCTAATTTGGAAAAATGGTCTGTAACAACCAAAACATCAACGCACTTCTTGTCAGTCTGTTCAGCAGTCCAGAAGTCGATGCAGACTAGCTCCATCGGTTCAGTGGTACAAATGCTCTCCAGTGTGGCACGGTCATTCGGCTCTGGGGTTTTCCCAACCACACAACGAAAACAGCCTTTCACATGATTGATGATGTCACGCTCCATCCCTGTCCAAAAGAATCTCTGCCTTGCAAGAGACAGGGTGCGGACTTGGCCCTGATGACCCGCCGTATCATGGATGCCTCGGAGAACTTCAGTCTTCAGAGTGTCTGGGACAACAAACTGGTAAATCGTCACGTTCATGTTCCTGTCTTTCTTCACCTTATACAACATACCATCTTTAATCAAGAGTCTGGACCAATGTCTGAGTAATTTCATTACACCACGGGACTCGCTAGCACGTTCATGCCTGGTGGGCCTCTTGTGACGCCGGACATAAAAGAAAACTCTGCCCAAAACCTCATCTTGTTCCTGCAGGTTAGCGAGTTCACTTCTCGGCGTACAGGCTGGACGGGCAATAGTTGGGACCTGAGGGATATCAGATCCCACACCCCTCACATGGCTGATACCACCAGTGTCATGTGCAGCCAACACAGCAGAAACATCCTGTGACGAGAGAGAACCTTGAGGGTTAGCTAGGATAGTTGTAGCTCCTTCCTCAGACTGATCCACAACCAACTGGCAGTTTGCAGCACACCGAAACATATCCTGCACAGTCCCATCCACCAGACCGTGCATTTGGTTCAATAGGGCAGCATAAGGTTCAGTGACTAGCCTGTGGCCTATGCACGACTGGACAAATGGCTCTCTACTCAATGCATCCGCGACAACATTTTTGGTGCCAGGGACATACTTCAGTTCAAAACTGTATGCTGCAAGCTTTGAAACCCATCGTTGCTCACATGCATCTAACCTAGGCTTGGTTAAGATGTATGTCAGCGGGTTATTGTCCGTCCACACTGTGAAGTGGCTCCCTTTCAGCCAATGGCTAAACTTGTCACAGACTGCCCATTTCAGAGCAAGAAACTCCAAACGATGCGCTGGATAGTTTAGCTGAGAGTGTGACAGGGTCTTACTGGCGAATGCCACTGGTCTGGCGATGCTACCATCAGGGGGCAACTGTGAGAGGACGGCTCCAAGGCCGTCAAAGGAAGCATCAACTGCAAGGAGAAAGGGCGCAGTAAAATCTGGATGGGCTAATGTGACACTATGCACAAGTTCATGTTTTAGGGCCTTGAATGCTTCCCTGCACTCATCAGTCCAGTCAGCCGGAGACAGCTTCACGTGGCCCCTTTTAAATTTAGGCTTACGGCCTCTACCTCTCTTGCGTAGCGCAGCTGGTTCAGCCACAAGATCAAACAGTGGCTTAGCTTTTGCAGAGCACCGCTCGATAAAATGATGGTAGTAGAGAACCATCCCCAGGAAGGATCTGATTTTCCTTGCACATGGTGTCACCCCGTCAGACTCCATCAGGTCTGCTTCCTCCACATTGTCTATAGCCTGCACTTTACTTGGGTCTGTTTTCACACCCTCACCACATATGATGTGTCCCAGGAACTTCACAGACCGCTGAAGAAAGTGGCATTTCTTTGGTGCGAGCTTCAGGTTGTTGGCAGAAAGTCGTGAGAAAACCATCTGCAGACGTTCAAGAGCCACCTGTTCGGATGGGGCATAGACCACAAGGTCATCCAGATAACACAACAAACTTGTGAAGTTCTCATCACCAAAAATGGACATCATCATCCGCATAAAAGTAGCAGGACTATTTGTCAGGCCTTGAGGCATCCTGTTATATTCATGAAGGCCAAATGGGGAGGAGAATGCCGTGTATTTTTTGTCGTCCTCGTGGAGTCTGACATTGTAAAACCCCGATGTGAGATCCATTGTAGAAAAAAAAACATTCCCACCAAGTGCTGCGAGGGCGTCTGACTGATGAGGCAATGGATGTGCATCTTTAACTGTTCTTGCATTTAACCATCTAAAGTCATTGCATATGCGCAGGTCACCATTTGGCTTAACAACTAAGACAAGGGGGGATGAGAATTCACTCTGGGACTTACGGATTATCCCTGACTCCTCCATCTCATCTAGGGCAGTGCGAAGCTTCTCGTAATGGCATGGTGGGACCCGTCTGTATGGCAGTCTGAAGGGCTTGTCATCCACCAGGCGGATTCTGTGGACAAAGTCAGCAGCCTCACCGCAGTCCATTTTGTGCCTTGAAAAGATGGACTCATACTGCTCAATGAGTCGCAGCAGCCTATCTCTCCATTCTGGGGAAACTTCACAGGACGAGAGGTCCAGGTCCTGCAGGCCCAAATCACACAAGCGCTGTGACATCTCCGCTTCTGATCTCGGTGCGGGCGACGAGTTCTGTGTGTATTGTGTACTGGATCGAATTTGAACAGGTTCAGGTAAGTCCTGCACAGAAAGACAGGGGGACACATCAGCAACCTTAGCATTTCTCCTGAGAGTGAGGGGCTTGTCGGAGGGATTCACCACTTTAACAGGGACCCAACCATCCCCAAACAAGGAAGTGACAACTCGCCCCACTAGGATCTGTGCAGGTTTGGATCGAGACTGAGTGGGTTCAATAATGACAGCACTTCCCACCGCTGAGGCATCAGGAGCAGGCAGCTTAGCCCACACTAAATGTTCAGACAAGGGCTGCAAGGTGATGCGTCTCTTAAGCTTTGCAGTGCCGAAACTTGGAGGCATTGCTCTGCCACCACAGTCATCAGAATAGGACAGCAAAGTTGCCAAATGAGGGAAAGCATCATCCTGGGTACCAACAGTCATTTTTAACTGTGAAATAAGCCACTTTATCGCATTGCTGCCCAGAATCATGTCATCAGCCTGGCCCGGAACCACCAGAACAGGAATCACCACCTTAAAGCCATATATTGACACTGTAAGATCATACATAGCAGAAGGCGTAACGAGGTGACCCCCACAACCAACAATGACAACGTCTTCAGCTGAACATCTCTCAATATCAGGTATCGATTGTGAAAGTTTCTCATCAACTGTCTCACTTATGGTGCACGCCATAGAGCCACTGTCCACTAATGCTTTAAGAACTTGTCCACCACTAGTAGTCACTGCAGAGTAGAATAAACTATCAGTGTTTGAGAGCCTATGCAAGCCCTGTGCAATCAGTGTTTTATTTGGCGGGACAATGCCACTGTAAGTAGAATACAAAGTGTCATAATCATTAATATCAGTCACATCCAAGATGGGAGGCTTACTTGCTGGATCTGCGCTGTCCTCCCCTCCACGCAGATCGTTCAGTTTCCCTGATGACCACTGGAAGGAGTACACTTGCCCTCTGGGCAGTTACGTCTCGAATGACCAGGTAGGTGACACATGAAGCACAATCTGTTTTCCCGACAGTGTGTGAGTGTGGAGTGGGAGCTATCTCTGCAGATGGAACATGGTGTGTCATCTAAGCCCGGTATTCTCGGCAGTCGGGCACTCTGTCGCCTGGCATTAGCTCGAGCATAGCCTGGGCCTTGAAGCAGCACCTTCTCTAGCATGCTGATCAACCTCTCAATAGCAGAGCCATCCTGACTCACAGCTGGCCTCTGCTCATGGTCAGCCAAACAAGGAGTACCATTTGTGCTAACCTCTGCCTTATTCACATAGACACAGTTACCCGTCTGTGGAGGAGACTGGAACCCCTTACCCAGGTGATACTCATCCAGTACCTCCTGAACTTCACGAGCTGACCATTTATCACATGTTTTGGTTCTAAAAATAAGAGCCAAGTCTCTGCAGGGGCAGTGTCTGATGAACATGCGTGCAACCTCCACACCAGAGTTCTCAAAAGATTTCCCCTGCTCCTTAAGACAGTTGCCAACAACATCAGCAGCCTTGTTCAGCCTCAGCCAGTACTCATATGGATCCTCTCGGTCCTTCGGCAGGGTGGAATAAAAGTCAGCCAGGGGCACAGACGAGCACTGGGTGGAACTAAAATGTTTGTTCAGAAGTCTGTAGATAGCTTGTGGATTATGCTGGACATCAATTCCACCATTCCTCACACCAAATTTCACAACATCTTTTGCCCTGCCTCTCAGATGCATCAAAATCTCCTCAGCTTGGTTTTCTGGAAGAATGGCACTCTTCTTTTTTTTTTATTTTTTTAAATGACATCAGAAACAGCAGTATGCGACATTACGTGATGGCAGAGCTTCAGTTCATCCTTTGTCATTTTTTTTTTTTTAATAAATAGGACAGGGGGAATGAATGAGAGAAAGAGGGGGAGAGAAAGAAAGAAAACCAAAGGGGAGAAGAGACGGTGAGAAGGGGGGGAAGAGAGAGAGAGAGAAAAAAAAAAAAGAACTCCTGGGTCACCTGTATGGAGAAAAAAAACAAACAAACAAAAAAAACAAACAGAGGAGACAGCAAACAACAAAGAGCAACATAATAATAGAGAAAACAAAGCACCATCACAATAAACTAGCTAGCCATAGATATCAATATTTACTAAATAATAAACGATATTGTGCAGCACGCAAGATAGACAGCGCACAGTGTGCTTTGAGGTAGCAGCCAAGAAAGCTTTAGTCCGCGTCTGTGAATACCCATGTGTGCATACCTGTGTGGATCAGCATGCTTGCATTCCAAAGGTTTCTCCATGTAATGATCTGCTAGGGAGTGTGGGGGGGCCACAGCCCCGTCCTCCAGGGTGTGAAGCGGGTATGGAGGAGATCAAAACTCCAGACATCCAGAGGCCCCCAGAACACAAGAGACCATGGAAGACCAACAGAGGGGCAGCCGCGCCACTGTTCCAGTAAGAGCTGAGGAGAGTCCCAGATGAGGGCTCGCCCAGCAGCCGCGGAGCAGAAGTCAGGGGGAGTTGCAGTGACGCGCCCGTGAGCTCCGCCGGCCCCCAGCTGCGCCTGAGTGACAGAGCCCCAGGCCGGGGGCACCCCACCTCCAAAGGGGCCCGAGCGAGCCCCAGGCCCCAGGCCCCGACAAGCGGCCGCCAAGGAGTGAGCTGGTGTGTACCCGGACGCCCACCCCCAGACACAAAGAACCACCAACACACCGACACCTGAGGGAGTCCGCCACCGGCAGGGGAAGTGGTGGTGGGTGGAGATAGGCCTCCAAACCTTGGAGGGCCTGAGGTGTCCCCAGAGAGGTGGCGTCTGATACCCAACCTGACATATAGACACAGACATACAGGCACACACAGACACAAACATCCATTCCCACCCTCATGCTCTCATATGCACTCACTCCACACTCAACCAACGTGGAGACAGACATAAAGAGACGCTGTACACACAATCACACTCCCCAAGCGTACTCTACAAACCGGGTCTAGGTACCCTTGTCCCTGGAGGGGGGAATTGCACCCAGACCCAGGTGGTGTTACCCTTTTCCCTGCGGTGGGGAGAGGCAGACCACCCCGACTCCGCAGCAGCAGGGAGGCCCCACACCCCAGACCGCAGTCGGACGGCCAACTCCTCCTACTAGCCCTCCCGCTCCAGCAGGCCGCAGAGAATGGGGGTGGGAGAAGACTCCAAACCTCCCTCCACCCGCTCATTGTAGTGTTGATGCATATGTGTTCTAAGGTGCAATTAAAACCCAGGAGGGCATGGAGCTACCTGCCATGGAGCAGCAGATAAGCGCATAGTCCCTCCTGCTAGCCCTCAATGACTAAGTGTATTTAAAATTGAGAGGTGGGCAACGACGTCAGGGGTGAGGTATACACCCTGATGGTAAATTGGACTCCGTGATTGTGCCCACCCCCAAGATCCTATATGTATGTGTAATGAGAGTGTGAATAATGTGAATGTCTAAGTTGTGGGATAAAATTGAGGCAGAGGCAGCCAGAAGGGGACAGGGGGGGGGGGGGGTAGCCTCCTCTGCACCCTGGTGACATACCCCCACTCCAAGGCCCTGCATGTGTGGGTGGTTGTGGAGGAGCGGGAAGAGGGAGGCAGCTGGAGATGGGGAGGGAAGGAAGGGAGGGGCAGGTAACCCCTCCCTGGGGCCAGCTCCCCCGCTGACCCCAGTAGGCACTCCCACCCTCCGCGACCCGCCAGGGAAGGGGGGCCCAGGCCCATCAGACCGGGGCCCAGTGCAGTAGCGCCCTCCGGCTCCACAGAGCCCTGGACAGTCCACCCAACCCCACCACAGAGAAAACTGCACCCACCCCACCATCCACACATCTTCCAGACTACATAAGACGGTAAACGCCCAGGCTGAGATCTTCCTCCACCTCTCCTGTATCTCCCCCTCCCACAGAGAGTTCCTGAAGAGAAGAAAGCTCCTGCAAGATGTGACCATCCCCCCCACCAGATGAAGAGCCCCCCAGGCGGCTCGACGCACCGGCGGCACCCTGCTCCAGGGCCGGGCCCCCATGCACCCACCCGCCCACAACCCCGGCAACACACCAACCAGGACCCAAGCCCCCGAGGCCCGGCCCGGGCCCCAGCCCAGAGACGGAGCGCCCCCAGAACCTCACGCCCATCCCAGACCCACCCAGGGGCAGCCAGGTTGCCAGGTCAGTAACCCACGTCCGTCAGCACAGACCCTCCCCTAGCCCCGCTGCACGCAGCCGCGAGGAAACAGTCACCTGAGAGCCAACAGAGCCCCCAACCGGACGTGACCGCTACCCCGGGTTGAGCCCCCCAAGGAAGATGCCTCCGGGGAACCCCCCAACGCCCTAAGCCTGTCCCTACCCCCTCACCAATCACAACAGTGAAGGCGGGACCAAACTATGACCCCCCACCCCCACTAGGTGATGGAGCTGATAAAAGGGGCCCAGAGCAATTGATCTAATGTGGTGGCAGAGGCTGTGTCAAGACTAATGTAATCTAATAGATAATTTCTATATTGGTTAGAATTAAGATTATTTTTATTTTTCCAGTTCATGAGGACTGTTTTCTTGGCTATGCATAGGGCAGTGAAGATCATATGGGCTATATTCTTTTCTGAAGTGACATTATCTAAGCTGCCCAGTAGACACACTAAGGGGGAAGTTGGAATGTTACATTTCAGACACTTTGATAAGTCTTCACATATCTCGCGCCAAAACTTTTGCACTGGTGGACAGAACCAAAGAGCGTGGATGTAATTGTCTGGAGTATTGCCTTGACAGTGTGAGCAGTTGTTGGAAGATGTAAAGCCCATCTTGAACATCCGATGACCTGTATAGTGCACTCTATGAAGTATTTTGTATTGTATTAATTGCAGACTGGGATTTTTAATTAATTTGAAAGTTTTTAAGCAAATCTGAGACCAGAAGTTTTGGTCTAGGTTGACTGATAAATCTGCTTCCCACTTTGCAGTAGGAAGGGATATTGATTCATCTAATTTAGAAAGTGTTCTGTATATTTTAGATAATAATTTGGGGGATTTAAGAGTAAAAAAATGTGCCGCACTTAGTGGTGTTTGTAATTCAACTTGACTGAGGTTAAATTTCTTTTTTACTATGGATTTAATTTGTTGATATTCTAAAAACCTTGTCTTGTTGATCCCATATTGTTCAACTAGTCTGTCAAATGGAATAAATTCTGTTCCCTCTAATATATGTTCTAAGTATTTAATTCCTTTACAACTCCATTCTGGGAAATTAATCATATTATTGTTTTGTAATATGTCAGGGTTATTCCAGATAGGTGTACGTTTGCATGGGATTAATGAAGACTCCGTTATTTTTGAATGGCACTCTTCTTTATGTAACTCTGCATGGCTTCCTGCCACTCATCAACAGACAATGAGTCCGAACTCTCCCCCCGAAACACAGGTGGGTCTTTAACCTGTCGTGGAGCCACCAGCTGGACTTGAGAGAGATCTAGTGAGCGGCTGGAGGGGAGATCTGTTGTTTCATGCGCCACCTCAGGACATGTATATGTAGCAGATGCAGGGCTCGAAGTGTGTGGCGTAGTCAGGTGTGACAGAATGCTATCAGCCAGGCGTTGCCCAATTTGCTGCACAATGTCGCTCATTTGGTCGACTAGACTCACATCAGTTATTGGGGGGTCTGAGGTAGATGACTTAGTGCACTGTACTGACTGCGACTCAGCCACCAGCTCACAAGAACTATCTGCTGCTCTATGCCCCACCCGACAGTCACCCAGTGAAAAAGGAACAGTTGTGAACCCTCTGCCCCTACCCACAACAAGGGGAGTCACATTTGGGGTGTCATCAGAGTCACTTAGATCCATATCTAGCAGAATATTAATAGAGCTAAGGTGGACTTAATACAATATGGCAATATACAAAGCCAATATAAAAGTATGTCCAACAGTCCCCCAAAGTTTGATTCCGTTACCCAACAGACTAAACAATAAGGAAGCTGATGCTCCACGATGATGCTGCGACGAGAGGACACCAGCCCGATTCAGCAGCGTCACGAACGAGTCACGGCACCAATGTGACCTCTGTGTAGTGTCTTCTCTGGTCTGCATTCACAACAAAAAGGCAATGGTTAGAATGCTCTCTTTTTAATGTCGTGGGCAATCAGCACAAAATCTCGCAGGAATCCTCCATTATTCTGAGGATTACCCAGAATCCCTTGCCCTTTGTGAATATTGCAGGGTCACTTTTTCGACAGTAGGTGGCTCCAATGTCCCATTTAGCGGGATTTAACTTCAACTCTATTTAACTATGTTACATATCTATAAGTGTTTTAATTACTGTGAAATTAACAGTTTTATGTATTAAAATTGTGAATCCCCTTTGCCTAGAGTTATAGTGGGATGGGGACAGAATGAGAGGTCAAGCTGTAAAATTTCAAGCCAAAGGCTGGCCTGTTCCGCGTCCCAATTCTGTTAATCTATCCTTTTGCCGCTGTACTCATGTTTTTAGGTTGAAAAGAGTCCACCTGTATTGACACACTAAATATGTAATTAATATCATTTTATTACTTTTTTAAGACATTCAGTCTCTAATTTCTCTGCTTTCATGTTGCAACGTCACAAGCTCACAGTTTCCTGCTTCTTCCTTGCTGAAACACACACACAGCCACACACACTCAGCATCCTTTCAGCCTTTAAATCACTGTTAAATTGCAAAGTTCTTTTAAATACCAAAAATACTTATTTTATATTACAAATATATTATTATAATATTATATATATTATATTAGTCATTACAACAAACACAGGGATCCTTGACATACTCAACACAAAATCCTACACAATTTTAACAAATTTAACAAGCGTCCAATGCTAAGGTCCAACCTTTTTGTGATCAATTAACCAGTATCAGTTACAAACTGTGCCTGGCCCAATTTCTAAACACCCTATTTTAATTTTAAAAGCATCCAACGCCAGAGATCCAACCTTTGCTGCCCAAAAAAGTGCAGATACCGTTCCAAACGTCAAAGTGATCCAATCACTGGCTATTTTAGCCCAAGGCCCCAAATCTTGGCAGGTGCCACCTGGAGTAATTACCCACGCCGGAGGGTCTTTTTACACGTCTGTAAAAAGTGGGAGGTCTCCACCTCGAAGCTTATGCACTTCTTAGAAGTCAAACTTACGTCCTAGGATACTTTATAATAATTTGAAACAAAAACCAAAAGTCCACCAGAACTATTTGACCGATGCAGGTCCAACCTTATGATCAATAGGGACTTAAACCCATAAAAATGACCAATTACCTAATATCCTAAACACACATAACTTCTTTTTCTCTTTTACCATGAAATACCATATCCCTTTTAACTCAGTACTGTCATTCTCCAAGTTTCATTATCATTGCTTCAAAGTTTTACTTTATTCTCAAGACTTTAGTTTTACCACTACTGAGTTAATTTAATAGTTAAGATCAGCAACTCAGCGAACAGATAATTTAGAATTCATCCAATATGCACAGATTTGCTTTTTCTCTGAACAGGTTTGTGCCTACCTTTTTAGACCGGTCTTCTGTTTGCCTCATATCAGATCCAACTTTCGGCCACATTTGTTCTCTCTGTTGCAAGGAGAACCGGGCGGAAACACCAAATATTAACCCCGATTCTTTTGTTGCCGTGATAGAACAGAGAAAACAGACTCATAGTGTGTTAAAACATTTATATTTCTTTTTATTCAATCATCTTCTGGAAGAGAGAGACCCCTGCACAGCCCAAAACGCCAGTTGCAGGATCTCTAATATTTGAAGCTCAACGTGTCTTATATGGTGTTATTTCGGTACTTTGCATGTCACAGTTTCAATACAAAAATTCCTTATATGGTACAAGTTCCTCTTTTCTGTCTGATTTATTAATATGCCTGTGCACTAAAACGTCCTGTGCAGCTTGCAATACTTTCCCCTTTCTGAGGTCTGTTGCCAGGGCAACCTGTCTAAACTTAGTCTCACTCTGTCTGTTCCCCATATTCTGCAAAAACATGCAGTTTCTGGTCGGCCTGTGACCTAGTCAAGTCTGGGCCTCTCATAAAACAATCTAACGAGCAGATACGCATTAAAAAATATCTCTCTATTTCTTAACACACTCCCATTACCATGGCAACCATCTCTTGCCCTCCGGTCAGTCCTGTATGAACAGTGTGCAGTAAAGGATAAAACAAATGTGTGATGGTAATTATGAAGTACAGTGGTCCTTCGCTATAATGTGGTTCACCTTTCGTGGCCTCGCTGTTTCGCAGATTTTTTTTTGTGTGCAATTTTGCATGCTTTTTTTTTTACAGCGCATTTTTACAGCGCATTGTCAATCAATCTCGTGCCGTGTCTCCTGTACAGTACAGAATGCGTTCAGCTTGTCAAATTGACATTAACATAAAAATCCCATCCTTTACAGAGGTGGGAACATCGGGTTCTCAACCAATAAACTTGTGCAAATCCACAAAAAGCAGCAAACATCAAAGCAGCAGCAGCACAGGTCAGCTGATCACAGCCTGTACACAAAGAAAATCTACCAGAGCTCACAACAGAAATTATGGCGAGTTGTGATTCTTTTTCACTGAGCCATCGATCTTATAGTTCCCCCATGAGCTAAAATCTCATTTGGCATTTTCAATTAAAATCAAGTGTCTGTTGATTATATTTACCCCACTATCACTCAAGTACAAACAGCACGATAACAGGTGGAGGAAGAAAAAAGTTTATGCTAGACAAACAAATAACTTTTTGCAGTTTTTATTATAGCAATAGATGTGGAACTACACTGTCCTCTTTGCAAGTGGTCCACTTAGCATGTTAGAAGCTAATTTGAAGCAAGTCATTTAAATCTTATCAAAAGTAAAGAAAGAAAAAAAAGGGGGAAAAAACAGAACAAAGTCAGTTCTTCAGGAAATCTTTCACTTTAATTTTCTTTGGATTAAATTGTGTTTGAGTTTTTAAAATTAAGATGTATTTAAACCTGAGATGGTACAAGAATAGCAGTGATTTAAAGGTTGAAAAGGAGAATGATTTCAAAAGATTACAAGCTGTTTTTGAGCGTTGGCTTTGTTTGCTTTGGAACGGTGCAGGTACACTGCGTAAGTGGGTAGAACATCCTTTGACATTTTTATGACAGGTTATTATGACATTTTCATTGTCATAATAACCTGTCAATGATTACTATCTCTTCAACCCACAGACTTATCTTCTAATAGCTCAATTTGGAGCAAAGGTTTTACGTTTTACGTAATGTAAGGAGTCAAATAACTGAGGTACCACTGTTTTAATTTATAAAGTAACAAACAAATATGCAGTATGTGAGATACTAAAAATATTTTACTGAAACAGAATGTGGGAAAAGTATAAAGCAACTTGAATTCTTTCATATGGATGTGCTATTATCCACTGGATAATAACTGGGTAAGTATGTCAAACACAGTTCAGTTTGAAATAATCAATTTAAGTTCTTACTGATCACATTGATATCTGTTATCATTTATCAGACCTGGACTCTTCTTCGTCATCATCATTAGGCAGATAGTGGAGATGAGGACACGTACTGTTTCCCGTCAGGTATCACTCAAAAAACTGATCGAAGCTCTGAGGAGTCTCAAGGTCTGCAGTGTTTTGCTGAAGTGATAGTTTTGAGAGTTGTTTTATATAAATGTATAAACAATTTGTTTTCATTGGCTGTATATAAAAGCTAGATGTTGTCACCATAAAGTGACCCATTTGAAGCTTTAAGCTGCCACTATGTGTATTGTTTGCATTCAGGAGTGTTCATGTTTCAAAAAGCTGTGTGCTAAGTTATCAACAATTTGATTGATATATGATGATAGTGCTATGTAACTGACTAAGAAGAAAATCTGAATTTTCATATGAACTTGTTACAAATACAAAGCTTCTAATCCTTGAATGCCTTTCCTTAACAATAAAACTTCAATAGAACTCTGCTTTTCGGCAACAAAGTTATCTTTTATTTCATACAATTAAACACAAAAATTATGAGCAAATAATTTTTTAACCACTTAAAGAACTTTGTCATACTATATCTCAAAACCAGCTCTTTCTTCAGGCTGGCTTGAGCGTCTATACAGCTCTGACCTTTCCCTTCTTGTCCATCAGTCCTGGAAACATTAGAGCCTGAGACAGATGTGATCTGAAGAGCTGTGGATGAGTGTATGCACCCCTGTGAACTCCAGCCATGGCATCTTCATGCGAGTTTATAGAATATTGATTCAGATGCCCGTCCAACTCATAGATAGAAGTGATGATCTGCTGAGCTCATATGGTGCCTTTTGAGGGAAGATTTTTGGGATATTATATGTAACCAGCAGATCAGTCTGGACAGAATAAAACTGCAAAATAATGGGATGCTGCAGAGATTTCTCACTGACTTGACTTTGTAAAAGATGCAAGACATTGCTGTTTCTTATTTCAAAACTCTGAAGAGAGTACTGGCCAGAAACGACGGCTATTCAGATTTAATTTAAGTCAGGTCAGATTTCTCACTGACCTGACTTTGGATAAGACACGAGGAACACATCTTTTATTTCAAAATTCTGAAAGAGTCTATGTGCTCGGGAGTTGTGTGACTGGCCAGGAAGTTGAAGTTATTATACCTGCACAGACGATCACTGATCAACTCGATCTTAGTTGTGAATCACACAAACAGATAAGGGGAAGAGACACAGTTTGTATTGTTCTTCACCCCATGTGAATGAATGAATGTGAATGTACATTCTTTTAGAGGTACTATAGTTAATGTTAAACTAAAGTGTTAAGCATTTATGTTTTACTTTTACTAGAAAATGTGTTCGTTTGACCTATGCTGTGCCCCGACTACTGCATTATAATGCTGCTGCTGGAAGATTGGCTTGACGATAGAAGGCTGTTCTCATTTAAAACCACAAATGGAGTGACATTAAAAGACTCTCAAAACCTGACATACCTGTGTTTGAAACATGAAATTTTATTCCAGACAGCTATATAAAGATGAATAATGTGGAGTTTAGTCCATCTTTGGATCAGTTTACTTGAATAAGAAGAGTTTCTCACAGATAAATCCAAATGTTACTCTTGGATCACGGATCAGAGCGTTGTTGTGTGAAAATCAAATTTACATTTTGCAGCCCTGATGTTGAGAAAATCTTCAGTAATGTTCAGAAAAAGAAGTCCCATTAAAGAAATAAGATTGTTATTTTTAATAGACAATTAGCTTACACTAACATGTGTTAACAAGCTGTATTTCACTTATTAATTAAATGATATTCAGTGGATGCCATTTACAGGTCTGAGGTTTGATTCTGTATAGGATTAAATAAAGGAAGAATGTCATGCTGAACCACACTTTAACCAAAATAACACTGCAATTGCACCATTTCTTTTTGTAATGTTTTGTTTGTTACCAAAGTAGGATCCTTTCCTTTTAATTCTTCAACACAAATGAATAAGATACTTCTGTCTTGGCTGCTGACTCATGGGAAGAGAAATCACTTGTAGGTTAAGGTCAGACTTTCTTCATGGCAAAAGTACATTTATTTCAAGAATTTTCTTCTATTTGAAGGTCAGGGCATACTGTCAAAAGTGATGTGATTAAAAAAAATCAATAGTTAATGACTATTCAGAAATTATGAGAATCCAAAGTGCCGTGTACTGGTTTCAGACATGTCAGATATGTTGACTGATTTACATTTTACTGTTGATTCCTGGAATCATGATCTACGTAACATGAATCAATCTTGGGTAAACAAACATTAATCATTTGTTGTTTTTTTGAAAATTAAAATAGCAGAAAAACACATTTTAAGGCTTTCCAATGAATGAAATCAATGCTTTTAAAACTCCTGGGAGACCCTGAAGAGCTGCTCTGCTTATTCCCAGATGAACTTTAAAGGCAAATCACCAAGTTTCTCCTGAAGGACTTGATCCACTCTTTCACTCTGTGCAACAGTCAGTGTGTTCTTCCAGTCTCCAATCTGACCTGTAATGAAGACAAAAACACAACACCTGATACACTGATATCACATTTTTCTGCACAGCAGCTGCAGGTCTGTTATGTTACCTTTGCGCAAGAATTTTCCACTGAACTGCTCTGGTGGAATGTGCTCATAGTTTGCTTTCGAGTCCTTCTTCATGTTCTCAAACTTAGCTTTTTCCACAACTTGACTGATGGTGGCTTCAGTCAAGTTTTTCCCTAAGAAGTTGCAGATCTTCTTCACTGATCCTTTCAGGTCCTGAAAGAAAAGCAGGAAGGCAAGAGAAAAAGAACCTTAAACTCAGCCAGATATTTTGTTTGAGTTTTTTAATGAACAACAAAAGTTTGAAGAAACATCTTACCAAAATCATTTCCTCGTAGGTCAGGAAGAGGATGTTGTACTGGTCTCTGTTTAAATACCACTCCCTGACATGGTCAAACCAGGATGACCCATAAACTGTATATTGGCATAATGCATCCAGTTATTTGGCGTTCTCATTTAATTGAGTTTACACACACACACACACACACACACACACACGCACACACACACACAAAATGGTGCCTGTGCTAACATACTAGCACAGCACCACAAAGTCACCACTGTTGTCTCACACTGAAACCTTCAGGTCAAGTCTTTCAAACATGTAGAGCTGCGAGATGAATCACATGACAGAAAAGACAAAACATTTAGAGATATAGATTTCTTTAAACATTGATTGATCGCCGTTTTTGTCTGCGACTCTTGGTGCCATTGCGTGCCTTGGACCCGGTGGATTCCTGGTTGATTCCTGTTGTTGGGTCTTTCAAAAATGGTCCTGCAAATCTCTTTCCTCTACGACATTTACACTGGCACGGAGTTGACAAGAAAAACCTTCGACCGGTGGATCTGCTTGCTAATGCGTTGGAAGTTTTGGACCCAGTTCCTCTCAGGCTGGGTGTAATAAATACCAGGTCGGTGGAAAATAAGACCTTCATATTGAAGGATTTTTTTCTTTCTCGTGTTCTGGATTTGCTCTTCCTGACTGAAACCTGGATTTCTCCCGGTGAGTTGAGCGGTTTCATTGAACTAGTAGCTGCTGACTGTACCTTTTTTAATGTTCCGAGAGCTGCTGGCTTGCTGCTGTTTTTAAGGCTCACTTGGACTTGAAGCAGCTTTTCCCTTCGTCTCACTACACCAGTTTTGAACTCTGTTTATGTAAACTGGGCCACTCGCATTCGTTGTTATGTGCGATTGTTTATCGCCCCCCGAAATATAACAAGTTCTATATCCGAGTTCTCAGAGTTTCTTGCTGACTGTGCCTCACGGTATGACCAGATCCTCCTGCTTGGTGATTTTAACATACACTTTTGCTGTCTGGGGAAGCCTCTGGCCAAGGACTTCCTTGCCTTAGTGAACTCTTTTAATTTTGTCCCATCTGTTAGTGGTGCCACTCAAGAACGTGGTCACCAGTGTTGGTCAAGTTACTTGAAAAAAAGTAATCAGTAACTAATTACTGATTACTTCCCCAAAAAGTAATCCTGTTACTTTACTGATTACTTGTTTTCAAAAGTAATTAATTACTTAGTTACTTAGTTACTTTTTAAAAAACACGATTTACAATCTGAATAGGTGATAAAGCGATAGATCTTTCAGACCAAATTTTACTTTTTCTGCATAATCCATCATACAAAATGTAATCAATGGAAAAGTCTCTTTTTTTAAAACTTGTTTTAACAGTTTTAATCTTTTAACTTTATGCATCAAGCAACAATTAAATTATATGCAGCATTCACTGACTGGAAGAAATTAGTTTAACATTTAAACCTATTTTCTGCACATTCCAGCACATAAAATAAAATATTTTTTGTGTTTACACTCACTCTTTCAAATAGATGCAAGTAAAACACAGCAGAAAATAAATAAAATCAAAGACTCAGCGGTCCTGTTGCTCTATTTTCACTTGTAAAGCAGGAGTGGGGTAGGCGGAGGTTTGCCCTGGTGCAGGTGTGCTGCAGCGGTCAGTGGAAGAATCCGCGAGTTTCTATGTGAATTTCCCATTACGTCGTTGCGCACTCGGTGCTTGTTTAGGGTTTTTTTTTCGCTGTAAAAAGAAGTTTTCTTCCCACGCACAATGGACGCTAATGTTTTTGTCACTTTTTATGGAAGTAGTCAGTACTTCCACGCTTTAAACGCTGCACGCTCATACTCTCTCCTGCACTCGATATATGATCCATTGTTGATCTGCATACAGCTGTTGTCACGAACGTCGCACTCGCTTGCATCATTGTCATGAGACATTCTCGCAAAAAAATCACGGTTTTAGTAACGCAGTGTTTCTACGGGAAAGTAACGGTAATCTAATTACCTTTTTTGCAATAGTAATCCCTTACTTTACTCGTTACTTGAAAAAAGTAATCAGATTACAGTAACACGTAACGCGTTACTACCCATCTCTGGTGGTCACACACTGGACTTAGTTTTATCTCATGGTTTATCTGTTTGCAATGTACGTGTTGAAGATGCAGTTTTCTCTGATCATATGCCTATCTTATTTGATATTGCTCCTGCTAATGCTTTTGCAAATCAGGCTCCATGTTATCGTGCCTTTGGCTCTGATTCTGCTGAGCGGTTTTCTATACTGTTTGAAACATTAATGTCTTATGCCCCTGACTTGCCCACTGCAGATGACCTACTTTTGTATTTTGACTTTGCTTGTAAATCTGTGCTTGATGTTGTTGCCCCTTTGAGACTAAGAAAATGTAAATCTAAGACTAGTTCATGGTTAACAGATCGTACCCGAGCTATTAGAAGACAATGTAGGAAATGTGAAAGACAGTGGAAAAAAGATAGATTGCATGTCTCCCTGGAAGCCCTAAAGATTAGTTGGAAAACTTATCAGAGGGCAGTTAAGGCCGATAAACACTCCTACTTTTCTCAACTTATTTTGGCCAACTCTCATAACCCTCGTGTTTTATACAATACTAGAAATTCTGTACTTAACTTGGAGGGTTATGACCTGTTGCCGTCCTCTGAGGCTATGTGCAATAAGTTTATTACCTGTTTTGTGGACAAGATTGCTAGCCTGAGGCCTCTGATCCCACCTATTGTTGATCCGGCCATGCATGCTCCTTGCTCAAGCCTATTCTCTGCTTTTGCACCGATTTCTCTGCGTGATTTAGAGGAGTTGGTGCTACATGCTAAGCCTTGTGGCTCCCCGAACAATGTTGTTACTCCCTGCTTTCTCCAAAAAGTATTTCCCATCATTGGACCTTATATCCTGAAAATTATCAATACTAGTCTGTTAACCGGTCAAGTTCCTAGTGGGTTTAAACATGCAGTCATACACCCGTTACTTAAGAAACCTGGCCTTGATAGTTCTATTATGTCAAATTTTAGACCTATCTCCAAGCTTCCCTTTTTAAGCAAGATCTTGGAGAGGATTGTACATACCCAGCTGTTGGATTATTTGAATGACTCGCAACTGTCTTCCAATCTGGTTTTAAGCCCTTTCACAGTACGGAGACAGCTCTTGTTAAAGTTATGAATGACATTCTTGTTGCTACTGATCGTGGTAAATATGCTGTGCTTGTGTTATTGGACATGACAGCTGCATTTGACACAGTGGACCATGACCTGCTGATCTCCCGCTTACACCACTGTGTGGGAATTTCTGATTTGGCATTATCATGGATAAAATCATAGCTTTCCAAAAGGAGTTTTTGTGTCAAGCTGGGGCTGGCCACTTCCTCTGTGGCCCCTCTGCTTTTGGGTGTGCCCCAGGGATCTATCCTTGGGCCATTATTTTTCTCGCTGTATTTACTCCCCCTTGGTGCGATTTTTCGTAAACACGGAGTGTCATTTCATTTGTATGCCGATGACTGTCAGCTTTATTTACCTTTTAGTCATTTGGATATCTCCCCATGTCAATCACTGCTTGACTGTCTCAGCGATATAAAATTATGGATGGCAAATAATTTTTTGAATTTTAATGGTCGCAAAACGGAAGCAATTTTATATGGCCCACATCGCTCCAGATTCTCCAGATGTTGATTTTGGTGATTTGACCTCTCATCTGAAAAGTTCAATCACTAATCTTGGTGTTAAACTTGATTCTGTGCTTACTTTTGAAGGTCATGTAAATGGGGTGGTAAAATCAGCTTTTTATCACTTCAGATGCCTGTCGAAGGTTAAGCCTTTCCTTTCCAAACCCAATTTGGAAACTCTTATTCATGCTTTTATCACCTCATGTCTGGACTATTGTAATTCCCTTTTAATAGGGGTCAGGTCGGGCACCTTGTCACGCCTGCAGTTAGTGCAAAATGCGGCGGCACGATTTTTAACCGGTAGTAGGAAATTCGATCACATCACTCCGGTTCTCGCTTCCTTGCATTGGCTTCCCATTGAATTTAGGGTTCGTTTTAAAGTCCTTTTATTGGTTTTTAAATCTTTAAATGGTCTGGCTCCTGTCTACTTATCTGACTTGCTGAAGCCACATGTTCCTCCTCGCTCGCTCCGTTCAGCTGAGCAGCTGTTGCTGTCGGTCCCTAAGTCGCGGCTGAAATACAGAGGAGACCGAGCATTTTCAATTGCGGCTCCGATGCTCTGGAATAACCTTCCCCTCCAAATTAGATAAGCGTCATCAGGAAAGAGACATTTCATCTTTAAGTCCAGATTGAAAACCTATTTTTATTCCCTGGCTTTTAACTCTGTAGGAAACTGACACCTTCTTATTTATTTTATTGTATGTAATGATTTTATGGTATGTTTAATTTGGTAGTTGTTTTGATCTGTGTTGTTCAGCATTTTGGTCTGCCTGGTGTGTTCTTAAAGTGTTATACAAATAAACAATGATGATGATGATGATAATAAACAGTTTTATTTGTTTCTGTCTGCTGTCTATGGTGCATGGCCCATGGTCATGATAATCTATCAATAATTCTTCCTCGACGATTCTCAAATATTTATGTGAATAAAGGTATGACAGGATTAGAGGATGAGAGTGTGGGGAGTGAGTTGGAGGGTGGGGTGGGCTGCTTTTAACCATGTAAAGCACTTTGTGCTACATTTTTTTTTGTATGAAAAGTGCTTTATAAATAAAGATTGATTGATTGATTGATTGATTGATTAGCGAATCAATTCAGTTCTATTTGTATAGTCACCTAAAGGCAAATGTTATTGCCATTTGAATGAAAAATAACCTTAGAGATCAAATGTGTCTACAAACAACTGAAAATGCAGTTAAGCCAAACAAGCCAAATAATTAGAATTTTTAACGCAAAATCTGTTACTAAAAGTAACTAATGAAGAAACAGTACATGTCAATTTATTAACATATGTCAACATGTTACTTCGTATATTTTTATACATACATATACACATACATGTATACGTGTAAATATATATATACATATATACATATATATATATATATACAGTGGGGCAAAAAAGTATTTAGTCAGCCACCGATTGTGCAAGTTCCCCCACTTAAAATGATGACAGAGGTCAGTAATTTGCACCAGATGTACACTTCAACTGTGAGAGACAGAATGTGAAAAAAAAATCCATGAATCCACATGGTAGGATTTGTAATTTTGGGTGTTGGGTGTTGATGTCATTAGACCACACCCCTTCTCATTACAGAGATGCACATCACCTAATATGCTTAATCGGTAGTAGGCTTTCGAGCCTATACAGCTTGGAGTAAGACAACATGCATGAAGAGGATGATGTGGACAAAATACTCATTTGCCTAATAATTCTGCACTCCCTGTATATATATATATATATATATATATATATATATATATATATATATATATATATATATATATTTATTAGGGATGCAACGATCCACAAAATTCATGGTTCGGTTCGATACTTTGGTGTCACGGTTCGATATTTTTTCGATACATTTTTAATTTGTCATTTATTCAAATTATAAATATATATTTTAACTGAAAAGTACAGTTTTTAAATTTAACCCTAACCCTTGTGCGTGTTTTTTATTTTGACAGCGAATGCGGACCACTTATGTGCAGCCCTGGTTATTTAGCTCGTCATATCGCAGCCACAGAAATGATTTTGATTTCCAAGCCACCCTCATAAAAGTTCTCTAGATCCACCCCTGGCCATGGGACAGTTTGACAGTATCTTTTGTGTGGTTTTAGACTTGGACAAGTTTCTAAAACACTAGATCAACAAAAACATCAGAACATACACTCTTTTGCCCATTAATCATGCCTACTTATGGGGCACCGTTTGTAAAGTGACGCATTTCGGGCAATTTGTCCAAAGTTTGTTGATTGCGTTAAAAATTTTAATTGCGTTAATCGTGATCGTTGACAGCCTTAGTTTGTTGGCGTGTTCGCCCAGGGCACCAAACAGGCTAGGACCACCCCTGCTGACATGCAACAATATTTTATTGAAATCAACAACCAGTCCTAGATATTGTACAATGTACTTTTTCCAGAATGTATATAAAAGATGCAGAAATGACTTTACATTATATGCCTGGTTAGGAATAATTAAATGGCCTATTTACTCCAACAGGTTTCTAAAGTCTGCAAGATCTGGTCACCTTGTAGTGCACAGTTAAGGAACTAAGAATGATATATATATATATATATATATATATATATATATATATATATATATATATATATATATATATATTAGGGGTGCAACGATACACAAAATTCACGGTTCGATATTTTTTCGATACAAAAAATGTTCATGCCTTTTTAATTTGTCATTTATTAAAATTATAAATATATATTTTAACTCAAAAGTACAGTTTTTAAATTTAACCCTAACCCTTGTGCGTGTTTTTTATTTTGACAGCGAATGCGCACCTGCGGACCACTTATGTGCACCCCTGGTTATTTAGCTCATCATATCGCAGCCACAGAAATTCTTTTGTCCATGAAACCATAAAGCTGCACTTTCTTTTTGCCTTATAGTCTGATTTGTCATAACTTCTCCGTTTTGTGGTAAGCTTTTTTTTGGCTGTCACTTCTTCACCCTGACCTGTTTTATCCTGCTGCTTTTACACACACACTCACATAAGCTCAGCGATTCTCTGCGCGATCAACCTCTCATATGTTTAAGCTTGCTGCGGGAGATTTCACTTGTCATGTTTGCATAGTAAGCTAACGATTAATAAGACGATGTCAGAGGAATTGGTGCACAAATTATCATCACTCACAGATCAGTGCTGTCGCTCTCTATACACAGTTCGCACGATTGCAAAGTGAAAGCAAAAAAACAAGCGCAAATTCAAACGCGATTTCAATATGTCACATATTGACAGTGGCTCACCGATGCCAATGACATAATTACCCAGCTACATTTCTGAAAGAATGCAAAAGCATTGACATATATTTTTCCTTCCTACAATAGCCCGACGGGCAGGGCAGAGAAAGATTTTGGTAGCCCGACTGGAAAAATCGCTAGCCCCGGGACGTCGGGCTAGCGATTTTGCAAGCCCTGTATCTGATTGAGTAATCACTCATCTTTGGAAAAGAGAGTTTATTACAGAGAAATGTCTCTTTCCAAAATAAAAGCTATACTATCCGCTTCTCAGCAGCATATTAAACACATGAGGTCCCCATAAGGAGAATCATGTGCTAACGGCTGTCTAAATGACTCGGCTAAAGTTAGTAGCATGCTTGCTTGTTTTTGTCTGCTTCCACTTGTCTTTGCACTAGGATGATGTCGGCGTAAATGTGCAGTCATATTCGTTGTGTTCCCACTAGAGCTATCAGGTTAATCTCGTTGAAATGACCTTAACGCCACAACACGGCAAATCTCCGTTAACAAGCTACCCCTGATAGTCCCGTGCATGGGGCTAGACGGCCAACACGTTAACGAGCTAACTGCGCTAACACACTAGTTCCCACCCATGTAGTTGAGCATTGCATGGCACATCCAACATACTGTTTTACTTTAGTCCATGACGCGCTTACCTTCAGGGTCATACGTCACATGAAAACCAAAATAATTCCAAACACCAGATCTGAAGGGTGGGGGAGGTCTATGTTGCAAGGAGAGCTTAACTTCTGTCTTGCTAGCTTGCCCTGCACTATTCCTTCTGACGATGCTGTCTGTGTTGAGCGCTCAGTGGATCTGCGCTCGACAGTGCAGCCTAGGCGGAGTAGTCGAACGCAGATTCACTTAGCGCTCAACACAGACAGCATCGTCAGAAGGAAAGTTGATAAAATAAATTACAAATGTTGTATTGTTCGATACATATGCGTACCGAACCGAAAGCACTGTATCGAACGGTTCAATATCGATACGAATATCGTTGCACCCCTAATATATATATATATATATATATATATATATATATATATATATATATATTAAATATATAGAGTAATATTTTAATTTGTGTTTATATATATATATATATATATATATATATATATGTATATTGTACATACATACATACATACATACAAGTTAAAATATTACTTTATAGTAATCAGTAATTGATATACCATTATGGGGATTAAAGGTGAGGAAACTTACCGTTTCCTGTTATGTACCACTCAAAAAACTGGTCAAAACTCTCGGGAGTCTCCAGGTCTGCTAGAGCACTGCTGAAGTGATAAAAAGACACCATGTTGTCCTTTGGATTCCTCATCAAATACACGATCTGAAATATATTTTAAAAAAAATTTGAATATTAAAAGTCTGTCACTTAAATGTAATAATTCACCAAAAACAACTAAATTGAAATCTTAAATCTTAATAAACATTTTTTTTAAAATGTAATAATTCACTATTTAATGTCATTAGTTTAAAAGAAAAGCAATTTAAAATTTAATGTTACAATTTGATTTCAGATAATATTTTTATAAATTCATTTTAAAGTCTGTATTTGAGCTTCCGTGAAGCCGAATGCTGACAACCTTCTAGCAGTTTTCTTGCCACCCGACATACGGTCCGCTACGTTGCTCAAGCAAGTTGGCACTTGGGATGCTAGTGTCACGGCTGGGGCAGCAGTTGTGTGGTGGAATGAATGAGGACCCAAGATGCAGATAGAAGTGGAGATGCAAGTGGAGATTTATTTACAGAGAGAAAACCAAGGTGAGGGCAGAACAGAACATAAACCTAAACTGGGAAAACTAACACAAAGGGAGGACATGAGGCGAGGGGAAGAGAGACACGGAGAAAACACCAAAAGAATGCAGAGTAACGCAGAAGCTTCACAGAGAAACACAGAGGACACGACGAGGAGCACAGGCAGACACATACTATAAATACACACACCAGGTAATCAGGAAATGGCACACAGGAGGGGACACAGCTGGAAAAATAAATTATAATAATAAACTCAAAGCGCTGGGTCACCGACCCAGAACCATGACAGCTAGATTCTCTTCCTCTATCTATCTCCTCTATCTGAAATCAAACAGAATCATTAAAAATAAAACAAATGCTAGTGCTAGCTTTTTGGACCTGGGACCATGTGTTTGTGTAGAAGTGTATGATTAAAAATGACCCTCATATTCCTCGATTTATGACCCCAGAGGATCATTGTTTTAATTCTTGCAGAACATAAAACAACATTTGTTTTGAAGATCAACCACTCTATTTTCATTTGCTAGGATTTCCTGGTTTCTAAAAGCTACCAGTAGTCAAAGTGCAAGCCTCAAAAACTGAACTTCAGTGACCAATAGGTAACATCACAAAAAATTAAATTAATCTTCACAAGTACAAATTTAATTTGCTTTATTTTTGCAACAATAAGTAATCAAATGCTTTTAACTTTCTCAAACTTCAAGACTGTCTCTTTCTTCAATAAGATTTCAACTTCTATAAAGTACTGACTTTTGGCTTCTTCTCCTTCACTCCTGGAGGCATGATGTGTACAGGGAGATGCGAGGCGAAGAGCCGTGGAGAGGGAAGAAGAGCGTATTCAGCTGTCTTGTACTCCAGCCACGGCATCCTCTCAATGTTGGTTGAATATTTAGTCTGATAGCTATGCATTTCGTGGATGGAAATCATGATCTGCTGAACCCATACAGTACCTGATGTGGGGAAAGACATTAGAGGTGATCAGTGGATCAGTCTGGCCAGCACAAAACAGCAAATACCAACAATGTGTGAAATTTTTCACCAACCTGACTTTGGATAAGTCACAAGGAAGACATCGCTGTCTTTTATTTCAAAGCTTTCAAGGGAGTCTAGGTACTCTGGAGTTGTAAGACTGGTCACAAAGTTGAAGTTCTTATGCCTGAACAGACGGTCACTGATCCCCTCCATACTAGTTCTAAATAAGACAGATATAAAAAAGAAATAGGGATGTAAAATCTGTGAATTGCTACCTTATCATGGTGGAGAGGTTTATGTGTCCCAGGGATCCCAGGGCCTATATTGTTGGGGGGCGTTTTGCCCCATGGTAGGGTCTCGCATGGCAAATTGATGCTGGGTGCAAGCCCAGACAAAGAGCAATTCAAAAACCTGTTTGAATGTGACTCTGAAATGAAGAAATGCAGTAAAATGTGTTACACTCAACACAAGCAGCACAGAAGAAAATGTTGATCCAATCAACAAATTTATTATTGTGAATGATGGACACTGAAAATGGTATTTGGATGGTTTTACAGTTGTTCAATATGGGAATAGTCTGGAGAAATAGAATTTCTCTCTCACACATCTCATGAAGGACTTCATGTCACCAATGAAACCAACTCTACTTGAAATAGAATATTTAGCTATGGCACAGACAAAACTCATAAGATTAAGTCAGCAAAAAGTACTATGAGGAAGAAATCATAGACCTGAAAAAAAAATGTAACTGGTAAGAAAATCATTCAACAATCCTGCCAAAGAATTCTCATATTGCTGACCTGATCTTATAGCATATTCACCAAAAAGTCTTCACACATCCTCAGCCTTCCAGGCAAGAAGATTCCCAAAAAGTTGATTCTGTTCATCTGGATGTAGCATTTTCACATTTACATAATGACTGAAGCTTCAGTCATTATGTAAATGTACTGTTTAAAATAGGGCTGCTCGATTATGGCAAAAATGATAATCACGATTATTTTCACTGAAATTGAGATCTCGATTATTTGACGATATTTATTTAACCCTTTAAGACCTACCATAGAACCAAGTCCGCCAGAGCTTATATATATATATTTTTTTTACATGCTGTAGTGCCAATTGTGGGAGCATTTCAAGTTGCTATACATCAATACAACTGTTATAGCCCATATTTTAATAATCTGTATGCATTAAGTCCATAGTAATTACATTAATTGCAAAAAAGTGCAATAAACTACAAAAAAATTGAAAATAGTTTTTGTTTTTTTTTACATATATATTTCTACTTGGGGAAATTTAAGAGGCTTATCCCTCAAAACTTTAAATACAAAAAAGTTGTACAAAATAGTTTCCCACCACAGGAAATTTATTTTGAGTGTCTTCATAGTTTTATTTTGGAGATACAGCAATGATGCAAATTTGCAAAGAAAACAGCATGTGCATCAAAATAAACTATTTCCAGCAGTGCAATTCGAGTTCTAAGCATTCCAGAAACTATTCATAAAAGTATAGAGTCAAACATGACTTATAAAAACACCAGTATAGGCTTTTAAGGCCTACAAGTAAAAAACTACATTTTCCGCGAAAATGACGTCACTTCCGGTTTCGGACAGGAAATGGCGGACATGCGACAGTTCGCTTTGGTCTTGTTCAATGTGGGAAGTGTTACGAACAGCTGATCGGATCGGCAAAGTGTGTTTCTGGAATATTATGTTTTTGTTGCTGCAAGTGCCTTTTATGCAATTTTTACAAAGCTTTATGTGGAAGGAAACTGTGACCTAGGACAAGCTGATGGCATAAGATGTAAGTTCAACTCCTCTGGTTTCATATGCAAAACAAATTATTGCGCTAGCTTACGCGGTTCTATAATAATGACTTTAAAAAATAATATAAAATAGTGTGCAAATACTGATAACAATGCAAATGTTTGCAATATAAAAAAAATAAATGAAAAATGTAAACATCTATGTTTCGTGAACTTTGCAGTGTTGCTCTGTGGTGCAGTTACGACACCGTAGCAAAGTTTACACACTATGTCTACTTGATCCACGTTTGACTCCGCGAATCCATAATGTTTCCACACCACTGAAGTTTTTTTTTACTTCTCTTTTCAACCAACGGCAGTCACTCTCCTCCAAATAACTTCTGCTTAGCTTTCCGAGCTTTCCTCGGGTCCTCTTAATTGTTGTGACACGTGTTCGAAATGCAGAGAGGTGCGCTCGATTTGCCACATGGAGCAGCGTCAGAGTAAAGCACGAGGGAGGGGCTAATAATCGGCTCAGTCATTTTTAATGATCGTTGAAAGCCCAGATCGTAATCGTGATTACAATTCGATTAATTGAGCAGCCCTAGTTTAAAAGCCATTCATCCACTGAACACATCCACACTATAAATGCTAATAAATAAACACTCATAATAGCAATTATCATAGCCACATTAGGAGCAATGTTAGACTTTTACCTGTGTAATTTACATTACAAGATTACATTGCATCTTGCAACCCTTAGTAATTGTATATGTTAATATGAATTACTGAAATAATTTACTCCAAATCCTCCTTGGCCACACCTCTGTTTACCGTTAATCTGAAATAATAAATAATCACTCCCATTGTAGCTTCCCATTGTAAACAACAAAGCATAGAAACAGTCTGATAATATATGCAAATAAATTCTCAAGACAGAATACTACAAAAAGAAATTCACAAAACAGATTTTTACTGAACCTGCATTACATTTAGAACCATTTTAATAGTAGAAAGGTAAGTGTTGTATTACCTGGATGTTTGCAGCAAGACCAATAGAGTGAATGTCCCGTACACCTCTTTTTATTGACATGTGTGTGCTCCGAGCCTCCACAATCTTTCACAACATTGCCACAGCATAATTTGCTGATAAGATAACATGGAGAATCCAGAGTGCTGATTTCTTTCTTATGTTGGCATTCATTCAGAGAGTCACAGATCTCCACCTCTGGCTCTGAAGAACTGGGAGACCTCAGACTCAGAATAGTTATACAGGCACCTCTAGATTAGTTGATTGTACTTCATTAACTTTTCAAAATTAAATATGGTACACTGATTGGAGAGGGAGTTGGCAAGTTCTTACTTAGCTCAAGAAACTGTTTCAAATCTGCTTAATTAAAAACAGAAATTTTTTAATGGAAAGACAATGCATTGACTTCTCTGCCCAGTCTGGAAGGCAGCCATGCTGACATTGAATGAATGTCACACCCTGGCTCAAGAGTTATTACAAAAAAAAGGGAGAAAGACACCAAACAAAGATTTACGAATGTTTGTTTGAGTGACACCTGACTCCTTGTCCCAACCCTGATCTTCACACCAGCTTGTCAGCAGTCACCAGCTGTTCATTTCCTGTGATTACTCAGTTGCTAATTGTACTTACCTCTGTTAGTGTGCCCCAGCTCTCTCTGTGATTTCTCTAGTCTTCCATCATGTTCGCTGGTTTTCTTCTAACAACATACACACACACATATATATATATATATATATATATATATATATATATATATATATATGGTGGAGGGTGAAGGTAACGGTGGTCCCCGTGGTAATCGGAGCACTAGGTGCGGTGACTCCCAAGCTAGGCGAGTGGCTCCAGCAGATCCCGGGAACAACATCGGAGATCTCTGTCCAGAAGAGCGCAGTCCTGGGAACAGCTAAGATACTGCGTAGGACCCTCAAGCAGTGTTGCCAACTTAGCGACTTTGTCGCTATATTTAGCGAGCTTTCAGACCCCTTAGCTAAAAAAGACGTGAAAGCGCGTATCGCTTTTACTCTCAACAAGCAGCGGGTGCTGTAACGCAGTCAGTTCTTTTACTCTTTTACTCTTATGCTGTTTTGTGGATCACAAGGTTTAAAACTACTTATAAACACACACACAAAGTAACTCCACCAGAGTGCCTATTTCGGGTCACTTTTGCCGGTCCAAGCCCGGGTAAAGGAGCAGGGTTGGAATTGTGACATTAAAAAAACCAATAATTGCTAAAAGAAATTTAATTTGTAGTTCTAAATAAACTCTAAATGTATTTAGGACGTTTTTTACTCACTTTATGTCCCTTCCACAATGTTATTTCTCTCTCCAACAACATAAGTTACAATTAGATTAGCATGACCAATTATGCAAATTAGGCGATGACGTCATTTAGTGACTTCTAGCGACTTTTAGGACAACCAATAGTGATTTTCCTTACTGAGGAGTTGGCAACACTGCCCTCAAGCTCCCAGGCCTCTGGTAGAGGACCCGAGCTTGAAAGATAAATCGCCCGCAGGGGCGTGCTGGGTGTTTTTTTTTTTTCTATACATATATACATGTGTGTGTGTGTGTGTATATATATATATATATATATATATATATATATATATGCAACTAAGAGTGAGATATATATATGTATATATCTCACTCTTTGTTTTATATATATATATATGGACGATCTGATATCCTTGTGTTGGTGTTGTTCCCACATCATCATGATTAATGTTGTTCCAGGTTCAACATTGCAAGTGACCAATCACGCTCTTGTGACGTCATTCCTTTGCGTCTTCGAAATACCCGCCTTCGAGAATTTTTTCGAAATACAAGTGAAGAAGCGAGAAACCGCCGCCTGTCCGCCGAATTTGAAGTCAATTTAGGATACTTTTCTTTAATAAACGGTAAGCATTATACATATGTTCCTCACTTGGCTTGCTGTTTGTTTGCTAGTGATAGGCTACTTGACGACAGCATTAGCTAACCACTATTCTCTAGACCAGCGTTCCCCAACTTTTTGGGTGTTTCGTGGCCCGGGGGTTGGGTCAGGCAAAATTGCAGTAGCTTCCCTGATCATTTTACAAACATAAGTGAAGAGAATTTGAACTAAAAGGCCTAGACTAATGGTTGTGTGCTGAATCTATGAATCAAACTGGAAACATAATTAACTGGTCCATAGCTGTGAAACTTGACATGAGTTCTTGATTCTATGGAGATTAACAGTAATCCAGAAATTTACAAATTTGTCCTGGGACATCGTGTAAATGTTGTCCCTGGGACATCGTGTAAATGTTGTCCCTGGGACATCGTGTAAATGTTGTCCCTGGGACATCGTGTAGATGTTGTCCCTGGGACATCGTGTAAATGTTGTCCCAGGGACATCGTGTGATAGCTTGTAAATAATGGAATGAAAATTATTGATTGTTATTAACTTGTGAAAAATAAGTGTGACAAATCCACATGTTATGTTCTTACACCCTTACAGAAACTGTGACTCCTTCACAATGTCAGGTAAATGTCAACTCATGTTCAATAATCAACCAATCAAGCCTTTTATTATCACATGCAATGTTACACGTACAACTGCAATGGAAATTTCACTCCCTTCTGACCATACATATATTGCTTAAACATCACATTGGGAAGACAGGTCGGAAACAGTTAGGAAGGTCAGAAAACAATTTAATTAATAGATGAGGGGAGAGGAGGAGAAAAAAGAACTACAACCAGACAAAGCTCCTAGAAGACTGAAATGGATGATGGTTGCAGCATGCAAAAAGAAAATGATATCTGTTGACTACAGCATATGCTTTCTCACAGATTACCTTGTGGGAGTAGCTGGAGTAGCTCTATTCTATTTCAAGTTTGAAATCCCTGTTTGACCAGACAAACATTTCAGATGAGGTACCTCTTGACATAAAAATCCTTTTATGTTGTCATAAAACTAATGTTAAATTCTGCTTTAAATACACTTTATTGTACAATTTACTTAATGAATCGTGTTCCTTAGTTCTGTTTTTATTTATATGTATTTATTTATTTGTTTTATAAGGTAATAGATGGTCTAATCTATTTGCAGTGTGAGGTATGTTGAAAAGCTGGTTTGATCATAATGACATAGCATGTTTACATTTTTTTGTAATGTATTTGAAAACATAGGTGTATTTATGTTATTTTTATAGAATTTCCCTCACATTTATCCAATACCAAGCCAAATCACTGGAAAATTTTTGGATGGGTCCACAAGAGCACAAAGTGCATACTTTTTGAAGGTATGACTTGGACTGTGGTAACTATGTTCTTATCACAAAGGGTTTATAAGTTGACACTATAAACAAACAGCATTTTCCAAAATTGAAGCCTTGTCAGAAGAACCTGAAAAATACCTTTCTGAAACCTTTTCTGTGTAAAGACTTGCTCAAAAGCAATGCACACAGATTAAAACATTTCTTTCTTGGCCAACTGATAAAGAACACCAAAAATTGAGTGGTACGTGTTGAGTCTGTGGTCTTGATTTGTTTCGTACACACTATAGAACTTAATTAATGTAAACAAAAAATGACACTTTCTATATGTTTGTGTATCTGCAGAATTAATTACAAGTCTCACCTGACAAGCTTTCGCAGTTTTGCAGTGTCATTCTTGACAGAAAAACATACTTGTCACATTCTTTTTATTTCCAGAAAAACATCTTTCAGATGTATGAGAAATTGATTGGAGCCTGTCTGGAAAACGGCAGCCACTGGACCTTGTTTGTAAGTTGCACAGATTTTGCACTCTCTCTAGTGCATGATACTTTTCAGTGTCCCTCATTAGGAAAGCTCAAGGCACAAGCCTACCATATCCATCTTTTTACAAAACAGTTTTGTGACATACCCAAGAGGACCATAGTCTATATGAATTCATTTGGAGAGTCGGAGGCCAGAAAAAGTGCGGTGTTGAAAAACTGGAGGTAATTAATTAACATATTTAACATAACATATTTAATTTAATTGAAATCATTACCGAACGTGGTTATTGATTTCTCTATATGCTTTTTATTTGTAATAACTGCGATCTCTCAGCTCATTTGCTTCAGCAAGAGGCTGCACTGGAGAGTGGACTTTGTCACATGTGAGCCACCCACATCAACAGGATGGGAACTCATGTGGAGTGCATGTCATAATGGTACTGAAAACTATAGCTTTAATCTATATAAGTAATGTTTACATTTTTGCCTATTCAGTTTTTAAAGCCTTAGAGGCAGGATGGTAAAATCTAAATTTTTTTTGTAGATTGAACGATTTCAGCAGTAATGCTGAAAAAAAAAATCATTTCTTTGTTAACCTAATTTCTTTTGTTCTTTTTTTTTCTTCTTCGTCAATTATTAGTTTGCCCAATCTCTCATTGACGGTAAAACACAAGTGGAGGAGTACAACACTGAAATCCCAAAGCTCAGGTCCTGACTTTGCCACTACTTATTTTCCTCAATAGGTAAAGATAGAATTAGCCGCCTTCTTTTTCTCTAACATTGGAAAATGCTGTCAGGAAGTGCAGTCAGTGCTGGTGTGTGATTGCAGCCAAAGACCGGGTACACTATGACATGTCCTTAGCCATATAGATTGTTTATATAATGGACTTTGTTCATTTGTTTTTTGTTTGTTTATTTCTTCTTTTTTTTTTTTTAAATTCACAGGTGCAGTGCCAGAAATGTGGTGCATACAAGCACATGCGTTGTTCAAAGTCTGTTTGTGGCATCTGTATCTTCTGTGAGAGTAAGTCACAATATAACTAAACAATGTCCAAAAATGTTTAAAGTGAAAGATTTTTCGTAATTTTGCCTTTGCACACCAGGACTGTGTAATTAAAGTGGACATTTAAAGATCCAGTTTTTACACAAAACTATTTTAGACATAACTGTGTCGTAGTGTGGGGATTTCTCTTCACAATTAAATTGATATAGTGTTGTTTATATCATTCTTCTTTATGTAACAGCACAGTGCAGCACAGCAGAGGGAAAGGAGTTGTGCAGCATAGTAGGTGGCTATACAGGAGGAGCAATAGAAGTAGCCAGTGAAGAATGTCATCAGGGAAAGCATCAGGCAGCGAATGACAAAGGAAAAGTTCCTAAGGGAGAGAACATCTGCAGCAAATCGACAAGTAACAGTGAGATAGGAAGACTGACAGTCAGAGATGAAGGTACACAGACTGAAGACAAAGAAAAAGAAACAGAAGTATACGGCACAAGTCTGAGTACAGATAATGCTGCTGCTGCTGATGTTGACAGGATCGATGCAGATACAGAATTCCAAACTGATTCAGAAGGAACTAGTACAGTTTACAGAGTGCATGGTCGCTTATCTGTACCAAGCTCAAAAAAGAAAACCTACACAATAACAGAAGACGAGATCAAGCGCAGAATCAACGCAGAGAACATGTCAGTTCATGTTTTCAGAGGTTTGATTGGGGTAGGTATACATTTCGTGATTTTGATGTCACCTGAAATAAATCCGGGTTACTCGTATCAATAAAGTGACAATGTGGCTGGAAATTGTGCATTTGCTGCAACATATACACAATTACACCATGTAAACAAAAGCATTTAACTTTGTTTGTGCGTGTGTGTGTGTGTGTGTGTCTCTCTCTGCTCTTTTGGTGTTTGCACTTTTTCTTTTTTAGGGCCGTAAAGCCAAACTGCCCGCAATGATTCTTGACAGGCCTAAGAAGGCCAAAACTAAAGTAACAGTGTTTAGTGTTCTGAGTGAAGAGGAGGCTGGGGAGCTAGCCCTCAGGTTTGCCGGAAGATTGGCCTGCGATGTCACAAGAGACATGGTCTGTAAAGGCATCGACCATTCAAGTGCTGATATGACAAAGTAAGTTAGTAAAATAATATGAAAGTTGTATCTTTTTTTGTATTATTTGTCATTTCCCCGTATTTGGGTTATTGGTGTAACATTGTTAATCTTACTTTCTAATAACAGACACACCCTTCGCAAAATCCAACACAACCTTAAACATGAACTGACTGATTCCTCAACCTTCAGTTTGCTGACACACACCTTTGGCCCTGCTGCACTGGATTCTGTCATTTTGTTCCTGTGTGAAAAACTTGATCTTGTCTCTTGAATAATGAAACCTTTTGTTTGTTCTGTAAATCAGAATCTTGAAAATTGTTCACTGTTGTTCTAAGTTTGTGTTAACTATTTGGCAAAAATGTTTGGTTCCTAATCCAAACAGGATAATGACTGTTCTAACACGTATCTTAAAAATGCTACAAAGAAAGAAAATTATCACATGTTTCAATATGAATGTAACTGTGTCACACTCGGTTTGTAGTAGCTTTCCTGTTTTATTTTGAGTTTTGGTATGTTTACACTGTTGTCATTTTTATTTCCCTTGTGTTCGTCTTCCCTTATTAATTTTACTGTATTTAATTAGTCTGATTTAATAACTTATAATTATTAACTTTCCAGTGTGTGTGGATTATTGTTTGTTTGATTTCTGCCTGTCTTTTCTATTAAAGATTTGGACTTTTGGACTATTAGTGGACCTCGTAGGTTTTTATTCTGTGCAATTAGTAATTGACTGGGTTTAATTTAGTGGCCTGGAAAACAGGCCCCAGGGATCTGGTCATTTTAACCCCCTAAGACCCGAAATCTTCCATGGCATGCATTTTTAATTTCTCTTTGATATTTGGCCAGATTGGAACCCAGATTGGAAATCTCAAAGCACCACTTCAATGCCAAATTAAAAATTTCAACTCACAAGTAGTTATATAAAATACTGCATACAGCCTATAGGAATAACTTTAACAACTGGAAAGGAAAGTTTTTTGCAGCCCATGCTGCAGCTATAGCATTAGATTCTGGCATGTTATAACTGTTTTGAAAAGGAATTATTTCAAAATTAATAGCTGTCAATGTATTATTTACCTCGGGAAGTTGGGAAATGCTCACAAACTATTCCAAGAAAAGTTTCCAGGGTTTTCTGACTTTCATTGCTGACAATAGCATAGGCCACAGGGACTCCATGCCCATGATCATCTCTTACAACAAGTGTGAATAAGGGAAATGAATACTGGTTAACGCAGTGCGTGGTGTCAACAAATACTAACTGTTTTGCATAGTTCTCCATGTTTGATTTCATTACAGGTGTCTGCAAAACAATTAGGTCTTGGTCAGATGTGTATGGTTGATAGAAGAGATGTTTTCCATTAAGTAAGGTATGTACACTTTGACTGTCTCCACAGTTAATGTCACGTGGTGTGACAAAATGCCCTCTGTTGTGAAGATCTCTGTGTCTGTTAAGGAAAATGTTATAAAACACTTCTTCAGTAAAGACTCAGAGAAGAGAAACACACAGAACTTCTTGCTAGCAAGGGCAGCCTCCAGACAGAGAGACTCGCCCTGAGCACTGCCCCTGTCTTTATTTTATACTTCTGTGTGTGTGTGTGTGTGTGTGTGTGTGTGTGTGTGTGTGTGTGTGTGTGTGTGTGTGTGTCCTGCTGATCAAAGGGTCATATAACATGAAGGCACAAAAGGTACATCCTTGGTCACAAAGAGGGCAGTCTCCCCCTCACCCTAAATAACATGGTGAGGAAGTCCAGCAGTTCATCTATATGTAAAGAAGCACTTAAACTAAAACAGACATAGCTACGTTAATCCTACCGTAAAACAATAAAACAAGGTACGAACTCTCATGCTCCCAGGACGTGGGGGTGCATTCCTGGAGTGCACACCAAGCCTGCAGCCTGTTAGAGATCACACACAATTGATTATATGCCTCTAAGTATACATGGTTGAATATTTCCTAATACAAATAACTACATGCAGTATTCTATCATATGCAAACTTATATCACTAAAAGATTATACTGACTACTAAATACAATTTTCCATTGACAGTGTCCATGTTCTTTGGCCCATTTATGACATTCGGTTAGTATGATGGCTGGCTTAGTTCCAAGGGAAAGCAGTTCCTCAATCTTCCTCCTCAAATCACTGGAAATATTGTTGAAATGTGCGTCTTTTGGGTCCGAAGGATCATGCCCATCATGCTTATCATATGTATGCTGCAGGATGACTGTGTGGTCTTTCCAACATTTGAGTACTTTAAATGAAACATAGGCCTTACAGCCCACTGCTCTGTAGCTGTTTCGACTTTTTTTTCCAGCTCTGATGCAGTTGAATTTGTAATAGTCTCTTTTCCTGTCTTTACCTGAGGCCACATTTAAACATTTATAATGTCCATGAAGGGTTAATGAGTTCAATTTTTCTAACACAACACTGAATGGGTCCTCCTGGCATTGTGACACATGCACACAAAGTTGTGTATCTTTTCCAGTTCTTTTTTTTTTCGTCATTCAGAACACTTCTTCTAATTATATCGTCCATTTCTGGTGGAAAAATAACAAAGGTTGAATTAGTCAATATTCATTAATTCATTTTAACTTGTTTTGGGGTTTTTTGCAATACAATGTGGTTATTAAATATAATCTTAAATATATACAGTGGGGCAAAAAAGTATTTAGTCAGCCACCGATTGTGCAAGTTCCCCCACTTAAAATGATGACAGAGGTCAGTAATTTGCACCAGAGGTACACTTCAACTGTGAGAGACAGAATGTGAAAAAAAAATCCATGAATTCACATGGTAGGATTTGTAAAGAATTTATTCGTAAATTAGGGTGGAAAATAAGTATTTGGTCACCTCAAACAAGGAAAATCTCTGGCTCTCACAGACCTGTAACGTCTTCTGTACGAAGCTTTTCTGTCCCCCACTCATTACCTGTATGAATGGCACCTGTTTGAACTCATCATCTGTATAAAAGACACCTGTCCACAGCCTCAAACAGTCAGACTCCAAACGCCGCCATGGCCAAGACCAAAGAGCTTTCGAAGGACACCAGGAAAAGTATTGTAGACCTGCACCAGACTGGGAAGAGTGAATCTACAATAGGCAAGCAGCTTGGTGTGAAAAAATCAACTGTGGGAGCAATCATCAGAAAATGGAAGACATACAAGACCACTGATAATCTCCCTCGATCTGGGGCTCCACGCAAGATCTCATCCCGTGGGGTCAAAATGATCATGAGAACGGTGAGCAAAGATCCCAGAACCACACGGGGGGACCTGGTGAATGACCTGCAGAGAGCTGGGACCAAAGTAACAAAGGTCACCATCAGTAACACACTACAACGGCAGGGAATCAAATCCCGCAGTGCCAGACGTGTTCCGCTGCTGAAGCCAGTGCATGTCCAGGCCCGTCTGAAGTTTGCCAGAGAGCACATGGATGATACAGCAGAGGATTGGGAGAATGTCATGTGGTCAGATGAAACCAAAGTAGAACTTTTTGGTATAAACTCAACTCGTCGTGTTTGGAGGAAGACGAATACTGAGTTGCATCCCAAGAAAACCATACCTACTGTGAAGCATGGGGGTGGAAACATCATGCTATGGGGCTGTTTTTCTGCCAAGGGGACAGGACGACTGATCCGTGTTAAGGACAGAATGAATGGGGCCATGTCTCGTGAGATTTTGAGCCAAAACCTCCTTCCATCAGTGAGAACTTTGAAGATGAAACGAGGCTGGGTCTTCCAACATGACAATGATCCAAAACACACCGCCCGGGCAACAAAGGAGTGGCTCCGTAAGAAGCATTTGAAAGTCCTGGAGTGGCCTAGCCAGTCTCCAGACCTCAACCCCATAGAAAATCTGTGGCGGGAGTTGAAAGTCCGTGTTGCTCGGCGACAGCCCCAAAACATCACTGCTCTCGAGAAGATCTGCATGGAGGAATGGGCCAAAATACCAGCTACTGTGTGTGCAAACCTGGTAAAGACCTATAGTAAACGTTTGACCTCTGTTATTGCCAACAAAGGTTATGTTACAAAGTATTGAGTTGTATTTTTGTTATTGACCAAATACTTAATTTACCACCCTGATTTACGAATAAATTCTTTACAAATCCTACCATGTGGATTCATGGATTTTTTTTTTCACATTCTGTCTCTCACAGTTGAAGTGTACCTCTGGTGCAAATTACTGACCTCTGTCATCATTTTAGGTGGGGGAACTTGCACAATCGGTGGCTGACTAAATACTTTTTTGCCCCACTGTATATATACAATATAAAACAAACAGGGACTAAAAGAAGCTAAACTTTCATATGGTATGTCTCTGGCAACTTTAACATGATGTCCCAGGGACAACATTTACATCATTGTGAAGTTTGCGGACGACACTACAGTGGTGGGTCTTATCACCAACGGTGATGAGACGGCTTACAGGGAGGAGGTCAGCGCCCTGACCCACTGGTGTCAAGACAACCATCTCACCCTCAACGTCGCAAAGACAAAGGAGTTGATAGTGGACTTCCGGAGGTGCAGAGAAGTACACACCCCCATCACCATCAACGGCGCTGCTGTGGAGAGAGTGAGCAGCTTCCGGTTCCTTGGAGTACATCTGGCTGAGGATCTTACGTGGTCAGTACACACAAACAAAACAGTGAAGAAGGCGCAGCAGCGCCTCTTCTTTCTCAGGAGACTGAAAAGATTCGGCATGAGCCCCCGCATCCTCAGGACCTTCTATCACTGTGCCATTGAGAGCATCCTCACTGGATGCATCACCACCTGGTATGGCAACAGCACCGCCTACAACCGCAAAGCTCTCCAGCGAGTAGTGCGGTGCTCTGAACGGATAATTGGAGGTGAGCTTCCCTCCCTCCAAGACATCTACAGGGAGCGCTGCCTGAGGAAAGCGGGGAGGATCATCAAGGACTCCAGTCACCCCAGCCATAAACTGTTCAGACTGCTTCCATCAGGAAGGAGGTTCTGCAGCATCCGGTCCCGTACCAGCAGACTGAGAGACAGCTTTTTCCATCAGGCCATCAGACTGCTGAACACGTCATAGACACCTCAGCTTCACTACTGGAACTTCAACATTATGCACTCCACACTGTATATAAATGCCACTTGTTTTGCACATATTCAACTCTGTATATTTTATATATTTTATTATTATTATTATTATTTTTATTTTATTTTTTTTACTATTTAATTTGTAAAAATGTGTATACACACACACACACACACACACACACACACACACACACACACACACACACACACACACACACGTAGGAAAATATTTAGTATACACATCCAGAAATGCATACACTATTATATATTGTACATATATTTATTAGTTTCAGGTTGGCCATTCTTGTATTTTGCTCGTTTGTGCTGTTGTGTTTGCACATCTCTGTTGCTTGTGGGGCTCGCACACAAGAATTTCACTCGCATGTGCTGTGCCAGTGTGCCTGCACATGTGATGTGACAATAAAAGTGATTTGATTTGATTTGATTTGATTTGATGTCCCTGGGACAACATTTACACGATGTCCCAGGACAAATTTGTAAATTTCTGGATGTTGAGATAAATCTCTCTCTGTTTTTGTCCGGCGTCTGGACTTTTCTTTTCTCACCACTGCTCGTCAGCAGGAATGAGTTTTAATTTCACTTGCTTGATTACCCATCTTATTTATGTATTTACTTATTTTTGTTTATTAAGTAATATATACACGATACAGCTGCTATCACCTTCGCTGGTATTAGAGACGAGAGTGGTTGCTCACACGCCCTTCTACTTTCGGACTATTTCCAAAAGCGGTGTGAACTTTACGAGACGGAACTCGACCGTTCTCTCAACTCACCAGCACGTCAGTGAATAGCAGTAAAAGAAAAACACAGTAGGAGCAGCTCAGTCTCTTATTGGACCGTGAAAATTCAGCTTGCTCCGTTAATTAAAACAATACACACACATTCACATTCACACCTATTCGCGCGATCGGAACCCTTATCATAAGGGGAGCTGCCAGTCTTTCTGTAGACGAGCTACTTATTCCCTAGACCCTGTCTAGACCCAGCTGGGGGAGCTACCCAGAGCTCCAAACCTAACCCACAGAAGTGGGGAGCTTCCAGTCGACGAGCTCCAAGCTACCAGCCGACGAGCTACTTTAAACCCACAGAGGTGGGGAGCTTCCAGTCGTGACGAGCTACTTTCGCTATTTTAAATTCCCTGAATTTAAAATACGCTTTTACGCAAGATTGTGTCAGTGTGTCTGTATCTACCTGGTCGGTGTCGCCGGGTCTGGTCCACCTCGATCGGGCCCCACCACCGTGGGTCGCTTTCTAAGACGTTGGCCAAGACCCGAATTTAACGCTCTTGGTCTTTTTCCACACACCTGGTGTGTGGGCTGTCGACAGGCGAACAACGTGGACTGGTCACGGAGATGGGACACGATGGAGGTGCTCCGGCTCCGAAGGACCAAGAAATGTTGGGGGAAAACTCTGTAAAAAACCCAGGAGAAATAAAGACACAATGAGACAAAGTTACTTTCTTTATCAAACGTGTACACGGGTGAGCTGCTAAGAACAACTCACACCATGCACAGTGGCTTGGTAATTTTTATAGGCACAGAGCACAGAGACAGTGAGAACAGGATAACAAATAATAAACAGATAAAATAAAACAACTCCATATATGGTGCTAGTCTCGTCAGCAGAGAGCTAGGGAAGATAAAACAATCTAAAACAATATGTCCCAGAAACAAGATGTGTTTGCTGGGAAAGTCTAAAAAGATAATTCTAAACTAATCTAACCATAGGCAGAGGGCAGACAAAAGGCATCTTTGTACATTTAAAAGAAGGTAAAGAAACATAGAATCATTTTTCCTGTAACATTCCCTCCTGTTTTAACTTATTTTAAATGTATACAACAATTGTCTGTGAAGGTTATTTATTAAGTATCTTAAGCAATTTTTTAATTTTCAAAATGTCAGCATAGCAGAAATGGAAGTCATTTGGTCTAAAGAATAAAACAAAAGAAAATAATAAAAAGAAAAACATAGTAAATGAAAATCATAGTAAATGAAATAAGTGGAATAAACAAGAAAAAATAATAAAACGAAAACTACAAAAAATAAAAGGATGAAAACTAAAATGAAAACTTTGTATTTAAAAATGATGAAAACCTAATATGTAAAATGAAAACTTTAAAAAATACAAGGATGAAAACCTTATATTTAAAATGATGCAAACCTTAAATTGAAAACTTTATATGTAAAATGATGAAAACTTCATATTTAAAATGAAAACTTCAAAAAATAAAAGGATGAGAACTTTATATTTAAAATGAAAAACTTTATGTTTAAAACTGAAAACTTCAAAAAATAAAAGGATGAAAACCTGCATAACCTACTAATGTTTTAATCAGTGCGTGATCACTTGACAAGTCATTTTTAATCACCACGTCATTCATTAGCAGTTATTACAAGTTCTCCTCTAACAGAATTGCAACGGGATGTTGTTCTTCTTGAGGCACGGCAACATAAGCAGTCATTGTAGTTGTTATCATCTTTGAAATCATTACTCTTAGGCATGGCAACACACACAACACTAATATGAGCAGTGCTATCATGATGAGACCTAGAAGGAAAAACGGCTTTGCTACAGCAGCCAGCCATGAACCGCCAGTCCAGCCAGTCTAGCCAGCCTTGTGCTGCAGCTGCTCCAGGTGTGTGGTCAGTGACATATTTTTGCAGAATGGACAAATTCTGCAAAGCTTCATAAATGTCTCCTCCAGCTTCATATCCATCAGGGATAAAAGTGCAACATGTTTCCCCGATCAGCTTGCAAACTCCTCCTTGTGATGCTGTTAGCAGGTCTAGTGTCAGTCTGTTCTGCAGCACCATCGTTCTGATGGCCTTCTGTTCTCCTGCTAAAGCCGGTCCCAGGGTCTTTGTCAAAGTTGATGCGTCGTAGCAGAGCATATCGGTTGATCTCCACATGATCCCGCACCTCGGCAGCTCCAATGCCGGGGATCAAGCTCTGTAAGAATTTCACTCCTCCTCAGATGCGAAACTCTGGTTCCTTTACTGCTTGGTGCCGTCCGTGCACATCCTGTCTGGTACTGAGTCTTTGTTTGTAGTGGCATCCGGTAGATAGGTGAGTAGGCAGCTCCCCCACTGCCCGCGATCCATTGTTCATCACACATACTGGCAGTTGCGCTGCGTTCAGCTTGTTCAGTAGAATTACATCAGGCAGTGGGTCTGAGACTTGGGGCCAGGTCAGTAGGTAGGTCTGTCCGGAACAGTTCACATTTGTGGGTGATGATGACCTCCAGGTTGCTTTTGCTGGGATGCTGTAGTTGGCCTTGGACCAAAGAGTACCGTAGCCTGGATGTGTTGCCAGGCCCAACAGACACCAACTGCGATCTTCAGGTATGCTGTACGGCCACAGGCCAGACGTCTGCGAGGATAGGGGCATATGGGTACATGCATAGCAGTCAGTTTTATTATTCCAGTGAGCTGTAGTGTTCATAAACTGCCACCAAAAGTTAGTGGCGTAGCCATGGGGAAACTTGGTGTACTGTCCTTTGTCATACAGTGTCTGCCTTTTCTTCATATTGCGTGACTTGTTGTCCCTCACGGAAGCAAAGGTGAGGAGCCCGGCCATGGTCAGGGCCGCTGCAGTTGTTAAGAGCCACCACCTCATGACGACGGGACACACCCTCCTGTCGCGAGTAGACCCCCCGGCCAGGAAAGCTGACCCCTCCACCGGGCGAGATCACAACAAGTGGGCAAGCCTGCCGTCAGCTGTGTTTAGATGGCTTCACTGACTCGCCTGCAGTGACTCTGATGGATCCAAGATGGTCGTTCCGCAATTTTGCAAGCGGTCGGTGTAGTGAGGAGGACTTGGTATGGCCCCTCCCACCTGGGTGTGCTCCAGTTTTTCCTTTGGAGCACTTTGATCAGAACCCAGTCACCGGGCTTTAGTCTGCAAGACACTGGAGAAACATCATCAGGTTGTTGATTATGTACAATGATCTCTTTGTTTTCTAACAGCTTAGACATCCATTCTGCTAATGTGTTTTCTCTGATTGCTTTGTCTATTGGTTGACTGGTGATGGGCAGTGGGAACGGCCTGCCATGAATGATTTCAAATGGAGTTAGTTTATGGGAGCCTTGCGTTAAGCGCATCCACATTTTCACTAAACCCAAACATTCAGGCCACGGCCTTCCTGTTTCTGCCATGCATTTCCTGAGCCTTTGTTTTATAGTGCCGTTAGTTCTCTCTACAAGGCCTGCGCTCTGAGGATGATACGCACAGTGGTGTTTTATGCTGAAACCGAGCGCTTCAGAGACCTTAGTGATGACATCATTTACAAAATGAGTGCCGTTGTCTGATCGTATCAAAGCTGGAATGCCATATGTGGGTATGAAGTGATTGCACAGGCATTTTGCTACTGAAATTGCATCTGCCTTTTTCACTGGATAGATTTCCGGCCACTTTGAGAACACATCTATAACCACTAGGGCGTATTTCGACCCTTGACATTCGCTTAGCTCAATAAAATCCATATGAATTGTGTGGAAAGGGTGAGGCGGAGTTGGAAAACGGCCTCTTTTTGGTCGCAGGTTACCCTGAGCATTATATTTTTGACACGTCATGCACGTTCTGACAAATTGTTTTGCTGAAGTTTCAAAATTTACAGTGTAGAAATGAGAGTTGACAATACAGGTCATTCCCCCCGATGACAAATGCGTACAGCCATGAGTCACTAATGCCGCCATCTTGTGGAGCGATTTTGGCAACACTGGCTTGCCATAACACATCATTAAATCGTTTGTCAGAACTGCACCGTGTTTTAGCCATTTTGCCTGCTCTGCTGTGCTTGCTGCTTTTTGTTCACTTTGCAACACATCCAGTGGAATCTGATGTGTGTTTACTGCCATCAATGTGATGTTTGTCTTTTGTGCCGCCTGTTTTGCTGCTCTGTCAGCAAAGTTATTGCCTGTAGCAATGAAAGAGGCGTTGTAAGAGGTTGGCATGCTGAACTGGTTTTCCGGTTGGTGTAATCATTCCTCTGGTTTTCCAGATTTTTTGCAAAATGATGCACAGCAGAGAAAACATACTGGCTGTCTATATAAATGGTTATTTGTTTATCTTTGTGTATTTCACATGCGCAAATCACAGCTGACAGCTCAGCGCTCTGTGCAGAATATGAAGAAGAAAGTGGTTTTGCTTCTATTATTTTACTATCTGTGGTTACTGCGTAACCTACACAATTTCGGCCTGTGCTGTAAGGTCAAATGCTGTTCTCCTAGCTTCCACACTTGCTGATCATAAGGTGGATCTGGGCCTGGAGTTTGTTTAAATCTCAGAATGTTGTGATACTCGGTCGGTTTCTGGAAAGTGGATGTGGCGGGTGTCATTTAGCATGCACTCAGGTGTAATACCAGAAAAGAATGGCATGACTGCTATCTTAAGTTTTGTCAGAGCATCTCTACCTAGCAAATTTACTGGACACGACGGGTCATATATGCATTTAATAAAGCACCTGCGGCCACTTGCTGTATGTACTAGTTCTAAAAGGGCAGTTAATTGTTGTACAGTTGTGTGGCCTGAAGCTGACTTTACAACTAATTTGTCCTTTGAAAACTGTCAGTTTAAGTGGCTGCCTCAAAACTGTTTTGCATTATTTCTCTGTGGCCTACTCCTACAATCTCGTGTGAAGTGACCTTCCTCTCCACGGTTCTAGCAGGCGTTGTCTCTATGTTATCTGCTGTTTCTGCGTGGCTGTCTGCAGCCTTGGTGTTTGTGACTTTGCTCGCCTCTCTGTTCCTGATAGCCACCTGCGAATTAGTGTTTTAGTCTGTTGTCAACACGTCAGCCTTATTTCTAAGTTACAGAATGCTTCTTCTCCTTTTTTTTTTTTTTTTTTTTTTTTGGTTTGGGAGAATAGATGCAACTCTACATTTTCACTTAAGGCATTTTTAGATAATTTCTAGTTCTTCAAACAATTCATGGATCTCACACATTTCAAACTTTCAAGTTAGGGTTGTTTCCCATTTATACAAATATATATATATTTAACTTTGCATTGCTCACAGCTCATAGCTCACAGCTCTAAACCTAGGCATTTTTCAATCATATGCCTAATCACTATGTGTCACTGTGATTCTCAAGTATTGTCACAAGTTCGTTTAAAGTCGTTTCCAAAACCAACAAAATAATCAAACAAAAACAAAAAACATAAACGTGTCAGGACACAAAAGAAAAAGAAAAATGCTGCCACCCGAACAAGGCAGAAGTCTGCATATGTTGGCTTTTAATAGCATGCAGCTTGTAACATGGTATACTAATGTGCCTGTGTTAATTCAGCTCCATATTATTGTGTGAAGTTGCACTGGGTTGGGAGTGGTTTTGTGTGTGTCACATTTTTGGTGAGCCAATGGCTGGAATGGGGTTGGACTAATTAGAGGCAGGTGTACTTGATTGCACTGATACACTGGTCTACTTATAGCCCACACTACAAACACTGCTGTGTCGTTTTGTCTCTCTGTGCAGGTATGTAATGTGATGAAATCAGATATGTTTGGGATGGATGGGTTTTGCCCTATGAATTTTATATTAAGTGTGTCGTTTTGTCTCTCTGTGCAGTCCAGGGCCTATTATATGCCACAGCCTAAAGGCAGCAGAGTTGCAGAGGCTTGAGTGACCACTGACTATATGCTTGCAGGGTGGTGGGTCTCCAAGGACAACTTCTAACCCTGTTAAAGGCAACATGTGGAGTGCAACTTGGCTGTGTGGCATAGCTGGCTCTGGCCTTGGGACTGTGTGTTTTTATACAATTCTTAAGTGGGACACTGGACTGTTTTATCTTTTATCTCTTGATATATTTTTTGTCAATAAATTATCTTGTAGAATTTTATTGACTGACATCTTTTTGCCCATGACTGAAACGGTTGGTCAGACCTAGAGTCTTTCTTTGGGTGTGTTACAGCAGCTTCTGCTCTAAAAGAAACAAATAAATAAAAAGAAAAGAAAATGTGTAACATGCTCATCAGCTTAGCAGTGTCTACATATTTAATTCAGCTTCTCAATCCTGTAGTTTTAGCTGTTGTCTACAGGGTTTTGCTTATTGGTTGTTATTATAGGTGTGCTCTATATCTCAGCAATGTGTCATTCTAGGATGATAGGTTTCAAGCTGGTCAAGTGCCTCTATGCACTTCGTTAGTTTAGTTATTCTCTGTATTGTCTTCATCTCACATGTCATTACACTGAGTTTTAGCAAACCTTAAGCTTGATGCAGACTACTGCTTAACAATTATCCACCTCACATCATAACCGATTAAGGTGCCTCTTCATATTAATATTATGTCATTGTTAATATTATCCTCTTTGTCTTATATAACAGCAATAGCATATTATAATATTTTATCAGTGTGTACCACTATACTACTCCTGAGCCAATTTGTTAGTTAGGATCATCTTATTCAGCAAACAGATAATTTAGAATTCATCCAATCTGCGGTCACATTTGTTCTCTCTGTTGCATGGCGGACCAGGCAGTTCTATTATAATATATTATTTATATTTTATTTTGTATCCATCAAGGGCTTCAGATGACCTGCAGAATCATCCTTTTCCCAGGGTGGAGACAGTTACCTTTTCACACACTGTCCTTGGCTGAACAATGACACAGCCTTAATATACATTATTTATTTTATTAAAATATTTTCGTGTGAATTATTTGCTTTATATTCATTTTATACATGCTGGGCATGGTCATCATGCCAACTGTGTTTCATTGTTAATATCACTTTACAGGTTGTTATCCTTGCTATTATTAATTTCAAATACTCTAAAGATAATTTCTACTGTAACTTTCCATTTGTTCATCTTTATTTCGTACTTTTTATATTTATATCTACTCAGTGGGGTCTGTTTTCAACCCTTTTAAACTACTACAAAACTACTGTGATCTCTAGTTTTCACTTAATAAGGGATTATTATGTTCTTCCTGATATGGGTGTTGCTGCAGATGCGGCTGCAGGAGTGAGTGATGGTTTACTAAAAGGGTTGTGGGAACTGCACAGTGTCTCGTCTTCTGGTTTTACTAAACTGGCAGTTGAGTTCTGTTCTTCTGACTGTTTATATTTTGTTTTCTTAAATCTCTCAGTTTACAGACACTGTTTTTGTCCGGCGTCTGGACTTTTCTTTTCTCACCACTGCTCGTCAGCAGGAGTGAGTTTTAATTTCACTTGCTTGATTACCCATCTTATTTATGTATTTACTTATTTTTGTTTATTAAGTAATATATACACGATACAGCTGCTATCACCTTCGCTGGTATTAGAGACGAGAGTGGTTGCTCACACGCCCTTCTACTTTCGGACTATTTCCAAAAGCGGTGCTTGCTCCGTTAATTAAAACAATACACACACATTCACATTCACACCTATTCGCGCGATCGGAACCCTTATCATAAGGGGAGCTGCCAGTCTTTCTGTAGACGAGCTACTTATTCCCTAGACCCTGTCTAGACCCAGCTGGGGGAGCTACCCAGAGCTCCAAACCTAACCCACAGAAGTGGGGAGCTTCCAGTCGACGAGCTCCAAGCTACCAGCCGACGAGCTACTTTAAACCCACAGAGGTGGGGAGCTTCCAGTCGCGACGAGCTACTTTCGCTATTTTAAATTCCCTGAATTTAAAATACGCTTTTACGCAAGATTGTGTCAGTGTGTCTGTATCTACCTGGTCGGTGTCGCCGGGTCTGGTCCACCTCGATCGGGCCCCACCACCGTGGGTCGCTTTCTAAGACGTTGGCCAAGACCCGAATTTAACGCTCTTGGTCTTTTTCCACACACCTGGTGTGTGGGCTGTCGACAGGCGAACAACGTGGACTGGTCACGGAGATGGGACACGATGGAGGTGCTCCGGCTCCGAAGGACCAAGAAATGTTGGGGGAAAACTCTGTAAAAAACCCAGGAGAAATAAAGACACAATGAGACAAAGTTACTTTCTTTATCAAACGTGTACACGGGTGAGCTGCTAAGAACAACTCACACCATGCACAGTGGCTTGGTTTTGTCCTCTATGCAGACATAGAGGACAGTTACAAGTACCTGGGGATCCCGCAGGCAAATGGGAACCATGAAGAGGCCGCTAGAAAGGCTGCAACCACCAAGTACCTGCAGAGGGTCAGGCAAGTCCTGAGGAGTCAGCTGAATGGTAAGAACAAGATCCGGGCCATCAACACCTACGCCCTGCCCGTGATCAGGTACCCTGCTGGGGTAATAGGCTGGCCAAAGGAGGAGATAGAAGCCACTGACATAAAGACAAGAAAGCTCCTTACCATGCATGGAGGGTTTCACCCCAAGTCCAGCACCCTGAGGCTGTACGCTAAGCGGAAGGAAGGGGGCCGGGGACTGGTGAGTGTCAGCACCACAGTCCAGGATGAGACAAGGAACATCCAAGAATACATTGGGAAGATGGCCCCAACTGACCGAGTGCTCAGTGAATACCTCAGGCAGCAGAAACCCAAGAAAGAGGAGGGAGACGAGGAACCGTCATGGAAGGACAGGCCCCTGCACGGTATGTACCACCGGCAGATAGAGGAGGTGGCTGATATCCAGAAATCCTACCAGTGGCTGGACAAAGCTGGACTGAAAGACAGCACAGAGGCACTAATCATGGCAGCACAAGAACAAGCTCTGAGTACAAGATCCATAGAGGCTGGGGTCTATCACACCAGGCAAGACCCCAGGTGCAGGCTGTGTAAAGATGCCCCAGAGACAATCCAGCACATAACAGCAGGGTGCAAGATGCTAGCAGGCAAGGCATACATGGAACGCCATAACCAAGTGGCCAGCATAGTGTACAGGAACATCTGTGCCGAGTATAATCTGGAAGTCCCGAGGTCAAAATGGGAGATGCCCCCAAGGGTGGTGGAGAATGACCGAGCTAAGATCCTGTGGGACTTCCAGATACAGACGGACAAAATGGTGGTGGCTAACCAACCGGACATAGTGGTGGTAGACAAACAGAAGAAGACGGCCGTAGTGATCGATGTAGAGGTTCCGAATGACAGCAATATCAGGAAGAAGGAACACGAGAAGCTGGAGAAATACCAAGGGCTCAGAGAAGAGCTCGAGAGGATGTGGAGGGTGAAGGTAACGGTGGTCCCCGTGGTAATCGGAGCACTAGGTGCGGTGACTCCCAAGCTAGGCGAGTGGCTCCAGCAGATCCCGGGAACAACATCGGAGATCTCTGTCCAGAAGAGCGCAGTCCTGGGAACAGCTAAGATACTGCGCAGGACCCTCAAGCTCCCAGGCCTCTGGTAGAGGACCCGAGCTTGAAGGATAAACCGTCCGCAGGGGCGTGCTGGGTGTTTATATATATATATATATATATATATATATATATATATCATTCTTAGTTCCTTAACTGTGCACTACAAGGTGACCAGATCTTGCAGACTTTAGAAACCTGTTAGTTTTGTATGCAGTAAATAGGCCATTTAATTATTCCTAACTAGGCATATAATGTAAAGTCATTTCTGCATCTTTTATATACATTCTGGAAAAAGTACATTGTACAATATCTAGGACCGTTGTTGATTTCAATAAAATATTGTTGCATGTCAGCAGGGGTGGTCCTAGCCTGTTTGGTGCCCTGGGCGAACACGCCAACAAACTAAGGCTGTCAACGATCACGATTAACGCAATTAAAATTTTTAACGCAATCAACAAACTTTGGACAAATTGCCCGAAATGCGTCACTTTACAAACGGTGCCCCATAAGTAGGCATGATTAATGGGCAAAAGAGTGTATGTTCTGATTTTTTTGTTGATCTAGTGTTTTAGAAACTCGTCCAAGTCTAAAACCACACAAAAGATACTGTCAAACTGTCCCATGGCCAGGGGTGGATCTAGAGAACTTTTATGAGGGTGGCTTGGAAATCAAATTGGGTGGCAAAATCAAAGCCTTTGTTTTTAAGCATATATGCTGGTGTTACAAATGGTTAAAATGATTCAAATGCAGTAAGTATACAATGTTTCATACATATATAGTCTATAACTTAATTATTTTCTGTAACCCACATAATTAAACATTTCAGTTACATAAAATATGTGAATTTAGATTTTATGTACTGTATAGCCTGTATAATAAATAAATATGTAACCCAATAAGTATAAATTCCAGAAAGCTACACAATATGTGTGTGTGTGTGTGTGTGGGGGGGGGGGGGGTGTTACAAACACAAGTCTTAAACAACAAACAACTTAAGTTTCACACCTTTTTGTTAGAAAAAATCAAATTGCTACATGCTTAAATTTACACAAAATGTCAGAATCCTGCACTGTTATGAACTAAAATTTAAACCTAAGTTTTAAATGTTTTGTTGGGTTAACCCTATGGGGTCCAAAATACAATTGGCCATTTCTGACTACTTTTGATGTTACATTTGTATTTCACCTTTAAATTATTTTATTTATTTATTTTTATCTTGCCTCGCTTGGTATCATTCTTTTCAGCTTAACCTCACAAATGTAAGTACCATTAAAGAAATAAGATTATTTTATATTATTATTATTATTTTTTAATAGACTATTATCTTGCAATAAATTACGTGTTAAGAACCTGTATTGCACATATTAATTACATGATATCCAGTGGATGCTGTTTGCAGGTCTGAGGTTTGATTCTGTATCAGATTAAATAACGAAAGACTGTCTTCATGGCAAAAGTACATTTATGTCATGGTCCTGCGACCATGACTCAGTGACTTTGTGTTTGTGTTCTTTATTGTTATTATTCTCTTTATTATTCATGGGCTGTTTTGGGATGGTTTGTGTTTTGGGATTTTAGATACTGGGTTCTGGGTTTGTGCTCCCTCTATTGGTCCCTGGTGTTAGTGTTCCCCTGTCTCGTCAGGTTAATCGGGTCCAGCTGTGTCTCCCACCTGTGTGTAATTTCCCAGTGTCTCTCTGTGAACTTATGGTGTGTGTTACCTCTGTTCCTCGTCGCGTTGTCTGTGTTCATACCCTGTGAAATTCCCTGCGTGCTCTCCCTGCTGTTTCTCACTTCGATGTTCAGGTTTGCTACTCCTTGGCTTAGTTTCTCCCAGTTTAGTTCATCCTTAGTTCTGTTTGCCAGCTCCACTTTATGTTTGGTATTGTTAATAAATCACCCTCACGTCTGAATAAGTGCTGCATTTGAGTCCTCCTTTCCACCCTTCACACGGCCGCTGACCCGAGCCGTGACAATTTATGTAAAAACATTTCTTATATTTGAAGGTCAAGGCTACTTTCAAAAGCAATGTAATTCAAAAACACAATTAATAGTTAGTGACTATTCAGACATTATGAGAATCCAAAGCACCGTGTACTGACTGATAAACATTTTATTAATGAACGTTGTTGATTTCTGGAATCATGATCTACATGACATGAATCCATCTTGGGTGAACAAACATTAATCTTTTGTTGATGTTTTTTTTATTATTTAAATAGCAGAAAAACACATTTTTATGGTTTTCTGATTAATGCACTTAATGATCAATGCTTTAAAAACTCCTGGGAGACGGGTTTCTCTGCTTATTCCCAGATGAACTTTAAAGGCAAATCACCAAGTTTCTCCCGAAGGACTTGATCCACTCTTTCACTCTGTGCAACAGTCAGTGTGTTCTTCCAGTCTCCAATCTGACCTGTAATGAAGAGAAAAGCACAAAACCTGATACCCTGAAGTCACATTTACCTGCACAGCAGCTGCAGGTCTGTTATGCTACCTTTGCGCAGGAATATTCCACTGAACTGCTCTGGCGGAAGATGCTGATAATTTGCTTTCGAGTCATTCTTCATGTTCTGAAATGTAGCTTTTTCCACAACTTGACTGATAGCAGCTTCAGTCAGGTTTTTCCCTAAGAAGTTGCAGATCTTCTTCACTGATCCTTTCAGGTCCTGAAAGAAAAGCAGGAACACAACAGAAAAAGAACCTTAAACTCTGCCAGATATTTTATTTGAGTTTCCTTAGGAACAACAAAAAATGCGAAGAAACATCTTACCAAAATCATTTCCTCGTAGGTCAGGAAGAGGATGTTGTACTGGTCTCTGTTTAAATACCACTCCCTGACGTGGTCAAACCAGGATGACGCAAAAACTGTGTAGTGGCATAATGCATCCAGTCATTTGGCATTGTCATTTAATTGAGTTCACATACAACCCTCATGTCAGAGGAGGAGCTCAAGTGTAAGCTCTGTAGTTACCTACAGCATGACTGCAGACATGATCAGTCCCCCATGCTAATCATGCAGTGGTAGTGTGCCTCCGAATGTAGTACAGATTTTGTCAATGTGCTCAATCCGCACATGACACACACACACACACACACAAAACTGGAGTCGGTGCTAAATACTAGCACAGCACCACAAAATCACTGGGTACTAAAGCGCAGGCCCTCTAACAGAGGGTCCACACATAATGATGAATCAATTACTGATTACTATAAAGTGAGGAAACTTACCGTTTCCTGTTATGTACCACTCAAAAAACTGGTCAAAGCTCTCGGGAGTTTCCAGGTCTGCCAGGGCTTTGCTGAAGTGATAAAAAGACACCATGTTGTCCTTTGGATTCCTCATCAAATACACGATCTGATATATATTTTTAAAAAAATTCAGAATATTAACAGTTAGTTACTTAAATGTAAAAATTATAAAAGTCAATAGTTAAAAAAAAAAACAATTTAAAATTTAGGGTCAAAATTTGATTTCAAATAATATCTTTTAAAATATGTTTTAAAGCCTGTACATTTTTATAGCTCTTTTTCTCCTATTTCTACTTGATTTGATGAACCTCTTAGGCTACGTTCACACTGCAGGTCTTAGTGCACAATTCCAATTTTTTGATCAAATCTGATTTTTGTGTCTGCTTGTTCACACTACAAATAAAATGTGACAGCAAATGCGCTCTAGTGTGAACCCTCAAAGGGGCCTGCATGCGCAAAAGAAGACATCACACACAACACGCTCTGTTTAGACCCAGACCAAACAGTATTGTTTGACAGATGGTCCTTAATATAAAGACTTGTTTCGGACTTTACGTTTCCCAATTTTGCTTTAAGTTATAAAGTTATTTTGTTATTTACAAATGGCCTAATAATGATCCTTATTGCTGTTTTAGAGAGGAGCAATGCTTCAAAGGATAGGGATAGTTGCAGATTTCTGTCAGAATCTGCAGATTATACAGTACAAATAAAATGTTCACGTTTCTCCAACGTTGTATTCCCAAAAGTTTCACTGGATGGCCAGGAAGCGTTCACAATGTCTTCTTGGGCGCTGATAATTGGCATCTGTCTTGTGTCAGTGACGTAAAAGACGGATTTAATGCGACATGACCATTCAAACAGCAGTCGCTTTCTAAAACATCAGATATGTATCGGATTCAGTACCACATACGAAAGTAACTTAGGTCGGATTTGAAAATGTCGGACTTCTGCTGTTCACACTGTCATACCATGAACGGATATGGGTCGCATAGGGTCAAAAAAGTCGGATTTGATGCGCTTTCGCCTGCAGTGTGAACATAGCCTTACTCTGCAATGACCTCATTGTACGAAAGGAAAAGGACAAAAAAAATATACTGAAATAAAAACACAGAATTGCCAGTCTTGGTAGACGGAGATTGGTCCGCAGCCCGGCTCACACTGCACCCGACCCCTACGGTGAATCCTGCGGGTGGTGGGCCCGCAGGAAGATGGGCCCATGTCCCTTTTTCGGGCTGTGCCCGGCTGGGCCCCATGGACTAAGGCCCGGCCACCAGACGCTCGCCCTCAGGCACCCTCCCCAGGGCCTGGCTCCAGGGCAGGGCCCAGGTAACCCTATCCCGGGCAGGGTGAACTGCTCCCTCTCTGGTTTTTTCATAGGGGACTTCTGAATCGCTCTTTGTCTGGTCCCTCACCCAGAACCAATTTGCCATGGGAGACCCTACCAGGGATAGCCCTGGGATCCTTGGGACACACAAACCCCTCCACCACCGGAAGCCCACCACCATGGGGCGATCGTGGCTCAAGAGTTGAGAGTTGGGAGTTCGCCTTGTAATCGGAAGGTTGCCAGTTCGAGTCCCGGCCCGGACAGTCTCGGTCGTTGTGTCCTTGGGCAAGACCTACCGCCTACTGGTGTTGGCCAGAAGGGCCGATGGTGCGATATGGCAGCCTCGCTTCTGTCAGTCTGCTGTGGGTACAACTTTAGCTTGCCTCCACCAGTGTGTGAGAGTGTGTGTGTGAATGGGTGGATGACTGAGTGTGTAAAGCACTTTGGTCCCCTAGGGGGGACTAGTAAAAGCGCTATACAAATGCAGGCCATTTACCATTTACCACGATAAGGTGGCGATTCGCGGGCATGTCGCACCGGGAGGAGGCCCCGGGGTAGACCCAGGACACGCTGGAGAGATTATATCTCTCGGCCTTGGTTTTCCCCTGGACAAGCTAGAGGAAATGGCTGGGGAGAGGGAGGTCTGGGCTTCTCTGCTTGTTCTGCTGCCCTCGCGACCCGGACCCCGGATAAGCAGAAGAAAATGGACGGATGGAAAAACACAGAATTATTTAAAATAAAACAAATGCTAGTGCTAGCTTTTTGGACCTGGAACCACGTGTTTGTGCAGAAGTCTATGATAAAAATGACCCTCAGATTCCTTGATTTATGATCCCATTACAAAATTGTGTTAGAGGCTCATTGTTTTAAGTCTCACTTGCTTGGGGCACCCTATACACTGTCAAATAAACAACATTTGTTTTGAAAATAATTAAAGATCAACCACTCTATTTTCATTTGCTAGGATTTGCTGGTTTGTAAAAGCTACCAAGTGTCAAAGTGCAAGTCCCAAAAAACTGGACTTCAGTGACCAATAGGTAACATCACAAAAATGTAATTAAACTTAGCAAGTACAAATCTAATTTAATTTGCTCTATTTTTGCAAAAAAAAAAAAACAGAAGAAAATTGAGCTTCTATAAGGTACTGACTTTTGCCTTCTTCTCCTTCACTCCTGGAGGCATGATGTGTTCAGGGAGATGCGAGGCGAAGAGTCGTGGAGAGGGAAGAAGAGTGTAGTCAGCCATCTTGTACTCCAGCCACGGCATCCTCTCCATGTTGTTTGAATATTTAGTCTGATTCCCATCCAGTTCGTGGATGGAAATGATGATCTGCTGAACCCATACAGTGCCTGATGTGGGGAAAGACATTAGAGGTGATCAGTGGATCAGTCTGGCCAGCACAAAACAGCAAATATAAATAATGTATGAAATTTTTCACCAACCTGATTTTGGATAAGTGACAAGGAAGACATCACTGTCTTTTATTTCAAAACTCTCAAGAGAGTCTATGTACTCTGGAGTTGTAAGACTGACCACAAAATTGTAGTTTTTATGCTTGAAAACACGGTCTCTGATCTGCTCCATACTGGTTCTACATAAGACAGATAAAAAAATATACACAGGAACGAAAAATCTGTGAGTCACATGGTGTTTGTTGATGCTGGGTGAGCAGTGTTGGGGAGTAAGGGAATACTCTGATTTTGATTGCTGGAAACCCAGACAAAACGTGCAATAAGAAGCTCTAATGTAAGCGTCCTGTTAATGTTGGTGGCGTCAGTTACACAATGGACCCAGAGCCAGAATAACAGGGCCAGCAGTGAACGGGCATGAATGGTTTTCTTACTTGGAAACTAAAACACCACTTCATAAAAAGAAAGGGATGGGCGAAATCTCAGTATCTTTGATGTATTATTGCTGTGTGATTTTTATTACAATTACTGAATGCTACTCGCCACCAAGCTAACATTGTTAGCTGGCGTTAGCTGGCGTTAGTTCATAGACTGCATAGACTTGATGGATAGCAACCTGCTAGCTGCAAATAATCATGTGCAGTTCCACATGATTATCAACAGAGAAAAAGAAAACATATTACTGATACAGAAATAGTTTCTATACGAGATCACTGCAAAAAGTGCAGCCTTGCCTAATGTGTCCACCATACTGTTACTCATTTTATATTAAGATTTTGAAAAAAATCTAGTTAGTATTGATATGGTGAGTGGCCTTCAGTAAAAGTAAAAAAAAAAAAATCACATAGCAATAGTTCAGTGTAGTTGTAAAAAACATAACGATATATTAAGTAATCCAAAGTATTCAGAATATGTTACTCTCATTGAGTAACAACAGAATACCTTACAAAATACATTTTGGGGCATGTATTCTGTAATCTGTAGTGGAATACATTTTAAAAGTAACCTTCCCAACACTGTGGGTGAGGAACCAGACGAAGAGCAATAATATACCTCAATAACTGTTTTTGACTGTTTATTATCAATTTGCACACCACTGATTCATACACCCTTTTAATTTTGCATTTTCTACATTTTAATTTTATACTTAATTTTGAATTTTACTTTATTTTTGTATTTTTAGTGATCCGGAATTGCACAGCAATAAACATTTCACTTCATGTTGTACTGTGTATGTATTTTAATTTGAATGTGAGCTGTCATACGAGCCATTCGGTCCTTATTCGATCCTTATGCAACCATTGCAAGAGCTTCACTGTGTTACATGCCATGATACGCAGCCCTGTTGTTTTTCTGTAGCTCTTATCTTTCAGGTGTCAGGCCTCCACCTATTGGCCAATTCAAAGTAAAATGGCACGTGTCTATTGGCATGGGGCGGCAGACCTTTTTGTCAAGCAGCTAGGCAGGCCTTTTGTTTTGTTTATTGTTTTATTTAGACTTTAGGGAGAGTGTTGGCCTCTTTTCATTTTGTGAATTTCTTTGATTTGGCTCAACCGCCTGGTCCTCCGCCCCCGCATTTTTTCTTTTGTCAAGTATTTTATTGTCAAGGCATGGTAAATGATGAATAAATCCTGTCTGACTATTAACCTCGCTGTTGTCCCTCTCGTTCATTAGCTTAGGTTGTCTGGTGTTGCCCCCACCATGGTGGTGAGGGGGGGAGGTAACAACTGGCAATAAGTCAGACTTGTTCCGGTGGCTGTTTGACTCTGCCACAGCTGCGTTTTGTCACTGATTATTTTCATAGTTTTATGGGGAAAATATGTGCTGCTCTCAGCTAATAGGTTTCCTAACCTGTAAGACCAAATTGCCCTCTTTTGGTCTGTTTGATATCTGACTCATTCAGTGTGAAAGAAAGTGCTGCGGTATTTTGTTAATGGCATGCACTCTGCTTTTTTTTTTCGGTAAAGATCTGCCCTAGCAGATGCACAACACACATAGCCAGTAGCGGTTTTAGATACGGGCGACACGGGCGGTTGCCCGAGGTGGCATCGTGGTGGGGGGCGGCATCACAGGCATCGGCAAAAAATAAAATAAAATACTCGTACTCATGCTGCCCCGACGTCATGCCAGCGCATATTGGGAATGGCATAAGCACCGATCGGTTTTCTATCGCCCATTTGCTGGGAGTAAGGGCGCCCTTCGTTTGCGAGGTGCGCCTGCTGCTTGCGGTGCAGAGAGGAGAGGGCAGCATCTATTATGTGGGTTACAGTTGCTCCAAGAAGAAATGGTAAAAATAGCAACAGTAACAGACTAAACTCTAAACAATACATTATGTTACAGATTTTAATATTAATTAGTCATTGTCAATTGTTGATTTGTCCTGTTCTCATTGTATGACGAATTATGATGGCTGTTTGATAGCCGTTTGCATACTATGCATACTCTCTCTCTCTTCATGTGTGTGTGTGTGTGTGTGTGTGTATACACCAGTTTTATGTTACAATCCTTAACAGGTTTTGTGTGTGTGTGTGTGTAGGAGGAGGGGGGGGGGGTGTTCGCCCAGGGCGCCAAACAGGCTAGGACCACCACTGCACATAGCTCATGGTTCTGTTTCTATATATTGCAGATGTTGCAGTGGTTTAGGTATATCGAGGTCTTGTTCACAAGTGAGTGGAGAAAATGAGTGGGAGATCAACAGACGGATTGGTGCTGGGGCTGCAGGGATACAGACACTGTACTGGTCAGCTGTGGTGAAGATAAATTTACCAACCGATCAACATTCCTACCCTCACCTATAGCCACAAGCTTTGGGTAGTGACCAAAAGAATGAGAATACTGACTCAAACAGCATAAATGAGCTTTTTCCCTTAGACATAGGGTGAGGAGTTCAGCCATCCAGGAAGGGCTCAGAGTAAAGCCACTGCTCCACATTGAAGAAAACAAAAACATCCCTAATAAGAGGACTATAGCATCCCAAACAGCAGGAATTAACAAAACATCATCAGGCATTTTGCACATGTAACTCATGTAACAGGTGCAGAGGCTGCAGCCGGTTTAATATAAGATGTAATTCTTGCGGTTTTGGCCTGCAACCTTGGAAATTCTGCCTTCCAGGGACCTTTCATGACAGTAATTGCAGGCATTGGTTTTATCAGACTTTTATCAAGCTTAGAATCGAATTTAAATGAACGAACCTTACCTTATCTTGAGTGATTTTCCAAAACAACCGAACCAGAACCTCTCCTCACACTGTCTGCTGTCTTTACTTTGCACGCTGGAATATTACTCTCACGGAAGAGTGCAAACTCATGTGCTGGTGTTCCAGATTAACTGGTGTCACAGATTAACTGGTGACGGTTAAACAGATGTGTAGTAGATAACAAACCAGGAAATAAACAGTTAATATTTAATCTGTGACATTTGTCAGGTTAATTGTGTGGTGGCCCACTAGAGGGCTCCACTCAGACCCTGATCTTCAGGTGCACTGTCTAAAGCAGCGGTCCCCAACCCCCGGGCCTCGGACCGGTACCGGGCCGCGAGAGTTGAGGCTCAGGTGTGAAATGTATGGTTTTCAGGGTTTTTATCGGTTTTCAGCGTTATTTTGTTATCGTTTTTATCGTTAACTCTGTTTTCCTGGGTCTTTTCAAGTGTGTTATGAATAAATCTTCTTTTTTTCGGTACCAGTACTAGTTTTATTTTGTTGTATTTATCCGCGACACCTTAAAGGCCAGTCCATGAAAATATTGTCGGGCATAAACCGGTCCGTGGCGCAAAAAAGGTTGGGGACCGCTGCCCTAAAAGACTGGCAGCTCTAATTGCAGCAAAAGGTGGTTCTACAAAGTATTGACTCAGGGGGCTGAATAATTACGCACACACCACTCTTCAGTTATTTATTTGTAAAAAATGTTTTGAATCATGTATGATTTTCCTTCCACTTCTCACGTGTACACCACTTTGTATTGGTCTTTCACGTGGACTTCCAATAAAACTGATTCATGTTTGTGGCTGTAATGTGACAAAATGTGGAAAAGTTCAAGGGGGCCGAATGCTTTTGCAAGCCACTGTATTTTCAGATTGTTTCTATGCTTTGTTGGTTTCAACCTTTGACTCAACCTGGCTGTCACTGTGCACATGTCCTTTAATGAGTCACAGTGGTTTTAATGATTTACACTGAGTTACTAAATTGTAAATTGTGTTTAACATGGATGACTGAGAACCTTCACAGACATGATTAAAACTGTTCAATGTTTTGCAAAAAAGAGTGATTTATTAAAAAAGCTTAGGACACTGAGAATGTGGTTCAGAGAATGGGAAGTGTTTTAACATTTCAGATAAACTGTGGCTAAGGAGGATTTGGAGTAAATTATTTCAGTAATTCATATTAATTGCTATTTAATGTAAATTACACTTAGCACTAAAAAACAGTCTAACATTGCTCCTAATGTGACTATGATAATTGCAATTATGAGTGTTTATTAAGTAGCCCACTAGAGGGCTCCACTCACACCCAGTGTGGAGGAAGTGTGTTGCTGTGTTTTGTGGCACGATGTGTTCAGTTGATGTTTTTTTTTCTTTCTTTTTTCTTAACTTTATTTATCACATTTTAGACATACAGTCAAGTAAAACAGGAATCACATAAAAGATGACATTGTGGTAGTACAATGAGGAACAGAGAGAGGGAAAAGGACAGTGAGACAAAAGTGAGTACAAAAAATAAAATAAATTAAGGGGAACATAAATAAACAAAAGTTTGCAAGAGCCAAAATCAAGTTAGCACTTTCAGTCGGTTATAGATGTTAACAGTCTTGAGAGCCTTAGTGTTTTTTGATGAGGAGATTGTCCTTATATATTGTGCAAGTTCCATTTTTAATACAAGAAGTTCAGGCTTTCTGCCGAGGACTTTGCTTTTGTGTATATGAAATTTTGCCAAAAATAAAACCAAATTTATAAAGAAGAAAGCATCATTGTCCTTGTCTTTAAAATTATAATAGCCAAAGATAACATCCTTATAGTATAGTTGAAGATTAGGGAGAACAAAGTCAGTAATAAACTTGTGGAAATCCTTCCAGAATTTACATGTAAATTTACATGACCGAAACAGATGAGAAACTGTTTCAGGTTGCTCTTGACAGAAGGTACAATTTACATTTATTTCAGCCATAAATTTTGGACAAATATTGTTTGGTAGGGTAAAACTTATGAATCAACTTAAAGGAAATCTCTTTAATTTTGTTTGTTAAGAAAAACCTTTGTGGTAAAGTCCAAACTTTTTTCCATTCAATATCTGTTACAAAATTGGCCCAATAAAATATGGTTGATGGAACAGAGACCATTGCATCCTGAAAGAGAGATCTTATTTTGGTATTTATAGACTTATGAGAGGAAAAGCAAACATTGCCAAGAGAAGAATGTAACACATCCGGGGGAGTAACCTGTAGTGGAGCATCTGTGTAACATGGACAGACCAGATGGAATGGCATCGAACACTATTGAGAATTATTTAGGCGTTATCGGTACATTGTATCTCCTGAGGAACTCAGAGTAATTATAAAAGAGTCCATCTTCTCTATATAACTGACTAACCAAGATTATTCCATTATTAAACCAGTTATTTTAAAAAAGAGTTTTATTTTTATTAATAATATTGCAGTTATTCCAAATAAAACAGTTTTGTGGAGAGAAATTGTGTTTGTAAATCAGCACCCATGCCAAAAGAATTTGTTGATGAAAGTGAGAAAGTTTCAGTGGTATTTGTGTAATACTATAATTGCAGAGCAGTAGGAAGTTAAGGCTGCCTAAATTAGAGAACACATGATGTGAGATAAAGTTCCAGATAGAAGTGGGATTTTTTTAAATACTTTTTAATCCAGTTTATTTTAAAGGTGTTGTTAAGAGCACCGAAATCAATAACATTTATACCTCCTTTATCATATGAATTTAAAGCTACTGATTTACGCAAGTAGTGAGTTTTATTTTTCCATAAAAAATTGTATAATAATTTGTTACAGCTTCAAATACCTCGGAGTTCACATCACGCAGGACCTGTCATGGTCCTGTCACATCAACACTGTGGTGAAAAAGGCCCGACAGCGTCTCTACCACCTCAGACGCTTGAGAGACTTCCAACTGCCCTCCAAGGTGCTCAGGAACTTTTACTCGTGCACCATAGAGAGCATCCTGGCGGGAAACATCTTAACCTGGTTCGGGAACAGCACCATGCAGGACAGACGAGCTCTACAGAGGGTTGTGCGGTCAGCTGAGCGCACCATCCGCTCCGAGCTCCCTGACCTGCACTCAATCTACAGCAGGCGGTGCTGGACCAAGGCCAGGAAGATCGTGAAGGACCTCAGCCATCCCAACAACAGACTGTTCTCTCTGTTGAGGTCAGGAAAGCGATTCCGCTCCCTGAAGACCAACACAGAGAGACTGAGGAGGAGCTTCTTCCCACAGGTGATACGGTCTCTCAATCACACCACCACACAGTACTGACCCACACATATGGTTCTTACACACACACTGGACTTTCTGGACTTTGGTTTTGCACAACACTGGTCACTATATTCTTCATTTCCGGTTAATACTTGTACAGCTGCTGTTATTGTGTATATATTTATTTATATTTAGATTTCTTCATACATTCTTATATAGTTCTATATTGTGTATTTTGTTGTACAGTTATTTTATTTTCAACTTTAATTTATATATTTTATCTTATTCTTCCCAGTTAAATTTACCCTTCATTCTAATTTGTGTTGTACAGTTATTTCATTTTTAACCTTAATTTATATTTTATTCCTTCCTAGTTAAATTTACCCTTTTTAATTTTTCATATTTATTTCCTATCTTATTCATAGCCTTTTCCTTTTTTGTTTTCTTTAGGTCATGAGCAGTTGTCCAAGCATTTCACTACATATCGTACTGTGTATGACTGTGTACGTGACAAATAAAATTTGAATTTGAATTTGAATTTTTGAATTTGTTAATTGACTTACAGGTTGTGACTGGGCAGCATAGGTTAGACGGGAGATACCTTCAGCCTTCGATAGTTCAGTTGATGTTGGAGAGGAATAGGGCTTTGGAGTTGACGTCACGCCGCAGTGCATTGAGGCGCCCAGACGCCAAGAGACGGTACTTTGAAAAAATTGTGTGCATCGGTAATGTGGACCCGTATGAAATAAGGAAGTGGAGTGGAAACCCAGATGACCTACCGCCGTTGTCCTATCCCATGTCACCATTACTGGATACACTGCAGGACCACAGCAAGGCAGTGAGTTTGTTTGGAATAGAAAACTATTACACCAACTACACTACACAGTCACCCACATTACCCCAATCCCTGGAGTGTTTACACAACAGAGACGCTGAGTCCCTTGGCCTTCCTGATCTTCAGGTGCACTGTCTAAAGCAGCGGTCCCCAACCCCCAGGCCTCGGACCGGTACCGGGCCGCGAGAGTTGAGGCTCAGGTGTGAAATGTATGGTTTTCAGGGTTTTTATCGGTTTTCAGCGTTATTTTGTTATCGTTTTTATCGTTAACTCTGTTTTCCTGGGTCTTTTCAAGTGTGTTATGAATAAATCTTCTTTTTTTCGGTACCGGTACTAGTTTTATTTTGTTGTATTTATCCGCGACACCTTAAAGGCCAGTCCATGAAAATATTGTCGGGCATAAACCGGTCCGTGGCGCAAAAAATGTTGGGGACCGCTGCCCTAAAAGACTGGCAGCTCTAATTGCAGCAAAAGGTGGTTCTACAAAGTATTGACTCAGGGGGCTGAATAATTACGCACACACCACTCTTCAGTTATTTATTTGTAAAAAATGTTTTGAATCATGTATGATTTTCCTTCCACTTCTCACGTGTACACCACTTTGTGTTGGTCTTTCACGTGGAATTCCAATAAAACTGATTCATGTTTGTGGCTGTAATGTGACAAAATGTGGAAACGTTCAAGGGGGCCGAATGCTTTTGCAAGCCACTGTATTTTCAGATTGTTTCTATGCTTTGTTGGTTTCAACCTTTGACTCAACCTGGCTGTCACTGTGCACATGTGCCTTAAATGAGTCACAGTGGTTTTAATGATTTACACTGAGTTACTGAGTTACTAAATTGTGTCAAATTTAGCAAAAGCTGTTCAATGTTTTGCAAAAAGAGTGATTTATTAAAAAGCTCAGGACACTGAGAATTTGGTTTAGAGAATGGGAGTAAGTGTTTTACCATTTCAGATCAATTTTAAGCAGAGGCATGGCCAAGGAGGATTTGGAGTAAATTATTTCACTGAATCATATAAATAGTGGTGCAACGGATCACGGTTTATCCGTAACCCGAACCGATCCCACTCCACGGATCGGCACGCATGTGATCCGAAGATTCGAAAAAGAAGGAAAAAAAGCATGTGTATGGTGCGCATAGTCAGTCTGTCAAGCGATAGTTATGGCCAGCGCTGGCGGTCCAAGTGGAGGAGCAGAGGAGTTTGCGGCATTTAAGCAGCCCTTCGCTGCCCAATCCGACCGGGCTAAAGCTATTACAAAAGCTACTACAAAAGCTACTGGGGCCCAACTACAAATGGGTGGACCTCCAGGTCAACAGAAAGCTATGTGACCGTGACCACTCATTATATCACAGCAAAATGGCTCTTAGAACCGGATCTTTGACGTGAACGACGCGAGCCGACTCCTTATCGCGAGCCGTGGGGTGTTTTTTTTCTTTCTCGCACCCTCTCGCACTTTTTTCCGCTTCACTGTGGTTTGCAGTGTTTTGTGTTGTTTCACTTTAAATTTATTTAAAGGGAAAAAGCTGAAAATTTAAATAGTTAAAAGTTGAAATGTGAATAGTTGGTTTTTGTATTATATGATTTATTACATTTTCTGTGGAGTGAATAAATAAAAGTATATTTACGGTGGCCCCTAGAGACAAAGCACGTAAAAACTCCAAAACACGTAAAAACTCAGAAGCACATAAAAACTCAAAACACGTACAAAACACAACACAAGTGCTCCAGGATGCTAGGCGCAGTATTGAGCTTTTGTTACCTAGTGGCTACACAAGCCAGCAAGTACCAACGACCGGATTTGGTGTGTGGTAGTAACAGGTAAATGAACTTTTTTTTAAAATTATTTGAATATATATGAGTGCCTGTGTATAAATACACAAACAATACACATATGCTGTCATGCTTTCAATTGTGTAATTTAAGTGATCTAGGTAGCTCTGTTTTGGAAGTTCAGTTCATGCTAGAAATGTGTTTTGGAGTTTGTACGTGTTTTGTCTCTAGGGGCCACCGCATATATTTATATATAAACATATATAAATAAAACCCCTTTTTTTACATTAGTAATTCATTTTGTGCATAATTTTATATTATTGTTAATAATAAATTAATTAAAGCAACAAAACAACCTGAAGAGCCGGTTCGGAGCCGAAAGTAGAGTAGAATGGGAGGGAGAGCCTTCAGTTTTCAGGCCCCTCTTCTGTGGAACCAGCTTCCAGTTTGGATTCGGGAGACAGACACTATCTCTACTTTTAAGATTAGGCTTAAAACTTTCCTTTTTGCTAAAGCATATAGTTAGGGCTGGACCAGGTGACCCTGAATCCTCCCTTAGTTATGCTGCAATAGATGTAGGCTGCCGGGGGATTCCCATGATGCATTGAGTTTTTCCTTTCCAGTCACCTTTCTCACTCACTATGTATTAATAGACCTCTCTGCATTGAATCATATCTGTTATTAACCTCTGTCTCTCTTCCACAGCATGTCTTTAGCCTGTCTTCCTTCTCTCACCCCAACCGGTCGCAGCAGATGGCCGCCCCTCCCTGAGCCTGGTTCTGCCGGAGGTTTCTTCCTGTTAAAAGGGAGTTTTTCCTTCCCACTGTCGCCAAAGTGCTTGCTCATAGGGGGTCATATGATTGTTGGGTTTTTCTCTGTATCTATGAAGCGCCTTGAGGCGACTTTTGTTGTGATTTGGCGCTATATAAATAAAATTGAATTGAATTGAATTGAATTGAATTGAATTGAAAGAGCCGTTCTCTAAAAAGAGCCGGAAATCCCATCACTAATACATAAGCATGTATTTGAATCTGTAAATATCCGAATGGTGACTCAGTGACATTATCCCATATTGTTCTGTGGATAAGATGGTACCAGCCAACAGCAGCAACAATGTTGTTAAACCAGCTGTGATCATAGCGGTGCTAACAGCTCGAGGTTTGAGACAGTTACACAACAAATAAGGTTCCTGATCTAAAATGCTTAAGGTGTCTGTAACGAATGAGAAGCAGGAGCAGGAAACTCACCAGTGTGCTCTCTAGATGCAGGGTGATGAAGTAAAGGATTAATATATCTACCGTTTCCTTATTTTCTCAGATAAGTCACTGAAGATTAAAAACACAGACAAGAGATTCAGATTCAGTTGTCAAAATAACTTTATTGTCCACTTTTTTTGTTACAAACAAAATGTGTCTTAATTTGAGAAAAATGTAATTCAATTGATAAAGATTATCCATGTTTATATCCATATTAACATGTGTTTTATCTATATGTTGTCTTTTTACTATGCACTTGTACAAGAATAAACTACAACAAATTAAGAACACAACACACCTCTTTATATAAAACAAATTTATATGCTAAAATTAACATTAATCACAGAATAAATGAGGGAGACTGATAGCTTCAAAGTTAGAGAGAGAAGGGGCGACTATCCACAGGCAGGTGTGGCAAAAGTACAGATATTCTTTACTTAAACAGAAGTACAGATGTTTGTGCTAAAATACTTTACTACTCCAAAAAATGCATCTGTACTTTGAGTAAAAGTGAAAAAGTAAAGGGTATATTAATGTAATAATAAAATAATATTAGTACAATCAAAAGCTTTTTCTTTCTTTCTTTTTTTTTTTTTTTTTTTTATTTTTCCTTCACAGCTGCATCTAAACTAAATCTACTACATCTTCACCAAAAACACCAAATAACAAGTCTTTTTCTTTTCTTTTCTTTTTTGAAACAGTAAGGATTAGAAAGAACAGATATTTTCGTTAAAGTGTAGTAAGTATAATGTAAGGTAAGTAATGGAGAGAAAACCTCATATATATATATCTATCCAGATCAACGCCAGTAAAACCAAGGAACTGGTGGTAGACTTCCGCAGGCACAAGCATTCTCCACTGCAACCACTGAACATCCAAGGTATGGACATTGAGGCTGTGGACAGCTACAGGTACCTTGGTGTTCATCTGAACAATAGACTGGACTGGACTCATAACTCAGACGCCCTCTACAGGAAAGGGCAGAGCAGGCTGTACCTGCTGCGGAGACTCAGGTCGTTTGGAGTGGAGGGCCCACTCCTGAAGACCTTCTATGACTCTGTGGTGGCTTCTGCTATCTTTTATGGTGTGGTCTGCTGGGGCGGCAGCATCTCTGCTGGGGACAGGAAGAGACTGAACAGGGTGATCCGAAGGGCCAGCTCTGTTCTAGGATGCCCTCTGGACCCAGTGGAGGTGGTGAGTGACAGGAGAACGGCGGCTAAGCTGTCATCCCTGTTGGACAACATCTCCCACCCCATGCAGCAGACTGTGACAGCACTGAGCAGCTCCTTCAGTGGGAGACTGCGGCACCCACGGTGTGGGACGGAGAGATTTCGCAGGTCTTTCCTCCCCACTGCTGTCAGACTCCATAATAAAGACTTTAACTGATCAAGCACACACATCCATACATATGCAATAATACTAAGTGCAATAATCCTTTCTGTCATCGTTGTATTTTTACTCAGTTGTATATAGTATTTGTATTTGTATTCTATTTTTATCTTATTGTATATTTATTTTATTTTATTCTACTGTATATAGTATTTTATTCTATTCTGTACAGTTGTGTACTGTATTTATTCTTATTGTATTCTAATTTTTGCCTCATAACTTTTGCACTGTCCACTTCCTGCTGTGACAAAACAAATTTCCCACGTGTGGGACTAATAAAGGTTATCTTATCTTATCTTATCTTATATATATATATATATATATATATATATAAATTGAAACAGTAACTGTTTATATGGTAAAGCATAATGAATTATGAAATTTGATCTCACTTCCTTTGTGCATTAATTGTAGTAAACAATAAGGAATTTCATTAGTACATACAATGCAGTAATCTCTGTATTCAGAGATTATACCTTCTGTTTCTATGGAGATTTAGCTTGTTGTCTCAGGATAAAATGGACTTTCCAGGATGCCTTTGTTTTTCTCTGATTTTCGAAGACCTTTCTTCAGAGAGTCACAAATCTTCTGCCATGAGTCGATCTCTGAGCTCCAAAGTGCAGCTCTGGCTTGGATGACCTGGGAAACTTTTGCCTCACAGCCTTTTGCCAGACTGGTGCCGTCTCTGTAGATGAAGAAAATATCCATGCCAAGGAAGAGATCATTGAGAGCGATGATCCCACCCCTTGATGTCTTTGAGAGAGAGCAAGAGATCCTTTGAGAGCTGCCTCACCAATATCTGGGATATCTGAGGCCAGCCTGCTTGCATTACGTAATGCTTTTCCTTCCTGAGCCAAAACTTTACCAGCACTCGGAAACACTTTGGCAGCAGAGGTAGCATCAGTAACTAAATCAAAAGTGCCCTTTCCAACAGTCCAAACTTTAGATGCAATCCTGCTTACTCCCACAGCCATCTCTACCTTACTTGTTTCTATTCCACACACTCGTTGATCGGTCACTTTTTGCAGACAATCTTGAAGACTCTGTACATCTTCCATGAAGTTCTTGAAAACTTCACCAGCTTTTGTTTGATGCTTATGATTAACTTTCATCTCTGCTCCAGTGGTCACAGCACTGTTAAGACCACTGGTGATTCCCAGCCCAACACCAGTCATTGTCAATGCTAGTGATGCTCCTGCTGTTACAGGAATTAACGCCAAGCCAACAATGGACAGCACACCACCAATCGCCCCTGCTGAACTGCCTGCCACACTGGAGATCTTTGAACCCTTACTCATCTTGTCTAGCTGAACAGCACACTGCTCCAGCTCATCTAGGAACTTCAACATCCTGGGCTGGTGTTCTTCAAACTTACTGATGAAATCCTCACCAGCCTTTTCCTTGAACATGAACACCATTCGGAAGTTTGGGTCCATCCTGAAAATGCCAAAATTAAAGTTAGACTAAAAACCTTATTTTAGTAAAGGATGGAAACAATGCGATGTGAAAAGAAGGCACTACTGGCTCACATCCCAAGCAAGTGCACCAAAAGAGGTTGGAGCAACTAAAGGGGCTGAAGAATCACCCCTTCACTGAGAGTGTGCAGTTGACATCTGATGGTAACAACCTTTCCAGTAGGTGTTTGCCAACAACCATCCATTTGTAGTCTTTGTTGAAAAATAATTCCAAAGTTTAAAAACAAACAAACAAAGAGAACTGCATTTTCTTCTTTAATTGCAATAATTTGATAGATTCTTTTATTGTGAGCTAAGTTCTAGTTGGACCACTAGTATTAGTGAAAACATCCAGCTGTTCATTTATGGTGCATTTGTTAATGTTCTACAATCTTTTCTTTTTTCAATTTTTTGAGGTACAAAATTAACCTGGTAATGTTTTGACAAAAATCCTTATTAAACTTAAAAACAATCTATTTATTTTGCTGACCCACTGATTCACAATGGTTTCTTTAAATCTCTCACATGACCATAAATAGCATCATAAACGCCTCACTTTAGAGATATGGAATTTCAGATATTATTCTGACAGATAAAGATTTGTGAGTGATGCTGTGTACTGATAGACTTACCTGATTTCTTCAAGCAGATAAATATGATGAAGCATACCTTGTATGCCAGCCTCAGACAAATCCACATTCAAGTCTACCACGGCCTTTGTGCTCTTCAGCTAGATATCATTTATGGCACTGTGGAAGAAACAGTTACACTTCTTATGTGTTCTTGCTTCAAAACAAAATGTGCTCTTTATTAGATGTTACCTTTCCTCCAGCTTCTCATGGATTATCTGGGTGGTCACTATGTATCTGTCCAGCTGATATGCCAGCACATCCACATTCTCAAGTTTGGGGAGGAAGAAGACTTTTGAATCTCTTTTAAACTCCAGCAGCAGAGGGCAGATTTGTTGTGCAGCACTGATGACAGACTGAATATGTTCAAGTCTGATCCCTTCAGGCAGGTGTAACTCCTGGTTTTCTCTAAATACTTGCAGTGAGGTGACTGCCAGCTTCTCCACTGCATCCAAGAAAGGCTCGAGTTTCTCCTGGCCTCTCAAAACGTACTCCAACACTTCAGTCAGCTCCTTCTCCAGCTTTTCCCGCCTGCTATCTGCACTTACTTTGTTCTTTATGAATTTCAGAAAGGTCTTGCATTTTTCCTCTGAATTGTAAACATGTGTGATTTTCAGGTCTAGTGCGTCAATGCCATCTTTGATATCCATCAAGGTGTCTAACTCAGTCTCTGTCCACAGCAGCCATTTAGAGAACCCCTCACAGAATCCTGTCACTGTGTGGATGTAGGTCAGGGTGTCTGTGATGTAGCGGCATAAGGCCGTCTGTTGCTCCTTTCTATAAGACAAAACAATACTGTCTGTATGTTGATTTATCTCGGCTGATACGGAGTCAAAACAAAACAGAAAAAAATTATTTTTCCTCATTCTATGATTATGCTGAAAATATTTAACTTCATTCTTCATTCTTATTATTTGCATACAAAAACTGAATAAGACAAACATATTTTCTGGCTTTTCATTAAATATAATTACTTGTGCAGATCATACTTGTGTTTTTGCAGTATATAATATGGCCAGCTGTAGCGCAGATAGTTTTCACTTTACCTTTTCCCCGACATCCTTTGCCTTCACGTCTTCACGAGCACTGTTTTCCTCTGGTTTATGTTGTTTGACAGAAAAAAAGATTTAAAATTGTTTTAAGTTAAGCAGAGATATCAGTTGGTATGGTTGAGGAGCTTGTTTTAAAACCTTCATTCAGGTAAGTTTGGTTGGTTTTGCTTTCACTCCTAATAAACGCTACAAAGAAACCACGCCCACTTCTGTTGTTATCTCATAACAACACGTTCTCTTGAATTGGCTAACAAAAAACTAATTTAGCTAGCTTACCGCACATGTGGTGTGGCAAGATATATGCACTTAAATGTTAAGTGATTCGCTGTTCCACGAAATTGCTAATCTTCACCCATAAAACTGCTAAAATCAACTTTGTGAGCTCACTCTTTCTGTATTTTTTGTGTTTTAAATTACAAAAATAAAAGAAAAAATTCTGCAGACACTGCCGCTGATCTAATATGAAAAAACACTAAAAAAAAAAAAAGGGTGTCACCGTGTAATCTTGAACAGCACCGAAAATGTTTTACCTAATATTACAGTTGTTCTTTTTATTGATTTTATTATTAGTTTTTTTTTTAATACGTAAGAGAATAGAATAGAATAGCTTTTTATTGTCACTGTTACAAGAACAGTGAAACGCAGTTTGGCATTTCTCCATGTGTGTGAACTACACAATAGCGTAAGTATCTACACAATAACACAGACAAATTTATATTTACACAAGAAAGATATGTACAAGTTACACCTGCAAACATATGGATACACCCATACAAACATACACGCACATACATACATATATGCATATATACATATATGTATGCATACATACATACACACACATATTTCCACATTCAGGCTTACATATATATACACATACATTTACATGCCATCTGAGGAGCAGGTGCATTGAGAGGTGCAGTGTGATCAGTGGTATTGCACATTGAGTGTGTGTGTGTTGGGGGGGTGCTGTTGCCACTATACTAAATAAAGTTATAATAAATACAGTTTAAAGAGGTAGGAATGTTGGTTGCATTAAAGTATAAATAGAAATACGGATTATAAATAAGATGTAATGTCCATGAGTATTGGCAGTGCAGTTAACCTCCAATCAGGAGGTAGGCCATGTTTAACAGCCTGTGGGTAAAAACTTCTGTTGAGTTTGTATTCGACCTGATGGACCTGTAGCATTTACCAAAGGGAAGGGTGGGGGGGGGGGGGGGGGGGAGTGTCCAGGGTGCGAGGGGTCTTTGATGATGATACTCGATATCTGCTGAAGTCTGCCAGTATAAATGTCTCTGAGGGGGGTTAGTGAAGTGCTAATTGCCTGCTCTGCTGCTCTCACCACCCGCTGCAGTTTCCTCTTGTCCTCCACAGTGCAGCAGTTGAACCATAGTGTGCAGCAGAAGGCTCTCAATGGTGGAGCAGTAGAAGTTTACTAGCAGTCTCTGGGGTAATTGGGCCTGGCGTAGTTTCCTGAGGAAGTACAGCCTTTGTTGTGCTTTCCCTACCTGGTGGGAAATGTTTGTGGACCGGGTAAGGTCGGCCGAGATGTGAATTTAAAGCTTTCTACCCTTTCTACCTCCTCTCCATCAATGTAGAGAGTAGAGTGCTCAGATCGCTTTGTTCTTCTGAAGTCGATTACCATCTCCTTGGTCTTGGCTGTGTTCAGATGCAGGTTGATGTCGTCACATACAGATAAGTTTGGTTGGTTTTGCTTTCACTCCTAATAAACGCTACAGAGAAACCACGCCCACTTCTGTTGTTATCTCATAACAACACGTTCTCTTGAATTGGCTAACAGAAACTAATTTAGCTAGCTTACCGCACATGTGGTGTGGCAAGATATATGCACTTAAATGTTAAGTCATTTGCTGTTGCACGAAATTAGTAATCTTCACCCATAGAACTGCTAAAAGCAACCTTGTGAGCTCACTCTTTCTGTAGTTTTTGTTTTAAATTACAAAAATAAAAGAAAAAAATCTACAGATTCACATTCTTAGTTACCTGTGATATGATCGAGTATGATGACGTCACTGCCGCTGATCTAATATGAAAAAACACTTTATCAAAAAAAGGGAGTCGCTGTGTATTCTTTAAAAGCACCGAAAATGTTTTGCCTAATATTACAGTTGTTCTGTTTTATTGATTTTTTTATTTTTATTTTTTTAATACGTAAGAGCGTGATTATCCAAAGCAGACAGTAAAATGACTGCATGTATTGAGAGAAGTTGGAGAAGATATGTTAAAGCTGTAACAGAAAGAACCACAGGTTAAAAATGTACAAGGATTTCCAACTATGAAAAGGAACAGTTTATAAAACTGGTCCAATAAAGTCACCTAAGTGCTAGCAGTAACATTACCCAGCATACATCACTCACAACATCAATGCAATATACAAAAGTAATAATCTGTAATTCATTTTATCTGCTATAATTTTCTCTCAGGTAGTTGTTTACATTATATAATTTAATCTGTGATTTTGAAAATAGCCTATATAAATATAACGACAACAGGCTCTTCCGTGGCAATCTGTTGTCGTCAATAAACAACGTTTAGGTGAGCAAAACAGTATTCAATAGGAGTGCCCTGCACGTTAATTCTTGACACGAGGGGAGTAGTGAAGTGAAGTGAAGCAGAGGGACCCTGACCATGCGTCGCACATTTGACGAGTTGGGAGTGAGAACGTGTTGGAGTACCATAGATAACTCCCATGTGAGCTGTGTCCTCGGAAATCTGGACTCGTGTGGAGTTTCCATGGAAAAAGCGGTAAGAACTTTACACCACTATATTCAAATAAATAGACTATTACTGAAATACAAGTGTTGTATTATAAACTATGACATAAATCTAGAGGTGCTATTAACAGGTTTTATAAAGGACACCTCCTTGCCTTTATAGTCTTATTCTTGAGCATTTTTAGTTCTCTAACATCAAGAAGTTGGTATGTGTTTCATGGTTTCTAACAAGCCTTTTACAGTTACATTAGTTAATTACACCCAGGGTTTAACCATCCACTGAGAACTAAAACTCAGCAGAGGCTTTGAAAGCTGTTTGTCGGTGACCAGATATCACCTGCTGATAAAGTGGGTTCGTTTATAAAGTGCTTTTTTAGTTTTCTCAGTGTCCATCGCTCCTTTGTACAACGCATCCACTTAACACACTGTTTGCTGCTACAACTACACATGTTTCTTTTCCAAATATTTATTTATAAGCACCGGCTCCCCTCAGGGCTGTGTTCTTTCTCCTCTGCTCTTCTCCCTGTACACCAACTGCTGCACCTCCACCCACCAGTCTGTCAAGCTAATCAAGTTCGCAGATGACACCACCGTTATTGGGCTCATCTCGGACGGGGATGAGTCTGCCTACAGGAGGGAGGTTGAACGTCTGGTGTCCTGGTGCAGCCACAACAACCTGGTGCTGAATGCCCAGAAGACAGTGGAGATTATTGTGGACTTCAGGAAGCACACAGCCCCACTCCCCCCCATCATCCTGACTGACACCCCCATCACCTCTGTGGACTCATTCCGCTTCCTGGGTACCACATTCACCCAGGACCTGAAGTGGGAGCCCACCATCACCTCCGTCATCAAGAAAGCCCAGCAGAGGTTGTACTTCCTGAGGCAGCTGAAGAAATTCAACCTGCCAACACGGACGATGATGCAGTTCTACACTGCAATCATCGAGTCCATCCTCACCTCCTCCATCACCGTGTGGTACGCTGGAGCCACTATCAGGGACAAACAGAGACTGCAGCGTGTTGTGCGCTCTGCTGAGAAGGTGATTGGCTGCAGACTCCCATCTCTGCAGGACCTGTACACCTCCAGGACACTGCGGCGTGCAGCCCGGATCTCAGCTGACCCTTCTCACCCTGGACACAGTCTGTTTGACCTGCTCCCCTCAGGCAGGAGGCTCCGGTCCATTCGCACCAGAACCTCTCGCCATAAGAACAGTTTCTTCCCCTCTGCTGTTGGACACATGAACAATAACCACATGACTGTCCCCGCCACTAACACATGACACTACGCTGTGTCACTGCATCATTCTATGTTTGGCACTGATCACCACCTGCACTCATGTATATATCTTTCTACGTAGCACTCATAATTCTTATTCTCATGTATATATCTCATGTATATCCCATGCACATATCTTTCTACATAGCACTTTTAATTCTTATTCTTACTTTTTTTTTTTTTTCATGTCTATTTAAGTGCTATTTATGACACTATGTTTGCACTGAAGCACCGCAGCAATTTCCTAATGTTGTAAACCTCAACATCTGGCAATAAACCCCATTCTGATTCTGATTCTGATTCTTATGTATGTATGTATGTATATATATGTATATATTGTACTATTCTTAGTTAGCGTATTGTCTGTCTTGTCTTAATGTTGGTTTAAAATGGAGCACTGTAACAAAAAATAATTTCCCCCAGGGATCAATAAAGTATTCTGATTCTGATTCTTTTAATGCCTGTTTATCCTTTTTAACCCAGATTGGTCTCTCTGAAGGGAAACACAAGCTCCAACAGCTCTGTGCTCAGGAAACAAACTACATTTGCATATTTTGTGCACAATATTGCAATGTCGTAACATTATATTGAGCAGCAGTAGCCCACATTAATATCACCAGGTAACGTGGGCATGTTTCCTGAATCAGCAGCAGGGGTTAAACAGGTGAGCAAGATGAATGCAGGTACACCGAGGTTCCGTCGACCTGTTTGCTGGTGTCGTGAGGAAAATGTAGGCTCGTTATTTATGTTACAGAAACACAGAGATGATACCAGGTGGAATTTTAATTTAATTTAATTTTCACCAGCCCTCCAAACAGTACTGAAGACCGAAGTCCAGTCTTAATTCCGTTAATCTAATGAAAAAAACAATTTTCCAAAATGTATAAGATTTATCTTTATTAAATTTAGAATCAGCGTACAAATAATTTGAATTTTACTTAATGTTACTTGCTATATAATGAAAATAGTAAAGCATAAAACACATTGCAAATACAATTTCAAAAAAAGAAACAAACTAATGACCAAAAATCACAGCTAGGAAACAGCCTGTAATCAGTTAAGACCAAAGCTTTGAAAAGCAGATTCCAGTTTTTAAACTTAATCACAGAATTCACAAAAGAAAAAGGGAAAAAATTCTGATATGATTCATCTTCTCATTGTCACATTTATATCATTTATATCTCCGTAATATTATTAATAAAATATATTGCTGCATGACGTTTGCACTATAGCATACATTTAGAAAACAGTGGAGCACACTGTGGTTCAGTTTTCCCATCTAATGCAGTCCTGTCTGTTTACTGATCGATTACCCTATAACTCAAATTTATGTTTCACTTTGATCAGACGAAAGTTTAATTTGTTTTTCTCTAAAAATCTAACTCTTTATAAAAGGATAAAATGGCAAGTGTAGAATCCCTAGTTTTTCATCATTAGGCATCATTAATGAGGAAAAGAGTGTATATTCTGATGTTTTTGCTGATCTAGTGTTTTGGACACTAGTCCAAGTCTAAAGACACGCAAAGGATACTGCCAAACTGTCCCAGTGGCCTTCTCTGTTCTTTCAACTTAAGTTCTCTAACGGTGAATGTACCACACAGCCATATAACAAACCCCAGTAACCCTCCTAGAACTGCAATAAATAAATAAAGTCCTCTTTTGTGACTCATTTTCTTACACATAGACAGTCTGGTTTTTATTTCTTCATCTCTGGAAAAAATGGTGCTTCTAGGACAGATTTCTTTTTCTCTGATGTCTCCAGACCTTAATGCAGAGAGTCACAGATCTTCTGCCATGATCCCATTTCTGAGCTCCAAAGTGCAGCTCTCGCTCTGATAAAACTTTTGTTGCCTTTAGCTAGACTGATGCTGTCTTTACAGATGAAGACATCATGCCAGTGAAAAGAAAAAAATCACTGAATGCAATGGCACCAGCTCTAGCTCTAGATAGAGAGAGCAAGTGAATGCTCCCTCTGAATGCTGCCTGACCCACTGGGATTTCTGAAGCCATCTTAGATGCATTACTTTACTTTCGTGCAGCACCATCTTTGTGGAACAAGCAGGGTTTTGAACAGCACACTGCTCTAAGAAACTGCATCATGTTGTCCTGTCATTTGTTCAGTTCACTAATGAAGTGAGAACATGGCATTTCCTGGAACAAAAGCAGCATCCAAGTTTGGGTCCATCCTTGGTGGAAAAGAGATTTATATATTTGTTGAAGTAAAATATTTGTTATTTGTTTTTGCTTTTATTGGTGGGTAAATATTTAAGAGAAAGACAAGTTATAAGTGAACTTGTCTGTCTTAATCAGAAACAAAACAAATTATTACAAAGTCTAAATTAATATTGCTACGCTGCTATTTCTGAGAGCAACAAGAAAGATGTTAGCAAAGCTTTGGTCCTGACCAAGAAAGAGAGTATAGCTCAAGAAATCAGTCAGAATTTCCACATAGGTCCACACACTAGCCACTAAGACCAAAGACAAAGTGGCACACTTTTATACTCTTTGGCCTCACCTTAAGTACTCTCATGTCTAATTGCTAAATGCGCCACAGACCCATGTAGCAAACCCTAATAAGCCTCCTAGAACCACCATAATTAAATAAAATTCTTTTTGGAATTTCAGTTCTCTGTCCCTTTGTTTGTTCTCAAAAGACACAGACTGTTTTTTCTGTACTTGTCTCTTCATCGCTGTATAAAATGGAATCTCTAGGAAAGCTTTCTTTTTGTCTTCTGTCTTCAGACCTTCATTCAGAGAGTTATAGATGTTTTCCCATGAGTTCATCTCTGATTTCAAAAGTGAAGCTCTCGCTCTGATGAATTGTGAGATTTCAGTTTTGTTGGCTTTAGCCAGACTGATGCTGTCTTTACAGATGGAGTAGATGTCCATCCCAAGAAGGAAAGCATTGAGTGCAATGAAACCAGCTCTGGCTGTCTTAGAGAGAGCAAGGGACCCTTTGAATGATGCCTGACTCATTTCCTGGATTTCCGAAGCCATCTTGGGTGCATTACTTAATGCTTTACTTTCCTGGGCCACCATCTTGCCAGAACCTGCAATCAGGTTTTTAGATTTTATCAATTTAACATCTGAAGCATCTTTAACCAGTGATCGAATGCTCAGTCCAACTGACCCAACTTTTTCAAAGCCAAAGCACATATCTTTATAAAAACCCACTTCTTTGTCAGCAGTTGGTTGATTGATTACCTCTCCCAGACAATCCTGAATACTTTGCACATCTTTCCTGAACTTTTGGAGTGCATCATAGGCTTTGTTTCTCTGCTGGTGATTAACTCCAATCTCTGTGAATGTGGTCACAGCACTGTTGGTTCCACTCAAGATTCCCATTACTGTCCCACCTATTAACAGACCCAGAGATGCGCCTGCTGTTACAGGACTTAACGCCAAACCAACAATGGACAGCACACCTCCAACTGCTCCCACTGAGCTGCCTGTTATGCTAGAGATTTTTGCTCCCTTATTCATTCTATCTAACTGAACAGCACACTGCTCCAGGTCTTCTAGAAACTTCAGCATCCTCGGCTGTCGGTTTTGGACCTCTTTGATGAAGCCAGAACAGGACTTTTCCTGGAATAAAAACACCATCCGGAAGTTTGTGTCCATCCTTAGTAAAGAAGAGGAAAGTTTTAAACTTTATTTTATTCTGTTAATTGAGAGTGATTAGTTAAAAAGTAGACAAGAACAATGTAAAATAAAATAAAAACAAAATATTTACATTTAAAATAAAAATAAAATATTCTCATAAAATTAAAATATTTATTTTTTAAATTTGAAAACAATGTGACAGACTGGCGATTTGTCGAGGGTGTACCCTGCACTTGCCCTATGGTAGCTGGGATAGGCTCCAATCCCCCTGCTAAACTGAATTAGATAAGTGGAGGAAAATGGATGGATAGATTTGCATGTGGTTCAAATATGTCCTTTTGTCTATAAAGATGATTGAGATATATCAAGAACATGAGTCCAGCTCAGAAAATCAACAGTAGCAAAATCTCTGTAGATATTCATGATAAATTTAAAGTGAAATACAGATCGAGCTTCAAATAAATTTCAAAAGCTTCAAACATTCCCTAGAACAGTGGAAAGACTTCCTGGCTCAATAAAACAAAAAACAACGATAGCTTCTCAGTGGCAGACACAAGTAGACTGTTGAAACCTGAGGTTATAGGTAAATAGAAAAATATATCTAAAAGCAGCATTGGGGAGTAACAGAATACATGTACTGGTGTTAGGTATTTAAAATACAAAATATGAGTAACTGTATTCCGTTACAGTTACCGTTTAAAAAGGTGATAATTAGTATACAGTTACTTTGTTGAAATAAATGGATTATACAGAGGTCTTTTCCTGTTTCATATGTTCAGCTATCCCCTCTCTAATTTTGGTAATTCCACACATTGGCAAAACCCTAACTAGCACAAAGGAGCCAGCAGTGCATGAACAGGAATGCATTTCTTACACGGAAATTCCGACACCATTTCATATTTAAACAAAAAAGCGGTGGGCAAAATCTGACCGTTCAATGCAAACTCTGTTTGCCAGAAACCAAGCTGCTCTCAGCGTCAAAAGACTCCAACCTAAAGAAACATCTAAGTAAGTTGTTTACTTACGTTAGCCTACTGCAGCTACCTTGTTTTAGTTGTGGTAGCTACCTGGGTTATGTGCCACTTCAGGGTTTTCGATGTGCTATTGCTGTGTGAGTTATTACTATTACTGAAGGCTACTCGCCACCAAGCTAAAATTGATAGCTGGCGTTAGCTGAGGTTAGTTCATAGACTTGATGGACAGCATTAACAACCTGCTAGCTGCAAATAATCATGTGCAGTTCTGAAAGTCTATGAACTAACGCCAGTTAACAATGTTAGCTCAGTGGCAAGTAGCCTTCAGTAATAGTAATAAAATCACACAGCAATAATACACTCATGTAGTTGTAAAAAGCATGACAATATATTAAGTAATCCAAAGTATTCAGAATATGTTACTCACATTGAATAACTTACCGGAATAGGTTACAATATACATTTTGGGGCATGTATTCTATAATCTGTAGTGGAATATATTTTAAAAGTAACCTTCACAACACTGTCTAAAAGCATCTTTTCACTTTGTTATTATGGCCTACAAAATCAAGGCTGTTGAAAAGAAGAAAATGACATATTTCTTATAAAATGTACTTTCTAGCAAACATGAGGGAGGTCTAACAACGTAATTAAGACATTCCTACCGGATTTCATTGAGCTGGTTAATACGACAAAGCATGTCTTGTATGTCACTTTCAGGCAAATCAGTGTTGATGTCTACTTGAACTTCATTCATCATCAAGGGAAAGGCACTGATGCTGATTTTAGAGACACAATATGAAATATGTTAATGTTTTATATAAAGTGCATAGTTTCTTTTTTATTTGAATCAGAGGAATTCTGTTGTTCATGATGTCGTTTACCTTTTTTCAAATCTGTCACAGATTATCTTGGAGACTTGTACGTATCTGTCAAACTGATATTTCAGCACCTCCAAATTCTGAAGTTTGGGAAGGAAGAAGACTTTTGCATCTCTTTTAAACTCCAGTAGCAGAGGGCAGATCAGTTTTGCATGTATGATGACAATTTGAACATGTTCACTGTCTTTGGGCAGCTGTACCACCTGGTTTTGAGTGAACACATTCAGTGAGGTCACTGCAAGCTTCTCCACTGCATCCAAGAAGAGGTCAAGCTTCTCCAGACCATCCAAAGTGTTTTTTAACACTTCGTCCAGCTCCTTCTCCAACTCTGCATGTTTGCTCTCTGGACTCAACATCTTGTTGAGCTTTTCCAACTCAGTCTTCCTTGCTTCCATCCATTTAGGGAATGTCTTGCAGAAAGTTCCTACTGTCTCAATGTGGCCTAATGTTTCTGTGATGTATGTGCACAAGGCCTCGTTGAACCTTTTGCTATAACACAAAACAACAATTTGCCTCATTTACTGAAACATGCACAGTAAATTGTTTACTGCTATGTATTTCAGTGAATCAGAATTTTTAACATTTACCATCAGAATAATTTGAATTTCTTTTTTCTTTCGTTTTTTTCAAGCAGGACAATTGGACAAATAAATAACTGTAAATAAAATGGTTATTTCTAATACATGGTTGAAAACCCTATACTGACAGTGACAGCCGGAAGTATTGAACTCCTGTACTCCTGGGTTTTCCTCTACTCTTTATTTAATGACACAAAACACCTCAGTGTTCAGTAAAATGAAGCGTAAAAGACGGTTTACCCTTAGACCTTAGGGCTAGTTAACAAATTCCTCTATTAACTAAATCTGAATGGGACACAGGGCAATGGAAGAATAATGCTACTTTTATACATGTTTGAATTGCAATAAGTATGTTTTAAAACATCATCTGCATGTACATGAATATCTGAAGAAGAATTTTTGTTGTTGTTTAAAGACAGATTTCAGTTTCCTTTTTTCACTAAATCTTGACCTTGATCCCACTGTATTAAAAAAAAGTTTTAGTATAGCTCTTGCCCATCGGGAGGAGTTGCGCTTTCTGAATACTCTTATTTATTGACTGATATATCAACAGGCACCCCCAAGGTCCCAAAGAGCAGTAATAACCAAATTTAAATTACTAATAGAACTCAGGGTGCTAAAAGGGTTCTCTCACCCCAACCGGTCGCAGCAGATGGCCCCGCCCCTCCCTGAGCCTGGTTCTGCCGGAGGTTTTTTCCTGTTAAAAGGGAGTTTTTCCTTCCCACTGCCACCAAATTGCTTGCTCATAGGGGGTCATATGATTGTTGGGTTTTTCTCTGTATCTATTTTTGTACAATCTACTGTGCAATATAAAGCGCCTTGAGGCGACCGTTGTTGTGATTTGGCGCTATATAAATAAAATTGAATTGAATTGAATTCAAAGTATTCTATGATATGATTCAGCCACTGCCAGTAATATGACTTTATAATTGCTAATGCAAATTCAGCAATGAAATTGAAATGCTCTTCCTTGATTCATGATAATAAGACGGATGTCTGCATATTTAAAACACAGATTTATCTAAAAGTGATAGTAGTGAAAGTGTAAATTGTAACTTGTATCCCTTACAGACCGTCCTTTCTCCTTCTCTGGTGTGTAAAAATGCTGACAGTCACACCTCTGTTTTTAACGCTGTCCCTGTGTTGTCCAAGGTGAGATATGCATTTGATTTCTTATATAGGTTTCCTTTGACAGCATTAGGTAAAAGCTGCTGGGGTGTAAGATAAAGGATCTGGAAGTCTTTCAAATACTGTCCTCTTGTGGTATAGTGTTGTGATTACAGTGTATGAAGCTACAATAAATACATATAATTCATTGCAGTCTTTGATTTCCCTATGTATATGTGTTATGTGTTGACAGTAGAAAAAACATCTGGACTTGTTCCATATTTGAATATCCTTAGAATATGACTGTGATTATTTTTGTTAATATAGTAGATTTAAGTATTACCATTTTTGCAAATACTTCAGCATAACTGTTTTGTTTTTTACTTTACCTTGTTTCTGACATCCTGAGGTTTTTGTTGTCTTCAATTATCAGCTGGAAAAAGAAAAAAATCCAGAGTTTTTTTATGGTTTCTTTTTTAAAAATCACATTTTAAAGGAATGGCTAAGAAAAACTTATCATATCACATACCAGAACATACCCTTTGCTGCTTTCTTTTAACTTTGTTTTTATCATGTTATAACTCTCCGTACTTGGTAGTACATAATAAATCTATCTCTTCCACTTATCCTTTATCGGGGGGCTGGAGCCTATCGCAGCATAATACACACTAGACAGTTCACCAGCCTGTTGCAGGGCTAACACATAGGAACAGGCAGCCATTCACACTTATGAACAATTTAGAGTTACCAATTAACCTAACCCCACTGACTGCATGTCTTTGGACTCTGGGAGGAAGCCAGAGTATCTGAAGAAAGCGCATGCAAACACAGGGAGAACATGCTAACTCCACACGGTGTTTCCAAGACCATGTCTTCATGTAAATGGATTTATGATGACCAACAAACACAGAATTTACATAATTGACAATGAAAAAATTCAAAAAAAGAAATGGTATGGTTAGAGTTCCTACCCACCTAAATATGGTTTTATTTCCTGCTTGTTATATATAATCTGCAAAGATAAAAGTTTTTTTTAAAACTTAAAAAAAAAATTTAAACCCTCAATGAAAAGCATTTTACTCAATTTCATGAAGTTTTACGTTAATACAGTTGGGTTAAGGTCACATAACCATTAACAGTGTCTCCAAAGGTAATAGTAAGTACTGTTCAGATATTTTTCTCATTAGATATGTGTTGCATAATTTTTTTGCTCTGGCTACATCCACTTATCTGAACAAACACCTAACGCTCTGATAGGGTCATCCCACATACACGTGATAACTTCAACAGGTATGCAGGAAGAGCATGGGGTTGAGCAGAGCAGAGAGCAGATAAGATAAGCATACTAGCAGAATTTATGATGAGGCTCTGAACTAAAATTCCACAATAAAACATGGTTGTAAAGATGACATTTCAACATATTTAATAAATGTCAAATTTTGAGTGTTGATATATGTAATACTGGGTTTTGTGTGAATAATTAATGAATTTTAAATCCTTACCTAGACAAGTGATTAAGAAAATAAACATATGAATTACAGATTTTATGGGAGTAGAGACTCTACTAAGATTTAAAGTACTTCACAGGCATTGATCTGTTGATCTATTGCTCTCCAGTTGCCAAAAAGTGCTAAAATGGTTTTGTTTTTCTTTTGGTTTTTTTGCATTGGTGTGATAAATGACCATCTAGACTAGAGGTGTCGAACTCCAGTCCTTGACGGCTGCTGTCCTGAAACTTTTAAATGTGACCCCACTGCAACACACCTGGTCATTAGCAAGACTCTATAGGACTCGACTGCATGCAGAAGTGGCAAATCTTACCCTACTCAAGTAATGTTAAATAAATTTAAGTAAATGTAAGTGTTTGGAAAATTGTACTTCTAAAAGTACTGTTATTGCACCATGTTCATTCACTCATGAGCTGCTGTAACATGAATCAAATGGCTGAACTGCCACCTTAGCATGCAGTCAAGTTCTATCGAGTCTTGTTAATGACCTACTAATTTTATTAAGGTGTGTTGCAGCAGGGACACACAGAAAAGTTTCAGGACACTATCCCTCGAGGAGTGGAGTTTAACACCTATGATCTAGACAATGTAATAGTAGTTTAGTTAGGGGAATATATCCATTTATCTAAAGTTATCACTAGAAGCATATTTTAGGCATCACAATGTTGCTACAAGATTTTAGTTAATATTAATAACATCTTAACTGAATTTGCCATTTGTATTTTAAATTTAACCCTAACCCAATGAAAACATTAGATCCAGTTAAGATTTACCGTAATAAAAACCAACTGCAGAGTATTTACAAAATGAATGAATGAAAAAAAACAAGTAAATAAATAATCAATGTAGATTTCATAATTTCTTTTCTGATAAAGATAAAATCTTTACCCTCCTCATCTTTTCTAACTGCCCTCAACCCATCAGCAGGACTGGTATATGTTCCTTTTTGCAAGTAGGAATCGGACAAGCCCAGTTAGATCCCCAATATGACCTTTAACAGGAGACAAGCGTGAATTTCTCTGATCAAACAATCAGAAACAGACCTCATGAGGGGGGCCTAAGAGCCTGAAGTTCTCTGGTGGGCCCTGTACTCATTGCCTGGTACCATGGAGCCTTACTGCCATTTGCCATTTAATACCAGAAATTGCAGGTCCACCATTGGTATCCTATGCTTTTCATAGATTAGAGCTCATGTGACAAACATGAAAGGGTCTGGAGAAGCCTTGGAGAGCATTGTTCAGCATGACCAGTTTGGTGGTGGGTCTGGGGAGGCATATCCATGGAGGGATACACAGACCTTTTGATGAAAAATGCTGGAAGATTTATGCAATATTTGATTTTCAATCAGTTGTGCTATACAATACATGATGAACCAGCTAAACATAGCTAACACTCGTCGCAAACACATTTTCTCCCACTAGTTTCTCTTGTTTAAACATCTCCTCATATGGGGAAGGAATTCTTTATGTTGTGTCACTAGGGAGCGGGGCTAAGTGTATAAACAGTGTTGGGGAGTAATGGAATACATGTAGCAGCGTTACGTATTTAAAATACAAAATATGAGTAACTGTATTCTGTTACAGTTACCGTTTAAAAAGGTGGCATTCAGAATACAGTTACTTTGTTGAAATAAATGGATTACACAGCGGCCTTTTCCTGTTTCATATGTTAGGCTATGCCCTCTCTATTTTTGGTAAGTCCACGCCTGTGGAAACCCAAACAAAACACGCATTAAGAGGCTCTAATGCCTGTGTCTCAATCTCGCGGCCCATGTCAGCTCTATTTGTGGCCCGCATAATGACGTGAAAAATTGGTTTTAAATGATTATTCAAAAAATGATCTAATATGAAGGTAATAGCCAGAGTGTTACAGGCATAGCCCTACAGAATGTAGCCTCATGGGCAGTGTAGTCAGTGCTGCAGGGAGAATGGACTGCCATACCCGTTATGTGTCTGTGAGCGTGAAGGAGGAAGAAAAAGGACAGTCGAAAAGTACGAGCTGTCACCGAGCAGAAACCTGAGATGGAAGCATGCAAATATAATAATAACCACTGCAGCCAAAAAGACAGCCTGATGAGCCCAGTTGTAAGTAAGCTATTAAGACTCGACTGTACGCTGTGTTCGTGTTTTCCTCCAAAGCCTTTCAACGCCTCTCTCTGTCTGTCACTAGCAAAGTCGACCCAGACAACAAACTAAAGCTAGTTTTCGGCTACGAGCCCGACGTATTAGCCAGAGGTCGGTTTACTATGATTCGGAGCCGCGGACCTGTTTTATACACATGCAGAATAATTGGTATGGCGAGTAACCTTAAGTAATAGTAATAAATCACACAGCAATACTACATTCATGTAGTTATAAAAATCATGATAACATATTAAGTAATCCCAAGTATTCAGAATACGTTACTCTCATTAAGTAATGTAATGGAATATGTTACAAAATACATTTTCGGGCATGTATTCTGTAATCTGTAGTGGAATACATTTTAAAAGTAACCTTCCCAACACTGTGTATAAAGAGGGACGGACAGACTAATTTATGTTTCTGTATATACTGCATAGACTCTATATATGCTGTTACTCCTCTTGCAAGGTAAAGTAAAGCTTTACACCTCTGCTTGGTCTCCATTTGTCATTTGTCATTTTTCTAACACCTCCACAGGCTCAAAAATGACACCCTGGCAGCCATTATGTATCCATATGGATCCTAGGGTTCTCCTGCTGCACGACAATGACTGGCCTTATGGGGCGAGAGTATGGAGGCAGTTCCTGTAAGATGAAGGAACTGATACCACTGACAGGCTCCACATTCGCTTAACCTTAATCAAAAGAAGATCTCTGGGTCATTATGTTTATGAAGCAGGTCTCTCTTGTAGATTACACACTGAGTCCCAATGGAATTACCTACGGTTAAATAAAAAATAGTCATAAAATATGTTTCTGTCCATCCGACACCACCAGGTTGCACCTCAGACTGTCCTGTGATGCCCAAAATTGTTATGGACATTTTGACGCAAACAGTATTTTAAACTGTATACCACCTTGATCTAAATTGAGGCTAACTAACCATATTTTGAATGAAAACTTGTGATGTTCTTCCTAATGCTTCAAAAGCAACAGCACTGTATGATGTTTATTTACAAGACTCTACTGCAAAGATTAACCATATGTTCCCTTTGGTCTTAAATTTAAACAGTGCACTCAGTGTCAGGTCACGGGAAATGTGGTGGAATTGAACTCAGAAACGTCTTGCTGTGAGGCAACAGTGTTAACCACCGTGCAGTCCTTTGAACATACTTTACATAATTTATGAACACGTATTACATGCCAAAATTATTGTACAGGTTTTATTTTATTCATTCCTTGCTGTAAATAAACTTGCCAGTTTTAAATAGTGTAAAGAGTCTTTACCTTTTCGGGGGGGGAAGTACAAATATTGCATATTTGTACTTTTTACTTTTTTTTTTTTTTTTAGGTTTAAAAGATTAAAATATGAAAAAGCTAAAAGTCTAACCGCTAACAAAGAGACACGTTTTCGTGTAAAAACCAGCAGTCCCATCACAAGTTTTTAAAATTAAATCTAACATAAAAACTTGGATGTAACCGGAAATGCAGCTGATTAAAGTGAAAGAGTAGATACGTAGAAGTAAAGTGGTCCTGTTCCTCCAACGATTCTTTTAAAGTCGCTGGGTGTGTCTTTAAAATAGTTTCTTCTGTGTTTTGTTCTAGCTGTCACTTAATCAGTACATATAAGTATTTTACTACATGCACTCTAAAAGTTTTCCGTGCACCATGAGCCGCCTTACCTTGCCTCAGACATCTTCTTCTTCTCTGTGTGTTGTGTTCAGTAGTGATGTGCGGATCGATCCTGAAATATCGATTCCTCCGATACCAATCATTTATGTTCTAGAATCGATTCTCACATTAAAATATCGATATTTTAGTAATTTAGAGTAAATTTGTAGTTTATCATTAACAGGAACACAGTGGAAAGAAACTATAACATTCGGATTGTCTACGTTCAAAGGAACTACTTCCTCTTCCGCTTTTCATAGTCATGTGCGAAATACGGCTGTATAAATGTCTCGCAGCCCCTTGACGTGCGCACTCACAACAATGGCTGAGTCTAATTGTGCGGACGTATTTTACCTCCACAAACAGCTGAGACGTGGTTTGCGATACATGTGGCAAAAAAGTGAGGTGTTGTGGCCGTACTTTCCCAACCTTGAGACCTCAGAATTAGAGAGACATTCAAAAGGGCTGTTTGGGGGGGATAAATATATTTATCGGATAAAATACGTTAAATGTCACCGTTATTATTAGCCGGCCCGGAAACAGCGGGGGTATCCAAATTCAGAGGCTGCTTCCACCTGAGGACCCGGCCCGACCGCGGTCTAAAGAAAGCCGGGTAGTACGTCATGAGTTCCCTCGGTGGAGTGAAACTCAGCCGTCTGCTCCTTGCTATCTAAAATATAACCGGGCGCTGGCGTAAACTCTCGTCTCATACTTCTGTTTAATCAGTTTTCTGTTTGACGTTTATTCAGCTGTGTGAAAACCCCGGAGGAACCCACCCGATGGATTAATAAAGTTACATTTAATTTAATCTAATAACTTTAATCTCAGCCAAACCGATTTACTCACGACCAAATAAAACACTGAAAAAGCCAAACAATAACATTTTTAAGTTATCAAAGTGACTTGTACATCATGTTTAACCTGAGTGGTGAAAGACCGGGGGGTTTGAAGACGATGTGTCGGTCGGCTCAGATATTTGAAGTTTACACAGCTACATCTCACCTGAAAATATGTTAAAAGTTTTTTTGCGACCCAGAAAGAGAAATAAGAGTAATATTAAAACTAAGTCCCTGACGTCATTGTTGGAGACTGGAATTGGCTGGGCTGCGCTATGAATTCTGTGATATGGTTTTTCAACTTTGTTGTCCGGGTGGAAAATCTGGAGAAAGGTGGGATTCTCCCGGAAAAATCGGGAGGGTTGGCATGTATGGTTGTGGCAACATCACTAACCTTGTCAAACACCTCAGAGTAAATCATATCACAGAATATGGCGAGCGTATGTTGAGGCGAACTGAAGAGGAGGAGAGGGACAGACGTCTCTCACGGAGTCCTTTAGTGCTGCAGGCAGGCAACGTGTTCAAATAGCCACAACTTTAGTTTTTTTTTATTTCTATATGATGAACTCTGCATTATTAAGTGATAAGAACAAGTAATCTGATGTCCTGTAATCATTATGACGCTATAATTTGAGATACAATAAATAAAATAAGTTTTTGTACAAAGTATCGGTATCGGATCAGTATCGTCGATACCACCCTGAATATTACTTGGTATCGGATTGGAAAGGAACTCAGTGGTATCGCACATCACTAGTGTTCAGGTCCTCGCGGAGGTCTCACCTTTATCTGCGCAAAGGAAACAAGAACAGGATGGATCTGAAGCCCGCAGTCCAGCTGTTGTAGAAATTAACAAGCTCCCAATACCACGCCTCGAGTGGACCTGCTGAAATAACTGCATACCCACTCAGTAATTAAACTGCCCGGTCACAAATGTTAAGTTTCGTTTTCATTTCTCCACATTATGAGCCACACCTGTGTTATCGGAAAATAAAAGTGGTGACTGAAAGGACTTTTCTTAATGAAAACACAACAAACATGTTCCCCCTTAAATCGTAAAGAATTTTATGATACAGTGTTTAATGTACACCGTGTTTTCCTGAAAATGTCCCAATTTTCAGCCAAGTATTTATCAGATTTTTTTTTCTTTTTCTTTTTTTTTATCCACGTTTCCCTTCCAAATGAACTCGAACACACCACCTCAAAGTACGGGGGAGATCTGATATTGACTCAACAGTGTTTCAATGTTTCCTTGCTATCTGGGGACGGATGTACATGCATAATCGAAACTAACCCATCCTGCCACATCCTGCGGGTTTTTTTTCCGGGGTGTGTGTGGGGGAGGGTGGGGGGGGGTGAAGAATAACACTATTTAACATCAAGAGAACGAAACCGGTATGTCAAACACTGGTCATGATTTCTGAGCTCATATGCGACCTTTTACACTCCCACAAATAGTGTTATACATGTGAACAACACTGTTTTGCAAAGTGGTGAAAGAAGCGGGTGAGTAAAAGCCATAATCCTCCTTAATATTGGATTCATTAATGTAAATACTACTTATATACATCATAATTAATTATTAGAGTTTTTTACTTTCAAATGTGCAAATAATAAATTACTAGCTACAGCTTTAAATTAAATGGTGTATGGGGTATAAAGTATAACATTTGCATCCAAATTTTAGAGAAGTAGATGCAGAATACTGAAGTACGTTAAATCTGTAGTTCAGTAAAATAACCTAACTAAATGTTCTCATTAAATTTCAATATGATTCTATCTATGCTGTCATCTAGTGGGCACTGGATACTGCACATTTAGCAGTACTCCAGTCCAAAAGCATTCCTTGAGCAGGGCATAAGTAGGAACCAATCATATTTTACGCCCCCCTCTGGGCATGCCCCTGTCCATCTCCATGTCCAGTACTGGTTAGCATAATCATTATTATTTATAGTTAGATAACTGAAAAGGCGTACCAAACCCAAGGCCTACCAAAATTTCCTAGAAAGAGATTTAAGCATCCAAAATGTTAATGTGAAAACAAAACTCCTGAAAGGAGAAAGACACAAAAGCAGCTATAAGAACAGAAGGAACAAAGAGACAAAACAAAGAAAGAATAGATGTAGAAAGATGAGCTGATTGCTGGTGTCATGAGGAAAATGTAGGCTCGTTATTTATGTTACAGAAACACAGAGATGAGACCAGGTGGAATTTTAATTAAAATAATTTCTGAAGGTGATATTGATGCATGTAAGCATTTGTAGCAACTGGAGAGGATGGAGACCTTATTGCTGATCTCTTTAATCTCGCTCACGATTACTACAAAAAACAAGCAATACCTGAAAAAGAAATGAAAAAAATATGGTAAACATTTGCATTAGTGTTTGTGTTTGTACTCAATAATGCTCCTCAGGTGCCAGAGGCAGACAGAGGACCCAGGAGTCTTGGGGCACACGCAGCCCTCCAAACAGTACTGAAGACCGAAGTCCAGTCTTAATTCCGTTAATCTAATGAAAAAACTAATTTTCCAAAATTTATAAGATTTATCTGTATTAAATTTAGAATCCGCGTACCGTACAGATAATTTGAATTTTACTTAATGTTACTTGCTATATAATGAAAATAGTAAAGCATAAAACACATTGCAAATACAATTTCAAAAAAAGAAACAAACTAATGACCAAAAATCACAGCTAGGAAACAGCCTGTAATCAGTTAAGACCAAAGCTTTGAAAAGCAGATTCCAGTTTTTAAACTTAATCACAGAATTCACAAAAGAAAAAGGGAAAAAATTCTGATATGATTCATCTTTTCATTGTCACATTTATATCATTTATATCTCCGTAATATTATTAATAAAATGTATTGCTGCATGACGTTTGCACTATAGCATACATTTAGAAAACAGTGGAGCACACTGTGGTTCAGTTTTCCCATCTAATGCAGTCCTGTCTGTTTACTGATCGATTACCCTATAACTCAAATTTATGCTTCACTTTGATCAGACGAAAGTTTAATTTGTTTTTCTCTAAAAATCTAACTCTTTATAAAAGGATAAAATGGCAAGTGTAGAATCCCTAGTTTTTCATCATTAGGCATCATTAATGAGGAAAAGAGTGTATATTCTGATGTTTTTGCTGATCTAGTGTTTTGGACACTAGTCCAAGTCTAAAGACACGCAAAGGATACTGCCAAACTGTCCCAGTGGCCTACTTGTCTGGCTTAATCAGAATCAGAAACAAAACAAATTATTACAAAGTCTAAATTAATATTGCTACGCTGCTATTTCTGAGAGCAACAAGAAAGATGTTAGCAAAACTTTGGTCCTGACCAAGAAAGAGAGTATAGCTCAAGAAATCAGTCAGAATTTCCACATAGGTCCACACACTAGCCACTAAGACCAAAGACAAAGTGGCACACTTTTATACTCTTTGGCCTCACCTTAAGTACTCTCATGTCTAATTGCTAAATGCATCACAGACCCATGCAGCAAACCCTAATAAGCCTCCTAGAACCACCATAATTAAATAAAAAAAAATTTGGAATTTCAGTTCTCTGTCCCTTTGTTTGTTCTCAAAAGACACAGACTGTTTTTTTTCTGTACTTGTCTCTTCATCGCTGTATAAAATGGAATCTCTAGGAAAGCTTTCTTTTTGTCTTCTGTCTTCAGACCTTCATTCAGAGAGTTACAGATCTTTTGCCATGAGTCTATTTCTGAGCTCCAAAGTGCAGCTTTTGCTCTGATGAATTGTGAGATCTTAGTTTTGCTGCCTTTAGCCAGACTGATGCTGTCTTTACAGATGAAAAAGATATCTAATCCAAGAAAGAAAGCATTGAGTGCAATGAGAGCTGCTCTGGCTGTCTTTGAGAGAGCAAGTGACCCTTTGAATGCTGCCTGACCCACTTCTGGGATTTCTGAGGCCATCTTGGGGGCTTTACTTTCCTGGGCCACCATCGTACCACAACCTGTAATCAGGTTTTTAGATTTTATCAATTTAACATCTGAAGCATCTCTAACCAGTGATCGAATCCTCAGTCCAACTGACCCAACTTGTTTAAAGCCAATGCACATATCTTTATAAAAACCCACTTCTTTGTCAGCAGTTGGTTGATTGATTACCTCTCCCAGACAATCCTGAATACTTTGCACATCTTCCATGAACTTCGGGAGGACATCATTGACTTTGCTTTTCTGTGTGCGTTTAACTCCAATCTCTGCTGCAGTGGTCACAGCACTGTTGATTTCACTGGTGAGATATAAATATATAACATAATAAAACAATGTTTTTTCATTTTTTCATATATATATTTTAAGTAATAAAATCTGTGAATTTTTATTGTTATTCAGTTCTTTGTTTTGCTCTTTGACAGCTAAAACCATGTTTAAATGTACATATACTTGATTAAAGCAATGTGTGGCTTACAAAACCTCTTTACTTTTTTACAAAAATTAAGGCAGTTTTGAAGGCAAGAGGGGTCCAACGTAGTAACAACAAGGTGTACCTGTGAGGTTATATCAGTAATAGTCATGTTAAACACGATGTGATAAAAAAAATTACTTTCACCATTGTTTGAATTTACTTTATCTTCAGCAGGATGTGCCTATATCAGATCTCTGCCTCTCGGGCTGGAACCACAGCTGTGGGAAGATTTTAATCTGAAGCTTGCAAACCAAACAAAAGTGTAACAGGTTGCTTTAGGTGTGAGAACAGATTTAAAAAGGTGTCTACTTCTATGATGTCAGCCAACTGTAAACCATCTAATCCCTGTTTGCATTTTGCGCTCCTGTTCCTTTATCATATGACTGACTGAATTACATGAAACATTGATTATCCTGTAAAACACCTAACATAAGAGGAGGAACAGTGCAACTTATTGCATTACTGATGATACAGCAGCTGGGATCCAACCAGAACTGTGCATACATGCAAATATATTAGTTTATGAATTTATTTCAAATCTTAAAAGAAATCTTTGCTTTCAACTGAGAAACATTTGTTGTTGTTACATATTGCAATACTTGCATTACTTGAAATTGTTGCTTCAGCATCTTGCAGCAGTTTCTTCACCCACAATAACCACATCTGCTTCTGATAACCTCCTCTGTCTTTGTATTTCTTTTTCTTTGACTCACTTTCTGTTCACTCTGTTTTTCCTTGTACTTTTATCTCAGCACCACGTTCAGCAAGAACAATGACTGCTGAGTTTTTGGTTGTTGGAATTTACATTTTCAACTGTCACATCAAATTACTGACTAAAAGTGGGTTTTACTTGTACGTTTATTTGTCTGTTTGTTTTACTTTAAGGACAATATGCACATATACCAACAATGACCTTGTTAAATACTGTAGCAATAAAATTAAGAGCATCACAGTTGTGGGAATTTTGTTTTGCTTCATCTGGAAGATTTCATCATCATCATCATATATTTGCTTTTGAAACTGTAATTACAGCTGTCACATGTTTTATAAGTGAAGCTTGCAAATGTGTAAGAGGCCACTGGAAAAGGTATCCATGTTTATCACATTACCAGAGAGTCTGACTAAATGTTCTGACAACAATTTAAATTCTATTTTTATGTAAAATATTGAGTCTTAAACAAGAAAAACTACAACATCTATTTTTTGTTTTGTTTTTTGTTTTAGAGTTTTCATCTAGTATCTGCTGCCTATCATCGACCACAGGCATAGCTTTTTAATCATATTCACTAAAACAATTCTGGATATTAACACATTTCATTGGATCAGTTAAAACTTTATATATCAACAGAGGGACAATTTAAGGATACAAGTATTTATACAAAAAGAAACAGATTACATTTACATTATGATCATTACATGTGATTAGTGCTGCTGTTAAATTACCAGTGCAGTACACACACAGCAGACTGGTCAGACTGGTACAAGAATATTTCATCTGTTCTAAAATCTATGCACCAGAACTTCGTGTAATTACTGTGTAATAACAGAACTATTACAAAAAAAGTTTATATCTGGAAGTAATTATTTTTTTTATTTTATTGCATACTTGATTAAATAATGTTATTAATACGGTTTTATATTTCACTGTGCAAATAAAATGTTCAGCAGAATTATGTACAAATCACATATATTATTCAAATTTGGCATTGACAGATATTTTCTCTGATACTTGATATTGCAGTAATCACAACTCTAGAATATACATTTTTTTTCAGTTGGCTTATTGGCAATTAATGTAATTACAGCATGAGGATGCCTCGCTGCGTGCTGTTACTGAAAAGACCTACAGTCTGACGATTGCTTTCAAACATTTTCCACATTAAACGGCTCTATGATCTGATCATAGTTTCAATCAGCATGAGTCGAGCACTTCAGTGATCAGCAATTTACAACTGTTTCATTGCAGTTTTTTTTTTAATCATTCAGCAGATGGTTCTACCCTTTCTGCTTCACTCTGTTTCTTCACCTCCATCTCCAGATAAATTGGAGTCTCCAGAACAGCCTTCTTTTTTTCTGATGTTGGCAAACCTTCATTCAGAGAGTCATGCATCTTCTGCCATGAGTCGATCTCTGAACTCCAAAGTGCAGCTCTGGCTCTGATAAATTGTGAGACTTCAGTCTCGCTGCCTTTAGCCAGACTGATGCTGTCTTTACAGATGAAGAAAATATCCATGCCGAGGAAGAGAGCATTAACTGCAATGAGACCTGCTCTTGCTGACTTGGAGAGTGCAAGGGTCCCTTTGGCTGCTGCCTGACCAATATCTGGGATATCTGAAGCAACCCTGGGTGCATTACGTAAGGCTTGTCCTTCTTGAGCCACAACTTTCCCAGCACTCGTGAGCAGCTCTTCAGTTTGTAACATCTTAACAGCAGAAGCGCTATCAACAAGTGCATCAATACCCTTTCCAATAGCACCAGCGTTTTTGGCAATCTTGCCAACTCCCACAACTATATTTATGTCAAGTGCGTCCAGTTTGGCGATGGTTTGCCTGGTAACCTCCTCCAGACAACTCTGGAGACTCTGTACATCCTCCATAAAGTTCTTGAAGACTTCAGAGGCTTTCTTTCGTTGTGTAGCATTTACTCCAACCTCTGTTGCAGTGGTCACAACACTGTTGACTCCACTGGTGATTCCCAGCCCGACTCCAGTCATTGTCAAAGCTAGAGAAACTCCTGCTGTGAAAGGAATTAATGCCAAACCAACAATGGACAGCACACCTCCAACTGCCCCCACGGAGCTGCCTGCCACACTGGAAATCTTTGCCCCCTTATTCATTTTGTCTAACTGAACAGCTGTCTCCTCCAGCTCCTTTAGAAACTGCAGCATGGTGGGCTGTCGCTTGTCGAACTCACTAATGAACCCATGGCACGGTTCCTCCTGGAACAAGAACACCATTCGGAACTGCTCGTTCATCCTGAGAGAAGAAATTTAAAAAGAATTAGTGGGGTGACACATTTTAAAATGTCACCATGTTATTGCAATATTAACAATATTTAGGTTTAGTTTTTAAGGTTACATGACCAACAAAAACATGTCATGTGTCCTGCAAAACATTTTTTTGGTTGCAGGGATATAAGTCCTCCCTGCAGCCCATGAACAAGACTAGAGGTTTAACCTCCCACGACCCAAACTCTTTCAAGTCATGCATTTTTAATTTCTCTTTGCTATTTGGGCTGATTGGGACCTGGTGAATGTAAAAACAAAGAATTACTTGATTTTTTTTTTTTTTTTTTACCTGATTTTTGTTTCTGAGAGAAATGAGATCCACATATGAGGACATTCGTTTTAAATTTTGATAGAGCAGTGGCAGTAGCAGTGGTCTAGACAACCCAAATTGTTATGTCCACATATGTGGACGCCAGGTCCTAGGAGGTTAAGAAACATCTACACTGGCTTCACTTTTCAGATCCAGAAGCTACATCGTTTTTTGTATAGTGTAGTGTCCAGGCAAGCATGTTTATCAGGGGTCTCGAACTCCAGGCCTCGAGGGGCAGTGTCCTGCAGGTTTTAGATGTGTCCTTGATCCAACACAGCTGATTTAAATGGCAAAATTATCTCCTCAACTTGTCTTGAAGTTCTCTGGAGGCCTGGTAATGAACTCATCATTTGTTTCAGGTGTGTTGGCCCAGGGTGAGATCTAAAACCTGCAGGACACTGGCCATCGAGGCCTGGAGTTCAAGACCCCTGATGCACTAGGAGTGAAACCGGTCTCACTGCAGCGGCAATGTCTACGTCACAGCACCAACATCAAAGGACATCTTATGCAGGCCTGTAGGACACCAGCAGTATCTGAGCCCTGAGATGAAGAAAAAAAAAGAAAAAACAAGTTCTGCACTGACACATATTTGGGAACAGAAAAACTTACCTGATCTCATCGAGCTGATTTACGTGATCAAGCATTCTCTGTACGTCATCCTCAGACAAATCCACATCAAGATCAACCACAGTTTCTACAGCCATCTTCAGACCAAAGTCACTGAAGCAGCTGTGAAGAACGCAGGTCAACTTATTTTATACAATAGATGATACTTAATGTGCAAAATTCCTTAATATTTTGTATATCATTTATTTGTTTACCTTTTGTCCAACTTCTCACAGATTGTCTTGGAGGTCTGTATGTATCTGTCCAGCTGATATGCCAGCACTTCCACATTCTGGAGTTTGGGAAGGAAGAAGACGTTGTCGTCTCTTTTAAACTCCAGCAGCAGAGGACAGATCACTCGTGCAGCCAAGATGACAGCCTGAACATACTCAGGACTGATCCCTTCTGGAAGTTGTAACACCTGGTTCTCCGTGAACACATGCAGCGAGGTCACTGCCAGCTTCTCCACTGCATCCAGGAAGCTGCTGAGACTCTCCAGGCCACTTGCAGTGTCATTCAACACTTCAGTCAGCTCATTCTCCAGCTCTACACGCTTGCTGTCTACATTCACAGTCACCTTGCTCTTCATATACTCCACAAAGGCTTTACCTTTTTCCTCTGACTTAGTAACATGGTTGATGTTTAGGTCAAGTGCTTCAAGTCTATCTTTGATATCCCTCATCATTTCTACCTCGGTGTCTCTCCAGAGCATCCATTTAGAGAACATCTCACAGAATGCTCTCACTGTGTGGATGTAGGTGAGGGTGTCTGTGGTGTAGCGGCACAAGGCCTCCTGTAGCTCCTTTCTGTAACACAAAGCATCATCTGTTTGTGAGGTTTCTAGGGGAATTCAAGCAAAACTTGTACATGACAGCTCGGTCGCAGAGCTCAGTATAAAGTGCACTACATAACAACTTTAATAGTTTAAACACTTTTATTTAAAATGTACAGCACAGCACAGAGTCCAACACAAACCAAAAAATACTTCAGATTTTGTTTTGCTAGTAGTGCTAAGTGGGTAGGCACTTTGTCCACAATAGCTAATATTAGAGATTTTGTACCAAAAATTCAATTTGTGGAAGAATCTTTGTTTAATCTTGGGCTAACATCTCACAGGATTGTCTTTCTCTTTTTAAGTGCCCTTTCGCACTGTCCCTCTTCCCTTCTGTTTTTCTTTTCCTTCCTCTCCCTTTCCTATCCCTCAGTCATGTCTGTCCCATCTGTAACAACTGAAAATAAAATAAAATAAATAATAACAACAAAGGTTAATCAAATGGACCCATACGGCAAGGCCGTGATGACCATTTGGCAAAGTAAATCCATTGGGTATCCTTGTTGGTCTTCAGACAACAATTCTGACGGCTAAAGAACCAAATGGGACAGGCAAAAAAAAAAAAAAAAAAAAAAAAAAAAAAAAATCCTTCCACTACCATGACCTGGATGACTGAGAGCCTACACAGATGTCTCACTGTGGATTTGATGCAGGATCCAAAATAATCATATAGACTTTCTTCATAGTCAGTTTGAAGTAACGATAACGGGGTTGTTTTTTTGGGGTTTTTTTTAAGTGATAACAGTGCCCAGGGGAAAGCAAAAGATGACAACAAGTGTCAGCACTCTTTGGCACCAAAGGACAGTCCTACTCCTGCTTAAGACTGATGGTAAAAATGTAGATTTGGTATTAATGTACCCTTTAAACATTTATATGTTTGTTTTGTAATTTAAGTACTTGAAAACTTTTTGAACCATTTTTAGTAGGTATACTATTACACAGTTGGGGTTTGTTATATTGTGTCTATTGTTCTAGTTCTTGTCTTTATTCTAAAGATGCACTATTATTACAGAGATTTTTAAATAACATGCAACTAAACCTCAGCAAGGGTTTGTCATTGTTTGATTAACAAAGGGTCTCCCAGTTGTGGACTTTTATTAGCTCAGATACACAAACTGGTTTTGTACCAACAAAGGCCTGAAAGTCCCTATTTTGTATTTTAGTAGCTGTTTTTTTTATAATATAACCACTAGATGGCGCCAAATTACAAAAGGCTATGGGTCAGTAAATGGAGTTATTAGGACAGGTTTTAATAAAATGGTGTACTGCAATTCTGTGGTTTCTCTTTTTTATACATTTCCTCTGTTTTGTCCTGGTGCTGTTGCTGTACACCAACAGAAGATATAGCTCTTCTTCTTCTTTGGGTGTGTACTGTGGATATTCTGTTTCATCTGTTTCAAATTTATTTAAACTTGAATATTTGTCACCCAATTCCTGTCCTGATGGGACTTTTATTACTTATTATAAAGCCCGACTTCAGACATGCATAAGCAGGTAACATTAATGTGACTAAGTCATTTTGCCCTAGAGGTATTTTCTTCAGGCCTCAATGTTTAGAGTGGTAGAAAAACACCTGGGATATTAATTAGCAGCACACTCATTAGCAGATTGCTAATATTAATGCAACAGTGCTCATGTATCATGTCTGTTACAGTTGCAGTGTTTATGACTTAACCACAGACTTTGTCCTTTAATACATCTCTGTATAAATTTTTTCTATAGCCCCTCCAAACGTTTATGTAAGGAGTCATTGTGATGAAAAGAAAGAAAAAAGCAAAGATATGTTTTTTGGGAGGGGACATTGCATATTTGTACATTTTTTAGGTTTAAAAGATTAAAATATGAAAAAAGACTAAAAGTCTAACCGCTAACAAAGAGACACGTTTTCGTGTAAAAACCAGCAGTCCCATCACAAGTTTTTAAAATTAAATCTAACATGAAAACTTGGATGTAACCGGAACTGCAGCTGATTAAAGTGAAAGAGTAGATACGTAGAAGTAAAGTGGTCCTGTTCCTCCAACGATTCTTTTAAAGTCGCTGGGTGTGTCTTTAAAATAGTTTCTTCCGTGTTTTGTTCTAGTCTGTCACTTAATCAGTACATATAAGTATTTTACTACATGCACTCTAAAGTTTTCCGTGCACCATGAGCCGCCTTACCTTGCCTCAGACATCTTCTTCTTCTCTGTGTGTTGTGTTCAGGTCCTCGCGGAGGTCTCACCTTTATCTGCGCAAAGGAAACAAGAACAGGATGGATCTGAAGCCCGCAGTCCAGCTGTTGTAGAAATTAACAAGCTCCCAATACCACGCCTCGAGTGGACCTGCTGAAATAACTGCATACCCACTCAGTAATTAAACTGCCCGGTCACAAATGTTAAGTTTCGTTTTCATTTCTCCACATTATGAGCCACACCTGTTTGTGTAACACCTTGGATCATCGACAGTCAGCTGACTTTTGTTTGTTAAGGAGGGTGAAAAAGTTTAGTAGCGACATTTGACGTTCAGGCAACAACAACAACTTGCTCGTCTTGATCAACTGGTTTCCTGATGCTGCCTTCAAGTGTTATCGGAAAATAAAAGTGGTGACTGAAAGGACTTTTCTTAATGAAAACACAACAAACATGTTCCCCCTTAAATCGTAAAGAATTTTATGATACAGTGTTTATTGTACACCGTGTTTTCCTGAAAATGCCCCAATTTTCAGCCAAGTATTTATCAGATTTCTTTTTCTTTCTCTTTTTTTTATCCACGTTTCCCTTCCAAATGAACTCGAACACACCACCTCAAAGTACGGGGGAGACGGATGTACATGCATAATCGAAACTAACCCATCCTGCCACGTCCTGCGGGTTTTTTTGTGTGGGGGAGGGGGGGGGGGGTGAAGAATAACACTATTTAACATCAAGAGAACGAAACCGGTATGTCAAACACTGGTCATGATTTCTGAGCTCATATGCGACCTTTTACACTCCCACAAATAGTGTTATACATGTGAACAACACTGTTTTGCAAAGTGGTGAAAGAAGCGGGTGAGTAAAAGCCATAATCCTCCTTAATATTGGATTCATTAATGTAAATACTACTTATATACATCATAATTAATTATTAGAGTTTTTTGCTTTCAAATGTGCAAATAATAAATTACTAGCTACAGCTTTAAATTAAATGGTGTATGGGGTATAAAGTAAAACATTTGCATCCAAATTTTAGAGAAGTAGATGCAGAATACTGAAGTACGTTAAATCTGTAGTTCAGTAAAATAACCTAACTAAATGTTCTCATTAAATTTCAATATGATTCTATCTATGCTGTCATCTAGTGGGCACTGGATACTGCACATTTAGCAGTACTCCAGTCCAAAAGCATTCCTTGAGCAGGGCATAAGTAGGAACCAATCATATTTTACGCTCCCCTCTGGGCATGCCCCTGTCCATCTCCATGTCCAGTACTGGTTAGCATAATCATTATTATTTATAGATAACTGAAAAGGCGTACCAACCCAAGGCCTACCAAAATTTCCTAGAAAGAGATAAAGCATCCAAAATGTTAATGTGAAATGAGCACAAAGACATACAAAGCCCACAGATCACAGGGGGAGATACAAAACTCCTGAAAGGAGAAAGACACAAAAGCAGCTATAAGAACAGAAGGAACAAAGAGACAAAACAAAGAAAGAATAGATGTAGAAAGATGAAACCAAAGAAAACATGACCGAGAAGATGCCCCTGAACTCTCTCAGCACACGTATGTGCTTGTGCTCCTGGGCAAATTCAGCAGCTTCCTCTGCCTGTTCATCATCATGTCTGCTTTGCTGCAACAATAAAAACAGCCCTGCACTGCTCGACGCTCACAAAGGTCGCACTCTAAGACTGAATCAACACAATGACTCCACTCATAGCAGCTGATAACCATGTGAATCCAGAAAATCAAAGGGCCAATTCATAAGCAGCTGACGCAGAAGAAGTTAGCTGTTGTGCTTTCTCCTTGTCACTGTGTTGTGAACACCACAATATAAAACCTCTATAGTGAAACTATTGTGCTTGTCAGTATATTCTAAAATATAAAAAAGCATACAATGGTGAATATTTGAATTCAAACATGGTAGAAATTTCATTTGAAGCTGTGTGTACAGCCATGTGAGCCTCAGCTGTAGACAGCTCTAAACACTCCAGAGTTTCAGTGTTTCCACTCTTGGCTCTGTAGATTATTAACTGTAAGGGAATACGTTTATCTCAGGCACACAGAAGCAAAGAAGCTCCACCCAGCTGCTGTAGCCTTTACCCACTTTCTACTGTTCAAACAGAAGAAAGTATGTAAAGGGAGAGGCGCAACAACAACTTGTTTCAGACCAAGAGAATGTGACAAGGCCCAGTATAAAATACACAAGGGTTGATTTTTGCTCCACCATTTACCACAGACTTCCCAACTCTGTTATTTATTTATTTATTTATCACTGAGCAGATTTTATTTTCTTATTTCTTTCTAATTACAGCTGAAAACACTATGGAGGTAATGAGAGTGAACAGCAGCTAAAGAATGTGCTGAAATTGATAATATACGTCCCTCTTAAAGTTAGAGGAGCTGCAGATTTGCCTTTTTTCATCTAAAGTCAGATTTTCCTTATTGGTGTTATATTACAAAGCATGTGGCTACATAAATCCAATGGAAATTAAAGAAAAAATAATAATGTCAACATTACTTGGACAAGCAAATATTTGAGCTTTAAAGAACCCTTATCTGTTTTTACTGATGAACAGATCTTTTTATCACTTCCTTTTATCAAATCCTTAAAAAATAGATTCAAGGTTTCAAGATTTTTTGCCAGTTTTTCCACATGTCCTAAAATAGTTCTTTAAGACATTTAGACAGAAGGTCATGGCTGTTTCTGGGTCTGTAAGATACATTTTTCAAATAATCCAATTATTTTAAATAAGTCGTTCTATTACTGGGAAAGGAATAATTACAATTTTCAACTAAAACTAAAGAAATGTCAGAAAAAGAACAAATTTTCAGTATAAAACAACGTCTCCAAGAAGCACCAACATTCATCCCAGGATGCATGTGTAAACCTTGCAACTGTTGGTGCCAAAGCACGGTACTCCGTTTCAATTTGGTTTTGTTTATATAGCACCAATTCACAACAATAGCTGCCTCAAGGCAATTTATATTGTAAGATAAATACCCTACAAATAGAGAGAAAACTGCAACAATCTGATGATCCCCCCACTGGGCAGGGCTTGGTAACAGTGGAAAAGAAGAACTCCCCTTTAACAGAAAGAAACCTCCATCATAATTGGGGACCAGGGGGGTGGGTGAGAGGAAAAAGAAGAGGAATGTTCCCACTCTGGGGGAGAAAAAGGAGAAAGTTAATAACATGAAGTAGTAAAACATATGGGAGGTGTACATGAAATGCTTAGTGCATCATGGGAAGGACATCAGCAGCCTGAGCATAACTTCTGGGACAGGACAGAGCCACCTGATCCAGCTTTCCTTCTTCCTTCTTTGTTATGTGTTTCCGATTGTTGTTAAAATCTTTTTAAAATCACTTTCTGGACCCACTGAGATTTTTTTTCCTGCAGATGCTAGAGGGAGAGTGCACAGCAATAAACTAGTGACCCACTCAGGGTGTGCACTGCATCTCACACTCTTACAGCTGGGATATAACCCCCACATGAACGTGAAGTTGATTTTTCAAGACGGTCAGGATTTTAGGCAGAGAGCAAGTCCACCAAAGTGTTGCTTCATGTAAGGAGGAAAAAATTGTTTTTTATACTAGTAGGCCTATGATGAACCCATGGCTTTGTATGGAGCATGTCAAAACGCTCACTCAGCTCACTCAAAATTAAAAAACTCCAAATGACTTAAACTTGTTTGAGGTATTTGGAGGTTTTTAATTTTATTTTTACTTTTAGTACAGCATTACTAAACTTGATAAACTTTTTTCTTATTCTTTGTGTTTGTCATGCCTACATCCTTTCATGTGGCTGGCATCAGATAACCTTCCTTTTTATCTAATAAGGAAAAAATCAGAGAATTATAAGAATAAATATATGTACCTGTAAAATATAAGAGTGTATGTATACTAAAATATGTATATATACATGTGTGTGTGTGTGTGTGTGTGTGTGTGTGTGTGTGTGTGTGTGTGTGTGTGTACATATATATAAAATTAAATAAAAACAAAATATACAGAGGTCAGCAGTTGGATATTGTGCAAAACAAGTGGCATTTATGTGCAGTATGGAGTGCATAATGTTGAAGTTCTCACTAACGTTACTCCGGTTTTCCCATTCAACAGTCTTAAATTTAATAACTGCACTGAAACAGCTGGGCAAAACTGTGTTATGATCCATTGTTACATTAAAAAGAATTTTTTTTAAATGGGCCCTCGACTTGTTTGAATGTTTGCAGTTTCAAATGGAAATTTCCTCTTCTCATGTTCATCTAAGAATTCCTGGGAATACTTGGCTCTCCTGTTTGTCAACTGTCTCGTGAAAAAAAATACTTCAGTATTTTCTAAAGCATCTTCTGCAAAGAGATTAAACATCAATATTTTGCTATTAGTTTTTTCCATTTTCTGCATTTTTGCCTGTGTCAGCACGTGACGAGCACGCTGAGCTTTGTTTTCGGGTCGAGAGCCCCATTTCAGCTGTGATGATGAAGAAAAATGTCACTCAGCTGCTCATGTAACGTCAAAGAGGGGGGAGAGAGGGAGTGTGTATATAGGCTGGACATCTTCTTGTGAAAAAATTCATCATCATGTTTCTCTCAGGCCTCAGGGCCACATGTCAGATATCAGCCCTGGTCAGACGAGATCAGACAGGCATGTTTCTGCTGCTCTTAGTTCAGCATTTCGTTTCAACTAAATTTACCTAACTTACCATTATTTACCACTAGATGGCGATTGCAATCTTTCTGGTTAAAGGATCCAGAATTCTTAGAATACATTGGAAAGCAAATAGATTATTACTTTGCTTATAACACTACTCAGACTACGGCGACTATAAAATGGGAGGCCTTTAAAGCTTTCCTGAGAGGGAAAATGATCAGTTTTACAAGCTTTAAACATAAAGCATCTAGGATGGAACTGGTTCATTTGGAGAAAAAGATAAAAGATATTGAGGAAGAGATATTTATATCCAAATCTAATGCTCTAATTCTAGAGTTAAATAAACTCAGAGCTAAATTTAATATTTTGTCATTAAATAAAGCTACTAAAAGTTTACTAAGACTGAAACAGTCATATTATGAACAGGGTGAAAAAGCAAGTAAAATACTGGCTTGGTGTATTAAACAGGCTCAGGCTGAAAGAACAATAAACTCTATAACTACAGATGAAGGACAGATCACAGCTGATCCTAAACATATTAATGACTCTTTTTGTACTTTTTATAAACAGCTATACAAAACTGAGCATTTAAAGTCATTTTCATCAAAACAAACTTTTTTTTTGGATCAGCTGCTTTTTCCTAGTCTACCAGAAAACGATATGGATGAACTAGAGGTTAATATAACAGTAGAAGAATTTACTAATGCTATAAGGAACATGAAAGGGGGCAAAACTCCTGGACCTGACGCAATACCAATAGAAATATTTAAAATATTTAAAGATAAATGAATCCAGCCTTTATTGGATATGTATCAGGAATCATTTGAATCTGGGTCTCTCCCCATTTCACTTAATGTTTCAACAATTACTTTGTTACTGAAACCTAATAAGCCAGCAACACATTGTAGTTCTTACAGACCAATCTCACTGTTGAATTATGATTGCAAGATACTTTGCAAACTATTAGCTATGAGATTAGAGACACTCTTGCCTAAAATGATTCATTCAGACCAGAACGGCTTTATCCAGGGGAGGCAGGGGTTTCACAATATATGGAGGGTCATGAATATCATTTATGAGAAAAAAGAGACCAGAGACAATGCGTTAATCTCAGTGGATGCGGAAAAAGCCTTCGACAGGATCGAATGGCCATTCTTATTTGAAGTTTTGAAAAAGTTTGGTATTGGAAACAGATTTTTTAAATGGATTCAATTGATATACTTCAACCCTCAAGCAGAGATTTTAACTAATGGTCTTTTTTCCACACCATTCAGATTATATCGTGGAACTAGAAAAGGGTGCCCCTTGTTACCTCTCTTGTTCACCTTGCAATGGCAATTCAGAATCATAAAAACATATCAGGAATTAAAGCAATGTTGACCACCTTATTGCCCTATATGCAGATGATGTGATCCTGTTCTGCCCTAATTTAAACAAATCAATACCATCCATATTAAGTCTCATTAATACATTTAGTACATTTTCGGGTTATAAAAGAAATTTTGATAAATCCGAAATATTATTTTTGAATAACAATGAACGACAAAATCCTCCAATCAACACTCCCTTTCTGCTATCTGAACATGGGTTTACTTATCTGGGTGTGAAATTAACTCACTCAATTGAAAATATTCTGGCATCCAATTATAATTCCTTAACGACGTCAGTTACTACACTTCTAAACAGATGGACGAAACTACCTAAATCTTTAATTGATCGTATCAATATACTAAAAATGTCAATTTTGCCAAAATATCTTTACCCTTTTCAATCAATACCTCTCTCTCCACCAAACTCTTTCTTTTTAAATTTGCAAAAACTATTCCGAAACTTTATTTGGAATAACAGAAGACCAAGACTCAGAATCTCATTATTATACCTTCATTATGAAAGAGGGGGTGTACAACTTCCAAATTTAAAGTGGTACTTCTGGGCTGCTCAAATCAGAGCGGCAATGCTTTATTTTGTTAATGAGCAAATTCCAGTGTGGGTTTCTATGGAGTCTACAGAAATCAAAATTCCCCCTTCCTTACTAATTAAACAAACTAAGAACCCTCTTTTAAAAAACACTATAATGATCTGGTTTGAAATACATAACTACTTGGGAGAAATGATACAACTGTCTAGGTTTACTCAGATATTTGGAAATAACTTTCTTCCTTGTAGGGCGAATGCAGGTTTTCAATTTTGGTTTTTCAATTTGGAATAATACTCTTATGTCTTTTGAACAACTTAGAAGTACTTTTTCTATTCCTGTCAAACATTTTTTAAAATTTCTTCAATTAAGAAATTTTATCTTAACCACACAGCTTAGAAATCCCCACCTACTCCTCTCTAGAGAACACAGTCATAAAGCATCTGATGATGAGTGGTATAAATCATGCTCCTTGGCCAAGAGTCAGACAATTAATGTGCAATCTCGACTACTTCAATATAAATGGTTAACAAGACAATATCTTATTCGTCAAAAATGCATTATTTTAATTCAAACACGATTGGACTTTTGGAAGCCAAGCGCTGTATTGCTATGTGTTGGAGAAATCCAAAAATATGTGGACTATCTCAATGGCTTAATGGACTGACATCTATACTATCTATGGAGAAAATAACTTATACATTAAGAAATAAACTGGACAAGTTTTGGGCGATATGGTCAAAATTCTACAACTTTCTGGAGAACTGCAACATGCACACTGTGGACTTAACAGCCTGAAACTGTAACTTGATTTGTATATCTGTCCTTCCCTTCTGTTATGGTTTGCTTTGTTTTTGTTTGTGTTTTTTTTTTTGTCTTTTTTGTTTTTTTTTATTTATTTATTTATTTATTTTAAATGTTCACGGTGCACCATGTAAAACCGGTTAAAACCAATAAATAAATGTTTTGTTTTTTAAAAAGTTCAGCATTTCTGATCCACCAAGAAGCTCCATGTTGAACATGTGTGAGAAAATAATCTGTATAATGACTACAAAGTACAGTCAGTGGAAAAAAGAAGAAAAAATTTACTGGACTTTGCAGTCCTGTGAAAAACTAAATGCACCCCATGATTCAGCAGTTTGTACAACCGCCTTTATCAGCTCGATAAACTTCAAATAATTGTTTTCTGTATGACTTCATCAGTGTCTCACATCGTTGGGGAGCGATTTTGACCTGCTTTTCTTTTTAATGTTGCTTCTGTTCATTGAGGTTTGTGTGTATTCACGCATGCACACCTCTCTTAAGGTCCTATCACAGCATTTAAATCTAGTTGATGTCTTGACTGAGCCAATGAAGAACAGATTCTTTCCCTTTTCAGTCCTTCTGTTGCAAATATGCTGTTGTGCTTGCGATCGTTGTCCTGTTGATGACCTCAGCGAAGCTCAGCTGTTGGACAGATGGCCTCACATTTTACTCTAGAATACTTTGGTATACGAATTCGTGGTCAACTCAATGACTGCACCAGCACCGTGCTTCATAGTATGAGGTGTTTGCGCTGATTTGCTCTGTTATAAATGGCATCTATAATCCAATTTTGAGATCCCTTCCCAGACTGGATTATAGATGAGATTCATTCCCAGGTGCCTTAACACCCACTCACATCTTCGGTCATTTGATCTCAGCAAATCACATGATAGGGTGGGGCTAGGTTTCACAATGGGTTCACCCGAAACCTTGGCTGATTGTGACCTACACCCATTTTCACGCCTTGGCTCGTGTGATTGGGTAGTGGATCAACAGGGGGTCCATGACCCTCCAGGGAAAACTCCCACAGGGCTTAAAATCTGGGACTTTCCCCCAGTTGCTCGTAGAACTGAAGAAGCTTCTCGGATGAGAGGTGAAACGTCTTCAAGGAAACATAAAGAATTCCAGACACTTTTATTTCAAAGCTCCTCAGACTACAATGACCTGGATGACTGAGAACCTTCACAGACACGAGGTACCTTTTGGGTTAATTGCACTTTCTGGGAGTCATATTTTGGAGCGAATCTGCTGGGACATCCACTCTTGTGAAAATAGAGAAAATACAAAAGTCTTTGAGAATTAATTACCAGGAAAAAATGCACTTGAAATACCAACAATGTATTACTCTGTTATTTTTAAATACCCTAGGACTTAAAGGTATATACACACACATATACTTAGAGATGAATACAAATAAAATGAACTCCTAACCATGTACAGTAACTCTTAAAAATATAGCTGATATATAAAAGAAGAAAACAACTAATTACATAACTAATCACGTTACTTAGAATAATTAATTATATTAGAGGGAAAAATCTGTTAAAAGTACATTTTTGTGGCCTGGTTTGACTATAGTTATAAAGTCCTGACTCCAGCTCTATTAAACGTGATTGTACAGAAATAAAGCATGGCAGTACTGCATCATTTTGCATTGTAACTGTTAAATGCAACATTAAATGTTCTTCAATCTGAACCTTTAAAAAGGTGCTTGTTTGTGTTTGCCTAAACTAACAGGTGCCGAGACCTTCCAGTTGAAAAAAGGTGGAGGAACCATATGCAGTTACGTTGCACCATTGTCAGCTACTTAGTGAAACCGGTGTTCATTCTGCAGGGCGGTAAACTCTCAAGGATCTCTGCAGCACTTTTCCCTGCAAACAGACCTCGAGCTCTCATTTGCCCTCTCTGCCAGGATTTGGGTCGCTGTTCACTTTCATTAAGCAATTATCCTTGGCAGGCGAGGAGGGCTCACAAATTTAGGCCTTCAGAACCACACTTGCACTGGTCCCATGTGCACTCTTTATGCCAATCTGACAGTAACTCAGCAAGCTGCAAATCCAGCCCTAATCGGGAGCTTGTTAGAGCGTCCCTGGAGCTTTGGGTCCAGGACGGCCTTCGGGAAATTGCACTCTGGGGTAAAATAAGATTTAAAAAAACAGAGGCTGCCTTAAGGGTGGTCAGACTTTGAACGTTTGTTTCCATCCTCAGTAATTAAATCTGATTAGATTGAATGTCTGGGTAAAGAAGCACCCATGGGTCAGCAGATTAGATAGCACAGCAAGTACTTTGAAGGGCGTGAATTTTTTTTACAATATATAAAATCAGGGCTTTGCAATTTCAGAGGCTGTCTTTGTATTTTTTCAAAGACACGTTCTTGGGCAATCCTATATCAAAGTTTTTAAAATATCATTATTGCAAATAATGCAATGGGGAAATTCCCAAGAATTTTGTCTTTATTTGTATATTTGATGACAACTTTTTATAATTAACTATTTATTTTTTGAGTAACGGATGTAGAGTCTGTACCTACAAATACATTCTTCCTTGAATATTGTGTGTGTGGCTTTTCAAAAGCCAAAAGATACATATGTGTAATTAAAAGTAGCCTTTCTGCAGTTTCTTCTATATTTTTAAGGGGGGACAACAGAAGACAGCCTATGCTAAACTTTTTTTTTCTTTGAAATTTTTTTTTTGTCTGTTGGATTTTCACATTTACACATTTGATACATTCCTGTTGTCATGTGCCTCCTGGGCACACTGTATTCCCATTATTTCTGTACTGTATATGTGCAGCGAATTGGTGCTGGGTTTAGCCCTGTCACTTAAAGCAGATTCAAACCTTCCAGAAGTCTTGTTGATTTTAAGCTGGCTCTAGGTGAAAATGGGAGACAGACAAAGATGTATTAACAAGAACAATAATAAAAACAAAGAATAAACAAAAAAATCCCCCAGTTTAGCATTGTTTTAAGGCCTTTTTTCCCCTACTTCCACCTAAAGACCTAAAATGCCCTTAAATTAGCAATCTCAAAATCAACTGTCTTAAACGATGTGTTTCAGGAACATACTGACAGAACTCTGTGGCCTGCTTAAAGAATTTTATATAGCTAATTAATTTCATAATCATAAGTCATTTAGCTGTACTGATAGTCTTGGTCCATAAAGTGACTGAAGTGGTCAGTAATCGTGCAAAACTTGAAAACAATATAGAGGCCAAGATATAAAATGACATAAAACAAAAATACTGAATATGTCTGTGAAGGTTCTCAGTCATCCAGGTCATCGTAGTCAAAGGAGCTTGCAAAGAAAAGCGTCTGGACTTCTTTAAGTTACTTGAAGACGTTTCACCTCTCATCCGAGAAGCTTCTTCAGTTCTAAGGTCAAATGGTGAGGAGTCCCAGATTTAAACCTAGTGGGAGTATCCCCCCCACAGAGGGACAAAAGGACCCCCTGATGATCCTCTAATCGCTAATCTCTAATCTAAAAAAACTGAAATAATACCTCAACATGACTTATATTTTTATTCACTTTTTTGTTATTTCATGACAGTACACACTCAGTTAACTTACTAGCTGTAAATCACAGAAGCACATTTTTATTACTGTCTGTTGCTTCAGTAATGTGAAAAAGTACAGTGTTATCACATATAACTCTTTTCCTTTTTTCAAATAGCATGTTCACATTAACTAAGTGATCAAATAAATGCATTTTATTCAAGTCTGAAAGGTTTGAAGAGAAAGTACAAGGGCAACGAGACACATGAAACATTGGCATTAAAATACTATATGATTTTATAGGAAAAGTAAAAAGACAAATTCATGGTAGGAAATATTGTCACATGTAAATAATATTCATTTTCGGTGGAAACCTTCCCAGAGCTATAGGGTTACATATGGAAGCTGGGGATCAAAATTTTAGGAAAAAGGAAAATCTAAGGAGTCCGAAATAAATCCACCTGGTAGCTTGAAGATTAAGTAAGGTGTTACGTCCCCTGGCTAGTCTAGGGGGGTTAAAGGGACGAACATAAATGTGGATAGAAAAGGAGGAGCCAAGATGGTAATTCTAAAAGGTTTATTTAATACTGGTGATGGGGTTCAGACCGAGGTGTAACGTCAGGGAGAGCCAAGGCCAACATAACAAAACATCCCTGACGTAGAAATAAAAGAAACTTACCTAACTCCAAAGAAACAAAATATACAACCTATAACCATAACCTACCTAACAACACATAAACAGGAGAAAACAGGGTGTCAAAACAAAAGGCAGCTCTCCCCTACAAGCAGTCTGAACATGAAACAACAATGCTCACACAAAATACAAAGGCATGCAAGCCTGCACAAGTATGGCAACCAAAATGGCCAGAGGGCACAGAAGCACAGCTCCACAGGCCTTAAGTAGTGCTCTGCTGATTACCAATTAGCCGGACTCTGCGCAACATCCAATCAGGACAGAGGAGGTGGAGCCTGGACAAAACAAAGGGTTAATAGGGAGAAGAGACATCCTCCTGGGGGATGTAACACCCCCACCCAGAAAAAAACAAACATAAGTTTGTTAACCTTACACCATCACATTCTTGAGAGGGCATCGGCCACAATATTTTCACATCCTCTCTTATGCTTTATTTCAATGTTGTAGTTTTGTGAAATTAAAGCCCACCTCATCAATCGTTGATTGTTGTTATACATACAAGAGAGGAACACGAGAGGATTGTGATCAGTGAAGACCTCTACAGGTTGGGAAGTAGATCCCACATACACGTCAAAATGCTGAAGAGCCAGAAGCATGGCCAGAGTCTCCTTTTCAATTGTCGAGTACCGCCTTTGATGAGTATCGAACTTCTTGCCAAAGAAGCAGACAGGATGACTCACTCCTTGTCCATCATCCTGAAGAAGAACAGCTCCAGCCCCCACCTCACTGGCATCCACTTCAAGCTTGAAAGGTTTCGAAAAGTCTGGAGCAACAAGAACGGGTGAACTCGACAGAAGACCTTTTGCACATTCAAAAGCATGTTGACACTCAGGACTCCAAATGAATGGTACCTTCGGGCTGCACAGGTTTGTCAGTGGTGTTACGACTTCAGAAAAATTCCTACAGAAACACCTGTAGTAACCAACCATCCCCAGAAATCTGCGCAGCTCACAGCGTGTTGTTGGCACAGGAAAGTTGAGAATGGCATTAACCTTTGCACTGATAGGGCGAACCTTGCCCTGCCCAACTTCCTTTCCAAGGTAGGTCACTGTAGCCTTACCAAACTCGCATTTAGCCAAGTTGAGGGTCAAGGAAGCATCAGCTAAACGCTTGAACACAGTGGTTAAAGTGTCGACATGCTCTGACCAGTTGGAAGAATAGATGACCACATCATCAAGATAAACATTACAGTTCGCCACACCAGATAATACAGTTGACATTAACCTCTGAAAGGTAGCAGGAGCATTTCTCATTCCAAATGCCATGACTGTATATTGTAAAACGTGATCAGGTGTTACGAAAGCTGAGATTTCTGATGCTCTGTCAGAGGTACTTGCCAATAACCTTTAAGAAGGTCAAGCTTACTCACATAAGCAGCAGATCTGACGCTGTCAATACAGTCCTCAATACGGGGCAGTGGGAAAGAATCAGGTACTGTTACTGCATTTACCTTGCGGAAATCTGTGCAAAAGCGAGGTGTTCCATCTGATTTTGGCGTAACCAGGCACAGAGAACTCCATGGACTATAGCTTGGGATAGCCAATCCATGCTTCAGAAGGTAGTCTACTTCTGTGTTCATCATTTCCCTTTTCGCCATATTCACACGGTAAGCATGCTGCTTAATAGGCACTGCATTCCCAACATCAATGTCGTGCTCTATTACAGTAGTACGGGAAGGCATGTCCCCAAAGAGTGTTAAATGAATGTTGACGAGCCTTTCAATGTCCAACTGTTGCTCACGGGTCAAGTGGGACAGATATATAGACAACTGGGACAGTACCTCAGAATTAAGCATTCTGGCATTCTGGTAGCTGGCATCACAAAGTTTGAGCCCGTCTTCATCTAAACTTGACCTCAATCCTGAGGAAGAGTTCAACAAGAGAGTTTCTGGAGATGAGATTTGCTCTGACGGAGATGCCACAGGCTTATCTGCGGTGCCACAGAAAGAGTCAGCTCTAGAATGAAAGGATTTGAGCATATTGAGATGGCACAAGCGTGTTTTACGCTTCCTATCTGGTGTTTTAATCACATAGTCAGTGTCATTTACTTTCTTATCCACCTGATATGGTCCACAGAAGTGGGCAGACAATGCAGAGCTAGCAGTTGGTAGAAGAACCAAAACCTTGTCACCTGGATTGAAAGATCGAGGAACGGCTTTCTTATCATACCAACTCTTCATCTTCCCCTGAGCAGAGGAGAGGGCTTCTGCAGCTGCCAACCTGGCCTTATGGCTCTCTCCACAGACGCTCCATCAATGGTCAGAGGAGCATGTTGGGTGTGCATTCTCCTGAAGTCCACAACAATCTCCTTCGTCTTCTCCACATTCAGAGAGAGATTGTTGTCAGCACACCACGTGGCCAGGCGTCTCACCTCACTTCTGTAGTCGGTCTCATCCCTGTTGCTAATGAGACCCACCACCGTTGTGTCGTCCGCAAACTTGATGAAGAGGTTGGAGCTGTATGATGGAGTGCAGTCATGGGTCAGCAGAGTGAAGAGGAGGGACCTGCATGCATGACCTGCTTGAAAAGTTTAGACAGAAAGTTAGTTCCTTGGTCTGTCTGGACTTTTGGTTTACCAAAAGTAGTGAAGAACTTTGTCAAAACTTTAATCACCAAAGGTGCAGTTATTCTCCTGAGTGGGACAGCTTCTGGAAAACGAGTCGAAGTACACATTGCAGTCAGTAAAAACTGATTACCATTCTTTGACTAGGGCAATGGACCAACACAGTCCACAATGACACGTTCAAAAGGTTCACCAAGTACTGGTATAGGATGAAGAGGAGCTATAGGAACTGTCTGGTTTGGCTTTCCTGCAATCTGACATGTTTTACAAGTGCGGCAAAACTCAACTACATCAGCCTTCAATCCTGGCCAAAAGAAATGGTTGAGTATCTTGTTGTACGTTTTTGTAACTCCCAAATGACCAGACAGGGGGTGCTCATGTGCAAGGGAGACTACGTAGTGACGATACTCAAGAGGCACAACAATCTGATAAGTAGTGCTCCAGTCACAGTCATCAGAACAGCTTCCCTCTACGTCTGCTGTTAAACTTGGGTGGGCAGTCCACTTGCGCATCAAGACCCCATCTTCCAAGAAATAAGAAGCCTTTTTATTTCCTGTTTCAGAAAGAGAAGTAAAGCATTTAGTCAATGAGGGATCAGACTTCTGAGCAGCAACAAGGCTTTCACGTGTGACTGGCAAGTCTAACTGTGGGAGATGGAGATCCTTCCACTTCTCAGTAGTATCCTTTGAACCACTTTTAAGATCAATCAGGGTTTGCAAATCATCTGTAGCCAGAGCCTGAGCCAACGAAGAGTCTGACAAATCAATTTCTGCAGCTTCACGTCTTGCTTGAGCCCTGGTGAGAACACAAGCAGGAAAAACAGATGGAAAACAGGTTGCTAGGTCGTTGCTCTTCAAGTTTGATTCAAGATAATTTGTTACTTCGGGAACAGGTTGCACTTTTCCACCAGCAATATCATTTCCCAAAATAAACTGCACCCCTTTTATGGGAAGTGAGGGGCGTACTGCCACAGAGAAGATGCCATTAACCAACTTTGATTTGATGTGTACATAATGCAAAGGAGCTTCAACATAGCCCATTTCAACTCCTTGAATCAGAATGCTACCATGACAAGAGGAATGGTCACTCAAGGGTAATACATCAGATAAAATCACAGATCGTGACCCTCCCGTATCTCTGAGTATTTGAATGGGTTTTTCATCCTCAGGCTTCCCAGTCAATGACACAGTGCCATCTAAGGGAAAGGGTTTGAAGCAGGGATCAACTCCTTCACTTTGGTCCCCTCTCTCAGCACGAATGGTTTTAATTAAACCTACTCCTTTTGGTGACTGGTTCTTGCGCTTCAAAGCGGGACATTCAACAACAACATGACCAAGTTTATGACAATAGAAACATTCCCTTTCAGTCCTTGGAGCAAAAGTCTGTCGTGGGCTTGAAGGATCCTTTCGTGGGGGAGGTTCTCTGGTGGTAACTTCACGTTTCTGCACAAAAACAGTTTTATGAGTCAGCACAAATTCATCAGCTATCACAGCTGCTTCTTTCAAAGTGGAAACCTTCTGTTCATTAAAGTGTACAACAATGCGTTCTGGCAGGCCATTTTTGAACTCTTCCAGCAGTATCAGTTCACGTAAGGAGTTGTAGTCAGGAACTTTACTTGCTGTTATCCATCTATCAAAAAGAGTAGCTTTTTCACGAGCAAACTCTACAAAAGTCTGATTTGCTGTTCTTTTGTGATTGTGAAAGCGTTGCCTATACGCTTCGGGAACAAGTTCATAAGCAGCAAGGATAGCAGACTTCACTACATCATATTTCAAACTTTCTTCCAAAGACAAAGCAGAACAGACTTCTTGTGCTTTGCCTACCAATTTGCACTGAAGAAGCAATGGCCAAACTTCTCTCGGCCAGTGCAATGACACCGCAACACGTTCAAACACATTGAAATATGTATCAACTTCTGATTCACGAAATGGAGGTACCAACACAATGTTTTTACTCACATTGAAACCACCTGGGTTTACATGGGAGGAGGTTGTTTCATCAACAGATGAATTTGCAGAACTAGGTTGAGTAGTAGTACTTCTTGAAGTCTGTGCCTGTAACTCCAACTGACGCAGTCTGACCTCCCTTTCAATCTGCAACTCCAGCTCCAACCTTTTCAGCTTTAACACCTTTCCTGTCTCTGTTTCCAACTCCAACCTGCGAAGTTCCAACTCTGCCTGACGAGCTTGGGCTTTATCCTGAGCCTCCAATTGTAATTTAGCCAAACGTACCTTGAGTAATACTTGTCTTGAACGAGGAGAAGATGGAGTAGCAAAAGAAGGTGAGCCATTAGTGCTTAACTTTTCCACCGTTTGTTGCTCCCCAGCAGCAGGGTTTTGCCCTTCTTCCTTTAACACAGCAGGCTTCACTCCTTCATTAGGGGACCTGTCAAGAGGAACTGGAAAACGAGGTGATTTAGAAACAGGAAGCAGGCCTTCTTCTACAAGTTTGTTTGAAACAGCAGTTTTCAAGTCCTCTTTCACAATTTGCCTTGATACATTTAACTCAAAGTGTGCTGCTATAGCAAACAAATCATGTTTTCTACACACATTTAGCTCCTCCCAAGAAGGAAATGCACTCAAAGTGAAAACACCAGTTGCCATACTAACTACCTCTGCCAAATACACCAGCAGAAACAAACTCCAAACCTTCACCATCCACAAATGGATTAACCAGGACTTTTATCCCAGACGAACCGCCAATTTATGTTACGTCCCCTGGCTGGTCTAGGGGGTTGGCCAAGGCCAACATAACAAAACATCCCTGACGTAGAAATAAAAGAAACTTACCTAACTCCAAAGAAACAAAATATACAACCTATAACCATAACCTACCTAACAACACATAAACAGGAGAAAACAGGGTGTCAAAACAAAAGGCAGCTCTCCCCTACAAGCAGTCTGAACATGAAACAACAATGCTCACACAAAATACAAAGGCATGCAAGCCTGCACAAGTATTGCAACCAAAATGGCCAGAGGGCACAGAAGCACAGCTCCACAGGCCTTAAGTAGTGCTCTGCTGATTACCAATTAGCCGGACTCTGCGCAACATCCAATCAGGACAGAGGAGGTGGAGCCTGGACAAAACAAAGGGTTAATAAGGAGAAGAGACATCCTCCTGGGGGATGTAACAAAGGTTAAAGTTACGTATGATGATTCTTGTATACTTTTATTTTAAGTAACAACTTAGAGCTTTAATTTATAGTGTGTTATTTTGAAAATAAGGTGAGCACCTCTAATTAACTGAGAAAATAATTTCATGGGACCTCAGAGGTTCGATGTCTTTGGGTTACACAGGTTTTATCAATTGTAATACACACGTTTGAACACCAGGGGGCGACAAACTCCACGAAGGAACATCAGCGCTTCAGGGAGCTGTTCTTTCAGCACCACAGCCTCTCACACAACACTCACACAACATCGCTGCGCTAATGCCGGACATTACTTACACAGGAGCCCGTAATTATAAAAAATAAATAATAATAAAATAATAATTGGTTCATGGGTTCATATCTTCAAGCACTCAATGTCAGCCAAGCCTCATTCACTCTCGCTACTAAGCATCATTAAAGAAAAATCGCGTAATCAGAGCGGGGATGTCTGCCTGTAACGCCGTGCGCTGTAGCTGAAAAATCGAGGCTTTTAGTAACAAAGAACAAAACAAAAAACAACAAAAACGCGAGAAAAGTGACATTTAGAGTGGCTACTTCACAGAAGAGTGCGAGAGCTGCAACGATTGGATCGGGCGATAATCATCACAATAAAGCCATTAAATGCGTAAATTCCTACATGTGTGCACAAATGCAACCCACCATTCAAGAAGAGAGAGAAAGCGAGGGGGGAGAGAGAGTCCACCATCGCAACACCCCCTCCTTCCGTCCCCTCCACCACTCACAGAAACGGAATTAAAAAATCTTTAATATCTTTCCAGCAACTGGCCTCCATTGCTGCAGCGCTGAGCGCGCGCACACACGCCGACACTGTGGGCCTTTAAAGCGTCGCCAGAGCGGAAGGAGGAAAGTGATCCTCCGATTCAAGAGCGGCTTCTTTACACTGAAGGAAAAAGGGGGGAAACGGCTGGAGTGGATATGTTGAATGTATAGCGCTGCTCACATTGACATCGTGACAACACCAGCGCTGTCCGTGGATCTGTGCGAGTCGCTCTCCTGATTGTGTAATATCATTTTTTCACCCCCTTCCTGCAAAAGCGGCCGAACCTGCACCCGAGAGCGCAGGAGAGAGAGCAGCGGCAGAAGCAGCAGCAGAAGAAGAAGAAGAAGAAGAGGAGGAGGAGGAGGCGAGAGCAGGGGGATCACAGCCTTCATCAGAATTTATTTTTTCTTGTTATTACATGGCGCAAGGGCTATACAAACGGGACCGTCCTGGGTGTGATACTGCCACGGTGAATTTGGATATCCACGCAGCAGCAGCACCACCATCCTCCTCCATCCGCCGAAGAAGCACCGTGGGTTGCGACGGCGCCCACACCGACTCCTCATCCTCCTCCTGCCGGCTCCATGTCGAGTGATGGTCGGCTTGCCTTGCTGGATGCTCCCCGCTCTCTCCGGATCGTCGACCACCGAACCTCCTCTGACCGCAGACCCCCATTTTCGGCGGAAACCTTCCCAGAGCTATAGGGCTACATATGGAAACTGGGGATCAAAATTTTAGGAAAAAGGAAAATCTAAGCGGTTAATTTATTTTTTTTAACTAATTTATTACTATTTTTGTTAGGTTTCGATCTGGTTTTGAGCGTGTGTGTTTCTTTGCGCCGGCTAATGAATTAATTTAGTCGTTGAGCCTTGATTTCCTCATTCCACCGGGTTGATTTGTGAGAAGACAGATTTGCTTTTAACCTCACAATAGGCTGTTATAAAACACGCAGGGAATCGCTTTTATTTCCTCTCGACAGGACTCGAATCGGTCCGTTTGTTTACTCTTCGCTGTCACCACTAATATGACAGATTTAGATTTTGTCCTTCGTTTCCTTCCCCAGTTTATTTTTACTAATAAAAGCCACTAGAATAATACTATTAATAACAACAATAGTCTTTAGAATAGCTCTCTTTCTGAATACTTACTAGTAAACGTAATGTTATAGCCTTTGACTAAAGCAACTTGTTGTAACAGACGTATTGAACTGTTGTACTTCAAACCTGCCATTACTCCAACACCGCACCCCCCACCCACCCAGCCGTCTCTTTGCTCCATTTGAGCTCGTGTAAATTCAGCTCAGTGCTTATAGCTGTGATCTCTACAAGTCAACGAACAGGTTGTACAAAATCAGCCTTGCTTGTCTTTTTAGGCTCCTCTTAGTTACCCCAGGCTTTAATTAACCAGTCATAGATCTGTGTTAATAATCACATTTGTAGCTTTTGTTTTCTTGCTGCAAGTGGCTCCAGTGCTGGGCTCCATCTGCAGCTCCAGGCCTGCTGAGGTGCTGTCATCCTCTGCATACCTAATTTTTCCACACATCTTTTTGGGTGTGAAAGTTAAAACAAACAGAGAGGAGAGACTTCACCGCCTCTTCCTCTCTCCCCCTTCTCTCTGCCATAGTTAGTTTTTTCTCTTGTTTTGGTCCTCACCCAAACGCAACCATAAGGTTCCTACCGCATCCTCCGCCTCCTTCTTCCCTCTCCTTCCGCTCGAGTATATCCCGTTTTTTCGGTTTGATTTGGTCCCGCAAATTTTCAAATATTTACTTCCTATACATCAAGAGGAAAGGGGGTCCCCCTTTCATGGAATGCGGAAACATGGGTCTGTTCGACCGCGGAGTCCAGATGCTGCTGACCACGGTGGGCGCCTTCGCGGCCTTCAGCCTCATGACCATCGCGGTCGGCACGGACTACTGGCTGTACTCCCGCGGCGTCTGCAGGACCAAGTCCATGAGCGAGAACGAGACCAGCAAGAAGAACGAGGAGGTGATGACCCACTCGGGCCTGTGGAGGACGTGTTGCTTGGAAGGTAAGAGGAAAGTCGGTTCTTCTGTGGTGCTGTAGTGCAACATAAACTTTTCCAACGTGTTCATTTGCGTGCGTTTGAAGCCGCCCGCCCGAGAGGCCTCAGCACTGCCACGACACAAGTGTACTGTGGGAGGGGAACCTATTCTCTCTCTTTTTCTATGCTACTCAATGTAAATGAGATCCACTGCAGAGTTTCCCTGCAAAGGGTGTTTAAATGTGTGTCAAAAGCCAAACGATCTCTTAGGATACTGAATACGTCACTGACCTTCTTGGTGCCTCAAATGATACAATCTGATAGAAGGAAAGTAAAAATGCAACATGTGACCTGGCTGCTGCTTATGAGCTTATATGTGTTCTGCATTTATGGGGAAGGAGATTTCTACCTTATACCAAACAAATCAACGTGCTGTAAAGATCTGACACCATCATTTAGGTTTCATGTTCTAAATCTGTTTGAAATGAACTTCACTTTTTAGCACTTAGTTATGTTTTGTTGAAAAAGAAACAAAGAAATTTCACTTTTAGCCGAAATGACAAGTCCATTTTCCAGCAGGGTGAAACAGGTTTCTGTGAGGAAAACCCAAAGGACTACACGGATGTGCAGCTAATAGATGAGAACAATTCGGATTAGAATGAGTTTTTCTGAATTTGTGGATGGTTTCAGTTTTCATCTTTTTCATGAACAAACCAAAACTTATATCAGTAGAAATGGCATCTGCATCTTGCAATGGATCACAAGGTCAAGAAAAGTTAGCATGGATCCCAAAAAGTAGGCTTTCCACATAAATTCTGTCTAAAACTAATGTAACTCATTAAATCTCAGCAGTTTTGAGCTTTGGAAGAAACTGTTGTAACTTTTACCTGGTGTAAAATAAGCCCTTATATAAAAATCACGAAACTGAATTGCTGCACTTCAACGGTTAATTTTGGTGTTTAGCTCCTGCAGGCAGGCTGAATCAGGTTTCCGGTTGCATAAAAGTCACCCACACCAGTCTGGAATTGTTTATTCAGTCCGGCTTTAGAGTTTAAATAATAAATTAACAACACATTCACAGGCTGTAGGTGGAGATGAACCTTCATCATATATCACCCTGATATATTGGCATGCCAATAAGCTGGTCTAACCCTAATTAAAGGAAGCTGCAGGAGATCTGTACCTTTAAAGAGGATGTGACACCGGGGCAGCACGTTGGACAGAGCGTGAGGACCCAAAAGTCGAGATGCAGTCACATCTGTCAGCAGGCCTGACCTGCCTGACAACCCTGATGATGGCAGAGCTACCTTTGACCTCCCTGTGCCCGGTACTTTCTGAGATGTCAAACTGCCTCACGTCCTGAGTGCAGGTTTTCAGACGACCTCGAGTGTCTGCCCTGTCAGACGGCGGCGGCGTGTTTCCTGTCATGCCCCGGTGGAGGCGGTCGGTGCTGACTTGGAGTGAGGTGCTGTAACCTTGTGAGGGCACAGAGCGTTACAAATCTGTTCATCGTCTTAGCTGTGAGCCCCTGAAAGGCCTCAGTGGCTGACTTCATGCTCTTCTGCCCCCTGTGATAAGCAGCACCCTCTGTTCAAAGTTTAAGAAGAAGAAACATTTAAAGCCGCTATAATGAATATCTTTAAAATAACTATGATAAAATAGCAGTGCGAAAGAGGTCGCTTGTGGAGTAGGGATGAATTATTGACCAAATCTACAGCTTTCCTTGGCTTACAGAGCTTTAAGGAGAGTTTAAGGTCATTATTTAACTGTGGAGGCAGTGCACCTCCCTCTTTGATTTCTGCTCACTATGAAACAGCAGGTTGTAAGAGACTAAACAGAGGGCGAAGGTGGAGGAGACCAAAAACAGACCAAAAAACAGGAGTGGAAATTGAAAATTTATTAGCTGGATACAAACTCAGATCCAAGTGATTTGGAGCTGGATGTGAAAATAAGAATCTTTTTGTCAACATCCAGTTAAAGACTGATAATATATTTAAAGAAAAAACAAATATGTTGCCACTTCAAATGTTTAGACACAAAAATGACATTTAAATGATGTGTGAAACAATGTGCTTTTGCTTTAAAATGAAAAAATATATATATATATAAGATTTGTCATGTTTAAAAATTCTCCCTAGTTGTGTAAAATTGACATTTCTTTCATTTTTAGTAATCATGACAGGAACAAATTAGGAAGTCAGGGGACACTGCTATAATGCCACAGAGTCCCTGTAGGGAGGAGGTTGGGGTGAATGAATATCCGAACAAAACATTTAAATTAAATATGGCTGAACGTTTCCTGGTTTAAAACTATTGTAGAATGCCTTGAGGCCATCATTGTTGTGATTTGGCACTGAATTTTAGATGCCAGTCAGTTGAACATACTGAACGTTTCCTTGTTGAGTCTGATGATTTGCTGCTTTTTTGTCATAACTATTAAAGTCTGAATATAAAAGCAAATTAACAAGTATTTTATGCTTTTTCAGCAATTTCAAGGCAAAACTCTAAATAACCTGGAGCACAAAAATAATCATTAATTGCAGGTCTGCTAAAAAAAAAAAATAGACATGCCCGATATGCAACAACGGAAATATGTCACTCTGAAAATGAAACGTAAGGTAAAGAACAAGGAGTGTAATGGTATTCAAGTCATGCTGCTGTTCCTGTTAATGAGATTCAATACATTTACCCTTAAAAACACCTTTATTTGGTGCACAGCCCTTCTTCCGATCACAGCATTGACACCTCAGCTGTTCCCGAGAAGCTGCTCAGGTGCTGGGATCAGAAAGCTGCGGTCTCACCAACACAGCTCGAGATGTGAGGCAAAAGAGCTCAGCTGGCCTTCACCTGATAAATAAGAGGAATAACACTAAACACTGATACAGTGATTATATTAGTCGACATAGGATCACAGTTACAGCTGGAGTGTAATTGTGACAGTGACTGGCTTTTATCCCTGCCAGGCCATTATTTAATTGGCAAACAGAACAGCACGGAGTCAAGATGAGAGCAAAAAACATCACACTTAGACTCGCTGTGCGCGCATGTGTGTGTGTGTTCCTTTTGCATTAGCACAATGTGCTTCTTCCTTTGAATCCAGGATCAAAATGGCAGGAAATAAACCCAGATTTGTCATTTGTGATTCATGAATGATCCCCGGCCCAGAAGAGGCAGGGGAGTGGAAAAATGGGGCCACTGCATTTACTCAGCGGGGTCAGATTCATTTAAATTCTAATTCAAATGACTTCCTGCTCAGGAAATTGGGTCTTAAAAAGCGAGTACATTTAATTATAGGTAGTTTGAGCAATTTTATACCAAAAATTGTGAGGGGGAAATTGAAAAATAGGAAAATATAGAGCGGATGCAGCTGGAGAGAGGCAGCGATAAGCACCAAACCCTGCCTTGTTTCAGCACATAGAGAGTCAGGAGGAGAGATATCAAGTTTACATTTCAGATGTTAATTAGGCTTCAATTTGTAGCTCCGCTCTATTAAATCAAAGTGCCAAGACGGATAGTATTCACGGTTCCCCGGTTCCTCTAAAGTGAGCTGGTGATCAGGCAGCGGCTGAGGCTGCAAATAGTTGAAGTGGTCGCTCCATCCTCCTCGCAGCAGTGAATGCAGACTGTGTGTTTGGCAGCTCGGTATCCCACACATTCTGCTTACTGAGTGTACGCAGGTAGGCGACCGTTTGTGTTTGTATAACAGCTACAGAAGAAGAGAACCTGTGAAAAAGCAAAATGGGAATACCCACACTGGGTGCACCTCGACCTCTGCTCCGCTCACTGCTTGTCAGAGAAACAGAAAAATCTTTCTCCTGTGGATCTACAGAAAACTGATCATTTACTTTCCCTCAGTATAAAACCGTGCAAGTGTGCTTTGGAGGTTTGCGCTGGGTAAAACACAGAATATTTCGTATTGATTTAGCAGATGTTCACTTTTCCTTTCTAAAGCTGAAATAACTGATCAGTCAACGCTGTTTGTTGCACATTTTAGGATTTGCTGCTTTTCTTTCTCAGAAATTGATTTGAACTGTTGTTTCAACAAATCGGCTTTATATGAAAATTGGAAAAATGTCACAACTTTCTCTCAGTGAGCAAAAGTGACACCAAAATGAGGCAGAAATGGAAGCTGCCATCTTGCACTGATGACTGGAAGACATTGTTCAGACTTTGGTGGGTTCAGGGGCATTTAAAGAAATGCAGTTATAACAGGATGCCATATGTGATTTTCCATCACTAAATCTTTCTCAAAAACAACAGCAAGTTGTGCAACAGCATTTAAAATGATTTTTTTTTTTTATTTCTGGAGGAACAAATTTTTCCGTTTATTATGACACCGCATAATTTGCATCCAGAGCTTTTGCAGTAGCAACTTGGGACGCATTGAGCTAAGAGTGACGGAAAGCGGTTATTGCTAATAGTTTTCTAGATGCTGGCATTTACTGAGTTTTACAATATCTATAAAATAAATGTATATATAAATCTATAAACATTTCTATAAAACTGTTACTTTTTAGGTCACATGTGTTGTGAAGGTTTTGTGTTGTTGGTTTAAAGCTTTGACTTTTGTGTTGGCTTTAGTTCAGGATTCCTCTTTTGGTGTATTCATCACTGAGTTTGAGTTTGTGCAGCATTATCTGAGCACTGGTTTCTGTTTAGGCTCATGCCTCTAGTTTTCAGCTGTACCTCCCTCCCTTAGTTGCATCTTTGTGGTGCAGTGTTTCTTTGAGTCAGTCTTGTTAAGTGTGAGTTTTCTTGTTTCTGTGTTTAGTCGTGTGTATTTTGCTTCAGTATTTTTGGCTTCCTGTACTACTTTTCTTTTCTTGGATGTTTTGTTTTGGTTTTAACTTCTTGCCTGTCTGATCGTGCTGATTACATCCACCTGTGTCTTGTTCTCCTCCTGTTTCTGATCCTGTCTGTTGTCCTCTTTGGTTTTGTCCCTTCAGTTTCTTTGTTCCTTATCACTGTTCCCACCAATGGGTCTGTACTTCCGTTTGGAATTGCTCACCTTTGGATTCTGTTTTTTGTACTTAACTTTGACTGTGTGGCTTTACTTACTGCTTGAATAAAACCTTTCTTTTATGAATTTGGATTCACCTTTAAACTGACTCTGAACAACGTAAAGTTCAAGAGGCTGAGGGCAAAGCCTCAAAACCACATCTGCAGGCTCTATTTCACTACTGCTCACAAGCATTTATGTCAGCCTTACTTACAAATGATCTCATCATATCAGCAACGTGATGTGATCATGGTGTATCTTCATAGTTAATGCTTTATATTTTGGACCTAATATCATTTGAGTAAATAAATAGATTGGTAATCAATAAGTAAGGCAAATTTAGTCAAATCGTGCCGGTGCATTTATCAATATGCAGGCTGAGTTTTTCATCATGTGGCCAACAATTTCTCAAACATGTCTGCAGGTAGAAGAATTTTGTGTGTTTCTGTGCTTTTGCAAGAACATGCACATAATACAAAACTTTATGCCTCAGATATAGGACCCTTATTGTCAACTGCAAAATTCCTCATGGATATGACTAAAGTTCAAACGGAATGCGTCACTCTGTTCAAAGCTCTCTGGGGATGGATCACTTGCTGTCACATTCCTGAGATGTGATTGGTTCCAGGGACATCAGATGATTTCTGTTGGACCCCCTGAGGAGATCGTTTTAACTGGAACAATGTCATAATCAGCCAGCACATTACAGCACAGTTACCAGTTATGTCATCGCACGGATAACACAAGCTGCAACGAAGAGTAATAATTGATCAGTTGTTTTAGCATCTAACTCTTTTTTTTAAGCAAACCGTCACTTTTTCCATCTTTCCTATTCAATAAATCAACTGCTTTCATGCTTTTAGGATAAAGCAGCTCTAGAAACAGGACCATCATCATGCTTCAGGAGGTTTCTAGGACTAAAAAGTGCCTTTGATGGCTTTATTTTGAGAGAAACATCCGATTCTTTTATGCACTGCAAGTCTAGAAAACTTTCAGTATTAGTGTGAAAATACTAATCTGAAAAATACTAAGTACTATTTCTTAATATAGCTCTTGATCACTTAAATGAAAACACATTAACGTGGCACAATTTTAGGAGTTTCCTTGAAAAGGTTTAAATTTTTATTTATTCTGTGTCCGTCTTCCTTCAGTTTTTTGATCCTCTTGTCAAATGTTTTATTAGTTTAGGTGAACCTGGGGCTTTAATCAGTCCACACTGAACAGTGGCTTAATTTTCTTTTTAGTTGTTTGATTTTATCTAGACATTACTTTAGTTCTTTTTGGTCCTTTGCCATTCAGCCTTAAACCAGCATTAAAAGTCCAGTGACTGCGGTTCCACATACACACAGATGTGGTTGCACACAGTGTGGGTGCAGAGAGAGATTCAGCTGGTGAAGCATGAACGGTGCAGAGTAAACATGTGTGATGCGGATGAATTGGTCCCTGGAGGCCGCCGCTCCTCCGTCCTATCTGGGACGTCTGTAAAAAAGCCGCCTCTGCTCCTCCCTCCTCGTGCACGTCGCTCGTAATCTGAGGCATTCGTCTTCATTACAGCGCCACCCTCAGGCTCTACCGTGGCTTCAGGATGAGGACACAGTTTAGGAAGAGACGTTGGAGAGAAATGGTGCACTTCATGATGAAAGAGGGCCACATTTTTCTTTTGTGCCTGGACCTAAAGCAGTGAGACTAATCTAAGTCTTTCTAGCTGTGTCCAAACCACAAAAGCTAAAATACAATAACTAACTAAGCTGTGAAAGTTTTTTCACTTAGTGTTCGCTTCTTCCAGGGTTTACACCGCCTCTCGCCCTTTGAGAGCTGGCACACACTCCAACCTGCTACAACCCTTAAACTGGATAAGCAGAAGGGAATGGTGGGATGGATGGATGGATGCTTTTTCATCTAATCATTTGACCTATGATTTATGAAATTTCAAAGAAATACCCTTTATATTCTAAAGTCCCAGTTGGTGTCCTTAAATTTCCTGTTTTGTCTGAATCACAGTCCAAATCCAAAAGAGATCAGGTTCATTCTTGTTGCATAATGTTGCAGGTAAAGAAAATATATTTAGAATATTTGTAGCATTTTTAAACAAGACTTTGAACCTATGTTGTTTGTGAGTCTGTACATGCTCGCAACATTAATATCTTTAGCAGGTAAAATATCAACCTGTTCATCATTCTAGCACAGCCTATGTTGAACCTATATTATCAGGGAAATTTATGTTTATAAATATGTTTCACAAAAGCGTTTTTGTGCCAATTCACCCAGCATCTGTTGAGATCAAGTAGCATCCTCTGGGGATGAAGGCCATCGCAGAGGTGCAAAAAAACTGCTGTTGAGGCTGGCTCCGAAAGAGAGTCATCCCTAAAGACCGTGTTAAAATGTCCAACTTTATAGCAGAGATATGCATGTGTACAAAAACAGGGCATTTTTTTGTTATGTTGTTCTTCATGGCGGCTGTGTGGGGGCAATTTCTTTAAATTCACTGATACAGGCAGCTGTAGAGTATAGCTGCTGGCTAGGCTTCAACTGAACTTCAGTTTAACACACACTTTGCTAACATGTTAGCTACTAACAGTCAATCCAAAAATGATCACATCTGTCTGCAGAAAAGCACCAGAGCAACATCTGTAAAACCAGGTTAGCCATAAAGGTATGCAGAGTTATCAAATCAGGGAGGTGACATTTTTACAGCCGCTTATAGTCGAGGCATCAACCAACTGATCTCCGTCATGGGTTATTAAAATGTATCCAGTGGCTGATCATTCAAATGGGTGCATATTAAGTTGGCTGTGGCTGAAATGGTAGAGAAGGGCATCCTCTGATCACAGAGTTTATTGTTCTATCATCCCCAAGTGTAAAATTGGCCCTTAAATATCTGTGCTGCCAGATGTGTATGCGCTCGTGTGTACTCATATTGCTAAGGTGCTACATATATACTACCCAGCATGCTTGAATTTTGTGCTGCTACTCAGGTTTTTTTCATAAGGGCTGTAAAGAGTCAAAGGCAACATGTGGGTGTGTCTTTTTGTTGTTATGTTAAGAGGTGACGTACTATAGGAGACTTACACAGCTCCTGTCCATCACCCCAGATCACAGTTCACTATTCCTGCCTCATGATTTTATGTATTTGTATGTGGGAGTATCTGTGTACTGCACATTGGTGCATCTGAAAACACATGTGGGAGTCATTTCTGTGCATATTGTGCATGTTTGAATAGTGATGTTTGTGCTCAGTGCATAACAGAGAGGCAGGATGAGATAAAAGAAGATAGCAGTGCAGAGTGGCAGAAAAGAGCAGGATTAGTCTCATAGTCCAATCAGATAAGGATTACCCAGCTGGAGCATGCCCACCCAGGCTAATGCTCTGGCCCTAAAGTGGCATTACACTGTATTATGACACCGATCCCCTGTACGTACAGCTGCATGGGACGGATTACAGTTACAAGTCGAGGGCAGCGTAGATGGAAGCGAATACGGCCACTTGTTGGAGTAAAAACTGAGCCCCCTCTCCTCCGACAGTATCGCTGCTCTGGGCTGCCTCCCCCCTTCATCTGATAACACACTGTGTAAAGTGACTGAGCTCTATTGCACTGCACTGTCAATGCTGTGCAGCCGGCGATGGATGGGCTTCATTTTGCCCTCACCGGAGCTCCGCTGAGACAGCACACAGTCACTGACGAACATGACTATTTTATTGGTCTTCACCTTGCCCTCTTTATTGCCCACTAAGGCCAAATTACAGACCAGACATTATCAGATTAAGCCCGGGCTGCAGACAGTCTAAGAACAGTGCAGAACTCTGGCCTTTGGCTGTGATGCCGTTAAGGCTGTCGTTTATAATTCTCACGGCTACAACCAACAGACTCAGATATCAGTGTAGAGTTTATTGATTACGTGTCTGGTTGAGATCATTAGACAAATATAGTCTGTCTTCAGTTTATATTAAACCTGATGTCTTTATCTTTTGTTTCAGATTGCTTTAAGTCTGCTTGGTTTGTCCTTACTTCTGGGACCAACATTTTTAAGTTTGCTTTACTCCCGGGGTCAAAAACTCATAACAGTGCAACAACTTAACAGAAAATAGGCCCAAAATGGGATCCAAATAAACACAAAGTAGCATCCAGAGAAGTTTTCTTCCAAACAACATTTGGAACAGAGTCTTGTTGCTAGCAGCGGTCCTTTAACTCTTTGCACCATGGAGGTCACTGCACCGAGACCAGACTGATGAGAATTAAAGAGGCTGCCTATTACTACTAAGAAATTGTTCTCCAGCGAATGAACCCTTGTACACTTGTAAGACTTTTGTTTGGTTTTTTTTTGATTGGATATATTTGCCTTATTTAGTAATTAAAAAGAATTCCTGATTTGCAGGTATTAATAATGAATATTTAAGGTGGTATTTTAGCTGTCAAGTACTTTGTCACAGTTATGTAAAGGAGCTGTGTTATCACTTACCTGTCACTTACCTTTCCAGAAAGTCTTTGATATAGCACCAGAACCAGCTCTTCACCTGCTGCAGGTTCTGGTTAGAGCAACCGTCTAGCATGCAACTCCAGAGCAGAATAAACACTTCAATCCACAGCTGTAGTCTGAGATGATGGATTTCAAGTTCAGCTGAGTGACTGTGTGGAGAGGGTGCTCAATGATTGAAGGCTGCCACAATCGACTGTGGTCAGCGAGACACCCAGCAGGGAAACACAACACAGCAAAGGCGTGGACAGAGTGTGGCAAATCAGTTTCAATCACTGTCCTGGACCAACGAAGGAAAGCTGTAAATAAATAACGCTAACACGAGCAGCCAATTATACTTTGGCAGCAGACAGACAAAGTTTGGTAAACACTGTCCCCGCCTCACCCTACTGCCTGAACTCTTTCTGCACTGACTCCACTCACAAGTTCTCCTTCTTCGTGGAGGTGAACACTGCATCTGTCCATGTTTTGTTAACCAAGAGAAGAAAACCCATAAACATAACCACACACAAAGCATTTCGATAGCTTAACACTTGTAGGGAAGTTTTATTGCATTTACAGTGCTGAAAATACGCAAGCCAACTTAGTATAATCTGCTATCATATAAACTGTATGTAACACAGTATTGTGACATATTTCTGTTGTGCTTTGGAGATCCAAAGCACAAAATACAATCGTAAAATAGAAAAAACTGAATTTTACGTGCTAGAAACAGTAAATAACTCATATGTTATAAATATTAATTTCGTGAAATACAAAACAAATTGAAAACAAATGTATTGAATAAATAAGTAATGGGTTAAAAGTAAGTTAAGCAATTTCTAAGAATGAACAAAATGTGGTTAGACTGATGTTTAAAGCTACATTTTAGACACCTTAATTTTAAAAAGCTAGCTTAAAAAATACATTTCCTTCCCAGTAAATCAAAGTTTGAAAAAGCATTAGTGCTGAACAATGATAGAACCAAACACATCCATCATCAGTCTTATTATTAGCCATGTCGATCATTACATATCCCCTCTCATTCTCAGACAGATCCCTCGTAATGAGAAAAACATTTATCCTGAATTATGGCAATCTCGATTGAACCACGGAGGTTTAAAGCACACAGCAGACATCATTCTGATTCCCTCCTTGTACATTAATAGTGATGGCTCTTTGTGAAGCTGCATTCAGCTGTCCTGATGAAGTCTCTGAGATTAGATGGACAGCCAGAGGAGTGTGATGGCACGGTAATTGGTTTAGTGTATGATTAATGCCTTGGATGGCTTTGATCAATGAGAGAGGGGCTGTAAACTTCGGTAGCACTCTCCCATAAATGCTGTCGCCCTCTTTGCATGGAGATGCCCCCCACCCACCCGTACTCCAGATATGCGCTTTAGCTACAAATTAGGAAAAAAGTCAACTACAAAGCATTAATGACGGGACATGCTTTGAGGAGGAGAAACATCAGTTATTAACCGCTCTGACCCCCAACACCTCCTCGTCCTCACAGCCAGAAGGGCTGCATGTGTGTTTCTGTGTGTTGATGCCACGTGATATTTTTTAGCTGCAGTTGGTCCTGTTGGGTGGGGTCTATCTTTATCCTACATGACCAGAGAACAAATCGATATGAAACATACCCAGGGCCAATCTTTGTGTAAGCAAACTGTGTGGCACCACAACTGTGGAACCACGACTGCTGGCCGTCTGCTCCTAACTCCACATATTTCCATGACAATTGGTAGGACATATGGATTCGAAACAGAAGCCACCTCAAATCTGTATTTTTAATAAAGATTCTGATCAACATCTGCTGGTGTAAGAATTGTACTGTTACCACAGCATTGCATTGATATGCTCTCAGATTAAAAGCACTTTATGCAGAGATGCATAAAGAACTGCTGATTATAATCCTTTAAGCTTCCCAATGACGATGACAATGATGAAGGTGGATGAGTAATAATAATGTGGCTTGAAATATCTCTGTGAACATTTAAAAACAACCAGGCAGTGTTTCAAACTCTAAGTAAAAACTTTAAATTCTGGGAATTTATTTCAGTGTGAGATGAGAAAACTGATGTCATGCTCATGTGAGTGGAGCTTGCTTTTAGTCTCCAACAGCATCAAATACTAATGTTTTGTCAGATGTTCACAGAATCACAGAGAAACACTAAAGGTGAGCTTGGTGTGAGAGCTGTGATCCATCAGCTGCAGCAGCAGGGAAACAGATAGGGTGTTGCTTCCACCTCGTCATGTATGGATGCTTCTTTGGGACCCCCTGACTTTTAAACTCACCGGGTACCACTAAACATCATCTTTTAACATGCACGAGTACGGCTGCTCCCAAAGAATACATCCTGGTAAACAAACAACTGATTAAAATATAAACAGGCTTTGTTGATTTTTCGAGCAACATGACCGTTGGTGATGTTCAGCATTGCCGTGTCCAGTGAATTAGGATAACTTGTGCGTATCACACTTTTCTAAACAAACAGCAGTATTTGACACACTGTAATGTGAAAGCATGAGTCAGTATGGTAAATATGACACTATTGCCATTTGTCAGCTAGCTTAGCTTAGCATAAAGACGGTAAACATTGGGAAACTGGATATGTTCAAGGCAGCAAAATGACTCTGAATGCATCATAGCTTAATTTGTTTCTGCACAAGAGCTGCAAGGTAAAAGAAAGAGATATGTCTGACTAAGTGTTTGCAAAGCGCAACAGTTTCTTTTGCTAAGCTAAACTACCTGCCATTTGGCTCCAACTACAGATGTACACAAAAGATATCAAAATGTTTTCAGTTTGCAAAAAAATATTTGTGTTTTCATTTGCTGCAGCTTTTTAGAGTTGAATCTGTTTGCTTCAACTAATCATTGGGGGTTTTATGTGTCCATTTGGGTATGTTTTGGATATTTTAAGAGACATTATGCCAAAAATCCAACATTTAATATTGTGTTTTGGTGTCATAAACTGAATTTCTGTGGATTGCAGAGATTTTGAAGACAGGATAACATGAGTAAAAAGATTTTTTTTAAATTTTCCTTCCAAACAGAAAAACTCTGCAGTGTTTGGATATCGAGCACCAGCACAGTCAGACTTCTCAGCCATCATCGTTTATTTGATCTCAGCCGCTGTTTATTAAAGACATGTTATCCCCTTGAAAATGTAAAGTTTGCATGTTAAAGTGGCTTGAATAACCACTCGATTTTCAGTAGGATTGCACTCTGATTATGTAGAATTGATCCTCTTACATTGGAAGTGTAATTACCAGCAGGTCTATCTCTGACTCCATCGCAGTAGAGCTGCTCTCTGTTCCACCTCCTCGGCCATATCCTTAAGCTGTGGAAGCATCCCAAAGAGACCCTGTAGTAACTGATAATTAACTGCAGATACAATCCATTCATTTAAAGGAGGCACAATTCACTCTTTTTTCCTGCAATAGCACAGAGAAAGCAATCTTCCTTTTGATTAATTGGTGGTGTCCGTGGTGCAGTTCATTTGCAATCTATTACAGCGTATTTGCTTTGTGTCAGAACACAGCCCAAACACACTGCATCATCTCCGAGTTGGTTGAAGGTATGAAGCAGCGTTGGTCTGTTTGGAGGTTTTACCCCAGCTCAGTTTAGTACAGCCTGCTGATATTGATACTAATGTGATAACAATAACAATAGTGGCCATGACTGTGTAATGTAATTGTGTAATGGATATGCAGCATGAGGTAAGCATTCTGTTTTACCCACACTTGCACTGTAAGAGCTCATGTTCAAAGAAGTTCTCGTAAAGGTTTGGCAACTTCTTTACATGTACGTCGGCCTTTATGAGAATATTAGCATTCAGTTTAGTAGTTTTTAGTTCATTTAACTTTTTTAACTGTACAGCTCTACATCTGTATATCTTTATATGTCTATGTGAATAGCTAGACATGTAAATTATTATGATTTTTATCATTTTCATCATCTTTGACATGGAAATACCAAATATAAATTCCAAAAGTGTCTCTGATGCTCTCAGCTGAAGATTTGTTGATTCCTAATTTACTGTGAGTTTTGTACTGGCTAAAAAGAGTTCAATATGGACCCTTGAAATCTATCTTTTTCATAATTTGGCAAAAAAAAATTAATGTAGACTAATTTTTAAAAAATCACCCAAAGATTTTAAACAAGCGATTGAGACCAAAAACAATAAAAAATGCTTACAGAGGTCATAAATCGCTTGAACTGGGATATTCTGTATGATCTGGCAATTAGAAGAATGCAGGTTTAAGACACTTCTGAATAGGTATCACTTTGACCCCCAGATTTAAAAAGTAATTCATTTAGAAGATGTCACAATTAGTAGTCATGTTCACAAAAGACCCAAAGACAGACAAAGCTGAGACAGACAGGCAGGTGGATAAATAAAGGAGCTTTAGTCGGGAACTTATGGATTAACAGAAAGTGCTTCACAGTGTGGGAGGAAAAGCCGATAAACTAACAAAATCCAAAAGAACAAAACAAATGTAGGGAGCCAGTAGGAGAAAACAAGGGATGCCTCCCCAATAGGAGGATGATGAGACAGCAGGAGAACTCACAGACTGTATACACACCGGGAAGAAGACGCAGGTGAACTTTCAAAAGGATTTTTTTACTAATAAGAAACTATAACTAGATTCCTGTAAATGTTACGCTTTCTCGTATCACTGCAGTATAAAGTTTCTACTAGCTCTCCTGGAAAAGTAGCTGCTAAGATGCTGTGGTTAAAAGGAATCAAAGGAATCATGGTATACAAAGAAACAAAGCAGCACTAAAGAAAGCAGACAGAGATGTTCCCACCTCTGCAAAGCCCTCTTAACACCCAGTGGGAGAGCTGCTGACACCTCTGCGACTATCACAGAAGTCTTGGACTGAGGTGATGGGAGGTCTGGGTCAGAGGAGGACGTACGGAGGTAACGCCAGTAGGGCAGTGCATGACAGATGGAGGAGCGAACACAGGGCAAACAAAGAGGGCAAGGAGGAAGTAAAAAGACAACATGATGCAGTTTCATAAGGTTACACAGGCAGAGAGGGCAAAGATGATCCAGTCCAAGTGGCCCTGCATAGTATTCAAAGTGTATATACAAGGCTTTATAGTGTATTTAGATATCACATGTCTTTGGCATTTGACTGTGATTGATTTGTTTTCTGTGCAACAATGCAAAGAGACTAGACAGAGTTGTAATTTCAGACAGACAGACAGACAGACAGACAGACAGTTGAGCCAATGGGATTGATTTCTCTTTTGTTTTTTATACTGCAGGACAGACGCAGTAACAGGTTGCTCGTTCTCACCCCTGGCCTCATTTTTTAGGTCACTTCAGTTATCAAACAACCCTATAACCCTAACTCTGTATCTTAGAGAAAAGTAAAATGGACCAAAAAGTTTTCGATGTATCTAAATAATGGTTTTCTTTGTTCTGTGACTGACGACACTTAGGAAACAATAACGACCACAAAAAAAAACTTAAAATGATATGTTCTGATTGGATAGGGTTGAGGTTGTTATTGAAAACAATAAATCTAGCTAACAGTATGACACAGTAAGATACTGAGACAAACTGAGGCCTTAAATACACAGTTAATCAAGAAAAGTGGACACAGCAGAGTGACGAGACACAGCTGAAACTAATTTTTTTTTTTTTTTTTTTTTGCCTGTCCCGTTTGGCTCTTTTGCCATCAGAATTATTGTCTAAAGGCGGATAAAAAAGATGCCCAACGGATTTACTTTACCAAATGGACCATCCCAGCCTTGCCGTAATGGTCTATTTGGTTCACCTTTTATTGTTTATTTTACTTTATTTTCACTTGCTAAATACGGGACAGATTTGACTGGGGAAAAGAAAGGGGAGAAAGAAAGAGGGAAAGAAAAACAGCGGGGAAGAGGGACGGGGATAAAGGGCAAAAAACAAAAACCACCAAAATAAGCAGACAAAAAATACATATTTCAATCACCTTGATCACCTGTTGAGAAAGAAAAAAGAGAAAACAAGCAGAAGAAAAAAAAGAGCAATATAATAAACAACATCACGATGATCTATGGCATAGGTGTCAAACTCTGGCCCGCGGGCCAAATTTGGCCCGCAGCCTAATTACATTTGGCCCTCAGCCTAATTACATTTGGCCCGCGAAGCCATACCAAATTATTATTAGAGCTGGCCTACTGGTATTATACAGCTATTATATATATTGTTTAGTATTAAGCTTTGCTTGTTCCATATTCAGTTTTTCAGAAAAACGTGTTTGAGTCCATAAGAAGAGATTCATTCTTAAATCTGGAGGAAGATTTATTTTTCAGTAAATATTAACGTTAGCCCGCGACTTTGCTCCAGTTTTGAATTTTGGCCCACTGTGTATTTGAGTTTGACACCCCTGATCTATGGGAATATAACACTAAATACTAAATATTAAACATTATTGTCCAGCACGTAAGATCAACAGTGTGCTTTGAAGTAGGAGCCAAAAAGGGTGTAGTTTGTGTGTGTGAGCACCCGTGTGTACACCTGTGAGCATGAGTGCGCTTGTATTTAAAAGGTTCCTTCCTGTAATGATCTGCTAGAGGGTGTGGGGGGGCCACAGCCCCGTCCTCCAGGGCATGAAGCAGGTATGGAGGAGATCAAAACTCCAGACATCCAGAGGCCCTCAGAACACAAGAGACCAAGGTCTGTCAAATGGAATAAATTCTGTTCCTTCTAATATATGTTCTAAATATTTGAATCCTTTACCACTCCAATCTGGAAAGTTTATCATATTATTGTTTTGTAATATGTCAGGGTTGTTCCAGATAGGTGTACGTCTGCATGGGATTAATGAAGACTCCGTCAATTTTAGAAACTCCCACCATGCTGTCAGAGAAGAGCTGATGCTGACGCTTTTGAAGCATTCATGTCGTTGGATGTTTGAGCTGATAAATGGTAGGTCTGAGATCTCTAGATTATTGCAAAGTGCTTGTTCTACATCTAGCCAAAGTTCGTCTAAGAAGGTATGTTTTAGCCATCCTGAGATAAACTGAAGCCTGTTGGCTAAAAAGTAGTGCTGAAAGTTAAGTAGTTCTAATCCTCCTTTATCCTTGGTCTTTTGTAGTGTTTTTAAGCTTATACATGGGGGTTTATGTTTCCAAAGGAATTTGGACATATATGAATCGAGAGATCTGAACCAATCTTGTGGCGGTTTAGTTGGGATCACTGAGAATAAATAATTTATTTTTGGTAAGATCATCATTTTTATAGCGGCAACCCTTCCCATGAGTGATATGGGTAAACATTTCCAATCTAGCCAGATCATCTTCTACTTTCTTTAAAAGTGGGATATGGTTTATTTTTGTTAGATCTGCAAGCTTGGGAGAAACATTAATACCTAAATATTTTATATTTCCAGATTGCAGTGGTGTAGAAGAGGAATTATGGAAGGAGCAATTAATCGGAAGGACTGTAGATTTTGACCAGTTAATTGAGTAATCTGATATTCTTGCAAAAGAGTTTATCAATTCAATCACCCCAGAGATATTGGTTTGTGAGTTTTGGAGAAAAAGTAACACATCATCCGCATAAAGGCTGATTTTATGTTCCACGTTCTTGCATTTTATGCCCTTAATTACTGTATTCTGTCTAATTGCTGCTGCTAGTGGTTCAATAAAAATTGCAAACAGTGAAGGGGAGAGTGGGCATAACTCAAACTCAGAGCACTAAACAACCCAGGACCATGACAACTGTATTCACTTTGATTGTCTCAGTATCTCCAATCCCTTTAAGCCACCTTTCTTCTGATTGGGTGGCCCTTTAACCCCATAAGGATATCCAAACTCACTGACATCATTCATAGCCAAGAGTAAAGCTCTTGTCTTTCATTTTCACACAATCCGAACGTAATGTTTTATATATATAATGGTATATATCTGACAGAGAAACAGGAAAAGCGCTGTATGTTCATCGTCATCCTGGATGTTTAGGATGATGATCTGCCTGGAAAAAATATTCTCAAATCTTCAGTAGCAGCACCTCAGCATTGAGGACAACATGAACAGTGTTCATCTCGGTGCATAAGCAGTATTTAGAAGAATTTTGAAATGGTAACTGGAACATTGTGACATGTGCAAAAAGTGAAAACTATGTCCTGCTTTCATCTTGTTCAGTAACTAGCTGACCTCTGGCGCATCTCTTCAGTGCTTGTTCAGTGATTGTTTTAAACACAATCTTTCTGCAGCTTGAAAACAGCCATTTTTTTTCTTTTCACATTAATACAGTGGGCATGAACAAGAACAGCACAGAAATTAACCTGCTTGAAGAGTTTACACGGTAGCATTTGCACCCCTCTGAAATCAGGTTGCTACTGCACACACTAAGACCTCAATAAGAATAAACGGGGTCGTTATTATTCCACGTGAGTTTTAAAAATGATTATAATGGGATTGCAGGGTTTTCATGTTAACCTGTTCAATAACACCTCTGCTCTAAGTCAGAGAAATAAAGCACACATACTAAATATTCCATGCATTTTGCACTTTGTGTCAAAAAAATGTTGAAAGTTCTCTCTCCTATAGCTGTAAAACATTTAAAGAAAACAGTTTTCTGCTCGCTTTACACTCGCTTTATTTTTTTCCCAAAAAATATATGGTTATTTTAATTATTTTTAACAAATTTTCACTTTTTTAGGATAAAAAAAAAAACTTCTCTTAAGCAGCCACGCTTACACAGTAGGTTTGGGTCCGTCGTCGTGCCCTTTGGTGGCCATGTTGGAGCGAAGCCCCCTGAGGCTGCCCGCCTGCCTTAGAGGACATCAGAGCTGCCTGTCAGTGTGACACTGCTCAGATGGCCATGTTTACTGCACTCCAGAGTGAGTATTTACTGCAGTCGACAGGGCTGGCAGACCCCACTGTCACAGCAAATGGTGCTGTTGGGAAAACAAACATTTGTAATGAGACTGTGTCTGTCAATTGAGGCTGCGGAAAACCACTTCAGTCCAAAACACGAAGGAGAAGTTACGCTTCAAGTTTAAACCGGGAGCAGGGCACGTTCGACATCCTTGGTTTCGTTTTGGTGCATTTTGGGCCGATGCTGAACGTGACCTGACTCTCATTAATTTAGATGCTGTTGGTTCTACCAATCGCATGTCGAGCCGGAGCAGCTTGACGGAGTGACTTGGGTCCTTAACCTGAAGGATGATGATTTAATATGCTTCCCACGTGAAATGATGTAAACCTGGTGTCTGGGAAAGGCTGACACATGATTATTCATGTCTGTGGCGGTATGTACTGTGACTCCAACGCTTCCACAAAGCCTCAGCTGAACTGCTGACGATGCTGCTGATTTTTGCTGGGATAAAAAAGACCGTGCCTCACTAATCTCCAGATCAGAGCGAGTCAGGGAATTTGTCAAAAATGAAGCTGCTGCTGTTATCATCGCTACATCCTGATGTGGGCAAGGATAAGGTGTTGCTAAGTCCACTGAAGAAGATGATGTAATTTCCAGTGGAGCACACTTATTTTCTCCTCCCCCCTCTCTTCTGGCCTATGTTCGTACATGTGTGTGTGTGTGTTTGTTAACGTGTGCGCGTGTAGGCATGTATGGGAGCGATCACCTTCATGTCTCTGTTTCCCTCAGAGCAATAAGAAACAGAATGAATATTTAATGAGGAGCAGCGTGGCTTCTCTTTGCTGTGTCAGATCACTTTCCAGGACAGGGAGTCTCTCATGATCATAGCAGCATGCATACAGGCAGCCCAGAGTGTGAAAAGTCACACACATATCCACACAAAATCAGACTTTCACCTGGAAATAACTACAGTTGTCATGTAGAGTCTGACTGCACATGCATGTTTTGCTCCCTTCTTTATGAGTGACACTGTGTCTTACAGTTGTGCTTCTGTAACCAGCCTTTTTATTTTGTGTGTCACACCATTACATCATCACAGCCAGGGCCGACGCTGTGCCGGTCTTTAGGATGACGGCATGAACAAGTTGTGAAAATGAATCTATTATTTACCCACAGTGCTCTTCATACCGCTCGCTGCGGGGCAGCTTGGCCTGCGAAGTCATCTCACTATGCCTTAGTATTGAAAACCACACATCTGGAAATAAAATGAAAGTAAGAACCTAAAGGGCTCCTCTTTTCAACCCAAATGAATGAACTGATCATTGAACGAAATCAAATCGTCTTTGCCATCATTGGTAGCGTGCATATTTCAGTGAAATTAAGACTGTAGGCTACAGAAATGTACACAGCCACTGAAATACTTTTACATGTTGTAGGTGTGTGGTCACCAGGAATAAGACATGAACAGTCTTACTCTGTATTTTTTATTTAATTTCAGGTATAAGTATGGCCCTCAAAAGTGTAGCTTCACAATCTTCAGCTTTTTGGTTTTAAGCAGGACATAGCAGATCATTTATCAAAATTCTTATGTGTTTCCGATTTTTATCTCATTTGGTACACAAATGAGCCACTACAGGCAAAACACATTCCTTCATATAATTCCCACTGTCTGTTATTTTTAATATTTTATTCAGATTAACCTCTTAAAACTATGCTGTTGTTCTTTGAAGGCCTCATTCTGAATGAAATTGTCCACCATTTGAAAGCATAAAACTATGTGATCCGACACTTTTTAAGACAGAGCACAACGTTTTGTTGTATGCCATATTGAATTGTAGCTTCAGTTTTCTGTTCTTAGTTGAGCGTAGTGGCACCCGATACGGCCTTTGGACTTGTATGTTTCGAGATGTCCTTCTGCTTACCTTGGTACGAGTGGTTGTTTGAGTTGCTGTTGCCTTCTTGTTTGGCCTATCCTCCTGTCAGACCAGTCCATTTCCATGTTTAGTCACTTAAATCACCTTTCTTCCTCATTCTGATACTTAGTATGAACCTCACAAGGTCATCTTGACCTTATCTACACTCTTAAATAGATTGAGTTACTGCCATTTCATTGGTTGATTAGATATTTTCATTAATGGGCAGCTGAACAGGTGTACCTAATGTCATGGGCCGGTGACTGTATGGGGGTTAAATAATGTGATGCAGACTTACTTTTACGTACATATTGTGATACTGCTTCCAGTTTTGTGCTAAGCTAAGCTAACTGGCTGCGCTCTCCAGCCTCATATTTACAGAGTGATATTGATCTTCTCATCGAACGCTCCATTTGCTGAGTAAAAATGCAAACTTTGCTCACAGAAGACAACATCTTCCCCTTAAGGCAACACCGGCACAAAACATGACTGCAGCCATGTGACTTGGACACACATCCATCTTCCATGTCTTTTTATGTCACATTACAGTTATTTCAGTTTTATTCTTTTGAAAAGTCAGATTCCTAATTTTACTGAATTTAAAATGCCAACTATTCATCAATTGGTTCTCGTGGACTTTTTAGGGCGTCCTTTCAGTAGATTTCAACCATAAACACTCCTGTAAAGGGATCATTTGGCATCATCTTGCACTTACATTTTGGTTTCTACGTTGTCAGAGCTGCATTCTTCATCTAGAGGATTTTTTTTTTGTGCACCTTTCCATCTACTTTAATTTCATCACCCGTTGCTGCTGCTGAGTATGTGCCCTTGAAAGGTCATTTGACAAACACGACATTTGCTGATTGTTCTACACATTCCATTTCTCTCATTTACTATGTAGAGTCAGACATGCTGTGTGTGATTGTCAGCCAGCAAATGTAGGTCATACTCCTCTCCCAACGCCGTTTGTCAGAAATGTGCTTGTAGTACACAGAGAGACAGGCTCGTCAGTGCAAACGCTAACCACATACAGGCTTAATTAAACTGATTACCCAACAGAATTAAGTGCCGATCAGACAGCCTGTCATCTTCTCTAACCCGACCACCTTCCATTGCTTCTCAGAGGCCACAATATTAAATTTCCTTAGCAGCTGTGTGCAGATTTAACTGAAGAAAAAAAGAAGAAAAGATACAGAGGAAAGATGGGAAGAGAAATGAAAAGAGGCAGTGAAGAATTGGTGGCGGTGAAAACGGTGCACAAGACGATGTTTGTCTTATATCAGGGGAGGGGAGGGGGGAGATGGAGGGTGTGGAGGTGAGGGGGTGGGTAAAGGATGGAGATGGGCTGTAAGCACACACACACACTGTAGGTAGTAGCATTTACATAGATGTAATGAAACAGGGAATTGGATGAATGCATGCCTCCATCCATCTAGCCATCTTGCCTCCCTCCTTTTTTCCCCTCCGTTCCTCCTCCCAGCATGCCGCGCTGCTCGCCGCTGCAGCAGGGCAAGAGATGACATGTGGACACTCAGTGAATTGCCAATCTCCACCGAGAGAGAGGGGTGGAGGGGGGAGGTGAGGTTTGGGGGGGGGGGGGGGGGGGGGGGACTGAAGGGAGGTGGTTTGACGCATCCAGACTGCAACCATTGGCTTCTTTTTTCCTACATTAAAGATTAGAGGGGGAAAAGAACTGCAGAGAAGCATTACACTGAATACTGGATGTGTCCCCCCCACCCAGCCAACCCCTCTCCACACACTCCTCTCCCTCTCTCCCACAACCTCACCCCTTTCCCCCCTCACACACTACCTCCCCCTCCCCTCCCCCCATACATACTTTCAGTTCAGGAAGAGAAATCAGTAGCCACAAATTAATCATTCTGCCTTGGGCCGACCAAAGGAGGAGGCAGTTCGGGGGTGTAGAGGGTGGGGTGGAGGGGCAGAGGACACTAGAGAGGGGTGTTTAGAGAACTACAGAAAGGTATAACGAGTGCTTTCTCAAGATCTTAAGAGTTTGGGGGATTTGGGACCCCTCACACACGCATACACCCACGCACACATACAACTAAACAAAGAGAGCTAAAACTCTGTGGCAGGTGCAAGTAAGACATTGCTGCAGATGGCCCTGCCCCTCCCTGTGCCTGGTTCTGCCAGAGGTTTCTTCCTGTTAAAAGGGAGTTTTTCCTTCCCTCTGTCGCCAAGTGTTTCTTCATAGGCAGCCGTCTGATTGTTGATCTTTTCTCTGTATTATTATAGGATCTTTACCATATATGTAAAGCGCCTGTAAATAAATAAATAAATAAAATAAAAGTTAGTTGAACTGAATTGATCTGAACTGAATTTCTGGGGGGCATTTGTCTGTCATCAGTTTCCTTGTTTCACAGGAGAACTACATTATATGGACAAGATATTGGGACACACCTTTGAATTCAGGTGTATCACTCACATTGCCACAGAAAGAATGGGTCATGAGTCTTCACAGTGAGCCAGATTACTTGTCGAATTTAAATGATCCAAATGACATTAACGACACAGACATGATCAAGAGATCCAGTTGAAACAGTGAGGCTTAGCACACGGCTGTTCTGCTCCTCGTGTCGCCTGTCAAAGTAGCTACGTCCACAACATTAAACCTTACCTTACTTAATCTTAGTTACAATTATAAAAGTGAGTTATAAAAAATCATCCCCCTTACAGTCAACAACAAGTGAAAGATCCCCGATTCAATCCCAGAAAGTGACACAAATACCTTCAGGGGATTGCTGCAATCGGACATGTGGAGGTACCCGCTGCAGTAACCCTTGGTGAATGAGGGAGCAGTTCAAAGTAGCTTTTTTTGTGGAGATTATTTAAACTTTTTATTTAACTCTGTTGTGTTATAGTTGCTGAGAACAAACTCACTATGATTTAAGCATATGCAATAAGATTGTGGGTCAACAACAACACAGTGTGACACAGCTTTCCTTGACTCGAGTGATGTAACCATTCCTCAGTGATGTATAATACTGAGTCACCACAATCAGGATTAAGGTACAGGGTCCCGCCTTTGCAGGCTTCTCATTTACACCTTCTAGTATGACACTGCTAAACACATCCAGGTGATATGAGATTTGTGTTGCTTGTTCTTTGTGGTGCTTTGATCGTTGGTGGTAGTGTTTTGGTGTTAAATTCATAAAGTGTCTGTAATTATGATGTCTTTTTTGTTCTGTTGTAATGGTTGTGTTACAGGCCTTCGATGAGGTCTGTTTTTAAACTGTTTTTTTAACAGAAAAGCAGAGACAGGAGACATGAGTTGCGTTCGGTCTGCAGGCTCTTCCTTGTCTGATTTATTAACAGAATTAAACAGTTCCTTTCATTCAGACACACACATTTCTCTTTTAACAACAAAAACACAGTCAATCAGGTCCTTAGGTCAAACCCTTTTGGTTACCTTGCTGTCTCGCAAGAATAAACTTATAAAATAATCATTGTATATGAGTGTCCTTATTTACAATAAATCTGTAACCAATTCTACTGCATTTCAGCATCAAAAACCTTCTGTGCAGTACCATTAACACTGCAATTAACCTGCTTATATACCATTATACATTCTTTATATTCTAACAGATTCAAACCATATATTACATTTGTAAACAATAAACAAAAATATTCTACCATTGCTCACAAACAGTTTACAATCGTCCACAAACAGTACACATCAGACTATTTACATTTGACACATAAGAACTGGGTCCTAATCAACTGTAACTTCCAATAATGTCAGGATAAAAGAAGTGTCTAAGAGCTGCATTTGTCGCAAAATAAAACAGGTAATAAGACCAGTTGCCTATTTAGACTACAAGTGAAATGGCGGCTTCCATTACAAATGGCGGTATAGTTAGCTTTTTCTCAATCGGTGAAAACACACTCTCTCGCAACATTTTCGGTTTTTAAACTAAGACAAAAAAAGGTTTCTTGCCTTTATATGTGCATTGCAGTGAGCAAACTTGAACTACTAACCTGTTTTTTTAACAGAAAAGCAGAGACAGGAGACATGAGTTGCGTTTGGTCTGCAGGCTCTGAGGCACAGAAGCGTTGCAACGGCCTATCGCACTCAGCGCTATCTCCCCCTTGCGGCAATGCCATGCAATTACAGATACAAAGAAAATTTATAAAAGTCAGTTAAGTAAGTCGGTAGATGCTAGGTAGAAAGGTTTCATCATACCTGTCTGTAAAAAGCTTTTTAATGCAGCTTTAACTAAGTCTGCGTTCTTTTTAATGGCCACCAGGGGGCAGTATATCTGGTTGTAAATTACTCTTGGCTTCCTCACACTGTGACATTTGTAAACACTGTATAGGCTCAGTAGCCCATAAAGTTAATCCAATATAGATCATTTTGAAAAACACATGAAATTAATTTTGCAAAGTATGCTCATTATTAGAGTCACAAAGAAGAGTTATTAAGGGTAGGCTCGTTGGTTAATGACTAGTGATTCATTAGCCAGAGTCTCCCTTGGTTTCGCAGTTAGATCCACTCCCTCACACTTCATGTCTGGACTTCACTAACCAGTGGGGCACAATCTGATATCCCTGTGTTGGTGTTTTCCCTACAGCATCATAACATCGGCATTGCATCTGACCAATCAAGTTGTCCGGGTACTCAGTTAGTTACGTCAGCTTAGCTAATGCTATTAAAAATGCACAACATGAGTAACCTAATTTAGGCTAACAGCAAAGCTAACTTGATAATATATTTAGTTATGTTGCGCAGATTAATAAAGAAAACACTTGAAATTCTTATAAACACACACTATGACATCACAACAACGTTACTGGTCAGTCGCCATGTTGATTCTGGACCAATATGGTTATAATGATGTGGGACCACACCAGCACTGGGATATCATATACACCACAGGTGTCGAACTCCAAGCCTCGAGGGCCGGTGTTCTGCAGGCTTTAGATGTGTCCCTAATCCAACACAGCTGATTTAAATGGCTAAATTACCTCCTCAACATGTCTTGAAGTTCTCCAGAGGACTGGTAATGAACTAATCATTTGATTCAGGTATGTTGGCCCAGGGTGAGATCTAAAACCTGCAGGACACCGGCCCTCAAGGCCTGGAGTTCAACACCCCTGATATACACCAACCAGTAGGTGTCATCTTTTACGAAGTCTGTGGTGGAGATTATCTTTTCCATGGAGCCTACCAGGAGGCCATTTAGGGAACTGCACATTTTTTTGCACTTAGGCATTGACATTTTTAAGCTGTGCAGGCAATCACTTGTCCCTAGTATGGAGAACAGGTTTGTAGTCCTCTGTACAACGCAGATGAAAGGCAGTTGGGATCATTTTGGGTCTTTGAGAATGTGTAAAAATAAGAAACCATCTTGCACGGTGCCTGGTGGGTACTCAGAAGTCACTTTTCATTTTTGTTTTTCTAAAGCACTTCCATTTACGACACAGCACTTGATATATTTTAAAATGAGGGTTGAGACTTCATAAAAGTGAACAACTCTGCATTTTAGTGTTCTGATATATTGTACTTCCTCAGACAATTCAATTTGCGATGCCGAGCATAAAGCAGCTGTCTCGCAGTGCTGGAATTTGTCTCTCCTGCTGATGTGTGATGTCGGGCTGAGCTACAGAATTGCACCTCAGAGAACTTACTGTAATTGGCAGAGATGGGAAAGGTGACTTTGACAGTGTGAGCATGCATTTTCTGATTCCTAACTGTTATCTCTGCTTTTAAAATGGAGCTTGGCTTCACTGGAAAAGCTTATATCCTTTGGAAAGATCCACAAAGTCAGTGTGCCGTTTGCCGTCGATAGAGCATCTCCAGCTTTGATGACATCAGACCCTGAGGCTGAGAGAGTGAGAGAGGTTCACGATCACAAATATTGATCAGCATGTCCAAAGCCATATGAATCATGGGAATTTGTAAACTGAGTAACGCTTCCACTTGAGAGACATCCAATAGCATAAAAGATTTTTTTTTTATGTTGGCATGAGATATTGTATTTACAGTAAACCACCATTACTCACTCCCTCGAGCTGTCCGAACTCCTGCTGTCATATTCATCACTGCTTGCATCTAACTGCATTTCCCCACATCACCTTTACTGGAAATGAGTTTGCCTTTTATGCCTCTCTGTGCATTTGTATCTCTGCGAAGACTGTGTAATCTTTCCGCAATAACCTTATCTGCTAAACTGCACAGGTGTTGCTGAGGTCTGCACTATTCAAGAGCAAGGAGAAGCTGATCGAATTATTTAAATTCACTGAAAACTCTTTTTAAATCATTTTCTGGCAAGAGACTGAAATCTACATTTCATGCACCTAATCGGGGCTTATTGTCTTATTTAAAGGTTAGCACTATTACCCCCCACCAGTAGAATATATACCAATGGGTGGCATTACTGTAATGCATGGTATGCATGTTCAGGATGTTACTGGAAAAATGGAAAGTTGCAATTTTTTATAATAAATTTAGGATTTGAATTGAAAAAATACACATAATTGGCACAAACACACACACACACACCATATAGCTTGACAAAAGAAATTGGTAAACTGTTTAAATTTAGCCTAAGGTTATAAATCCATCCATTTTCTGCCACTTATCCATGTCGGGTTAAAGGGACAACAGCCTAAGTAGAGAAGCCAAAACCTCTTGCTGCCCAGTCAGCTCCTCCAGCTTGTCTGGGGGGCCGTCGACAAAAGAAAGAAAACCAAGGGACCAGTTCACCCTGCCCAAAATAGGGTTATGGTGGCCCCACCTTGGACCTTGAGGGAAACCACCTTGTGGCTGGGCTTTGTACTATGCACAGCATAGCCCTGCTCTCTAAATAGCTAAAGTAACTAGCTAAATGGTTTCAATAGTTAATGGTATCTGACAAATAATTACCTAAAATAGTCACATGGACAGCTGTATAAGGGCACTTTTGTGTCAGCATCCTCTACGCTGTACAATAGTGTTAAACTGCTCAGTTCACAAGTCATGGATTGGTGTTACGGGTATGCTGCTGGTAATTTTGCAGAGGGCAAGGTTAGAAGCATCACTTGATAGAGGTTTCAGACACTAAAGGAAGAAAGGAGTCCACGATATTTTAAGTATACAAAAGTGGGCTGAAAATTTCCACAACTCAACCTGAAGCTTGTCTTAAAGAGGAACTATGTTCTCGATCTGCCAGTTCTCGCCGCATTCAAAACGACAAGTACTTTGTTTGCCTGAGGAAAAGCCTCTCGCTCGCACACGCTCACAGTAGGGGTAGTGGTGGGAGTGATTTTTCACTAGATGCTTTTAAGAAGAGAGGAAACAGAAAGGGAGATGAGGGCATTGTGAGAAAGAAAGGAGAGCGAGGGTGTTAAGATTAATATCATATGCTGGATGGAATCAGGGTGGTATCAGGCACCAGGCAAAAGCAAAGAGAGCACAGGCACCTCAGTATGAGCATAACATACAAAAATGAAATGTGGCAGAGGAAGCCAGATGAACACAAAAGGAAGGCCGTAATTTGTGTAAAATTTGTACTATTTAAAACGTTTAGTAACTGATAATTTGTCAACGCAGCCATCATACTGGTGCAGGGAAGCTGCTCCTGATTGATGTAGCAGAACACAAGGTAGATTTCATGACATTTCTCAACAGTAAGAAATCTTTTCCATTGCTGCAGATTTCTTCCAGGCACTGAAATCCTCCCCAACTGTGTTCTGACTGTGTTGTGACTAATATCTCTGTTTACTTCCTCCACCTCTGAACCCATAAAAGGACTCCAAGTTCATTCTTGATCCTTAAAAATCTTGCATAAGACGCTGATCGTACTGTGTGAACTTATCTATCCACATCACACACAGTTAGCAGAGAGCAACTCGACCTCTTTTGGAGGATGTGGTATAACTGAGCCTTTTCCAGATAATGATGACTTATCGGCCCGTGTGTTATTAGCCAGCGATGGAATCCAAAACATCCTGTTTTTACTGCAAAGAAAGACTGACATATTAACATAGAGTGAGTCATAATCACTGTAAATGTAGCCAACTGTAAAAAGTATGTCTCACTCCCCCTTTCAGGGAATATCATTAGGGCTCTATTATTCAGGACTGATGCTCGGACAGGCTGCAGAACATTCACACTTTCCAACACGCATCAGTGCTGCAGCAGAGTGGCTGGCTTTGAGCTTTGCTTGCTATTGTATGTTAATTTTTATGCTTTTAAACAGCTTGAGAGCTACATTATTCAACGTTGTCGTCATCCACAGAAACAGCACAAACCATCAGTGACGTGTAGTCCTGGTTTAGCTCTAGATGTTGTGTCCTTCTAGCGGCAAGTCTTTCTACTCGGCAGCCATCATGAAACATTTTTGGACATTTATTTGTAAGGTCATTTTGAACTATTATATCATAAGGATATAAATACGAAATGCATCTCGAGTCAAATATGTGAAAATGGTTATCTTCCTCTATCTTCCAATACACTACTGGTGGAGTTCTGAATATATTTTTGCTCCACATTATGTTTACAGTTCAGGGATGCAGCTGAAAATCGCATCCAGTGACCACAAAAACCATTTCTGGTCTGCTGGTACAGTGAACTACTTTCACAGTATTTCTTTTGAAAGTCTCTGAACATCATTGTCTTATCATCCAAGCTTCAGATAAGTGAGGTTAAAAGTGAAAAAGGTTGATAGGCTTGAATTTTGCAGCAGTCTTAAAATTGACTTGCTCTGCCCTGAGTTTCACCTCTCAGACTACCTTGCTACACCTTCTTATGACTTTGCTACACTTTACGAGGCACCAAACACAACTTGTGCTGTATTGCCATCTCATTTTCTAATTAAAAAGCCTATATATTTATTTTTAATTTATAGTACTTTATATATGTTCATAAAAAGGCAAAAAGATACGGTATCTGTTAAAGATAAGACAGAAGAGGTGTGTCTGTGTGCTAAAGACATCATTATTATTTTGTAGATAGATATGCAGATCCCAGTAACTCAATTTATTATAATATGTAATGAGACAATGTAACTACGAGTTTCCCAACTCATTACATAGTGACTGCTTAGTCAGACACATTGGATTAGAGGCACAGAAACAGACAAATAGCCGTTTAGCATGTTTTTTATGTTGTGAATCCAAATCACACTTTCCCCTCCGAACCTAACCACTTCATTTTATGCCCAAATCTAAACATGCAGTTTAACATCTTAACACCTAAGCCTAACCAAACAATTAGAAAAAAAGGGGAAAAAAGAAAAAGAAAAGTGATACCAGACAAAACTAGAACTTTCCCGTTTGGAGGGTGTGCGATTTTTACCGTTCCTAACATTAGAAATCGATGATAAAATGGTATCTTTGACTTACACAACGACACCGTGTTAAAACATAACACAGTGAGGGGGTTCCTGACCGAGCGTCAGTGTGGGACGAGTTACAAGTCAGAACTTTAACAGGAAGTGTATTTTCTTTCATAACTGATTTTTATGCCTGTGTGAGATGGTGAGTGGGCAGGTGGCTGGATACACAACATTTTTTTGGGCAGAGATTGTGTGTTTGTGCATGCGTGTGTGTGTGTGTGTGTGTGTTGCTAAGAGCAGCTCTGAAGAGCATTTAACAAGCTGGGATGGCGATCAGGACCCCCAGTGCCCTGCAAACACAAGCGTGAGTCAGCCTGGACCACAGGCCTGTAGTCCCGATCATTTCAGCACAGATCACACAAACAGTACAAAATACTAACTGGATGGAATCATACACACTGGTGCTGCTTTTAAATTATTTCAGCATCCACTGAATGGACTGCTATAAACCTTTCCACAGACATTTGTGATTACTTAATAACAAAGTTTAGCATTTTAACACATTAATAGATGTTGAATTTTATGTGCCTTTAACATTAGTTAGCACCGTCAGTGATCTGGCAGAGCCTCACCACCCTCGTGACAGTCTTGTAACTTTTTTATTCCGGGAACTTTAACAATGCTGGTTTTTACTTTGTTTGTGGTCTTGTAAATAGTTTATATTTTATTTACCATACACTGACAGTGGGCGGTGAGCACTGTGCTTGAGTTCCAGTTTCTTCCCACACATGCGTTTCTGTTTATCCGTTAGCCCTGTGGTAAACTGACAACCTTTCCAGAGTGTACCCAGCCTCACATGCTGGTCAGATAGGCACTTGAGAGAATTGATGGATAGATGGGTGGGTGACTGGGTGAATGATGTGAAACTGGGTGATTGCTTCTTGTGCTGGTGACATAATTTGAAACCACAGTTTCTGCATTAGTTACAGGGTTTAGACACATAATACTGCGGTCCTACTTCCTGCTGGGCCAAAATACCTAATCATTTTCTACATAAAAAGTGATTATCTCATTAGCTATCAATTATAATGACTCCCCACCCTAACCTCCACCCCATATGGTAGCAGAATGAGGGGGACGTTTTTGGCTGACTGCAGCCAGCTACTGTAACTAGGAGTTATTGATTTTGGCTTAATTTCTGGCAACTTTCATTCACCAGATCACAACAACAGTCGACTCAAGGTGCTGTATTTCACTCATAAAGTCTTTAGCGACTTTATCTCACTATACTTGCATGTCATTCATGCAGTCCATGCACTTATTTATCCTGCTGTTGTGCGCTATGTGCACCCTGTAACAGGGCCGTGCTCTTTGACCCTATTACCCAGCATGCCCTGGGAGCATTACTGACTTTCTTTCTCTTTATTTACATTTACATTTACATTACATTTTAATTGACACCTTATTCAAAGTGACTTCTCTGGGTGAATGGGTTGATGGTTCAGTGTCTTGCCCAAGGACACACAGACAGAAGGTCTCCATTAATCTGCAGAATAATGTTTACACGTTTACAGTATTAAAATAAAATAACCTTAATTGACACAGAACTGGATTATAGCTGAAAAAGTAGATTTTTATGATACTATAATACAGTAGTGTTTTATTTTCTTTGGTTGTGGATGATCAGGTAATATATTAAATTCACATAAAATAGAATTTTAATCTCTGTTCCTATATTTAACCACCTGCTGAGACAGAAAGTAAAACTCATGCTACCTTTTTGAGTACCATACTTTTGTGCAGAGGCTTAGTTACTCGAGTAATTGATTAGTCATCTCTTTTATATAATTGTTTGGGTAATTTTAAGGATTGTCTACTCTTATAGGATCATAAATTCAGCAGCTGCATTGATTTGGACTGATGATGTGGCAAACAAGGAATTTGGAGGCATCAGTTTCTATTTAACTGAGCAAACGATCAATCTCTTAATTAAGAAAATAATCAGCGCATTAATCAGTTAGTAAAATAGCCATTAGTTGAGGTCGATTCCTCCAAACAAAGAAATTCTCAAATAAATTCTGAAAAGCACAAATCACGATGAAATGCACAGATCTTTCTTTTTCCAATTTAAGATATTTTAATAAGATTAACCACAAAATGTTTTCGTCTTTGGTAATAATAGTAGCAGGCCTGTTTCATTTTTCCTGTCTCGCTGCTCATACAGCAATGGTTATAATCCAGAGAAACAGCTGCATCGACTGCCTTTGATTTGTGATCTTTTACAGTCGGCAGTAAAAATAACCACACTCCCACCCTGCAGATTTGTCCGCAAGTGTTCCTGCCGTTATTAATGGTGGTCAGGAGTCCAGTTGATTTAAATAAGAGTGCGGCACGTTCATAAGATCAATGGGAAGCTGTTTTAAGAGGGAATTTATAACGACCACAGACTGTCCTGCTGTGCTCACTGTGCACATTTTGCGCTTATACCGTGAGCTCCCTTGCAGGGGATGTGATGTAAATCATAGAAAAAGGCCAGCAGCGGAGGTCAGATCATTTAGGATTTCATCACAGCCAAAAGAGCATCAGCAACTACTTCATCATCACAAGCGCAGAGAGGTGAACAATCCACGGCGCAGATACCTCAGCGCTGCTGCCAGTTTATTAAACTGAGCGGAATTGAGTGTGATGTTTTCCAGGCTGTGCATATAAACCCGAGGTGAGAAAGTTTAAAGGACGCTTTGTTCTCCCGCTCAGATGCAAAAGCACAGTTGCGAGCTTCACCACGAACACAGAGAGATTAGAGCTCAACACACGCAAAGAGCATTACGTCGCCCTCGTTTCTGCGCAACAAAAAGTTTGACAAGTTGATCTGATTAGCTTCAGCCAACCTAAAGCGATAAAAGCAAAGACGCACGAGTTAAAAATGGACAAGAGAAGATATCGATCGCTACTTGTTTGTGAGGAGGATGAAGGGTTGCTTCAGAAATGATGTGGGCCTGAACTTGAAATACACTTACAGCAACTTTCTAAAAGTTCTTCTGAGCTGAGGTGTGTGTAAACTGTATTTATTCGATCTTGTGTGGAGTTTATGCTGCTCAGATTTAATTAGTCATTTTTAGCAGAAAATCTGAGCATCAGATGGTTTTAAATTAAATTTCATTGAAAAAAATCCAGGATAAAATTAGTTTAGATACCTTCAAGTGCCTTGATATGGACTTAAAAGCTACATTAGAATGCTGATACTAAGGTGGCTGCATTAGTGGGTCCAAATTTCACATAGTACACTCGAAGGTTGTGGACCAATCAGTTCAGTAAGTGAATGGATTAAGGGACTTGTTCTCAAGAAAAATGCTAAATAATGACCACTTCTGATGACCCAGTGTGAGTGTTTCTGCCGTTTTCTTTGTCTTCTAAGTTCATAGATGGATGACTTGGAGTTTTTTAGGAGCAAATTTGAGTATTTAGTCTTGGGCTTTAGGAGCATTTTCTGGCAATTAACAGACCAGACAGAATAATTGATTACACAATTTTGAGAAACTGAGTAGTCTGTATCTAAGGCTGGAACTACAATTGTTTTCATTGATTTATCAATTCATTTATGTGGTGTTAAAAAAAAAAAAGCTCTAATAGCAAAAATCTGCATTATTCAACATATTACTTATTTCATCTGCTCCTACTGGGGCTCAGCTACCTCCATCTCCCCTGATCTCAAACAGCCTCTTCTGTCACACCAATGCCCTGCATGCCCTGCCTGGCAGCTCCATATTCAATGCCCTTTGTCCAGTGTAGCCACTATCTCTCCTCTGCATATGTCCAAACCATCTCTAACTTTGTCTTTCCTGACAAAAAAACAATAGCAAAGGAGACCAGGGAGGGGTTTTTTTCTGGAGAAATAGCTGAAATTATGGGTGATTAATATTTAGTAATGTAAATAATGTATTAATTGGTCTGCCTCTTCTCCATTTGTTGCCCCTCATTTTACTGGCCACAGTCAGGGGTGCTGTCACAGTTTTTATAAGAACTAACACTATTCTTTTTTTTTTCCATTTTGTTATTTTTTTCAATCAGTGATGAAGCCCATTAAATAATAAGCAACTGTTATGTGTGGGTGATAATCCCTAGCCAATCCCTTGGCTCTGGCATAGCTAATAAATTCATGAAAAGCCCTGAAAAAATTATTTAAAATTATTTAAAAAACAATAATAATTAATTTTTGCATTGACCCATCAGTCACACATTTGCAGGGCAAGCCTTGGTTGTTTAATTAAAAATGACTCATGCAGTTCTAGGATGTGTGTTGTACAGTAAAGGGTGTGTTTTTTTTTTTTTAGATTGTTGTTGCCCTGGACTGCCGGACAAAGCTTTTAAATTCATGCCACTCCATTAATTCAGGTCTAAGGGATTAAGAGTCGGTTTGTTGGAGTGCGGCACTGTGCAGCAGGCAGGAGGCATCTCAGTCATGCAGAGAAGATGTTTTATGTCCTGTAGCAGCATGGCGTGTATCCTGTACCTGCCCAGTTTCTAATTCTTTTCTCTTTCCTTTTTTTTTCATGTTGGCCAACAGCTATTAGAGTATTCTGCCCATTTACACAGCACCTGCACTGAAAACAGGGGCATGTCTTTTGTCTTCTGTCCATAATTTAGTTCCTCCACCAAAGTCTTTCTCGCAAATGGAGTTTGCAGGAGAGATTTCATAGAAGTAGAAGACTGTGTTATTCATGCTTTATTCCTCATATTTAAGCAACGATGACCGTCACTATCTGATGAGGAGTTGTACTGGATGAGTTCTGGCGCCCTCAGAAGAGCTGTTAGAAACAGAAACATGAAACAATGACTAGTTACACTGTGGTATTAGCAACATTCATGTTACAAGTAAACTGATCCCTGTTGCAGAGTATAAAAATGGAGGAAGCATCCATGCAGCTGTTATTAAGACTAAGCTGTTTTAAAACCAAGTTCTGTGAATAAACGCGCACTGGTTCCATCAATTTCCATCAATTTTAGATGGTGTGGAGTCATCAGCCCTGGTTAACTATGAAAATGTCACTTTTTAAGTTTTATTATGACTGTAAAATGCTACATTTTATCTAATAATCATTTCTGATACTTAAGCACACACACTGGTAAATTTAGCCTCTGTCTTGAGCACTTCGGTCATTCCCATCTTGGTCTTTGAAAAGCAGCTTGCTCTGCAGCATGTCCTGCTTTATCATGTATTTTACTGCAAATTGATTTAATAAAGAAATATCATATTGTATTCAGTAAAATCTGAAACTAGTCATTGAGACCATTAACTGATAAGGAAAGTGTTTACTGAAGTCATGGATCTAGTGAGAAGTTGTGTAATATTTTCATACATTTCTATGACTAGATGCTTCCTTTGCAACAAAATGAGTCGCCCCCTGCTGGCCATTAGATAGAAGGCAGGTTTAAGGTAAATGCAGTCAATGGCTAATCAAACAGTGTGAAAACTAAAAATGTTTGCAGAAAACTGCCAAATGTCAGCCTCTTTGTCAGTAGTTTTGTGTGCCTGTAACTCCTTCACCCTTTTCAAATTTCAGACTGCAGGAACAAATATCCTTTAAAATCGTCCTGTTGGAAATAACTTCACCTGAAATCTTAATTCTCTGTGTTAATGAGTCTACTGTAACTGCAGATCATTTTTGTCTTTTGAGAAAACCTCACCCGTGAGCATGTTTATGTTTACATGTTCTCATCGTACTTGGGAATCTGAAGGGTGAGTTGTGAATTCGATTGGCTGATGTGATGCTGTGATGTCATAACACGAGAAGTGAAATACTCATACACAACAGCAAGTACAGAGCAAACACCAAGCCATTAGGACTGGTTGTTGTGATTGACTCTTCGTTTTCCCTGCATAATGAGTGATTTGGGTTGACATCACCCCATTTATGAGTCAGTGTAAGTTACTTCTAAGCATCCTAATTTTCATTCTAACGCTGAAGTCTCATGATTTTACACCAAGTTTGGCAGACTGATGCTAAATGCTGTTTGTCAGTGTTGCTGCTGAGGAACAAATTATCCTGCTCACCACTCTATATAAATTTGCCTCTTTTTTTCTGTTTCCTGGTTGCCTCACACTTTCCACCTGCAGCAAAACTGCATCCACCTCATTGCAGGGATCTGTTTGCCTGTGCTTGTGTGCATGGTGTGCTTAACACTAAAATAAGTGATTTTACTGGTCAGCTTTTTAAAGCATGCTTTATGCTTTAAGTTTCTAAAGAGGACCAAAAAGATTCAACCCCCCCAATGGGGATCATTATATGATTGTGACTGGTGTAGGTGAGGTGTTTTGTTGTTATTCGTGTGAAGTGTTTACTTGGCCTGTGTTCTGGGAATGCCTCTCCCTGTGGGTGCTGCTGAGGGACTCTTCTAAGAACTGGACAGCTTTCACCCCGTCTGACCAGAAGGCTGTGACGCACTCGGCTGCAGCTCCAGTGACTCACTGGTACTCCTGTTCCTGGATCTGTGAAAGCTTGTTCTCTCCTTCATGGCGGTTCCTGCCCTCCCTGACCTAACAGGTCCTGGTGTTTCCACACGTCTCGGCTGTGATGCACAGATGGACCACAGGCAGGAGAAATCCTTCCTACTTCCTCTGAACATGAGGGTGATGGTGCTCATCTTGTCTTCACTTATAATACAGCAGGAAGCCAAACAGTCCACATTGAAAGCAAATAAAGAATTGCATTTAGCAGAAATTCATCAAAATATGAGCTCTAAGCTGCTGACTGACAGCTTTTAGCTTTTTCTAAGCCTGTTTTAATTTATATGCCTGCCAGAAGCACCTTAATCATTGGCCTCAGCTTCTTAAACAAGAGCCAATCAGTTCCCAGATTGCTGTGTAGTACCATAGTGTAATGGCCACATAGTTTACTTGAGGGACAGACAACAGTATCTTGGCCACAGATACTTTGACGTGCAGAAAGGAGCAGTCACAGAATCAATCCACGGACTTTCTGGCTGGTAAATGACCCATTCTACCTCCTGAGCCACAGCTGCCCTAATTAAGTTTTAGACTTTTTGATATCACTTTCATTTCACTAAACCAGCAACTATGTTTGACCTCTGAAAACTATCCAAAATGTCTAACAAACCGTCAGATTTTTCTGGTGTTCCTTTAAAGAAATCCACTTCAAATCAGCAGCACCTCCAGCAGCTTCAACAGTAATGCTGCACAGCGATGGTTCAATATTAATAATCTAATGATGTCATCTCATATAGAGGGATAAAACTAGCACTTTGATTTTTCATGCAAGGTATTTGCTTCTGGAGTGTTTTACATTGCTCTTTAATATTTGTAGTGTCATACTCCAACTGTTATCTATTATGCTCCTACTGTCCTGCCAGACTAATAATATTCTAATCTAATAAAATACTGTGCAGTTTACATAGCCAAATAATGAGTGAATGAATTGTCAAATATAAATGGCATGTTTTCTGATCAAATGCCCCTTCCTGTTGTCGCAGCTACCATTTATCTGTGATTCCAGTGCTGGAAAATAAGAGCACTTCTAGATTAGATACGATTAATCTACACCGTGCCTGAAAATGATCCTCCCACTCATTTCACAGCTCCTTTCTGGCCAGAGTTCGCATCACATTAATTTTTGTGAAATCAATTCTAAACTATGAAATGTGATATAGATATATATATCGCAAGGACAGATAGTGGTGTCTGTTGTGAGTGGTCAGATCTGCTGTTTGTCTACATTCATACTGAGAGAGCAGTATGAGAGAGCACATTTAATTAGAGGATGTGAACGTCTTTGCTCTTGTCAATTTTCCTTTTGCAAAAAATATTTTTAAGTGAAAAAAAGAGAAAACATAACAAAACAAAACGCTGTGTAGGTTGGACGTGGAAAACAAGCAACACTTTCCACTAAACACCAATGTTTTGTTGATCCATCCACCACTTCGACCTCCACACAGACTACATGCTTTATGAAAGAATCAGCTGTCTTCCATGTAATCTCCCAATATCATCTCCCAATATAATTTCTATAAAAAGCAGAGGGTGGTGACACTTGCAAAAGGCAACTACACCCTTTCCTGTTGCATAAAACAGCTTCTTTTTTTTACCATCAAACTGGCAACTGGCCCATTTTACAAGCTCTCTTTAAATGGCTATAACCCCATCACCATTTGTGTTAGAAACAAAATTCAAATGGTTTCAGAAAGAAGAGACAATGAGCATTTGGGGCATATTTGGTGTATCACAGTAGTACAAAGCATTCACAAGGTACTGTTGTCTGAACACAGACAACTCTTGCTCTCTGTGCACGTGGTAAAATCCGCTCTTTCTAGATTTTACCATGGCCTACAATAGCCTGTATAATATCTGAGTGATAAAGGGTTAACATAAGACACATTCATTTCAAATTTTGAGCAGTATTGAAAGTTAATAAATTAACTCCTGAAGATGGTTGAGATGATAAAAACTAAACAGAACCTGTGACAGTGGCTACATATTGAGCTCTTCTTGTGCAATAGGGCAGCAAGCAGAATATAAAAGTAGAACACTATAAATAAGGATGGCTTGAAGAGAGGAGTCAAGAAAGCAGTGAGAAGAAACAAGTATGACTGAGAGGGTCTGGCCTCCCTGAGGGTTCGCAGTTCCTTTGGTAGTGTATCACAGGTGATCTCCTCCCTATTTCTTTTCCATCAACACATCAACTCAGGAGTAAACAGACACACAGTGCTGCAGCGGCTCACAGACAGACGCAGATGTGGCGTTTCAGATCAAAAGCAGTAGACAACTCAGCCATTCAGGACAGAGAAGAACGCCTTTGTTGGGCAAGCGCTCGAGCCGAGCTGTGGGAGGTCAAATGACTGTCTAACATCTGTCAGTCATCCTCCAACGAGCCGAAACCTGACGGCACCTTGCTGCCTCCATTAGTCTGCCTCCCACATCACCTGCAGCTACAGCTGCTGCGTTACATACCTGCCAACCTCTCAGCCTGCAAGATGCATCTTTATTTGGCCAGGCTGCTAATATTGTATTCCTTTTGCTTTCTGGTTAACTTTTCACAGCTAAGACTCCAAATGTCCATGACAAATGTCTTAAAGAGTCATTTCCAACTCCATATTGTTCATTTGTAACGTCTACTAGAGCACCTTTGTATTCAGAGACTATAAGATAATGGTCTCTTTCTAATCATCTGCTTACAGGTGTCCACTATTATGGACATGTCCAATATGGGCACAGATGTCCATTATAGTTACTGTTTTTTACTAGACTTGTTTAGGTCTCAGTCACACAGGTCTAGAGACCAGTCAGGAACTCCATGGCAACCTCTGGCAACAGGGGAAAAATGTTTATTCCCCAACTGGCTGGCAAACAGTTGCTAACTGTAACCAGGTCAAACTGGTCACCAAGGTGCAGGAACCAAAGTGGTTGTTTTAATCACTAGATGATTGCCACTGTCGATGCTGACAAATTGCCGTCCTCCAAAACAAACTACAGGTTACTGCAGCAGCTTGCTAGAATCACATCAATCAAAATGAGGTTTTCAGTGCAACACTATATGCATTTGCAACTAATTTTACCTAGCTGACTCCAGCAACCACTTTCCCAGCAACTGGTGGTTACTAGGGTGTCACTGACCTCTCTCTGGGTCAAACTTCATCAGCTGATTTCGCCGCTACGTCAGCAACCCTTTCCAGCCCATCACAGAATTGTAATTTTTCCCTCACAACCTGTTTTTGCTAGATGAATTCAAATTCAAATTCAAATTCAAATTCAAATTTTTTATTTGTCACGTACACAGTCATACACAGTACGATATGTAGTGAAATGCTTGGACAACTGCTCGTGACCTAAAGAAAACAAAAAAGGAAAAGGCTATGAATAAGATAGGAAATAAATATGAAAAATTAAAAAGGGTAAATTTAACTAGGAAGGAATAAAATATAAATTAAGGTTAAAAATGAAATAACTGTACAACACAAATTAGAATGAAGGGTAAATTTAACTGGGAAGAATAAGATAAAGATAAATATATAAATTAAAGTTGAAAATAAAATAACTGTACAACAAAATACACAATACACAATATAGAACTATATAAGAATGTATGAAGAAATCTAAATATAAATAAATATATACACAATAACAGCAGCTGTACAAGTATTAACCGGAAATGAAGAATATAGTGACCAGTGTTGTGCAAAACCAAAGTCCAGAAAGTCCAGTGTGTGTGTAAGAACCATATGTGTGGGTCAGTACTGTGTGGTGGTGTGATTGAGAGACCGTATCGCCTGCGGGAAGAAGCTCCTCCTCAGTCTCTCTGTGTTGGTCTTCAGGGAGCGGAATCGCTTTCCTGACCTCAACAGAGAGAACAGTCTGTTGTTGGGATGGCTGAGGTCCTTCACCATCTTCCTGGCCTTGGTCCAGCACCGCCTGCTGTAGATTGAGTGCAGGTCAGGGAGCTCGGAGCGGATGGTGCGCTCAGCTGACCGCACAACCCTCTGTAGAGCTCGTCTGTCCTGCATGGTGCTGTTCCCGAACCAGGTTAAGATGTTTCCCGCCAGGATGCTCTCTATGGTGCACGAGTAAAAGTTCCTGAGCACTTTGGAGGGCAGTTGGAAGTCTCTCAAGCGTCTGAGGTGGTAGAGACGCTGTCGGGCCTTTTTCACCACGGTGTTGATGTGACAGGACCATGACAGGTCCTGCGTGATGTGAACTCCAAGGTATTTGAAGCTGTCCACTCTCTCCACTGGGCACTCGTTGATGACGGGGGTCTGGTAGTTCCTCTCCTGCTTAGTGCTGAAGTCCACTATCAGCTCCTTTGTCTTACTGACGTTTAGAAGGAGGTTGTTCCTCTGGTACCAGTTCTCCAGATTCCTAATCTCCTTCAGGTAGGCCGTCTCGTTGTTATCAGAGATCAGGCCCACCACGACGGTGTCGTCAGCAAACTTGATGATGGTGGTGGAGCTGGTAGTGGCCACACAGTCATATGTGTACAAAGAGTACAGCAGGGGGCTCAGAACACACCCCTGGGGGGCTCCAGTGCTGAGAGTGGTGGAGGCTGAGACATGTCCGCCCATCCTTACTGCCTGTGGTCTGCCAGTTAGGAAGTTGGAGATCCACTGACACATAGATGAGCTGAGTCCCAGATGCTCCAGCTTGGTGGTGAGTGTGGAGGGAATTATGGTGTTAAATGCAGAGCTGTAGTCTATGAAGAGCATTTTAACATAATTCCCCCTTCTAGTGTCCAAGTGAGTGAGTGATGTGTGGAGGAGATGAGAGATGGCATCGTCTGTGGAACGATTTGGACGGTAAGCGAACTGTAGTGGGTCCAGTGTGTCTGGTAGTGAAGAAATGATGAAGTCTCTGACCAGGCGTTCAAAGCACTTCATCACTACTGAGGTGAGGGCTACAGGGCGATAGTCATTGAGAGAAGCAGGGTGGGGTTTCTTCGGGACAGGAACAATGATGGACTCTTTGAAGCATGTGGGGATCACCGACTGAGATAAAGAGATGTTGAATATCTCAGTGAACACAGGAGCTAGCTGGTATGCGCAGTCTCTTAGGATACGACCTGGGATGCCGTCTGGTCCTGCTGCTTTCCTGGTGTTCACTCTCTTGAAGGCTCTCCTTACTTCATGCTCGGAGATGACGAGCACGTTTCCGGATGGTTGCAACTGGTCACTAGGCTTGTGTGACTGAGCTGAACTGGACCTCTCCTCCATGTTGAAGCATTGGTTTGCTCTGAAATTAATCGAACTACCAGGTTGTCCAAGAAGTCTGCTCTTCTTTGATTTTTTGATTAAAATTCTAGTGCTATTTGTGTATTTGTTAGTGCAACAGGATTCTGTGATTTTGCAACCTGTGAATGCACTTTGTTAACTAGCATTACTGATAATATACCATGCCACCTTCTCATCCAAATGACCCTTTAGAACTTCAGGCTCCAAGAAAAACCCAGGTGGTCAAGTTCAAGCCTTTAGAAATGTAGTGCAAAAACCAAATAGTTGTGACAACAACCAAGGCTTTTTTCGTACAGTTTGTGGGTAACGACAAAAAATTGAGCCTTATGTATGTAACTAGATAAGATCGGTAAATTTCACAGATTCATTTAGTGTGTTTTCTCTTAGCCTTGTGAGTTTGTGTGTACATGTGCAATGTTTTTAACTTTTAGTTACACAAATTAATTATTACATTCCCCCCAAAATCAGTTGGCATTAGCAGCTCAGTTTCACTTACAATTTGGAAAGCAAAGATCAGAAACTATAATTACAGTTTATAAAAAGAACGATGAAAGACAAACTGAATGAGGAGTTAGTGATTATATAGGAATTGATATTAGTGGCATTCTGTAAAAGAACAAAAACATTTTACATTAATTATTTGTACTGTGATTGGTTGGAGCTGTGTTTAGATGCCAGCTTACAAAATACCAATTTTGCACTTCTAAAATTGAATGTGTGTGATTTAAGTGCCATTTGAGCCTCTTCCTCTGCCTCCTTGATTCACCAACACAGGTGAGGGTGGTGTGGGTGGAGGCAAAAAAGCCTTCACTGTATCCAGATCTGAAGTCAGGCCCCATTTTGCAGCTATCAAATGAAATCTCTTGATGGCTGATCCTCACTGCAGTGATACCTTATCTGCATATTTAAAATATGTTACAAAACTGCATAAACTGTCATTTAACTGCGTCTTTAAGTGTTAGCAACAGTTCTGCTCCAGTGCTGACATGGAAAAAGACCCAGTATTGTGTGTGTGTGTTCGTATTGGGAGCGATGGTGCACATGAGCCTCCCAGCCTTAGCAGGGTCATTACCAAGATGAATATAGTGATTATAAGGATGAATAAGGTGTGATTATGATGATGAATAAGACGATTAGGGATCTTGTCATTGCTGCTAGGATGGCTGTTCATTAGGAGGGAGATGATGTCAATGTGTAACATGCATGAACCCATTACCTTTTCATCCACAGGGGATTTATTTGCTCATACCTGTGCATGCATCCACATGGGAATGCCGCAATAGTGTAACTGCAGACTAGAGGAGACCATTTGTGTTCATTTGTGAAGTTAAATGACCCATATAAGCAATATATCTTTTTCCATCCGTGGTGTAATCCAACAGTAAGTTTATACGTTTGACCCGAAAGGACACAAGCATACCTGACTGCCTTTGCAGGCCTCTGTGTGGAGTCAGCGCTAGCTTACAGGCTGCCGTGCTGGTACTATAACAGCTGCTGACTAATACTGCATGCTGTGTCACTGAAGCCGCTTTGTGTCCAGGGGTTAAAGACACCTCACCGGCTCCAACCATGTGATCCCAGATAGCTATATCCATGGCAACCGCAGCGAATGGTTCTGATGTCCACATGGCAACGGCTGCTGTAGGGACTGAGGATGGAGGTGGGAGGAGGAGGATATGGAGGAGGGGAAGGAGGGGTTTCTGGATGCTGACGCACTCAGTGGCTGCCTGGAAAGTTTTCGAGAATGCCACCCACTGGCAAATCAGAAGTGGGCTTGAATCTCTCTGTCTCTAACTCTTTCTCTTTAAACTGCACCTCCTACTCAGTCAAGTCCTCCTGACCCCCCCTGCAGCCCCCCAACCCCCCACCCTCCCCTTCCCATCATGCACCTCCTACGTGTTTGTGTCTCATCAGACCTTTGTCTCAGTTTGCAGCAATGTGGCAGCAGTTATCGTGCTTGATCACTGTTAGAGGGTTTCATGTGTGGGCAGGCGTGACCCGGACGTCTCTCTCCTCTGCCATCCAGGAAAGATTTGTCCAGTTCTGTGTAATTGTTAAGATACTGCTGGTACCACCACTTACTGCAGACACCGATGAAAGTTTGTGACGGTCTGTTTATTTAGGTTTAATCTTAACCCACGTTACATTTGATTATTACTAATTTGATCATCACATCATTAGATATTGATCAACATTAGCTAACTGGAGCCTTATGTTTGCTTTTCATGTTGCTCAATAACCAGCCCACATACCAGTAAAAAAAAAAGTTACCTCAGTAAAGGTCCATATATACATTATTTTAGCTTTAAATTTTATTTTCCTTCGAAGTGAAGAACTCTAGACTGCTGTTAAGTTTCCAAAGCAAGACAAAACATGGTGGGCGGAGCAGCCATTTTTTCCTGCAAAGTCCGCTCTGGGGGGGCGGAGCTTCTGGAGATAAAACATGACTACTCCGTTTCATTTCAACATAATTCAGTCTGATAAACTGATAAGCCTTGGTTCCTTAAACAATATATAACAATTACAAGATAGGGAGTTCCTTATATGCAAATTCAGCATCTGGCTTATTGCACTTTTTTCAGTGTGCAGTGTTATAGTTTTCAGTGCATTATGGCAGCAAGCAGAGGTCCAATTCCATCAACAGTTAGTAACGCCCTATCTCCAGCATTTTGGCCACTTTTAATTTGAAAAACAGAGTGAAGGTTGAAACTGACTGCACGTTTTTACACTAGAACTTGTCAATCTCAAGTTAAAACAGACTATAAATCACAACTTGCTTTATCCCCTGTTTCACTCTTTATAGGAACCAGATTTTAAAAACTAGCATCATGGTGTATTGAAGCATACTTGCAACAACTTATTAAGACCATAATCTCATCATATAGATCAAAAGAGAGCAAGGCCATTTTTCCACAGATTGGATCATAAACAGCTTTTTGCAGCCAGAGCAGTTTCCGCAGGTTGTAGGCACTTCTGCATAAGATTCACTTGACCACACAACTGATCTTTCATATATCATCTATGCTTCTTTGTTATTAGAAACACTTTATTTTAAACAGAGCTTAGTTTGAAGTTAGGCAGTACTTTAGGAAATCATGCTCTTTAAATAACACAGCGATAGGGAGGCTTTTCAGTCAGCTTGATAGATGAGATGAATTTGTATTTAAAGAACTACTCTAGCAAAATAGTGTTGGGGGACTCGTTAGGTTAACGTGTTACTCTAAATTGGCCGATATGATTGCAAATGGATGTCTGCATCTCTGTAATAGACCTAACTGATCACCTGTCCAGTGTGTCCCCTGTCCCTCACCCATTGTAAGCAGCGTAGACTCCATCCCATAAACATCCCTATTTGTGTAAACAGCTAAAAAGAGGGATAGGAGTCATCTTGGGTGTGTAGAAAGTGTAACTGAGCTTTTTGTTCTTTTATATCAGATAAATTAATCAGCTACTCAATGAAGATAATTGTTAGCACAAATTCGTTTGATTCAACTTGGTAAACCAATGATGAGGAATTTCTGCAAATTTTAAAGCAGGTTTCACTCATTTCTTCCCCACTTCTCACTGAGGTATGAAAGTCCAACTCAACCCTCTTTATTTAGACCAATGATAAGTGATCCCCCTTGAGTCGCTCTCTCAGATGAAACTTCTCCAAAGACACACAAGTAAACTGATCTTCATGTGTCAAATAACTGGAAAGCTCAAGCAGGAATATTGATGCTCTTCTGCGCTGGATATAAAACCAGATAGATGAATCATACGTGGTCATGTTCCCTGTTACTGTTATTTCATCTGCATTTGAGGATCTCACCTACTGCTGATGATACTGTTGTGTGATATGTTGGTTTAATCACTCAGAAAAAGAAGGAAAGTAAGCTAAAATCCCTCCGTGTGTGTTCTGTCAGGCTTTGTGCAGTGACTTCGATCATACTATATGCAGCAAAATGGAGATTAACTCACAGTCGAGGAGGAAGAAATGACTCAAAGCGGCCTTAAAACTTGAAGAAATTTCTCAGCAGCAGGCCAGAAATCTGCCTGCGAGAATGATGGCAAGAGAGAAAATAGGAGTTAGTGTTTCCTGTTCCTGTAATAACCAGGGGCCAGGGCCCATGCTTGTGCTATCAGTGGCATTAGAAAAACTTTCTCAGCTTCGTCACGGACCTTTTTTAACCAGTCAACACCTAAACTTTGGAACAGATCCACATTGGGTTGAGCTCTGCCTCAGCTGGAGCTGGTCCAATATCCTGCACCTAAATGTGAACATCACCCTGGGGAAAGCTTGAATAAAGAGCAACATGGCAACATCACCAGACCAACAAGAGCTCCTCCTCGGTGTTATGTGTATGTGCTGTGTAAGGGCCGTGAAAATGAGCCTGATGCCGGCTGGATAAGCTCCGGCCCCTCAGGACTAGACCCTGAGCCTTGCTGCTGTGGGCAACTGTAAATCTGTACGTTCACCTTCTTACCCCCTCTCATTGCCACACACACACACACACTGTACTTCACTCCTGAGTGTTTCTGCCACTCCAGGCTCTGTGGTAATGAGGTGCTTTATGGCTGCAGGGGATGGGAGGGGACACAGAGGACATGGGGTTAGCCCATAGCTCATTTCCAGTATAGGAGGGAACGGCGGTCAGTGGTGTCTGGGCTGATTGACTTAGTCAGGATAACACCCTCTCTGGACAACACTCAAAGACTTTCCTCAACCACAGCTAAGGGTCCGTGGAGGGACTGGTGATGGCTCACTCCCAGCAAGAGATCACAGATAAACCTGCTCTATCGTTTTATGGCGGCAGCTCAATAAATCATGGTCACTTGCTGCTTTTCAGTCCGGCTGAGCAGGCTGTGGTTATTTCAATATTCAGAAGTGTCAGAAAGTTTCATTTTTCATCTATTCTGTTAAGTTATCTGAAGTCCTTTGAGGATTTTGTTTTTCATTTTATCTGTTCATCCTTCATGTTATAATGCTTCTCTGCAGAGAAATTGGTTTTTATATTAAAATTCCTCTAATTTTACTCCTTGTTAAACACACTGACATCCACCGGACAACACACATTAAACCTCCAGCGTGTTTTACAGCGAAAGATCAGTTCCCATTTTGGCTTGAGGCCTGACTTTGAGCTGCTAATATGGCTAAAATCAGTAGTACTTGTTGAACCATAAGTAGAGTCATTTTGGTCCAGGATGAAAAAATACTAAACGCCTCGTCATTTAATTCAGTACAGCAATTCATGGATGACTTGTTAATTGTTTGTTTTAAAAAAGGGTATCATTACATACTACATACTTTCTGCTGTACTTTACAAAGCTAATAGCTAGATCTTTATACTCTAAAAAGCTAAATAAAGCACAATAAATTTCATACACACTGGTATGCACATGATATTCAAGATACATGCTAAAAACTTGGCAAACAAGTTAGATTCAACTAGTGAAGTGTAACCGTGCATTCTTGTGGTTTCGTCTGCTAGTGTGTGTTTGATTCGTGGTGCTCCAGCATATAAGAGGCCTGCAGCATGCCCTGCCCCTCACACATAGGCTTCTATAGAAGGAAGCTTTTTTTGATTGGGGAATAAATCTTTTTCATCTTATTCAATGAAAAATATTATTATAAATATTATAATTATATCAATATTATTAAGTAACACGCTATTGCTATTTTTTTCCACTTACTTCACTGACTTTATGAAGTTTAGACTTGAGCCATACTGAAATTTTCTAAAGTCCTTGGCTTCTTTTGGGTCTTGATAGTTAATAGCTGACAACCCACTCCAGGGTAAATACTGGGATTCTCAGACGACAGGTGAAATATCTTCAAGAACCAAATGAAGTCCAGTTGCTTTGACTTGAGCACTTCAACCAACCATGAACTGTAGGATTGAGAATCTACATCAACATAAAGGCACAGTGAAAGTGCAAAGTTGGAAAGGAGAGCATGTTGGAGTTCAGTTTAGGGTGAAGCATCGTACCTGCTAGACATGAGCATATTTGCAAAGTAAACATCGATTTCACCAGTTTTGTTGTAACGCTGAACATCTTAGCTGATGGTTGAACATTCAGAGATTCTGTTTAGTGTTGACCACCTCCTGCTCCTGTTGGTAGTTGCTTCAGTTGCTGAGTTGAAAATTGTTAAAAGTTTAACTCAGTACCACCCACTTCACTTCACTTTTTTTTTTACCTGTTGTTGCTACAAGTGACTGAATTTCCCCGACATTTTTTGGTTTTTGAATACTAAATCACTGCAGTCTCTTCTCGAGAGGATGCGCCTTAAAGCTGCTTGCAGTGCGGTGCACTGACTATGTTCAGGATGTGTTAAATTGTACTCAACACACTGCAGTTTGTGCACCAATTAATCTAAACACAAGCTTTGTCTGAAAAATATTGCCAAGGTATTTCTGAAGTTATTTCAAGATCACCTGCAATTTACTGTACTTTTTTCACTCTGTGTAGAAGAACTGTGCAAGCAATATGTGTGACGTTTCAATTAAGAATACTCTATTTTGTAATTTTTAAAATAACACCAACTTGAATTCTGCAGGAAACACCATTAACTTCATTGCATTGTTAAAGAATTTAGGATCTTTTAAAAAAATGTTTGTACCTTCATCCTGGCTCATGGTGGAAAAATATGATTTTCCAGCCGCCTTGTGATTTTAAACACAGAGCTCTTTGGTTACTCGGCATACTGCGCTGAAAGTACAAGAGCTGCTCAGTGCACACAGGTGTTTCTCTTCAAAGTGATAAGTGTTTTGACCCACTGAACACCTGAGTCTTCAGTAATACCTTCCCATTCACCAGTAGTCCCCCTGCCAAAGCTCCTAATGGCCAAACGGATCGCTCCGCGTTGTGCCCCTGCATTCACACTCACGTGGGGAGGCCTCTGAAATGAAAATGCCATTATAAAACATTTACCAGCCTGCTGAGTTTACATGTCTTACAAGAAAAGGACCGTTTGGAGCGGTTAAGTGTCACATAAATCTTTCAGCACGCTAATTGGAGTGGTTCCCCCAATAGGCCACTCTCCACAGCTGGTATTACAAATCACACTACTGTGGATAGGCCAGCCAGCTGCAAACCAAATCTTACACCCACTTGATAACGCTGTTAAGACACACACATGGTGCTCTGTGGGTTGCTGCTGCTGCTGCTAGTTTGCTCAGACAGCTCCACTGGGAGTGTGTAATGTAGTCGTATGTAAACACAAGTCATCTTTCAGTGAAATATGCTCTGAGAGGAGGCACAAGTGTGTCCCCCCTTGCCTCTCTTCCCCCAGAAATGCAACTTATTTAAAGCTTCTTTAAGCAGGTATGTTGAAGAGGTACTGACTGGGGGTAGTAGTTGCAGAAGGTGGTGAGGTTACACCTGCAGTAGTCACCAACTCACTACTGAAACTAGCATGCTACAGAAGCTACAGAAGCTTTGGTGGATTATTTTCCTTCAGCTTCAGTTATCTTTAGTGAAAAGAAATCACCCAGCAGCTGACTGGAAATTTGGTCCGCCATCCAAAGAGGAGCTTCACATCATATATCAGAGCATCAAGTGCAAAACTGTGGAGGACCGGTAAACTCTGGAGGCCCTATTCATGGCTCAGCAATTACACTGACACTCAGACTTGATGTATTCCACCTCCTGCTCCATCTTCCCTCGCTGTCCTTCAAAACCTCTCTGTTACCTGCCCTTCCTATATTTATCTCTCCTCCTCCTTCCCATTAATTGTCTTTCTGCCTGCTTTTCTCTCTTTTTGTCTTCCCCCCTCTTTGCCACAGAGCCTGTTGATGAAAATCCTTTTTATTTCGTTGTTTATTAATGGATTAGAAGCGATAAATGAGTGGTACACTGTTTCACACCTTTTGAATGTCTGAATTTATTAGAGTAGTTTTGTATGAGAAGTGCAGCTCCTCAGTTCATCCAGCGTGTGATATGTGAACTTTAGCTCCTCTTCCATTAAGCTGACTTTATTCTGATAAACACCAGGTGGGTGGAGCTTCTGTACTTCTGTCTAAATGATCCACATAGGTGACCATATTCAGAAATCCTGCAGATCCTAGAATAGAAAAATAAAAGTTTAGAGCTGAGAACAGGAATGGACTGACGACTCTCAATTTGTACTTTGAATTTGGCGTAAAAAGCATAAAGTCATCCTTCCGTGCATCAGTGGGTCAGGATGCTGCTGGTGGGGGTGGTGATGTAATGGTGTACGGGATATTTTGTTAACACACTTTGACCACCTTAGTGCCTGAGCATTGTTATTGACTATGTAAATCCCTTTATGACCAGTTAGTGATCTTCTGATTAACAGGGAACCGTGTCACAAAGATCAAATGAGTTTCAGTTTCAGTTACAAAGCCTCTCTTCACCTCACTACAGTTGTATTTTTATTGTAACTTCTTAGTCAAAGAAGGACTAAATATTAGGACTACATCAATGTTTTAAGGAGTTCACCTCATTCTTTAGCAACTTTTTATAGCCTCTTCTTTTCTTAGTAATCAGACCTCTTTCAGAACTCTGAAGGGGAATCTGAAGGGGAATATGGCGCGTGCCAAATGGCTGACTGCAAATTTTCCATAGATATTTATAAAAATTATATTTATAGATATTTAAATTAAATGATTTTCTAATCCTTTAGAGAAAACCTGATATATAAAAGCTTATATATAAAAATTCTTTAGGGGGAAAAGTGCAAAATAGTTTCAGGTTTGGCTGAAATGAAAGAAACGTGGCAGAGTGACTAAATACGACACAATTTAAAAGCAGTTCTTATTGAGCTTTATTTTGAACACTGGTACCCAGACTTCCTTAAAGAAAACATCTGTGTGAACTGGTGATTCTCACATATATCACATGTTTTTTACCATTCAGGTCTGACCTGTGCTTTTTAAATTGCATCAGCTCATCTATTTTCTCGTGTTTTCCAGTAGTTTAATGGCTTTGTTAGTACCTGCGAATGTTCATTCATTACAAAATAAGCCCGTTTTTATTTTTACTGAATTATGGTAGTATTTTTGCTACATCTGTAGGCAAACTTTACAAGTGACAATGAGGCAATCAGATGAACATTTCTCCATTCAATACTCGTACCAGACAACAGCTGGCGCTAACCCACAGGTCATGATGAGAGAGTCGATCGAGGGTGCTTTGATGGCTTGTTTTGTCAGGTGACGCTCTCTTTAATATCTGAGTGGTCATCACCAGGGGTCCCCTTCCCACCGCTGTATGTGGGCCATTCACAGAGCAATAACTGCATCCCGCTGTGCCCATCATGCCTCGCTGCCAAGACCTCCTCAGCACCATGGTAACCAACACCTGTTCCCCTAATTAGAGGGACACTGGAGGGAAAGGAGATGAAGAAGTTAATGAAACACTAATCTGGTCCAATCAAACGGCCAGGCATCTGCCTCCTCGCTGCAGCAGCAGGTGACCATAATGGATGCCTTATGGGTGCCTCCCCCGCCACGTCACCCTGAGTGACCTCATCAATGCCAGATCTCTGCACGGAGCAGACAGGCAGGGAAGAGCTGGAGGGAGGGGAGAGGAGAGGGATGCTGTTTCCTGGATGGACAGCATACCTGAACGGCGAGGTGTCAGCCAAAAAGAGATGAGGTTCTCTCTGCACGGCAGTTGGAGCAGCTCCAGGTCGCACCAGCTGCACAGCTCTTGTTTACAAGCTGCCAACTGCTGCCAGAGAGGCCTGATGCTCAGGTGTGCTTTCTAAAGAGATCAGTCCACTCATATGAGCTGTTATGACACTGTCTGTGTTGACCATTAAAAGAACAAAAGTGTTGTGCATGATCATAAACAGTTTGTGTTTAATTAATAGTTAATATTAAACTCTGGCTCTTTTCCACAGTGGGACTTTTGTCCTGTGTCGCTTCCCTCAGCCCCTTCCCAAGCCTGGATCAGCCGGAGGCTTCCTTCCTGTTAAAAGGGAGTTTTTCCTTCCCACTGTCGCCAAGTGCTTGTTCACTGGGGGTTGTCTGATTGTTGGGTTTTCTCTTTATTACTGTAGGAGCTTTACCTTACAGTATAAAGCACCTTGAGGTACATGTTTGAAACCTAAAATATTCAGTTAACTTACAGTAAAGACCAAAAGGACCTTTGAACCTGTCCTCCAAGTTGTGGAGCTGTGAAAATGATATTTTAAAAAGTCAGACTGAGAAAAGCTGAAGAACAAAAACATGAACATGCAAAACGGTTTTTACCTTTATCTACTTCACTTATACAACAAAACAAGTAATGTTGGCATGGCCCACGTGTTAGATTCAGTCTGGTACACCAGTAGTAACTGGTTGAGGAAAGTCAAATTCCCTCCTCAATAGAACTGAGGATACATAGTCTGTTGATGATATGGAGTGTAAAAGGTCGACGTGTCTGTCTAATATCAAACTGACTCCAGTTGTAGATTTTTGCAGTGTTTCGTTTAGAGCTCTCCTGAACCCTCTTTCTGTTTTCACTCAACAGGAAACTTCAAAGGCATGTGTAAACAGATAGACCACTTTCCCGAGGAAACAGATTATGAAGCAGACCCATCTGAGTACTTCTTACGTAAGTATATATTCAGTCTTTACTTTCACACACAGAAACATTGTGACTTTTTTCTGTTTGTCTTTAAAGTGACCACACGAGAAAAAAAATCACTTCAGGAATTTTGCTTCTCCTTCTATAATTTCTTTTTGAAATTCTTTCCACTTTTTGCTCAGACTGGAGCACGGTGCCAGTCTCTGCTCTTGGCCCGTGTGTCAGCACCGTCTCTTCCTGCCTTTAGCGTGAGGCTGGCCAGGCTGAGCCCTGCCAAGCAGCTCGTCTGTTTTTACTGCTTGGCTGTGTGTAACATAACGTGCAGTGTTACAGTCGGCTGTGTACCCTGTAAACACAGCCCATTGATTTCTGCTCTCTTTTTCTTTGTGCAAGCAAGACAGAGATGCTTGTCGGACTCATTTGCCTGCTAATCCTAAAAATCACAACAGGTGCTGTTACTATCACTAGGTCAATAGTCCCATTAATCTTTGTATTTGCTTAAAAGATAAGAAATTCAATTTAGAGATTTAGATCAGTAACTAATTGTTAATACTTTTATGAGCACACCTAAGCTTTAAATCCTTTTTTCTTTGAGTGGATTTAATTTGGTTTGTTTTTTTGGAAGGACAGAGAAGAAATTTTTATGAGCTGCCTTCTTTCTTGTAATGCAATCTGTTAACACAGCTTTCATAGAGAAACTTTTTTGGAGTGTAATACTGATTTTGGAAACGCATTGGCTGGAGTCCTCATATCCACACTGAAAAGTTTATATGGACACTTGTAACTTTGTGACTGCTCCAGGCCTGCTGATAGCTGATAGTGACTGTACATGTTTCTGTTCTGCTGAAGTGTGTGGTGCAGCTGTCACTCATGAACTGTAGATACGGAGGTACAGTTCTTCATTGCACAGCAGGAAATATTCGCACTACTCAAACTTCTCCGTGTGCACTCTGTGTGCAAAAGTGCCCCACTGCATCCCCTTGGTTCTGAATATCATTACCTCTGAGACACTCACGGCAATTCAAGAAAAAAATCATAATTTTGGCACCAATGTTGATATGAGAAAACACTAACAGACTACTAGAAAAAGCATAAGACAGATTGAGGGCAAAAAGCATGTGATCATTTGACCGAAAATGAGACTTTAAGTCATAATATCCAGAAACGATTTGTCATTTTTTAACTAAAGGCAACATAATTTTAAGTAAGTAAGAATGAATTATGTTTAAATATAAATGTTAAAGTAAAAGGAAAGGTGTAGGACCTTCCCTCTTACTTTTTTGTTTTCTTTACAAATCTTTACATTTTTGTTTTTTAATTTCATTGCAATCCTGAGGTTTTTGTGTCTCATAGTGTTGTGGAAAACTCTAAATAAAGAACAAATGGCAATAAAAATAAACATTCTGAATAGTAATAGTAGTAGTAGAAGGAGTAGAAGTATTCATTTTTATAGTATTCAAGATTTGTTTTTAAACTTCCAAAGAAAGCCAGGCCTTTGTCATCTTTTCGTACATATGGTTTGAACTTCTAACGCATTTTGTGCAACGTGCAAATAAATTCAGGTACAGAAATATTGATAAATCACTGATTTACATGCAGATTTGCGTATATGCACTGCTAATAAATGAGGCCTAATAGCTTGATACAGAAGGCGGGTGTGAGCTTCATCCGAGTTAAAAAATATTTGTACTCTACTCTCTAAAGTTTGCTACAAATAGATGTGTAGATGACTTGGTCATATAACTATATTTTTCTGTAAGTACTGACATCTAGAATTTTTACGTTTCATTAACACTCATCATAATTAAACATAGGTGCCAGCTTTAACGCTCTGTCATACTTCATAAAAATGCCAATGTCCCGAGCCCTGGTTGACCTCATTCCCCCTGCAGCCTGCAGTGATTTGAAACTGTAAGTCAGAAAGTGTCCATCCTCTCGTCTTCGTCTGCAGGGATTGTAATCGAGGCCTGACAGACAGCCTAACGGTGTGTGCCAGTGCTGGATATTAACCCCGGCCAATTAGGCTGCGTTTGACTCAGCGCTCTGAGCGGTTGTTCCCGCCCGTATGCACCACGGTTACGATAACAGTTCTGGTAATGATTCTAACAATGCCATAGCCCTGACAAAAGCAGATCACACTCATAACAAGGCATCTCTCAGGCTGAGGATGACAGTCATGGGGTAGAAGCAGCGGTCTGGCCCTCAGACCACTGATGCTCTGTGCACGTTAACCTCTTCCCAGGCTGTGACTGGAGGAGAAGGCCGCATTGCTCCCAGTAGCTTGCCAATTAGGACACTCACATCCATAAATATTTCAGCCTCCTTCTTATATAGGTCAGGCCTCTCTCGGTCGTTGTCTCTCTCACTCTCTCTGCATCTCTTCACCCTCACACCTCACACTCATAGTTTTACATGTCAGGAGTTGCACAGTGCCTCATGTCATCTCAGTCACGATGATTTGCAGCATTGCATGGTTTTTTTTTTTATCCCGTATGCAAGATAAGGTCATGTGGGATGCAGTATGCGTGTCTTTCATGTTAAACCCCAGTGATGCTTTTATACATCGGCGCTTTTCCCTTTCACGGACACACCTGGCATTTCCATAATGAGGAGTTTCACGGTGCCTCTGGGTGGCCAAAGATGGAGAAAAGCTGCCTTTGCTCTCACAGCTGAGGGAGAGAGGGGATAGTTATGCAACAGGAATGATGTCACTTCAGGTGAAGGCCCGACGGAAGTGACATCACCGGCGAGCACGGCGTCCAAAATCAAGGGGACACATTGGTGATGTCATCAGACAGCATAGTGAGGAGGAGGGAGTGAGAAATTCGGTGATGTGGCTGCCGAGCATAAAACAGACAAATCTGACTTTACTGTGCTCAACATACACCCCCGCTCCACCGCACATGCACAGATCTGCTGTCCTCATGCCGACATCCACGCATGTACAAATACATACGAGCATGCCACATGTCAGTAGCTTCTCTCTGTGCGTGTTTGTGTGCGCGTGTGTGTCTGCTCCGTGAGTCCAGCCTTCCCAATAGCAAGGCAGTTTGCGCATCCACACGGGGTTATATAAGCCAGCTGAGGCACACTAAAGCGCCACTGGGTTTTTAGATCATGCCGTGTTGGAGCTCCCATCATCGGCTGCTCTACTGGGTGCTAAGCAGCTGAGAGAGAAGAAACAGAGGAAGAAAACGCCTAGTTATGCAATCTGCTAATACTAAAACCAAACAACGTGTAGCAATGAGAGGGAAAAATCATGTGCGGGGAGGAGATGTGGATGCCCGTGGATCCACGCTGGAGCAGGAAATTAACTGTTAGTCACAGGCAGGCATTTTAGTCTCTTGATATTATTTTTAGCAGTATTTATTCTATTCAATTCAATTCAATTCAATTTTATTTATATAGCGCCAAATCACAACAAAAGTCGCCTCAAGGCGCTTCATAGATACAGAGAAAAACCTAACAATCATATGACCCCCTATGAGCAGCACTTTGGCGACAGTGGGAAGGAAAAACTCCCTTTTAATAGGAAGAAACCTCCGGCAGAACCAGGCTCAGGGAGGGGCGGCCATCTGTTGTGATTGGTTGGGGTGAGAGAAGGAAGACAGGATAAAGACATGCTGTGGAAGAGAGACAGAGGTTAATAACAGATATGATTCAATGCAGAGAGGTCTATTAATACATAGTGAGTGAGAAAGGTGACTGGAAAGAAAAAACTCAATGCATCATGGGAATCCCCCGGCAGCCTACGTCTATTGCAGCATAACTAAGGGAGGATTCAGGGTCACCTGGTCCAGCCCTAACTATATGCTTTAGCAAAAAGGAAAGTTTGAAGCCTAATCTTGAAAGTAGAGATAGTGTCTGTCTCCCGAATCCAAACTGGAAGCTGGTTCCACAGAAGAGGGGCCTGAAAACTGAAGGCTCTCCCTCCCATTCTACTTTTAAATACTCTAGGAACAACAAGTAGGCCTGCAGAGCGAGAGCGAAGTGCTCTAATAGGGTGATATGGTTCTACAAGGTCATTAAGATAAGATGGGGCCTGATTATTTAAGACCTTGTATGTGAGGAGCAGGATTTTGAATTCAATTCTGTATTTAACAGGAAGCCAATGAAGGGAACCAAAACAGGAGAAATCTGCTCTCTCTTTCTAGTCCCTGTCAGGATTCTTACTGCAGCATTTTGGATTAGCTGAAGGCTTTTCAGCGAGGTTTTAGGACTTCCTGATAATAATGAATTACAGTAGTCCAGCCTGGAAGTAATAAATGCATTCAGCGTCACTCTGAGACAGGATATTTCTAACTTTAGAGATATTGCGCAAATGGAAGAACGCAGTCTTACATATTTGTTTAATATGTGCGTTGAAGGACATGTCCTGGTCAAAAATGACTCCAACGTTCCTCATGGCGTTACTGGAGGCCAAGGTAATGCCATCCAGAGTAAGAATCTGCTTAGATACCATATTTCTAAGATGTTCAGGGCCGAGTACAATAACCTCAGTTTTATCTGAATCAAGAAGCAGAAAGTTAGCGGCCATCCAGGTCTTTATGTCTTTAAGACATTCCTGCAGTTTAACTAATTGGTGTGTGTTAGCTGGCTTCATAGATAGATAGAGCTGGGTGTCATCTGCATAGCAGTGAACATTTATGCTATGTCTTCTAATGATGCTGCCTAAGGGAAGTATGTATAATGTAAACAGAATTGGTCCTAGCACTGAACCCTGTGGAACTCCATAATTAACCTCAGTGTGTGAAGAGGACTCTCCATTTACATGCACAAACTGGAGTCTATTAGATAGATATGATACAAACCACTGCAGTGCAGTACCTGTAATACCTACAGCATGTTCTAGTCGCTCTAATAGGATATTATGGTCAACAGTATCGAACGCTGCACTAAGGTATAGCAGGACAAGCACAGAGATGAGTCCACTGTCAGAAGCCATAAGAAGATCATTTGTAACCTTCACTAAAGCTGTTTCTGTGCTGTGATGAGCTCGGAAACCTGACTGGAACTCTTCAAATAAACCATTCCTCTGCAGATGATCTGTTATCTGTTTGACGACTACTCTTTCAAGGATTTTTGATATGAAAGGGAGGTTGGAGATTGGCCTATAATTAGCTAAGACTGCTGGGTCTAGAGATGCTTTTTGAGTAAAGGTTTAACTACAGCCAGCTTGAAGGCCTGTGGTACATAGCCGATTATTAGAGATAGGTTGATCATATTTAAGATCGAAGAATTAATTAATGGCAGGACTTCTTTGAGCAGTTTTGTAGGAATGGGGTCTAAAAGACACGTTGATGGTTTGGAGGAAGTAATTATTGAAGTTAACTCAGAAAGATCAATTAGAGAAAAAGAGTCTAACTTAACATCAATGGTACTAAGAGTAGCTGTAGATAATATTGCATCTGTGGGATGATTTCTGGTAATTTTTTCTCTAATGATAAAAATTTTATTTGTGAAGAAGTTCATGAAGTCATTACTAGTTAACGTTAAAGGGATTGTTGGCTCAAAAGAGCTCTGACTTTTTGTCAGCCTGGCTACAGTGCTGAAGAGAAACCTGGGGTTGTTCTATTCTTCAATCAGTGACGAATAGTAAGATCTGGCTTTGCGGAGGGCTTTCTTATAAAGCAGCAAACTATTTCTCCAGGCTAAATGATGATCCTCTAGATTTGTGACACGCCATTTCCTCTCCAGATTACGAGTCATCTGCTTTAGGCTACGTGTTTGAGAATTATACCACGGAGTCAGGTACTTCTGATTTGAGGCCTTAGTTTTCACAGGAGCTACAGTATCCAGAGTCGTACGTAGTGAGGAGGTGAAATTATTAACAAGATGATCGACCTCTGTTGGAGTAGCGTTCAGATAGCTGCTCTGCTCTGTGTTGGTACAGGGCATTGAAGATGATAACAGTGGGTGGATTATATTCTTAAACTTAGTTACAGCACTTTCAGAAAGACATCTACTTTGATAAAGTCTACTCTCCACCGCTGTGTAATCAATTATTGTAAAAGTAAATGTTGTCAGGAAATGATCAGACAGGAGAGGGTTTTCAGGAAACACTGTTAAATGTTCAGTTTCTATGCCATATGTTAAAACAAGATCTAGAGTGTGATTAAAGTGGTGGGTGGGTTCTTTTACATTTTGAGAGAAGCCAATTGAGTCTAATAACAGATTAAATGCCATGTTGAGGCTGTCACTTTTAGCATCTACATGGATGTTAAAATCACCCACAATAATTATTTTATCTGAGCTCAGAACTAAATTAGATATAAAGTCTGAGAAATCAGACAGAAACTCTGTGTAAGGCCCAGGTGGACGATAGATGATAACAAGTAAGACTGGTTTCTGAGTTTCACAGCTGGGGTGGACGAGGCTAAGCATCAGGCTTTCACTGAACTAAAAGTCTGTCTTGGTCTTTCATTAATTAATAGGCTGGTGTGAAAAATTGCTGCCACACCGCCCCCTCGGCCTGTGCTTCGAGATTTCTGATAGTTAGAATGACTCGGGGGTGTTGATTCATTTAAACTAACATAATCATCCTGCTGCAACCAGGTTTCTGTAAGGCAGAGTAAATCAATTTGTTGATCAATTATTAAGTCATGTACTAACAGAGACTTGGAGGAGAGAGACCTAATATTTAATAATCCACATTTCACTGTTTTACTCTTTGGTTCAGATGTGGATACTGTATTGTTCTTTCTTTGTAACTGTTTATGTTTAAGTTGTTTGTTGCTGGTTTTTAATTTATTTTTTGTGTTTTTGGGAGCTGACACAGTCTCAATGGAAATGGGGTTTTTTTTTGGGGGGGGGGGGGGGGTAGCAGGAGGAGAGAAGCTGCAGAGAGGCGTGTAAGACTGCAACTCTGCTTCCTGGTCCCAACTCTGGATAGTCATATTTTGGGGGGTTTAATAAATTTGTCCATATTTCTAGAAATGAGAGCTGCTCCATCCAAAGTGGGATGGATGCCGTCTCTCCTAACAAGACCAGGTTTCCTCCAGAAGGTTTGCCAATTATCTATGAAGACCACATCGTTTCTGGGACACCACTCAGACAGCCAGCAATTTAAGGAGAACATGCGGCTAAACATGTCACTCCTGGTCTGATTGGGGAGGGAACCAGAGAAAAGAGTCTGACATTGTTTTGGCAAAGTTACACACCGATTCAATATTGATTTTAGTGACCTCCGATTGGCGTAACCGGGTGTCATTACTGCCGACGTGAATTATGATTTTACTGAATTTACGTTTACCCTTAGCCAGCAGTTTTAAATTTCCTTCAATGTCGCCTGCTCTGGCCCCTGGAAGACAATTGACTATGGTTGCCGGTGTCTCAAGCTCTCTTCAACTTTTGAATTAGTCAAACTGTTGATTATATGATCCAAACCTTTGTTATTTTCTGCAGTAGCAGTTTTGAGAATGTTTTACTCACCTCAATTTAATCATCACAAAACCAAGTGATGTTTAAAATTTGAACAGATAAATATACAGTGCTGTGCAAAAGTCTTGAGCCATCCCACAATAGGTGAAGCGATTTATGGAATCAAATATAACATATAAGCAAAAAGCAGAGTTCATACAACATGCTTGAAGGACACAGTCTGATCCCACTCAGGCAAGCTGTCTTGTAATTTTTTTAAGCAGTCTTCAAAAAAAGTTCTCCAGACTTCTTGAAGAGCATTAAAAAAACTTGGCTGTTGGCTGCCTTTTAGTGAGTTCTCTGCTGAGATGATACCACACTGCTTCAATGATGTTGAGGTCTTTTGTTCCTGATACTTCTTATCTACAAGTTGACCAAATTTCAGGTAAAAGTAGGACTTTTTTAAGAAAGCAATAAGCATTTAATAATTTTAAAATGTCTTTAATTGTACTTATTTACTTATAATATAAATTTAAGGTGGTTGGAAGATTATTTGCATGCATACCTTTGAATTTCAGTATTAGCTTACTTAGTTAACTAGTTACATATCCAACCTATAAATCATTGAAAACATGCAAAACATTAAGCATTGTAAAATCATTTTAAAGCAGACTAAATGCAAATGTTAATACTGGCATGTTCTTAGCTCTAGATTAGACATTGATTTTGCTTTATTCACAAATCATGTTAATTTACATATTTTAGAATGTCAATAATTAAAAGTGACAAAAATCAATGTCTTTATAGTACAAATGAGCCATAGAGTCAGACTGAGTTTATTTGTTTATGAGGTTGTTACAAATATGACAGCAGTTAACTTAGAAGACATATCACATTTTAAAAAGGAGTTTATGAATCAGTGTTGTGTTTATACCATTTTACAAAAATCAGTTATTGTAGGTTTACATAAGAACAATAATACCATTTGTATTTCTGTTTTTTTTTCTTGTATTGTTTCTTCAAAGATCAATCCCACATTCAATTCAAGTTTGTTTGTTTTTTTCTGTGTGAATGTATTAGTCTGATAAGTGTACACTGTAGAATGAGGGCACAGCTGTGAGCGCCCACTATTTATTTACAGTGGCCCACAGTCGAGTAGTTTCAGCATGTGAAGTCAATGAATATCACATGCAAAATGTTTTCCATTTAGGAGGAGACTTTAATCACAGATTTTTTTGTTTGTCCAGATCCAGCCTTGAGTCTTCTGCTTGCATGCGTTGATCTGGAAGTATTCGCTGACATTGATGACAGAAGGACAGGCTTCTCATGGCCTATGTCACCCTAAGGCCTTGCGGCAGACTGGACGCTGGCCTAAACTGGCTTTGGTGTCGCCCAATAAAATCAATGGGTCTGGGGGAGGACACACAGGGGCTTGTAGGGCACAGGCAGGGGGTAGCAATCACACCAGCTTGCAGAGCAGTGCAGTGAGTCTCTAGTATGAGTTTTGATAGTGTCTGTGTATGTGTGTGTAGAGATAGATAGGGGAGGGATGGGCTATCAAACGGGTATAAAATATGTTAATAGGTGGTGGTAGTTAGTATCCAGCCTGAGTGTTTGCTTCAGCAGCTTCCTAGTTGGTCACACTGACCTTGAGCATCCTGTACTTTTTGCAGTATCCAAGGCAACAAATAAGGAATCCGTTGCCTAATACATAAAACATACAGTGCTTAGACACGGGCCAATAAATTAATAGCCAATCATTTTTGTCCTGGGTGACCGAGTGAATGTTAGCCCTCTAACTTTATATCTTATTAAGGGAGAATATAGAGGAAGCTCAGCTTGTAAAACACAGAGGTGAGGAAGTGCGTCCTCACATTAAAATGAGATTAGCGTATGCGGGACGAGCCACAGTGGTCCGCTGTCACCGGGACATTTGAAAAGACGGCCACACCCTCTCAGATCAGTTTTACACATTTATTCATCAGTTGTGAGGGCTGAAATTTCCAATACGCGCCTTCTTTTTATCTTCAAACATTGAGCGGTAAAAGGGTCAGTGTTGACAGTTTGTGGGCTTTTTGTGCAGCACATAACCAAAGTGAAAATGTTTCATGCAGTGATGCAAGACAGAGAGAAAGCTGATCCATATGCAATCAAAAGAGAAAAAAATACCTCTGGGTACTAAAGAAGAAACTGGTTCAATACATGAATTCCGTATGAGATAAATTTGTGGATTTGAGCTTCTAAGTAAAAGGTAATTTGTGTTGAAAGTATTTAGTTTTTCTGTAGTTTACATAATAATTACAATGATTTTATTCAACTCAATTTGACTTGCGTTTAGCAGGAGGTACTTATGTGGCCCTTAGCCTGTTGTCTCTGTCATGGAGTCATGGAGGGCTTTGAGAGGGACGAGCAGACTCTTGTATTGGATGTGCTGGAGAATGGGGAGCCAGTGATGCTGGATGAGGAGAGGTTCTGTCAAATTTGAATCTTTTTTAAGAAGACCAAAATGGCACTACAGCAATCTTACGTGAGAACTTCAGAATCAGAATCTTTACTGCCATTACACAAAAAGTACAAAAGAATTGTTTGCAGGCTCTTTCATTGCAAAGAGAGCAATATAACTATCTTAATAAACATTTTTTTCTATATATAGGGATTGGATATTTTTACTTGAGTTCTATGATGTTTGGGTATGAGAAAGAAAGGGGCGGAGTCTTGTTGGACTAAAGTAAGCTAAACATGAGGCATTAGTGATGTTGACAGTGAAGAAGAGTATTATCCAAGACCACACCAAGACTTTTGAAATGGGGGCAGGTGTGGACTGGACAGCCATCTATGTAAAAAGTAACCGTTGAGGATGATGTCACTTTATTTATTGTTTAGTTTGACTGTCAGTGATCATCATACAGATGGTGAATGCCTTAAGGTGTTGGGTTTTGTAGACACATAAAGTATAAAAAAATATAACTGTATTCCAGAATGATGAATATTTCAAAGAGGAAGTAGATCAATTATAAAGAACAGGGGTCTTAACACTAATTTCAGAGGGATGCTGTGTATAGCGTGGAGTTTTAGACATCTAGTACTATTACGCTGTGTAAATAGCAGGTTCCTCGTTTTGTGACATGTGAGTATGATAGGCTTATTGCCCATTGCTTTGTAGATGATCAAAAAGTTCTGTGAAACAGCCATTTAGATTATGCTAAACTCCCATTAAGATCATCTCTGACAGTTTTCAGCACAGCAGCTATTTTCAGATTGCTTTTTTAGATTTTTAGAGCTCACAATTTCCAAGCTTCAGAGCAGAACCTCAGGTGAGGAGACCAGGATAATGCTCTTTAGTTCTTAAACTGATCTTCCAGGAGCTTGCAGTCAACAAGAAGTTCCACTCTAACGTCTTAAGCACCTTCCTAATGGAGACCATTCAGAGGAAACGATCTGAACTTTACTCTGTGTCCTTGTTGCTCATTGTAAATGAACTCTCAGTAATCTTTGGACCACCTGGATCACCTGTGACACCATCCACTTCCCAAAAAAATGAAAATCAAGATGAAAGATTAGTTTTTATCTGGAGGAGATTCAGCACGAGTGAAAGAAGATATCAGGGATCTCTACAGAGAGATCTATAAATAGTATACTCACTGAAAACAGTCCAGAGGTGCCAGCGAACATATTTAAATCAGGTATTGTGGACATTCCTGGTTGCATTAGAAGTCTTCTGATAGATTTTCCACCCTGACAGTATCTAACACTCTGATCAACACAAGTCAGTAAATCTATTCATCATTCAAGCTTCTAGATGTGTGTAGAAACTTTGAGAAGAACATTAAGATGAGTTAAGCAACAAGGATTAAGGAAACCTGAGGAGCAGCACAGTTTGGTTCATATATCTCTGTTTTTTTATGTGATCACACAGGAAACATGGTAACAATGTCCCCTTCTGTTTTTGAGTTATAGCTTTGAAGAATGTATTGAAATGTGTTTTTGCAAAGCTTTATGACATCACTGTGTAGTTAACCTTTGACATTTTGATAAAATCTTGATCTTTGGGACCATTTTTGTCTCCATGTGAAAAGATTCTTAGCACCGTTTTGGCCACATCATGCCTCTGTATGTTGTTCTTGATTCCAGTTTGATGCATGATGTAAGCAAACTTTCATCAAATCTATTTAAAGTAAAATATGTTGTAATGTTGATTAAAATATTGGGTTTATAAAGCAGCTGCAAGCACACAAGCTTTGTACTGCTCATGATATATGTATACTTTCAAACCTGTTTTGAGGCAGCTCAGTGGGGCGTTTCCTTCCCCGCATGTGTGCTGTTGGTCATGCTAAGGTCTGGCAGCGAGCCAGACGTCATCACACACACATTGAGGCGTGATCTGTGGGGACATCAGCAGTGGAGTGGAGGGTAATTACAGTAATTGAAATGTGTTCTGTGAAGGGAACTTTAGCTGTGAGAGCAGGCCTGTCACATGAACTGATTTCTCTTTTACAGTCCACCACGGATCGGCCTGCATGCGTTGGTATGTTAATGTGACGGTGCAGTGCTCGGTAGGAGAACTGCTTGGCTTTAATGACAGCAGGGTGAATATGAGAAGATCATGGGATTGTATTCAGATCTTTGTCATCTGGTGGTTCAAATCAGTGTTTCAAACAAACAACAAAACGTGAGCGTATCCATGAAAAGATTTTGCATCCCTATCATACTAATATGTGCTGTAAACCTGTTCAGAGTTTTCTTTTTTAAACGTGCGCCAAGGTCACCATCACAGAGATCAGATAATCTCAACTATCACAAAACAAAAATACAAGAAACTGATGTTTTTAAAAGGCTTGATAAGGAGTTTTTTTTAGAAACTGTCAACCAAATTAGCCAAATTTTATATGTACAAAACTCTAGAAACTTTATAAAAAATAAGTCAAAAGAGCAAAAACATGATTAATTTCCTGAGTTTACATCAAAATATAAACTTGGGAAATTCAGCACTACTTACTTATGCTGCAAAATGGTTGGGAAACCATTTTTTTTGGCAATTAAAAAATGTTTTTCATAACAGTTTTTGCTATTTTAGAGGGAATAGTGCAGCGGTCCCTAACCCCCGGGCCACGGACCGAGAGTTGAGGCTCAGGTGTGAAATTCATGGTTTTCAGGGGTTTTATCGTTTTTTATCGTTATTTTTTTTTATCGTTTTTATCATTAACTCAGTTTCCCTGGGTCTTTTCTCGTGTGTTATGAATAAATCTTCCTTTTTTTTGGTACCGGTACTGGTTTTATTTTGTTGTATTTATCCGCAACACCGTAAGGCCGGTCCGTGAAAATATTGTCGGACATAAACCGGTCCATGGCGCAAAAAAGGTTGGGGGCCGCTGCCATTGTGCACCCATAACATGCACATTAGGGCTGCACTTAAAAAAATGATGCCTTCAGGGCCCAATTTTATGACAAAAAGCTTTGTACCAAAAAGTGGTAAGGCATGGATAATGTTGTCATTAAAGTAGTCATATTATGCTTTTTCGTATTTTTTGTCATATATAAAGTCATAGAGGTGGATGTGCATGCTAACCATGTTAAACATTTCAAGTACTGAGGTCAGCATGAAAAAGAAAGTTCAGGTTTCAGGAGAGTTTTTTTCTACTCTGCTCTGTATGATGTATGATGGGAGAGGATATTCTTGGTGATCTCAGATAGAGAGTTGACTCTGATTAGCCTGACTTAAAAGTTGTGTGGCTTCAAAAAGGGAAGAGCAAAAACAGCTCGTGTCAGTGAGTGAATGACCTGACAAACAGCATCAAGTCCCATTTAAGGTAAATAAGGATTATGTGAAACTCTGAATCATTCAAACCTACTTTCTCATTGCTATTTGTTTCACATGGGACTCAAGTCCCAGTAACCTATGTGACAGTCTGCTGCTTGACTCCACCTCCTGTTGTTGTGGACTCGGCCCTCTTTCTACCATCTCACAGCACTTCATTAAAGCTGTCTGACAGTCTGCATTAATGCAGTTATCTATGGTCCATCTTTGCGTTACCATCCTTCAGCTGTGACTTGAAACAGATTAAAAGTGTGGAAGATCCTCAAATGATGTGACTAACTGTAGCTTAGCTGTGGGTGGGGGGGGGGGGGGGGGGGGGGGGGGGTTCTGCTAACACAAGCTGTGGCTTTTGCTTGAAATCTGTCGGCCAGCTGGGGTCTTTCTGTTTAGAATTGCATGTTCTCCATGTGCTTCCGTGGGTTCTCTCTGCATTCCCGCTTGCTCCCACAGTCCGAAGACAAGCATGGTAGGTTAATTGGTGATTCTAAGTAGACCATATGTGAAATATTATTGCTGGTGGCTGGTAACCTATTCAGGGTGTATCGAAACTGTCCTGTGAGACTTTGGGTATTTTCATGGTCCTTTTGACGTCATTCACTTCCAATGTTTGCTAATATGCAGTCACAAGTAGTTAATTTTTGTTGTTTTGCTTAAAGTGACTTAAATAAAAAACATACAAAAATTAACAATACATAAATAAGAGGGGTCTTCAGCATCAATTGTGAATAACTCTAATGTTCTTGTGCCACTTTACAATTGCCAGTGAGTAGAACCTGCATCCATTTTTCAGTCATTTCAAGTTGAATTGCATTGTGCCTGCGACGCGTGTTGTCAAGACGGATAAGCTTTCAGAAACAGGATGAAAGCTGTGCAAGCACTCTCTCAAATTTTATATTTAGCCACCAAAGCTAATTTCTGTTGTCTGTGCACACATCGTTTTACACTGTATATTTTTTGTGTGTGATTGATGCGAGGTAGATGAGGAGGGGGGAGCCTCACGGCCAGGACGAGGACGGTGCAAGGGCTCGGTATTGAGGAAGAGGAGGGGAGAGATGTGGAGGGGGATTAATAAGCGTTTGTAGTATTAAGTCAATGTGCCTGGGAGCTGAGGCACCTGATTAGCATGACCCCATCCTGCACATCAGCACATTTAGGGCTGGGGGAGGCTGATTAAGAGCCAATGCTAATTTCCTCTCAGCCCTGTCAATGAAAGAGAGAGGGGGGAAGACAGGGGGGAGGGATAGAAGGTGCAGGGAGATGCATTTGTAAAGAGGACAGTGTGCATGTTTAGACACGTGAATATGTTATACAATGCAATACAGCATATGAACAAAACTACTGGATCATCTAAATGTACAGAAACTGCTCAGCTATAGAAGCCCATGCCATGAAGTTCCCAATGTACAGTGTTTGTCCTGACGTCAATACCAGAGAAGGCTTGCTCCTCTACAGTCGTTTATATATGTTATGTTATATATATAAAATATATAAAAGCTGAGGCAAAAGATACAGTTTATGTTCCCATATGAGTTTTTACTGAGATAAAAATAATGAAAAAGTGCAGTTTAGTCATTTGTACTTTTAGTTTAGCCTAATTTATCACCATTTAGCTTCATTTCAGAACATACAGAGCACTCAATAGCATTTTACAGACATCCCTCAACATGTCAGGTAGTCAAGTTGCTCAGGAATTATAGAGCAACTTGCTGAGAGAGGAGAACTTTTAAGCTTTGTTTAATTTGATCTTTTTATCAGTTTAATTCAGATTTATTTATATAGCACCGAATCACAACAATAGTTACCTGGAGGTATTTTACATTTTAAGGTAAAGACCCTACAATTATTACAGAGAAAAGACTTACTTTAGATAATCCCCTATGAGCAAACACTTGGCAACAGGGGGAAGGAAAAACTCCCTCTTAACAGTAAGAAACCTCCAGCAGAACTGGGCTCAGGGAGGGGGCGACCATCTGCTGCAACTGGTTGGAGGTGAGGAGAGGAAGACAGGACAAAAGCATCACTAACTATATGCTTTATCAAAAAGAAAAGTTTTAAGCCTAATCTTAAAAGTAGAGACAGTGTCTGACTCCTGAATCCAAACTGGGATCTGGTTCCACAGAAGAGGCAGCTGAAGCTGAAGCTCTCCCTCCCACTCAACTTCCAAATATCCCAGGAACCACAAGTAAGCCCGCAGTCTGAGAGTGAAGTGCTCTATAGGGATGATATGGTACTATGAGGACTTTAAAATTAAATGGGCCCTGATTACTTGTATGTGTATTTTGTGTGTTGTCAAAAAACAAAGATTTAAATATATTTTAAAATATGTTGCATTTTTTCCCCAGAACATTTTTATGTAGTCCGTAGACAGTATGACAGAATGTAGCCACATGGGACATCACCCGCTAGGTTATAAAGTTCCATGATGAAGCCTTGGCTTGAGCACTGAAATTTCAAATATAACACGTCTCATTTTACTAGAATAGGAGAATTCTTAAGAATAAGACGTCTTGGTTAAAAAAAAAAAAAAAAAGGTACACATATACTGCAGTTTTATAGGAATCTGACTAGAACTCTGACTTGTATATTCTCAGTTTGCTTTGTGAGGCCTCAGTGGTAGTAGTTTTGGGTTTTTTCTTTTGGACAAAGGTTGCAAGTGTGGAACCACTGTGACATGAGCAGGACCAGCTGCTGGTGAAGCCCAGCCATGGGTGTGCATGGGTGTTGAGTCTCATTAAGTTGTTTGTCAGCCAGTGCAGAAGAGTGCTAGAGCTCGGACACCAGCCCAAGCTGCAGCCGTGCCAATCAATACAGTACACACAGTATCCGCTCTCACCCTGGGTCTCTGCGAGCAGGTTGGCACGCATGATAGCAGGATGGCAGGGATGGGCGGGGCTACCCCGCTTCCATAATTCCCATCATGCTGAAGCCAGGATGTCTGCACAGAGAAAGAAAAAAGAGAAAAAACTGCACACAGCGTTACTCAAGCCTTAAAAAATAATATATTATCACTACACTGTAATGATACTTTCCTTGCTAGCCTACTTTTCTGTTGTCATAAGAGAAACCAAATAGCAGCAATATACAGTGTTCCGGCTCAATAAAATCACAGTAGGTGGGATTTAGTCCATCTGGGGAAAGTAAACTTATGCGGCATTTCTCATTTCAGCTCCTGACAGAAGAAGAAGGGAAAAAAACAGTCATATTGTTGGTAAATAGAAAAGTGCCAATCATCACAAGGCAAACAGACACCAAGCAGTAGGAGAAGAAATCAATTAAAGTTTGAGAAAAGCAGTGACTTTTAATTTTATTGGTCTTTACAGAACAATTTATACTTTAAACTGGCATCTGCATCATCAAATGTAGATAAGAAATGGATGTATAACAGAGAGGTAGTGTAAAGTACTGTGCTGGTGCCATACAGAGCTTTCCAAATGTATCAAAAACAGGTTTACCATCCTGAAGTTTCTGGAAATCAAACTCAGCCTCCTCAAACCAAATTATCAGCAGACAGCACAGCTAAAGTCAAATATAGTATAAGCCATGATACAGCTTTTAATGTAAGTGCAAGTGAGAGCTGCAAGAAGCATTCATCACCAGAAAAGTTCCTAAACTTATGTCACGACATAAAACAGTCGAGATGCTCCGCTCTCTGTGACGGTGACCTCAACCTAAATCAAAACTGTGACCTCGGTGCTAATCACAGGACTCCAGAGAGTATCCTTTCATGTGCTCTGAAGTCAGGGCTTCAGAAACAAAATGCACCGCGAAGGTCACTGCCGTCATTACATATTAGCACAGAGGTTAAAGCTGTCATTTGGATGGGATTGTTGAGATTGGCAGTGATTTGCCACTCATTTTACCCTCCTCTCTTAGCAGCTGTCTGTCAGAATTAAGCCACTTTGCTTGATAATAATTATCAATGAGACCTTTTCTATTTGCTGTGAAGATATAGCACTTGTGTAGATCATAAGCATCACTAAATGTGCACAAACAGTCATATAAAGCTAGCAGACCTTTGTATGAACCTTTCTTGGTTTCTGTAAAAGAGTTAAACTTCATTCACCAAGGTCAGGATTGTCAAATGCACGGCCTGCAAGCCAGAACTGGCACACGGCTGGGTTTAATGTGGCAGGTGTGCAGAAGAGTAAAAACGCTAAGCCCTGATCAACAGAATCAACTTTTCAGGATTTCCTTACCTGGATGATTAAGTGTGCATCAAGACTTTTTTTAACAGTAATTTCATCCAGAAAAGCACTTGTAGTTTATGGATCATGACTTGTGATGATGTCATGATCCAAGTTCTATCTTTTCATCTGAGCCAGAGGTGTGAGTAATTGTCACTTTTACAGCCATCTTGCTGTCACAGACATGCAGTGCCTGCTATTCAGACACATTCATTTGATTGACAACAGCTGTCTTTTGTTTTTGTTTATTGTTGGGGGGGGGGGGGGTTTGGGGGGGGGGGGATTTAATAGCAGATTGACTGAATATAGACAGTCAGATTTGTTCATTAAATCTGAACATTTTCTCCATGCAGCTATACTTCCTTATGATGAAAAACAAAGCTTGTTTCTTTGTTTGTTGTACATAGCTTACAGTACAACAGTTTCACTGGTCTTACCCACTAAAACTTTGGCTGCATGCTGCCCATGAACTAAAATCAGTTTGAATGTGCTGACCTAGACTACTTACAGTATTACAGTGCATCAGTATTTGCAGTGCAATCACTGACAAGGGGGAATGCATGCACAATTCAACTGTCTAAATAATGTTTTTGTTCCTAATTTGCTTTCTTTTTGTGTTTGTTTGTTTATTTTTACATCGTTGTAACAGTACCTTTACTTGTCCTGATGCACGCTCAGTCATCCAGCACCTTTACAGATTCTTCCAATCGTCATTTATCTTGGCCTTGGTGCAGTTCCTCATTTCATCCTCTAACTGAATAAAGTCATTTGAGGCCATGCCTTTAAGGTAGTAGTTTTCAAACTGGTGAGATTTATGTAACTAAAATTTTGTTTAACTGTTTATGGGTTCATTTGTTAATTAAGGATGGATGTGTGTCAGCCCTGCGACAGAGTGATGACCTTTCCAGGGTGTATCCCACCTCTTGCCTATAGATGGATGGATGGCTTTCATTATCTGGAACTATTTAAAGCCATGTTTAAATAATCCACTAAAATTTATTTAAAAAACAGTTTGTGCAGATACAAATTTCTAATCAGTAAGAAATCGTGTATGTATATCAGAGACAGCATGCATTAATTGTAAATGTGTAAAAGAAGGACAAAGAGGTGGCGTATCATAGACCTGTCCTTTCACCACTCACCCATCCACAGCAGTGACTATTCCCCGTGTATCTGTCAGCCTGTCAGTCTCTCTGCCTGCGTCCCCCTGGGGATGCTTCTCTGCTTAAGCATCCCTCCAGGCAGGATCCAAAACTCTGACGGGGGCTCAGCTGATCCTATAAAGATGGAAAGTGAAGATGTGAAATCCTGAGAATGTAGTTTGAGAAAGGACTGGTTTTAAATAGGTGGCCTCTCAGACATGCAGCCTCACTGCCTGGGGGCATAGTTATTTGCCCAGTCTTTATCCAACAATTCCCATCCTCTGTCCTCACTGCAGGCAACAAGCTGCTCGGAGACACAGCTATGTGAGCTTCATACAAACGATAAGTGAGCACTGACACACTCAGTATTACACGGGAGAACAGAGTGCATCCTGGCATGAAAAATCTGCAGGGACTTCAGCCTTTCTTTCTGAGATAGCGCGTGGTCAGCCAAACCCAGGGGCATGTTGGCGCAGCCTGATCCCAGTGAAGGCTCACTGCATGCTGGGAGGTCACTCTGAAGGTCGCTGCACTTTTCAGCGCACTGCTAAACATGGATGTTAGCACAGGGGATGCAGAGGACCGGAGTGGCACTGCAGGCCAGCTGACCTTCGAAGCCATGCAAATGAGTTGGAGCTTCTCGTCTTGGAACTACACAGCATCCCTTTCATTGCTTTCAGGATTTCACAGAAGCTCTCATACCTGAGGCACTCGTTCTGCAGAGACAAGAAGGGCTCAAATATTAAAGGCTTATAAAGGGTCTGCTTACATTTGCTAATGCTTATTGTGCTGTTGACTATACACTGAAAGGATTAGTTTGCTTGTTTAAGGGTTCATAAGGTGTTGCTTCATTACTATATATAAAATAACATGTTTATAAGCATTTATTTTTGGATTAATAAAAGCACATCTAATATTAGATATCTAACCAATTGCCTTTGGGGCTGAATGCTTGTTTATAACCCAGTCATTCCTTTCTGGGTTTCATGTCTTGAATTTCACAGCTTGAGTACCCAATCAGTCGTGAATTTTCATGTTCATAATAAGCTTGTCAACACTAATTGTTTATTTATTCAGTTGTTAATTTTGTAGCAATTAAATTTCACATTTAGATTCAAATACTGATGGACATTTAAATTAATAAATACAATCTGTAAAGGCTTAGCAGCAGCTTTAGGAATCAAAGCCGTCGGCTGTTGTTCTGGACTAAGATGGACAAAATTCTCAGTTACATTTTGTTGCTAACCAATGTGCGTATCAGCTGATTAGTGAAATAAAGTCAAAATCGGCTTCCTTTTCCTCTCTAAGTTTGTCTGCAACTGAGCCTCTCTGAGGTTTCCTCAACTTTGGTGTCACCTTGAGATCCCGCACCGTTAAACAGCCCCACTGTCAACAATCAATAAATTTGGTTGGCCCTCTGTCCCTCTTTTGTCCCTGCAAATGAAGCTGATGGATGAAAAAGAGCCCCCGTGCCCTCACGCAGGTAATGTGCTGTGAATGGCCAGGTCAATACTTTTGGGGTTAACGGGAGAGGTGGTGAGGGAGGCAGAGAGTGAGGGGGAGGCATTTAGGAAGAGTGGTGCGTTTAGAGTGGGACACAGGAGCGGGGTCAACTCTCAGGACAACTTAATATTTAATCATCCCCCCTCACTGGTTACTCAAAACCCCACAATCCCCTGTGGATGAGCAAGGAGACAAGCGGGAGAGAGGGGGGAGGGCGAGATGACACTTTATCTCTCAAACTGCCTTGTGCTTTGACTGAGTGCAAATTAAGTGAGAGAGAGAGAGAAATGGGGGGGAAGACAAAGAAAAAATGAGATGTGGGACGTTTGCTGTGTGACAAAGTTGGCGAGATGACTGTGTGCAGCAGACAGAGACAGACACATGAAAGAAAAATGGAAGGTGGCGAATAACGGCATTAAAGTCTTCTTCATCATACAGATTGGAGCTCAGTGGCCGGGCAAGGTTAAATATAACGATAAGTACATCGTGATGTTGAATGATGGCATGATGGATGTGGGTGGGGCAGGGAGCAGAGACATTACAATGTCAGGTCAGAAACAGTTTCATAAAGGTGCTACTGATCCGTGAATCTCTTCAGCTCAGTCATTTTCATCCTATTATCCAAAACCAGGTGCTCCAGGTCTTTTGTTTTGATCAGCTAGGATGAATTTAAAGGAAATGTCAGAAACATGAATGCTCTCTAGGTCCTTTATAGATCAAGCACTAAGGTTTCACATATTAAATCGTTTCTATCCATGTTGCTCATAGCAGAGAAATTTTAACAAATACCACCTCATTGAAGCTCTCCGTAGATTTTTCCACTTAATTGTTCTCATTTCAATGCCCAAAAGAGTTCTTCCTGTAATTTCTGGCACCCATGTGACACCACAAATGGAAAGTAACTTTAATGGCGGGATGTTTAGTTTTAGAATCATTTGCTTGTCTTTGGTATGCTGGATGATTAACTTGAATTTTTAACTAAAATTTAAGGGTCTGATTTTATGTTTTGCCTGTACCCTACCAGAGGGTAGAATCAGGAGATGCTGGAGTGATTATATCTCTCAGCTGTCTTAGGAACACCTCGGTGTCCCCTCAGAAGTCTCTGTGTTTGCTTAGACTGCTTCCCGCGAAATCTGGAGCAGCAGGAAATAGATGGATGGAATATATCGGATTTTTTATTTTTTGTAATTGAATTCATCAGCATTGATTTTACAATATAAAAGGTAAAAAAAATAAAGTCAAACAGTTTTTTGTTTCCATGCAGTATCTCATAATTTCTTTTTTTAAGTACATTACAAGTTGTTTAAATAGTAACATCCTAAATAAAAAGTATGGCAGCGCATTCTTACATCATTTAAAAATATACAAGTGAATCCATAAATCCTAAAGTAAAGAGCATTTGTGTGACAGTGTGGGCCTTGCATTCATTGTCCCAGATGGCCATTCAGACAAACATTATTTAAACAAATCCAGTCTGCATTTTTTGAACAGATTTTTCTGTGTAAAATGTAAAAACAGCAGTTTTTTTATTGTAATTTATTTGATAACTGTCGTCTCATCCATGTACAGCGCAGAACAGAATGAACATCGTACTTTATTTAATTTTTTTCAGGCTGTTGGCAGTTTTGGAGATAAAAAAATAATAATTGTTTGTCAGCTCTGGGATCATTATAATTAATTCTATATATATGTTTGGATCTATTAACAAACCCACCAAATGTCATATACTCATTAAAATTTAAAATATCAAATAATGCATGAAAGTGTGAATCCTCTAGGGATGAGGAGCGGTTTCGCTTTGTTTTTGTTTTGGCCTCGTAATGCCCGGAACAGAAAGGTCATGGGGTCACCAAAAATCATTAGCATTCATCCTCTGGGGGAGCACAAATCACCATACTGAATTTCAGGTCAGTGTGGTCACTAGATGTTGAAATATCTGCTCTGGACCAGCAGTGTTGGATGACACTGCTGTCCGTTACACCACTTTACATAACATCCAAAAATACAGTCATAGGCTGTTATCCAAATAGGTGCTATTTTCATACAATGGTACCTTTCACACCAAAGCTGAATGTTCAGTCTATGAAACCTGTGAACAATGTGCCTCCTCCTGTGCGCTGTCAGTGGGATGTGGATCTATAATGTAAGTATTTTTATTATTTTCTCACCTGCTCCCTACCTGCTTTTTGCCACTTTAACAGCCTTTTTATGTGAAAACCTGATGAAGACATATCCTTAAATTTTGTTGCTGATTATTTTTCATATTAGCTAATTGTCACGCAATCATTACTTGTTGTTAGTTTGTGGTTAGGTCCTCGTTACCTGGCTATACCCTTTCCACACTTTATATGCTGAAAATCTTAGTTGCCAATGTCAGAGAAAGGATGCATGTCCTATCCAAACCTCTGTGTGCTCACTTCACTTTCTGCACCACTGCTTATGCAGTGTAGCCCACTCCGGCACTGCTGCTGCCAACCATGCACTGAGCTCAGCGTGAGTTTCAGTTGGTTTAGAGATACAGGAGGGAATTAGACCAAAACCCTTTGTCATGGTCTCAACAGACTATCAGCACCATGATATCTTTCTTGTGTTTGTCCATATCTCAGCTTTATGCTAAACAAGACCTCAATTCTTGATTTTTGCCTGATGTAACCAATGCGTCCTCAAGCTTAGCTTTGCCATTACCACCTTGGTGTTTTGAAAGGGAAAAGGGTGGATATGAGTGAGAAACTAAGAGACAGTGTACTGTTTTAATCCAGCAACTTGTCAATAGTTGTTCCATCTTTAAACTTTATCATGCTTTTTGGCCTTAGTTGGGCCCATTATTCACAAAATCAACATTATGTTGTGTTGACTATAACTTGAGACTAACAGTTGAAACTGTGACCTTATCAGGAAATTGTCTGCTAAAGTCATAGATTAAGTTAACCAGTGATTGTTTTTCCCCTTAGATTTCAAACAGACATTTTTTCTGCACTCACAGGAGTCGCCCTCTGCTGGCTATTAGAAATAATGCAGCTTTAAGGCACTTCCTCACTGGCCTTCACTTTTCAGTCTGAGGAGTTATGGCCTATATCAGTTTATTCAGCCAATTAAATTACTAAGAGACTAATCACAGCATGGTTACAATTTGACAAGAACTTCTGTTTTGCCCTTAGTGAATTTCCAAGTTGTTGAGCTTCTATAAGAGCTATTCAAACTGGAGCTCTGTATTATTGTGGATGATATGAGATATATGTTTTTAAATACATGCCTTTTTACTTACCAACAGACTTACTGTATTTCAGTTTTGTCACAAGTGTCATATCAAAACTTTGTGGGTTTTTGTCATCTTTGCCTATAAAACTTTAGAAGAATTCATGACTGAATTTATCAATGTTTTCAGGTCTGAATGTCAGAAAACACCCTAGGGCATTATCACAAAGATAGACATAGCTATTATATTATCACCTATTAGTTTTAGACACTCGCATCTCTTTTTCCTTTCAGAGTTAGATATAATTATATTGGGATAAGAGGGTGAAGGGATAACTTATCAGCCAAGAGTAGAAAGATTGCTGCACACATAGAGTGTAGGTTGCAATGCACAGACACAGATACCTGCTAATTAGTGCAAAGTGACATACAAATAATGTACTGGAATTGCCTTCATCAAAACAAAGGTACATCCTTTTTGAATGCCAGAGCTGCAGTTTTTGACACATTGATGCTGCCTTCATTTATCAGCTGTAGAGTTTGCTGCTTGGATTAAATTGATGAAGATAGTCTTGAGTGAGATCAAGAAATCAAGCAGCCAACTCTTTTCTAATTGTTATTCGTTTTTTATTATGACGGCATCCATCGCATACACTTTGCAGAGCCTCAGCAGTCACCTATCTTGCTGTAGTTACCAGTGAGAGCCCAGTGGAGGGTGAACGCCCTGCCAGCTGTGGCCACCACTGGCATTGCAGCTGTTAGCTGATGCCAACCAGCCCACCTGAGGGCACAAGGTAGCTTTCCCACTGAGCCAGCAATCAGCCAAGAAGTCTCACGGTGCTCAGCGGGAAGGAGACAAACGGATCCAGGATAGAGATCAAGTGAGGAGGGAAGTGATGAATGGCGGCGGGTAGGCAGGCAGAAGGGCCGCTGGGACCTCCAGCTGGTCCCCGTGGAGGTGCAAGCGGCCAAGCTCCACACAGAGCCACCCAGCCCCGTGTCAGCACTTTGGGGAGAAGCTGAGAAAAGTGCTGAGGCGGCAGCAACGTGGGGAGATGAGGTGAAGTGGTGAAAATTTAACCACCCTGATGAAAGTCTAAGTGTGCATGTTAAACAGGCGAGAGGGGGAGGGATGGGGGAAATTGAAGTGTGAGAGGCAAAAGTATGGCAGGAGGTGACTGTTAGAGAGAAACTGTGTGCTTCTCAAACTCTAATTTTACCTGACACCCCAGGGTGCAGTGCAGCTCTTTTATGACCCTGGTTTGACCTCAAAAGTAACATCTTATCCCGTTTCCATTTTTTTTCCTCATGATAATTAGCTGCAAGGACACTGTTTTGTTTCAAAGACAGAGGCTGTATCCCTCTGCACTGCGGCCTGGCTCATATACATGCCAGAGTCTCGTAGCGCTTTTGTGGACCGCCTTTCACATGAAGCAACCGGTTTGCTCTGTGGTGTGTGGAGAAGTGTGCAAAGGAAGAGAGAGGTAGAGTCAAGCAGTGTGATTACATAAGGTTGGGTAACAGGCTCACTGTGGGGATACACACTCACTAGACAGTGTTGATGGAGTCTTTCACAGGCCTGCTGGGGTGTTGATTAGGATGTGCTCACAAACAAGGACCAGATGCTGAAATGGATCTTAATATGCTTTTCTGTCTTTGTTTGTCGCTCCCTCTGATTTATGCTCATCCCTGCCATTTCCCCCACTTTCTTTTTTGCCCTTTTGGCTGTCCTCCCTCTGTGTGTACACCAAATCACATCCCATTCTCCATTGGCCTCCCTCTCCCCAATTTTTTCCCTCTCCCGTCTTCCACTGATTTCCAGGTGCGGTGCGAGCCTCCAGCATCTTCCCCATCCTCAGCGTCATCCTGCTCTTCATGGGAGGCCTGTGTATAGCTGCCAGTGAGTTCTACAAGTCACGCCACAACATCATCCTCAGCGCAGGGATCTTCTTTGTGTCTGCAGGTCAGTCAAACACCCGCAAAATGAAACAAACGCTTGAGAATTTGTCAAACCATCTGCACTAATTTTGAACTGGCTGCAGACAATCATTCGCACTCACAGTCAAGCAGGCCAATTTAGAATCAGTTAACTTAGCATGCATGCCTTTGATATGTATGTTTAGTTAACTTGGAGAAACCAATGCAAACACAGAAAGGTGGTACATAAGAACCCAGGGGTTTCTTTGAGGCAATAGTGCTAACTAATGCACTGCTCTTTTTCTATGTTATGTTCTGTCATAAAGTATTCACACTGGCATTTACTGGACAACATATATTTAAGTACTGTGTTTGATATGGCAGTATCAGCCCAATGTATCAGTCAACCCTCTGTATTTATAACCCCATTTTTGAATTCATCATTCATCTGTTTCATGAAAAACATGGCATCTTTTCACCCCAAAGCATGCCCAGAATGCACTGACATGTAGATGAAATGTACATTTAGTTTGGGTACAAGCATATGTGCTCTAATTACAAAGCAGACAAGTACAACGCACGTAAAATTGCTTTTACTGAGCAACAAATTCACTATTTTGATACAATACAAGAAATCAATCAAACATATTGTCTTTGCTTTTGCAAACTGATGGTCACTTTACCTTAAATGCCACATAACAGTTGAAACCAGCAGGTATTATTCATAATCTGTTACGATTATCTGCTTAAAGAAGGGATAAACATTAAACTGTTGGAAGCTGGAGGTTAGACTACATCTACACTGTAAACCAAATGTTCAAAGTAATTAAATACATTAAGAAAATGTCAACTTAATTTTTTAAAAACAGTCCTACTAACTCAAATAGCTTATGTTCATCTAAAATTTTCTTACATTTGAATTAGTTCATAATTTATTGTTTTGGATCAACTTCAACTATTTTGGCTATTAAGTGCTCGCTACTTTTACTAATTTATTTAAATTATATGGCCGACATCTTTGGAAGGTTTTGATTCCTGGTGTCAGTTTGAACCCCAAATATAAAAGATATTTGTTTTTAGTCTGCTATAGCAGCTGGGTTGATTCAGATTCTGGGAAAAGACAATGAGTGAACAGGGACCGAGAATTAAAGTGTCCTTGTCTTTTATTAGTTGCTCACAGGTTCTTTCACTAACATTATCCACAAAGTTTAACAAATTGTTTTTGTTTGGGGTTTTGTTTTGTTTTGTTTTTTGGGGGTTTTTTTGCTCTTTTTTTGTCGCTTTTATTTTTTTTTTGGAACATTTCATAAACATTTTAAACATTTAAAAAACAATTGAAAATTATTCATTTAGTGCAGTGCAGTTATTAGGCCATTATAAAAATCTGCATCAACTGCAAGCTTTAAAAACAATAACCTGACCTTTTTATCTAGGTTTGTTTTGTACTAATAAAGACTCCACTAATGCTGTAATTTCCTGTCAAATATGGAGGTCCGCCCATGTGTCTGCAGTAGTTTGATTTTAAAATGTGAGTGGGTGGGACTGAAGACTCACTGAACCACCAATGTTTGTATCACAGTAAGTATTCTACTTTTCTTTAGATCTCACTTTTTTCCAACCCATTTTAGTGAAATGTCAGCAAAGCAATTCTCATTCAGTGACACCGTTAGCTAACAGTTAATAAGCTAACAGCTAATAAGATGAGTTCACCGTGGTAGCTGAGACAGACTGCTACATTTTTACTATAGACAATGTGTTATTCTGAGGTATTTGATTTTTTTTTGTCCTTTTTTGATACAATGCTCTCTGTCCTATATAAACATTATGATGAAGTCTTTCAAACTTAAGGGGACGGAATTAATGAAAATTTCAGAACTGGAGAAAAAGTGACATAAGCTGGTAAAAGCAAAGAGAAGTTAACCTTTCGTGATATGACCATGTAGAGCAGGGGTGTCCAACTCCAGGCCTCAAGGGCCGGTGTCCTGCAGGTTTTAGACGTGTCCAGCTGATTTAAATGGCTAAATGAGCTCCTCAACATGTCTTGAAGTTCTCCAGAGGCCTGGTAATGAACCAGGTGTGTTGACACAGGGTGATATCTAAAACCTGCAGGACACCGGCCCTTGAGGCCTGGACTTGGACACCCCTGATGTAGAGAGATGGATAAACTTTTTAGGGGGGGGATATGTTACTTCAGCCTTTTGAAAGTCAGAATTCTCGTTTCAGTGTCTTTCAACAACATCTAATATTACCAGAATCCAAATGTGTTAGCTACTTCACTCAATTTGATGAGAGGCATAGGTTCTTGTTCTCACCATAGCAAAGGTCATAACTTGCACTTTTTTTCCGATGTAGGTGTACTCAAAGCACCAACCTTCAAAGGGGTTCAAACAGAACATGCCCAACACGTTCCACGCCAAACCTAATGGCCATCTGATTCAGTCAATTACTTTTTTCAAATAGAAGTATCCTAATACAGGTAAGACAGCAAAAGTTTTGGCTGAAATGTAAAATGTTAATAATGAAAAGAGATTTGAAATGAACCTCAAACTGAGACTTTGAATTCTATTCTTGAATTCACTTTGCTTTAATTTTTAGCTTTCCTCTTTCTTTTCTCCAGCCTTACAGCTCAACCTTCAACATCATCTGTCCACTATATCCAATATTCCTCCTCTGCACACGCCCAGACCATCTCAGCTTTTCCTCTTTATTTGTCACTGGGGTTCAGTGGACTCAGAACAGATTACAGTCTAGAACACAGATCATCTGTTTTTACCTACCCAGGTGTAGTTTGTTCTCAAAACAACTACAAAATGCAGAGTTGTAGCTAAAATAATACATGGCTTTTGAACATAACTCCGACACAACAAAGGTTCCTGGATGGTGCTTAAAGACTTAACGTATTATAAAGATTTGCAGAATCTCCTGCGTCACAACAAGTATAAACCACTTTTCTGATGAAAATGATTATGATGATTAACTGGAGAGGTGATCTGTCATACAATAGTCCTGTGAATTAGAGAATTAGTTTGTGATCACATTCTCTGATTCATTCAAGACGAATCAAATGAGCCATATCTGAGATGATGCCACGGCCCTCGTTATAGTAATCTTTGCCAAAAACCCACTTCATTACCAGACTGTGAAAGTCCTTCAGAGTGACTTTGTGGAGGTCTCCCAAGAACTGCTGATGAACTTCTTAGTCATGTTTGGAGTGATCTGTGCACTACACCTACTACTACAGCTATTACCAAGGGACTGAACAACACTGTATTCCTTGAGAGTACTCTGTAATCTGGTAAACTGTTCCCCAAAAGTGTGCATCACCGTCTCAGAGCACAGTATTGTTTTTGTTGTTTTATTTTATTATTTTTGTTGCAATAACTGAACTTCAAGACATTTCTGATGGTCATTATTTTGAATATGAATGTTAACAAAGCAGGTTGTAAAATAACAGAACCAGGACGGTTGTACATAAGCATTTAAAAATGTAGCATTTCATCAGTTTACAGTGTAATTAGTCACATCTGCTATTTGAAAAAGACATATGTCTTTAGCATTTGATATTTTTGAATATTAACAGTGCAGTGTGTCATCAGTGGAGGCCAAGAAAATACTGTTGAACTGAAGAAATGTGCTTTTAAATTTTGAAGTACACAATTGGTTTTTGTACAGTTTGTGTGACATGTTTTTGAGTTTTCAGTGTCCAGATCTTTGAGTTTTGTGTAATTAAAAAAGATCACAAAAGTGAACAACAAATGTGACTGTGTTTCACTCATTCCTTTTAGGTAATGTCAACTTGTTCTCATGGCAGATATGAATGAAAACTTTAAGTTCTAGTTACTAAATATTTTTCAATGTAATTATTAAACATTTTACTTTTATTTTAGTGAAAAGGGTAAATGTGAAATGTACACAATATAGTAGAGTTCTGATAAACTGAAACATTTAAGTTCATCAACAAGTTCTGCTAAATTCTTTGGGTTTACAGTGTACTTCAAAATGAGATCAAGTGAATATGTTCCCATAGAGTGTAAATGAGGGAAGCTGCTTGCTTGGCTCTGTGTAAAGGTAACAAAATCTCAGATGCACCCTAATTTTTACTGCACAGACACGATGTTGGTGTTTTTCCTCTCAGTATTTGCTATAAAGTACTTTTTTAAAACTTAATGTTCTACACCATGAATTCAAAAGGCCATGCTGAAAACTCTCGGGCTGCTGGTCACGTCTGTCACTGCAGCTACAAGTCACTTCTTCTCTTCCCTTCCTTTCATTTCTCTTGGTCCTGTTGCTAGGCTAAAAACCACCCGTTGGGACTCATCTCTAAAAATATGGTGTCCCTGACACACTTTCCCTACAATCCATCTTCCCAGAAATACCATGTCAAACATTTCTGTGTGTGTGACTAAACTAAAAAGGCAAAGTAAGATATATAGATGGAGACGTAAATATATATAAAGAGATCATATATTTGGATATATGTTCAGACACAGAATATATGCTTTATTTCAATCTAGACAAGACATAAATGTCCTTTTTTGCCACAGAAAGGGCAAAGATTAAGACTGTAACATCAGCCGTGTTGGATGAGGAGTTGGACAGGATTAGCAGACTGTGTACAGTGCCTGAATCAGCACTCTAAACATATTTGGTGTGAGCGTGAATGGTAAGTTACCAGGATTAAAGGCTTGAGTTCATCTTGACTGATACTTTGTGTCTTGTTTTCTCTTTGTCTTTTTTCCTCTATCTTTTTTTCCCAATAAATCGACAATTCTTCCCTTATTTTGTGCCCATCTTACATCTCCCAACACGTCAGGCCTGAGCAACATCATCGGGATCATTGTGTACATATCAGCCAACGCAGGAGACCCTTCAAAAAGTGACTCGAAGAAGAACAGCTACTCTTACGGCTGGTCTTTCTACTTCGGTGCCCTCTCCTTCATCATGGCTGAGATGGTGGGCGTCTTGGCCGTGCACATGTTCATCGACCGCCATCGACAGCTGCGAATAGGGGCGCGCGCGGCCGACTACCTCCAAGGCTCGGCCATAACACGGATCCCCAGCTACCGCTACCGCTACAGACGCCGCTCGCGCTCCTCCTCCCGCTCCACAGACCCGTCACATTCTCGCGACACCTCGCCGATGGGCCTCAAGGGCTTCAGCGCGCTGCCATCCACGGAGATCTCCATGTACACGCTTCCCCGGGACACCCTCAAATCCTCCGGCACACCAACCGCCACCTACAACTCTGAGAGGGACCACAACTTCCTGCAAGTCCACAACTGCATCCAGAAGGACTTGAAAGACTCGAGCCACACCAACACAGCGAACCGCCGCACCACGCCTGTATGAGAGAGTCGACACAGGCCAGGCCAGCACGGCGGAGACCAGGAGACACGGAAACCCCTGTGGGTGGAGAACGCCCCAGGAGAAGATGGATTTCCATGTTTATAGACATTTGTTCTTTTTGTTCAGCTGCATGACTTTTCCATTACCATTGTTGAGAGAGTTTCAACAAGTCTGCTGTGTTCCTGGATTGAATGGCAGAGGACTGAGAGTGGGACAGGATGTCCCAAGGAAGTGAGCTCTGTCAGGTATTTTTGAGCAGGATTTGTTTGTGAGGTTCGGGGCGCTGACAGGGAGGGTGGGAGGGGTGGGCATTTATGAGACAAAGAATTGGTTTCATCATTTCATTGCCCTTATGGTTGACAGTATTGCCCCACAAGTTTGGTTGGAGCAACAGGTCAAGCTCCCCCCTCAGCCAGCCTGCCACCTCTTTTATTTACTGACTGATTTGTTCATTTTTTTTGCATTAAAACTGTGAATTGTTACAGCTTGGGATTCAGTAAGAATTACCCCAATCTGTAATCTCTAACAAAGGTACTATGTATACATATATATATGTATTACTTTTATAAATAAATTATTACGTTAATAATCAAGAGATACAGACTTTACCGAAGCAAAAAAAGAGAAAAAAAACACACACATACACAAAAAAAATCGAGTTAACTAAACCAAGTGCTGTTGTTAATATGAGAAAAGACTCTTTTAGTATGCTTTCATTCGAAGGTCGAGAACAAGAGATGGTCCTTCAGGTAGCAGCAGTACAGCAGCCACCACAGGCAGACGCAGACAGTAGAATAATATCTTTTAATAGAACCTTCTCGTCTTTTTCTTGGTCCCTGTTCACTTTCTTTTTTTATATGGGGGGGTCGTAACGCGAGAGTCGAAACCCCTTAACAGAAAGAGCCAACAAAAGGGGGTTAAAGGTCACACAAAGCGAAGACTCCAAACACGACTTCTGCTAAATAAGAAAGGAAGGAGCAGAGGGCAAGGAAAAGAAGAGGACGCCAAACACAAAAATAAAAACAAGTTAAATATGAAATAGTACAAGAGAAGCTAAGTGACTCACAATTTCAGAAATTAAATGCATGCTATAAAATTACAGCAAATCTGCTCTTGAGAAACTTAAGTTTTAAAGGTTAATAATTATAAAGGGGGGGGGGGAAAAGCCAAGGCGCTAAAGTATTAATGTTTTCATGTGTATTTTTCTTATGTTTCTTATTTATTTATTTATTTAGTTCATTACTGCTTTTGTGGGACGAACCAAACAATCTACATGGAACAAAACTGCTTTTTTAAATGGTTTGGTCGATTTCTTTATAAATATATAAATATATGTATGTATGTATGTATTTTATTTTTAAAACTCACACAGCCTTAGTCATTTCTTTGTTTCGTTTGATTTTTAATGTGTTGTTCAAATTGAAGGTGCCAAAACCGAATGATCCTATACTTGGATGCATCAAGTCCTGATGAATAAAATACGAACCCTAGGGGGAACAAATCATCACGTTTCACTGCGTGTCTCTACAACACCTTCTTGTTTGTCGCACTTGTCTGTCTGTCACATTTTGATATCTGAAATGTTGGTCCTTATTAGAGAAGAAAAGAAATACAAACAGAATCAGGCTTGAAAGGAAAGTATTTGTCAAACAGAGCTGTGGTTTTTAGCATTTATAATGTTTTGACTTCATTGTGAATGTGACTTTTTAGCCTTTTATCTAAAATAGATAAGTTCAGGAAAACACATGTCTCGAAGTGCTTGATAACATGACCTAGACCCCATGATATTACAGAGAAAACAATAACAATTCCCAACAAGCAGAGCTTGGCAACTGTGAGGAGTAAGAACTCACTTTTAACAGGAAGCGACCACCTGCAGAAGCAGGAGAAGCAGAGATGTATGACATGCCATGTGATTAACAATGGCATGTAAGCTATGCCTTCTGCTTCCCATAATGAATAAAAGGGAAGCAGAGAAGAAATGCTAAGTGCATCATGCGAAGTTTCCTCAGCAGCTCGAGCCTATAGCAGCATAACTAAAGGCTGATTCAGGGTTCTAAGCATAATCTTAAAAGTAGATGACCTACCGCTGTTCTAGCTGGTGCACCATGGCAGGAGCCTGGTAACTAAAGGCCCCGCCTCCCACTAGAAACTCTACGAACTACAAGTCTGCAGTCTTTTTGGGGAGAAAGATCTTGGACCTGGATTTACAGGAAGCCAATATTTAAGAAAAGAGACATATAATCACTCTGTGGTTGCTCACTGTGACGTTATGATTCAGAGATTTTTAGGGCAGCATATGATAATTCAGTATTTAGAATAGTTTAACTAATTTATTTGTGTTGTCTGGCTTCGTAGAGAACTACAAGTGCACATTTAATGTATGCAGTGGTTTCTGTTTTCTGTTGTTTGTTTGTTTTTTCAATAATATCAGCTAAAGTTTTAATATATATAACGAGAGAGGAATCAGTCCTTGTGCAGAACCCTGGTGAACTCTGACTCTGACTAACTTTTAAGGACTTTTGAAGAGTCCTGATTTATTGGAAGAAACTGGAATGTATCAGATAAACAGGATTTAAACCAACATTATTTATTACTGTGGTGGACTGAAGTCTCTGTAGTAAAATGTCAAATAAGGGAGGACAAGCGCTGAGGTGAGTAACATCCACATAATTATTGTCTCATATTTTTTTTATTTTCAGGTTTACTTATTTAAGAGTTTGGCAAATCCAGTATTTCACAAGGAAAGATGAAAACTACAATAGATGCAGATGCTATAATTACAAAACAAGATTAGGTGAAATGTGAAAAATATTGTGAAATTATGGGGAATAATGTAGGCTACTCCTTTTCAACACGCAAGGCTGTAAAAGGAAGGCCTTTGTAATAAAGGGTTGAAATCCGTTTTTTATACCAATCAGCATTTACAAGATCTCACATCTGCCTATAGCCAAAGACACAAACAGGTCCAGGATCAGAAATCCTGTCAAACTTGTGGTCTGAAGCTTGAGCTGTCAGAGAGAGATTATATTTTTCTGCATTTTGGAAGGTACACTGAACAAACTATAAACTGTTTCTGTTTACTGTTAGCCATCAAATACACTGATGATGAAATTCAGAAAAAATGATTAAGTCCACTTTAAGCACACACTGCTTACAACAAAAGTCACTCGGATTAAATAGGTAACTGGATAATTTCTGGAGTGATTAATATGCTTAGGATGGCAACAGGATATTTAACACTTCTCAATCATGACTCCTTTCTACCATACGCTAATCTCAGGTTTCTTCAGCTGATCGGGTCTTCAGCAACGTTATGTGGCGAAAAAATTAGGTCACCTGACCACCTAGATATACTGAATGACCAGGCTTTTCCATCAATTGATTTGTTTTCTTCCCTGATGGCACAGACATATTCTAAGATGGCAATGCCAGGATTCATCAGGCTCAAATTGGGACCGTGTGGTTCAGGGAGCATGGGGCATCATTTTTCACACAAGGATCGGCCACCACAGAGTGTAGACCTTAAGTCCAATGAGAATATTGAAAATCTAGCATCAATACAAGATTTTGGTAAATAAATAAATAAATAAATAATGCAACATTGGACAGAAATAAATGTTTTAACTCAGTATACAGACATTTTTTCCATCTTTTCTTTACAGAACCATTTTGGTGTTAACCTTATATAGTATATGGAATAAAGAAATGCCAGGAGTTTGATAGAGGGCTATTTTTCAGACACTGAATATCTATACAAAATATTTGCTATTTGGCATCTTCCTTCTAAAAAATATTGGCATCAGCCTTCATACACCCATAAAAATAAAAGCTGAGCTGTCAGACATAAAACCATGTGTGCTCTGCTAAAATCAGGGCCTCAGCCTGCTGTTGTAAAATTGTGATAACACGCTGTAATCGACCACTGGGAGCTGCAATCCAAAAAATATCACCATTGCCCATCAAATGTCTGACTTTACCTCGTTTAAAGCATGACAATATCTCTGTTTAACAAAAAGCAGCTCAAACCATAAATTTACAAAACAGGCTGTCTGGGAGTTTTATCTCTTGTGCTTTACAAACACAGCTCTTTTACACAGTAGTGAGCACATTTGTTCCTTTCTTTCTAAAAAGCCTCAGAGAAGCCTGCATGTTCGATGCAAACAGCAGTGGCATCTTTCTGCATCGAGGCATCCCCAAGAAAGAAACACGGGTTTGCAATAACACAGTTCTACCAGAGGTTTGCCTGCAAAAAGAACATCCAAAACCTTTCTACACCACCAGCCTAAAAGCATTGCTTTCAGAGCCTAAAACACTGCTGCAAGCGTGTGAAGTGCTAACTGTACGCTGTTGAAGCAGGTGTACAAAGCAAATCTATTTGTGAGACAAAAGGCAGATTGTTCTTCAGCATGTGTTTCTTGTGCAGAGACAAGTCAAACCACTGAAATACATATAAATCAAAGGATTTGCAGACTTCTCTGTGAAATTATGCTCTTAGATATCCTCTAAGCTCTGGACACTTTCAGATTCATCAAATAAGAGGGCAGAGAAAAGTTTCTCTTTAAAAATGTGCTGAGATCCTAATAAGCCATTATCTGAGTTCATGGACACGAGCTGCTCCCCATAAATTTGAGGGGAAAATGTGTCAACGTAGCAGTCCAAATGAATAGGGCTTCTTTATGTATAGCTTCCTTTATTCAGAATTCATAAGCAGAAGCCATTTTACAAGCCTGGATTACATTAAAGAGAAAGTATGTGTGTGTGTGTGTGTGTGTGTGTGTGTGTGTGTGTGTGTGCGCGCGCGTCCTGTGGAGGCGCCTTAGAGGTACAGCTTCCTCACAAAGCAGCACCTGGCCTCGGTGCAGCTGTCTGAATGTCACATTTTTAATATGTTTTAGGAATGAATAAGTTTTTTTTCTTTTTTTACTTTCCCCTCTCAGCTTTGCCCGAGTATATCATCTTCATTTTGTCATGCTGTCTTCTCTGACTTCTCTCTCATAACTTTTTCCAAATCAGTGTCTTGGCTTGTCACGCTATGCAGTGATTTGGACCTGCCAGACAGTAGGCAGACACAGGGCCATAAATGTCCGTGAAACAATACATCAACTGTGGTATCGCAGATTGGAAGGGCAAGGACAAGTTCAGCCCTTATTTCTAATTTGGAGAGAGTTTAAGTTGTCACCTTTTAAATCATTGTTATTCAGGAAAGGTGTCCTCAGGCTTCGCTCTTGGTTTCAGTCTTATTTTACACAAATGCTGGCAGTGCCTGCTAGTTCTAATACATAAATTGTGGTTGGAAACCAAAGACTGTTAACACTCATTGGCCACGTTATTAGGTAAACTTCTTCAGCTACTTGTTAAAGCAAATAATAATCAATCACAAGTGAGCAAGATAACAGGATGATGTTCATGGCATGGTTAGTAGACACGCTGGAGGAGTTTTGTCAGAGAAAAATGGTCCGACTGCTTTAAACTGACAGGAACTCAAATAACCACTTGTTACAACTAAAGTATGCAGAAGAGCATTTCTGAATGCATAAAACGGTCTTGAAGCAGCAGAAGACTACGCCAAGTGGAAAAGTCCACATTCACCAGATCTCAGTCCAACAGAGCACCATCAGGATGTGGTGCAACAGGAGATTCACATCCTCTGTAGCTCACAGATCTGTAGCAGCTGTGTGATGCTATCATGTCAACATGGACAACAGTGCCCTTGCCCATAGAAAACCCATATAGAAGCAAGAATTCCCAGAGTCCATGTAGGATAAATATAACTTTGCCCCATCCACATAGCTCCACAGTTCAGCTACACGCTGTGGGCCCACAGAGGCAATTTTATTCATATAGCGCCAAATCTCAACAACAACAACCCAGCCTCAAGGCGCTGTATATTGTAAGGTTAAGACCATACAATGATACAAAGAAAATCTCAACAATCATATGACTCCTTATGTGCAAGTGCTTTGGTGACAGTGGAAAGGAAAAACTCACTTTTAACAGGAAGAAACCTCCAGTAGAACCAGGCTCAATTCTGGATTTTACAGGGCCAACGAAAAGAAATGAATATAGGAGAAATCTGCTCTCTGTTTCTAGTCCCTGTAAGTACTCTTGCTGCAGCATTTTGAATTAACTGAAGGTTTTTTTGGACATATTGAGTAGTTCTATATATTTAATAAATACGCATTGGAGGACATATCCTGATCAAAAATGACTTCAAGATTCCTCACAGTGTTACTAGAGGCCAGTGTAAAGAGGAAACATCTGGCTAGACCCTGCATTTCTAAGATTTTTAGGACCAAGTACAATAACCTCAGTTTTATCTGAATTTAGAAGCAGAACATTAGATGTCATTCAGGTCTTTATGTCTTTAAAGCATTCCTGCAGTTTAACTAATTGGTGTGTGTTATCTGGCTCCATGGATAGATAGAGTTGGGTGTCATCTGCATAGCAGTGGAAATGTAAGCTATGCCTTCTAATTATAGTGCCTAAGGGAAGCATGTATAATGTAAACAGAATTGGTCCTAGCACTGAACCCTGTGGAACTCCATAATTAACCTTTGTGTTTGAAGAGGACTCTCCATTTACATGAACAAACTGGAGTCTGTTACATAGATATGATTCAAACCACTGCAGCGCAATACCTTTAATACCTACCGCATACTCTAAATGCTGTAATAAAATGTGTTTTTAGTATCGAATGCTACAGTATCTAAAGTTGTACGCAGTGAAGAAGTAAAGATCTTAACAAGATATTCACATCTGCAGGAGTAGCAGTTCTGCTCTGTGTTGGAGGTGAAGATGATAACAGCGGGTGAATTATATTGTTAAACTTAATTACATCCCTTTCAGAAAGACGTCTACTGTGATGAAATCCATTTCAATGCTGTGTAATCCATTATTGTAAATTTAAATTTTATTAGGAAATGATCAGACGAAAGAGGGTTTTCAGCAAATACTGTTAAATGTTCAGTTTCTATGCTATTGGTCAGAACAAGCTGTAGACTGTGATTAAAGTGGTGAGCGGGTTCTTTTACATTTTGAAAGAAGCCACTTGAGTCTAATAATTATTTTATTTAAAAAAAACCAATCCTGAGATTCAGGCAGAAGCTCTGAGTAAGACCCAGGTGGACAATAGAACAGCAACAAATGAAACTTTTTTGGGGGGGGGAGTTTTCTGGCTAGGGTGGTCAAAGCTAAGCATTGGGCTTTCAAATGAATTAAAACTCTGTCTGGGTCTTTAGTTGATTAACAAGCTAAACAAGTCACTGCTGGTACAACTGGGGAGGGAACCAGAGAAAAGAGTCTGACATTGTTTTGGTAAAGTTACACAACGACTCAGTATTAATTTTAGTGACCTCCAATTGACGTAACCAGCTGTCATTACTGCCAAAGTGAATTATAATTTTATGGAATTTATGTTTACCCTTAGCCAGCAGTTTTAAATTTCCCTCAGTGTCGCCTGTTCTGGCCCCTGGAAGACAGTTGACTATTAGAGGAAGAGCAGTTTTCCATTTGCTGAATGACAACTGTAAAGTAGAACAAGTGGGAAGACTTTCAATGTTTACATATTTGTTAAAACATCCTCCTCTTTTCTTCAATTTCATACAGAGAGTAACTAGATGAGTACACAGTTTTGTTTTCTTTGTATAGCAGGAGTTGTGCAGAGGGCCTGTATTGAGCGCTCTTGCACCAAAACTAATGACAGCTTCACCCTGCAGATGCACTAAATCATCACTAAAGTTTGTCCATGCTTTAACAATTAAGACAGAGAGTACAGTCTGAGTCTAAGAAAGCAAATAAATAATCCTGAAAGTCAATGAAAAGTCCTCAGATTTGACATCCAGGTAAACTGGAGTGCAAATTAGTCGACATCGCCAGGCTCCCCTGCATTTAACCCCCTGCTCTCCTTCATTTTCCCCTAAGCTTCCTCTTCTCCCCTCCCTCTCTTTCTTTTGTTCCTGCTGTGGCGATCAAAGTGTCTCTGCAGAGCTGCACGATCAAAGACGTGGAGGGAGGGACTCCGGAGGAGGTGAAGAGGCCTCACCCTACCTGGGTTGGCAATATTAACATGGAACACACTGGTTTTGTCTTTTTGCCAGAGCTTGGCTCTATGTCTCTGGCACGTTGCAAGGTTACCTAACCATCAAACCCACTGGTGACCTTTGTGTGACTTTACTGGACAATATTCTGGAACTGAGGAGCAAGCTCCCACTGGAGCTGTTCCTCCCAAGATGCCACCAATGTTATAACTGCTGAGAAGCTCACAGTAGAAGTCCCACATTTACTCTCTGAGAATTAAATGTGTGTGCAGATATCCATGCGTGGGAATGTTTGTATTTTTTCCCCATTTCATGCAAACAGTGGATCTGCATGAGCAAGCATGTGTGCGGGTACATGTGTGTGTTGTTTGTGCTGACCATGGAGGAGTTGCTGACAGCGCTTACCTCGGGTTATTTTTGGGTCATGTAGAGTTGAATAGCAATGGAGAGCTTTAAGCAACCAGCTGAAAAGAAAAAAAAATCAGTGGAGCAAACATAGTCTGAAATGACACATTCACATCACCCCCACTGCTGATACGTACAAGCAGCAAGAAGCTTCATCATATGGACCAAAGAGCAGTCTAGGCCGTGTCACTGCTGTTTCACCAACCATCTAATGTTTTTAAATCCAACTCTGAATAGAGGACTTTTTTTTTTTAAAGAGGGGGATATAAAGAGGAAGAACCTAAGTAGGCTACAGCACACAAAGTGCTCTGGGACGCGTGAAGAAAATGCAGTGTTGTGCTCTGCCCTCTGGTGGTACAATGGGAGAAGGGTGCAGAGATGCTGCCTGCTCCATCAGCTCAGGGAACGCCGTGTCCATGAACGGGCCTGGAATACTGATGCCACAGTGCAGGGGTGCAGGAGCTGCAGTCTGGCAGGCCCCAGAGAAGCACTCAGATTCATTGTCCTCTACAGAGACACAGACAAAAGAAGACCACTGACTTGTCTGTGAGGCCTTATAGTCCTAATCAATGCTGAACGCGATATGGTTGAAGAGTTTTAAGCCTCAAAAAAGCCAAAAATGTCTACATCATTTGATGCCTCGGAGGAAGAAGAGAAAATGCTCTCTGCTTGTTTATGCCTTTTTTCCACACTTTGAATTTAAGCTGAAGGACGCCCCAAAAATACTGTAAAATAAACTTCATAACAGTAAAATAAAAGTCCCAACAGCTGTGATGAAGCTCACAGTTAAACTGTAACACTGTAGCAGCACACTTGTCTGACGTCTGCATACCAGTTCAACTGACTGGAGGAATAAATACTGGAAAAGTAAAGACATCACCTCATATTGTCTAATATCCTATAACCTTACAAAATAGAGGTCCCTCAACATTGTATGTTAAGGTAGGAGAAAGATGCTAAGATACATTCGGCCACGTGAAGGAGGGAATGATGCTGAAAAAAATACTTTAAGGTTTTTCATAACTCAAATAATAAAGTAACTGAACATTGTTACTGATGAACAATGTGTGGGGATGTCTTTGATTTCATTGGGATTGTCCTGTGGTTTCTTCTAGCTGGTTGGATGGGGTTCTGAAGATGATCAATAATCAGTTACAGGTTTATTTTGATTTTAGTCATATTTATTTGGAGCATGAACTGACTGAATTTAAAAAAAAAAAAAAAAACAAGACAGCCACTTATAGCCTTCAACTAAGAAGGCTTCAGATACATAAAAACACTCTAGTTAATACTAGTTAATTACTAGTTAATCTGTGAAATGGAGCAACTAACCTTCTCCCTGAAACTTGAGACTGCAAGGTTTGGAACGCACTGGGAAAAATGGACATTCTACCAGACTGTGAAATAAATAATTTGAAAGTTTTGCCTGTTTGTTGTGTCAGCCAGTACCTTCTTATGCTCTAAACAACGAGCACAAATGAACTGCGGACCTTTTTGCATAATGATGTGATCCATTTCTTAACTGTTTTTCTTTTTTGGTTTCTGATGGCAGATGAATTTTGTAGTGTGACTCATGTCCTGCCTGTTGCTGTGTGATGGTTCAGATGTTCATAACACAATGAAGTGTAAAATGTGTTTGAGAGTATCAGGATAATCGCATACTGACGATAATACAGAATGATTTATCGATACTGTGTCAAAATTGAACTTATAATATTGGAAATAACTGCTTTATCACAACTGTGCTACATCCATGCATGTGCATTTTAATGTAACCACACAAGAAATGGAAAAGATGAGGTCCTGACTGATTCTGTGTCTGTGTCAGAAATAATTAGGAGTTGGGGTTTAGGGTTCTTAGTGAATATACAGTATATCTGGGCTTTGGAGTTCAGGATGTCCTCCTGCATCCGACAGCTTGGTCCTCACCCTTTATCTCCACACACTGTGACATTACTGCTGTTTGTCACATGCCAAATACATTTTCTAACCTTCATGTTGGAAATTTAGCCAGGAGAGGAGCCACAAAAACACATCCTTAGGCCCTGTGAAAGCTACACAGCCAAGGAACATGCTGCTACAAAATACTCTTTTTTTTTAATTTGTGTTGTATTTTTGATTGGAGGTTAAAAATGATTGGAAAAGGCTCTCCATAACTTTATAATGGAGAGATAAAAAACATAAAAGTATAAAAGCAAAAACTGGAAATTTTAAATGTTTGGTCATTTTGGTGATAATTCTTTAGAAGTTTAAACATTAATAGTCAGAAGTAGAGTTTGGTAGAGAGAATTTGTTTTGTAAAAGTGCTTCGTGGCTTTATTTAGATTTGATCATTACTGATGAAACAGTCTACATGGCGTCCATCAGGTTAGCTTACACACATTACAAAATCCTGATCACTGAAGAGAGACGCATCGCCTTTTCCTTGAAGAGCCCTGCTACCTTTCATCTGTATGCAGATACAGAAAAACAAATGCAGAAAGCCCTGATTAAGATGATTAAGATTTTCCAAAGTTGGCAAAAAAAATTTGTGTAGGAGCTGAAAGTAAGAAAAGGACGAACGTAACAGGTTTTAAAGGCTTTCACGAGATTAATAAATACAAAAAACTGTTGATCATGTATCTGTTGAAAAAGGGTCTTAGAGGGATAAAGCAGTGTGAGAGTCACTGTTGGACCAGTTGTTGCCTGTGGCCTCCTCCGTGTGTAATAATGGTCCTGAGCGTGTGGTCGTCCCCTCCGACAGTCTGTCCTCCTGTCAGACGCCACGCCACGGCGCCACCCAGCCACTTCCCCGACGCTGCAGGACGGCGTGCCTCTGACTCTCTGCCAGCCGGACGTTGACGATGCCAGCAGGCACACCAACACACAGTTGCACACACCTACTTATATGTGCAAGCAACTGCGCACACTCTCACACACTCACATAAATCAAATGCTTGGCCCTCCTCTCCACTGTCCCAGCATGCACCCTGGTTACCTGGCTGCTGTCCCACTAAGAACAGCTGCTACCACAAGACTGGACTGGAGGTTCCACTGCATGGTAGCTCACACACACATGCATACACACAAAGAATCACATAAAAGAGCCACAAACAGTACTGGCTTCATTCATCCCCAGCTCTGATGCAAGCTCATTTCAGGTGATGGAAGACTAAACCAGAAGGTAATAACTTTTTATGGGAAGATAATCAACAAAAACTGCCACAACAAACAGACATAAGCACAAAAAGATGATTATAAAGATACAAAAAACCAACAACAACAAAAAAAAAAAAAGCAAAAACAACAAACAGAGGAAAAAGAGACAGAAATTGATACAAAATAACCAGATTTGTTATGATAATAATGTATGCAGAATTAATGTAAAAGACACAAAATACACACAATTGCTAAAACATTGATACAGAGTGTCCACATAGGCAATAAAATGACAATGAAATAACATAAAATTACTGAGACACAAACAGGCACAGATGTATAATTACCATTAAAGGATGCAAAGCAATCAAAGACCGCACAGATAGAAAATAAACCCAGCTTGATGCAAAATGACTAAGAAGAGATACAAAAATTACCACAAAACACAAACAGTTATAACAAATAGGCAAAAATCACCACAGAGATGCAAAACAGAGGCCAACTGATTCCAATAGTGAGTAAAAAGTGAAACAGAATAACAATATGATAGAACGTGGAAACAAAATGAGAAAGTGGTGCAAAGTAACCAAAAACTGATCCCAAATTATAAGGAAAATATATCTTTTTTTGCAAAGGACCTAATCATAACCATAAAATTTTGCAAGACGACTGAGACATAAAGTAAGAGAGAAGAAGAACAAGCACAAACTAACAAACACGGCCCAAAAGCAACGTCCATAATGTGACCTGACCACAAACAACTGCAAGTACGACAAATATGTGTTTATTTCTTTCAGTCTGGTGTGTTGCTCGTCTGTAGGAGGGTCGAGGCCTTTTCCATGCCACAGTGCAGCCGTGTCTGCTTTCTTAAATCCTTTCCTACCTGCTTTCTTCATCCTCAGCTCTAAAGAGAGCTCATTTGAGATGATGTAGGACTGGACTAATAGAGTGAAATGGTGCAGGGAGGGCTTTATGAAAAGTGCACAGAGATGCTGTTTGAGCAGATGCACGGGGTCATAAAGTTAGTGCCTGCTGGGACACCTGGACTCATCTGAATGGGATACAGGGAGCAATTAACGGCATTATAATTCTTGCCCTTTCAGCGTCACATTTAGCGGGGAGGCTGTGGGGGGGTGGGGTTACGTAAAGCCGAGCTCTGCCACTGCTTTGATCTGCAGCGCTGCTTGTGCTGCAGCAGGGCAGAGGTCAGAGCCCCTGGAGGTGATTATGTAAGAGCAGGCCCATCTCCATGACTGTCCTCTGGCCACAGTGACACGGGGCTTCAGCATGCTTCCTCCTCCTGCTGCTTCTACATGTACATCAGAAACACTTCACCACAAGTGTCCTTTGGAGGATGTGGAACTGCTTTGGTAGAGAAAATGTCAAATTCTTGAAATGCGGCTGAACAGAGAACGATCGTACGTCAACTCTTTGGGCTTTCAGGTTAATAGGACGTGGGAGGGACCTTGAAAGTCTTCACAGTAGATCCACATTTTTGCTAAAAGTGCTTAATATTATGCAGGGATGTCTCAGAGAGGCGTTTTGGGGGCATCTAAATGGCCTGTAGAACCCTCTCAGGGTCTTCCTCATTACCAGCGGAAGAGGTTTTTTCAGTTTTTTAGCAGTGATGAGTCGGACTGGATGATGCTGGGGCTTAATTACCGTACAGCAACTGCTCGAGTTCTGATGTCAGCTGAATGCAAGCATTACAGCTCAAGGACACATATAGCCTGTTAAAACATGCCATGTTAGCGAAACTCTGTCTTTCCGTCCATCAGTTCTGCATAGGTGGCTGCTCTCATCACAGCTGACGCCGACCTTTTCAGCTGCAGAGACGGGACGCACTTAACAAGCTCAGTGGGCAGATGAAACTGTACGTAACTCACTGTATGTGTATTCACTCATTCCCTGAAGTGTAATGACGTACACTCTGTTCATTTTCATTCTGCTTTATGAGATTTTTTGCCCTTTCAGGCTTCTTCACCTTGAAGTTAAGAGGTTTTTTGTTTGCTTTGCTTTGAATAAGGTCTATTCCTAACACAAGCTTTAGAAATGTTCACATTTTGTTCTACAACATGAGGTGTGGAAGTAAATACTTCACCTGTGAATTGTGAAGCTATTCCAAAGCTGTGCCAGAGAAGGAGTTTCATAACAAGATAATGACACTAAAAAGGTTTTCAGGGACATTCAGCGTCATCACACCATGGAGATGGTGACCTTGAAGTCAGCATTGTGTAGTTTATAATTTTTCTTCTTGCCATTGCATTTATGTGTCAAAAAAAATCACGATATTATCAGATTATCTTGTTGAATAAAATAAGTATCATAACATCTTTTTTCCTCACTGCTTATTTTTGTGATCAGCTTGTGGAAAAATCCAACCAGCTTGTGTAGTGATGGAACCAGGGCTACGCTAATTTCTGTTGGCCTTGCAGTACTCTCTCTGTACCCACCAAACTACTGAGTTTGGTGAATATTTGTACACGTCATTATTAGTGGGGATGCCAGGTTCACAATACAACTACTTGCATTGTGTTGTTTTTCCTGTTCATCACTGTGTCGGGCTGCTTTAATCCTTCACTCACTGGCCACTTTATTAGGTTCAACTGCTCATTAATGCAATTAATGTATTTTATTGACCAATCACATTGCAGTAACTTGGTGCATTTAGACATGAACACATGGTCAAGATCACCTGCTCAAGTTCAAATCAAGTGTGGGGAAGAAAGGTGATTTAAATGTCTTTGAATGTGGCACAGTTGTTGGTGCCAGACTGCCTGCTCTGATTTAGAAACTGCAAATCTTCTGGGATTTTCTTGCACAACCATCTCCAGGGTTTACAGAGAATGGTCTGAAAACCAGAACATATCTGGGTGAATATACTTTGTTAATGTCAGCGCTCAAAGAAGACATCTCATACACCTTGTATAATAATAATAATAATAATAATAATAATGGATACTTTATTGATCCCCATGGGGAAATTACTTGTTTTTCTCTGCATTTGACCCATTCACTCAGTGAAGCAGTGGGCAGCCCACTAAGCAGGCGCCCGGGGAGCAGTGTGTAGGGACGGTACCTTGCTCAGGGTACCTCAGGGTAGCCGTTAAGTGGATTCGAACCGCCGACCTTCTGATCATGGGGCGACCACTTTACCTACTGAGCTATCCCTGCCCCCATAAGCAGTTCAGGCTGCTGCTGCTGGAGGAATGATGTTGGGTGCATTTTCAGCCCTTAGTAGCAACGGAGCATCACAGCCTGCTTTTAGATTACAGTGTACATCATGTTCCAGTAGTTTCCAAAATGATTTCTTGGACCTGAAAATGAGTTCACTGCACTGTTATGGCCTCCAGTCACCACATCTCAATCCAATGGGATGTAGTGCAACATGAGATTTGTGTCCTGGATCTGCAGTGATATCCTATCAGGACCATCTCATTTCTTTGTTCCAATTATTTTAAAGCACTTCTGATAGAAAATGCAAGCACAACTCAGTACAAGTATACTCGAAGTGACCAGTTAGTAAATGTGCAAGGTCAACTTCATTCACTTAACTGCACATCTCAACCATCATTTGAATTTAAATTATTTGAGGCGACTTGCTGCGAGATGCAGCCCGTTTAGTTTACCTTAAGCTTTTGATATAACACCTGTTAGCTGAACCCTGTCAGCTTTTCCTTCATGTCCAAAATGGCCAGGTCTGGCTGCAAACATGGCAGCTGATAAAAGTGCAAATTTCAGGCCTCGAAATAGAATTTCAGCACCTGTTGATATCAACGTAGCAACATAATAGCTGAAGTTCTTACTTGTAATGCAAGCTCTTTTTGTAGCTTAATGTATGTTAATTAAAAAAAAGACAAGGCTGTTATTCCATCTTTTGTTTTTATTGAACAACTCTGCAGAACAGTGAAGATGGTGACAGTCAAAGTAGCAGAGACATTGTAGTCCGGGACTTTAAGCAGTCTCTTCCTTGGCAATGCGGTCTTTCTTGAGGGGTCCCTGTGGAAGAGAGAAACAGAACCATCAATCATGTGACAAAACTTAATGGTCTTCCTGTTGGCTCGAAGCAGACGTGTTCCCAGAGAGTGAACAGGGAGCCAGCACAGAGAGGCACTGCTCCCCTGCCTCACTGGAGCTCACTGTGGCACTGGAATGGAACCCAGAGTTCATACTGAAGACTGAACCAGGTTACGAACAGTGCAGGACAACTCAAAAACTAACTGCCGTATTACAAAGCTTTTACTTTCAGGTGGTCAATCTTTAAAGGGGAACTTATTGGACTCATTTCCAGCTTCACCACTTTATTCATTAATTCTAGAGTAGCTTTGCATGGCTCAGATCAAAATCATCCGCACACGTCTTATCCTGGGCCTGTCGTCTGCTTAACCAGTCTGAAACTAGCCATTATAGAACAAAGTCTTACCATGAAAACTTTCTTTTCCTCCACGGTCTGGAAGCGACCATGACCGAACTTGGAGGTGGTGTCGATAAACTTGAGGTCGATCTTCTCCTGGGCACGACGGCTTGTCTGCACCAGCAGAGACTGGAGGGAGAGAGAACAAGAATCAAGTCTTTATATCCCAGAGGTTGCTTAACCAACTTTGTCTAAGAAAAGAAAAATCCTCCTAGTATGAAACTGGTCAATTAGCACAACTAATTGCTTCACTTTAGTCTCACCTTGCGCAGAGTCAGCACCCTCTTCTTGGTCCCCACAACACAGCCCTTCAACATGACAAAGTCATTCCTCACTTCTCCGTAATGGACAAATCCACCCTGTAATTAAAACACAAGGTCAATCACAGCTTCCAGGCTGGAGTGCTGACACAAAGTACAGATGTGTCTAAGATCCTACCATGGGGTTGATGCTCTTGTTGGACAGATCGTACTCTGTGGAGGCGTTGTTCTTCACCACCTTTCCGTCCTTCTGGTGGTAGCCCTGACCAATCTTGTAGATCTTCTTGTTGATCTCTGTGCGGTGGTGGTAACCCTTCTGACCAGCACGGGCCACAGAGAAGGCCACACGGGCAGGATGCCAGGCACCGATACAGGCCACCTTACGTAGACCACGATGGGTTTTGCGAGGCAGCTTCTTTGTGTGCCAACGGCTGGTGACACCTAAGAGTTGAGACATTCGGTCAGCGTTGCGATAAATTCAGGTTCAACCAGCAGCTGATGCTGTGAAAGAGGCTCAAGTATCTTACCCTTGTATCCGTGACCCTTAGTGACACCAATGATGTCGATCATCTCGTCCTGGGTGAAAACTTTGTTGACAACCACAGCCTGCTCCAGCTTCTCACGGGCCCAGTCCACCTTATCAGAGATGGTGCCTCCGTTCACCTGCACCTCCATGAGATGAGCTTTCTTCTGCCTCAGGGGCAGCATACGCATCTGCAAAGAACAAAGCCTGGTTAGGACAGAAAATATGCAGTGCTCAAAAGCACACCGATAATTCTAGCTATGTAGTCTCAGAAGGAAGGCAGCATGGAAGATATCCTCATAAGTTTCGGGCGCCATGCCTGACGCGAGTTCCGTGGTCTCTTCACTGACAGACATTCAAGAAAAATCAACAGAAAATCAAGGGAACAAACCAACCTGTGTGTGGCAAATGACACGGATGACCTGGCAGTATTTTTTCATGGCTGCAAAGTCTTTCTCCAGCTGCTTCTTGCCCTCCTCATCCTGCCATTTCTTGCAGTATTTAGTGAAAGCCTTCTTCTTGGACTTGTACCTGAGAGCATGAAGCAACACATAGGTTGGCACAGGTCCTTCATAACCCCCATGAGGGGCAGCGGAAGAACGCAGTGCATAGCTGCTTGCCCTGCCTCCGTGTGGACAGAAGGGCTGTATCAGCTAGTGAGGGTTTCGGCTCATGGCACAGTTTCTAAGAAGCACTTTCCACTGGCCAGAGGAGCCCGGAGCTCATCAGGGCACGGGGCACCTGAGCGGAGCTGCCACAGAGGGCCACCGTGATGTTAGACTCGCTCAGTGAAAATGCAGTTCCTAACATTTCCACCAGCAACTAACATCTGCTTCAAGCACTTTCATTGCAACGGGATGAGCTTCATTTTGTCCCCAAGACTCACCAGTTCTTGTAGAAGCGACGCTTGCACTCATCACTCATGTGCTCAGCGAAGACTGTCTTGAAGGAGCGCAGACCACGAGGTGTGTTGACGTAACCCACAACACCAACCACGATCATGGGAGGAGTCTCCACAATGGTCACTGCCTCAACCACTTCCTTCTTGTTCACCTCTGTAAGAGAAAGCGTTGATTAATTTTGACTAATAGTTGATATAATCAGTAACTTCTTCAACTCATTAGATTTGTTTACTCATGGTAGAAACTGCGCTCAGTGCTCGACATTCAGCAAGGGGCTATAGACCCATTCTGTCCGCCCGTCGAGGGAATCATCACAGGCAGAACACCATAACTAACCCTAGACCTTTTTCACTGCAGACGAGGCTTGTTTTACAAAAAAAAATTAAATTAAAATGAGAATGACAGCCGATTAAACTTATTCAGGTTTTTAGTTTTAAAGTATCTGTATATTGTAAGATCCCCTAGGAAGGTATTAAATACTCACTTCCCATAGATATAAATGACCATCTACACAATTAGTATCATTAATTACATTTTCTTTGTTATAAGTATTATTACAGTTTTATTTCAACAGAACCTGCCAAATAGTGCTTAATCTGCCATTAATGGCAGTCACTTATTTTTTCTCTGGCTGTCAAACTTTCAGGAAATAATTTAAAACTGCGTTTTTCTTTTTAATTCCAAACTTTAACACTAATGCTGAAAAAGGAGGCGATTGGTAGCTTTCATTAACTTTACCACCATCAGCAAGTTAAGATGCATCGTCATGCATTTATTACACTTGCTTCTCTTGCAGACAGAAGCTAAAGTTGCTACTGTGAAAAAGGTCCAATCACCAACTATGACTTCTCTTTTTAAATTCGAGGGTTTGCTGTATTAAATTTGCAGTCTAATTGCACTTACTTGAGCCAGGTCTGTCCACCTCCCGGACGATGTGAGTCATGCCGGCCTTGTAGCCCAGGAAGGCAGTCAGGTGAACGGGTTTGCTGGGGTCATCCTTGGGGAAGCTCTTGACCTTACCGCGGTGACGACGACTCCTCTTGCGGGGCAGAAAGCCCAGGGATCCGTGTCGCGGAGCCGAAAACTTACGGTGGGACTGCCAAGAGTGAAGAAGAAGAAAAAAAATGTAATCTTGTGTATCCAAGAAGTGTCCGTTATACACACGGTTCCTAGCACCTGTGAGGTGAATTTTCCACCGAAACCAGCGTGGACTCTCATTTACCACGCTAGATTCGACGTGCTAGCTTAGCTAACCGCCTTTAGCACTTCGCAGCGTGCGGCTGTCAAAACCGAATCCACACAATAGGAACCCTAGCTTTAAGACAATCCATTTTATCCACAACTTTAATAAAATAAGTTACTGGAGACTGAGGCGGTAATAGGCAAAATAAGTACGGCCTAATTAAAGCAGCCATTTTGGCCCCAGAGTCGCTCAACACGCATACCGAAATCTTATATTTGGGATGAAAATAGCAGTGAAATCTACACAAGACTGTCATAAAATATACACTGAAATCAAACTGCATTTCTTATACATGTCAAATAGGTGGGATGCATGAGATAGAAAATGGATTGGTGCTCAGAGTACAAGCAGCAAAAGAGGATTGCTCACCATTTCGTCTCCGATCCGATTGAAAGAGGCCCGGTGACGGGCAAACTGCCTGTATATACCAGAGCAAATATCGCGAGAGTCAGCGTGAAAATCTTCCAAGAAGCTCCACCCCTGGTTGGTAACGAGTATCTGTAGTAAAATAAATAAACCACTAGATGCCGCTGTTTGCTTTCACAAATTTTGCGTTACGCTCATACACAGTATGAACAATCTTTTATGTTATACTAGTCATATACTAGTTTTAGATACGGGCGACACGGGCGGTTGCCCGGGGCGGCAACCGATCGGTGCCTATGACCCCGAATGTCATAGGCACCGATCGGTTTTCTATCGCCCATTTGCTGGGAGTAAGGGCGCCCTTCGTTTGCGAGGTGCGCCTGCTGCTTGCGGCGCAGAGAGGAGAGGGCGGGGCGGCGGGGGATTCTCTGACCGGCTGGAGCAGCATCTAATAACCAACTCGCAAAATAAAACAAAATAAAAACAAACCAACAAACACGAAAATACCAGACATTATAATACAGACTTATAATTTGCACCGATGTTTTTTTCGAAATTCTATACACGAAAAGTGAGCGCGAGAGCCCTCGGTGCACCTCCTTGCTGCTGAAGTCAAAGTAAACTTTATTGTCATCTCCGCTAGAGTCCAGTATATAGAGAGACGACAAGGCTCCAGTTACAGCAGTGCAAGTAAACAAACAATATATATAAGAAGAGTAAGAAAATAAATATACACTTTAGGACTCGAGATAAAGGGATCAATAACAATTTAAAATTTACAGTTTGATGATTTAAAGTCTCACACACAACCCGTCGAAAAGGCCGGCTGCTTCCAAATTTCATTTATAATGTTGTAAATCCAAGACCATTATGTATTCATGATTTGAATCCTGGGTTGTGTGAAATCTCAGAAATGCACCCTAGACAAAGTGAATCTGTGAACTAAGGTGTAGGTGTGTTAGATCATGTTGTGGTGATCCTTGGGTTGAGGGATGGGTGTTCATACTGGAGTGCAAAATTAAAACCAATGGAAGATGGACAAGAAAAGTTCAAAGCCATCAGGTCCTCAGTTTAGAAAAAAGAGAAAAGCAGAGGAGGAGAAACGAGCAAAAGATACAGGTAAGCAGATGTGTCATTGGATAATGGCAGGACATCCTGAAACAATCAGAATCAGAATACTTTATTAATCCCTAAGGAAATTATGTGGGTTACAGTTGCTCCAAGAAGAAATGGTAAAAAAAATAGTAACAGTAACAGACTAAACTCCAAACAATACATTATGTTACAGATTTTAATATTAATTAGTCATTGTCAATTGTTGATTTGTCCTGTTCTCATTGTATGACGAATTATGATGGCTGTTTGGTAGCCGTTTGCATACTATGCATACTCTCTCTCTCTTCATATGTGTGTGTGTGTACAACAGCTTTATGTTAATGTACAATCCTTAATATGTTTTGTCTGTGTGTTGGGGACTTATTAATATTTATACAAGTAGAAATAAGCATTTATCCTTATGTTTGCTGCTAATGTGGTGAGGTAAAATTTGCGGTTTAATGAGGAAGTACAAGAAAATATTCTAAGTCGGATAGTAAAATGCAGAAAGTAAACAGGAGTACTGGGAGGCTAGTTGCATACAAATAGAGAGAGGTGGCAGAGGAAAAGGCTTATAGCGAGTTGGATGTGAGGGTGGAAGCTGTAATGCCTCTTCACCTCACTGTACAATACCTTGTGCAATACTTTTTGTAAATAGTCAATGGTGCAATAGACTCAATACTTGAAATGTGCAATTCACTTGTATTTTTATTTTTATTTTTATTCCTATTTATTCTATTTATCCCCTTCGTATATTTTATTTATATTTGTCTCTGTATTTATATATGTGTGTGTATGTGTGTGTGTGTGTGTGTGTGTGTGTATATATATATATATATATATATATATATATATATATATATAATATTCAGTAACTCTGTAACTTCTGTTGGTGCTGTGCTTTTTGGAAATCGAATTTCCCAGAGGAACCCACCCGAGGGATTAATAAAGTTCATCTTTAAAGTTTATCTTAACTAAGGAAGATTAAAAGGACTTCTACTGACTGGCTAAGAAGAAACGGAAAAGCTGCACGGCAGGATAGGCTAAGGAGATGGAAATGCACTAAAAAGTGAGGAGTGTCTTGAAAAGATGGAAAGAGTATTTTGGAGGAGCTGATGAATGAAGAAAATGAGAGAAAGAAGACAGACGGAGGTGCCTGAGGAATGGAGGTGAAGTGTACCATTGCTGGAGTGGGTGGAGCGGTCAAACAAAAGTGTAAGCGAAGGTTTACTAGATGGTTGTGAGAGCTGCTGTGATGGTTTGGAGATGGTGGCACTAATAAAATGTCAGGCAGCAGAGCAGAAGACTTTATGATTTTCATCAGCAGTGACCAGAATGGAGATTAGAAATGAGTACATCAGAGGGAGAGCTCAGGTCAAATGGTTTGAGGTGCTTTGGACATTTACAGAGGAGGGATAGTAGATACTGGACAAAGGATCCTGAAAATGGAGCTGCCAGGAAAAGAGCAAAACCTTGGAGGTTCATGGAAATATGAGGACATGCAGAGGACTGGTGTAACAGATGCTAGGGACAGGACGAGAGCATCCAGACAATCAGCCAAAGATTTCAAACTTTCTGTTTGGTGATTTAAAAGGAAAATTACTTTTATCCCAAATCAATGTGTGTGCCCATTGGGTAATCTAATAAATAGTGAGCCAACATAACTTAACGCATAAGTGAAATTTTATTAAATAGTGGTCATTTACAATACCACATCATAGGAAATAAGTCACTCATTGCATAAAGATGAAGCCACCTTCAGATTTCACACATACAAAAAAGAAAACACAAAGGACACACAATCACATTTATCTTGCAATTTAAGGCAGAAATATTTTGTTTCATGACCCAGTGTTTTTGTTCATTGCAGATAAGAAGTCCAAAACTTTTATGAGCAGAGATTTTCTCCTTTTTGTTATTGCTTTTTGTAACAAGCCTCCCAACATTTTTTGGTGACATCTGTGACTTTTGAGAAGTTTGCTGCAGTGGTTTTCACAGAAGATTATGTCACGTAATTGGAATAATCGTATTATTTATTCCAATAAGGCCTGCTTCAATTTAGCCAAACTAATGTAAGGTTATCCTTGAAAACCCACAGTATGGCTTTCCTCATTTACAAACATTTTTTAAAAAGAAGCTTAAGTTGCTTTTTATGATTTCATTTCACAGCACTTGTTTTGCAAACGTAAGAGTGCTCCGAATCTATCCAGCATACGAACCATATCGTTTACTCATCTACACAGCAGATAAATGTCAAAATTGTCATGCTTTACATTGACAGGAAGTCTTCAGGCCTGCACACACCATGCAGTCTGTCGCACAATCCAAAGTGCAGGAAAAGAAACATTTTCCTTTCACCCGATAAGGATGCAGTCTTTAAGGTGGTTTCCCTCCCCCACTGTCCTGGATAGCAGGTGAGCAGGTTCAGGGTCTTCACTGAGATTTACTCCTCATTTCCTCCGTTTCATTGGAAAAATGAGAGCACAATAAGACTACAATGATTTGGTACATGTTCCTTTACATAACCACTAAACAAAGTTTCTATCTTTTAAACTTTACTCCATTAAGCACACAAAGTTTGTGGTCCCAGAAAATCTCTGCCTGGGATTCAGGCTCCTTATTGTGTCCAGGGATGCGGGGTAAGTGGTGAGGTGCGTGGATCTGCAAAAAAAAGAAATCTCCACAAATGGGCTGACTCTTCAGACTTGTCCTGAATTATTCTCTGCATGTTTTGCTGTGACAAACAACCAGCGGCACAGTGACCGCCTTCACAATGCCAGCTGCTCTCGATCAAGGTTCATCTTTTGGAAGAAGGCCTTTCCAAACTCATAGCTGCTTATCATAACAGCGCAGGCTGGGGCCACTTTGATCACCCTGGGCATGAAACCTGGGGAAAATAAACATGTTATTTTTATGCAAAGCACACATTATAAGTTTCAGTTGGCATACAATCGGATAAATGTGTACCTGCAAAAAGGCCCCTGTAGCCCAACTCGGCCCGTATTTCCTTCATGATGTGCCAGGTGGATGGCGTTCTCTTCACAGAAACTAGAGGGCATAAGAAGAACATCAGTATGTAAATTTCACACAACGTAAGTGCCTACATCATGAACGCATGTCATGCGCAGACCTCCCAAAGTGTCCATCTCTCCCAGCTCGATCTGTCTGCGAGTCTTCACAACATCGAAGGGCAGCGTCAGGATTGCAGCGATCTAAACACAGCAGACGGAAAGAGTCATAAACTGTGCTATATGCAATATGACTAAGTGCCAGTTTAGTTCAGGGCAACACAGGAAACATTTACTCAGCAATGATTGGTTTACTGGGCAGTAAGAGCCATCACAAAAGGAGTTAGATACACATCTGCATGAATGTTTTACAGGCAGCAAAGTTAGACTTTTATTCCCTTAAACAATGGATCTGTAGAGTTTCAGACTCTTAATGTTTCTGCACAAAGATCAGTCCATAAAGAAAACAAACAGTGCAGTATTGCAGACATTGGTGCATGTTACGTGGATTTCCACCATGATTAAAAGTTCTTTTTCATGAATTGCAGTAGATGTTAGCTGCACTTGAAAGGAAACTATTTATATCACCAGTTGGGTAATTATTGCTCGAGTAACATCACAGTGTGAATGTGTGACCGACACTGGCCTGATTCCCCCAAGTTATCCAATGCAGTCTCTCAGACTTTGGTATCAGGTGCTTTAGTGTTATAAAGTCATTCACATAAATTTATGAGCATGGTAATCGCAGTAGGTGAGCAAAAGAAAGCACTGTTTTCCATAGCGGCACATTTTTTAAAGTTTATTATCATTTGGGTTCAAGCAGAAACTAACTCTGCTTCAGCGATATCAGTACAGGTGTCAGATATCCTAACATTTAACATGCTTAACAACTGTAACAAAGGGCAGGTGTGCAGAGTACTCACTGCTCCAGAAACAGCTCCTGCAGTAAAGCTGATAGAGAAGTTGGCCTGAGGAACTTCAGACTGTTCACAAAGCCGGGCCTTCAACATTTCATAGTTAAACCAGTACAAAGCTGCAAACACAGAGATTGGTAATTTGTTACTTTGGTCCACATTAGAGTCAAACTACTGTCTTTTCAGCTGCTCTTCTGTGGATTTCTACATTTAGAAATTCTCTGAAATTAACCAACACTTAACTTTGACCAGTACGAGCTCCTCTTGGCTGCAAACTCAAAAGAAAGAACTCCAAACATCAGCAGCACGCTAGAGAATTTATGGAAGCCAATCGCTCTCCGTGTCCCAATTACCAGGACAAAGAGCAGCATAAATTGACGTTTTTACTTCCTCCTTATCAAAATAGTTAAATGAAGTGGAAATAGAAGCCTTACAGTCAATAAATACTGGTAAAGAGAAAATCTATTCTGCAGCTCAAATGCGGTGCAGTAAAAATTAAGCACAATGCTACACCTATTTTGTTACCAGGGGGCCTCTATAAGATTTTCAAGGCGAAAAGGGTTAGAGGTTATTATGGGAGACTAAATCGAAGGTCTAGGATAAATGTTCTCCTTGTCAAATCCGTGGAGCTAATTTATGATTTATGGCAGTGAGCTTCATAAGCTTATGGTTATGAGGCTTCTGGAAGAGTTTCATCGATGACAACAAGGAAAGAGTCCTATTTTAACAAAAAGACATCTGTTTAGAACAGACGGAAGGGAGTGGTGGAATAACAATGCTGCAGGAGTGGTTAGACAAGTTTCTGTGGCGCACTGGTAGGGATGGGTATCGAAAACCAGTTCTTGTTGAGAACCGGTTCCCACTGTTTCAATTCCTTGGAATTGTTTGCCATTTTTGCAAACGATTCCCTTATCGATTCCAGTCGCCCCGAATTACGTTACCACGTTGCGGAGCGTCATTTACCTGGCAGGAAACACGGCACCTAAGCAGCTCAAACGCTCAAAAGTTTGGTTATATTTTACGAGAACAGATGACAACAGGGCAACTTGCAATACTTGCAAAGTAGATATTTCATTTAAGGGAGGAAACACTACGAATATGCAAAAGCATTTGCTCACAAAACACACGATAACCTTAGATGAATGTCGTGTTTTTAATTCCGCTCCGGACTCGTGAATCTCAACCCAGCAGCAGCGGTAACGTTTGCACGTCCTCTCCCGTTAATGCGGCAGGTAAATAATCAACTAACAGTGCATATTATGTTAGCGCAATCTGCCTTATTACAAAACCTGCCATTACTGTGCATTTAGGTGACCATGATGAGACAGACAGAGTCTGGCTGGCTCAGATGCTGCCAGTTCTCGCTGCAGTCTACCGGTAGCGTCTCCTTTCAGGCCAGGATAGACGAATGTCACCGAGCAGTGACTAAGTTTGTGGTAAAAGGCTTGAACACATTTGCCACAGCAGATGCCCCCGATTTTCATTAAGTGAATGTGTTTAATTGTAGGCAGGGACATTACTGGATATTCTTGTGTAATTGCTACTGAATAATTTATGTTATACTTTGTTATTGCTAGAGAAGAATATTTATTTTACATTTACAATTTTTTTTCCTGGGGACCCTGTGACACCCCATTGATCTCACTGTTGGGTTTGTAAGGCCATGTTACTCCTAAATTTCTATCTTGTTCAAAGAGAAGATATAAAACAAACTTCTGAGCTAATCGACCTTAGTGTTCTCCTTTTTTAAAAAGAATCGATAAAGAATCGAATCATTAAACAGAATCGAAAATGGAATCGGAATCGTGAAAATCTTATCAATACCCATCCCTACGCACTAGCATGTTAAGTGTAATCAACATGATGTGTCTCACCTGAAAAGGGTACATCTCTGAGAACGGTGGGTCCCCAGCCCCTCCACAGGGACAGAAGTCCATTCTGGGCCACAGCAGAGCGGATACATGTCCGCAGCTCGCTGTAGGACAGCTGACGGGACTGCATCTTGGTCCTGACCAGTTCCAGTGGGCTAATCACCGTCACGGCTCCCACTGCAAAACAGACACAAAGGTTTCACTTAAAGAGCACTGTCAGTACTTTGCTGTGATTTCTGTGTGGGGAGCTTTTTTTTAATTCCATGCACTTACATCTGGCAAGACCCCCAGCAACAAGAGGGACATGACTGCCCTGAAGACCCACACCGAATGTCAGGAAGTCCCGCAACTGGTCGTAGCAGGTGAAGTAAATGACAGTGGCAGGTACTGCCATCACCCTGTTAACATAAACAAACAAAGGTTTCGAACAGAGGAACTGCACACTTTGCAACATATCAATGGAAAGTTCTCATAAAATTATAATAATATGCAAAATTTTTTACTAGAATGAGACTGACGTGTCAGGTACTAAAATGCAGCTTTAGCGCAAGGAAGTACTTTATTAAACCAAGTTCTGCTATTTATTTTTTGTTTTTTTAATTTCTTCTCTTTTCTCCAAGACACTCCCGGTTTCCTTTTCTCTAAAACTCAGTGATATTTAATTCAGTTGAAGCTATGCACATTGAGTGCAATGCTCCAAATACTACACTCTTTCAAAATAAAACTGTACTTACTTAAAGTTTAAGAAATTTAATTCTGAATTTAGGTCTTCTTACACTTCAGTTCTGTGTCTATTCTACGAGTACTGAAACTTTACTAGATGTTACTCACAAAGTTGGTGGTAGCCCGCTCCACAGAGACCGAAGACCTTCATGGCGAGTGATTTTCACAAATGCATCCTGTCGCACAAACAAAAAACAAAAAAGAGAGCTTATATGATGTTAATTGTAAACCAATTGTAGGAAAAACAAAGCCACTAATGCATGACTACTCACAAGAGTCCCGCTGAACTGAGTTGGCTTTTTGTACCAGCTGGTGCAACTGGTTCTATTCTGACAAACATAGATGTGATCCATCAGCCCATTACAATACAGGAAACACTTCCCTGTGAGGAGGCACATGAGGTGGTCAGAGGAAGAGAAAACCACACTCAGATTATTAGCTATTAAAAAGACAAACAAACAAAAAACAACTATGATTAAAAAACAAAATTAGCACATCTCACAATAGCAATGTGAAACTACAAGTGTTTCCTAAACTGAGTCACACAAGCCTTCACACAGGAGAGAAATGTCATTAATAATACAGGCAAAAGCAATGACCGCACAGCTGCTCTGTAGATAACACAGTCCTGTCCTTGCCTCTGCCGGTTTATTTAGTGCCGATTACCGAGAAACCTTTCAAATAAAATCTAAAAAAAAAAAAAAAAAAAAAAAAAAGAGGCAGAATTCACATGAATGTATTTACAAGGGGAACTTTCTGTTTTCACTACCAGAAGACATTTGTTTTTAAAGCAGAAAACCAGGTATGCTAATCTACATCTGATCAAGTGTTAGCAACGGCGGGGCAAATACTTACACTTGGAATGACGTGAGACACCATCCCACGGAGCAGAAAAAGACGCTGAAGCTATGAAAACGAAGGACAGAGCACAAACACAGGAGGACAGGTTTAGTGGGGTTAATGTTAAGAGCAAAGCATCACAGTAAAACATGTTAAAAGCAAACTCAGTAAACCACAAAAGAACAAGAGGTCCTACCTTGGTGGAACGGTGTCTGCTGAGCCTGCAGCCTGATCTTCACAACGTCTAGTGGCGTGACTGCAAACACAAGAATGAATTTAGTTATCACAACCACACAAGAGCTGATAAACAATTAACTGAGTGCCAATGCTAAGACACAGAGAACAACTCCAGCCTTTGTTTCTTTCTCACCAAACAGAGATGTGATGAGGGCTCCAGTGCCAGAGGCCAGCATCTGCTGCACTGGAGAGATCGCAGCCACGGGGCCACTGACGCCTCGCTCGCCCATCCTGCCAACCTGTCAAGACCAAGAGAAACAGCATGTCACACCAAGGTTTCAATCACATTAATATTTAAAACCATAGCTTTAAAAAATGCTCTCCACCCTTAAAAAATTTGTAGTGGTTCAAACATGGTCTTGCACTTAAACTAATTGATCAATTATCAGCAGCAGTTTGAGATTAATTTAATAGTTATTATTCAATAACCTGTCTAATCCTTGCAGTTCTGGAGTCAAGAATAGTGTAATTATGTTGTAATACCCATCTTGAAAAATAAACTACAACTAAAAGTTTTCAGACAATAAAAACTTGGGTCAAAAAGCTAAAAAAGCAAATCTAAATGTGAAATTTAAAAGTATAATTACACATGTGTGAGAATGTAAACTGAGATAACACGAGGTGTATATTAACTAAACTTGACAGAGCTGCCTTACCATTTTACACAACACTATCTCCCTGTTATGTAAAACTGTGAGGAAGGAGTGTCAGTGACTCAAAGGATCAGTAACCAAACACTGAGTTTGCAGCTGGATCAGTATCCGGTTAGATCACAATTCCTAGTGTGTGACTCCTGCTCCTGAGAGCCTTCAAATTACTGTCACTAAAACCCTTTTTAAAAGTCTTTTCAAGTTTCACAGACTTTGTATTCGTCTCCATGCATTACGAAGAGTTAAACTGTCATATAATGCTCAGAATTCACTCTGAGAAGCTTGAATTTAAGGAAATTAAGAAATATAAACCAGACAAAACTGGAAGCCAGGTTTCTTTTTTTGGGCTTATTTATATGATGATAAAAAGAAACAACTTAAAGGAAGTGGAACATCTGGAGGAGGAAAAGCACTGTTATTGACAGTATTTCAGTTCATTGTTAAGACACAGTTCATCATTTCTATTTGACACAAATTTAAGTGCAAAAAGAACAACTATGTGAGTAGGAAGGGTGAGTCTACAGTAGGTGGAGTTGTTAAAGCATTATGATAACTTATCTATAACACGCATGCCTTGTCTTCTTGCCCACTCCTAAATGATGGAGCATGTTGCAGAAAAAAAACCCAGACAACTTTGTTTAAACAAAATAAAGTTAAAGAAAACATGCACTGCATTGTGAAAACTTCCTTACTGTGTAGTTGACCTCTGCTTCCTTGGCTAACTTTATTATAGTTTAGAGTGACAAGAATAGCCCTCAGCCTTGGTCTTCCCAATAAGCTTCTTTGTCTGGCCAAGTCTCCTTCCACCAAGTGCCCACAACACACATGCAGCTCAACAGCTCCTTCTCCCTTTTTAATCTCTCTTACACAATGCTGCATGGATAATTGTCACGTCTGACGCCAGATAAACATTTCACATGTGCTGACAGAACATGAGAAACTGCAGATTACATGCTTCTCTGCAAACAAAACAAAACAAAAAAACTGCTGCATAACACAGCGGATGCACGAAGACATCGCGTGCTAGGACATTGTGTTCTTTCCCCCACTTAAGTTAGCTGACTTTGGTTGTAATAGAATTAAAACATGTGAAGTCCAGATAGATAAGAGGAGGAATAGCTGCCTTTCAAGGCAGCTGTGAATGCAGTGATCACATTCACTGAAGCAAACCTTTCTGAAATGTGCTGTCAGCCACCTGCGTTTCACTGCACATTATCTGAGTCGCTAGCTAGCTAGCTGTTTACAAGCGACGTTTCTCACCTCTGCTTTAGCTATGAGCGTTGCCGGGAAACACACAGGTGTCTTCACCCATATCAGTTAAGAGCTACACCATTCTGCCATGCTTCGTCTGATTATTCGGGTGCTCCACCGTGGATAACCCGTAAACATCTTGTTGGAGGCAGCTTAGCTCGCCTCAGAGTGCAGGTTACAAGCTATGCACGTCGACTTCATAATCATGAACGCGCAGTCATGGGCGTATCATAACCGCAGGAGGCCTGTGCGCATGATTTGTAGATCCGGACTGATCAGGAATGGACTCGCTTGGCCCCGCCCCGCCGCCCCCCCTGTCGCTACCGTTGCTTTGGCGCCACCTGGAGGACCCATTGCACTTCGCTGACACATGAAAAACAGTTTTTCCGTTAGTCAGGCGTATCCGTATCCTGAACAACGAAGCATCACACTTTACACAAGAAAAAAAGGGACATCCATTCATTACACTGTAATTAAAGTGCCGCGTTTAAATCCTCCCAGACGTTTACATTGATAAATAAACTGTAGTCAACATGATTTATGAAAGGGTTACAAAATAAAGACATGATCTATTTAGCATGACTTTGCTTTATTCTGTCTCCATTCCAATTGACCCGCTACTTTTTCTTCAGTTACAATATCTTGATAGAAGTGTTATGTTATAAGTTATGTTGTGTGTCTGCTGCCCTCTTGGCCAAATGTCTCTTGAAAAGTAGATAGATAGATAGATAGATAGATAGATAGATAGATAGATAGATAGATAGATAGATAGATAGATAGATAGATAGATAGATAGATAGATAGATAGATAGATAGATAGATAGATAGATAGATTAAGAGTCACTTTTGCAAAAACCGAAATTGCAAATAGTATTATTGTTATTATTATTTTTGACAGATTATAGACAAAAAACTCTTGCACAACCGTCTGAATATGGCCGATCATTTTCGGGCAAATACCGGAAACTTTTTGGCAGCCAAACACTGTACCACACAAACAGCGTGATATCGTTAGCAATCCGTATTTTCTTATTAGTCACAGGCTCTTATTGCATTTTTAATGGCTGTAAATAAATATGCTTCTTTGAAATTTTCAACTATGCCTGTACTACGTTGTTTTATGAATATTAAAAACTGATTCATTGAAGAGACAGAGCTGGCGTTAAAAGACTGCGGTAAAGTGAGCCGTCATTTGTGAGCCGCGGTCAAGCCAGCCGCCTCCTATCCGCCGCATAAATTTCCTTGCGCTTTTACACTAGTCTTTACGGTAGCGCCTTTTCGCTTTATATCCTGATTGAAAGCCTAGACTCGCGCACACATGCACGCGCGTGAACAGTAACACGCACGCGCGCACACAAATTACAATGGAACAGCCCAATACAGCCATCGTGACAGTCTGGTTGCATATTCAAAAATTCATTAAAAATCATTCTTAAAAGTTGATGCCAAGCTTTCAACACAATCCTCTTCTCGGACACCTACTTTACCTCTGGGCCAGTTTTTACCCAGATTTACTGTAATATTACTCAGAAATCACAGTAAACTCATATTCAGTGCAATACAGTCAATGCACTACAATTATGTTTATTTCAAAAATTCATTAAAAGTCATCCTGAATAGTTGAGGTCCAACTTTCAACACATCCCTCCTCTGGGACACCTACTGTACCTGTGTGCCAGGTTTCATCCAGATTTACTGTAGAATTCCTCAGAAATTAATGGAAACATTTATTCAATCTAATACAGCCAATACACTACAATTGCGTCAATTTTCAGAAATTCATTAAAAATCATCCTGAGTAGTTGATGTACAACTTTCAACACATCCCTCCTCTAGGACACCTACTGTACCTGTGTGCCAGGTTTCAGCCAGATTTACTGTAGAATTCCTCAGAAATTAAAGGGTACTTGTATCCAATGCAGTCGGCCAATACAGTAGAATTATGTCAATTTTCAAAAATTCATGAAAAATCATCCTGAGTAGTTGATGTACAACTTTCAACACATCCCTCCTCTGGGACACCTACTGTACCTGTGTGCCAGGTTTCATCCAGATTTACTGTAGAATTCCTCAGAAATTAATGGGTACTTGTATCCAATGCAGTCGGCCAATACAGTAGAATTATGTCAATTTTCAAAGATTCATGAAAAATCATCCTGAGTAGTTGATGTCCAACTTTCAACACATCCCCCCTCTGGGACACCTACTGTACCTGTGTGCCAGGTTTCATCCAGATTTACTGTAGAATTCCTCAGAAATTAATGGGTACTTGTATCCAATGCAGTCGGCCAATACAGTAGAATTATGTCAATTTTCAAAGATTCATTAAAAATCATCCTGAGTAGTTGATGTACAACTTTCAACACATCCCCCTCTGGGACACCTACTGTACCTGTGTGCCAAGTTTCAGCCAGATTTACTGTAGAATTCCTCAGAAATTAAAGGGTACTTGTATCCAATGCAGTCAGCCAATACAATTTAATTATGTCAATTTTCAAAAATTCATGAAAAATCATCCTGAGTAGTTGATGTCCAACTTTCAACACATCCCTCCTCTGGGACACCTACTGTACCTGTGTGCCAAGTTTCATCCAGATTTACTGTAGAATTCCTCAGAAATTAATGGGTACTTGTATCCAATGCAGTCGGCCAATACAGTAGAATTATGTCAATTTTCAAAGATTCATGAAAAATCATCCTGAGTAGTTGATGTACAACTTTCAACACATCCCCCCTCTGGGACACCTACTGTACCTGTGTGCCAGGTTTCAGCCAGATTTACTGTAGAATTCCTCAGAAATTAAAGGGTACTTGTATCCAATGCAGTCAGCCAATACAATTTAATTATGTCAATTTTCAAAAATTCATGAAAAATCATCCTGAGTAGTTGATGTACAACTTTCAACACATCCCCCCTCTGGGACACCTACTGTACCTGTGTGCCAGGTTTCATCCAGATTTACTGTAGAATTCCTCAGAAATTAAAGGGTACTTGTATTCAATGCAGTCGGCCAATACACTACAATTATGTCAATTTTCAAAAATTCATTAAAAATCATCCTGAGTAGTTGATGTCCAACTTTCAACACATCCCCCCTCTGGGACACCTACTGTACCTGTGTGCCAGGTTTCATCCAGATTTACTGTAGTATTCCTCAGAAATTAAAGGGTACTTGTATTCAATGCAGTCGGCCAATACAGTAGAATTATGTCAATTTTCAAAAATTCATTAAAAATCATCCTGAGTAGTTGATGTCCAACTTTCAACACATCCCCCCTCTGGGACACCTACTGTACCTGTGTGCCAGGTTTCAGCCAGATTTACTGTAGAATTCCTCAGAAATTAAAGGGTACTTGTATCCAATGCAGTCGGCCAATACACTACAATTATGGAAATTTCAGAAATTCATTAAAAATCATCCTGAGTAGTTGAGGTCCAACTTTCAACACATCCCTCCTCCGGGAAACCTGCTGTACGTCTGGGCCAAGTTTCAGCCAGATTTACTGTAATATTCTTCAGAAATTGCAGGGAACTTATGTTCAGTGCAAGAAAGGCTGAAAGACGACCACCACTGAACAAGACACACAAGCTGAAACGTCAAGACTGGGCCAAGAAATATCTCAAGACTGATTTTTCTAAGGTTTTATGGACTGATGAAATGAGAGTGAGTCTTGATGGGCCAGATGGATGGGCCCGTGGCTGGATTGGTAAAGGGCAGAGAGCTCCAGTCTGACTCAGACGCCAGCAAGGTGGAGGTGGAGTACTGGTTTGGGCTGGTATCATTAAAGATGAGCTTGTGGGGCCTTTTCGGGTTGAGGATGGAGTCAAGCTCAACTCCCAGTCCTACTGCCAGTTTCTCGAAGACACCTTCTTCAAGCAGTGGTACAGGAAGAAGTCTGCATCCTTCAAGAAAAACATGATTTTCATGCAGGACAATGCTCCATCACACGCGTCCAAGTACTCCACAGCGTGGCTGGCAAGAAAGGGTATAAAAGAAGAAAAACTAATGACATGGCCTCCTTGTTCACCTGATCTGAACCCCATTGAGAACCTGTGGTCCATCATCAAATGTGAGATTTACAAGGAGGGAAAACAGTACACCTCTCTGAACAGTGTCTGGGAGGCTGTGGTTGCTGCTGCACGCAATGTTGATGGTGAACAGATCAAAACACTGACAGAATCCATGGATGGCAGGCTTTTGAGTGTCCTTGCAAAGAAAGGTGGCTATATTGGTCGCTGATTTGTTGTTGTTTTGTTTTTGAATGTCGGCGAGGATTCCGCACGGCACTCCCCTCCATTCACCTCGCGAATCTCCGCTCTCTTCCAAACAAAGTCGACGAATTACTGCTCTTAAACCGGACTAACAAGGACTTTGCACGCTCTGCTGCCCTCTGCTTCACTGAAACCTGGCTCAGTGAGCGAGTCCCAGACGCTGTCTTAAATCTGCCGGGCTTCCAACTTCACCGGGCGGACCGCGAAACAGAGCTCTCAGGGAAAACAAAGGGTGGTGGAGTCTGCTTCTACATTAATGAAGGTTGGTGTACTGATGTCACAGTGTTACAGAAACACTGCAGCCCACACTTGGAAAGTTTTCTCATCAACTGTAAACCTTTTTATTCACCGCGGGAGTTTTCTTCCTTCATGCTGGTCGGAGTTTACATCCCTCCACAGGCCAACGCGAACAACGCACTGTGCGAGCTGGCTGACCAGATTACTACCCTGGAGAGGAAATTCCCGGATTCCTTTACAATTATTCTTGGGGATTTTAACAGAGCAAACCTAAACTACGAACTCCCTAAATACAGACAGCATATAGACTGCCCCACCAGGGACAACATCATACTGGATCACTGCTACACCACTCTAAAAGATGCCTATCGCTCTGTGCCCCGGGCAGCTTTGGGACATTCTGATCACTGCATGGTCCATCTTATTCCAGTTTATAGGCAAAAACTCAAACGTGCCAAGCCTGTAGTCAAAACTGTGAAGAAGTGGACTAACGCAGCAAAGCAGGAACTGCAGGACTGTTTTGACCTAGATGAGCTCACGGACACTGTGACATCATACATCAGTTTCTGTGAAGACGTGTGTGTGCCAACAAAGACCTTTTGCACATACAACAACAATAAACCATGGTTCACTCCTAAACTCCAACATCTTCGCAAGGCCAAGGAGGACGCTTACAGAAGTGGTGACAGGGTCCTGTACAAGCAAGCCAGGAACACACTGACCAAGGAGATCAAAGCAGCTAAAAGGATCTACTCCCAGAAGCTGGAAGAACGGCTCTCAGCCAACGACCCTGCGTCAGTGTGGAGGGGCCTGCAGGAAATCACCAGCTACAGACGCCCCCCACCCACTATTGAAGCAAACAAAGACCTGGCCAACGAGTTAAACACTTTCTATTGCAGGTTTGAGACGGACAGACTCCCATGCCCCACCCTCCCCTCCCCAGGGACATTGCTTCAGACATTGACCCCCAACACACCTTCCACCTCTCCCCCCTTCACCCTGCCCCTCCCCAATCAAGACTCAACGACCACCCCCACCCTCCCCAATCCAGACTCAACGACCACCACCACCCTCTCCAATCCAGACTCAACGACCACCACCACCCTCTCCAACCCAGACTCAACGACCTCCACCACACCTCTCACCCCCCTTTCCTCCTCCCTGAAACTAAGAATACACACTCAGGATGTGAGCCGACTATTCCAGAAACAGAAGCCCAGGAAAGCCCCCGGACCAGATGGCGTCTCACCCTCCTGCCTCAAAACCTGTGCTGAACAGCTGGCTCCCATCTTTACTCGCATCTTCAACAGATCCCTGGAGCTGTGTGAAGTTCCCTCCTGCTTCAAACGCTCCACCATCATCCCTGTTCCCAAGAAACCCACCATCACAGGACTGGATGACTACAGACCTGTCGCCTTGACGTCTGTGGTCATGAAATCCTTCGAACGACTGGTGTTAGCCCATCTGAAAGACATTACAGGCCACCAGCTGGACCCTCTGCAGTTTGCCTACCGGGCAAACAGGTCAGTGGATGATGCAGTGAACACGGGGCTGCATTACATCCTGCAACACCTTGACTGCCCGGGAACTTATGCCAGGGTCCTGTTTGTGGACTTTAGTTCGGCTTTTAACACCATTGTGCCTGAACTTCTTTCCTCCAAACTCTCCCAGCTCAGCGTGTCACCAGCTACCTGTCAGTGGATCACCAGCTTCCTGACAGACAGAAAGCAACAAGTGAGGCTGGGGGAGATCACCTCTGAAACCCGGTCCCTCAGTATTGGTGCCCTCAAGGATGTGTCCTCTCACCACTACTGTTCTCCCTCTACACTAACGACTGCACCTCCAATAACTCTGCTGTCAAACTCCTAAAGTTTGCAGATGACACCACTGTCATTGGCCTCATTCAAGATGGTGATGAGTCTGCATACCGGCAGGAAGTTGAGCGGCTGGTACTCTGGTGCAGTCAGCACAATCTGGAGCTGAACACTCTTAAGACTGTAGAGATGACAGTGGACTTCAGGAGACATCCCTCAACTCTGCTCCCCCTCACCATATCAGACAGCCCTGTGTCGACTGTGAAGATCTTCAAGTTCCTGGGTACAACCATCTCCCAGGACCTGAAGTGGGAGACCAACATCAACTCCATCCTCAAAAAGACCCAGCAGAGGATGTACTTCCTGAGACAACTGGGGAAGTACAGTCTTCCACAGGAGCTGCTGATCCAGTTCTACACTGCGGTCATTGAGTCTGTCCTGTGCTCCTCCATCACAGTCTGGTATGGAGCAGCCACTAAACAGGACAGGAGCAGACTGCAGCGGACTGTACGGGCAGCAGAAAGGATCATCAGCGCCCCCCCCTGCCCTCCATCCAGGATCTGTACCTCTCAAGAACCAGGAAACGGGCAGGGAAAATCATCGCAGACCCCTCACACCCTGCACACAGACTTTTTGATCTGCTGCCCTCTGGCAGACGGTACAGAAGCCTGCAGACCAGGACCACCCGACACAGGAACAGTTTCTTTCCCCTCGCCATCTCCCTTCTTAACAGTTGACCTGTCACACTGCTCCCACTGCCAGACTGCAACTGCACCTTATGTACATTTTGTAGTATTCATTCCACCTCATTCATTTCTGTATTTTATGTATATAAGGTTAGATTCGTTATTTATAGTTGGTTTACATAGCTTTGTGTATGTATGTGTAATGTGTATATATAGACACTTGTGTGTGTGTGTGTGTGTGTGTGTGTGTGTGTGTGTGTGTGTGTGTGTGTGTGTGTGTGTGTGTGTGTGTGTGTGTGTGTGTGTGTGTGTGTGAGATTTACATTGCTGTGCTTGAGAGCCACCATCTACCGGAACCAAATTCCCTGTATGTGTCTGCACATATACAGTGGGGCAAAAAAGTATTTAGTCAGCCACCGATTGTGCAAGTTCCCCCACTTAAAATGATGACAGAGGTCAGTAATTTGCACCAGAGGTACACTTCAACTGTGAGAGACAGAATGTGAAAAAAAAATCCATGAATCCACATGGTAGGATTTGTAAAGAATTTATTTGTAAATCAGGGTGGAAAATAAGTATTTGGTCACCTCAAACAAGGAAAATCTCTGGCTCTCACAGACCTGTAACGTCTTCTGTAAGAAGCTTTTCTGTCCCCCACTCGTTACCTGTATGAATGGCACCTGTTTGAACTCATCATCTGTATAAAAGACACCTGTCCACAGCCTCAAACAGTCAGACTCCAAACTCCGCCATGGCCAAGACCAAAGAGCTTTCGAAGGACACCAGGAAAAGTATTGTAGACCTGCACCAGACTGGGAAGAGTGAATCTACAATAGGCAAGCAGCTTGGTGTGAAAAAATCAACTGTGGGAGCAATCATCAGAAAATGGAAGACATACAAGACCACTGATAATCTCCCTCGATCTGGGGCTCCACGCAAGATCTCATCCTGTGGGGTCAAAATGATCATGAGAACGGTGAGCAAAGATCCCAGAACCACACGGGGGGACCTGGTGAATGACCTGCAGAGAGCTGGGACCAAAGTAACAAAGGTCACCATCAGTAACACACTACAACGGCAGGGAATCAAATCCCGCAGTGCCAGACGTGTTCCGCTGCTGAAGCCAGTGCATGTCCAGGCCCGTCTGAAGTTTGCCAGAGAGCACATGGATGATACAGCAGAGGATTGGGAGAATGTCATGTGGTCAGATGAAACCAAAGTAGAACTTTTTGGTATAAACTCAACTCGTCGTGTTTGGAGGAAGAAGAATACTCAGTTGCATCCCAAGAACACCATACCTACTGTGAAGCATGGGGGTGGAAACATCATGCTATGGGGCTGTTTTTCTGCCAAGGGGACAGGACGACTGATCCGTGTTAAGGACAGAATGAATGGGGCCATGTATCGTGAGATTTTGAGCCAAAACCTCCTTCCATCAGTGAGAACTTTGAAGATGAAACGAGGCTGGGTCTTCCAACATGACAATGATCCAAAACACACCGCCCAGGCAACAAAGGCGTGGCTTTGTAAGAAGCATTTGAAAGTCCTGGAGTGGCCTAGCCAGTCTCCAGACCTCAACCCCATAGAAAATCTGTGGCGGGAGTTGAAAGTCTGTGTTGCTCGGCGACAGCCCCAAAACATCACTGCTCTCGAGAAGATCTGCATGGAGGAATGGGCCAAAATACCAGCTACTGTGTGTGCAAACCTGGTAAAGACCTATAGTAAACGTTTGACCTCTGTTATTGCCAACAAAGGTTATGTTACAAAGTATTGAGTTGTATTTTTGTTATTGACCAAATACTTATTTTCCACCCTGATTTACGAATAAATTCTTTACAAATCCTACCATGTGGATTCATGGATTTTTTTTTCACATTCTGTCTCTCACAGTTGAAGTGTACCTCTGGTGCAAATTACTGACCTCTGTCATCATTTTAGGTGGGGGAACTTGCACAATCGGTGGCTGACCAAATACTTTTTTGCCCCACTGTACTTGGCCAATAAACACGATTCTGATTCTGATTCTGATTCTGAGATGTATATTTGTGAATGTGGAGATGTTATATTGGTTTCACTGGTAAAAATAAATAATTGAAATGGGTATATATTTGTTTTTTGTGAAGTTGCCTAATAATTATGCACAGTAATAGTCACCTGCACACACAGATATCCCCCTAAAATAACTAAAAAAACAAAACAAAAAAAAAAACTACTTCCAAAAACATTCAGCTTTGATATTAATGAGTCTTTTGGGTTCATTGAGAACATGGTTGTTGTTCAATAATAAAATTATTCCTCAAAAATACAACTTGCCTAATAATTCTGCACTCCCTGTAGGTCTGTTGACAGAGCTCTGTACAGGTCTGCTCGAGCTGACCTGAAAAGGGGTCCCACCTGTCCAGCAACAACACATGGCATGGAATAATAGACATCATAAACCACAGAGGCAGAACTGTGAAAACAGAAAACCTGAGTGTGCAGCTAGCAGAGGACATAAACAGCTTCTTTGCCCGCTTTGAAACACCACAACAGCAGCATTCATCTGCCTCAGCCCTGCTCCCATCCTCATCCTCACCTGGTTCCTGCACCGCTCCATTCACTGTAACGGAGCACGATGTCAGATGAGTGTTCCTAGCAGTGAACCCCAGGAAGGCGTCCAGACGGAATACGTGGTAAAGTGCTAAGACCATGTGCCCACCAGCTCACCCTCATCTCCACCAGAATCTTCAACCTCTCACTGGATGAAGCAGCCATCCCATCCTGTCTAAAATCAGCCACAATCATCCCAGTACCAAAGAAGTCTCCCATCACCAGCCTGAACTATTATTGCCCTGTGGCCCTCACACCGGTAATCATGAAACTAGTCCTTCAGCACACCAAGGATTACCTCCCCCCAGAATTCGACCCCCACCAGTTTGCATACCGTGCAAACAGATTCACAGAAGATGCCATCACCCTCCACTCGGTGCTGAGTCACCTAGAACAGCGGCAGAGCTACGCCAGAATGCTCTTTGTGGACTACAGCTCACCCTTCCACCACTCGCCCATTGAGAGCCTACTAACTTACTGCATCACAGTATGGTACAGCAGCTGCACTAAGGCGGATAGAGCCACCCTCCCAGCATGTTTGCAATGAGTAGGAGATGCTCTGTATCTCACTGTACAACTGTATAGTGACAAAGGTATTGGGTTCTTTTCTAAAAATTGCTATAAACAGAGGAACCCAAACTGATGAAAAGTGGCGAATATTTTTTTTCAAATGACTATTTTTAGTGGATTTTTGATATAGAAGCAGAATGACAGAATGTTAAAAGAAGTTACTTTTAGTCATTCTAAGCTGGGCATTGCGTTCTCTGGCTGTTCAAAGCCATGGAACTTTAGACTTTCCAAGCAAATAATGATGGCCATACTGATGTTCTTTTCAGTACATTTTACTTTATGTTCATTTTCATTTTTATGATGTTTCTATTTTTACATAATTCCTCCCACATAGCAAAATTGGTATGGCCTGGATCTGTCCCACACAATGTGCTTACACATGGCCTGCGTACCGCAAAGAATGACGGCCCTATGGTGGCCCAGATCTGGTTTACCAGAGGTGGCCCACACATGAGCCAGCACAAGGCCAGTTGCAGACACACTGCTGGCCCTGTGCTGGCCCAGAACAGTTTCAGCTCTGGCCCCAGATGTCAGCCTAATGTGTACCTTAGCCATGTAAGCCATGTAATAACAACATGTGCTGGAACATAATAGTGCAAAAGTAACATGACGAAACTCTGTTCAGACAGTGAATGGACTGATTCTTATACAGCACTTTTTTACTCACCCATATTACTCAAAGTGCTCTATACAACATGTCACATTCACCCAATCAGGCCAAATGTGGCATGCCATCACATAAACAGTGCCATCTTACCATGCCAGAAGTCAGCCAGCAGTGCCGGCTTGACACCAGATCCAGGCAAGACCCGTCTGCTATGTGGGATGACTTGTTCTTTTGGCATTTTAGTTGTGGATTGTGTTTGGACTGTGTCTCTTGCCCTTTCAGTATTGTTTCCTTGTGCTTCTAAGTGTCCCTTTGTTTCTTTTTAGGTTATGTAGTATGGGTTAGAGATATTTTGTATGTTGTTTTTGTTTAATAAATCCGCCTTTTGGATTATTCCCTGATGTGCCTGAGTTCTGTTATTTAGTGTCACTTTGAAAGGACACACATCCAGCATTGACATATAATTGTTCTTTCAATTTTTGATAAAGATTACAGTGAATTGAGATGTAACTTGGCCCAGAGGTACGGTAGGACGCCCAGAGTAAGAAAGTGTTGAAAGTTGGACCTCAACTATTATGGGTGATTTTTAATGAATTTTTGAAATTTCCATAATTGTAGTGTATTGACTGTATTGAATTGAATAAATGTTTCCATTCATTTCTGAGGAGTTCTACAGTAAATCTGGCTGAAACTTGGCACACAGGTACAGTAGGTGTCCCAGAGGGGGGATGTGTTGAAAGTTGGACATCAACTACTCAGGATGATTTTTAATGAATTTTTGAAAATTGACACAATTGTAGTGTATTGGCTGTATTAGATTGAATAAATGTTTCCATTAATTTCTGAGGAATTCTACAGTAAATTTGGATGAAACTTGGCACACAGGTACAGTAGGTGTCCCAGAGGGGAGATGTGTTGAAAGTTGGACATCAACTACCCAGGATGATTTTTAATGAATTTTTGAAAATTGACATAATTCTACTGTATTGGCCGACTGCATTGGATACAAGTACCCTTTAATTTCTGAGGAATTCTACAGTAAATCTGGCTGAAACCTGGCACACAGGTACAGTAGGTGTCCCAGAGGGGGGATGTGTTGAAAGTTGGACATCAACTACTCAGGATGATTTTTAATGAATTTCTGAAAATTGACATAATTCTATTGTATTGACTGTATTGAATTGAATATAAGTTTCCTTTAATTTCTGAGGAATTCTACAGTAAATCTGGATGAAAATTGGCACACAGGTACAGTAGGTGTCCCAGAGGGGGGATGTGTTGAAAGTTGTACATCAACTACTCAGGATGATTTTTAATGAATTTCTGACATTTCCATAATTGTATTGACTGTATCGGGCCGTTACATTGTAATTTGTGCGCGCGCATGCGCGCGCGACTGTTCGCGCGCGTGCACGTGTGCGCGGGTATAGGCTTTCAATCGGCAAATAAAGCGAAAAGGCGCTACCGTAAAGACTGGTGTAAAAGCGCAAGGAAATTTATGCGGCGGATAGGAGGCGGCTGGCTTGACCGCGGCTCACAAATGACGGCTCACTTTACCGCGGTGTTAAAAGGTGTACAGCAACATTAAGGCACCTCCTCTCCCTCCCCTTTCGGGGTGTGTTCAAGACTGCAGGCTATCATTTGTGTCATTTTGTGGCGAGACTCTTGTGAACCCAGCCAACATTTATATGTGGGGCCCATATGGTTTGGAAATGGGCTGAAAAATGGGCCCCATATAGGATTGTCCGCGGGTTCCGTAATGGCCCCATATTAAATGCCCATATAGGTGTTATGTTAGGAAAATCTGGGAACTAAATGGGCCCCAACTGGGAAAAGTACACAGAAACCCACCTGGGCCCCATCTTTCAAGTTTTTGTGGGTACCATGTAGGCACCACATAGGCTAAAAAAGTGGGTTTTAAGTGGGATTGTCCGCAGGTTCCATAATGGCCCCATTTTATAAGCCCATCTCGGTGTTATATTGGTAAAATCTGGGAACTAAATGTGCCCCAACTGGGCAAAGTACACAGAAACCCACCTGGGCCCCATCTTTCAAGTTTTTTGTGGGTACCATGTGGGCACCACATAGGCTAAAAAGTGGGTTTTAAGTGGGATTGTCCGCGGGTTCCATAATGGCCCCATTTAATAAGCCCATCTCGGTATTATATTGGTAAAATCTGGGAACTAGATGGACCCCAACTGGGCAAAGTACACAGAAACCCACCTAGGCCCCATCTTTCAAGTTTTTGTGGGTACCATGTGGGCACCACATAGGCTAAAAAGTGGGTCTTAAGTGGGATTGTCCGCGGGCTCTGTAATGGCCCCATTTTATAAGCCCATCTCGGTGTTATATTGGTAAAATCTGGGAACTAAATGGGCCCCAACTAGGCAAAGTACACAGAAACCCACCCGGGCCCCACCTTTCAAGTTGTTTTGTGGGTACCATGTGAGTACCACATAGGCTAAAAAGTGGGTTTTAAGTGGGATTGTCCGCGGGTTCCATAATGGCCCCATTTTGTAAGCCCATCTCGGTGTTATATTGGTATAATCTGGGAACTAAATGGACCCCAACTGGGCAAAGTACAAAGAAACCCACCCAGGCCCCACCTTTCAAGTTGTTTTGTGGGTACCATGTGAGTACCACATAGGCTAAAAAGTGGGTTTTAAGTGGGATTGTCCGCGGGTTCCATAATGGCCCCATTTTATAAGCCCATCTCGGTGTTATATTGGTATAATCTGGGAACTAAATGGACCCCAACTGGGCAAAGTACAAAGAAACCCACCCAGGCCCCACCTTTCAAGTTGTTTTGTGGGTACCATGTGAGTACCACATAGGCTAAAAAGTGGGTTTTAAGTGGGATTGTCCGCGGGTTCCATAATGGCCCCATTTTATAAGCCCATCTCGGTGTTATATTGGTAAAATCTGGGAACTAAATGGACCCCAACTGGGCAAAGTACACTGAAACCCACCTAGGCCCCATTTTTCAAGTTCTTAGTGGGTACAACATGAGGAAAACATGAGCTAAAAAGTTGGAATGGCATTAGCAGTGGGTTCTGTATTTGCATCTTATTTCTAGTTTGAATTGACTAAGTTCTGGCACTGAGTGGGCCCCATGTAGTAAAACAGTCACAAAATCAATTTTTCAGACGGCTAATACGGGTTCTGTGACACAAAGACACCAAATATATTAAAGCTGACCGCAAACAAAATCTAGTTTGTAAATAAAACCATTTCAAAAATCACGAGGGTACACAAAACAACATTTTTCACATTTATTTTGTCCAACAACTGTGATTTTACGTAACTGTATTCCAAAGTGCGTAAACGTTTAAAAACTAGAAATGTCAAACTACAGCAAAATTCCTTAGATATTTGGAACTGTAGCAACATGGGGAAAAAGTCAGATGGAAAACTCAAAAGCTTATCTTGAATCAGCAGGGTTTGTTTTTTTACAGAGCCGTAAGTCTATTTTGTACCCTTGCAGCCCTCGGTCCTCCTCTGTCTTTAGCTCCACTGAACCACTTGGACAGAGCCTTCTCTGCTTCTTGCAAGTTGACTTTTGATGTTAAATAATTCTTCAGTGCCTCTGCAAATGAAGAAGAAGAAAAACGGGCAAGCCAAAGTAAAGTTAATCTTAGCTTACTTCATTTGGTGATGATTTTCAAAGAACAATGTTTATTTCACTTTATTGCCTCAAAAAATATATACAAATTGCATGATAACCAATCTCAGTTACACTTTCAAACACTTTATTAAAAAAGTTTAGTTTTCTAAAGTTCAAATGTCTCAAGTGAAACTAACTTACCATACACAACATTAAAAAGACGCAAATCTCTGAACTTTTTTTCCCCATGTCGGCCAAGCATGTTGTACTCCACAGCCAGCTCAGGTGATATGAGGAATTTCATCATCCTTCTTGTGGCATCGTCTACACTTGTTTCCCCTGTATCTGCTACCATGGCAACCTGAGGGGAACATACAAAAAGGACAGATTAGATACTGGCATCTGGTTAGGATGCCTCCCTGGTGAGGTGTTTTGGGCACGTCCCACCAGGAAGAGACCCAGAACACCCAGGACATGCTGGAGGGACTATGTTTTTCGGCTGGCCTGGGAATGCCTTGGGATTCCCCCGGAAGAGCTGGGCCAAGTGCCTGGAGAGAGCGAAGTCTGGGCCTCTCTACTTAGTACCGGATTGGGTCGAGGGGCAGCAGCCTAAGCTTAAGATAATGGACCGGAATGGAGGATAAATGGACACTTTACATATTACTTAATGTTTACTGTGTGGTGATAAAAAAAAAAATGGTAGTAAACACAAGCTAAACTAAAAAAATTAATTGCGCTTCCTTAACCCTTTATCCCCAATAATGTTACGCAGGATAACTGGTAGGTCTGGTAGGTTTTTTCCTCTACTGTATACTATATGAATGTAATCAAGGATTAATAACAGAAAGAAAAAAGAAATTGAAATTTTGCCATTTTTACTAAAGGCAATCAAAATGTACATGAATAAAATATTTAAATTAGTCAATTCAAATTAATAACTCTAAAACACTGAACAAAATTAAGTATTTGACCCTGTGGTTTATTTTCGGACATCTCTTTTCTTCTAAAAGTCCAGGCGTGTTGGGCCCCTGGCAGAGCTCAGGTTTGACGAGACAGGTTTGGAAAAACCTGTCGCTGGCGACTTTTTGGGGGCTAAAGGGTTAAAATAAATAGGAATTGGCCAAAATTTGTATAAACTATGAAATAGCAGAACAAAAGTAAAAAAAAAAATCTTTATCTGTTATCAGAATCAAATATTTGATTAGAATAAAAAATTTAACTTTCTGGAAGATTTCTCGTTACATCTGTCATAAAAGTAACAACATCTCAGAAAAAAAACATGATAGCAACAGAAAAATATGATAGCAGTGTGATGTGATGGTCCCTGGCCAGATTTTTACACATATTATAAGCCCTGTGACACAAAAACCACAGAACTCTGACACGCACAGACTGTTTTCCTTCGTGCTAATGAAGAAAAATGCTGGTCTGGTATGTAAAAGGGAATTTATTCTTCCAGGACCTGAAGCTCCGTAATGCAGCCCTCCAACAGCCAAACCTATCTGTTCTCTGATTGTCTTGATGCATGCTCAATCATCCAGGTAAGTAAATCTCCAAAAGTTGATTCTGTTCATCTGGACGTAGCGCTTGCAGCATTTTCTCCCACTGAAAATGCTACGTCCAGATGAACAGAATCAACTTCTGGAGATGTTCTCTGATTGGATTGTTTAATTGGTGATTGACATGAAATTGACCAATCAGCTGAAAGGAAGAAAAATAGGGTCAAAATTTGGATGTGTAAGTATAAATCCACACACAGCCAGGAAAGCCGAGCGCAGAGTTGTTTGTAGCACCAATTCAGCCAGAGTGGAGCCAGATGGATTTTCCATCCATCCACACTGTAAAGTCTATAGACCAGCAAGTGATAAATTAACAGTGTTGTTGGTATTTTCTAAAACAGTTGTATGCAATAGGAATTGCTGTTTATAGTCCTCCTGTATATCTGCATGTTCCCTCCCAATTAAAACCTGTGATAATGGAGATTCAAATTCATGTCATACCTATACCAACAGTTATCAAGTATCCAGATCGACCTTTACTGATGTGCTCTGTCAGTGCGCCCCAGGGCAGCTGTGGCTACAATGTAGCTTGCCATCGCCAGTGTGTGATTGTGTGTGTGAATGGGTGAATGACTGAATGTAGTGTGAAGCGCTTTGGGGTCCTTAGGGACTAGAAAAGCGCTATAAAAATGCAGGCCATTTACCATTTAAAGGAAAATTGTTATTTCCATGTATTTTCCTGTTCTGCCTTCAACTTTGAGGACTTCCCCCCACATTTCTAGTTGTGACAGTGCACCTACAACAAAAAAAATCTGCTGTGATTTACATTTGTTGAAAGAGCAATTTTGTAAAATAGTCTATTTTTGTATGCACAGTTTACAAATCTGTCCTGTACAGCATGGACTGATTGCATGCTAAAAAGTTGTTGCTTAAAAATAAAACAATAAATTTTTAATTAATAACATCAGCAGAAAGCCTTGTTATTAATTAGATGTACAATTTCTATAGAATACGAAACAACTCAGTTCATTTTTGATCATATCAATACCAGCATATTACACAACTAGTGATGGGATTTTCGTCTCTTTTTAGAAAGCCGGCTCTTTCGGCTCCCAACCGGCTCTTCAGGTTGTTTTGTTGCTTTAATTAATTTATTATTAACAACAATATAAAATTATGAACAAAAGGAATTACTAATGTAAAAAAAGAAATGTGGTTTTATTTATATATGTTTATATATAAATATATATGGTGGCCCCTAGAGACAAAGCATGTACAAACTCCAAAACCCATTTCTAGCGTCAACTGAACTTCCAAAACAGAGCTATCTAGATCACTTAATTTACACAATTGAAATCATATGTGTATTTTTTGTGTATTTATACACAAGCACTCATATATATTCATAAAAAATTCCAAAAACTGTTCATTTACCTGTTACTACCACACACCAAATCCGGTCGTTGGTACTTCCTGGCTTGTGTAGCCACTAGGTAACAAAATCTCAACACTGTGCCTAGCATCCTGGAGCACTTCTGTTGTGTTTTGTACGTGCTTTGGAGTTTGTACGTGCTATGGAGTTTTTACGTGTTTTGGGGTTTGTACGTGCTTTGTCTCTAGCAGCCACCGTAAATATACTTTTATTTATTCTCTCCACATAAAATGTAATAAATAAATCATATAATACAAAAAAAACAACTATTTACATTTCAACTTTTAACTATTTAAATTTTCAGCTTTTTCCTTTTAAACAAATTTAAAGTGAAACAACACAAAACACTGCAAACCACAACACAATTAAATATAAATTATAATATGAAAACAAACAGAAGATGCACATTCTCTGTCATATGGGCCTGCATGAATAAACTTTCTGAATCCTTTATCATCCGCAATTGAAAATAGTTGTGGATGATTACTATACCTTTCTAATGTGACGTTGTTGTCCCTGGCTCTCTTTCTCTCTCTCTCCCTCCTGCTCTGTTACTGTGCTACTGCGTGTGTAACAACCGCCCCTCCCCCCTCTTCCCAGCCCAAAGCACAAGGCTCGCGTGCAGAGTGAAGCGGAAAAAGAGTGCGAGAGAGAGGGTGAGAGAGAGAGAAAAAACACGCTTGTGTCGTTCACTTCAAAGAGCCGTTTCGTTTTGACCAACACATCACTAACAACCATGATGAAAAACGCTCATCTGCTTCCATCACCATCAGCTGATTAACATTGAGCTGCTGCAGTCAACACCATCAAACTAATTTACTGTTTAATGTTATGTTATTGAATGCTTTTATTTTTAAATCTTTACCAGCGCTTAAAGACTGTAGATGTTCACACCTGGTGTTAGAAAACCGAGCTCACTGCAGTATTTTTTTTTATAACAGGAAATTTAAATTTTTATTGGTTACCGTGTTTATTACCACTTTTATCAGTAATGTACTTCCTATAAAATATGGATTTGATAAGTTACCGGTTTATTGAAATCAGCTAGTGAACACATCGATCACTTTATTGAACTACACGCCTTACACTCTTGTGAGCTCTGGTTACTAACAGCAGGTGTGAATGTTTGGAGTCCAAAACGCAGATAAAGATTAGAATAACAAGGCAATGTAAAATCAGTTTAATGCAGTTGACAGTAGCAGCTCAGATGGAAATCAGCCAATTGTGAGGAGAGCAGAGGACCAAAACTGTCAGAGTTGTGGGTCAAGTGAAGAGAACACTGTTGGCATTATTGTTAGCATAAAAGATGAAAATTAAATAAATGTTAAATTTTAAAATAGATCATTGCCTCCTGTGCCTAAATAAATATATATACTTAATACCAATAAAAAAAAAAGGATGCCCCAAAGACCATCACTTTTCAAAAATAATAATAATAATAATAATAATAATAAGTAATACAAATAATATGAAAGTTACTTACATGTCAAAGATGGTGCTTGTGATCTTGAAGAATCTAAACGTGATAAGGAAATGAAAGAAAGTGCATGAGAAAATACAAACATTTTTGTTTTTTCCCAGGATAATTCAATATAAAAGATTCTCTTACTAATGCACAAAATGAACAGTGTAATTAAAAGTTTGAAAGGCACTGCATGTGTTTATATGATAAACTGACTAATTCAAGCAGAAAACACTAGCAGTGCAAAAATGTATCTAACTAGCTGACAGACTTTAAAGTCACAGGAAGATATATCAAAATGGTGACTTATGCCAGAACAAATGACTTGACAGACATAAATCCTAAATTCCTTTAAGTAAAAAAGGAATTACTTTTTTATAAGTGGTCCCTAGTGGTTTTCAAATTATTACATGGCTTGTTAATTTTTTATTAAATTATTAAGAAGCCAGATGAGTTCAAAACATTTACAAATTACTATAAAGCACTATCCAAACTTCAAATCAAGTGGCAAAATCTCCAAATTAAAAGTACTCGCAAACTATAAAAATTTGATTATACTTAAAAATATGCAAAAACTAATTTAGTGGAATTTTTACCTGCTCAAGAATACATTGAACATGCAATATTTAATTGAAAAGAACAAAATTTGTGTACTTTTAGAAAGGATTATTAAATATTTGGGGATACTAGACATAAAGAGGGTCTCGTACATTTACGGGCATCTAATTTCCTGGATTTAATGGTTTAAAAGTTTAATAGGTCTTTGAAGTTGATAATAAAATTGAGTCCATTATTAGCAAAAAGAATTTAAAAAAAAAAAGAGCAAAAAAATGCTTAATATATAATAATTGTTTTAAACTTAAGCTTTGTAATTGTAGCAGATTTCATTGTCTGTAATTTTTTATTTAGCCCCACAGTAGTAAAAGCCATAAATGGGAGTTAGATTTATTACTAGTATTTTACACAGCATTCAGCTATAATAACATGTTCTGCATTTTCCTACTTCACCATCTGATCTGAACAGCTGCACTCTCTTAATTAATTAATGACCTAACATTTCTCAGTAACCAATAACTAGATGGAACAGCACAGTATCTAAGAGAGTGATCAGACAGTGTTTGAGCTAAAGACGCTGTGTGTTTCTTTTGGGGGCTTTTTACACACTGATCCACCACCGTTTTCCCATAGTACAATGCATATCTGGTAACATTACCGTATTCAGATCAGAAAACCGTTTCAGCTGCAGGCATCTACTCCTGTAATTTAAACAATCACCTTGCTACACTGCACATGAATATTACGTAACATGGTATGACTAGCTCATGTTCAGACATTTAAGATACTGTTCAGCCATTTTGTTTACTGGGTAGTGCATAATGGCCGAGTTAGCTGAGCAGGAATCCACTAAAGCCAAAAAAATAATATAAATTTTTTAAATTAATTACAAAAACCTTATAGGAAAACCCAAGAAACAGTTGCAGAAGCACAGAAAAAAACTGCCGTGTACGTTATAGTGTGTAAATTCAAAAACTGTATAGAGAGAATGGTGCAATGAAAACAGAATAAGATAAGATGAACTTTATTGAGTAGAATATAGGCAGTAAGAGTTTTTTAATTAACTTTAAATTATGTTTGCCAAAGACAATGCAGCAAATTAACCCAGTTCTACCTGCTAGCTAAAGATGTTATGCTTCTCCCCCTTATACCGTTTAGGACGACTATAGAAAGTTACTAAAATAACCATTGATGAAAACGTATCAAACTTTAAGTATTTACCTTTGTCATAGTTTTCGATTCTTTGGTATCCTTTTGTCCTCCACGTTCTTAAACACCAGGGAGAGAAAAGGCGCAACAGACGAAAGACCGCGAAGACTAGACGCTAGGCGGTGCAATCTGCTCCTCCCTCTTTTTAAACGAGCCAATAGGAGCTGCTCACATTAAAAACAACTTTATTTAAAAAGTCGTTTTACACCTGATACAAAAATTTTAAAAGTCAAACAATGCACAAGTTTAAAAGAACAATTTTATTTTTAAAAGTTTTTTAAGCATAGGGATGGTTAATATGTTTTAAAAAGTAATATATAATATTTATCAAAAAGTGTCACCCAAATCAACATCATAATAAAAATATAATTAATAAAAATATAATAATGATAAGAAGAAGAATAACAGTTTACCTAAAAGCTCTTCTAACATTAGACTGGTTTTGAAAAGTTTCAATAGTGTCAATACACCATAAGGACAAGGGAGTTTCACAGTTGAAGTGTGACTGCTTGAAAGACCCCATTCCCTCTCCTTTCCACTAGTTCAAAGAAAATATAAATTATTTCTGGTTATATAATTTGAGGGCACAAGTTTGAAGAGTAACATTTTAACAGATCGGTAATATACTTCAGGAGCTTTACTGGATCTGATTAACCAAAACTTCCATCTTCCATGTAACTAACTGTCTTTTCTCTAATACAGTAGAGTGTGTCTGATCTACTAAAAATCCTCAACTGCATGTTTGCTCAAGTAAATAGTCTTAATTGTTTGAACAACCAGTAATCCTTAATTTGCAAATGCCAAATCTGGATTTTGTCTGTGTAATTCACTTTTATCTTAGGTTTTTTATTCGTATTTTTTGCTTTTCTTTTTTTCTACTCTTGTGTCCGTTTTAATCACTTATTATTGCTGCTGTGACAAGTGAATTTACCTAAGAAGAATCATGAAGTCCTTATTTTATCTTATCTGAGCCTCACCATGCAGCCTACCATGCAGAGTTCACATTAAGTACATAAAATGAAATCTAAAATTAAAAAGTAACCAGTTTCAAACCAGTTATTTGGAATAGTGTGCAGAGTGTTTTGAGTAACATTGAATGTTCAAAAACACCAAAGTTCCTATAGTCTCACTTGACAGCTGGGTTGTAGTGTCTGATAACACATAACATCTTGAGGTCTCAATGTGGACTTTGAGTACATTTGCTAGCCAAGGCTAAATACTGAGAGGGTCAAAAATGAAGGGTCAAGAACATCTGACTGTACGTAAGGGTAGCAAAAGTGATAGACTGAGGTTGTGCCAAATATGTTAAAGTTAGGGTGATTTCTTAGAGAATGGTACCACGTGGGTGCCGTCTGCAGGTTATAAAAGAGAGTTATGTTCATACTTTCTTTTGAGATTATTTTTACAATTTGACTTTCAGAACTCCCTGGGTTGTGCGCAATCTGTGATGGGCTTGTTTGAAATAAATCCTCCTTTATTCAAATAACACTTTCTCAGGCTCTTCACAGAAGAAGAATCCTCACATAAGCATGTGCTACCATTTTGAACCAATGTACACATTTACCATCACTAACCCAACTAGGACCTACATTGGATGCCCACCCATATGGATTTGATGTTAGAAACGCAAGTGGGTCCCATATATACTAAACAATCTTGAGCCCATGTAAAATATATGCCCATATTAATTTAACACAACCCATTTGGGGCCCACATAGACATGTTTTCAGGGTCTGACTTGCATTTGCCCATGTGTGACACATATAGTTTGACCAGGTGGGCCCCACCTATGTCATCAGTACCAAAAAATATATACCGATTACCTCACTTTGCCCCACCTGGGGCACACAGCAAATGCTTTTCTTTAAATGACTGTGTTTGCCCATGTCTAACCCAGGTGAAAAACCCAAGTGGGTCCTACGTGTGTTTCCCATTTTGAAACAAGTGAAGTGTTTCCCATGTTTGACCCAGCCAGGACCTACTATATGTTTCCACTCGGTTTTGCCCATATGGCTTTAATGTGAGAAACCTAAGTGGGTCCCATATATACTAAACAATCTTGAGCCCACATAAAATATATGCCCATATTAACTTAACATAACCCATATGGGGCCCACATAGACATGTTTTCAGGGTCTGACTTGCATTTGCCCATGTGTGACCCATATAGTTTGGCCAGGTAGGCCCCACCTGTGTCATCAGTACTAAAAAATATATACTGATTACCTAACTTTGCCCCACCTGGGGCACACAGCAAACGCTTTTCTTTAAATGACTGTGTTTGCCCATGTCTAACCCAGGTGAAAAACCCAAGTGGGTCCTACGTGTGTTTCCCATTTTGAAACAAGTGAAGTGTTTCCCATGTTTGACCCAGCCAGGACCTACTATATGTTCCCACTTGGTTTTGCCCATATGGCTTTCATGTGAGAAACCCAAGTGGGTCCCATATATACTAAACAATCTTGAGCCCACATAAAATATATGCCCATATTAACTTAACATAACCCATATGGGGCCTACATAGACATGTTTTCAGGGTCTGACTTGCATTTGCCCATGTGTGACCCATATAGTTTGGCCAGGTAGGCCCCACCTGTGTCATCAGTACTAAAAAATATATACTGATTACCTAACTTTGCCCCACCTGGGGCACACAGCAAACGCTTTTCTTTAAATGACTGTGTTTGCCCATGTCTAACCCAGGTGAAAAACCCAAGTGGGTCCTACGTGTGTTTCCCATTTTGAAACAAGTGAAGTGTTTCCCATGTTTGACCCAGCCAGGACCTACTATATGTTCCCACTTGGTTTTGCCCATATGGCTTTCATGTGAGAAACCCAAGTGGGTCCCATATATACTAAACAATCTTGAGCCCACATAAAATATATGCCCATATTAACTTAACATAACCCATATGGGGCCTACATAGACATGTTTTCAGGGTCTAACTTGCATTTGCCCATGTGTGACCCATATAGTTTGACCAGGTGGGCCCCACCTATGTCATCAGTGCTAAAAAAATATATTGATTACCTAACTTTGCCCCACCTGGGGCCCACATAGACATGTTTCAGGGTCTGACTTGCATTTGCCCATGTGCGACCCATATAGTTTGACCAGGTGGGCCCCACCTATGTCATCAGTGCTAAAAAAATATATTGATTACCTCACTTTGCCCCACCTGGGGCCCACATAGACATGTTTTCAGGGTCTGACTTGCATTTGCCCATGTGCGACCCATTTAGTTTGACCAGGTAGGCCCCACCTGTGTCATCAGTACTAAAAAATATATACTGATTACCTAACTTTGCCCCACCTGGGGCACACAGCAAACGCTTTTCTTTAAATGACTGTGTTTGCCCATGTCTAACCCAGGTGAAAAACCCAAGTGGGTCCTACGTGTGTTTCCCATTTTGAAACAAGTGAAGTGTTTCCCATGTTTGACCCAGCCAGGACCTACTATATGTTCCCACTTGGTTTTGCCCATATGGCTTTCATGTGAGAAACCCAAGTGGGTCCCATATATACTAAACAATCTTGAGCCCACATAAAATATATGCCCATATTAACTTAACATAACCCATATGGGGCCTACATAGACATGTTTTCAGGGTCTAACTTGCATTTGCCCATGTGTGACCCATATAGTTTGACCAGGTGGGCCCCACCTATGTCATCAGTGCTAAAAAAATATATTGATTACCTAACTTTGCCCCACCTGGGGCCCACATAGACATGTTTCAGGGTCTGACTTGCATTTGCCCATGTGCGACCCATATAGTTTGACCAGGTGGGCCCCACCTATGTCATCAGTGCTAAAAAAATATATTGATTACCTCACTTTGCCCCACCTGGGGCCCACATAGACATGTTTTCAGGGTCTGACTTGCATTTGCCCATGTGCGACCCATTTAGTTTGACCAGGTGGGGCCCACCTGTGTCATCGATACTAAAACATATATTGATTACCTAACTTTGCCCCACCTGGGGCACACAACAACAGCCTATCCTTAAATGACTGTGTTTGCCCATGTCTATCCCAGGTGGAAAACCCAAGTGGGTCCTACATGTGTTTCCCATTTTGGACCAAGTTAAGTGTTTCCCATGTTTGACCCAGCTAGGACCTACTAAAAGTGCTCACTTGGGATGGCCCATATGGGTTTAATGTGAAGAACCCAAGTAGGCCCCATACAAAAAGCCCAGTTTGAGCCCATGCCCACATGGTACCCATCCAGCCCGAGCAAAAACCAGGTGGGGCCCATATATACATGTTGGCTGGGAAACACCTGCTCACAACAGCCCTTCTGTTCATTTTTTTTCAATAAAGGTAAGAGCATCAAAAACTTTATTTCGTCTATCATTGCATTTATGCATGTATCGGTGCGGGCCTTATAAAAAGCTGTTTTAAGTTTCACAGTCTGTGTATTTATCTTGCAATATAAAGAGTTCAACTGTGTCGCTCAGAATTTCCCCTGAGAGGCTAGATTTTTAGGTTAAATAAGGAATATAAACCAGACGAAAGTGAAAGTGGATTTATTTCATTTTAGACTGTGTATTTGTTTTGCTTATTCATATGACGATAAAAGAAACATCTTCAATAAAGTTGAACATCTGGAGAAAGAAGAAAACCACTATTTTGTCAAAGACAACATTTGAGCTCAGTGTTTAGACCCGGTTCATCACTTTTATTTGACATTTTCCCTTTAAAACTCGAACCGAGCTGACCAGATAGCCGAGATTCGGTTTTTTTGGAGACAGACATAAGGAATATAACGAGACACCACTGGCATGACTGCCCGAGCATGGTTATCAAACTCTTTGTGACCTGATAAGATCAAGAATGTGTGCAGAATTTTAATGTACAAATATCATTTATCGTGGTGGTCAGTGAAAGAGAAATCCCCCCCTTCCGCCAGTTTCACTTTCCATTTGTGTGCCTTTTGCTTTTCCCCCTCCAGATGCAGAAGTGGGTTGTGATCTGCTGGGCCGCCCTGGCTGTGGTTGGTGCTGATGTGTGTCCAGATGGAGGGCTGTGTAAAGAAGGGGAAACCTGCTGCAACAGCCCAGCAAACGGTTACGGGTGTTGCCGATATGAAAACGTAAGGCCAGGTGTTATTATACCATCATGCAACTTGAGTGTTCACGACAATGTAATTATATTTATTGTACTTGTTTTAATTGGCTTCCTTTTTGCAGTAAGAGTAGGGGGGGGGGAACCCCAACGGATATCCATTTGGGTTCATGTTCTGCTAGTAACTCATTTAAACCAAGTTTTGATGTATGAAAATCTCACAATCTCTAAAAACAAAACAAAAAACAAATGTATAGAAACGTTTCTGAGAGACGTCGGACATCTACAATTATAATCAGAAGAAATGATTGCTGTTATTGATGAGTTGGTTTACTTAAAACCAGAATCAGACCTGTTGTAAATTGTTTTGCTATACGACATTTGTTTAAATCAATAAAAATCTATTAGCTTTATATATTAGTATGAACAGTTTCATTCACATCAACTAAATGCATTCCTATAGACTAAAAACAGCCCAGCTTATTAGTCATCAAGTATGTAAATATTAAAGAGTAAAATGTGTAGTGTTCACATCTTCATGGTAACTGGACAAAATCTTCTATAGATTTCTGTTTTAAAATAACTCCAAAAGTGCAAAAGGGAGGAATTCCATCCTAACCTACTGAGCAAAGCTGCAGTACGTCACCTTCAGTGTAGGTAAATTGTCCCTTTGTCTATAGTTAAATGTACATGTGAGATAACCCTTCACTTATACTTTAAAGTAAATATAATTATGCAGCGATACTATTCACCCTCAGCTGTGTTTTACTACTTTGAAATCCAGATAGAAGGACGTGCCGCTTTCCCTCAATGTGATAGCTGTTTCAAACTTTGGTAGTCAAAGTGTTTCTACTACTGCTGTCTCCTCAGGCTGAGTGCTGTGATGATCACATCCACTGCTGTCCAGAGGGCACAGTCTGTAATAAAGCCTTATCTGGCTGTATTAATACCACCCTGACCATCCCCTGGGTGAAAAGAACCCCTGCTGATCAGCCCAAAGTCTCTAAAGTAAGCGTCGTCACACGTTAGTTGTTTTCTGTCACAAAGTCAGATTAAATAATCGTGGTGGATTAAAAGAAGTAATACTGTCCTCTTTCCCACCTTCTGACCACTCAGTCCTTCAGGATGATCAAGACATACGAGAGTCAGGAAGACGACAACATCTGCCCCGACCTGTCACGATGCCCTGCTGAGTATTCCTGTCTGAAGGGTTTGACGAAGTTTGGCTGCTGTCCTCTAACTCAGGTAAGCTAACCACCACAAATAAGACGTGCTTCAGATACTTAAGTAGCACTGAGTGGAAAAACAAAGTGAGTGATGACACTAATCTTTTATTTGTGGTTCATTCCTGTGAAGGAATCTTGAATCTAGGAGGGGATTTCCATACATACACACCGATCAACCACGTGATTAAAACTCGTTATTCTAATATTGTGCAGCCAAAAGAGCTCTGATCAGAAGGGGTACTCACTCAGGGTCTCTGAAAGTTTTCACTACCAGGAAATTGGTGGCAGAGTTAGTCTGCAAATTTTTGGGTGACTGGTACATATCAGATTAACTTGCATATGATTACTAAGTACATGGCAACAAGATGGTTGTCTATTCACTTCACCTGTCAGTAGCTTTGATGTTTTGGATAACAGGTTCACGTATTTTGTCCCCTTGTCATATTTAGTTATTGTCATATTCATTTCCAGCATCATCTCACTTCCTTTAAAGCTCCCTGGTTGTTACTGTACTTTGGGTACGGCATGTTTAAACATCTTTCACTTCTGTTTTGCATCTTGAATCACACCACTATAACAAAGGTCGGTGCTGAACAACATAGTACAGTTTGGTAAAACTACACCTCCCTTCTCTTTGCTTTTCTAAAGAGTCACTCTAAATAAATCTTAACTTTTTTTTGCAAACTGCATTTAAGCTGTTAACAACTCCACCTTCTGTTACAGAACATCCATTAGGAAAGCTATGGATATTTCCCTTACCCACCCCACAGGCTCTCGTGGGAAAAAGTAAAAAGATGTCTTTATGTCACTGGGTTACAGTAGGAAGTCGAATCTATTTAAACAACATGCACTTTAGAAGACTTTTGTTTATCATCTTGAGTCTTCTGTTTAAAGGGAAAGCTCTAACAGAAATTGGCTCAGATCTACAAATCCTTTTGTTATGTATGACCAATACTTCAGTATCTTTCACCAGCACCAACGCAACAATTATTTATGTCTCGTCTCATTTTTTTTTTCTGCTTGTATTTTATTTTAATTTCAATTTAGGGATTTATCTTTTTTAATTTCCAGATTTATAGCTAACGGTCTTTCAACTGATAAACAGCAAAGTCCCTAACCATTTAATCGATGCCATGAAAAAGACACTTGCACAGAGATAGAGCTTACTTCCTCTCAAAAGAGGATCTTTCTTTGATGCTTTGTTTGCATAGCTGGTTGACCCACTAAGCTTCTACACTTTACCGAGGACATTCAGTGCTTTGGAATAGATTTTTGCTCTTGTTACAAGTTTAATGTAAACTTACCTGCCACTTAATTAGCTACACCTTCTAGCTTGGTCAAGCCCCTCATTTCAAAAAGCCAAACCTCCATGGCGCATAACATGCTTGTTGTATAATTGCAGTCTCCTCATATAACAAGCACCTTTAGTTACTAACTAAATATCTTTTTGCATCTTGAACTTTGCAAAGAGATGTTTCTCAGAGATTCTGGTACATTGACATGATAACATCAGATTCAGATCCATGATGTAAACCTCCTCTTCCACCATATTCAAAAAGTGTTCTGTTGGACCCAGATTTATGACTGTGGAGATCTTTTGAGTGCATTGACCTCATTGTCATGTCAAGAAACTACGTTGAGCTGGTCTGAGCTTTTGTGGTGTGGTGCATTAACCGGCTGGAGGCAGCCATCAGGAGTTAGGTATATTGCAGCCATACGAGGATGGACACAGTCAGCAGCACACAGGCTGTGGCATTTAAAAGATATTCAGTTAGTACTAAATGCACCACGAAAACATCCTCCAAACATCACACCACCACCAGCTTTAATATATTAGTAGAATGGCAGCTGAAAAAGTGTCCCTAATAAACTGGCTGGAGATTGTAAAAGCGGTTTCTGCTTGCACTAAAACAGCAGCTGGTCGTTTGTTACTCTTTATTTCACTGAACCTTTTTTCCTCTTTGAAATCTTTCATTTACTGCATGAATAGATAAACAGTTCCAATGCTTTTGTTTAATTCATAATTCTTGATTTCCTCACTGCTATCAGGGAATCTCCTGCCCCGATGGCAAACACTGCTGCCCTGAGGGCCACGACTGCAGCTCAGACAGCCGAGGCTGCATCAAAAAAGGTTCAACTTCCCCGCCAAAGTATCATAATTCAGTCGTATCACTATTCCTTTTCCTGTTTTGAGTTTTGATGTTCATGTGATATTGTTGCAGAGCTCGTGGTTACAGTTCTATGCAGCGATGGCATTTCAGAGTGCCCAGATGGTACCACCTGCTGTGAAACAAATGACGGGAAATGGGCATGCTGTCCACTATCAAAGGTACAAAATGCTACTCCATACCATGAGTGAGATCATGAATGACAAAAAAGTCAAATTATGGATTTGCATGTCCTGCATTGACGTCCAGTTATCGTGACTTAATGGTGTTTTATTATTTTCCATGTGAACAGGCCGTGTGCTGCGCTGACAAGATACACTGCTGCTCTGAAGGGACCACATGTGATGTCGAGCATTCCAAATGCATTGACTCTTCTACCAAGAAAGAGATGCCAATGTGGGCAAAGCTCCCTGCCAGAGTGAGAGCAGCTTGGGAAAACCAGAAAGGTCAGAAATTTTTAATAGACTGTTTTGCTGTGAACGTTAAGCTTAGTTCCTTGTTCTCACTAAGTATTTGAAAGTGTGTGTGTGCGTGTGTGTTTATCTTAATCTTTGTGTTTTTCTGTTCCCAGAAGAAGTGCCAGTTGAAGCAGTGAATAACACAGGAACAGAAAACGCCCCCAAAGTCACCACAGCCAATCTGCTTCCTCCATCTGGTAAGACAGTAAATGTGTCATCAGTTGCTAAGGCAGCTGCAGGTGAGACTATCCCCATGAAACAAATAATGTAGAACAATGAGACTGGAAAAAAAAGCACATGATTTATCACAAGACACATAAAGGTGATTCCATCTCAAGTTTCAACATCTTAAAATGACTGCTGAGAATTTTTTGCTTCGTATGTCAAATGCTTTCCAAGATATTATTTTTTAAAAGGTGGTCCACTGACTCACTTTCGGGCCATTTTTTTTTGGCATTGTCGGTTTTTAGGTGTGCCAGTGCGTGCATGATTAATGGTTCAGGTAAATCTTTTTTTCTCTTACCAGTTTCATTATTTCCTGGTAATGACAAGACAAATCTGGCGCTGATAGGCAGGTCTATCCAGCTATAATTAAATGTTGCAACACCCCGTCTTCAATGAATGTTTTTGTTTGGTGGTAGTTTTTCCCTTACCAAGCCTGCTAACTATTACAACATATTTATAATGCTTGTTCAGAAACATCACTGTAACTCATGAAAAACTTCAAAATATTACAGTGCAGGCAGCCCAGTTTGAACTTTTAATATGATATTGAAGGTAAAAGGGGGAGCCGCTGCAACGACCCACTCTGAAATCAGTGGAAGCATTTTGGTGGGACAAGCCGGAATGCTAAGAACAAATAACGCACAGATACAGATACCTGCTAAGTAACATGCAAATAGAATTTTACACTTTTTGGATGTGCTGTTACTACAAATAACCACACAGAAAGCCACATTTTTTATTTTTATGTGTCAATTCTTGTGTGTATTAAAAAAACAAAAACAACTTTGTATGGCAAGTATGGTCAAGAGGTCCAGTTCTGTGAATCAACAGTTTAGCAGTCCTGTCTGCATTCACCAGTCACTCAAATCAGCCACAGCCTAACTTTAAGTTTCAATAAACAATAAATAATCTAAACTCTTACCAGAAGAGCTGAAGCTGTTATAGCTGCAAATGGTGGGCCGACATCATATTAAACCCTTTGGGTTAAGAACAGGATGTCACTGAAGTTCATATGCGTGTGAAGAGAGATGAGTGAATACTTTTGGCAATATACATCATTGGTTCTGCTGTTAGTCCAATATGCATTTTCAATTCAAATATATATTTTTAATGTGATGATTTTTGTTGCAATGTCATGGAACAAAAAAACACTGAGGCTGAGGGGCAGAAACCTGAAGCACCACATGGTTTGTTTGACAGATCAAACTTGACAGTCAACCTTTAAAAGTACTTGGAAAAAGGAGAAGTTTTATTTCTAAAGAATGGCTTTTGTAGCATGACATCTAAATTGTTCCAGTATGTGTGACTGTATTGGTAAATACTTCCTCATATAACACAGACTGCTCCAAACTGACTCTGATTTGGCTACAAGAGAAAGGAATAGTGGTGAATGCAGCTGTCTTAATATAACAGTGCTTTTGCCTGCATTACTTCTGCCCAAAACAGCTCTGTTCCTCCTCAGTTCCTGCCAACTATAAATGAGTTATATCTTTATTTAGACAGGAATTATTTATCTTTCCTCCATGAGCCAATCAAATGGTTCACAATAAATTCGCTGTGTTTTGTGCACAGCAGGACACACATCTCTGATTAGCTTTAACTATGGTGCATCCTCTTCATTCTCATATTTCCACCATTTGGTCTGAATTTAATGTCATCATTACATCTCTATCATGGTACAACACAAATGACCGTATTGGAGTCATTTGGACAGTTGCCCCTTGTGACTTAAAGCAGGCTTCTTTAGACCAAGGAAGTTATTCAATTCAGTTAAAGTTTTAGTACAGTTTTATTTATATAGCACCGATTCAAAACAAAAGTTGCCTCACTATAAGCTTTATTAAAAGAAATGTTTTAACAGTAAACACGGTGTTTGCCCCCTCAATCCAAACTGGGATTGAGGGCTCCCAGTCTACTTCGAAAAACCCTACGAACCACAAGTAAACCTGCAGTCCGAAAGTGAAATGCACTATTGGAATAATATGGTTTTATGAGGTGTGGATAACATATGACAGGCCCTGATCATTCAGGACTTTGTATTTCAGGAGAAACATTTTATATTTAATTTGCAGTTGTGTAATTGTTTTAGTCTTTTATTTAAATACAATTAAAATGTTTGCAGTTTCGAGTTCATGAATTCTTAGTCAGAGAATGGATGTCTTTACTGACAGGTATTTAAGTAAAACAAAAATATTGAAAGACGTGTCCCTAGTCTGTGGTAAATTATACTAGTTTTTATGTTATATGCATTTTTTTACTGTCATAACTCAGAAATAATATTTAATTGATTGGGGCGTCTTCGTTTTCTTTAATTTTGTTCGTGTTCAAACTCACTGACAACTGACATTGCTCCATAACACTGCGAGTGGTCAAAGAGTGCACCAGGTAATTTTAGTAATTATAACATGGAACTGTTATTGTCGTCAATTCCAAATTTGACAAAATCTCATGATGATCTCGCTGGTTGTTCGTATCACTTATCAAATGGTTCATGAGGATGATTATTACATTCAGTCAGTGGAAGTGAGGGCTCACAACGATGGCAGTCATGAAACATTAGTGGATTAATTTTTTTCTCAATGTCTTTTCTCCAGCAAACGATGTTCCATGTGACGATACATCAGCCTGTCCTGATGGCACCACCTGCTGTAAAACCCAAGAAGGTGGCTGGGCCTGCTGTCCATTGCCAGAGGTACAGTATTACCATCTATCCATCAATTTTTTTTAAATGCTTTTCAATTTGGAGGAGAGAGGGGAGTGCAGTGCGAACAAACACTACTGAGTCTCGTCTGCCATTTATTTAGACATTTCTGCTTAAATGTATAATTACTTGCAGTTTAAGGTGTTTTAAATATATTGATGGTGTTCTGTTTGCCCTAATTCCAGGCTGTTTGTTGTGAAGACTTCATACACTGTTGTCCCAAAGGGAAGAAATGTAACTTGGAGGCTCAAACCTGTGAAGGCGGCCTGATCTCTGTGCCCTGGGCCAAGAAGGTCCCTGCAATCATAAAGCAGAAGGTAGAGGTGAAGGATGTTCCATGTGACGATACATCAGCCTGTCCTGATGGCACCACCTGCTGTAAAACCCAAGAAGGTGGCTGGGCCTGCTGTCCAATGCCAGAGGTACAGTGTTACCATCTATACATCCATTTTCTTAGCTGGCTTCCTATGTTGGGAGAGGAAGAGGGGAGAGAAGATGGGTGATGGGATGGCAGGGCACAAGCATCAAAGCCCTGACTGCCATTTATTTAACAGTTTCTCTTTAGCATTTCAGGTGTTTTTAGTATATTGACACCTTTCTGTCTGTGCTGTGATTTCATTTCCAGGCTGTTTGCTGTGAAGACTTCATACACTGTTGTCCCAAAGGGAAGAAATGTAACTTGGAGGCTCAAACCTGTGAAGACGGCGTGATCTCTGTGCCCTGGGCCAAGAAGCTCCCTGCAATCATAAAGCAGAAGGTAGAGGTGAAGGATGTTCCATGTGACGATACATCAGCCTGTCCTGATGGCACCACCTGCTGTAAAACCCAAGAAGGTGGCTGGGCCTGCTGTCCAATGCCAGAGGTACAGTATTACCATCTATCCGTCAATTTTCTTAACTGGCTTTCTTTGTCAGGCTTGGAGGGGCAAGGGGAGGGCAGGGCAGGGCACAAGCAAACATCAAAGCCTTGTCTGATATTTATTTAACAGTTTCTGTTTAACATTTCAGGTGTTTTTAGTATATTGACACCTTTCTGTCTGTGCTGTCATTTTGTTTCCAGGCTGTTTGTTGTGACGACTTCATACACTGTTGTCCAAAGGGGAAGAAATGTAACTTGGAGGCTCAAACCTGTGAAGGCGGCGTGATCTCTGTGCCCTGGGCCAAGAAGGTTCCTGCAATCATAAAGCAGAAGGTAGAGGTGAAGGATGTTCCATGTGACGATACATCAGCCTGTCCTGATGGCACCACCTGCTGTAAAACCCAAGAAGGTGGCTGGGCCTGCTGTCCAATGCCAGAGGTACAGTGTTACCATCTATCCATCCATATTCTTAAACACTTGTCCACTTCATGGATGAGGGAATGGCTTGAACCTATCCTGGCTCTCATGGGATGGGATAAGGGGCAGATTACACCTTGGATAGGTCTCCTGTCTATTGCAGGGCTAACACATACCACACAGCCTCGTCTCACATGTGTTTCAAAGTTCCTATTTATATATGTAACTACTTGTAGTTTAAGGTGTTTTTTTATCCTGTAATTTCATTTCCAGGCTGTTTGTTGTGAAGACTTCATACACTGTTGTCCCAAAGGGAAGAAATGTAACTTGAAGGCTCAAACCTGTGAAGACGGCCTGATCTCTGTGCCCTGGGCCAAGAAGGTTCCTGCAATCATAAAGCAGAAGGTAGAGGTGAAGGATGTTCCATGTGACGATACATCAGCCTGTCCTGATGGCACCACCTGCTGTAAAACCCAAGAAGGTGGCTGGGCCTGCTGTCCAATGCCAGAGGTACAGTGTTACCATCTATTAATTTGTCTTGATGCATGCCTAATCATGCAGGTACCGTCAAGTGGTCTTAAATGTACACCCTGTTGATGTATCTTCGGTACACTATACAGACTTGGTGTAGATTCCCCGGGCATAGCCTGTGGCATGAAGTCCGGTCAATAGTATTGCCTTGTTGTAACTGCTTCAGACAATCTATCACCCTCGTAATGGGAAGGGGGCTAAGGAAAGCTCCAGCCAATCCAGGAGAGAAGGACAACTGGTTGCCTAAGCGAAAATCCTTAGTGATCCATTATGTGTCAGGAGGATCGTAACAGTTGAAACAAATTTTTTTTAAACGCCGCGTCTCTGTGGCTTTAAAACCCCAAAACACGGTGGACCAAAAATTGGCCCACCCCAAGGATCAGGTCCCCCGACACAAACAGAATAATTTAGTGTACACTGTTAGGTGACAGGAGGATTGTCATGATTTATATCATGGGGGAACCCAAACAACCTGTGGCGAAACCGTTGGCACAACACAGAAGAGCTAACTCGTCAGGCCAGGACTCCGCAGTCTATTTACACCTACAGGTCAATGGACACTCTTTCAGTGATGAGGATGTACACATCCTGGACAGTGAGGAACACTCGTTTAAGCGGGGATTCAAGGAGGCTATTTGGGTGAAAAGGGAAAGACCATCTCTGAATCGAGGGGGAGGTCTAAGGGTACATCTTTCACCATCGTACAATGCTGTGATTACAGCCTTCCCCAACTCTCTGTGACTGGAGTGGTTGTTAATCAATAGTCATGACAATTTGCATAGTAACGATCAAGGAACTGACCTCACAGCCCATTGTTCATTCAGTGGGCTAGTTTCAGACATTGTGCAAATGTACTGTTTATAAGGTTGGGGAAACCTGCAGTCAGCTGAGACCGAAGAAGTCACTTGGATGAGTGATGAAATGTTTCTCCCACTGAAAACGCTACGTCCAGATGAGCAGAATCAAACTTCTGGGGCATCTATTAATTCATTTCCCTAACTGCTTTACTTTGTCAGGCTTGAAGGGTAAAAGGCAGAGGAGGCGAGGACAGGGCATAAGCATACACCACAGCCTCGTCTGATATTTATTTAACAGTTTCTGTTTAACATTTCAGGTGTTTTTAGTATATTGACACCTTTCTGTCTGTGCTGTCATTTCATTTCCAGGCTGTTTGTTGTGACGACTTCATACACTGTTGTCCCAAAGGGAAGAAATGTAACTTGGAGGCTCAAACCTGTGAAGACGGCCTGATCTCTGTGCCCTGGGCCAAGAAGGTTCCTGCAATCATAAAGCAGAAGGTAGAGGTGAAGGATGTTCCATGTGACGATACATCAGCCTGTCCTGATGGCACCACCTGCTGTAAAACCCAAGAAGGTGGCTGGGCCTGCTGTCCAATGCCAGAGGTACAGTATTACCATCTATCCATCCATTTTTTTAAATGCTTTTCAATTTGGAGGAGAGAGGGGAGTGCAGTGCGAACAAACACTACTGAGTCTCGTCTGCCATTTATTTAGACATTTCTGCTTAAATGTATAATTACTTGCAGTTTAAGGTGTTTTAAATATATTGATGGTGTTCTGTTTGCCCTAATTCCAGGCTGTTTGTTGTGAAGACTTCATACACTGTTGTCCCAAAGGGAAGAAATGTAACTTGGAGGCTCAAACCTGTGAAGACGGCCTGATGTCTGTGCCCTGGGCCAAGAAGCTTCCTGCAATCATAAAGCAGAAGGCAGAGGAGAAGAAAGTTCCTTGTGATCACACAGCAGCCTGTCCTGATGGCACCACCTGCTGTAAAACCCAAGAAGGTCGCTGGGCCTGCTGTCCATTGCCAGAGGTTAGCATTGGACTGAAATCGGTTTTTAGACCACATTTCTCAAAAGTACTTTATTAACACACACAGAATGTCAAATTTACACCAAACAGAAAACTGTTGGTAACCTAAAGTTCCGTCACTCTGGATGGCTGCATGCAGCTATCACCAGGAACCTGTTAGTTAAAGGAGCTTAAACTGCTGTACGTGCTGTATGTCCTGCATCTTTTACAAAAACTGGAGACCACTTGAGTATCATATTGATGAGGTAAAAGTTGACTTACAGTGACAAAGCTACCAATACATGCCTAAGCATGTTGCTGGCTAAGTTACAGCTAGTAAAGCGAATATTCTTTACACCACCACGGTGACACAGTGGTTTCGTGGTTGATGATGGAGTGATGTAGATAAAGTGTACAGAAAATAAAGAGTCTGTGGTTAAAAATGTGACTTGTTAAGAGTGTAAAATTACTCTGAGGTCAGTAAGACTGGACAAGTGCGTTGTAACGGTGAGTGTGTTACATGATTTACTGCTGCACCCACTTTACTTAAAAACAAAAGAAAGTTCTGTGACTGCACTAACCCTTGTCTTTGCTAGCCTCTGCACAGACACAGTTTGTTTGTGTAGTGCGTGACAAAAAATAAAAGCAGGTTGTTGTATTTCTAGAAATATCAAATAATATCTTTAATCTACATTGCATTTAACCTGTTTTATTTTTGTCAACATTGCTCTGCCAAGCATTGTCAGGCTTCTGTTTGTATTTGAACTTGACTATCTGTGACTGACTGCACTTTTGTCTTTTTGCATAAAAGGCGGTCTGCTGTGACGATCACAAACACTGCTGCCCGAGCGGCACCACCTGTGACCCGACCGCCGTGTCTTGCAATGGCCCATCAGGCTCAACTCCCATGCTACAGAAGGTACCTGCGTTCACTACTGAAGCACCTACTACTGTGCAGCCTACAACTGAGAGTCCAACAACAAGCGCTAAATCGGAGGAGGAGGACAAAGAAGGCATGATTAACTGTGATGCCCACACCAGCTGCCCTCAGTCGACCACCTGCTGCTACATGAAGAATTTTAAAAAGTGGGGCTGCTGTCCGCTGCCTGAGGTGAGCTCTGCTTTTTCACAGCATCACTGACCTCGTGTCTCCTCCATCTGTTATTAAACATCAATATGCAGCAGCCCAGCGCATATTTGTCGCAGTTTAATTTTATAATGACAGGAGGACATACAGAAAGTGTCAATAAGGTCTTGTTCTCATCCATCTTTTCTAAAATGGTTGCTTCTATTGGCAGTCATTGGAAGAGTCAACATTAACGTCACTATTACTTTGCATCCTAACAATGCTTACACGTATGTGTCACATCTATGAGTCATACTTCCACTCCTGATATAAACGGCGGTTTTGGAAGAGAATGCAAATTTGTAATTTTTTTCACACAACACAATTGAGGCAGTTGATGTTTACTATGATTACCAGCCAGTCCACAAACACCAATCAAACATATTGCTTGAATAAGTTGTGCAGTACAGCACAGTTTCATTTGCAAAGCTGTTGTCATTTAATCCTCCAATATGTAAAGAAATGCTTCACTAACTCTACACTAACACACTGTCAGTTATTACACACCTTGGGCCGTCAGTAACATTTCCCAGGTTTTGGAAAAAAAGCTTATTTTTACACCACAGTGGTTTTGTTGATGTCTTTTGTGTAGCTGAAGATTATTTGTCCTTCTACAATACAAGAAAGAGAAAAATCCAGTACAAGAAAATAAGATAGTTTAGATCATTTTAAAAGCCAACCTCTTTTAGGACCTGGCAAGATTCAAAACATCCTGAAGAAGTTGCAAGAGATCTTAAAAGAGGATTAGATGGTTTATTTTAGACCATGTGGTGTGAGGTATGTGTGTGAGTGTGTGTGTGGAGGGCGGGGGAACCACACAGATCACCAAGCAGTTTTTAGGCCGGCTGAGTTTTTTCATTCCTAAAACTTCCTTTGAAGCTTATGAAAGAAAAACCTGCCGCCCACACTGCAGTCACGGAAGATGTTAACTGAATGTCACCTGTTCATCAAGCCCCAAAAAAGCACAACTAGACATCATCTTTAGCCCTAATTTGCATGGTGATATCCTGTTTTTCTGTTTCACATCTTTTCTCATATTCCTGTTGAGAACTGGCGACTTTAGCAGCTTACAGGCCACAGTCACTCAAACTCGAATGAACTTTATTTTGGTTGCCACTCTGAATTTATAATAGTCATTTATAAACTGATGTGTCTTTAAGTTTCTAGAATAGAATTTCAGCATCTTCTTCAGACTCTCTATAACCTTTATATATACACCAATGAAAAAAGAAGTGAAACAGCAGAATTGATGAAGTGAAAGCCACTGCTCATGTTTTCACTTCTCCCCAGGCGGTGTGCTGTGAGGATGGGAGTCACTGCTGTCCTAACCAGTACAAATGTGACAATAGCCGCACGTCGTGCATAAAAGGAGAAGTGGTGATTCCATGGTACACCAAAATTCCAGCCATTACCAGCGACGAGGCCGAGCCCTACTCTGTCCAGTGCGAAGGTGCAAGTCAGTGTCCTGAACAAACCAGCTGCTGCAAGCTGTTCACAGGCGAGTGGGGCTGCTGTCCACTCAAAAATGTGAGTGCATGAAAATATCATATACCCTGGTAGCCGTCTCATCAGGTCAGGCTTTGCCTATGCAAACTGGGGACTATAATTTGCACCAACTATGTGTCTGCAGGCTGTTTGCTGTCCGGATAAGGAGCACTGTTGCCCGCAGGGTTACACCTGTGACATCTTATCCAGATCCTGCCAGAAGCTCATCATGATGCAGCTGGAGAGAGTCCCACTGACACCGGTGTATCTACTTGAGCCTCAACCCCAGCTCAGCCCAACAAAGCACAAAGACATCAAGTGCGATGAACAGACCAATTGCGGGCATGATGAAACTTGCTGCAGGACTTCTGCCACTTCCTGGGGCTGCTGTCCATCTTCTAACGTATGATTTACAGAAACTAGTCCTGCTTCCTTCCTCCTGCTTTATGTTAACTGTCAGGGAGAGCTGAGAACTGTCAGTAAGCCAAGGGCTCCAAAATTTTTCATATGCTTACCTCAGAAAAGGGAGGCTGCACCTCTTGACTGCCTTCAGGCTCACTGCTATTTTGAGATCACTCCTGGAAAGTCCAGTTTTAGGTCAGCAGATGAAAGTAATTTTATTTTACAGCCAAAGTAGTATTTCCTCATTTTGTACTATATACAGTAATTCCCTAGATTTCAGTTCCATCCTTCAGTGAAATTATAACCCTTTACACAGTTAGGTTACCTTTTACCAGACTGCAAACTCAACCATTTTACCCTCTAATTAGTTTGTAAACATATATTCACTGCTCGAGATTCAACATGAGCTCCATTGTAAACAAATTAGTAGGTTAAACCACTGTTGACATGAATAGGTTTTAAACTAATATGTTGTATAAATATGTAGGCCTCTAAACAGAGCCATAAGGAGAACTTTGCTACTTAAAAAAATTAGTGGTATTACTGTTGTGTTTTCATGTAATACTAAAAGGCAAATCTGTACTTACATTGCAGCATCTTTTTAAAAAAATGCCTTATAAAGCATCACAACGTCTGAATTGTGAGGTTTTGTGCCAATAAAAAGGGAGCGTGTATGAGTTAAGTAAACCATTCAGTTTTTTTTACAGACTTTCCTCCCTCTGTCCTCCCTCTAGGCGGTGTGCTGCAGCAACATGAAGCACTGCTGCCCGACCGGGTACACCTGTACGGAAGAAAACTCCTGCATCCAGAACTCCAAGCTTTACTGGCCCAACTGGCACGTGTTCCTCGCCAACAAAAAAAGAGCCCTAATTGTGTGAAAACACCACCTCTAAACTGTTACTAGTTTTAGTTTTTGCATATAACGCACTAATGGAGAAAGAATTCTACATTAATTTCAAAATGCTTTGTTTTTAAATGACACTTTGAAAATGATTTGCACCTCAGTTGCTAAGATGTTTGCAATCTTGAAGTTGAACATTTTGGTCTGAATGCACCTAATTATATAGATGACCGTGTGACTAATGTATTTAAGGAGTTATCTTTGTTATTCCAAGCACACTCAGTTTGTCACTTGAAATGCTACTCCATCCACAATAGAAGACAATCGAAACACTCCACTTGTCAGTCATCTGTTTCTTTAAGACTTGCTGCAGCTGCCTTCTGTTGAAAAGGTTATTTCTTTATCAATAATAGTCAATCAGTCAAAACCTGATTCAATATCTTTCATCATTCTGAACATTCAGTCTGATCATTTAATGATTTTGTGGTGTAATTACTCATTAAATCTTGGGTTCATAATTTTGTGCATTGGATTAGTAATCTGTGTTAATGAGGCAAAGGTGAAGAAATTCATGCTTGGATGATCTTACCCTGTCAAAGTGTCACATTATCCATTAAATCAATAAAAAAGAAGTGACATTATTAAAAGTTGTCCAGTCACTTATTGTGGTTTATTAGAAAGGGCTGTGAAAAAAGAAAATGCAGTTTATGAATGCTGTTATATTTAGTTTTATATTTATTTTACAGTGCCAATGTCTGCTATAAATAACATTATAATATATATTTTGTTCTTTGGTATAAGTAGAAATAATTGTTCTCCTTTGTCACATTTCAAAAAGGCCATGCAAATGATAAAAAGAAAACAGGTGTTACAATAAGTAAGTCCACTACAATTTCACGTAAAAGATTACCTGGCCTGTTTTCCTTTATCCTTACTTCCGGCACAGAATTTCACTTTTTAGGCTGACGTCGTACTGCTGGAGATTTGACTTTTATTTTTTTTTATTTTTGAAACCGTGATTTCAGCTTTTATGTGGGCTCGTGCTGCCTCCTGTCTACCAGCAGTAAAAATTACAGCTTAAGTGGAAATCCAAACATCCGATTCTACGTTTCAAAATAATAGTCTAACCCGGAGAAGTAAGTTTCTTGATTAAATATCAAAACTGTTTTTTTAAAGAGCTAAAACAACAAATAAAAATAAAATATTTAAAAACAAATGATAAAAATACGACACTTAAATGAACTGTGAAATTATTTATTACATTAATCGAAAGCTTAAAGTTACATGTTCGCAGTAATGGTGTGTTTTATACATTGTATAAATATATAGAGGGACGTTAAAATGGGATTTGGCAGGTGGGGTAATTAATGAAAAGTAAGTCACAGAATTATTTCGTTTGTGAGGTCCAGTAGATTTTCCTTTGAGTGCAGAATGGGATCAGCTGATCTGCTCCTCCGGTACTCAGTGCAATTACATTCAAGATATAATTAAATGTTTCATTTCCAACGGGGTCCCTTTAGCTCTTTTAGCTCATCCTTTTATGCACGTATGCATTTCCGATATTAAGGTAAACGTTTATTTAAACTTTTATTTTGAAGACATGCGAGCCCAGTTTCCGGCAATTGACTCCGTTTACTTGACGTGCCTGCGTTTTGACGTGTGAATCATCCTTCCTCCTAAGATGGCGTTGCACCTGTTCTGTCTGTGTTGATTCTACTTGTTTTCGGCTCGGCATTAGAAAATAAACGATCTTCCAAGCGTCGACATTAAAGCGGACACGGTTCCGAAGCGAGGTCGGCTGTTCAAAGATGTCCACAGACGAGCTGTCAGCCTCGGATAGCGAGGCTGTGCTAGCCGGAGCAGGGGAGCGGTGGGCTCCGGTGGGCGCTGTGGCTAGCCCCGAGGATGAGAGCGGGAGCTGCGGCAGGGGCGCTCATTCGAGGCAGAGATGCTCGACGTCGGCCAGCGAGGAGGAAATGACCTCCCGGCTGAGGAGGCTCGAGGAGGAGCAGGACTTACTAAACTCCTCTCTCCTCGCACTCACCTCTCACTTCGCTCAGGTCCAGTTCAGACTGAAGCAGATCGTTCACGCACAGAGCGAGGAGAAGGAGAGGATGCTGGCAGACCTGGAGGAGTTCGCCTTCAGGGGATGCCCGCATGTGGTGGGCTGCAGGGCTCAGGACACCAAGCAGCTGGAGAACTCGGTGAGGACTCTGATTTTATACTTCCTCCAGACAGTGCGCAGACGAGAAGTGTCATAATTTTAAAATAAATATTTCCTTGTGTTGCTCTGTAATTGATTCCTATTATTACTCACATTCACTCCATATATTAGGATTGCTGTATATTATTGGTATTTTGTACCAAAAGGTTGAAAAGCTGTTTCTGTGTCAGCATTAAAATTGGATAAACATTGCATACCTGTACTAATTGGTTTCGTTTTCCAGCCTCCTCCTTTTCTGTCTTTTCTGATGGGTAAATGCTCATAGCGCTATTAAACTGCCCAACATGCACACATTTACTCTCTAGCAGCCAGTTATTCTGATTAAAGTGTCTTTATTGCATCACAGGATTGCCTGCTGCGCCCACCTGTGTGTTCCTGCAGAACTCTTATCTCTCATGGAAAAAAAATGTCTCCTATTGTCTCTTGTCACAGGCGTGTGAGTCACAGCGGCGCAGGCTCAATAAAAATGCCTCGAGCAGATCTCAGTCTGTTTAATAAAGGCTTGTGTTTGCACAGGGAAATTGAAGCCACCTGCTTTGTTCCTTTTCTTCTTCTTCTTTTTAACCCCTCTTCGGCCACAGCCTTGTCCTCGTTAGCTGCTGTGTGTGTGACTATAGATTTTCCTCATGTGTTTGACCTAAAAGCCCTTTTTCTTTGTCTCCCCTGTTGCATGCTTTGCTTGCAGGGCGATCTGGTGAGTATGAAGCGATACCTGATGTCTCGTTGAGAGTTTGGTTTGTGTAAAAGTCCTGTTCAGTGTTTGTCAGACCTTGAAGTGGCCCAAATATTCTGTTTTTTTTGTGTGTTTTCATCTTAACTGGAAAATGCTGGGAACAAAATTTCCGTTTGTTGATGCTGGCAAAGCGTCCACACTGGTGTCTGTTTGTTACATGCTGTTTCAGTGTTGTGATGCTCACACTGTCAGCTCCTCCTGTCTGTAAAATCTAGAGTGACTGTTTATGTTTTTCTCCTGTCAGAGTGAGAGGGAGAAGAGGGAACGTCTGGAAGCACAGAGGGAAAAACAGAAGGATCTCATTTTCCAGCTGAAGACGCAGCTGGATGATCTTGAGCGCTTTGCCTACCAGGAGGGAAGCTACGACTCACTGCCGCAGTCCGTCGTCATGGAGAGACAGAAGGTGGGTTTGTGTCAATGCAAACATCACAGCACTTAAATGCTGTTTACAGGTTTTCCTGACAGCCTTCAATCCCTGTTTCTCTTTTAATCTTTACAACCACCAAAGTGCAAATAAAAACTTCAGGCTCTTCCACCGTCTGAAGTGTCTTCGAGTACTTTCATAAACATTACATTATGCTGAGCAATATAATGTGATGTTTGCGTGTTTCAGTTCAGGTCAAATATCTGACCTCAGCATGCCCCAGGTTTTGTAAGGATAAGCTGTTTCTCTCATACCTATTAATACTTATTAAAAAGTACAGAGGTTATCCTGTAATCACAAAGCTGTACAAGTAGTTATATTTATATTTGAGTTATTTTTGTGCCATTTCTTTGTTAGCATATATGAAGGTTATATAACAGGAAATCAAAGTTGGTTTGATCTGGAAGGGTGAGGAACTTGAGACTAAAGCGAAAGATTTCGCTGTCAGGAAGATGGCTCTTTTATCTAGGGGAGATCACTGTTAGATAACCTGCTCGAGATCACATTATGTTCAGAAGGGGTTTTTTTTAAAATAAGGGTTTTTTTAAAAGTACAACATTTCCACAGATTAATTCGCGACTATAAGCTCTAAGAGCAAAAGAGTTTCTCAGCTGAGCCAATCCATTATTCATTAGACTTTTGAACTGTGTGTTAGTGATGCCACTGAATGAAGCCATGCAAACATGAGAAAGTCGAAGTGATCTCCATGATGTCATCGGCCAAATTTGGAGCGATTGTGGCTCAAGAGTTGGGAGTTCGCTGGAAGGTTGCCAGTTCGAGCCCTGGCTTAGACAGTCTTAGTCGTTGTGTCCTTGGGCAAGACACTTCACCTGTTGCCTACTGGTGGTGGTCAGAGGGCCCGGTGGCGCCAGTGTCCGGGAGCCTCACCTCTGTCAGTGCGCCCCAGGGTGGCTGTGGCTACAATGTAGCTGCCATCACCAGTGTGTGAATGGGTGGATGACTGGATGTGTAAAGCGCTTTGGGGTCCTTAGGGACTAGTAATGCGCTATACAAATACAGGCCATTTATCTGTTGAGTGTGCAAATAAGCAACTTTCAACAGCAACATATTTAAACAGCCATCAAGTTTAAATTTAAGAATGCCCTTAACATTCAAAAGCTTCTACTCCCTCTTGGAGGCAGTGACAATACGCAAAAGGCGTTTAAGCTTCAGCCTGTCTTGTGCTTTCCAGGTCATCATTGACGAGTTGATCAAAAAGTTGGATGTAAACCTGAACGAGGACATCGGGAACTTGTCACCTGAGGAGCTGAGGCAGAGAGTGGACGCTGCCATCGCTCAGATAGTGAACCCAGCCAGAGTCAAAGAGCAGCTGGTGGAGCAGCTCAAAACGCAAATCAGGGATCTGGAGATGTTCATCAACTTCATCCAGGGTACACAGCCTTCTGAGCCGTGGTTTTACTAGCAATGAGATTCATTTTTAATTTCATTCACATGATAACTTTGACATTTTCTTCCACAAGATGAGGTGGGGAACCCTCTTTTGTCAGATGGACGCAGCCAGCAGCCACGCGCAGCAGGGACCAATACCAGATCTCCAGGAGCAAAGAAGAAAGGTCAGACACTCTGTGTGTTTGTTGTATACAGAGATTTCTTAACTGTAGCTTTGATAACACAGGGTACAGTTTTTTTTGCTTTGTAGCGTTTGTAAAATAAAGTCTTTAAAATGTGTGCGTTCCTAATATGCGTTTTTCTTGTGGTTCTTCCTGCTGCAGTGGACCCAGAGCAGGCCCAGAAGATGCGAGAGACCGGCCTGCAGCTGATCCAGAAGGCCCTGGCCGTGCTGCAAATCTTTGCTGCCAGCCAATTTGGCTGCGCAACCGGACACGTCCCCCAGAGCATGTGGCCTCAGGATCTGTGCGGGCAGGACTACGGACCCCTGCTGCAGCGTCTGGAGGCAGCTGTGGAGAAGGTGCGAGTTCTGGGATCGCATAGGCACCCATCTGTCGAACACGTGGTCAATTACACCAGCAGCTCCACACTGGGGGCCCGAGACGAGCTGACGACGTCTGTGAGGAAGGAGCTGGCCATTGCTCTGAAAGACTTGTTGGCTCACGGCCTCTTTTCACCCTCTCAGACCATGAGCGTAGTGCTGGCACCCATCTCCTGCCTTCTGCCTTACAGACCGGTCTCACAAACCATGCACCCATGGGAACTCTTTGTGAAGTACTACCACTCCAAAAACGGGAAGGCCTTCGTAGAGTCACCGGCCCGCCAGCTCTCTCAGTCCTTCGGCCTGCACGTTGGTAGTGGCCCGGTAACCGTCACGCCTAAGCAGTCTCTGCTGTGGGCCGTTCACACTGTGCTGAAGGAGCATGGACGTTACAAGCGAGGACCGGACTCGGAGTTCAAAGCTCTGGTGTGCATGGCTCTGAATGAGCAGCGGCTCGTATCGTGGCTCAACCTGCTGTGCAAGTCGGGCACTCTGATACACCCGCACTATCACTCCTGGAGTTACATGGCGCAGACCGGCTTCGAAGGAGCCCTGCGCATCCTGGGTCGCATCAGCCACCTCAGGTTCAACCTCCCTGTGGATCTGGCTGTTCGGCAGCTGAAGAACATTAAAGATGCTTTCTGAGGATGAGAGTGTTTGTTTTATCAGCTGAACTAAACTGCTCTTACCAAACATTCAGGACCAAAAGCATGACTTTGCTTTAAGTATGTAGCCTTTTAAAGGTTATCTAAGCAGCAACCCTTCTAAAGTTAAGTGCAAGTATGTGATGTCTACACTACATGCATGGGTGATAATGTCGTGTTAGTCTGCATTCCTGCTATATTAAAATATCAAAGACTCAGCTGCTTGTACTGTAAAAATGCCTTATTGTGGAGATGGAGATTACCTCATCTTTAGCCTTCCTGACCTTAGCGACCTGTGCTGCTCATCATACTGTATCATTCCCCTGTCGTACCTGTTAGTGGCCTGAGCTATGCAGCAAACATTGTGTGAGAGTTTTACAGTAATCACTACTGTAATTTCCAGTCTGACAATCCAGGAAGCAAATGAACGAGCGGGAAGTTTGCTCTACCGTGGCCTCTCCATGGTAAACAAGAGCTGTCACGGGTGCTTGTTCTCAGTGAAAAGTGCAGTGGCTTCTGTTTGCGAATGAATAATTCAGCTGGTAAATCATGTGTAGCAAACTGGCTAAACGGCAGCACTTAGGTCAGCCCGTAAAGGAAAACGTGCGATATGGTTTCCTCTGCTGAGGAAAACCCAGATGTGGGTGGTGTTATGTAAGAAATATGCAGCTGTAGCAGATGAAGCTGGTGTCACTTCTGGTGTTTCAGGTTTGAAAAAGCATTTTGACCCTGTATAAACTGCTGCTTTCCTCCTCCTTTCAGGTGTAGTTCAATCCAGCTCATATGGATGAGAATATCCCAAAACTGACATAATTGTAGGATGTAAACTTTTGTTTTGTTTTTTTTCCATCATCCTGAGACCAGCTCAGTTGCGCGTCCTATATAACTGAATGTATAAACCGTAGATGCTATTAAGTCAGAGTTCACCCCAAAATTGAGTTTCTATATGCTATCGTTTGGCTGTTAGTGCTGCTTGTTATGATTTGAAGCCAAAACATCGTGAGATTCATTGGGAATTCGCCCACCCTGTGACCCTGTGACATGCTAGCTTCAAGAGGAGGGCCAGACTGCACAGTTCCTGAACCCACCTCCTGCCTGGTAGTTGGCACCGACGGTACAAAAGATGGACGTAGCCACGGTGACCCGTTGGTTTGTGCAGTGTTGTCATAAAGCCTGGAGCACCATCTTCATCTCTGTCTTTTGGAACTGGGAATTGACTGTCAATCACAGGTTAAATGCATTACCGCCACCTTCTGGCGTTTTGCTGATTAAAGATATTTTACCAAGAATTTTTGGTAAGAACTAGTTTAGTGGAAGGAAAAAGGTTCCTACACAGAGGATAACTAGTAGGGAAGGTCATGATCTTCAAACATTTGAATAGCAATTCATATATATTGTAAAAATCCATTTATGGGACCAACTATGTCATTTAGTTTCTATTCAACATAAGCAGATATTTCTACAGCTGAGCAGGGATCTCTCTTAAACCGCTGCAAACCAAAACCATTTAGAAGGACAAATCGCACTAAACACCAGAGGACTGTTGTGTAAATTTGATTTTGGGGTGAACTGCACCTGCAAACTGAGTGTAGTTTAAGTCTTGTTTTCGGGACTAAAGCTTCAGTGTTCCTGTGACCACAAGTATGTATCAAACCTCTGAGTTTGTTTCCTGCACGAGACCATGTGTGCACCATGTGTTACGTGAATAGCAAAGTGTGTTTGGGATAGGTTTGTTATGGTTTTCTCATTCTTTCCCCTGTTTTTGCTTTTTGTTCAGCTGTTGTGTTATTTATGTATTGACACATTTATTTATTCAATAGCTTAGCTCAACAGTTAAAGGCTTAAAGTAGCAGCTGTACTGTAACTGTAGCAGTTCAGTCTGGTAACAGTAGAAACACTGGGTCATCTGTTTATGTTTTATTATATATTGGGATATGAACGATGTTTATCTTTTAGTTTTTAATCTTATTTAATGGAACCTGGTCTGTAAATGAATTAAATGTAATAAATGAACTGCTGAGCTTCTCACAAGGCTTTATCTCTTCTGTTACTAAAAGCCTAATGGTAATGCCTGTTGGGAGATGGCTTAATCTGGGTTATTTATTTATAGCTACAGTCTATAGATTAGACTCTGATGCCAATGTTTTGAAGAGAGACTGGCTATGAGAATGCATCCAATCTTTATGTCCTGCTGTGCACAACAGATTGAGCAGACTGTGGGTTGCAGCTGTCTGAAAACAGCTCATCCAAATGAGAGTGACTGAAGAAGAGGAAAAAGTAAGCCGAATAAAAACAGTTTCAGTTTCAAGCCACCAGAGTGCGTAAATTTAAGACTTGGTAAAATGTGATCGTGAATGCATTAATATGAATGACAGGTATTCAAAGAGAGGAGGGAGCAGTCACTCTAGTGGACACTGTGATAGCAGGATAACTTTAAGCCAAATGACTGCACTCACACAGGTACCCATCAGCAATGCAGAGCAGTGGATTGGTTGAACAGTTGGGTTAGGTTTCTGATTCACTGAATTAACAGATTTTACTGAAATTTCTTTAGGAATTTCGAGATAAATTAAATCAGATCTACAGCTTCATGTGTCTGTGCAGTTAATGGTACAGTTTCCCTTCAAACTCCTACAATAAACCACCATGAATGCATTCAGTTCTGCCTACTGATTGATGATTTCTTCACCAGTAAGTGAAACTGCATCCAAACTTTGCATCCACTCGGCTTGGGGATCATATACAGTGAGTGTGGAGGTATTGTGCCCCTTCCCCCTGTCCTCCTCATATGTGGCTTCCTGTTTCAGTGTGCGTGCTTTGCCTCTCTGCTCCTGTTTTTTTTCCCACACAATGCTCAAACAATGTGACATTTCAAGCACCTGTCACGGGAAAAAGAAAACACAAATATTTTAGAAAACTATCAAAAACTTTAAAACTGATGTTCTTGTTTATGAGGAAAATAGACTAATTTTATGTTTTTATACACAAATTTGAACCAAGTATGAATGGAAGAGGATTAGGGCCAGTGGGGAAAAAAGTGGGCACGTCTTTTTTTTTCTTTTCCAGAATTCTGAGAAAAAAGTCAAATAAATTCTTGCTATTTCCTCCTTTTTTGTAAAGCAGTAAATTTCAAAATTCATGGATAACAACAATAATTGTAATGCACATTTTACCCCTCTGTCTTATGAGAAGGATCTATAGCAGGGGTCCCTAATTCCAGTCCACAAGGGCCGGTGTCCCTACAGGTTTTAGATCTCACCCTGGTTCAACACACCTGAATCACATGATTAGTTCATTACCAGGCCTCTGAAGAACTTCAAGACATGTTGAGAAGGTAATCTATCCATTTAAATCAGCTGTGATGGATCAAGGACACATCTGCAGGGACACCGGACCTTGTGGACTGGGATTGGGGACCCCTGATCTATAGTTTCTCATACTCGGTCCCAGCTGCAAATCAAGGGTGATGCACAACCTAAGATTGTCTGCCCCGAGAGCTTCAGTGACTTTACAAGGCAGTATGATGAAGTTTTTAGAACATGGTTGCTTTCATCTTTATTAGATAAGACAGATAAGAAAGAAAACAAAATAGTTCTCTTCATAAAAGGAGAGAAGTAAACACCAAATAATAACCATGTATGTGATCTGTATTGCTTGGAATTGGAATAAGTACAAATCTGTTAGGTATTTGTACATAAATTGCTATGGGTGGATAGATTTAATAGCTCAGCAATGTCTTGGATCCACCAGACCCGCCAACAATATCTGAGTAACAAACATTTGAACACCACAAAAGGTTTAATGGAGCAAAGCATGTGGATGACTGTCGGGGGACTGAATGCTGCTGTAGATGGTGCAAATAATAAAATAATAATAAATCTACCTGACTTTTCTTGTTACCCTAATTACACTAATTTCTTTTATTTAGATTTCATAACTGAGTCTCTATGCCACCGACTGAAACATTTCTGTGTCCCACGTCTTTTTTTTACTCTGAAATAACTTTGTTCAATACCGTGAAAATCTAAAGAAAGGTAATAATCTACCTCTGGTGTCTTTTTTCTTTAGGTTCCTATTTTTTAAAAAGAAGTGCTAAAATAATAACTTTTATTTAATGATCGAGTTCTGGTGAATTGTTTGTTTAATAAAAATTAATAAACAAAAAAAACATTCGCTTGCTGATACTTACGGATGTGACGTAGGCAGACCGATGGGTCAAAGTTCAGCTAAACCTTGTGGACTTCCTTTCCTGTTAGCGGTGGCCGTAGAACAGCATCAGTGAGTGCGATTTCCCTTCAAACAATCTTCATCCATCGCTCCAAATGCGCCTAATTTTATCATTTTTTTCATGATACATAGACGGCACCGACTCTGTTAGTTCAGATGTGGCCGTTAGTTTGTAGATTTTGTTTGCTAAAGAAAGAAAATGAGCAGATTTATCGCAGCGCTTCGTCCCCAGCTGTGCTCTTTTCAACATGGCAGCTTCCTTGATGTGTAGACGCTCAGAGTCCCATTGAACCGACTGTTTATGTGTGTAGGCATCTTATTGAGCTGTATTCGTTTTGCTATAAGTAAAGGGGCTTATGCGGTGCACTTAATAATGTGTCCGAGCAAAATAATTAAAATGAAAACTGCTTGAAAGCTGTTAGCCTAGCTGAAAGCTAATGCTAATGTAGCATAAACGAGAGGCCGACTTGGAGACGTGTTGGCGGATTGACGGGTTTGATATGATATTGACACTGAGTTCAAATGTGCCCTCTCTTTCTGGCAGAAATGGGCAAGTTCATGAAGCCTGGGAAGGTGGTGATGGTCCTAGCTGGACGCTACGCTGGGCGCAAAGCTGTCATCGTCAAGGTAAGACCGAAGAGCTTCTGGGAGTTTGCTGATTGTATGGCACATGTGCCTGAATATGTACACACCAAGCTCTTACCAGAGTTGTCCATCTGAAAGCCAAATTGCCATTTGTCTGCATGTTGAATTTCCAAGAATACAGTATTCAGGCCATGCGATGAGGGATGGAAAATAAGTCCTATTACAGTCCGTGTATTATGTGTTTCCCATGTGTTTCAGTAAGACAGCCTACAAACGTTTTGTTATAACTACAGTTGGGCTTTGTGCTCAGAGCTCGTCACTTCATGTATATATATTGGATGTAAAACTAGAAAGTGGTGAGTAAATATCTCTGTGGGTGCTGGGGAGCATGTTGCCTGTGGAGCACAGCTCAAGCTCCTTGCTTAAACTGACTTTGCTTTAGTAGTGTTTGGATTTGTACACACATGTGTGTGCTGTGTGGAAGGAGGCATCTCTTTTTCAGAAGATATTCTAAGATGGTCAAGTTGGCGTAAGTCCATAGTTAAGGTAGCTGAATGATAATTGGAATGCTACGACATACCTGACCAGCTGGAAGGGAAAACATGAGATGGGAAGAAACTGAGTTTACATAATTTCCTTTGGGATTAAAAAAAGTATACTGACTCTGATAACAATACCAGATGGTGTCATTCCCTCAGGTGGAAAGAAAAATAAAATAAAAGGCTGGGTAACTCACCAGAACTGCTCTAACTGGCTTTACTTGGGTGGGCAGCACATTAAAGGAAAACTGATACGTGGGGAAACACTGATACATTTCTTTGCCTTCAAATACATACTGCAGTGGTAATTCAGCTTTTCGTCTTGTAAGTGTTTCGTGTCTCTGATGTCACATCCTCCTGCTAATGTCTGCCTGCAGAACATTGATGATGGCACCGCTGACCGCCCCTACAGCCACGCTCTGGTCGCCGGCATCGACCGCTATCCCCGTAAGGTGACCACATCCATGGGCAAGAAGAAGATCGCCAAAAGGTCCAAGATCAAGGCCTTCGTTAAGGTGTTCAACTACAACCACCTCATGCCCACCAGGTCAGTGTCTCATCTACATTGACATAATTAGGTTTTCCTGTAAAGAAAATAAAGTGGTGGTGACAGATGAAGTCTTTTGGAATGTCTTATAAAAAGTGTCCAACAGCTGTAACATGATTGGATACCATATTATTAATGCTAAATCAAGAAAGGCTGTCATTTTTAAAAACATCTGGTTGATTAAATGTTTTGAGTTTAATCGAGGAGGCTGGTTATTCTTTTTTCAAAAATCCAATCAAATCTATGGGCTGAAATCTGACATGGTGTTCTTCCCATTATTATTTATGTGTCTGTGAAGACATTTACAGATAATCAATGATAATCAATATTGTGAAACTTGTGTAATGACAGTTTCTGTGAGTCTCATATTCATAAATCCACCCATCAAACTCGGTGAGGTGCAAATAAATACAGTGCGTGTCTGAATCTGAACTGTGCATTCATTAGAAGTTTAAATATTATATTGCTTGCAGTTATTTAAGCAGAGAGTTGGAATGTGTGGCATCTTCAGATCAAAGTTTTATTACTGGAGATGTTTTTGTTGCTTTTTGTCCTTTCCAGCTGTTAACAGCTGTTCTTTGCTTCTTCTGCTTTTGGATCCACTTGTTTTAAACGACCAACATGCTTGACTTGCCTTATGCGTTTGATCTGAATAATTGTTACTACTTCAGGGTGAACGAGCCACTTAAGCAAAAAGTACTCTGTTTTTTTAGGACGGCTGTTTTGCTCCGTAAAATGACTGATCCCTTTAAGTACATAAATAGGTCTGTTAAACGCTGCTGTCACTTTATCTGAACAGATGCTCTTCAGACATCTTTGGTGCTCAAAACCTATAAAAACTATAAAACTTTATCTTGATGACGAAAAGAGATTTTGCTTAATTTTTTATTTATTTCTTAACTGGCGCCTGGTTTTCAGAACGTGGGCCAGTTATAGTTTTGTTCCAGTGATTTTCATTTTTAGACTGAGGTATAAAAAGGTCTGACAGTCATCCTGCTGATGCTCTGATGCAGGAATATGTGATGTTCAGCTGTTGATCGAAGATGTGATCAAATTGTAATTTGTAGAAGAATGTTGAACAAGAGGAGTCATTTTTATCAAACAGCAGTTAGTTGCTGGTTGACATCAGTGGCTTTTCACCCACACAGGCTGCCTTAAGTGCTTGATGTGTCTGATTCAGTGTAACGTTGAACAAAGTTGATGCAACGCTGAGGGAGAACGTCGACTTGAACATTGAGCAGGTTTATGATCCATTTGTAATTTATGAATCTGGAAGCTAGTAAAGCGATACTGATTGTTCATATCGTACAGGTATGAAGGTGCTCAGCAGAGCGAGCTGCAGTCAGCCATTGGTGTCAATTTAAAAAAAAGTCTTTAACATGTTTTTACTCCTTCAGATACTCTGTGGATATTCCTCTGGACAAAACTGTTGTGAACAAGGATGTCTTCAGGGATCCAGCTCTCAAACGCAAAGCCAGGCGGGAGGCCAAGGTCAAGTTTGAGGAGAGGTGAGTCTCCCTGATTTCCTTTTGATTTAACATCAGAGGATTTATGTCTCAATTTTAATAAAGTACATCAGGGTTACATCTTTCATGATTTCAAAATGAGTATGTTTTGTAAAGTAGAGTTAAGTGGACAAAAAGTCCGGCGGCAGCACAATCATGGGAAAAAAGATCCCATTATGATCAAAATAAACCCGTTCTTTGATACATTTTGTAATTTCCTCTTAGCAAGCAGTTGGTGTGTGCACGTCCAGATTGTAATCAGTGATGTTTGTTCTGTTTGATCAGAGAAAATGACTTCACCTCCTGTTTGTTGTTTCAGGTACAAGACGGGCAAGAACAAGTGGTTCTTCCAGAAGCTCAGATTCTAAATTCACTCGGTTTCACAAATAAATGTTTAAAAACTGATTTTCACTCTTGACTCATCGTGTTTGTGTGGGGTGGGGTGTGTTTTCTCATACTGAAAATTCATGAAATATTCTTAAGGATTCCATCTGGAAAACTGTGGAAATAGACTTGTAATATTCACCAGCTGCTGAAAAAGTAATCGGAGTTACTCTTGGTTACGAGGACTTAGTCGCACCAAATTACCCTGTAACGTAGTGCAGATGTCTGACCTTGGCACAAAGTCATCACTCACCTTTTTTCAATCTTTGAAACAGGTTGTATGATATCTTACTGCCTGCTTTCAACAGTGGTTGGAACTAAACGGCACCAATAATGTGAACTTTACAAGACTGATACTGGAATCAGACACGAGTTCACATTTTCTGCTGAAAGAAATCATTCACTGCTGCTTCTGTGTGAATTTGATCAGCTGGAACAGCTAAATACAAACTTAAAGGTTGAACAAAATGTAAGCCTGACTAATTATTCAATGAACATTTTAGCATGAAAGATTCTCGGGAACTTTCAGAGGAGTATGGCTCGAATACTTGAACATTCAATGAGGGTGTATGAATGTGGCAGTGAGATGTGGTTGCATTTTCATTTTTAATTTTTTTAAGCATCTGAATTAAAGGCAGACTAATGATAGAAAATCTTCACTTAGCTGTTGGTACGTTGTATTGTGATCAGAGCTCATCAGACAATTTGTATAGTGTTTAGCAGTTTCAGGCAAATCTAATTTTGATTTTAAGAAACTTGACTGCACATGAGAAATCTTAAATATTGAATATTTGTTCAACATTTTAATATTGAAGTAATTGATCACTGGTTACAGGTGTATTGATGCGGGGATGAACTTTAAACGGGTGAAAAACAATATTTTAAGTTTTTGAAAAACATGAAAATGGCTGAAACAATATTCTTACAAAGATACAATAAAAATATACAGGAAATATCTGGATTTGTCAGCAATCATCAGATCAGACTGATGTGTGCTTTGATCCTGACATAACGTGCCTGCACTGCAATACCTGTTCTCAAGTTCCTAGATTTGCCCCTAACGAATACCATCCACATTATTATATTTAAAAATATATTTGTCTCTTTGGTTTGTAAAATAAAATAAAAAAAGTAATTTAATAATTAATTTTAAAAAACACGCTGGCATACATGTGCGGACTGATCATCACCGCTAAAACATAAAAGAAAAGGAAATATGACGTAATTTATATGTGTGTGTGTGTGTGTATTTATATTTATTTATATCAGAAGTTAAATGAATCGGAAACTTGAAGATGTTCCAAAAACAGAATCTGAATTATTTTTTCCTCTCATGAAGTGCTTCGCAGCTGATGTAAGGTTCCGTATTTCCCACAGGAATTAAATGCAGCGTTTTGTTTATTTTGGATGCAGCTCCCCCTGCTGGTGGGAAGCGGCATTAATTATACGTAAAGACGCAGGGGATCCTCCTGCGGGGAAAGAGAAACTGAAAGAACGAGTGTGAGTTCAGAGCAGTGATCGTCGGGAGGAGGTAGGTTCACTGCGGCTGCTTTTTTTTTTTTTAAATAAGAAATAAACCTTGATAAAAACACGCAAATTCATGTGAAATGTGGGAGTTTTCATCAGAGGCTTGATTTAGGTGATTTATTTCCAGGTTCAGAGTAATTCAACTTACTGAGATGTCATCTGTGTGTGGTTTAAAGCAGGCCTGCGGTACATTTTGTTGTTGTGAAGTTTACTTGAGCTGTGTTTTAGCTGTTTGACTCTCAGTCTGTGTCGATCCTCTGTTAAAAACCTCATTTGGCTGTTCAAGTGAGTGACAGTGTGTCACATCTGTAATGTTTTGTAAACTTTTTTTCCAGGTTACTTTCACTATGTCGTCAGACGAGGTGAGCGCTCGTTTTGCTTCTTCCTGTTGTTGTTGTCGTTATTATCAAAGCGTTTTAAACCACACGCGTAATGCTGCTCTCCCTGCCAACATTTATTAAGTGTGTTAAAGATATCTATTTAACCCACTGTGTTACACAGCCTGAGTGTAGGCGTTTACTTACCTTCCGGCATTCCGTGTCTCCATGTTGTGTTTCAGGACTTCTCTCTGGTTCCGGATTCACAATCCGAGGACACCTTGGAGGGGATTAAGGCTTCAATCAAAAACTACAAGGTGCATTGAGAATTTATGAGTGCGGCTTCATTACACTTGGGCAGTTTACCTCCAGTTACACGCAGGGCTCCTAAACTATTCATATGTCTCTGAATACAACCCAGTCCTAAAATGAGATCCAAGTATGCTGCGGGTGCTTCGGTTTCTGTGGTCCTTTTTTGTGGAACAAGCCACCTGCTGACCTGAGATCAGTTACATATGTGTGTATATTCAAAAAACAGACTCAAAACCTTTTTTATTTTGAGACAAGCATTCTAAACGTACACAAGTTTCATGTTTTTATCTTCTGCTGTAAGCATGTTGACTTCCTAAAACTGCTATTTCTAGTAGGGAGAAAGCTCTCTGTCAGGTCCAGTTCTCGATCTCGTGATTTCTACCTCCACTAAAGAGGCTGTGTGATTAGTTCTGTTTAGTATGGAGCACTATTACCCAAGAGGTTGCATGAACATTTTACCACAGGGGTGGTGTCGCCAAACATAGAAGTGGTTAAAGTTCTGGAGTCAATCCCGATCTGCATCCTGGACATTTTGGGAATATTATTTACTGTTACGAGAAAGATCAGGAGTGCACATTTTGCATCATATGATCACAAACGTATATCAAACTTCTCAAAAAACTGCAAGTTAGCATTCTGAATCCAAGTTCTCGTTCATCCACGCTGTGGAGGGAACACGCTTTTATCACGAAATCATACAATTTAATTAAACCTTCATGGCTTAATGGGTCAAAAATGGAAGAGTATAATAATGTAGACATAATGTAAAGGAGACTTTAACGTATGTTGCACTACAGTGTAGTAATGTCCCCGATGAGATGAGCAGCAATTCTGTTTCTGGTGTTTTAACACAAAACAGGAGAAATGTTTACAATAACCAGCAGGCGCTCGGGTGAAAAGAAAACTGAATGTGCAGGTGTGTGAGGTCCACTGCATGTCTCTGTCCAGGTCCTGCCTTTGACCATAGGTTCAGCTTTAAAATCAGAAACACTTCCACTAAAGGTGTGTGTGTGTTGTTCTGTAAACACTGCAGATTGAGCTGCTGTCTATCTTAGCTGAATGCTCACACACAGATTCAGTTTTGGTTAAATAAAGGCTGAAATACATATACACAGCATAAGCATGCTGTATTTATTAGGAGCAGAAGAACAAAACTCAGAAGAGATTACGTGTTATTAAAATAACTGTTTTAACATTTATTAAACTCCGAGAAGAGTTGTTCTGTTGTTCTGCACAAAATACAACCACAAAAGTTCGTGTTTAAAGAGATGTTACATGTCATGCTGATTAGACATCAATAATAACAACAGCCTGGACTCAGCTCTCCCTCTGTGTCCACAGAAAAAGTATGACCAGCTGATGGAGGAGACAAAGGAGCTGACTAAAACTATACAAGACCGGCGAGATCTGAAGCAGCAGTTCAAACACCGCACTGACAAACTGACCCAGGATCTGGAAGCTGACAAACGCTCCTACGGAGACCAGCTAGCCAATGAAAAGGTAAAGCATGTGTGACATAAACATGCTTATTTCTCAGTGTTACTCTGAGTTTTTCCACCACCATTTAAAGCACTGCGAATAAGTATAGAGTAAAACCCAAGGAATTTCCTCACTGCACTTCCCCTCAAGGGAAAAATGTTGGTCAGATGGCAGAGGTTCAATAACAGGAAGGAAACAAGGAGTCAAGAGGACAGATAATAGTTATTCCATGAATTTTAAGGTTGCGCCTTTGAAAACAAGGTGGGAGTTAAATATGAAATGGAAAATTTTAAGTGACAATAACTCATAAAAATATATATTAACAATAGGACAAGCAACGCAATGGCATTAAACAACAATTAACAAAATAGTACATGTTATTGTTAATATTGAGTGAATGTAAATACTTGTAATTGCTTTCCTAACAGTGTAAATTAAAAAACTGAATCACTAGAAAACAGCACATTAGAATCCCACAAAACCTTAAATGCTTTTTGATTTCTGTGTCTTCTAGTCGAAGCTGGATCTGCTAAAGCAGGAGGAGCTCAAACTGGTGGCGGAGATCAAGGAAACTAATGCTGCTATTAAGGAGGAAGAGGCCAATAAGAAGCACCTGATGCAACAGGCCGACGTACGTTAACCTGATGAGACACACCCCCTTCTGCAGCCCGACACGCCGTGACCTCACCCCGTTAACCTGTACCTGCTGATTTCAGGTGTTCACCTCTGTACCAGAGAGGGACATGGTCTTCAAGGGAGCGACTGGAAATGCAAACAACAAGCAAGAGTTTGAGATGAAGCCACATATCGTTTACCCGATGGATGGCGGGACGGCGCTGATTACCTTCGAGGAGGAAGTCGGTGAGTTTTTGCCAGCACTGGCGTGGTTCAGATTTATCTGCGTTTGTTAAAAGGAAGCAGGTGATTAGATCTTATTTTTAACAGAAACATTAAAAAGTGTGCATAAAGTATTAAAATGCTAATTTCCATATTTTTATTCATGCACTGTACCGGAGGAGCTTTGCGTGATTTGCTGTTCAAAATAATTTTTATTTTTCTTACTTTGGGGTTTGGTGCAGGACTTCTAAATTAAACAAGCTGCTTTAGCTCCTCCCCCTTTAACCTTCTGTAGGTGGCTTAAACAGCAGGTAGATGGATCGCACTCACGTTTTTGTGCCACATTCAACAGAAAAATTCAAAAAGTATGTTGATAAATGTATCTACCTTCAGCTGCAGGGCAAAACTGAGCCACTAGGGGGCCTAATGTCACTTTTCAAAACCAGCTACTAAGCTGCAAGCAGGAAGATGCTTTTTGCAGCTTATTTGGCTTTAAACTGGAGCCAAATAAAATTATTAGTTCTTTATTATTAGATTATTAGGGCTCCAAAATGAAATAAATAATCTGCAAGATGAATCTTCAGGCTCTCATCATCACTTTCGGCTATTTTCAAAAATATAAATTAAATTTAAAATTCCGGATCTCTCTGTTTCATTTTCCAGTGGCAAGGAAGATTCTGGAACTGAAGAAGCATCAGGTGGATCTGGGAGGAGAGTGCAGCATCACAGTGGAGGCCAGGCCGGTTCATCTGATGCTGCCCAAGCTGGTGGAGGTAAAACAAACGACCACAGCGAATCAAAGACGGCGTCGGCCCAGGTTTAGCTGATCTGCTCACGTGTCCCATCTGTTCCCGCAGATCGACTCTGAGGTTTCTTCTCAGCGTATTTTAATCTCCAACCTGCCCAGAATGGAGACCGAGACTCTGGTGGACAAGCTGGAGATCCATTTCTCCAAAACTAAAAATGGAGGCGGTGAGGTGGCGGACTGTGAATACCTGTCTGACTCTGAGACGGTGGTCCTCACGTTTGCGGAGAACAGTGAGCATCGAATATTTTACCCTCATGTCACAGGGCAGTTTGTTTAAATGAAACTTCAGAGACAAGAATAACTCTGTGTTTGGTGGATTATGATGTTCTGAGCTGTGCATATAAAGAGTAATCAGGATTGTTGTTGTTGACCACCAGCTGATGGACTGTTTCTTTTGTATTAGTTGCCAAACGTGTGGTACAAAATGAGTTCCATGACTTGAGTGTCCAAAAGAAGAAGCACACAGTGAGAGTGACGCCTTTCCTCAACGGGAAAATTTCAAACCTGAAGGTAAGCACATTTATCAGATTATCTGTATCTGCTCTTACTGAAATTCTAATAAAATATATTTTAATAAATTTGAGGGTTTTGTGTGTGTGTGTGTGTGTGTGTGTGTGTGTGTGTGTGTGTGTGTGTGGTGGATCGTCCATCAGACCAAGATGACGCAGTGTCCTCGGGCGGTAATGCTGACAGGAATACCCGACATCATGGAGCGGGAAACTCTGCAGGACCTGCTAGAAATCCACTTCCAGAAAAACACCAACGGCGGGGGAGAAATCGAAGCTTTCCTCTACAACCCGCTGGGAGAGCACACCTCTGCTGTGTTTGGAGGCGTCACACCAGACTCTGAGGATGAGGAACAGTAGATCCACCACTGCTGCTTGGACAAAGGTTCAGGGTTAATATCATCTACCAGAAATGAGGACCGGAACTTGTTTTTGTCCCTTGCTTGAGGGAAGTCAGCATAAATTTATAAAAGTTATTATTCAAAGGGGATTTTTGGCGTCAGAAAAAGTGGGTGGTAATTTTTCTATGATTGCAGAGATTCAAGTGAAAGTGTATCTATAAAGTATTTAACCTGGGTAAATACTGTGGTATTATAGTCATGCAATACATCTTGATTATATTGCATTTACATAAACTGCTGATGAAACAATTTCCAGTCTTAGTGCAGACAAATGTAAAATATTAAACTGTATGAAATGAAGTTTTTTTCCTGCTAAAATAGAAAAAAAAAAAGTTTAGTAGTTGTGCCATATCTCATTTTTTTTCTTTCTGTGAAAAAGATGGCGGCGTCCATCTTTAGTTACTGGAGAAGCGTCTGGATTTCTGAATGCAAAGCAACTGAATTACTTATTTTTAAGAAGATTGCCTTGTTGGATGTCGTGGGCTCCATTTTATTGTATTCATAAAAGAATAAAAGTTAATTGTGAGAAAATCCTCTTTGGACATTTGGTGCTTTTTGACACGCTTGTATTTGATAGTGGACAGATAACCCCGACCAATTAAATTAATCAAAGATAAAAAGGCAACTTATAAAGCCAATTTCACACCGTGTCTTTAGGCACTTTGTTACTAGCAGCCTGTCACATAAACAGTAATTTGTTCCCATTTTTTCAGATCAACCACAAAAGATGCCAAAGATAACTGACAAGCACGAAATTGTAATTTTGCACCAACAAGGATTTCCCAGAGTTTTTAGCTGAAAACATGGTGTGCATGCAGTCTGTCCTTAAAATTACAAACTAAAAAAAGTGGAGGGGAAAAACAAAATAAAAAAAAAAACCCTGACAGCAGATGCCATGTTTTAAGGGAAAAAGACAATCCAGCAAAGACTTGGCAGAAGACCTGAGAGATCTGGACCTTCAGCTGGTCCATCTACTGCTCACTGAAGCCTCGACACAAACGTCTTGTAGATGAGCAGCTGTGAAGAGGCTATTCTTAAGGAAAGTGGGGGAAAAGTCAGAGATATTCCAAATTACACAAGAACTGGACTGAAAATCTGTGGCAAAAGATCTGATGGAGTGAAGAATCCAAATTTTAAATATTTGGTTTAATCTTTGTCAGTATTTACAGACGAGGCACAACAGACGTACGACAGGAAGCGTCTACAGCCATCTGTAAACACAATGGAGCCTCTGTCGTGGTTTCAGCCTGTGGTCTTGGAGATTTTGTCAAAATTGATGGAATTACAAACACAGAAAAGTACCACGTTTTGATCCATCTGGAAAGCATCAGGGTTTGACCTCCTCACAGTCTGGACGTATGAGATCATCTTGACAGGATGGAACAACTTGCAGAGGTCTGAATGTCCTTCCACAAGCCCGAAGAATTCATTCTGAAGACTACTTAAAGAAATCACAAGAAAGCGCACCTACGACAGTTCAGGATGTGTTGAGGAATAAAGGCGGTCACAGCAAACATTGACTTTCAAGCTTGTTAGAATTGGTTTTGCACAATAACATGAAAGACATTCACCAGCCACTTTATCAGGTGCACACATTCAACTGCTTGTTAAGGCTGCTGATGCTGCTGTAAGTGTGAGGGATTGCATCTGTTTGATCGCCACAGCCTGAGTATTGCTGCTCACCGCATTGTACCCATCTTCTAATGGTTCCTTCAGTCACACCACAAAGCTTAAATCATAAATTCATCACCAAAACACTGATTAAATGATTATTATTAATATCATCTAGAAGAACTTTTAATCAAATGCTAAATTTAAATACAGATGATTTTTTAAAAAAAACCCCAAAAACAAACAAAGGACCCACTGAACTCAACCTTGCTTTATTGTAAAAACAAAAACAGCCAAATAAAGCTAACAGCACATTTAAAAAACTAAACAGATATTGCTTTACATATCCAGCTACATCCCCTAAAGACAAAATCAGCAGCTTTAAATGGACAGATGAAGAAGAAGCTGACAGACAGATCAGGCACTTGGACAGAGGAGACTTACAGCGTGTACAAATATAGCAGAGAAAGTCACAGCTAAACACATGGTGACACAGTCAAGTACTCTGGAAGACAGTCGGCTGAATTTCACATCACAACGAGGAGGAAAAATTATAATTTAAAACTCTCTAAAATAACAGGTCTATTTGCTACCGTACAGTATTTTTCAGGAGTGCAGCATCTAACAGTCTCTCTCGTCTGCAGCGTGTCGGCGTTCAGCAGTCCTTCTGTTTGTGCGTGCTGCTGCTTGCTCAAATCTTTTTTTGTGCTGTCAAAGTCTTTACAAATAAAACCAACAAACATTAAAACCCACTCATGATTATTTTCTAAAAAGCCGAGTCACACACAGATGTTACAACTAAGCTTAGTGCAAACTCTGGTGTCCAAGCGACGTGGCCCCATGAAAAATTACAGATCAGTTCGCCAAGTACACGACAATAAGAAATAACACATCCTTACAAGGTTGGCTATTCCAGTTTTGGCTACTCACATGTAACAGTTAAAGGTTTTAGGTTAAATACCACGAGCTAATATCAACTGCTGTTGTGACATTCACCTTAATTCATTTGTTGATGAGTAACAGCAACTACCAAAGTCTTAAACACCAAATACAAACCTGTAGCTTGTGACTACGACACCTGAAACATGTCAAATTATGTGCCTGTTTGTTAATGCTGGGCTGATTAAAATGAAAGTACGAGCATCTGAGTGAAGTTTAGTCTGTATTAATGCTGTGAATCATGTTAATATTTAAAATCTCTTTTTTCCCCTCCAACAATTACAATTTTCTTCAGACTTGATATCGGCAAACGTCGCCGTTAGTATTGCTGCATTCAAACCACCAACTGGTTTTCTGAGACAGTAACATCCGTGAAAGGCGTCCAAAAAGACAGGAAGAGAGAGGCGTCTGTGTCCCCGAGTGACAAAGCAGGAGTGCATTCATTGGATGAAAGGAGTGCGGTGGGTGCGAGGGGAGGGGATGGGTCGCTGTTGGTTGTCCCAAACTGAAATCAGCGGATTAAATGTTGATACAACCGGCATGTGCAAAGTAGCTGTTTAAACAACCAGTGGAGCCCATTCACTTGGTGTGCGTCCGTACTGCAGGAAACACAAGGAAGCAAAAGAGGAGAGGGAAACAAATAAATACAGAGGAAGGAAATGTGGGCGTGAAATAAAAAATAAATTCACATATAGAAAGTCACAGGATAAGCTAGGCCTGCAACAAGTGCTGTTATTCCAATAGCAGACTGTCATAAAACAAGTCATAAATAAATACTCTTTCAATATCATGTTTTACTGATTATTGATCTGAGAAAGAAGAATATCTGTCGGACTGATCGGCATCAAGGTCGGATGTGTTAAAGAAAAACAAAACATGCATGGGTGTGTTTTGCGTCTTTTCCCTCACATAAACTAAACGGGCACAGCTCTGAGGCCTAAAGAGTGTAGCCAGTGCAGAAGAGCTTTAAGCCAGAGTTCTTTTTAATGGCCAGCAGGGGGCGACTTCTCTGGCTGCAAAGAGTTGATGTTTATGGGAATTTGATCGTCCTTGCTCAGTGATCTCAGTGACTTCATAGGCTCGGGTTCTAGTTAAATATTTAATAGAACCTGAAATCTTTCGTAAACATTGGTCCTTCTATAACTAAAAGGAGAGTTATTTATAATATGCTCACATGCCACAGTGGCTACGTCCATCTTCTATTCTGTGGGTGAGAGAGTATGCATAGACAATAGCTTCTTGTGACTCAGCATGCACACGTTTGGAGTTTTGGTTCTGTTTACATACACTAAATTTAATCTGAAGCCTAATAATTCTGCACATCTGTGCGCATGCCTTGCTGAAAGAGAACAGTGTGCAGAAGAGGTCTAATGAAAATACTACACATTTCTGCCTTCGTGTGGATACACTTTAGGAATCTGGACCCTGTATTTTTCAGTTCCCTCTTGCTGCCACTTGGAAGCAGCAGCATTCAAGTTCCCTTGATCACTTTAAAGATGCTCCAAGTGCCTAATACTTAGATTTGGGATATAAATGTGGTGACGCTCTTACCTGAATATCAGTAAGCTCTTTGTAGAACCTTTTGGCCAGATCTGGACCGTTCTGCATGGTGGGGATCTGGTACATCTGAGAGAAAACAGAAGGAAATATTGACGTTATTGGTGATTTCCATGGATTCCTCACACCGTCAAACATGAATATTTAAAAACGAACACTTTCCACATAATTATTTGTCCACAAATGTTGCCTGATGACTCAGCAAAGCAGAAAAATTAAATATTCATGTTTGATAATGGGCCACAGGAAACCCCGCAACGTCACTATTACTCATGAAAAATAAGCAGCATCAGAACCAGGAGATGAACTCCCACCTTTCCTTTGTAGAGGAGGCTGCCGACGGGGCAGACGACGCAGGCCGTCCCTGCACCAAACACCTCCAGGACTCGCCCGGCATCCAGAGCTCCAAGCAGCTCCTTTATGCCCATAGTCCGCTCCGTGACTTTAAACTCTCCCTGACAGAAACACACAAAGAAAGAATTTTTTTTATTTTATTTTTTTTATTGCTGCACTACATTCAAATGTAGAAGTTGGAAATCCCAATCGTAATCTTTCAGCTGGAATGCCTCATTAAATTCCCACCTGGCAACCCGGAGAAGCCCGACCAACCAAAATAATTTGTTCAAGACAATTTCTGAAACTAGGAAACGCTCGTCTGCAAAAAATGACACCACTGAACATCATGCTGGGAAATGCTAACAAGCACTGGGATGCTACAAACTAACTAAGACTCAGACTAAAAATGAGACTCCTTTTGTTCTATTTCTGCTTATCCTGCATCTGTGCTGGACTTTCAGTGTGGGCGGGGCTCCGGCAGCTGTCTTGTTGACCTAACAGCGGTCTCTTACCCAGGATCTTCCCAGGTCCAGCAGCGACTGTCTGGTCACTCCTGGGAGAATAATGCCATCCAGCGGCGGGGTCACCAGCTCTTTCTCTGCATCCACAGAGGAAAAATTCACAAGAGCAGGTTTAAACTGTGTGAACAATAAAAAGATGACTGGGTGAAAAAACAACTAAATATGAACAAAAAGAATCTGACCTCCTTTCTCATTGGTCCAGTAGATAAAGAGGTTCATGGTGCCGACCTCGGTGATCTCCTCATCTTGTCCATACAGCCAGAGGACCTGCTGACAGCCTCGCTTCACTGCCTCGTTCTGCACCGCTATTGTGGGGCCGTAGTTACTGGAAAGAAGTTAAATAAGACAGACAGCCTGATTTATTACATATGAACAGAGCGGCTTGGACTGAAAAACATAATATAAAGACATTGGTGTAATGCATGTTTTGCACACCAGGTGGCAGTCAGTGGTAGTGGGGCCATACATCTATGAATGGGGCTATTCTGAGGGTGACTCGTGCAGGTGTGTTGCATGGCAGGAGGCACGCAGGTAAGAAGCAAGATACAACATGCAAATAATAAATGAAAACTGCTGATGTCGACAAGACGGGTCAGACATCAGTGCCAACATGCAGCACCGGTGATTTACAAATAAAACTCTACAACATCCTCCACAGAGACTGAAATGAACACAAGAGTATTAGCACATTTTCTCTCCTTGTTTTTCATTTAAATAACATATTTAGTCATCAATTACAAGCCTTACACCGCCAAGATCACAACCTGTAACCAAAGTAAAGTCACACAATCCAACAATAATTAATTTCAAGAAGTGAGGAAGACACGGTGACATGTCAGGTTTTCAGTCCAAAGAATGATGACAGAGCAACCGTTGTTGTGCACAGGCACCAGCACCCAAAGAAAAGGTGTTTGTGCTGACGAGGAAGCATCCTGTTAATGTCACGACTGTTAGAAGGAACATTGTGAGAACCACAGAACCGCAATCATTTCTGGATTGACAACAATAAACAATGAACAATGGTGTTAAGAACCCAGCCTTGAGTTGTGCTCGGCTGCCAGCTCTTTCTGAGCGTCACTAAGTTCAAGCTGCGTTAGCTTCGAGTGAAGGATACAGACACCCTGACGTACAGCCCTCTGTGATATTCTGCTTTAATGTCAGGAATGCAGACCGGCTCGACTGACGTAGCAGAGCTGTAGCTCTGTGCTTTGAAATATGTCTCCATGAGTTCAACACAGTGTATGGTGTGCAGTGCAGCGAGGAGTCCCTCAGACATCTACACTGGAGAAACTAAACAGCCACTCCATGAACGCATGGCACAACATAGAAGAGCCACCTCGATGGGACAAGACTAAGATGTACATATGCATCTAAAGGTCAAAGGTCACTCTTTCGAGGATGCAAACGTTCACATTTTGGACCAAGAACACAGATGGTTTGAAAGGAGAGTGAAAGAAGCCATCTATGCCCACTGCGAACGACCTTCTTCGAACACACATGATAAGGTGAGGCAAGGTCTCACAACGGTTTCACCTGTGACCTCAGCTGATAATGACCCACAGCTTTTTTCACACCTCATGTGGTGATGCAAACAATCAATAGTGGGTCAACAACCCTTTTAAGTGAAAACTCCCTCAAGGGCTTAAATACCTGAATTCTTCACCTTTCGTCTTAGAACTGAGGAAACGTCTCGAACGAGAGGTGAAACGCCTTCAAGCAGCAGTGCAGACACGTTGTGATGAAAGCACGAATGAGACATTCACAAATCTTCAAAGATAAAATTCTGGATAAAAGCCTCAAATGATAAAAACAAATAGCTTTAATAAAGGATTTTATCTGCTTGTCTAGTATAAAAATCACAGTCCAGTTCCAACTACACTGCTCGACTGATGTGCTCTGGCTTTAGTGATCATATCTAAAACGTCAGCATCAATCAGGCTCTACTTTCTGTACCAGTAAATGCACAATAACATTTAAACAATTAGCTAAACAAGACTGCAAAGCTCTTAATCTACACAGACTAGAAACCTCCAGCTAGGCTGAAAATTCCCTTCAGACCATGCATGAAGTGAGTCCTGGGATCTAAAAGGAAACCTGGATCTGGATTAGTTTTTGATATTTTCTTCAGAGCACTGAGATGAAATTTCACAGTGTTTCTTATTTCAGTTTGATATGAATATGTGAAGATATAAGTTAAATTTTGCCATATCTTGTACTAAAAAGTAACCAATAAAATAAACTCCTTAGCAGAGGTAACAAACAACGTAAGCCCACCGAATTACTCTCAGCTCCACTGGAGTCATGTGACTACTGCTGCTAAATCAGGCCCGACAGCTGAAGTGTTTACTCCACTTTGATGGAGGAGAGCAGATTTGTTGGCTTAGCGAATCGAGTGGGTGTTCAGCGGTGTTACGTAATCACGCCGGAGCCGAGCAGGTGCTGATGTAGGACAGCAGAGTCATGTGGAAGCAGGGCCGTGATTACAGGCTGCATGGAATCAGGGGAGATTATAGGAACGCCGATTTGTCTCCTCAGTCTCGTGATTATTTTTGACCTAACTGCAGATGTTTTCAAAAGCACAGGTGATGGTCCAGACCATTAATGTTCCAGCTGAAGCCATTGTACGGTTAATGCTGAATATTTTAAGGCTGATTTTAATGCAAATACACCACCTAAAATATCACACAAGCTCTTTCCTTTTTGACACTCAGGCCGGCTTTCTCATCTCCACCAGGAAAGTGAATAATCTGCACAGCTGGGCTCCATCCAGATCCACTGCTGAATGAAAACACAGCTGTGGTGTGGAGCACTGCAGAAAGTCCACCTGAACATTACAGAGCCGTGAAGCTGGTAAACTGCCTCAGATTTTTTAAAATACTTTTTAAAAATGTATTTTATACTTCTTTCTGCTTGTTTGGGTTCCATATCGTCAGTAAATTAGTTTCAACTTTGTTTACCGGTTTCTCTCAGAAGTCCTTCAAACTCAATTGTGTTGAATTGTTCTTTTTATGCACAAAATCGACTCATAACCACAGCAAGACAGACACCAAATGCACACTTAAGGGTAAAAACTTACCCTCCCATCTTGTAGGCCCCAACACCTCCTTTCCAAGCTCTCACAAACGCAGGGTCTGCCAGCAGGGACACTGGGTTGAAGGACCCCGTTGAAAAGTACGGCCCGACTGGGCCGATGATGACGAAGATCATAGCTTTTCCTGGACGAGACACGCCAAGAGACGGCTGGATGTGAGGTAAGAAAAGACAAGAGGAGACTGTTAATGAGGAGAAGGACATTTCAAGCACATCCTGGCTGACGTGGAACCTGCACAGGCCTTTTAGTGAAACTAAAGCTCACCTCGGTTCCAATGTAAGTGGGTCTGATATAGAGGCTGGCATCCTGGGAGTAGGGGACCCACTCCTGGTCGATCTCCACCAGCTTCTTGATGCACTCCAGCAGTTCTCCTTTATCAAACAGCTGCACAAGGAAAAGACATTCAACAGTAAGCTTTCACCATTAATCTGGCTAATATAATATCATCCAAATGACTCTGGCTGTGGTGGAGAGGAGGTTGCTTACAAACTCTTATCCGTCTACTCCCGCGCTCTCTGCACTACTTACTTTCTCCGGCAGACGGTTTCATCTTGGCAGCCACGAGGACAGATACTAATCGCTGTCATTACCTCACGCCCTCACTTTATAAGCCATCTTATCTGTATAGTAGAGAATTACCTGTTCTCTCATATCATCATTCAGTGTATTTTCACCCTGCACTCTATCACACTGAGCTTCTTTAATGCTGACATTTGCTAGTGCTGGAATGACCAAATTTAAATGTAGATTAGATTAAATGTAATGATCCTTTATTATTTATCCTTTATGTAGTCAACATTTTACAAAGCATGTGACTGCATTTTATTTAGATTTTTATTTACTGAGAGTCTTTCTTCTTTTTGCAAATTTTCTTATATTTTATTGCTGTATTCTACTTTATTATAAGCTGTACTTAATTTTTTGGCTGCAGTAACACAAGAATATCCTATCTTTGGAGAAATATACATGAGGTAAAATCTTTTCAACACAAAAACACAAAAATTAAACAAGTGTCACAAATTAACATTATAATTCTCTCGGTTAATTTATTCATGACGTGTCAGTGATGGATTCTAGAGGGCATAAACATAAAGCATAAATAGGAAAACAGCTGAGCCCACATGTTCAGTATCTACGATCCTCCCTGTTTGTCTTTACTTCTAACAGCAGCCAGGCTCTCCATTGGAGGCAGAACAGAAAGACAAACAGAAGTCTTGTTCTCCAGAAGGCTATGTCTAGCGTGACATAGGGCTGGGCGATATGGCCTAAAATTCATATCGTGATATAATTTGAAGCATGTGCGGTAACGATATATATCGCGATATATTCTTTTCTTCTGTATAACATATTTCCCACACTATAAGGCACACTTAAAATCCTTTAATTTTCTCAAAAATTGAGAGTGTGCCTTATGTATGAATTCTGGTTGTGCTTACTGACCTCGAACCGATTTTGGCGTGCAGAAATCTGTTAAAAAATGTTTTGATGGATTGTCAGAGCATTACGGCTGCGTAGTGGGGAGCTTCGCGGAGTAATCTGGGTCCAAAACTCCGTCCCAAACGAACACTAAGAGTTAAAAACGGTCTAAATTCTTTCATCTTTAATTAAATCATCAGCGTTGCTGCTTTATCGGGTGTAACGATTAAGTTTTACATCCATGCATCCATGAAAACAGAATTTATTAAATTTAACGGAGTTAGAAGTTAACAGGAAGTTAGCTCGCTAGTTTACACCTAAACATTTCATACCATGTTCTGACTGAGAGATTTTTGAAACTAATTCAAACGTACAGCTCTGTTATCACTTCCAACATAAATGAAGACAGAAAACTAAACAGCAGTGGCGTTTGCAGGGTTACTGAAGTTGGACTACCTGGTATATAATGATGTGCTACGTGACCGCTAGCGACACAGCTATGTTAGCATAACATTAGCACAGTGAAGCTGGAGGATGAACGCCAACGTTTTTCCACTCGATAAAAGTTAAGGTGAGGGATTCTGGTGGTCAGGGACAAATGTAATCGTATCGGAGGATGCTATACACGGGCCAAACTTCGTCAGGAGAACAACTAAGATTATTCATCCACAATACGAGGTTAGTTATTAATATACTGCAACAACATGGGAATAGAGCAGCTGCGAGAGAATTCAACATTAATGAATCAATGTTACGGAAGTGGAAGAAGCGCAGTTTTTGGCTTTCCCCATATTTCAAAAGTGCTTCATCTCTTTGCAGCCGCTGCGACGCTTTCGACCAAAACAGGCGCAGCTTGATGACATCATCAGCATGCACTATCGCGATAGAGCGATATAGTCAAACTCTCTATCGTTGGCCAAATTTATATAGTTTCTATCGTATATCGTTTATATCGCCCACCTCTAGTGTGACACTTTCAAGACTCTTCCAAATACATATATATTGCATACTCACAGTATCTTAGTTATACTCAAAGTTTGTTTCCCTGTGAAACAGTTTCACAATAATGAAGTGTGAACTCTGGTACCAGGACATCAGGAGGGTGTGTAAAAAACTCGTTTGTGAAACTGTAAAGATAACCTATTCCTGTGTGGTGGTGGAAAGCTTTAGTTCGTTTCCAGCATAGACGCAAATCCCCTTTGGCGTTGCGTCAGGCGGGTTAAAACCCTGCCAAATCAAACATGCACATCTCCCGAGTGTAGTGAGTCTAAGGCAAGGGAGCAGCCAAATGTAGTTTTCTCTACCAAGTACACTCAAGTTTGAGCTTTTTAGATCCTTGCTAAAGAATTAGCATCGACAGCACATTTAGACCAACAGCAGCACTGAGATAAAGCAACACAGGGTGAGGTTAAAGCTCATAAAAGGCGATGAGACCCAAGTTTGAGACACAGTTTGAATCATGGAGTTTTTCCACTCCAAAGAATGAATGACCAGCATTCTTCCTGCAAGAGGAATTTTTGGCACCTCCCTAATGAGGTTTAATCCAACCCCTCCCACAAATCTGGTTGCAGTGTTGTAATATCTATTTTACCTGTTTCACTTCCTCAAGTGTAACTGACATTTTGGGAATGAAGAGAAAATGCTCATCAACCTGATCTTTTATCTCCTATCTATTTTATCTTTTATCTTGGGAAGAAATGTGGCTTTGCTTTGAGAAAACGTGACACTTGACTTGCTGCCAGATGAAGGATTAAAAAAGCCTGGATCAACTTTTCTACCAGACCAAGACCACGCTGTGTTTTTTTTGCCAGAGCCGTCCGTGTGCTCAGCAGCCTCACTGCGCTGACTGGCTTCAAAGAATGAGCAGCGCTTTGTCATGCTGTGCCACAGTCTCTCTGAATAAGGCCTCAGTGTCTCACGATGGTCTAAAATCGCTTTTCTGAGGCGTTTCCACTCTGATTAAAATGATATACTGTGTGAAGGACAAACAAAATACTGATATCAATATATATTGCAAAGAGCAGCCTCCAGGGATAAAAAAATAGAACCACCAAGAAAACAACCAGACACCTTAAATACCCACATTTACAGCAAAGGTTAGCATGTTCATAACCTATTGATCTGGAAAGAGTATCCTGAAAATCAATGGATGGTATCCATCTTTTATATACAGTCTATGATATATTAGGGTCAAGGTTTCTGATGGTGTGCAAACTCACAGGAAGGCTGCTCCTGTCTGCACTGCGATGCATCCTCTCCATGTTCAGCATGGGTCTGAACAGGCGGATGTGGTTGTCGACGCCACGGTACGCCTTCATGCCTTCAAACAGCTGGAGAAGGTAGAAACAAATAACTTTTGTTAGTTACTATGTAGGTATAGATGAATGTGGCAGTGTTTCCCTTTTACTGAATGGTTATGGCGACTTTAAGCCCATTCTGGCACTGATATTCATCAAATTATCAGGTGAGAAGACAATACCTAACCATTTCATTGGCCAATATGTGTCAGCCATTGGCTGTTATTACAAGTTCCTGGTCTACAGGCTCACTTATATGTTACACTACAGCAGAGGGTGCTGCACCCAGTGAAAATATCATGCATGTTTATGTACTGCACGTTGGCAGAGTGCTCTTTACCTCTATGGAGTAGTGCAGGGCAGAGCTAGCTGGATGCAGCGACAGATTCTGGAAAGGTTTGATCTGAGGAGATTCCCAGCCGCCCTTCTCCGACCAGTTGATAGTCAACATGTGGTCAGAGAATTGTTTGCCGAAGAGCAGCGTGGAGGGCTCGGGCTTCGGCTTGCATTCTGTGTTGCGTTCAATGGTGAGACTTGCTGCCTGAGATGGAGACGGAAAGGCGAGCCGGACACGGGTGGAGAAAAAAAAAGAAGGAAGGAGACGGACAAGAGCAGAGCAAGCGACGAAAACAGTGATTGTTTTTTTGAAATTGCTGTTATTGACACAGCATGCGCAAAAGGACAATTGGTGGTGGTTAAACATAGTCAGGTAAGGGTTAACAGATCACTTGGACACAATTAAACAGGTTAAATTAAACTGAATTAAATAATTACAACAGGCACAGAGTGAGGGGGACACAGAAATGGAAAGAAACTGTAAATAAAAAGCAACTCGACCAAGCTAAAGAGACAAATCCCTCTAATGAACGTTACTTTCTTCTTTCTGTTACCATCATGTTCTCCATACCAAACCAGCCATTCGCAGGCTCGCCAGACTGTAATTCAAGGTCTCACCTGGTGAAAAAAGAAAATGTTAACGTTTTCCTCATTACCTTAAAGGAGCTGGCGAACCGCTGCGAGCCGAAGGAAAAGGGGAAAGTCTGAAGTCGTCGTCCATGGAGTGCCTGCAAGGAATGCATGATGAAACTCTTTGCGAGATGATGTGGCAGCTTTCTTTAAATACCCATCAAAAAGTTTCAAAATGTTAACAGATAACAGTTTAAGCTCTGATTTCCAGGTGACAATCATTGATCCACGTTTGGGAACACACAGGAAGACTATGTGCAATATTGTTTTTTTTTCTGAGGGGTGTGTGTGTGTGACTCAGCACCAATCATATTGTCTGCACATTCCAGAAGGAGACAGTCGTAAGAGCTGTAAACAGAATCAGATCACATGTGCAGCAACAGCCAACCATAAAAGCTTATTTCATAAAAACATATCATTAGTTTAGGTACATAAATTATCAGTGCCACTCCTTAACTGGCTTTGTAGATCTTGGCATTCATACTTGGAGTTCAGGCAAGGTAACATGAGAAATCTAAAGGTAATTCAGCCCTGGGGTAAGACAGGATGGGATATTATACTTTTACTTATTTAACCCGTATTAAGATCAACTGTCCTGGCAGTTTAATACTTATGGAAGCAATCTTCTAATTAATCTCGAAATTTCACATTTTAGTTTACCTTTCTTAATATGGTGCTGGGTTTCCCATATTTTAACTGATTTTAATTTTGCCAACTGAACAGCACGGAGTCTTTCATATATAGTCATCACACAAATGCCCCTCTGTGGTATGAAGCAGCAATTTGGAGCCCTGAGTAATTGAACCACTGGGAGCACATCTACAGCTTCCATAGACTAAATGGAAATAATTAGCCTGACAAGTTCAGGGAAGAAAGAAAACAGAAATTACAATTTGACTGCTAAATCATGACTAGGAAAAAGTTGACCAGTTAGTAAATGATTGCGTTTAAAGTTAACAAGTGTGTTGAAATAAATGATTAAATATCAGTTAAATATTGGGTAAATAATTAATATACACAACTAGATTCTTTCTAACAATAAAAACAATGTTAAACAGTAGAAACATTTGGAAAAATAGTTAAATATTTAAAAAAGCAGAATGGATACAGGGCTAAAACATCCAGGTTGTGCTTCTAAATGGTTTTAACTTTACCAAACTAATAAGTACTGGGCTGTTAATTGTATGCATACAATTGAAACAACATTTAAAGAAGTTTAAAATCTAATTCCAATATTTGGTAGATGACAGCTGGCATTGATAAAGGGCCACAGGGCAGCTCACTTGACAGGCCAGTTCTGGCATGTTTGAAGGTCAAAGAGCTAAACCACTGACATTACAGACAGACAATATAATTATCACCTCGTGTCCATAATTTCTGCACAATGGAGCTTAGGGAAGCATTTTGGCGTAAAGGTGATGCAAGATTTTGTCTTTATTGCACAATGAGAGCTTAGCTATATTTTTTCCCCGAGTTGATTTTTGCCACACACAAACCTGATGAATGAAATATATCCCTATTTCCCAAAGCAACATTTAGTTTCTTGCATTCAATTGTGGCATTTAATACAGCAGGAAAGTAACTTATTCTATTCATTCTACATGTAAAACACAAGAGTAATAACGTGGTAGCAATGTACACAGACACTTTGCATTTTCTGTAAATGTGCATCAACTAAAAGCCCTTTAATATTTAAGTCGACGCACAAGACAGACTGACCAAAAACAAGACGTCACGCATGAAAACCTCAAAGTTCCTAAGCAGAAACAAATGATCCCAAAAAACATAAAATGTTTTCGTCTCTAAGTGAGCCGAATTTGTTAACCGCCTTTAAGGTTAACAATTGCATCTTCTTAGTGTTTTTGGAGTGTTTTTATTTTGACCATAAGCAGAAGACATAAAATCTCCACATTTCTGCATTAAGTTTGGTCTTTTCCATGCTGTACAATTTTGCCACGCTCCGCGCTCGCGCCGAATTCTCCAGTAGCAGTGGGCCAGGATGTTTTACTGGCCTCTTATCTTCTTTCATGATTACCGGCCACCTTACCGCCCATTCAGGTTAATCATTTACCCACAACATCACAGCAACCTGGTAATAAACAGCACACAGACACTCAATCGACTCACCGTCCGGAGGGCTGCCATCTCCGCTACGCCAGTGATGATAAACAACTTTGTTAGTCCGTGTGGAAACAAACGCTCCAAGTCAGCTTGCGTTCCGCTTTGAAATACGAGACCTTCTTGCTCTCCCTGAACCCAGAAGCGTCAGGATACGAGCAGCGTGTGCCGACTTTGAAATATTCAGGATCTTCTATTCAACTTTTCTACCAGTTTAATAATTCAGAAAGAATTACACGTCTCAGAATAACGACACAACGATGTTAGTGTATTAAAAAAACCCAAATCAATGTAATAATTAGCTCTGCAGTTGTAGTGACCGGTTTTATTGGCCAGCAGTCTCATTCAGGAAGTCCTTGGAAGCATGAGGGAAGAGAAAAAAAACAAACAAACCTCTGATTGGGGTAGGCGAAAGCAGGTTATTATAGGTCAGAGAGGCTAGTGCTGATTGGCTAATCATAGGGGAGTGGTTCAGGTCCAGTTTCAAGGTTAGGATGCCAAAATTCTAAGCTTTAAATTTTCAACTTCAAGCACCAAACTACTTGAAATCAATTAATATAATTGCTTTCCTTATATCCAAAATTATTTAGTATTCATTTTAGTCATGTAACCAGCACATTTGCACATATCTCCACCACAAGGACACTCAGGATTGTTAGGACTGGATCTGACTCTTGAAGCCGTAGTTCAGTTCAGCTCCTCCACTGAGCAGCAGGTCAATCCCGGTGCAGAAAGTGGCCTCGGCAGCGAGATATAAAGCAGCCAGTCCACACTCAGCCTCAGTCCCCATTCGACCCATGAGCTGTTGGAGAAGAAAGTGTGTCACTTCTCAGTCCTAGACTGCATATTTCTGGGTGCACTGGGTAAATTCCTTTTGTTTTTGTGCTTCTACAGGCCTGCAGCTGTTCCAACTGTTGCTTCCTAGCTCACAAGTATTTGCCAAGAAGGAGAAGCTTTTCAAAAAACTCCTGTACGACTTCCCATGCAACCCCCCCCCCCCCCCCCCCCAAAAAAAAACAAAAAAAACTGGAGATTTCATAATTTCAGCTTTCTCAACTCATGAACAGGGAAAACTACAAACCTCCTAATGCGACAGAGGCTTAACAGAGGGTCTCCTATCCTCCATTATTTAGATAACAGGCATAATAAAAGTGTGAAAATGACAGATCCTAATTTAACAAAACATGTAGACAACAACAACACTTAAAGAACTGAAACAAACTTGTCTTTCACTCTTTTTCTATAAATGCGAAACTAAAAGGAGGTGGCTGTCTAGTTACTCCTCTTGTATTGCGTCAGCTTCAAACAGGCTTTCTTGCCTGAATCAAAGGAAACCTCTAATGGAAAAAATGCAGCCTGTTACACAAACTCGTTCAGCTGCGATCCAAGACTGAAGGCGTCGATGCTGACTGCCTGACAGAGATTCCAGTGTGTGGCAGTTTAGTTTTGCTTTTTCCAGTATATCCAGTGTTCCTCTTATGGGCATGTCCAAACCATCTCAGCCTTGCCTCTCAGACTTTGACTTGTCCCTCTGATGTATTCATTTCTAATAATGTCCATCCTGGTAATTCCCGGTGAAAAATCTTAGCAACTTCCACTCTCTGTCCTGTTGCACTTTTGGCTTTCAAGCTCAATCTTTCTGCCTAGCGAACCGATAAAAGTTTCCTTCCTTAGTGTCCTGCCTCACATACAACTCACTAAAAGCCTTTTCCTCCTTTGCCACCTGTGTTTGCTGTACACCTAGCCTTCAAGTACTCCTATCAGCTGTCTGCATCTTCTTGACTATCCCGCTTTTTCCTTGCCAAACTCTTTGAACACTTTCCAATACTTTCTCATTCCTCTCCCAAGTGTCCTTGTTTTCATTCCCTCATCACTTCAGCTTTCCCCATCATCTGGTAACTCCTCCCTACCAGCCAGAGCTGTCGACATTCCTCTCTGAATTCTTTACATTTTTCCTTTTTCAACTTCCACCATTTGATCCTCGTCTCTATCTCATGCTGCCTAGCTACAATCTGCCATGACACCACCTTGCAGACTCTCATCTCTGTCAGACACTTGCTCTGAAAAATATCCGCCTTCCTTCTCTCCTTCATATCAGCTAGCTCCTCACATTAAGCCCCTATCTCTGACCTCCACACTCCTGCCTTTTCCTCGCTCACGCTGCCTCCTAACACACCTTCCTCCTCTCCTCTTCCATTGTTTTCAGGCAACAGTAGCACAGTTTCCACCAGCAGCCTGCTGACCAACAGCACCAGAGGCGTTCGCTGCCCTGATCCAATGTGGAGATTCTTTGTGATTTGATGATGGCACGGATCATTTTTATTACATTTTAATAACTTTTCATTAATGACTGCATAACTCAACTCTTCACTACTAACCAGCCCCCATAATCTGCACGGCTTCTGAACACCTTCCTGAACGTACCTGAGCATTTTCCCCCATTTTAATGGCGGCAGCTGCGTCTGGTGTCTGTGCTGCTAGTTGCTCCCACAGAGGTGTCATCACGTTACCCGGTGAAATGCTGCAACAAAAGCCAGACACTCCGATTAGAAAAAGAAAGGCATTATTAGATTAAAGGGAATGAAATACTTGTAGAATCTCTACAGTTTTTATATCACACCAGAATTCTTCTTTTTATTTATCAGAATCACATTTTTTATTTCACTGCGTAATTATAGTTGTTTGGTATCTTAGTCTTGTGGATTTATGAGAACAGAATGTGTAATTTTGAACTGTCTACTGTAGAAAAGCCCAAATAGTGAATCAGAGCTTATCAATGGCTACGAAATTAAGTTTTAAAAAAAGGGGAGGGGGGGGGGCTGATATAAGAAAGTTGGGCTTTATGGTTTGTGGCAGTTATCACAGACAGCAGTGACTGAAGAGAAGTCCAAATAAGAAATACAGATTATGTTTTTCTGACTTCTGCTCCTATCAACCATCTCACAACCCCTCAGACTGATACTGGGACCATGTAAAGAGGCCAACCCTTAGCTTGGGAACCATTGGATGAGACTAGTTAACTCTATATAAAGCACACAAAGGTAACTGCATTTTAATATACTAGTCACAAGCTGTCCCCTGCGATTCATTAATAGCATAACACATTTTTATATCTTATCCTTGTGATTAAATTGAAATCCAATTAATTTAATCTGGAGATTGAAAATATATCTTCTCCCTAGAAACCTTTTTTTTTGGGGGGGGGGGGGGGGGGGTGATAATTTTTTGCAGATGCCAGTTTGCCTCACCAGTTGACTCTCACATTGTAGCGACTCTCATCCACTGCCATTGCCTTTGTCATGGAAACGATCGCCCCCTTGTGGAGAAAACATCACATTACAATGCTATTCTTTTGGGCAGAGGGCTGAAATTTAGGAAACGAGGAAAGAAGCTCACCTTTGTGGCAACATACGGTGCAGCATCTTTCTGACCAATAGTTCCCACAAGACTGGAAATATTGATGATGTTTCCTTGGCGCTCTCGTAGGTAAGGTAACACATACTGCAGAGAGAGAGAGACTTTCAGGTGGTGCAAAGATCCTCTATACATAATGTTTCAATTACTCCAAGAGCTCAAACAGAAATGAAAAGTGTGAAGGGTTTATGTGTTATTAGTTAGTCAGACTGGCTTTGGCTAAAATCAATCAGTCAATGCAAAAATCCTGGAAACTCAAAAGTGATATTACAGGTGGTCTGTAGACACAAGGAAAGGGTAGATTCCATGTTAGGGGTATTCTTGTGTACTTTTAAGACCACTGAAAACATTTTTTCCTATATTGTTTTCCCGCCTGTCGTTTTAAAATAAAGTTATTTTTTTATTTATTTCATTCATCAGTGTTTAAATGTATCACTTTAATCCTTAAGGACTGTCTTTGTTACCACCGAAGACAGAAATTATTTGCACCCAAAGCTGTGAAAACGTACTTTAGACGCCAAAAAGTAGCTGACGAGGTTCAGATTCAACAAGTCTCTGAACTCCTCTGCTGTGGTGTCGTCAGTGGGTTTATGAGGAGGGTCTGAAGAGGAAGATTTCAAACACAAAAACAGACAGTAAGCAACACAGCCTTGTTGTCATGTCTCTTTGTTAGTAAAAAACAACAACACACACACAAAAGACTCACGCCAGCCTGCGTTGTTGACCAGGCAGTCGATGTGACCAAACTGCTCCACTGTGACTGCAATCAGCCTCTGCAGAGACAAGAGGAACCAACAAATGACAAATACACATCCGCAGTGAATGCGGGAGTCACTGAGTTCAGTGAGATCATCATGTGATCATCATGTGATCATGTGACTCTTTCCATTTCAGACCATACACCCACAAAGCTGCACTTCACCTTTATGTCTTCTTCCTTGGAGATGTCACTTTTGACAAACTTGCAAGAGCCTGGTCCGGTCTTGTTAAGCTCCGCCTCTAAAGCTTCACCTGCTGCACCTACGAGACACGTCTGATCATTCCGCAAAACACTGCACCCCATTATTTTTCTTTTCATATATGCTGCCAAAAGTGAAATCGTGTAACTGTTTTACAAAGTAGCAGAATAAAAACAGCCTTACTAACTTTCTCTTCCACAAAACGCCACTTTGGCTCCGTTTTCCACTATAAAAGAACAACAAAAAAAGACGCAAAAATGTTCAGTGCGCCACTCCTCGCTGCATGCGCAAACTGCCAGCATAAATAAAGACATTTTCATACCAAACACTCTGACAATCCCTCTGCCAATCCCTTTGGATCCTCCTGTGACAACAGCCACTTTGTTGTAGTAGCGGAGGGACATTTTGTCTGCAGTTACGATGATAAATGTGACGCAAAGCGGCGCTGCTGTCAAACAGCGGACTAATAACGGTTACTTCTTACTTTGTCTGCTCGGAGTCATCACAGCAGGACTCCTCTGCCGCCAGCAGAAACGATCAGCCGCTGTCAGCATGTTTGTTTGTAAAGTTCAAAGTGCCACAAAATCATGCGGTTTGCTTTGCTGCGTTCAGGAGGACAGGGATAGTAGGAAATCTATACATTCACAAGAAAACTAGCTCTAGAGAGGGTTCTTGAACTTTTATAATAATTTCCTTTTTACTTCAACTGTGTCTGGACATCTGTGCTTGGGTGCCACTAACTTAGCCGCCCTAAGCTGATGTCAGCTTCCTTAGAAACCATCAGTCTGGACATGATTACTTTCGTTCAGTGAAAGGAAGCTCTTCCTACTCCCCGTTATCAAGCACTTGCAGGAATGGGATCGTCTGATTGTTTGAGATCTCTCTCCAATACTGTAGTGTCTTTACCTAACAGTATAATGAACCTGCTTTCCACTAAACTTGCTGATGCTATTATTCTAACGGTTATAAAGCAGATCTCCCATCTTTATAACGTTTTGAATCATTGCAGGAAGCTGATTTACTCTGCAATGCTCAGATGCCATTAAATATCTCAATGCTGCTTCAACTTAAAGATCAAGGAGACCTGGCCTTTTGTTAAAAGTATTCCTTTTTGTATACTTAATATTAAACGTAATTATTTCATTTCTTCATTTTCACGCCTCACTGGTCAACGTATTCATGTGAAAGGGTGTTGGGTCGATTGGAGGTAAAAAAAAAAAAAAAAAAAAAAAAAAAAATCAGAGACACTAAACCTTTGAAGTCCCATTCGGAAATCATTAAACTTCCTGATTTTTTCAGGGATTCTTCTTCTTCTTCTTCTTCTTCTTCTTCTTCTTATTATTATTATTAATAATAATAATAATAATAATAATAATAATAATAATAATAATAATAATAATTTTAAGGAAGAAAGTGCTTTAGTAACTTAAAATGAAGTGAGGCCATAAACTCATCAACTCACAAATTATTTTTAAATTGGGCTTCTTTCTGCAACCTGTGGCGTCAGCCCCCTGCTGGCCATTACAAAGAATACAGTTTAAGGCACACTGCTTCACATTTGCTTCACTTTTCAGACCTGGAAGCTACATCTATGTTTTTTTTATACAGAGCATAGCTTGCATGCTACCATACCACTCACTATGCCAGTAAAGGATTCAGCACATCTCACACAGTTTAATAAAGTGAGCCAAAAATACCAGGATCTCCAAGCGCCTTCAGCTGCAGCTTGCAGTTAACAAGCCAGCAGGTTTTCCCACACATTCAGACCTACAATCCTCTACACCAGCTACTCAACTTCAAAGTATCAAAATTTGATTTGGAGATTTTTAATGCAAAGAGCAAACTTTACAAACCCTCTGTGAAAATAAACACTTAAAAGCTGTAAATTACTTGAAGTATTTGAAGGCAACAGTACATTTCAGAAAAGTCTTCCTGCACACAGACCCAGAGACTCGGAGATGTTTTGGTGTATAATTTAAGATGTCTAAAATAACCACAGAAATATATTATATGTTATATTTAACATAAAGTGAGTAATGGTGTGGGCACATTTCATGACAGATTTATCACTGCTCTGATCCAATTTGTGGATAATTCTGCACAAACCACAGTAACCTGCAAGTTTTAATTTATAGCTAAGCTGTAACAGCAAAAGAGGGAAAAAAATAAATACCAACCAAATGTTTGTGGTATGATTCTAGAGTGTAAATCATGTTCATCAGTGCAAACACTGCTCCCTTATTTAATTTTTTATTCTCCTTTTTAAACTTCTTAGTTCAGGTACAGATCAGGCTACAAGTGTATGTAAGAATGCACAGCATGTTTAAGACAGACTGAGGGTTGTAAGAGGTTGACATTTTTGAGCGAGGAGGCTTGTTGGGGTCAGAAAAAGTGGGCGAATAGGCAGCGTGCTCTTGGAAAAGGAGCAAGTCCAAGATTGAATTTCCGCCTAACAGCATTTCCCATGCTGAGAGCGAGAGACAGCGTAAGGGTGCAAGCGCAGACAGTGAGTGACCTACAAACAAGCTTAACAATTTTAACTTTACCCAGGGTGGCAGATTAACACCACAGCAGCCCCTGAAGAAGCTCCCTCTATCTCCTCCCCTCACCTCCTAAATGTGACTCAAGGGAGAATCAGGAGGGGTTGCCTGGATGGTGTGATGATGGGTCGGCCCAGAAGGCACATGGAGGTGAAGGAACAGCAGGAGAGTCATGGTCACTCGCCTGGGGTTTGAAGCATTAGCCTGAAGCGTTAGCTGCCAGTAGGGCAGGTGAAAGGAGGAGCTCAACTAAGGTGGGTTTACGCTAACAGCATGTCTTGGAATTTGTGCATGCAGTATGAAATCAATCTAAACAAACACACTGTATAGCATGTTTTAAGAAAAGTGGAGCTGACAGCAGTTTCTCTGACGTCTATGGATTATAGACAGATGAAATCATCTTAAAATCCATTTTGATTTAACCTAGAAGTCAGTTCAGGGAAGCTTGTACAGGTGTAACATTTTCTGGTGTTACATTAAAGTCTAACAGTAGAAAAATATGTAAAAAATGAAGACATTTGGTAAAATAATCAACTCATAAATTTTTACTCATGTATACTTACAATGTACAGTTGATTTTTTATACACCTTTTATACACAGTTATTAAGATGTTGTAACTATCTGTAAAGGTTGTTGAAGTGAACTTGTCAGGGTAACTTACATTTTTCTTCTTGCAGAACAAAGAAGCAGCAAAAAGTACTTTTTTTTCTTTTCCTTTTAAAAAGGAACTATTCCAGGCTGAGACATGGACAATCATAAGGGGGGAGGTACAGATAGAGGTGGAGGTGAGACGAAAGATAAACAAAAATCCGAGGAGGTCAGTGATGAAGATAAGCAGGCCAAAAACAAGCAGAACAAGTTGGAGAAAGAGAGCAGCAAGGAGCCGAGAGCGCATCCCAGAAGGGAGAACCGCCGGCGGTGTCAGTGGGCTCTGACGGAGCGTCTGGCCATCAACGTGTCAGGGATGCGTTATGAGACCCAGCTGCGCACCCTTGCTCAGTTCCCAGACTCCCTGTTGGGTGACCCCCAGCGTCGAATTCGCTACTTCGACCCTCTGCGGAATGAAGTCTTCTTGGACAGAAACCGCATCTGCTTTGACGCCATCCTCTACTTCTATCAGTCAGGTGGGAGGCTGCGGAGGCCCGCCAACATCCCCCTGGACATGTTCTTGGAGGAGCTGCGGTTCTACGAGCTCGGAGAGGAGATCATCGACCACTTCAAAGAGGATGAAGGCTTCGCCAAAGAGGAGGAAAGACCTCTACCTGAAAAAAAGTGGCAGCAGCAAATCTGGATGCTGTTTGAGTATCCGGAATCTTCCAGCGGAGCCCGGATCATCGCCATCATCAGTGTCATGGTCA